>NC_040086.1:33172270-34422270 GCF_003369695.1 Bos indicus x Bos taurus
AACTGCATTGAGGCTAAGTATCAATTCCATTTCACCTTCTGTTCTTCAGAGAATAGACACAATTTAAGTAAACCATACAGGCATACCTCATTTTATTTCTTTTTGCTTATAGCACTTTGCAGATATTGTATTATTTTCATTGTAGGTTTGTGGCAATCCTACGATGAGCAAGTATATCAGTGCCATTTTTCCAACAGCATTTTTCACTTTGTGTCTCTGTGTCATATTTTGGTAATTCTCACACTACTTCAAACTTTTTCATTATGTTTGTTATAGTGACTTGTGATCAGTGTTCTTTGATGTTATAACTGCAAAAACATTATGACTTGCTGAAGGCTCAGATGATGGTTAGAATTTTTTAGCAATAAATTATTTTTAAATTAAAATATGTACATTATTTTTTAGAAATAATGCTACTACACACTTAAACACTACAGTAGATTGTAACCATATCTTGTATATACATTGGGAAACCAAAAAATCTGGGTGATTTATTTTACTGTGATATTCACTTTATTGCAGTGGTCTAGAATCAAACCTGCAATGTCTTAATGGAGAAAATATGGAGAAAAATCTACATTCAGGCTTCCAAAATATACTTGATCACTTAGCAAAAGCATTCAGGTTTGCACAGATCCCTACATTATCAGAGTTTATCAAGATTCTCCTTTCCAGGGAAGAGGACCATAGCCAGAGAGGCAGAGGGGATATCGTAAGTGAACGACCCTAAGCTTTTCTTTTAATAAAGAAATGATTTTTAATCTGTGGCTTTCATAAGGAGAACTACTAATCTAGATGCAATACAGTACTAGAGAAGGCATTAGTTCTGTGCCATGCATCCAGGAAATGCTCAATAAATATTAACAGATAATTACCAAAGTTATAGTTAATATAAATTACACATGTAATACACACATCTCAGTTTTTTAAGAGCATACATTCAAAACAGGGTTTTAAATTATATACAAGAACAACAACCGCAAAATTAACTCTGTGAAAACTACAGCCAAGCACAGGATACAAAATAGCCTGAACCTTACTTGATAATCAAATATGAACAGTGATGTGGTTATATTGGGCTTTTTATTCTTTTCTTCAAAATTCATTCTCAATATGATTTTCAGTTTTAAATATTAAAGTCCCTCAAGCTTGAAGAAAAGTGTTTGCATTCAGTTCAAGAGAAACAGAGTAGTAATCTTGAATATAAATGATCATTTTAGAAAAGAAATACATCAATAGGAGCATTTACAATGGAGGCCTATCCTATCAATCAATTATGTCATTTATTATCAATTTGGGGGACAGCTGCATTGCTTTAAGGAGTGACAAAAGGGCCTAAACAGGGAAATAAATGTCAAGCTGTAAAGGATCTTAAAGGTCATTGAGTCCCACATTCTAGTTTTCCATAAGGACACTGAGACACAGAGAGGAATAATTATTATCCCAATGTCACACCATGAATTAGGGGGAAGAGAAAAGATTAGAGCTCAGAGGGACCTATACCTCAGGCAGTACATTTGAGCACAGGGGAATCTTAGAGGGTATCACTGGATTTTAAACAAATGTTGCATCCCTTCTAGTAGTTTATCTTTCAGTCAAGGATAAATGCAACTGCAGATACTCCTGGCTTTATACAGAGTAGGCCAGCTCAGAGATGCATAGCAATAACTCCTGTGTGACTAAGAAAAGGTCTCAACTGCTTCAAAGCATGCTTTAATCTCGATACTGTCATTCTGGTCCACTCTCTTCCACAGTAGGAAGAGACCTTAGAGGTAATAACTTTTAGCTTTATTAAAATTTCAGATGATTTTAGTAGACAAGCATCTATATAGGTTATGTTCTTCAATGACCATATATTGGTGAATAAGGCTATTATAGAGGAGAGTCTTGGGTATGTGGAATATATAAGATTTTGATAATGAATAGTGAACAGATTCTACAAGAAAATATATTAGAAATACTGAGGTCCCAAGACTAAAATGAAGACAAACAAAATAACCACCTCTCTGGAAAGATGATAAATGGGCAGTTTGTGGGAGGAAGGTAGAGGTAATTTTTAGTCCCTTTTTTGTGGTACAGTGCTACAAATGTGTGTGTACCGTGCTTAAAGAACACAGACTTAGAGGAAACTATCATCTTATATCATCTTCCAGGAAAAGCCTAGATAGAAACTGGTGAGCTGGGATGAGGTTAGAGAAGGTGGGTTGATTGTCCTTGCCAAACAAGCTGGATCATTTTGATTAAGCACAAGACTAGTTTATGCCAGCTTAAATCTGTGTATCTGTGTGTATATGTATATATGTGTATTTTCATTTACATATGTATTTATTTTTCACATATTTGATTAGTGTCAAAGGTAGCAGTAATAATAGATAGGAATCTTGGAATAAAAACCAGAAAACCTGAGTTCACGTCCCAGTTATGCATTTTACCTGCCTTCATCACATCAATTGCTTCAGGATTATAGGATTAGAAAAACAAAATCTCAGAAATGACCTAGTGCAACCTCCTCATCTCAAAGATGGGGAAACTGTTCTTAAGATATTTAAAACCAGAGATTGTGGTAGCTAACTGGTTGAGTAAGGGCTCCCTCTATATTACCTTCTGCTGCTGCTGTTGCTGCTGCTGCTAAGTCGCTTCAGTCGTGTCCAACTCTGTGTGACCCCAAAGACGGCAGCCCACCAGACTCCCCTATTCCTGGGATTCTCCAGGCAAGAACACTGGAGTGGGTTGCCATTTCCTTCTCCAATGCATGACAGTGAAAAGTGAAAGTGAAGTCGCTCAGTCGTGTCTGACTCTTAGCGACCCCATGGACTTCAGCCTTCCAGGCTCCTCCGTCCATGGGATTTTCCAGGCAAGAGTACTGGAGTGGGTTGCCATTGCCTTCTCCGCTATATTACCTTCTACTACTCTGCAAACTAGGGGAAAAAAAACACAAAACTTTCCCTTGAAATTAGGAGTTTTCACATGACCAAGGTTTCATCATTCTCACAAGTGGAGGAAGTAAACATCATGAGTGGACCAGTAGAGAGACGGAATTTCTCTGTCTTTGTTATAATTACCCACCCGGTAGGTTGTATTTAAGGAGGAAAATGAGTTGATGAAGACTTTCTTCTCTTTCTTCTTTTATGAACCATAGAGATTAAAAGCTACAATAAAATATTTGAAATATATGATGAAGTCTATATACTGTGTATAGAAATATGTCACAAATCCTTTCACAAATCCTATACATCTGTTTTAAAAATTGTGTTTATTCAATTTTGTGACCATGTTTTTCCCTAAGAAATCTGTTTTAAATATATAAAGAGCAAACATTTTAATTCAGACAGTTGTAATTTAGAACAACCTGAGCAATATTTCTAAGAGTCAAAATGTAACAAAGATACTTTCTTAAATAAAATGTGGATTGCTTACACACTTATATGTATTTATAGTTTGAAGTACCAAGAAGATTTCAGAATTTTCATAAGAGATGAAGTAAAAAATGAGGCTCAGAAGAAATGTACTCTACAGAAAAGCCAAGGCTAAGCCAGAAGACAACAGACCACAGGATGTTTATATCAAGGGATCTTTCTTGTTTGTTGAAAGTTAGCATCTTACGCCATCCCTTCTTTATTTAATCCTGCTTATTAACTGTGACATAAACATTTTCAATGAGGGTATTCAGTCCAAAAACTTCAATATGCTTATTAGACATAGACAATACTGACAGGTATTAAATTGCTACTTATCAACACACAAACACTAAGGTCAGATATACTTTAGCTGTGTTTGACTGAATATTCTCATTCCAAAATTAAGACCTCCTGTGACAACTAGAGAGTTACTATAAACAGGATGTTGAAATAGAAGAGCCATTTCTCATTAGCATCCAAGGAAAATCTTCTACATTCAAACTGCCTTTCACATTAATGAACATGATAAGAGGATTTGTATTTGTTTACACACAAATCACATGTTTAATACTTCAAAGACAATGGACTGAATTCACCCCTTATCATGTTTAATTCTGACCACATTTTCAAAAAGGAGCTTTTGGTAGACACAACTTTGATAAACACTATTAAGCATATGAATGCCTGAAGATATGTATGTGGAATGTTTAGAATATGCCTGGCACACATTTAAATGCTCCATTAAAAATCCACTAGTGTTATGAGTAGAAAATAAATCTGCAGCCAAGTGGTATTGATGACAGAAAAACATTTTTTTAATGTTCTGCAGGTAAATTCAGAGAAGGCAATGGCAACCCACTCCAGTACTCTTGCCAGGAAAATCCCCTGGGCAGAGGAGCCTGGTAGGCTGTAGCCCATGGGGTCGCACAGAATCAGACACAACTGAAGCAACTTAGCAGCAGCAGCAGCAGGTAAATTAGTGGCATTTCAAAATATTTTACAAACTTCTATACAATACATAAATCTACCAGATTAATGTGAATCCCTTCAAAACAAGGACTTCGTTTTACACAAAAATACAGTATCAATTCAATAAATATATGGAAAATTAATTAAGAAGTGAGTGAATTAAAAGCAGTTAGCCAAGTGTTAGAAACTACTGTTCTTGAAACATACTTAGTAGTCAAATAATGAACACAAAAATATGTTTAGACTAGTAATGATAACAAGGTCTTCCCAGAAAATAAAAACTAAAATTGACTAAGATACCTAGTATCTTATTGGAAAATATTCTGTAAAAACAAGGCTTACAGTGACAGCTTAACTTTACAGCAAAGTGTGCTTTCGAATGTTTTAACTTAAAAGAGTAGCTGAAACATTCCTCTAACATGCCTACATACCCCCATCACTGCTATCACTCCCCTGTGCAATTTGCTAGCATGGTACCCAAGAGTCGACAGAGGAAGACAAATAACCATATTAGTTAAATAATTCATTAATCCATGTTACTTTACATTTTTTTGGTCCACTATAATCTCATTTGTTGATTTTACTTATTCAGCAAATATTTACTAAGTTCCTATTATGGGCAACACAGTAGATATTCAATAGCAGGCCTAACAGATACAACCCTCAATTTCTCTAAGCTGAATTTACAATGAAAGGTTGTTGGGAGTAGGATGTTTGTACGAGACTGAAGTAGACTAGAGTAGCAGAGGAAGAAGCCATGTATATGGAGCATCTCCTACAAGACCAGCATAGGGGCCCCACGCCTACCCCGCCCCACTGTTCCTCCTTCCAGTCATCCCTATAAATAGATCAGAAAGTTCAATTTTTACCAACCTTTTGGAAATGATCTGAAAATATATACAATTATATAACAAAACAAAGATAATCTGTTGCAAAATGAAATTCTAAAGTAAAAATGGATCAATATCTATAGCTATTTATAGTATCTAAGGTGACTATATATCAGAGAGAAATTTTAGAACACGTATGACATTTAAAGTAATAAAGGCACTGGGCTTAGGTATTAGGGATATATTTGTGATCAAATTGACCTGGTCACTACTCTTGCGGGGTTTATAATCTACAAGTTAATACAGACGTGTAGAAGGTTAACTCTAATGCAGAATGAACACTAGTGAGTCAGGTCAATCATTTTGGAATCAACTCTGATTCTTCACTTTCCCTCCCACCCTACTATACAAACCACCAGCAAATTCTGTTAGCTTTCCTTTCAAAAATTTGACTGACAAGAGTCAGTTCTCTCCACCTCCTTCGCTACCACTCCAGTCCAACATCACATCTGCCAATAGAATGGTTCCTCTACTCCCTCTCCTGTGTACCTACAACCTGTTCTCTCTAGCCTGGCTGAAACAGCAATAATACTCTTCTTTGTTTCAAATATATCAATGGTGTCTTGTTGCATTTAGAATAAAATTTGAAGTTAATGACATGGTCTGTCAAATTCTATGTAATCTGGACTTCAGTTATCACATCAAACTATCTCTGCACCTCTGCTTTGCCCACTGTGTTCAATTTTTCTGGCCTCCATCCTCTCCCCTGAGCATTCAAGCATACTTCCACCTCAGACCTGAGCACTATACCTCAGAATTTCCTGTTTCTTGAAAAAAGTGAAGTGAAAGTGTTACTGCTCAGTCATGTCCCACTCTTTGTGAGGTTCTCTGTCCATGGAATTCTCCAGGCAGAGAATACTGGAGTGGATAGCCACTCCCTTCTCCAGAGAACCTTCCTGACACAGGGTTCTAACCTGAGTCTCCTGCATTGTGGGCACATTCTTTACCATCTAAGCCACCAGGGCATGTTTCTATGTTCATTCAAATGTCACCTTCTCAGAAGGCCTAATGTGATCACCCTAATAATAATAATAATGTCCCTTATCCATTATCTATGCCTCCATTCTGCTTTATTTTTCTTCATAGCACTTGCCATTTTGGGGCATCATACTACATATATAACACCCTATTGATTTATTTATCATCTGCTTTATCACCTGAAAATACCCAAAACAACAGGGTTTTGTCTTTACATGGCTCAGCATCTACAGTAGTACTCAGGATATAGTAAGAGCTAAGAAAATATTTTTTGAAAGAATGAACTGTCATTCAATAACCATACACTTTGAAGTTGCTAATATTATTCCTACTAACAATACAAATAAGACAAAAAGAGTAAAGTGCAAAGGGATAATGCAACCATTTTAGAAATAGATAAAAGGATCCAGGAAATGGGGCTCTGTGGGTAAAGGACTAGATGCCTAGTTCAGGATTGAAACAATGAGGAAAGAAGTAAAAATAAAAGAGATTAGCTATTTTTGCTTGTTAATTTCCCATTTAATTTTAATACTACAAATAAATACCTTGGAAAAAAGCTGTACCTTGATTCTGCAAACTCAATGTGCTTTGCTAATTTCAAGTCAAAAAGTAAAGACTAAAAGCAATGGTCATTATTTACAAAGAATGAGAAGTGATCGAAAATATATAATGGTCACTGCTTAATTACTCCTCTATTCTTCTGTTTCCATATCTGACACATGCCTAGCTTCTGATACATGTTAGACCAGGCACAAATTATAATTTGAATGTAGGGTATAGAATTGGAACTTGCAAGGATGCAAGAGCTAACAGCCCAAAGAACACTGGAAAGTGTGATGAGAGCTAAAGAGGATTATAATGCCTTTCCGGATTTGGTGGATGAATAGGTTTTGTGTTTTGTTTTTAGCATATCTTCAGAGCTGAATAAATGCTTTGTGTACTAAACAGAGTAAAGCTCAAATCAAGTTTACTGTCTCCATATGTTTCCAACCACATATGCACAATGATAGAGTCACTGAAAACAAAAAGGGTAAGTCGTTTTTCCTAGAAAAGGCCATTGTGTTACTAGAACTTTAAAGAGCAAGAGTTCAATTGCAAGCCAGGGCAAAAAAAATCAAATTTAGAACTTAATTTTGCTGGTGCCCTTCCAAAACAGCAATTCAATAAAAGAGTATCTGCAAGTCTTTTATCTGCAAACTTAATTTCATTATTGCACTATATGGTACTTAAAAAAAAAAAAAAAAACAGACCAGCAAATTTATTAAAATTGTAATGAATGGATCACTTAGACTTTGATCTCCTACACCAGTTTTATTGCACTCTCATAAAGGGAGTTCAATTAGGAGGACCTTTTTTTTCCCCTCTTTTCAAACAGTACTCTCAGACTGTACATTTGAACTTGATTTTGTCAAAATTAGGTGTGGCACACATTATTTGAAAAATGAACTCTTCCCTCAAACATGCTATTGTTTAATATGGGCAGCAGTCATTTCATTCTTGATTTGAAAAAGTAAAATACTACTTTTTTTACTTAGGAAAAAGGACATTTCCTAAGGCTTTCTGATATAATACACTAAAAAACTTTTATGACACAGAAAAAAGCACTGTTAAATGTAGTGTTTCTAGGAAAGTACTCTTTACATCAACTGACATGTCTTACTAGAAAACAGAATCTTACTCCATATTGTGAAGGTTTTGATTTATTTGTTGTAGTACACCATTGCTTCTGATTTCCAAAATACAAAGTAAGAGGCTTCTATAATAAAGAATTTGTTAAAATGACTTTCCATAAGCAAAATACATTTATTTTGTAGTGTATACAAAGAGCTCTGTTATGAATCTGAAAGCCTTTTCCAACTACCTAAGAAGAAAGTGAAGAGAAACTAAAAAGCCTCTTGATGAAACTGAAAGAGGAGAGTGAAAAAGTTGGCTTAAAGTTCAACATTCAGAAAACGAAGATCATGCCATCTAGTCTCATCACTTCATGGGAAATCGATGGGGAAACAGTGGAAATAGTGTCAGACTTTATTTTTAGGGGCTCCAAAATCACTTCAGATGGTGATTGCAGCCATGAAATTAAAAGACGCTTACTCCTTGGAAGGAAAGTTATGACCAACCTAGATAGCATATTCAAAAGCAGAGACATTACTTTGCCAACAAAGGTCCGTCTAGTCAAGGCTATGGTTTTTCCAGTAGTCGTGTATGGATGTGAGAGTTGGACTATGAAGAAAGCTGAACGCCAAAGAATTGATGCTTTTGAAGTGTAGTGTTGGAGAAGCCTCTTGAGAGTCCCTTGGACTGCAAGGAGATCCAACCAGTCCCTTCTAAAGGATATCAGCCTTGGGTGTTCTTTGGAACGAATGATGCTAAAGCTGAAACTCCAGTACTTTGGCCACCTCATGCGAAGAGTTGACTTATTGGAAAAGACTCTGATGCTGGGAGGGATTGGGGGCAGGAGGAGAAGGGGATGACAGAGGATGAGATGGCTGGATGGCATCACCGACACAATGCACGTGAGTCTGAGTGAACTCTGGGAGATAGTGATGGACAGGGAGGCCTGGCGTGCTGCAATTCATGGGGTCGCAAAGAGTCGGACACGACTGAGCAACTGAACTGAACTGAACTGAAGAAGAAAGTTACTCAAAAAGACTAGATAGGGAAAATCTCTCTAAATGTAACCAAGTTTTTAAAGAAAACTTGAAAAAAGCTCAGTTATACATCCTGGTTTCTAGAGTTAAAGCAGGGAAGGCCTAGCTCAGGGCCTGGTTACCACTCCCATGGATGGTGGAACTGATGTTAGGAAAACTGCTGCTCATATACCTACCATGAACAAAGTCTTACACAGATTAAAAAGGACAGCATAAATACACAGATTCTGGGTGCAAAACACAAAGGAAACATGCAAAGCCCCAAAGAGACAGAGCAGTCACTAAACAAATGTTTGCTTTCAATACTGGTTATTTCTGATTTTTGTTGCTCCTCATTCTCTACTCTCTCCCGTTTGACAATGTTTTGTATTTTCTTTGGGCATTTCATTTACCTAGTTGATATTTCATAACATAGAAAAGGTCCATCTAGTCAAGGCTATGGTCTTTCCAGTAGTCATGTATGGATGTGAGAGTTGGACTATAAAGGAAGCTGAATACTGAAGAATTGATGCTTCTGAACTGTGGTGTTGGAGAAGACTCTTGAGAGTCCCTTGGACTGCAAAGAGATCCAATCAGTCCATCCTAAAGGAAATCAGTCCTGAATACTCATTGGAAGGACTGATGCTGAAGCTGAAACTCCAATACTTAGGCAACCTGATGCAAAGAACTGACTCACTAGAAAAGACCCTGATGCTGGGAAAGATTGAGGGCAGGAGGAGAAGGGGATGACAGAGGATGAGATGGTTGGATGGCATCACCGACTCAATGGACATGAGTTTGGGTGAACTCCGGGAGTTGGTGATGGACAGGGAGGCCTGGCGTGCTGCGGTTCATGGGGTCGCAAAGAATCGGACACAACTGAGCAACTGAACTGAACTGAACATAGAAAAATATACATATTTTACAACTTATGAAATTTTAGAATATTAACTTTCATGAAAGTAATTTTAAAGTACATGATAAATAAACATTTATTAAATAAACATTTATTTTAAAAGATTTGGAAGTACAGTACTTTGGGGTTTTTTTTCTTCATTTTAAATTTTTATGTAAATGCATTATTTTGAAAATGAGAGGAGTATTACTAACTGGGAGAACTGCTTCTTTACTCATTTAGAGAAACACTATTTTTTTGTGCCAAGATAACTGGACGTTTGTATCAAAATGAAAAGTGTGCTTGGTAAGCATGGAAACAAATCAAAGGGGGAAAGTACTGAGGGATAGTAATTTTAGGTAATGGTGAAGCTTTATGAGTAAATCTTGTCCCACAAGAAAGTACATACTGAACAGTCACTAGAAAATTCATCCTTGCCTATATCCAGCTGCGTCCAAAAATTAGTCAAAATTTTATTGTGATATTTTCATTTATGCCACTCCTGGTTTCTTTTGATTATTTTGTTAACTGGATCTACAAACTATATCTTTCTCTGAATTTCAGCCTTGACAAGTCCTTCTCTTTCATTCCACATCTTCTCCATCTTAAGGACTCATTGTGACCCCATGAACTGTAGCCTGCCAGGCTCCTCTGTCCATGGGATTGTCCTGGCAAGAATACTGGAGTGGGGTGCCATGTCCTTCTCCAGGGGATCTTCCCTATCCAGGGATCAAACCTGGGTCTCCTGCATTGCAGGCGGTCTCTTTACCAACTAAGCCACCAGGGAAGCCCTGACAGTTAGGTTACCCTTATTCTAGTTACTCAGTTCTATGCCTCCCTTTATTTCCTGAGAATAAATCTAAACTTTTCATTGGGATTCTACTCACTATGGAAGCTAACAGTCTTCAAAACATGTCTAAATCTATTGGCAGTCATGAATCTTTCTTATAAGACCCTGACATGTCTTAGTTTCACTTGGGTCTACAGTTACTTATTTCCAATTTTGCTTTCCATCCAAGATCTATCATTGTACTCAAAGCACTCTTTCTAAAATTATAATCTTATATTACTATCTGTTCTTATTACTCTACCACAAACTCAGAAGATAAGGTCCATGCCCCTTAAAAGACTTAGAAAGCTTGGTTTGCCGCTTGCATTTAGCCACTTTAACCATTTTTCCTTCAAGCATCAAAAATTCTAAAACCTTCAATGAGGCATGGTCTCATTTGTCATGCTCTATTCTCTTTTCCTTCCTGTTTCCTCAGTTAACTCTTATTCACATTCAAGTCTTACCTAGCTGTCTTGTTCTCTAGGAAGCTTTCTCTACTGCCTAAATCTGAGTTGCATATACTCTATCACTAGCATTCACTATGCATTAGAGTTGACCTTTTACACATCTGTATTAACGTGTAAATTATAAACCCCACAAGAATAGTGACCAGGCCTATCTGATCACAAATATATCCCTAATACCTAAGCCCAGTGCCTTTCTTACTTTAAATGTCATACATGTTCTAAAATTTCTCTCTGATATATTGCCACCTTAGATACTATAAATAGCTATAGATATTGATCCATTTTTATTTCATTTTGCAACAGAATTTCATTTTTGCAGAATTCATTTTGCAGAATTTCATTTTGCAACAGATTATCTTTGTTTTGTTATATAATTGGATATATTTTCAGATCATTTCCAAAAGGTTGGTAAAAATTAGAACTTTCTGATCTGCTTATGGAATGTACAGATACCAGTCAGATAAATTATTACCCAACCAAAAATTGATGGCATTACTATTTGGGAGTTTTGAAACCTAAGAAGGGTCAAAAAAAAGTGTGTACTACACTAAAATTTTGGAATTACTTATAGACATTTGGTGATATGAAAGGAAAACTGGAAATGTACTTTTTTATGAATCATTTATGAGATCAAACCCAATGTTAAATTAGGTTACTTGGAAATGTTTAAAGGTTTAAGGAAAGTCTGTATAATATGTACTTAACATTATACACCTAAGAATGTACTTTTCCTTTGTGTTTTAATGTGTTATTTCCCTTTTGAAATATTATGAAACTATCATCTTGATACATTTTTTGAAAAGGAGAAATGAACAATATTTGTTAAATAAACATTTTCATGGAATGAATTTTTACATGAATAGTCATTACTTAAAATGAGTAAATTTTGAGTGAAATATCCTCAAATATATATTTAGCTAAAATGTGAACAAATTTATAGAATTATGGTTTTCAGAGGATAGTAAAGAGTTCTGTATTTCCTTCTTTTCAATAACCATCATCTTAGTAGGTACATAATTTGAATATTTTATGATGAAAAATAAGGCAAAATATAATGAAAAAATCCAAAAGTGATACAGCCCAAAGAAAAGAAGAAACAGTAAAAAAGGAAAACTCCTCTCTTATAGGGTAGAAGTAAAAGACATATAACCAGCAACACACTAAAGACCAGATGACAACAATAATAGTAGAAACCAAGGAACCTTCTATATATTTTGAGGTCTACCTACAGTCTTCCCATAAAGTCTCTGAAAACCATATTTAGAGGTTTCTTGTTAGTCATTACTAGTATTATATCATTCAGCTGGGAAATGCATCCACATATAGGAGGAGAAGGGGACGACAGAGGATGAGATGGCTGGATGGCATCACTGACTCAATGGACGTGAGTCTGAGTGAACTCCAGGAGTTGGTGATGGACAGGGAGGCTTGGTGTGCTGTGGTTCACGGGGTCGCAAAGAGTCGGACACGACTGAGTGACTGAACTGAACTGAACTGAATACATAAGAGATGAGGTAAAAAAGAAAAAGAACAAAAGTCAAGTTAAATAAGGCAAACCTGACTCCAAATCAAAGGAACAGTCCCAAAGTTTGACAGTAGACAGTAGACTCTTGATGGTTTGTATCAATGTATCCAGAGTCTACACAAGGTCTTTTAAAGCTATCAGTGGTGACAGTGATTTCCCCTTTCACAAAGGGGAAAGACTGTGGTGTCGAGGCAAATGAAGCCTGTGTTCAAATTCTCTCCTTATTACATAGATTCTCTGGACCTTAGTTTTCCTATAAGTAAGATGACATGACCTGTCCATCTTGGGTGGCCCCACATGGCATGGCTTAGTTTCACTGAGTTGGACAAGGCTGTGGTCCATGTGATCAGATTCGCAATGGTGGTCATAGTGGAGAGTCTGAAGAATGTGGTCCATGGGAGAAGGGAATGGCAAACCACTTCAGTATTCTTACCTTGAGAACCCCATGAACACTATGAAAAGGCAAAAAGATAGGACACTGAAAGATGAACTCCCCAGGTCAGTAGGTACCCAATATGCTACTGGAGATCAGTAGAGAAATAACTCCAGAAAAAATGAAGAGATGAAGCCAAAACAAAAACAACACCCAGTTGTGAATGCGACTGGTGATGGAAGCAAGGTCCATTACTGTAAAGAGCAATATTGCATAGGACCCTGGAATGTTTAGGTCCATGAATCAAGGCAAATTGGAAGTGGTCAAACAGGAGATGACAAGAGTGAACGTTAACATTCTAGGAATCAGCGAACTAAAATGGACTGCAATGGGTGAATTTAACTCAGATGACCACTATATCTACTATTGTGGGCAGGAATCCCTTAGAAGAAATGGAGTAGTCATCATAGGCAACAAAAGAGTCCACAATTCAATACTTGGATGCAATCTCAAAAACAACAGAATCATCTCTGTTCGTTTCCAAGGCAAACCATTCAATATCACAGTAATCCAAGTCTATGCCCCAACCAGTAACGCTGAAGAAGCTAAAGTTGAATGGTTCTGTGAAGACCTACAAGACTTTTTGAACTAACACCCCAAAAAGATGTCCTTTTCATTAGAGGGGACTGGAATGCAAATGTAGGAAGTCAAGACACACCTGGAGTAACAGGCAAAATTGGCCTTGGAGTATAGAATGAAGGGGAAAGGCTAATAGAGTTCTGCCAAGAGAACACACTGGTCATAGCAAACACCCTCTTTCAAGAACACAAGAGAAGACTCTACACATGGACATCACCAGATGGCCAGCACGGAAATCAGACTGATTATATTCTTTGCAGCCAAAGATGGAGAAGCTCTATACAGTCAGCAAAATCAAGACCGGCAGCTGACTGGGGCTCAGATCACGAACTCCTTATTGTCAAATTCAGACTGAAATTGAAGAAAGTGGGGAAAACCACTAGAACATTCAGGTATGACTTAAATCAAATCCCTAATGATTATACAGTGGAAGTGAGAAATAGATTTAAGGGACTAGATCTGATAGACAGAGTGCCTGATGAACTACGGACAGAGTTTCATGACATTGTACAAGAGACAGGGATCAAGACCATCTCCATGAAAAAGAAAGGTAAAAAGGCAAAATGGCTGTCTAAGGAGGCCTTACAAATAGCTGTGAAAAGAAGAGAAGTGAAAAGCAAAGGAGAAAAGGAAAGATATAAGCATCTGAATGCAGAGATCCAAAGAATAGCAAGGAGAGATAAGAAAGTCTTCCTCAGTGATCAGTGCAAAGAAACAGGAGAACAACAGAATGGGAAAGACTAGAGATCTCTTCAAGAAAATTAGAGATACCAAGGGAACATTTCATGCAAAGATGGGCTCAATAAAGGAGAGAAATGGTATGGACCTAACAGAAGCAGAAGATATTAAGAAGAGGTGGCAAGAATATACAGAAGAACTGTACAAAAAAGATCTTCATGACCCAGATAATCACGATGTTGTGATCACTCACCTAGAGATAGAAATCCTGGAATGTGAAGTCAAGTGGCCCTTAGGAAGCATCACTAGGAACAAAGCTAGTGGAGGTGATGGAATTCCAGTTGAGCTATTTCAAATCCTGAAAGATGATGCTGTGAAAGTGCTGCACTCAACATGCCAGCAAATTTGGAAAATGTAGCAGTAACCACAGGACTGGAAAAGGTCAGTTTTCATTCCAATCCCAAAGAAAGGCAATGCCAAAGAATGCTCAAACTACCACACAATTGCACTCATCTCACACACTAGTAAAGTAATGCTCAAAATTCTCCAAGCCAGGCTTCAGCAATACATTTACCGTGAACTTCCAGATGTTCAAGCTGGGTATTATACAGAGTGAAGTAAGCCAGAAAGAAAAACACCAGTACTAATACATATATATGGAATTTAGAAAGATGGTAATGATAACCCTGTAGGCGAGATAGCAAAAGAGACACAGATGTATGCAACAGTCTTTTGGACTCTGTGGGAAAGGGCGAGGGTGGGATGGTTTGGGAGAATGGCATAGAAATATGTATAATATCATATGTGAAATGAATCACAAGCACAGGTTCGATGCATGATACAGGATGCTCGGGACTGGTGCACTGGGATGATCCAGAAGGATGGTATGGGGAGGTAGGTGGGAGGGGGGTTCAGGGTGGGGAACACATGTACACCTGTAGCAGATTCGTGTTGATGTATGGCAAAACCAATACAATATTGTAAAGTAATTAGCCTCTAATTAAAATAAATTTATATTAAAAAATTAAAAAGGTAGAGGAACCAGAGATCAAATTGCCAGCATCCACTCAATCATCAAAAAACCGAGCGAGTTACAGAAAAACACGTATTTCTGCTTTATTGACTATGCCAAAGCCTTTGATCGTGTGGATCACAATAAACTGTGGAAAATTCTGAAAGTGATGGGAATATCAGACCACCAGACCTGCCTCTTGAGAAACCTGTATGCAGGTCAGGAAGCAACAGTTAGAACTAGACATAGAAAAACAGCCTGGTTCCTATAGTGAAAGGAGTACGCTAAGGCTGTATATTGTCACCCTGCTTATTTAACTTACATGCAGAGTACATCAAGAGAAACGCTGGGCTGGAAGAAGCACAAGCTGGAATCAAGATTGCCGGGAGAAATATCAAGAACCCTAGATATGTCGATGACACCACCCTTATGGGAAAAAGTGCAGAAGAACTAAAGAGCTTCTTGATGAAACTGCAAGAGAGTGAAAAAGCTGGCTTAAAGCTCAACATTCAGAAAAGATCATGGCATCCAGTCCCATCACTTCATAGCAAATAGATGGAGAAACAGTGGAAACAGTGTCAGACTTTATTTTGGGGGGCTCCAAAATCACTTCAGATGGTGATTGCAGCCATGAAATTAAAAGACACTTACTCCTTGGAAGGAAAGTTATGACCAACCTAGACAGCATATTAAAAAGCAGAGACATTACTTTGTCAACAAAGGTCCGTCTAGTCAAAGCTATGGATTTCCCAATAGTCATGTATGGATATGAGAGTTGGACTATAAAGAAAGCTGAGCACCGAAGAACTGATGCTTTTGAACTGTGGTTCTGAAGAAGACTCTTTCGAGTCCCTTGGACTGAAAGGAGATCCAACCAGTCCATTCTAAAGGAGATCAGTCCTTGGTGTTCATTGGAAGGACTGATGCTGAAGCTGAAACTCCAATACTTTGGCCACCTGATGCGACGAGCTGACTCATCTGAAAAGATCCTGATGCTGGGAAAGATCGAAGGCAGGAATAGAAGGGGACGACAGAAGATAAGATGGTTAGATGGTGTCACCGACTCAATGGACATGAGTTTGGGTAAACTCTGGGAGTTGGTGATGGACAGGGAGGCCTGGCGTTCTGCGGTTCATGGGGTCACAAAGAGTCGGACATGACTGAGCAACTGAACTGAACTGAAGATGACATAGTTAAACACATCTCGTTTGTGGTGGTAAGAATTAAATGAGATAACATGAAATTGATGAGGGGTATACAGTAGAAATTGGTAAATAATTCTTTCTTCTTTTGCACATGACTACTCAGGGCATTTTAAAAGCATACTATTAAAATTACTTTGGGACTTCCCCAGTGACTCAGTGGTAAAGAATCTGCCTGCAGTGCAAGAGCCAAAGGGGATATAAGTTCCATCCCTGGATTGGGAAGGTCCCCTGGAGGAGGACATGGCAACTCACTTCAGTTTTCTTTCCTGGAGAAGTCCATAGAGGAGCCTGGCGGGCTACAGTCCATGGGTTTGTAAAGAGTTGGACACAATTGCAGAGACTTGGCATGCAATTTTACTTCACATAATATATAATTTTAATTATGTATAAAAGAGTCTCAGTAAATACTAAAAGCCTTCAACATAATGGGAATATCCCAATTTAAAATGTTCTCTACTAGCAAATGGTCATAGCCAGAAAATGTTTATTAGACTTTTTTTAAAAGCTTGTGCAAAGATATTTATATCTTTTAAGACATTGCCTTAATTTAGTGACAAGCTTAGAATTATTTGCTGGGGTAAATCATATTATTGTTTTTACATCAATGAGTATATATTTTCTTTTGTTCTATTTTTTAAACAATAAAAATATGCATATTCAGTTAAAGAAACCAAGGTGTAATAAGGCATAGCTAATTTGTGGAAGTGCTTTAAAAGACACAATCCATAAACTAATTATTTTACTGAATACCATTAGTTCTCAAAAAATCTTGAGTTGGCAAATAATCTGGATAGTCTGAGTAAATTCTTGTCACTTCATTCCGACCTTGCCCTGAGTAATTTCAAGGATCTGACCCATAAAAGCAAGATCCTAGTTAGAAATTTTGACCAATGGCAATATCTAAGCCTCCCCTTTCAAGCTTTTAGCATTTTCTGTATAAATTCAGTTCTGCAAGCAACTGAATTTAATATGTGATTGGTTCACACCAGCTAAATTTTTGAGGAAGAGTTAAAAGAGCCATTTTTGGCTAGATATGAAAAACTTTATGCAACAAATGCATATTTGGAAACTGCAAAATGAGCATGCAAATCAATTTATACGCATGGGTGAATGAATATAGATGAGCTATTTTCAAAGTATAGCCATCCTGGTGTAGCATAAGATAGCTGTACAAAAGGAATGGGAAGGAGGTGAATTTCTCAGCTTAGTCACCCATTGACAATTTTCAAAGGAAAATTGCATTCTCAGTTTCCATTATGCCTGCACAAATTTGGACAAATTAAGGAGTCAACTAAGTAATTATTGATAACATACATGTGTATAAAGTAAAGCAGGAAAATCTTGCCAGTCATTTGGAACTTCTCAGATGTTGCTAGGATTTCCATTAGGAAGATGAGATATTACAAAAATGGTAATACACCTGACTGTGAAACCAGTTTGAGACACAGCCATCTCTCTAATTTGGTATTGGAGATGGGTAAGAATAACAAGAGATGTTGTAAATGGGACATTTAACAGAAATCACTCTACTGAACAGAAATACTACATCTGCTTCCAGTCTCTAAGATCCTTTTGTTAATTACCAGGAAAATTGTCATTCATCCTGGCAAATGGGTCTAAGTAAAAAAAAAAAAAAAATCCTTGGAGTTACACAGGAGTTAAATTCTATAATTCTCTCTTTCATGAGAGTTTTTCAGAATATATCCTGTATGATCAGTGCTATATTCATTTCTGATAATATGAATATTCTGTTTTTACTTCTAAATTAGAAGGTTCAACCTAGAATGATAATATAAATCCTTGCAAAGTCATTTATGAGCCTGATCTTCTCAAACAGACTATTAGTTTGACATTTCAGAATCAGATTGAAAATCCCATAAAATGGAGAGTCACCAACTTCCTTTATTAATCTGGTCTTGTACTTGCAAATATATCCTGCAAATAATTTAAACAGAGTTTTCTTTATCCTCTCCATGAAAACAGTGTAATACCTGATCTTTACAAATTATTTGCCTTTTGTTACATAAGTATACATATGATACTATTTTTTGAATATATGTGTATCAGCTCAGATCAGATCAGTAGCTCAGTCGTGTCCGACTCTTTGTGACCCCATGAATCGCAGCACGCCAGGCCTCCCTGTCCATCACCAACTCCCAGAGTTCACTCAGACTCACGTCCATTGAGTCACTGATGCCATCCAGCCATCTCATCCTCTGTCGTCCCCTTCTCCTCCTGCCCCCAATCCCTCCCAGCATCAGAGTCTTTCCCAATGAGTCAACTCTTCGCATGAGGTGGCCAAAGTACTGGAGTTTCAGCTTTAGCATCATTCCTTCCAAAGAAATCCTAGGGCTGATCTCCTTCAGAATGGACTGGTTGGATCTCCTTGCTGTCCAAGGGACTCTCAAGTCTTCTCCAACACCACAGTTCAAAAGCATCAATTCTTCGGCGCTCAGCCTTCTTCACAGTCCAACTCTCACATCCATACATGACCACAGGAAAAACCATAGCCTTGACTAGACAAACCTTTGTTGGCAAAGTAATGTCTCTGCTTTTGAACATGCTATCTAGGTTGGTCATAACTTTCCTTCCAAGGAGTAAGCATCTTTTAATTTCATGGCTGCAGTCACCATCCGTAATGATTTTGGAGCCCAGGAAAATAAAGTCTGACACTGTTTCCACTGTTTCCCCATCTATTTCCCATGAAGTGGTGGGACCGGCTGCCATGATCTTAGTTTTCTGAATGTATACACATGTGTATATATGAGTATATGTATATTTGCAATTCATGCTTGCTAAACAATATATTTTAACATTTTCATTCCCACTTAAATAGATATATCTCATTCAAGTTATGTTGTTAGGTGCTATATAAGGGTCTAACATGGTTTACTTAGCCAATTACTTGCTAATTAATACCTGAGTTGATTTCATTACTTGATTTCATCACTACAAACAACAGGTAATGTTGTTTGTTGTATATTATCATTGATAATATATCTGTGAGATATGTTCATGTATTTATGTTAAAAAAAAAAAAAGTCCCAAAATGGGAATTGCTGTGTTAAAGAGTGTATCCATTCAAATTTAGCATAACTACTGCTAAACTGCCTCTACAAACAGTGATGTACATTCCAACCAGAAATGTTCAAGAGCATAAGAGTGCCTATATTGCCATATCTTTGCCAATACTGTGTATGATGGTGCCCCTTAATCTTCTCAATTAGCTAGGCAAGAAATAATACTTCAGTTTAATTTTTATTGCTTTACTTATTACTGAGATCAAGCTCCTCCTATTTATTGGGCATTTGTATTTCTCTTTTAAATAATTGCTTGTTTTCTTTGACCCATTATCCTTAATATTCCTTTCTCAATAGCTTGAACTTATTAATAATTAAATTTACTAACTCCGTTTAGCTCCTAGCTGGATGGCATCACTGACTCGATGGACATGAGTTTGGGTGAACTCCGAGTTGGTAATGGACAGGGAGGCCTGGCGTGCTGCAATTCATGGGGTCGCAAAGAGTCAGACACGACTGAGCAACTGAACTGAACTGAAACTGAAACTGATGAGCCAGTTAGCAAGCTCTTACATATATATGCATATGCATATGTATATAGATAGATAACAGAACACATAGAAGTATGAATGTCCCTAGACTTAGAATCACGTGAAGAAATAGGTGGGATGTTAAATAACTATAACAAAATGTGTTGAATGTCATGTTAACTATGCCATCATGAGTCTATGCAAATCCAGCACTGGTCCTGCAGGAGGACTGCAGGAAGATGTCATCGAGGACTTCACAGAGATTTGTGAAGGATGGGTCAAATTTCACTCCAGAGACTGGACAGAAGGTTTTTGGTCCAACGAAAATAGCAATAGAAAGGGCCCTGAGACAAATAAATGCAATAATTAGTCATAATACAAATAACGACTGGCTTAGATCACAAGGTTTCAATTAAGATAAAATGGTAAGAAATGAGACTGGGATGATCAGGAGACATTTAGAAAAGTACTCACCTTCCACAGTTAAGGATGTGTGATTTATCCTTAAGCCAAAGGAGAAATATTATTTTTAAAGGATCACTGCAGCAGTAAAGAACGACTTCAGGTAGGGGAATATGGCGAACAGCCTGGGATTTGGAACAGGGGTAAAGAGATTATAAAACAATCCTTTTGGGTGAATACAAGAGCCTGAAATAGCATATCAATAGAGTTAAATGAACTTGGTCACTGAAGGTACACGATCTTTCCTGACTTGGTAGCCCTAGATATTCATCTCTGTGACAGCATTCAGTGCATTATGTTGAAATCATTTATGGGCTTCCCAGGTGGGGCTAGTGGTAAAGAATTTTCCTGTCAGTGCAGGAGATGTAAGAGGTGTGGGTTCAATCCCTGGGTGGGGAAGATCCCCTGGAGAAGAGCATGGCACCCACTCCTGTATTGTTGCATAGAGAATCCCATGGACAGAGGAGCCTGGTGGGCTATAGTCCACAGGGTCGCAGAGTCGGAGCCGACTGAAGCGCCCTAGCACGCACACACAAAATCATTTACGCCAGCCTGCTCCACTAGAAGGTGACTGCTTCCCCTTTCAATTCTTAGACCAGTGGTGACCAAACACAGTGTCTCACTGGAAGAAAAATAAATAAATAAAAGAAGTCGGTTTCCTGATTTTCCTTGCTGCCAAACAAAGAAAAAACAAACTTGTATTTGCTATCAATGTTTTTTCCTACATATTCTCTATAACTTTCTAATGATGTTCTACAAACTATTTCCTTTTAATATGAACAGAGCCAATGATTAGAATAATTTGAAATTATGGTGACTTAATTGAGAGTGTGAAACGATCCATTAAGTGTAATTTTTTAAAAGGATCCATGTTTCTCACTCCTCATAGGCATATTGCATTTTTCAAAAAGGCTTATTTTTACCACAGCTGAGGATATCATTAATAAGATCACTAACGGTACACATGTACACTTTATTATAGATCTCCATATACTATGATTAATAGTAGGATTTATTCACATTTTTGATCCCCCTCCTTTTTTTAAATACTATATTTAGGTCTCAACACTTTCAATTGTGCTGCCAAACTTCAAAAGTACTGAGAACACAAAGGTGAACGAACACCTCTGAGATGTTATGAGCTAACATCTTGTCTTATGTAGGATAGCTTCTTAGTAAGTGGTTTAGCAATTATGAATGAATTCATGAATGGACAAAAACATAGAAGTCAGAGATAAGCTAGATTTCTGGTTTGCATAACTGTTTATACAAAGAAACCGAGGACATTACAGTACCCATAAATAAATGTTCTTAATGTTGTGAATGGTTGTTGTTTTGGTTTTGTTTTCTTTGTTTTGTTTTTAACTCAAAGACTATTTTTTCAGTCTTCTCATCTTATCCTTCTCCAGGAAGAATTCACCGTAGTGCTAAAACCCCTTTTATCCAAAGCTGTATTTCCCAGAGGAAGAGAAATAACATAATAAAAGGTTTGATATGGGAGTGACACCACTTGAATGTGCTGCAGTGAGTCAGCCAGGCAGAAACATCACAACTGGTAGAGGTGAATTCCATGCCTGGAGGGTGCGATGGAGATGGCAGCATGAGCAACAGAGGTACAAGGTGAGTTGAGATACAGGCAGCAGCTGTAACTTGAACTCAACCATGTCGAAGGAAACATGAAACGGGGGCAATCCACTGGGTAAAGAGGACAACAAGGGCTAGTGGCTCAAGGCAAACGCAAGCAGGTGGGCCAAGAGCCCATCTAGAGTGGATTCCGGGGACTCCTACGCACAGCACATCAAGTTAAGGCAACTGGGGAAGTAATTTACACTCTGCAGCAGTCGGTGCTATGTTTTACTCAAATGCATCTGTGAATTATAACTTCAGACCCTCTTAAAATGGGTTTTCTGGCTTTTTTCCTTTTTGGCAGGGGGTAGTTTGGGGACTTTCTTTTTTAGGGGTGGGTGTTGTTTGGAGCTAATTCTGTCATACTTGGAAGATGTGAATGCTAAAAGTTTTCCCAAAAGTATACTTATTTACATAACTATGAGCTAAAAATGTATTCTGAAGGTTATTTAGTCCAGGCCTCTGGCCAGAAGAAGGGAAACCAAACAGTTTAAGAGGGCAGGTGTCTGTCTAAGCTATTGTTGAGAATCTCCAGGAATAGAGCTTTGCCCACCACCTCTGCTGGCCTGTCCTCATATTTACACTAGAATCACAAGCAAATGTGGTTTTCTGTTTCCTTGGGCCTCAATCAACACACTCTTATTCATATCCATTTCCACTGGTTAGCCTTCTGTGGACCAGACTTCCACTGCCCATTTTTCTTAGTCCAAATTATTTTTTCTGTTTGTCAGCTCATATTTTTCTGGCCTACTTTTCCAGGTTAAAAATACAATGCTATCAAGACTCTTCCCTTTATGCCATTCTGGACTGCTTGATCTACCAACAGGAGTGACAGAGGCTTTTTTTTTTTAAACCACCAGGTAACAACAAGCTACTAAGAATTTTTATGAAGCCTCCGCCTATGCCATTTCCAAGGTATAATAGGAAATTAGCTAGTCAGACAGAAAGGAGAGGAAGGGCAGGGAGTCAATGAAAGTGCAACGATGCTGATGCTATGATGAACAGACCAAGAGGATTGTGATACATTTGGGGAACTAACCTTTGGGAGAGTATAAGTGAATCAGAATGATAATGGGTAAAATAAATATAGCAGGAAGACTTCCCTGTGGCTCAAACAGTAAAGAATCTGCCTGCGATGCAAGAGACCAGGGTTCAATCCCTAGGTTGGGAAGTTCCTCTAGAGAAGGGAATGGCAATCCACTCCAGTATTCTAGCCTGGAGAGTTCCATGGACAGAGAAGCCTGGCGGGCTGCAGTCTGTGGGTTCGCAAACAGTCAGACATGACTGAGTGACTAACACACGTAACTTAACAGGGAGCTATTAGGAGAAGGAGGCAGAATGTCAGACCAGTTTCACAGAAGGGGGACTGAAATGTTTTAGCTCAGTGAAGACAGTACTCTTTCTCTTAGGTAGAAAAAGATAACTCAAGGAAATACTGAATACATGAATTTTATTTCCACTGAAGACATAACAAGAATAAATTAATTTATGTCATCAGAGAAAGCATTTTCATTAAATTTAAAAAAGAAATTCTGCCCAGAAAAAGTTATTAAATATTTAACATGGAATACTAAGAGAAGGGGGGTAAATAAATATGAAATTGCATTAGTTTATTCAGGCATCTTTTAAATGCAGGACAGATTCTTACACATGAAGGAGTATGTAAAGGATACACAGTTATTATTTTAATATTAAAAAAGAAGGAATTACAAGTCCAAGGCATGGCCTCAGGAATCATGCATGCAGCCTTCATTAGAATGCCAGCTTTGCAAATTCCTAGTGGGCCTCAGTTTTCACTCTTTAAAATGGAGAAAACAGCACCTACCTTATGGGTTTGTGAGGAAGAGTAAATGAATTAATGTGTGTAAAGAACTTAAATTAGGGCCTGACACAGAGTACGAGTTATGTGCGATTTTGCTCCTGTTTTTGTTGTTCTTACTGGTATTAGTAGGAAAGAGTCCAATGACACATTGCCAAAGACAAAAGATGATTATAGTTTCTGTGAATTGTAGGCAAGAATATGGTTATATTTGCCTCTTGCTTCCTCCTATGTTTGCCTTCAGCTCAATTCCAGGGCTAAAAGTCAAGAAATGCATATTCTTGTCCCTTCCTCCACTAACCAGATGTGTAGTATTTTAAGTCACTAGTTCACAATGTTCTGATTGTTTCAAATTCTATTAGTTTTCCACCGTCACTCAAACTTTTCTCCAATACTCCTTTTTCCCTAATCATCTTCTTCTTTCCCTATCTCCTGTTCCTCTTTCTCAGCCTTCTATCTCATTTTTATTATTACATATTCCAAACATCACAGCTTCTCTGAGGCCTCATTGTCCTTCCATCCTCCATCCCTATGGGTGCAAGACCCTCCAAAATTAATATCTGGCCCCATTGCAAATCAACATTACCTCTGTTTTAGGATGAAACACAACATTTTCTGTGTCATACAAACAGGGACTTTGTCCAAGATGAATAACACCCTGAGTCTAGGGGAGGAAGATGTGCCCATCATTTTTCTTTACTTCCAGCGACCTCTGGGAACATGGACAGCTCTCAGCTAACAATCAGAGAGGGGGAAGTGCCATCTCCAATGAAGAATTATTCTAATTCATGAAGCTCTACCTTTGCCTATACTTTGAGGAAGGAAATCAACATAGAGAGCTGAAGAAGGATAAACAATGTATAAAGCCCAAGGTGGGGGCAAAAAAGCTTTAAATGTTATTTGAAGTAGAACAATATAAATTGTGGTAGAAGATAGTTTATTATATCTATTTATTATATTATTTTTATCCCTAATCTAATCTGAATAAAAGTATAAGGGGCTTCCCTGGTGGATCAAATGATAAGGAATCTGCCTGGAATGCGGGAGACCCGGGTTCAATTCCTGGGTCAGGAAGATCCCCTGGAGAAGGAAATTGCAACCCACTCCAGTATTCTGACTTGCAAAACTCCATGGATAGAGTAGTCTGGCAAGTTATAGTCCATGGGGTCGCACAGAGTATAAGAGGCCAAAGGAAAAGAGATTAATAATCCATATATCAAAAAATTACCCATATAATGACAAAAACTAAACAATAAGGCATGTTCTGAACCTTATAAATGACTCATTTGAATATTAAAAGCAAAATTTTGTAAAGATTGATACCTACTCTGGTAAAGGGTTTTGGTGCTATTATTGACTTTTTAAAACCTGGCT
Source organism: Bos indicus x Bos taurus (assembly GCF_003369695.1). Lineage (NCBI taxonomy): Eukaryota > Metazoa > Chordata > Mammalia > Artiodactyla > Bovidae > Bos > Bos indicus x Bos taurus. Next base: position 33,197,587 of record NC_040086.1, read on the forward strand.
GGCTGTTTCAAAATATTCCTGTGATGGTCTTAGCTTACAGGAAAATCACTAGGAGTTCTTCAGTAAATAAGTTTAATTCCCTGGTTTTCTTAAGTATGAAAGTTTTAAAAAGTCATTATTAATATTAGTTTAACTTTTTTCATATGTTTGAATATAACTGTGGTTCATTCTGATAGATATTTAAATAATAACTATTTATTATTTATTTTATAATAATAAAGTTTCATTAAATTAGTTACTCTTGGTAACTGTCAGAGCAGTCTTAGAGCAAGACTTAATATATTTTGTCTTTAATACAACCCCCAGGAACAGTTGGGGTTAAAGTTAATATGAAAGTGCTATTTTGCAAAAACCTCAAAAATCTCTAACATTATGCCTGATCAGAGAAAGTCAGTTGTCATAATTTAAGGATAAATTTTTCAAGTTTCTAAGGTCTTCTATAGAAAAATATATATGTATTTTTCTATATAAGAAAATATATTATATAGACTATTTTAAATCATAAAAAACATTATATTTTATTGATATGTTTAACCATGATTTTCAAGACTTCAAATAAAACCCTTCTCTATTTATATTATGTGATTTTCTTTTACATGTCATATTTTTGTGTATACATATCTGTTTATATACATGTACATTTATGTATCAAAAACAAATGTTTCATGATTTTTAAATATCTCAATACTTTATTTCACAGAAAGTTGATTCAATTTTTAAAAACAGGGGTTCATAAATGTATCCTCCTATACATGTAATTGTGAAATTGGGTCATGGAATACAATATATAACTTCTTATTTTTATAATGTCTTGATCTGGAAAAATTAAACATTTAATACCTTAAGCATCACATACAGTCATTTCAAATAAATAATTATATTGTTTGCAGGGGAAAAAAATCAATGTTGCACTCAAGATGAAAAGCTTAAGTTGGAAGGTAGTATCTTCCATACAGCAGCTATAGTTATATGCTGCCATGCCAGCTTTTTCCCTAAGGAGAGTCCAGGCATGCTTAATTATAGAGAGACATCATTACTTAGAAGAAAAACATGAGTCTTTCATTTCCTTGCCTCTGCTGGACTGGAGTGGTTCTTTCTGCTGAATCTAGCAATGTCTGAGTAACACCCAAGTTTAGCTGGCTCTACATACAAGACCACGTATTGTAAGGTAACAAACAACAGTTACTGTGATCAGTCCTGCTTCTGTTATGGATTGCCATCCACACAGAATTCATTATGTCTGTCATTAAACAAAGGGAGGACCCTCCTAATGTTAGGATGCTAGTGAAGCAACTGTTCTTCTTGGCAGTGCCTCTTCTAACTTCTGAACCACCGGATCCCTCCTGGGAATCAACCTGAGAAAGTGCTATTTGAAGCAGCACTTGTTCCCATAACGTGGCATCAGTGTCTTACTAAATACAGTTCAGACAGTTTTGAGCACAAGTGACTAGACAAGAGTCCAGGTCAGCACTTTGTGTCTTGCCAGGTCAGTCTTGTTTTCTTCCCACTTCTTTCCAATAATAGTGTTTCATATATACCAGAAACAGCATAGAGAAAATGTCTTTCTAACTCCAAGAACTACTCCCAAGTTCAATTTTAGGCAATGCATTGGGAAGCCAAATTCACTTATCCAGAAAGAGACACTACTTTCTCATTATGTAATTTCAATTAAGTGCCCAGTGTACCATCACCTATATCTTCAGCAGAATCATGTCTAACTCAGCAATTCTCACTTAGTATACTTAGGGGACCAGCCTGGGTCTTTACATTTGTGCTGAATCACCATGGACTTTGATAATTTTAATTAACTGTATCTCCTATAATCTGAAACAGATGGAAATTGGGTCACTTGTATTTGGAAACTAAGTATTTTCATTCACATGATCAAGAATTAGTTGTAATATTCTTTACATGCAAGATATTGGTTCTTTACTTCTGGTTGCAGCAGAGTAGAATCAACCTATTAAGCATAATATGAATAGAAGGCCAACAAAAAAAGCAAATACACAAGCATTATATAAACAGAGTGTGATGAATCCTGACAAGCTAATCCAATTCTTTATTATCATGACATTAGGAAATGGCACTAAATGTAAGAGTCTGCCACAATCGTCAATTCTGAAGGCTTTATTAAAAATCAGCCATTCAAATTGGCACCAAGTTGACAAGTAGGGAACACATTTTCAGCAGTTATCACCCGTCTGTTAAGTGAGACACACAGGTTTTGTCATGTAATGGATACAGCTGCCTGCTGGGACAAAAGACACACCTGCGCTCAAGTTTCATCTCTGCCATTGAGCTATGGAATATTTGGCAAGCTAGTTTTTCTAATACAATTTTCTCATCTGTACAATGGGCATTTTACAAAATCTATCAAGTGGGATGTTGCAGGAAAAAATAAGGTAAAACAGATAAAGTACACTGCACAATGCCTTTCACTTAGTAAGCATTAAATAGTAAGTATAATAAATGTGATTCCAAACAGAATGATTTTAAATTGTACTCAAATTCAAGAGGTGCTTATAGCATCAGTAAAGTAGGAGGGCCTAGTGTACCTTTTGAAATAATCTGATGCCTAATATTTTTTTGGGGGGGAAATCATGTTATTTATAGTTCAGAGAGTATAGCTTGACTAGAAATTTTTTTCCAATATCCACTCATTCAAGTATTTATTGAGCTTTTACAATACATTCATCATAAATTACCTAAAATACCAGTAGTTGAGTTGTTCTAATTGGAAAACATATATTGCTTGAATGTATTGGTAAGATTTTCACTCAAATAGATATAAATGTAAAATATGACCCTATGTTTTATTTCCAATATAAAGGCACAAGAAATTGGAAACCAGATTAAAAGTTGTGTAGGAATTGAAAACAATATCGCTCTCCTTTCTCTTAGATGCATTTATATATAAATACACTTGCTTCTTGGAAAGGTCACTGGATTTATTTTGCAAATATCTGACTCTTGGGCTAAAATTTGTAAATATGTATTTCCATTAAGGATTCCTTTGCAATTTGTTTGGTATATAATCAGTGCATTGGTATTCATTGAGAAGCATTCCATTCAATGCTTCTGAAGGATTTTTTTTTGGGGGGGTGGAGCTTATATACAGTACAGTACATAAATCTTAAGGGTATAATTCAGTGAATCTTTACTCATACATATGCCCATATAACCACCATCAAGATTATGTCAAAGGCTCCACTGTGTCCTCTTCTAGCTCAACACCACTGAAATGGAATCCTTATTCTGACCTCTATTACAGCAGATTTAGTTGTATCTGTTTTGAACTTCACATAAAGATAATCATATGATATATACTCATACAGTTGCTACCTTATGTTACTAATTCCATTTGTTTGGATTTTACATAGGAGGAACAAGGAGATCTTGAGCTCTTTAAGCAGTTTATCTATATTAATGTGTCAATATGTACTAAGGGAACTCTATCAAATCTCATACCTACTATTGGGTGTAAACAATCTAAAATTCAGAGAAAATGACTTCAAAGTAGATTTACAGAAACAAGTTTAACATTTTCACTATTCACATCCACAACATCCTAGAGCCACTACCCTACTGCCATTGGATACTTCTAAAGTTTCACGTTTTTCTGAGACTTTACATCTATCATCTACTCACAAACCTTCTGTGAGGTAGGTTAGCTGGAGTTCACAATCCGTAGTAGCCTGATCAGATGTTTCTCGAAGTGCAGTATTGGAAACTGAACTTAGAACATCAGCAGCCTTACTCTACTTTTATCAGAACTTAGAAGCAATGCCACATCTGGAATTCAGCTCTTCAGATGCCACTCCACCTTCTGTTTACATACACTGTGTAAACAATAACACTGTTGGAAAAGAATCTGATAGAGCACTGTAGACATTCCATAGTCAAGTGGAAACGCATGGAATCCAGGCTTAAGAGTGAAAACCAAAAAGCCATGCAATTTCTGAAGAGCTCTAAAGCAACTAACCAAAATAACTTTTCTCCCCCTAAAACTTAATTCAGACATTTTAAGACTTACTACTCAGCAAGGACTACACTTACCAATTTCTACACTTCCAAGTAACAGCAAGAAACTGAGCCATACAATCATAGAGAAGTACACAAGGAAAAAGTAAAAAAGCTCTATGTAATACTGTGATGCATAACAAACTAAAATCCTTTAGAATGCAAAAATGATTTATGCTGAATTATGTCAAATACTTGTGCAATTTTTGAAAGTACAGTTTGCCTAACAACTTCTAATAATAGGTTTATCATCTCCATAACAAAACAAAACCTGAATAACTACAGTAAGGCCTAATTTTCAGTGTATATTTAAAGGAGTTAGCCCTACGAACACAGCAGTCACCAAATGCTCACTGAGAAAGTAATAAGGAATGTGAGTCCTGTTTTCAGAAACCAGTGTGGCTCAAGGTTCTAATACTCAGAATGCAGCTAAGAATAAGAGAAATATTATTACTACCTGTCCTTCTGTAGTCAATCAGAAATTTCTTAACTAATCATTTAATTATCAAATTTAATTTAATGCTATCCAAAACTGGAACATGATGTTACTAGTATATATGATTTTACACTAAAAATATAATCTGTTCATGCAACTATAAGAAATCTTTCTTGAGTTTTTAGAAGTTCAAGTATATTAGCTAACTTCTCTGTAACATACAGACAAATAACTTACAGATGAACCTCAAAGACCAATTATAAATAAGATAGATTCATTAGATACCTATAAATTAGGATAAATATTGTAAAAAATCACTAAGGGATTAGGATGGATAAAAGTATTTATGTAGAAAATGACAGTTTTTACAAATGCTTTTGTGTTACAGATTCACTTAATTATAATAAAATTTCTCAAGTAGAATATGTTTTAAATATTTTTAATTACAGCCAGACATGGGTAACATTAGAGCACAGCTGTGTAAAACAGAAATAAAGGTTCCCTGTGTTTACTCTTTGCTTTTCTTTGTAAGTTGAAACTTGAGGGCGAATCAAGCAAGGATCATTATTACATTAAAATTCCTTTTAAATTAAAAAAAAAGAAGTTCCATATTTGAATTCTCAGTGCCTACTCAATGGCTCAGCAGGTAAAGTATCTGCCTGCAATGCAGGAGACACAGGAGACAGGGGTTCGATCCCTGGGTGGAGAAGATCCCCTGGAGGAAGAAATGGCACCCCACTCCAGTATTCTTTGAAGAAGGAAATGGCTACCCACTCCACTATTCTCACCTGGAAAATTCCATGGACAGACCATGGGGTTGCAAAGAATTGGACATGACTGAGCGACTAACACACACACCGGTACTGTTGCCTGAAAAACTCTCTTGGACAAAGAAACCTGGTGGGCTACAGGCTATGGGGTTGCAGAGGTGGACACAGCTGAGCATGCACGCATATATTTGAGTTTTACTTGACAGTAGCCCTGAAGAAAGTGGTATCAGTAGAAGTAGTGGTGCTAGTGGTAGTGGTGATAACAGTAACAAAAATAACAAGTGGTACTTTAGAATATTTACTATGTGCCGCAAACTGTGCTAAGAGCTTTACAAGAACTGAACTGCTTGCTTCTGAGAAGAGCTCTTTGAAGCAGGTACTATTATACCATTTTTACAGATGACAGTATTGAGGAATAAAGTTTGAGTAATTCAATCTTTATACTACAAAAGCATCTCAGCATAGTTAAACTAACACATTCCACTTCATTTGTGGCATTCTAAAATGGTCAGTTTTGATTACTATTTTATAGCCAAGATAAGCTTTTTTTGATAGATCAGACAGATGACTTTCATTGTTATGCTTCAAAAGCTTCTCAGAACATTTTATCTAAATCAAAATTACGAATTTCTCCATTCCCCTCGAAGTTTTTTCAGCACAGGTGATCCACCTTTCCTCTGATGGTAGACTTCAAACAAAACTCTGGCAAAAATCTCTGAATTATTTTTGTCCAGTACTTACCTATATAGTAACTACTTAATTTTTTTAACCTTATGAAGATTATATCTATGTAGTATTTCCCTTTATTGGAGCAGTTAAAATACTGAAAGCCTAAAATCTATCTATCTATCTACATATATATATCACAAGGAAGGCATATTGAGCAAGGTCCTTGGGCATATAGTTAAATAGGGCACTATCAATGGGGTCCAGAAGCCTACAGATTCAATGGGCATATCTGAAAGAAATCACATAATAATCCACATAAAGGGTTCAGATAATGCATTTTACAGGTAGAACCAAAGTGTTCCAAACAAGTGGCCTCAGAGTTCTATACAGAACCAAACTTACAAAAATTCTAACTTCCTCAGAAAAAGAATCTTGCTTCCCTCTCTATCCCCTGGTTCAGTCTACAGTTTGCGTGTGCATGTAGACACTCAAAACATTTGTGTGTGCTTAACAAATGTTGTTGAGTGACAAACAGAAAATAATGCTTTTCTCTGGCCTCCTATCAATCTGTTCTCTACACTATAGTCAGAGTGATCATTCTGAAATGTAAATTTGATAATGATGTCCTCCCCCTTACCTTCCACACTAAACTCCTTCCATTGTTTTTCCATCATTTTTTCAATAAAGACTAAAATTCTCAACACTGTGTTGGAAGGCCTTACAGGACCTGGCCCTACTGCACTAAGAGTTCCATATTCAAGGGCCTTCCCTTAGTTTCCTGAATGTGCCATGTCAGCTCCTACACCAGGCTGTGACTTAACATTTCTCCTGTGTCTTTACCTGGCTAATTCCTTATCTCTCAGATTTTTGTTTAAGTATCACCCCTCAGGAAAACTTTTTTTGATTAATTCAGTTCATACAATTTTAAGTTCTCATAGTACAACGTACTTGTCCTTCAAAATATATACTATTGTTTAAAGTTTTCATGTATTTACTTTTTTAATTACTGAGCCTCCTCACTGGAATGTGAGGCTTTTACCTTCCTATGAAAGTAGGAACTATTTCTAAGAGTTTACTCACCGTTGTATCACTTAGGCCTATGATTCAGGCATATGCAAAGCACTTAATACTTGTTGGATAAAGAAAAAAATGAATGAATGAGTGAATATGGTTGTCTATCTGGCAACATTCATAAAGTCATAGAAAGCAGAGGCTTCATTAAGTGATATCTATCACACTGTCATGTTCAGTAATATTAAGCAATCAGCCATCACAAGCCACTTGTGTTTCAGGCTATTTAAACAGAAGAAGTGAATAAAATTGATACTCAGTCTAGTATGACATTTTCGTATAAGTGGCTCTAAAATGCATAAAACCTAGACTTGGAAATAATGAAATGTATAAGTTAAGTTCTCATTGATCAGCTTTTTATTCTCATTTTTAACTGGGTGGCCACAGAATTCACTAATTCTTTCAAGCTGCTAGGAAACTATTAGTGATCTTAAGTAGAAACTTATTAAATAATAATGATCCCAGGACACTTAAGATGGGTATGATTCACTGAAAAAGCTATGTATCCCATAAACATCCATCATATACATTAGTTCTGTGTGTGTGTGTGTGTGTGTGTGTGTGTGTGTGTGTGTATTCTCTTGAATAATCACTGGACCTGAAAAAATGATCAAATCTAATAAAATGGAAAGCGTATTCAGCAGTCATGATAAATACAGGGTTTGAGAGTAAGAGGGTTGGTCCCAGGCTCTTCCACTAACCTGATCATGACACGTAACCTTTCTGTTTTCTCTTTCCATCACCACATGAATAAATAAATAAAACTTGTCAGGCTATCTGAACAAATGAGTAAGGATAAAAGTGAGGTCATTAAATGAAAATATTCTAGAAATCCATAGGTGCATAAGTTGTTTAAAGGCACTCTAGAAAGAAGAGAATATTCCTAAATTTTCTTTTTAATAATTCTTACTGTATTTGGAATACAAAGGTAACTAAAATATTAGACTTTTTATCAAGTTTAAAAAATTGTAGTTGGGACCAGATATAATTTGAAAATTATTTAATGTTTGTTGTTAATCTTTTTCTCCAAATTTTTTCAAATGATTATGGGTTTGTTTTTAAATCACCATGTTTTTTTTTTTAATGTGGCAATCAGTGTAAATACTGGCTACATGCAGGGCTTTGTTTATATTTCATCTGAATACAAATCATCTATCCCTAGCCATCAATACATGATTGGTGTTGGGAGAGGCATCCATTCTCGATTAATTATTTAATAGTCACTTGACACACATGAAACAGAGAAAATAAGCAAAATGGAGCCAATCTTTCTAGGGAGACTGGCTCTGCCTTTATCACTCCATTTTCCATTTCAGAGATATGCAATTCTGCTTCTCTTCAAAATATTACTTTTGCCATGCTTTCTCCACTCTTAACTGTTCCTGATTATGCACATCCCTGGATTCCTACGTTAAAAATGCACAGAAAAATAAAAATTTTCATTTAAAACACCCTCCCACACAGAACAAGCTGTCATTGTGTCATATTCGTTTCCTAATTTAAGGAAGGAAGTTATATTTCATGTGTTCTTCCTTAAATTGTCTGCTTTGTATTTTAAAGCAGCATTGGGGTATTTAAAGCAATGTGTCCCATAAAATAACGTCCATCTTTTATTCATTTCTATGTATCAGTGCAGAGGTATGCAACTTCAAATTATATTATAGCAAACCATCAAATGTAGCTAACTTATTTATGGCTTACAATCAAGTTAGATTTGGTAGAGAAAAAAGCATATACTGTTTCATTTTTCATAAAACATAACTATAAAACCTGATGTTAAATCCATGGAAATTTACTGATCAAGCTAAAGTGTGGTATAGGCCATGGGATACACAGTCCTCTATAATTATTTAAGCCAAAATACATGAAAACAAAAACCTTCATGGAGGCAGAAAGCAGTACAGTCACACCTTACTTTTTTTTTCATAAAACCATGAAGGCTATAGAACTCCTAATGACTAGATTTTTTTCCCCCTGTCTGTTGTTTAAACAATTACAAATTTTATCGAGTCTTCATTTCTCTTAAAGTCAGGTAAGAGAGAACTGCCAAGTCTAGTAAGATTTACAAGGGCTAGTTCCCCTTAGCAGTGTCAGCAATAAAAAACAACAAAAAAAGTCCAGAAGATATTATACAATAAAATACAGCCATACATAGAGTTTTTGTCTCTAAAGCTTTCAAAATAAGCTTTAATAATTCACCTCTAAAAAACAGCCATAAATGCCATTTATCCATATGTTGTTGATTGTCTTGATTTGACCCAAAAGCTATCTACTTTAAACCCTGACATCTCTCCTGCTCAGCCATGGATACATTCATATTTCTTTTTCATATCGTTCACTTTTTGTTCACAGGCTTTCCTATATCTATACAACAATATTTTTCCTTGGTCATTGTTATGTAGCAACATTGGAAAAATACATTGATGACTGAATTTTATGTATAAAAGGGAGAAAATTAAACTTAGAGGTATGAGGGTTTTTTTTTTTTTTAATTCCACAGTTTCAATCCCTAAGAACAACAACTTGGCCTCCACTACTCAGATAAATATCATTAGCTGAATATCCTTGGAAAATCTCTTGCAATGCTTCATATGCATCCCCTGTTTATTAGCCTGCAGACGCTTCCCAGTCCAACGTCTAAATCTCTCTACTATTTACCTTCCCAAGTCATCTGATTAAGAAATATGCTATTTAATCTCTAACTCTTCTAAACATGAGCTGACCTCTCTCCCACTTCAAGAAACCACAGAAATAATTGATTAAACCAACAAATGTTGGACATAGCCAAAGAAACTACCATTAATTCCAAGAACCCTCCTCCTAATCAAGAAATCTTGCACAAGTCCTGCCCTACTCCACCCCCCTTTCCCCACAGGAGCAGGACTGGCCACTCTACTTGTAAAAGGCACAGCTGTGTCTATGAATCCTGTCTCCCTTGCCCATTACCAACTATGTGGGGATTCTCAACCATGGTCAATTTCTCTTGACTTCATTTTTCACCAAACATATGCCCAATCTGCATCTTACGGGGGAAATCTGTGTATTACAGACAGTGGTGACAGAGGAAAAGCACATTATATGTTCTGGTGGGCCCCAGTCCAGTGAAGAGAGGAAACGGCTTGGCAAAGAACCCGAGGACTGAAGAAGAGAGGTCATTTTACTTGCCACTTGGAAGGAAGTAGGACTAGTGGAAAGGGCTCCGGGAGGAAACTGAACCTGAAAATGGGGAATGCTCAACCTTTCCCAAGAGGCCACGGGAGGGGCTGTGGGAGGTAAGAGGGCGGAGAGGCCCGAAACAGGTTTTCACCTGGACCCTACGCGACACAAGCTCTCCAGAGAAGGAAGCCCGCATGCACAGGCCCCGGCCTGCCTCGCCCTTCCTCCCCGTACCCTGCCCAGGCCAAGGCCCCAGGGCTCCAGCGTCATCGGGCCTTACCTTGGCTGCAGTCCTTGCCACGGAAGCCAGTTCGCGAGCAGTCGCACACCGCCTGGTCGTCCACTACGGAACACACGCCCCCGTTGAGGCACACGCCGCCCTCGCCCTCCTCGCCCGCTTCGCACGGGCTCCCGCCGCCGCTGTTGGGCGGCTCGTCGTCCAGCTTGACCTCGCCGCTGTCCACGGGCAGGGCCAGAGAGGAGTTGACCCGCACGTCGCGGATCCAGCCTTTGAAGGGCTCTCGCTCCCGCACGGAGGCCAGCGTGAGCTTGAGAGCCGCGGCGCGCAGTTCCGGGGGAAGCCCCCCGACGAAGAGGCCGCTGAACACCGTCATGTCCCGGCGCTTGGACTTGACCTCCACCCACTTGGCCTCCACCTGGTCGATGAAGAGCGTGGTGTTGCGGAACTGCCGGCGGATCCGCACGTTGTGCCACGCGCCGTCGTTGACCGGCGTGTCCGTCAGGAGCGTGGCGGGCTCGGCGCAGAAGATGGAGAAGCTGAGCTGCAGACGGCCGCCGCGCGTCAGGATGAGCTCCAGGAAGTCGCAGAAGCCCTCGTCGTCGAAGTAGAGCACTAGGCCCCGGGCGCTGCGCGTCTTCAGCTGGAAGCTCATCTCGCTCTCGCAGCAGGCGTTCCACTTGGGGAAGCGCGTCCACTGGCCCTCAGCACCCGGGAACTCCAGCCCGCTGCCCAGCTCCGCCCAGCAGCCCAGGAGCAGCAGCGAGAGGCACAGGAGAAAGCAGCCCCCGCGCTGGAGAAGCGCCGTCCCCATGCTCGGGGCTGGGGTGCGGCGGGGGGGTGCCGGGGCCGACAGGGTCAAAATGATCTTGGACACCGTGATGCAGAAATCGGGGTCCGGAAAGAAGTCGGGTAAGGGGACGGGCAGGAGTGGGAGGAATGTCCCCTCCTTTATCTAGCTCTTTTTTTCTTCTTCTTCTTCCAGCAACCCCTCCCTCTCTCCCTATAGTCCCCTCCCAACTGGAAAACGTAGACCCCAGTAGCACAGGGCAGCCACAGAACTTCCGGACCAAAGGGAGGATACACTTTGGAAGCAACCTTCTGGAAAAAGGTGTCAACAGAAAATCAAGGGAAATCACGCATCCATTTGAGTCCGATGAACTAGTCCAAGGGCATTGGTGGGGTCGACAGAGACTTCACTCTTCAAATACCATTATCTGCCAGGTATCAGCAGTGGTACCAGGCAAAAGGGAAACGGTTAGAGTCAGGTAAAAAGCAAACACTTTCCAGGGAAGTAAGATGCCAGCAAAGAACCAGGATCCTTGAATGCTTGGTAACACCTCAGGTGTTTCTCCTCCAGGTGCAGTGTCCAAACCAGTAAGGCACCACTTATCAACCCGAGTAGCTTCAAAGGCCTGCGTCTTCTGCCATTATCATAGACTTCCAGTATCTCTGTAGCCAAAGCAGAATTCCTTGCACATGGCCTCAGGGCTTTACTTCTCTTTTTCCCTCCCCAACAATAGGGTTCAAACACTGAAGCTGTGAAATAGCCAGAAGCTGTTAGAGGTGGAAAACACACCAGCTCCTCTTCTCTCCTCTCCGTCTCTGCAAGGCCAAGCTAACATGCCAGTGTATCAATTGGTCGTGTGTTGGTGATGCATTTTGGTTTTATTTTGTCTTTTTATAAGGACCCAGAAATCTGCAGAGAATTAAAATAAAAATTAAGTTCTAAAGTCTGAGTATCATATAATCATTATTCAACCCAGAAATCAGGTATATAATTGCTGTTATTAGCAAGTCAGAGTTAACCTTATTGGAAGGAACTTATTTGTCCTGATCTATAAGTAAGAAGAACTAATGTCTCCTAATAGTTAATATCACACTCTTACAATCAGCCAGTACCACACCCTTGTAGTTTATTGTAACCATTAATAGGTAACCCTCCCAAATTTTTTCTTTTAAATAGAAATTTGGTTAATGTTAGATTTTAATGTTTCTGAGAAAGTTTAAAATATGTGAAAAGAAGAGGGGAGAGAAAGACTTTGTTAGAAACTTCTGCTTATATGTGCACTGGTTATATAGACAATAAAAATACAGCTTATTTAAATCTCAGTTAATAGCTGATTTTACAACAGGCAAAGCATACCAAACTTGACTGGAAGCTGCCAGCATGGATTTGTGTAGCATTCCTACTCTTATTTTTCTTAGAGAGAGAAGAACGCTGATGGTTGTTTGGGATTCTTAAATTTCAAATGAGTATTTTCTTCCTTTTTATTGAAGGAATCATTCACTATAAGAGAAAATACCTCACTGGAGTCAGATGTCAGTTTTCGGCAGCATTTGTGTCTCAACTGCCATAATATTAACTCCTCTAAAGTCAAGTATTTAATATTTTGCCTAACAGTGCAGTGATCTTAACTCCTCTTCAAGTCCTTTCTGGCTGTCAGCTCTTAGAATTTGTGTGGTTAGAATAGCTACTGTGTCACCTTAGCTGCTATGGCTCGAGGAAGCTCACATTTAAAATCATATCTTTGAATTACTCACTATACTATTAAGTCATCTCTCTTTATTCAACTCTAATCTGACAGGTTCTTGTAATGGTATAGAACTCATATATAGTGAATTGTTTTTCAGTCTTTTTTTTTTAACCAAAAATTACTCTCATATTTAACCAAGAAAATCACAATGTATCATCTGGTCCGGTTAAGGAAATATATGTATTTCCTTCACCATTTCCATTTCTCACTATCTCCCCCCGCCCAACACATACACACACAACATACACAGGCACAGACACCAGTTTATTGCCTAGACACAGAAACTCACTATCCAATTAACACTTTTTTTCCTACAAGCTGAAACTAGCAGTAATTTATGGCACCGCATTGTGCTGCTGCTCCTCCATGAAGGGAACCAAGAACATTTGTCTTCAATACAGAGCAATCCCTACAGGTGTCATCTGAGAGCCACCAAGCTAGGGGATCCCACTTCAAGTTCCTCCCCAGATGAAATTGATGACCGGTTCTCTCTCTTTCAGTACACACACAACACACTACACACACTGCCCACTAGCAAAGGGAAATTAAAATCTCAGTTGCTTTTTTATTACGGCTGATACATGCCACACCATCAGTAATCACCAGCCATATCTTGTCTACTCCTGCTCCAAACCCAAAGAAAAGTGCTCTTAAAAATCATTCTAAGAAACATATTATTCAGAAGACTTTCATTTTTTAAGTGGACTCAGAAATCTGTGAAATTTTCGGTTATTGTGAAATAAACCTGAAATTTCAAGATCAAGAGTAAGTGCTTTGAAACCATTTACAAGCTCCTGTGTTAGAAAACCTTTTTTTTTGTTAGTCAGTTGGAATCAATTGTTTTATTAATTGACATTCCATAGATCATAAAACCTTTCTTTACACCGCTCTCTTGCCCTCCTCCAACGATGCATATCTTGACAATTTTTTTAAGGAATGTAAGAGAGGGAGGAAAACATATATTCTTACCACAGGGGAGGTCAACTGACTCTTCCAGTTCTTAGAGGAAGCTCATTGTGTGTGAGAGAGTATCTGTATTTATATGGAGAAAAGGATTCTCTCTAGGTGCCGGGAAAACCTGGCGAGTTCACAAATTAGAGGATAAAATAAAAGGATCTGAAAAACAACCTCACTGCAGCCAAAGGAAGAAGCGCTCTAATTCAAAAGCAGACTAACAGCCTCATTAATCTTTTCTTTCATTTCTAGAATCAAATTCATTCCCAAGCCACTGGAAGGATCGATACAGTATGCTCATGGGCTGCAGTTGCATTTATTTTAATATGTTTATGGTAACACACACACGCACAAACATGCACATACCTTTCCATGCATCATTCAATATATCATAATAAAGAACCTGAAATATTTGAGAGGATTTTTAGAAGCGCCTATCATTTCCCCCTGGATATTTCAAAGTCCCTTAATACCAATGCACACCCAAAATTCTCCCTGGCTTTCCCGCCCAGTCTCTAAGCCCCATCTCTAATACCAGTGCAGTTTCTTGGAGCCTGGAGTCGACTGCACAAATTAAGGCTAGGCACAGCATGGGGCTGATGGGGAAGGGAAAGAAAGATGTAGCTCTAGATGTATTTTATTGCTTTGGTTTCTAACTTGCCCGTTTTCTTTTTCTGCTAATAAATCACTGCATTCAGTCTTCAAGTTACTACCCCAGCTCCACCATCTCATCTTCTTGCCATTATTTAAAAAGCTTCATGCAAAACAACCAAGATCTATACTCCTCCACCCTCCCACCACCCATTCTTCCCAGTGCATTTGTGGCAGATCCTGGCTCAATTACAATGGGGAAAGATATCCTTCTCCAGCTAGCCTCGCCCCATCCCCTCCCCCCCAACACAAATTGAGCTTCTTTACCTGCCCGGTTATTCCCCCTTAGCTCGAGCCAGAGCTTGAGGCATGCAACGGTCAAAGCGAATTTCCTGAGGTCTGTGGATAAGGCGACTGCTGCTGCCTTTTGAGAGGCGTCAGGCTTGAGCGTCTATCTCCAGGAGTGCGGGAGGGGAGAACAGGCAAAGGAGGGGAGCAGAAGGAGGAGGAGAGGGAAAGAGCTGGGAAGGAGGAGGCGGTCGTGGAGCCCGAGAAGGCTGGGTTACGTGACGTTGGGTGCTGTCCTTCTGAAAGAGAAGGGCGGAGCTGAGCTCTCCGCAGTACCATGGAGAGCGGCGGGCCGTCCCCAGACTGGGATACTGGTGGGCTCAGCCCGCCGGGCACAGCCCCTCCCGATGGGGATGCTGCGCAGTGAGGTGTGTTTCTGCCTTTGCTTCGTCCTCTTGCCGGGGGAGCCCGATCCTGGGGGCGGGGACCTAACGCGAGTGCTTCTAACTTGTCACCACCCACCCTCCCCCATGAGAGAGAGGGGAGGTGGATATAGAAAAAGAGGAAGAGGAGAGAGCGGGAGAGGGAGAGAGAGAGAGGAAAAAAAAGAAAGAGAGAAACACGTAGCCTACTGAGCATGCCCAGGCCCCTGCTAGACCCACGGAAAGCTGTGTGGAGATTCCACTTCTCCGGGGTTTAGTCGTGATTGGGCAACGGTATCTGAGAGGGTTGGTTCCAGGGCCAAAAGGAAGGGGCCAAGGAGTCCGTGATTAAGATGAGCTCTCGCTTTACTTGTGCACTTTGATCTCTTGCTTGGAACCCTAGAAAAGCTGCAGCTCTTCAAGGAATGCAGAGACAGGCAAGGTTCACACAGTCGCTGGCATTCCCCCAGATCCACGGTCCCTGCCCCACCCCTTACAGTGGCCCCGGGATGGGTGATCACTTCAGATCTTCACGATCTGCCCAAGCTTTGCCAAAAAGATGCAAAAGGGACCCACCCAGTTAACGTGCCAGTTTAAGAGCCCAGACTCATCTATTGGACAAGGTACTTTGGTGGTAACGTCTCCTCATCCCTTCTCCTCCCCCAGCTTTCTGTGCTCTGCCCTGGCATGGACATCCGGAGCTGAACCAAGTTCTGTTCCTGTTTAACTCTTCGCTCTATCTCCTCCTTCCTTTTGCAGCTGGTAAAACCTGGAGGAAGTGAAACTTGATACAAGGCACTGACCATATCACTGGGCATGCCCAGTAGGCATTGCTGAGTTTGGTGACAAAGGAGTTAAATCTAAAGGAAGCTTGCAAAAATAGGTGGTAGAGAAGTCTGAGGTGTGTGGCTTAATTATAGTTTGAGTCCTATGGACATTTAAATTTCTAACCCTATTATATTCCTAGTCTGGGTTAGTTTTAGAGCATAAAAAGCAGACATATTTATTTCAGTACCACAAGCCTAATAGCTTCAGCCTTAAATATTGTTAAGGTAAGACTATTTTCTGCATTTCGGCCCTATATAGCAAAACTGTAAGAAGTAGACAAATTTAGGAGTACTAAAATAATATACATTCCTAATCTGATATCCATTTCCTGCCAAAGAAACCAGAACTCATTCCTTTTGATAAGCCTATTTATACTTTCACTGCTTGTCTAAGAGTCTAAATAACTTGGAGACAGGAATAAATTATATTATTTTTATTGGGTTCAGAAAGGCAGTGTGGTCAAGTAATTAAATGTGTGGGAACTAGAATCAGGTTATCTGGGCTTGAATTTCATCTCTGCCATGTAGCAGCTGTGACCTTAAGTAAAATGCTTAATCTTGCAATGCCTCAGTCACATCATCTGTAAAATGGATATGTTAACAGTTCCCAATTTATCTATTTGTTGTTGTGGAGGTTAAATTAATAAATAGATATAAAATAGTTGAGAACTGTGTTGAATAAATGCTAGCTTCTTTCTATTAGTTCCAAGCCCATTCTGTTCTCTCTGAACCAATGGAAGTCACTTCTCTGAAATTCAGATTCCTTGAATGTAAAGTATGGGTACTAGTGAGTGCCAATTTATTCCACAGGATTACTTTGGGAATGTAATGAACTAATAACTGCTAACATGATATTTTTAAAGTGAATTATTAAATAATGTAACTCTAAGTCTCAGAAAAATACCTTATCTAAGGTTCAGTTCAGTTCAGTTCAATCGCTCAGTCGTGTCGGACTCTTTGTGACCCCATGAATCACAGCACACCAGGCCTCCCTGTCCATCACCATCTCCTGGAGTTCATTCAGACTCACGTCCATCGAGTTAGTGATGCCATCCAACCATCTCATCCTCTGTCGTCCCCTTCTCCTCCTGCCCCCAATCCCTCCCAGCATCAGAGTCTTTTCCAATAAGTCAACTCTTCTCATGAGGTGGCCAAAGTATTGGAGTTTCAGCTTTAACATCATTCCTTCCAAAGAACACCCAGGGCTGATCTCCTTTAGAATGGACTGGTTGGATCTCCTTGCAGTCCAAGGGACTCTCAAGAGTCTTCTCCAACACCACAGTTCAAAAGCATCAATTCTTCAGCACTCAGCCTTCTTCACAGTCCAACTCTCACATCCATACATGCCCACTGGAAAAACCATAGCCTTGACTAGATGGTTAATCAGTCATAAGTGAATCTGAACCACAAATATACTCTACCTAATTTAGGGTATTTAAAAAAAATTATCAATAGGTTCTAGAACAAATAGCATATAAAATGTGCCTATATATGTCTCTTATAGAGGTAAAGCTTACTACAAAAGTAAGTAGAAGGGACAGCTTATTTATAAGAATTGAATCTAAAAGGGTTCATAATTGAATCGTAAGGGTTCCACAATACCCTTGTAATCTGTGTACGTTCCTCAGTAAATCTGATGATGCTAGCAGATTTCTAGAGGCTCTCTTAAGAGTCCAAGTCCTGTCTTTTACCTGGACTCTTAAAACCCATTGATTGCCATCAGTATGTAAGACCTGATTAATTATTTAGTTTCTTTCATTTTACCTTTGTGAATTTGGATCTTATCTTCAGTTGGTCTACACAGTGTTTCCACTGGATTATAGTTTTCCACAGGCTGTCTTCTGTGATTTTCTAGTTCAAAGAAATTAATATATTAAAAGTCTTATTCTTCATGCATAAGTTTTAAAACAAAAAGTCCTATGTGCCTACCCCTTCAGTTCAGTTCAGTCGCTCAGTCGTGTTCAACTCTTTGCGACCCCATGAATCGCAGCACGCCAGGCCTCCCTGTCCATCACCAACTCCCGGAGTTCATTCAGACTCACATCCATCGAGTCAGTGATGCCATCCAGCCATCTCATCCTCTGCCGTCCCCTTCTCCTCCTGCCCCCAATCCTTCCCAGCATCAGAGTCTTTTCCAATGAGTCACCTCTTCGCATGAGGTGGCCAAAGTACTGGAGTTTCAGCTTTAGCATCATTCCTCCAAAGAAATCCCAGGGCTGATCTCCTTCAGAATGGACTGGTTGGATCTCCTTGCAGTCCAAGGGACTCTCAAGAGTCGTCTCCAACACCACAGTTCAGAAGCATCAGTTCTTCGGCCCTCAGCTTTCTTCACAGTCCAACTCTCACATTCATACATGACCACTGGAAAAACCATGGCCTTGACTAGATGGACCTTTGTTGGCAAAGTAATGTCTCTGCTTCTCAATACGCTATCTAGGTTGGTCATAACTTTTCTTCCAAGGAGTAAGTGTCTTTTAATTTCATGGCTGCAGTCATGAAAATATGACTTGCTGGGTTGTTTCTAAATGTAAATCGCTTCAACTCTCTGAACACTAGTTTCCTCATCAGTAAAAGATAATGACACTTTATTAGATCTGGTGAAGATAATGCTGATATCTGATGCTAAGTGTCTACTCCATGCCAAACTGCTCTAGTATTTTACTTACATTAACTTAGTGTATCCCTCACAACAACCCTATAGGAAAGAGTCTAGGACTTCACTCATAATATCAATGAGAAAAGTGAAGCACAGAGAGGTTAACCAAGACAGTCAAGGTCACACCTAGCAATATAAGAGCAAAGAAATATTCAAACTCAAGACTGTGATCTTAAACACCATGCTACTCTGCTGCTGCTGCTGCTAAGTCACTTCAGTCGTGTCCGACTCTGTGCTACCCCATAGACAGAAGCCCACCAGGCTCCCCCATCCCTGGGATTCTCTAGGCAAGAACACTGGAGTGGGCCACCATTTCCTTCTCCAATGAGTGAAAGGGAAAAGTGAAAGTGAAGTCACTCAGTCGTGTCCAACTCTTAGCGACCCCATGGACTGCAGCCTATCAGGCTCTGCCATCCATGGGATTTTCCAGGCAAGAGTACTGGAGTGGTCTACCTCTCATCAAATGATTGAATACGCCTAGCACAGTACTTGGAGAAGGCACTGGCGACCCACTCTAGTACTCTTGCCTGGAAACTTCCATGGATGGAGGAGCCTGGTAGGCTGCAGTCCATGGGATCGCTGAGTTGGACACGACTGAGCGACTTCACTTTGACTTTTCACTTTCGTGCATTGGAGAAGGAAATGGCAACCCACTCCAGTGTTCTTGCCTGGAGAATCCCAGGGACCGGGGAGCCTGGTAGGCTGCCGTCTACGGGGTCGCACAGAGTCGGACATGACTGACGTGACTTAGCAGCAGCAGCACACTACTTGACATAATACAAATGTTAATTAATGTTCATTCCTTTTTTAAGAGTTTCATCAAGAGGAATTCAGAAAACTACACAGCCAACTTTGGAATGTATTAGAAATATCTTTCCTTAATGGCAAATACTATATAAAGTATCTTAATGAAAACGGATGAGGTGTTTTTAATGTTATTTCTTTTTTTGTTTGTAGGTAAGATGTAAAATGATTCCTATTGAAATAAATTTGAGGCAATTTAATATTTGTAGGGGCTTCCCCTGTGGTTCAGACAGTAAAAATATCCGCTGTCTAAGCAGGAAACGCTGGTTAGATCACTGAATCTGGAAGATCCCTTGAAGAAGGTAATGGCAGGCTACAGTCCATGGGGTCACAAAGAATCAGACAGTACTAAGTGATTGACACTTTCAACATTTGTCAGAAGAATCTAGTACTTTCTTTTTTTTTTTAGAAAGGTGGAAACTAGGATTAATTCCTCTCCAATCACCTAAGGGAATCTACCAATTTTAGGCTACAGTACTGTGTGAAGGATTTTAACTTCTGCCCCTTTCTACTACTCAGAACAAATGAGATAATTGTGAAATCAAGGTGGTTGTTTATGCTTATGTCTGATTGGGAGAATTCCTAACAACCCAAATATGGAAACATAAATAATATCTCATACAAACTGGTAAACATTTTGCAACAACAAAAATGGAAATGCGTGATCACCATAAACAAATATATTTCCATAAGGTATTAAATATTAATGAGCATTCTAACTTGGAAGCTTGCTCTACACTAAAAATAAATGAAAATAAGCGATAAGATTTTTTTTTGACTGAGAAATGAATATAGAGACACTCTGTGTTTGTTGCCACAATCATAGCTTGTGCTTTAACATTAGGAGATCAGTGTAAACACCTACTTTCTCAATTAACATTAAGGCAATGTGGAGGTTTTGAGATACCCATGCATTCCAAGACTGATATCAATTTGGAAGAGGGTTTTAGCTTTACAAATATGTGATTGAGAAGAAATGTGTGGTAATAATGAGGGAAAATATGAGTTGATATGTATTAACTGCCTTTCCACTAAAGATGGTAGATAATTTAAAAGAGCAATAAGATTTATCATTTTGAGGGATTTTCTATTTGCTGTGATACAAGTGATCAAAATGAAAGCCATTGTTTCCTACTGAAATAATGGTATTACTAGGGAGAGATTAGATTAAATGATATTCTCAACTAAATTTCAGACTAATAGTGAATTCCTCTACTTAATAACAGTATCACTGTTGCATAATTGGAATGCTATTGTTTAGTTTACAATTTATTTATTTTAATAGTAAATACAACACTATTATTTGGTTTGTGGCTAAATGTCTAGCTGGTTTCCTTTGTATGAATCGACATGGTTTTGTAGTAACAAAAGTTGATGAATAGTTATTGAACATGCCCCTGTGTAAACCTCATTTTCAACAAAACAACTTAGAGGAGTTTTTAAATGCAAAGAAATACAATAAGTCTAGGTCTTTGGACTCAGCTATAGAATGGGAAAAAAATACTAGAAATTTCATATAGAAAAAGCCCTATAATTTCTCATGAAGTTTACTAAGTTACTTTCAAAAGAAATAAGCAAACTCAGCATGTTATATTGTTTTGTACTACTTGAAAAAAAAATCTTTGGCAAAGTAAAACTAGGCTACTTTCATGAATATATAATTTTTCAGTAATTAGAATATAGGCTGGTTTTTAATGGCTACAAATTACTTGAATAATGATAATTATTAATGTGTCAAGCCAAGGTAGAGAAAGCACATGAATAGGTACTTGAGGATAGTACTTTAAGTTCTAACTGATGCACCTGCTAGAGAGGTTTTAATATAGGATCCCTAAGATCCCCTGCAGAAGGAAACAGCAACCCACTCCAGTACTCTTGCCTAAAAAATTCCATGGATGGAGGATCCTGGTGGGCTACAGTCCATGGGGTCGCAAAGAGTCAGACACGACTGAGACTTCACTTCTCAGTGCTTTTGAAGGGTAGTGTTCTTAAATCTAAGGCACCACTAACACCTGTTTATGTTCCTTCATGCCTCCCTCCCACCTCTCCTTCCCCCTACAATGATGAAATATCTTTCTGAAGAAGAATAGCAGCTACTAAACTAATTTGTGAGAAATCCCTGTGGGGGTGATTTTATTCCCTGATTAGTCACATATTTGAGCCAGGGATCTAACCCGAGAATCCTGCAAGTCTCCTGTATTGCAGGCAGATTTGATAACACTGAGCTACCAGGGAGCTATTTGATAACAGTGAGCTATCACATCCCTACTCACAGTCAATTTCTCCCATTTCCGATGGCTAGACTTCAGGAAAGGAATTTTCTCATCCATCAGAATCTAGCTTTACACTTATTTTCATGGAGCCCTTGCAGCCAGTGTGTTTAATTTAACCAATACAGTTTATTTCCCCTTACTGTGACTTTTGAGGGAAGATCAAGAGCTGTGCTGATGTTCTAGATGCCGGTGAGACTCAAAACCTTATTGTACCTTTGGTTAATTTCAGCCTTCCTCAAAATCTGTGGAATCAATTCTCTGTGTGGGCATATTGAAATAATTTGTAGGTAGCTTTTAAGGCACATCTTGTGTGAATTATTGTTTATTGTTTATCTGTTTCCCATCTTATCACAGACTAGTCCCCCTCATTTTTATATGTATATATTTCAATTCAGTTCAGTTCAGTCGCTCAGTCGTGTCCAACTCTTTGCGACCCTATGAATCACAGTACGCCAGGCCTCCCCATCCATCACCAACTCCCAGAGTTCACTCAAACTCATGTCCATCGAGTCGGTGATGGACTCAATGCCATCCAGCCATCTCATCCTCTGTCGTCCCCTTTACCTCCTGCCCCCAATCCCTCCCAGCATCAGAATCTTTTCCAATGAGCCAATTCTTTGCATGAGGTGGCCAAAGTACTGGAATTTCAGCTTTAGCATCATTCCTTCCAAAGAAATCCCAGGGCTGATCTCCTTCAGAATGGACTGGTTGGATCTGCTTGCAGTCCATTTTTAAGCCTCATTATTCTTCCAGGGCTCTCTCCTTCTCCTGTAGTGCTTATGTTTACCTTTCATACCCAGTTTTTTCTCCACTGCCTCTGCTTAATACTGTTTTTCATTTAATCATATATCACACATACACTTAATCATATATCACACATACACTAATCATACACACACAGAAAGCTAAGTATATTAAAAATAAAGACAATGGTAGATATTCAGTATACACTATTGGAATTTCACAAATTAGAGATACTAACTTTTTAAACAAAAAAATAATCTTGGGCTTTTGAAGTTACACGTAAAGCCAAATTGACAAGAATTTTATTTTTATAAGAGCTTTTCTCCTGTTGAAGGAAATATAACAGTAAAATGGAAATGAACTAAATCTTAAAATGTTTGCACTTGATCTAGACATCTCACTGAATTAAACTATAGTACAATACTAGACAATTTAATTTTCTGTAGATCAAGGAGAGGAGACAGAAATGTAAGCAAGTTCAGTATGTGACATACATGAGTGAGGTAAACCGAACTGGGGAAACAATGAGGATGGGTTGGCACTGTGGCCAACTACAGATTGCGCATTTTCTAAAAAGGGCATCCACACCCCAGCTCTAGCAGATTGTGGTCAGTTGGGCCCAGTGTTTCCAGATCATATCATTTTTCAGAAGCTGTCGGAAATTTGGAATTTTATATAGAATCTACTGCTTTCTAAAATCATAAATCATTAAAAATAATAATAGCCTCCATAACAACATTGCATAGGACAAAACAGATTTCTTCAATGCTTGGAAATGGCACATGGGCTGCCAATTTGTCACCTTCACATTTATGTTCACACATACACATGCAAACTTACACTTGTGCATTATTTTTGTCTGAGTTCAGTATTTCAAAAGATGTATTTATATGTTCTAAATCTAGCCAAGAATATAGAGTGAATACATAGATAAAATCAAGATTAAAGGTTTATCTACTGGAATCAGGAAGATGATTTTTTAAGCAGCTTGGTGTATGGGAAGAAACGCTGCATTCTGAGTAACGTATGTTTCCTAGCTCTAGCTTTGTTATTAACTCTGTTTAGCACACTAGACAAATCCTTTGGCTTCTCTAGTTTAATGGCTGCTTAGATATGGTATGGGTTGAATTCTGTCCCCCAAAAAGATATGTTGAAGTTCTCACCTCTAGTATCTGTGAATGTGACCTTACTTGGAAATAAGTCTTTGTAGATGTACTAAAGTTAGGATGGTGTCATACTGGGGTAGGATGAGCCTTGCTTGGGAAATCCCATGGACATAGAAGCCTGGTGGGCTACAGTCCGTGGGATCAAAAGAGTCTCATATAATTTAGCGACTAAACCACCACCACCAAATCCAAAGACAAGTGTTCTTATATGGAAATAAAAATTTGGAGACAGAGGAAATACAAGGAACATCCATAAGGACAAAGAAATCAGGGCGATACAGCTACAAGCCAAGGAATGCCAAAAATGCCAGCAACACCAGAACCTCTGAGACAGATATGGAACAGATTCTTTCTCAGAGTTTCAAGAAAGGACTAACCCTGCTCACATTTTGGTTTCAGAATTCTAGTCTCCTGAATAGTAAGAAAATAAGTTTTTGCTGTTTTAAATCACCTAGTTTGTGGTCATTTGTTATGATAGCCTTAGGAAACTAATACAGTATATACATGATAGAGAGGCTTGGGAAAATACACATATGGGGAAACTAGTATAAGAAGCAGTCTGCTAGATGACTTTATGTACGTGTTACTTTAATGCATATATGACCTTGAGCAGCAGACATTCATATTCATTTCCCTTCTCTGGCTGTTTTCCTCCCCACTTTCTCCCTCTCACTCTTGTTCTTGCTCTTACTTTTCCCTTCTCTCTTTTTCTCTCTCTTCCTCTCCCTCTTTCTCTGTCCATCTGCCTTTCAAAAAGATATGGCTTACAGCCTCAAATTAACTTGTACCCAAATCCATAGATTGTTTCTGGATGAATGACACCCAGATCTAAGACTAAAGTCCACATTCTTGTTCATTATATCCTTCTGTTATAACATTTTTCAGAGAAATTTATACAATATACTATAAAATTATTATTGTGGCATTTAATTTTGAAGAAATTGAAAGCAGAAAACAAAATGTCACAACAGAGAAAGCAAGAATACCTCTCTCAAATATATACATCTCAATACATTTTATGTATAATACATAGGTCTTGAATAGGATAAGAAAAAGGAATATTGTAGTTTTTTAGTGATTTAATATCAGCAGTATTTTAAAATTAAACTTTTTAATGTAGTAAGAATAATAAAATACAGAAAACCTAAGTCTAGAGCTTGATGAATTTCAAAGACATAAACACATCCATATGACTTTCATCAAGATAAACAATAGAATATGACACTTATTTTCCTTTCAGCCATTTCCTATCCCTTCCTCCATAAATTTCTTTATTTTCCAACCTCTCAAACTAATTTTGGGCTTCCGAAGTGGTGATAGCAGTAAAGAATTTGCCTTCCAATGCAGGAGATGCAGGAAACGAGGGTTTGGTTCTTGCGTCGGGAAGATCCCTGTTGTAGGAAATGGCAACCCACTCCAGTATTCTTGCCCGGAAAATTCCCTGGACAGAGGAGTCTGCTAGGCTACAGTCCATAGAGCAGCAAAGACTCAGACACAACTGAGCACATACCTGCAAACTAATTTTGGCTATTTTCCAATGTATATGAACTCTGTAATTCAGTATGTTCTCCTTTACATCAATGTTATGCTTGTGAGATCCATTCATGTGGATGAACACAGTGATAATCTGCTCATTTTTCAATGCTGTATTCAGTTTTATAAATACATTAATATTTATCTATCCAATTGTTGATAAACACTTGGATTACTTTCAGTAACTAGCACAAACAATATGTTATTAACATTATTATACAATTATGCATTGCAAATATATACACAGTTCCATGAGTCCATGTCTAAGTGTTTCATTGCTGGCTCATGAGTTCTCTTTAGTAGTTGCTGAAAAGCTTTCCAAAGTTGTAACAATTTGTACTCTGAAAAGCAGCATATAAGAGTTTCTCACTTTCTGGCCAACAAATACTTATCAGTCATTTTAATTTTAGATAATTTTGGTTGATTTTAATTTTAGTTGATCTTATTGTTATCTTATTATGGCTTTATTTTTTTATTTTCCATATGACTAATGAAGCTGACCACCTACTCATAAATTTATTGGTCATTACAATATCATCTGGAAAGCTAGCCTATTCAATTACTGTGCCCATTTTTTTACTTGTTTACCTGTCTTCAAAATTAATTTAAGATGTTTTAATGCATATGATTTCTTTTACATTTATGCATATTAAAATATCTTACCCTCTTGGGGTAAGCATGACTATGTGTCTACTTCATGATTTCTTTTGACAAATGGAAAACTTAACTGATAATGTTGTCCAATTTTTTTAAATATTTTCCTTTTTGGTTGTTTTGTGTATAGTATTTAATAAAACAATTTTATATCCTAAATCATTATATTACCTTGTGGTAATGTACTTTAAGTTTCAATATATATATATATTTCATATTTAGATCAATATTACATCACGGTTTAACTTTTTTTCTTGAGAAGAATATCCAGTTAACTCAGAAGTGTATATTGACAAGACCAAAACTTCCTCACTGTTCTGAAGTATCGTTTTTGTCAAAAATAAATCATTAAGTGTTAATACATGTGATGCTATGTCCCACATTTAGTTTTAATGGTCTCTTTGTTGTCTCAAGTAATGAACCTTTATAAAGAAATGAAATATCTAGTAGCTTTAAATAATTCAGCACTATGTGCAGTGCCTATTGCAATTTAACAGAGATATTATTTATTAGATTAAGTAAATTCTTTCCTAATCTCAGTATACTAATATTGTCGAATCCCATAAAAAGCCATTAATATTTTGACAACCTTTTATACAATCATAAACTTTTTCTCTGTTAATGTGATTAACAACATTGGTTGATTTACAAGTGTTAACCACTTAAATTGCTATTATATCCCCAGTTTGTTCATATTTATGATACTTGTATTAATTTGCTTGGTAATATTTTATACAGAACTTTTGCACTTAAATTCATAAGGAGAATGGCCTATAATTTGGGAAGAAGGTAGATAATGCTACCTTTATAAAACAAAACAAGAATTTTTTCATTTTTCCCTATTTTGTGGATGGACTTATGTAATGCTGGTATTGTTTTTCTTTAAATGCATGGTAGAATATACACTAATGAGGCCACTTAAGCTAAGTCTTTATACTTTTTCATTCATAGAGGATCCTTACAGATGTTCTATTCTTTCCTGGTATTAGTAAATCTTATCCACTTCTCTTTTTATCTTCATATTCATCATAGGGAGTTATCAATTCTAATCATCTTTCCTAAGAATCAGTATTTCTTTTTGTTTACTCTTTGCTGTGTATTCGTTTTCCATATAATTGAATTTGATTTTAAAATTTATCTTTCACTTAGTTTCTTTGTGTCTAATGCACTCATTTTCTAATTTCTGGCTAAATTCTTGAGATAGATATTTATACCTTAATTGTCATTTTCTTCTTTTTTATTTTTATTAGTCTTTTTTAAAATTTAACTTTATTTATTTTAATTGGAGGCTGATTACTTTACAATATTGTATTGGTTCTGCCACACATCAACATGAATCCTCCATGGGCATACACATGTTCCCCATCCTGAACCCCCTCCCACCTCCTTCCCCATACCATCCCTCCAGATCATCCCAGTGCACCAGCCCCAAGGATCCTGTATTGAACCTAGACTGGCAATTCATTTCTTATATGATATTATACATGTTTCCATGCCATTCCCCCAAATCATCCCACCCTCGCCCTCTCCCACAAAGTCCAAAAGACTGTTCTATACATCTGTGTCTCTTTTGCTGTCTTGCTTACAAGGTTATAGTTACCATCTTTCTAAATTCCATATATATGCATTAGTATACTGTATTGGTGTTTTTCTTTCTGGCTTACTTCACTCTGTATAATAGGCTCCAGTTTCATTCACCTCATTAGAACTGACTCAAATGTATTCTTTTTAATGGCTGAGTAATACTCCATTGTGTATATGTACCACAGCTTTCTTATCCATTCATCTGCTGATGGACGTCTAGGTTGCTTCCATGTCCTGGCTATTATAAACAGTGCTGCGGTGAACATTGGGGTACACATGTCTCTTTCACTTCTGGTTTCCTCAGTGTGTATGCCCAGCAGTGGGATTGCTAGGTCATAAGGCAGTTCTATTTCCAGTTTTTTAAGGAATCTCCACACTGTTATCCATAATGGCTGTACTAGTTTGCATTCCCACCAACAATGGAAGAGGGTTCCTTTTCTCCACACCCTCTCCAGCATTTATTGCTTGTAGGCTTTTGGATAGCAGCCATTCTGACTGGTGTGAAATGGTACCTCACTGTGGTTTTGATTTGCATTTCTCTGATAATGAGTGATGTTGAGCATCTTTTCATGTGTTTGTTAGCCATCTGTATGTCTTCTTTGGAGAAATGTCTGTTTAGTTCTTTGGCCCATTTTTTGATTGGGTCATTTATTTTTCTGGAATTGAGCTGCAGGAGTTGCTTGTATATTTTTGAGATTAGTTCTTTGTCAGTTGCTTCATTTGCTACTATTTTCTCCCATTCTGAAGGCTGTCTTTTCACCTTGCTTATAGTTTCCTTAGTTGTGCAGAAGCTTTTAATTTTAATTATGTCCCATTTGTTTATTTTTGCTTTTATTTCCAATATTCTGGGAGGAGGGTCATAGAGGATCCTGCTGTGATTTATGATGGAGAGTGTTTTGCCTATGTTCTCCTCTAGGAGTTTTATAGTTTCTGGTCTTACATTTAGATCTTTAATCCATTTTGAGTTTATATTTGTGTATGGTGTTAGAAAGTGTTCTAGTTTCATTCTTTTACAAGTGGTTAACCAGTTTTCCCAGCACCACTTGTTAAAGAGATTGTCTTTAATCCATTGTATATTCTTGCCTCCTTTGTCAAAGATAAGGTGTCCATAGGTGCGTGGATTTATCTCTGGTATTCCTATTTTGTTCCATCGATCTATATTTCTGTCTTTGTGCCAGGACCATACTATCTTGATGACTGTGGCTTTGTAGTAGAGCCTGAAGTCAGGCAGGTTGATTCCTCCAGTTCCATTCTTCTTTCTCAAGATTGCTTTGGCTATTCAAGGTTTTTTGTGTTTCCATACAAATTGTGAAATTATTTGTTCTAGCTCTGTGAAGAATACTGTTGGTAGCTTGATAGGGATTGCATTGACTCTATAGATTGCTTTGGGTAGTATACTCATTTTCACTATATTGATTCTTCCAATCCATGAACATGGTATATTTCTCCATCTACTAGAGTCCTCTTTAATTTCTTTCATCAGTGTTTTATAATTTTCTATATATAGGTCTTTAGTTTCTTTAGGTAGATATATTCCTAAGTATTTTATTCTTTTCGTTGCAATGGTTAATGGAATTGTTTCCTTAATTTTTCTTTCTATTTTCTCATTATTAGTCTATAGGAATGCAAGGGATTTCTGTGTGTTGATTTTACATCCTGCAACTTTCCTATATTAATTGATTAGCTCTAGTAATTTTCTGGTGGAGTCTTTAGGGTTTTCTATGTAGAGGATCATGTCATCTGCAAACAGTGAGAGTTTTACTTCTTCTTTTCCAATCTGGACTCCTTTATTTCTTTTTCTGCTCTGATTGCTGTGGCCAAAACTTCCAAAACTATGTTGAATAGCAGTGGTGAGAATGGGCTCCCTTGTCTTGTTCCTGACTTTAGGAGAAATGCTTTCAATTTTTCACCATTGAGGATAATGTTGGCTGTGGGTTTGTCATATATAGCGTTTATTATGTGAGGTATGTTCCTTCTATTCCTGCTTTCTGGAGAGTTTTTGTCATAAATGGATGTTGAATTTTGTCAAAGGCTTTCTCTGCATCTGTTGAGATAATCATATGGCTTTTATTTTCCAGTTTGTTAATGTAGTGTATTACATTGATTGATTTGCGGATATTGAAGAATCCTTGCATCCCTGGGATAAAGCCCACTTGGTCATGGTGTATGACCTTTTTAATGTGTTGTTGGATTCTGTTTGCTAGAATTTTGTTGAAGATTTTTGCATCTATGTTCATCAGTGATACTGGCCTGTAGTTTTCTTTTTTTGTGGCATCTTTGTCTGGTTTTGGTGTTAGGGTGATGGTGGCCTCATAGAATGAGTTTGGAAGTTTACCTTCCTCTGCAATTTTCTGGAAGAGTTTGAGTAGGATAGGTGTTAGCTCTTCTCTAAATTTTTGGTAAAATTCAGCTGTGAAGCCGTCTGGACCTGAGCTCTTGTTTGCTGGAAGATTTCTGATTACAGTTTCAATTTCCATACTTGTGATGGGTCTGTTAAGATTTTCTATTTCTTCTTAGTTCAGTTTTGGAAAGTTGTACTTTTCTAAGAATTTTTCCATTTCTTCCAAGTTGTCCATTTTATTGGCATATAATTGCTGATAGTAGTCTCGTATGATCCTTTGTATTTCTGTGTTGTCTGTTGTGATCTTTCCATTTTCATTTCTAATTTTATTGATTTGATTTTTCTCCCTTTGTTTCTTGATGAGTCTGGATAATGGTTTGTCAATTTTATTTATCCTTTCAAAGAACCAGCTTTTTGCTTTGTTGATTTTTGCTATGGTCTCTTTTGTTTCTTTTGCATTTATTTCTGCCTTAATTTTTAAGATTTCTTTCCTTCTACCAACCCTGGGGTTCTTCATTTCTTCCTCTTCTAGTTGTTTTAGGTGTAGAGTTAGGTTATTTATTTGACTTTTTGTCTTGTTTTCTTGAGGTATGCCTGTATTGCTATGAACTTTCCCCTTAGCATTGCTTTTACAGTGTTCCACAGGTTTTGGGTTATTGTGTTTTCATTTTCTTTCATTTCTATGCATATTTTGATTTCCTTTTTGATTTCTTCTGTAATTTGTTGGTTATTCAGCAGCATGTTGTTCAGCCTCCATATGTTGGAATTTTTAATAGTTTTTATCCTGTAATTGAGATCTAATCTTGCTGCATTGTGGTCAGAAAAGATGCTTGGAATGATTTCAATTTTTTTTTTTTTTTAATTTACCAAGGCTAGATTTATGGCCCAGAATACAATCTATCCTGGAGAAGGTTCTGTGTACATTTGAGAAAAAGGTGAAATTCATTGTTTTGGGGTGAAATGTCCTATAGATATCAATTAGGTCTAGCTGGTCTATTGTATCATTCAAAGTTTGTGTTTCCTTGTAATTTTCTGTTTAGTTGATCTATCCACAGGTTTGAGTGGGGTATTAAAGTCTCCCAGTATTATTGTGTTATTGTTAATTTCCCCTTTCATACTTGTTAGCATTTGTCTTACATATCGTGGTGGTCCTATGTTGGGTACATATATATTTATAATTGTTATATCTTCTTCTTGGATTGATCCTTTGATCATTATGTAGTGTCCTTCTTTGTCTCTTTCCACAACCCTTGTTATAAAGTCTACTTTATCTGATATGAGTATTGCTACTCTTGCTTTCTTTTGGTCTCTATTTGTGTGGAATATCTTTTTCCAGCCCCTCACTTTCAGTCTGTATGTGTCCCCTATTTTGAGATGGGTCTCTTGTGGACAACATATATAGGGGTCTTGTTTTTGTAACCATTCAGCCAGTTTTTGTCTTTTGGTTGGGGCATTCAACCCATTTACTTTTAAGGTAATTATTGATAAGTATGATCCCGTTGCCATTTACTCTGTTGTTTTGAGTTTGAGTTTATACACCCTTTTTGTGTTTCCTGTCTAGAGAAGATGCCTTAGCATTTGTTGGAGAGCTGGTTTGGTGGTGCTGAATTCTCTCAGCTTTTGCTTGTCTGTAAAGCTTTTGATTTCTCCTTCATATTTGAATGAGATCCTTGCTGGGTACAGTAATCTGGGCTGTATGTTATTTTCTTTCATAACTTTAAGTATGTCCTGCCATTCCCTCCTGGCCTGAAGAGTTTCTATTGCAAGATCAGCTGGTATCCTTTTGGGAATCCCCTTGTGTGTTATTTGTTGTTTTTCCCTTGCTGCTTTTAATATTTGTTCTTCGTGTTTGACCTTTGTTAATTTGATTAATATGTGTCTTGGATATGCAGATGACACCACCCTTATGGCAGAAAGTGAAGAGGAACTCAAAAGCCTCTTGATGAAAGTGAAAGTGGAGAGTGAAAAGTTGGCTTAAAGCTCAACATTCAGAAAACGAAGATCATGGCATCTGGTCCCATCACTTCATGGGAAATAGATGGGGAAACAGTGGAAACAGTGTCAGACTTTATTTTTCTGGGCTCCAAAATCACTACAGATGGTGACTGCAGCCATGAAATTAAAAGACACTTACTCCTTGGAAGGAAAGTTATGACCAACCTAGATGGCATATTCAAAAGCAGAGACATTACTTTGCCAACAAAGGTCCGTCTAGTCAAGGCTATGGTTTTTCCTGTGGTCATGTATGGATGTGAGAGTTGGACTGTGAAGAAGGCCGAGCGCTGAAGAATTGATGCTTTTGAACTGTGGTGTTGGAGAAGACTCTTGAGAGTCCCTTGGACTGCAAGGAGATCCAACCAGTCCACTCTAAAGGAGATCAACCCTGGGATTTCTTTGGAAGGAATGATGCTAAAGCTGAAACTCCAGTACTTTGGCCACCTCATGCGAAGAGTTGACTCATTGGAAAAGACTCTGATGCTGTGAGGGATTGGGGGCAAGAGGAGAATGGGACGACAGAGGATGAGATGGCTGGATGGCATCGCTGACTCGATGGACATGAGTCTGAGTGAACTCTGGGAGTTGGTGATGCACAGGGAGGCCTGGCGTGCTGCAATTCATGGGGTCGCAGAGTCGTACATGACTGAGTGACTGATCTGATCTGATCTAGGGTGTTTTGCCTTGGGTTTATCCTGTTTGGCACTCTCTGGGTTTCTTGGACTTGGGTGATTATTTCCTTCCCCATTTTAGGGAAGTTTTCAACTATTATCTCCTCAAGTATTTTCTCATGGTCTTTCTTTTTGTCTTCTTCTTCTGGGACTACTATGATTCGAATTTTGGGGCATTTTACACTGTCCTGGAGGTCTCTGAGATTGTCCTCATTTCTTTTAATTTGTTTTTCTTTTTTCTTCTCTGATTCATTTATTTCTACCATCCTATCTTCTACTTCACTAATCATATCTTCTGCCTCCATTATTCTACTATTTGTTGCCTCCAGAGTGTTTTTGATCTCATTTACTGCATTATTTATTATATATTGACTCTTTTTTATTCCTTATAGGTCCTTGTTAAACCTTTCTTGCATCTTCTCAATCCTTGTCTCCAGGCTATTTATCTGTGATTCTACTTTTATATCAAGATTTTGGATCATTTTCACCATCATTATTTGGAATTCTTTATCAGGTAGATTCCCTATCTCTTCCTCTTTTGTTTGGTTTGGTGGGCATTTATCCTGTTCCTTTACCTGCTGGGTATTCTTTTGTCTCTTCATCTTGTTTATATTGCTGTGTTTGGGGTGGCCTTTCTGTATTTTGACAGTTGTGGAGTTCTCTTTATTGTGGAGTTTCCTGGCTATGGGTGGGGTTGGATAGGTGGCTTGTCAAGGTTTCTTGGTTAGGGAAGCTTGTGTTGGTGTTCTGGTGGGTGGAGCTGGATTTCTTCTCTCTGGAGTACAGTGAAGTGTCCAGTAATGAGCTATGAGATGTCAGTGGGTTTGGAGTAACTTTGGGCAGCCTGTATATTGAAGCTGAGGGGTGTGTTCCTGTGTTGATGGAGAATTTGCATGGTATGTCTTGCTCTAGAACTTGTTGGCCCTTGGGTGGTGCTTGATTTCCGTGTACGTATGGAGGCGTTTGATGAGCTCCTGTTTATTAATGTTCCCTGGAGTCAGGAGTTCTCTGGTGTTCTCAGGATTTGGACTTAAGCCACCTGCTTCTGGTTTTTAGTCTTATTTTTACTGTAGTCTCAAGACTTCTCCATCTATACAGCACCATTGATAAAACATCTAGGTTAAAGATGAAAAGTTTCTCCACAGTGAGGGACACCCAGAGAGGTTCACAGAGTTACATGGAGAAGAGAAGAGGAGGGAGGGAATTAGAGGTAACCCGAATGAGATGAGGTGGAATCAAAAGAGGAGAGAGCAAGCTAGCCAGTAATCACTTCCTTATGTGCACTCCACATTCTGACCACTCAGAGATGTTCATGGAGTTATACAGAGAAGAGAAGAGGGAGGAAGGACATAGAGGTGGCCAGGAGGATAAAGAGGGGAATCAAAAGGAGAGAGACAGATCCAGCCAGTAATCAGTTTCTTAAGTGTTCTCCACCATCTGGAACACACAAAGAGATTCACAGAGTTGGGTAGAGAAGAGAAGGGGGAGGGAGAAGATAGAGGTGACCTGGTGGAGAAAAAGGAGAGTTCAAAGGGGGAGAGAGCAGTCAAGCCAGTAATCTCCCTCCCAAGGAAAAATGGGTACTGAAGATTGGGTTCTTAAAGGTACAAAATGATAACAAATACCAAAAAGCAATGATTAAAAATCTAGAGTAGAGGTTGGATTTTCAAAAATACATTATTAAAGAAAAGAAAAGAAAAGAAAAAGTCAGAAAAATTATAAATAAATAAATATATATATATATATATGAAGTTTGCTTTAAAAAATAGGGTCTTTTTTTTTTGCAAAGTAGTAGTAGGTTATAAAAATGAAAATTAAAGGAGTAATAGAGGACTTAAAAATTTTTTAAATTAAAAAAAAGAATGATAGTAAAAATAGTAAAAATATATCTAGGACTTTCTCTGGTGTTGTTGTGGGCAGTGTGGGGTCAGTTCATTTTCGGATCATTCCTTGGTTCGGGCTTATATTTCTCAAGATCTATAGGCCCCTTCCTATGTAGTCGGTACTAACTATAGGGTTTTAATCTATTGCATCTGTCACTTCCAAGGCGGTTCCCTCTGTTTTAGCTTCTTCTGTTTGCTCGTCTCTTCAGTGTCTGATTTCCACCCTGACACAAGGCGGTGGTGGTGAACACTTTTTTTAGGCTCACTTGTTCAGTCACGCTGTGGGGAGGGAGGGACCCTGCAAACAAATAACACTGGCATGTGCTCACAGTGTCTCAGCCACCCTGGACCTGCCCCGGCTCATGGCGTGTATGCCCTCTTTGCCCACACTGCTCAGGCTCTAGGTTGCTCCGCTGGGAACTGTCCGAGGCCGGCCCTGAGCTGCATGCACCTCCCATCTTCTTTTTTAATATCTTCTTTGGAGATTATACATTTTCTTCTTAGCTGCACACTACACATTCTGATATGTGGGATTATCATTATGATTCAGGTAAAATTATCTTTTTAATTTCTGTGATTTCATTTTTGACCCATAGATACTTAGAAGCATATGGCAACTTTCAAACATTGGGAGATTTTTCTTGTAATATTATGTATTCACAATTCATGCATATATCATTTTTTTTAGCTCGGAAGAGAATGTTTGCTCCAAAACTGTTGTGCATTAGTATTCTGACTGTTGATTAAGTCAAGTTTATTCACTGTGTAATTCATATAGTATATATTCTTCATGTTCTGTGAAATTTTCTTTATGCATTATTTACAAATAAGCAAATATATTTTTATATTTTGATATATGTTGCCATTATATATATGCATATAATACTATAACTGCTTGAATAAAAATATATTTATTTATTCCTGTTATATGAATGCTTTAATAATCAACATGTTATATCTCTTTTTATCTCTATTATTGCTGCTGGTTTTAAAGTTTATTTTGTCAGATATCAGTGTAACTAGTCCAGTTTTGTTTGGATTAGTTTTTGTAAAATATCTTTTTTGAAATATTTTTAGTTTAACTTTTCTATATATTTATTTGAAAATGCTTCAATTATGTTTTAAAATTCTATATGACAATCATGTCATGGAGTTCATTGTCTATTTAAAATAATTTTGTAATTGCCCTACCTAGTCTGTGCTTTCTTTTCCCTTCCTTTTTTGAATATATGGATTAGTCAATTTTTTGTATAATTTAACATTTTTCCCCTAGCAAATTTTAGTGTTTTCTGTGGATTACAACATGCATGGTTAACTTAAGCAAAGTCAAATACAAATTACTATATCCAGGGAAATACAAAGACTTTTTGAACTCCTTAACTTTTCTTCCCCTTTCTAGCTTTTTTGTTATTGTTGTCTTGTATGCTGGGGGCTTCTGAAGTGGTGCTAGGGGTTAAAAACCCACCTGCCAATTCAAATTAGACTTAAGAGATGCAGGCTCCATCCCCAAGTTAGGAGGATCCGCTGGAGGAGGGCATGACAAGCAACTCCAGTTCCTAAGATCAGATCAGATAAGATCAGATCATTCGCTCAGTCGTGTCTGACTCTTTGCGACCCCATGAATCGCAGCATACCAGGCCTCCCTGTCCATCACCAACTCCCGGAGTTCACTGAGACTCACGTCCACCGAGTCAGTGATGCCATCCAGCCATCTCATCCTCTGTCGTCCCCTTCTCCTCCTGCCCCCAATCTCTCCCAGCATCAGAGTCTTTTCCAATGAGTCAACTCTTCACATGAGGTGGCCAAAGTACTGGAGTTTCAGCTTCAGCATCATTCCTTCCAAAGAAATCCCAGGGCTCATCTCCTTTAGAATGGACTGGTTGGATCTCCTTGCAGTCCAAGGGACTCTCAAGAGTCGTCTCCAACACCACAGTTCAAAAGCATCAATTCTTCGGTGCTCAGCCTTCTTCACAGTCCAACTCTCACATCCATACATGACCACAGGAAGAACCATAGCCTTGACTAGATGAACCTTTGTTGGCAAAGTAATGTCTCTGCTTTTCAATATGCTATCTAGGTTGGTCATAACTTTCCTTCCAAGGAGTAAGCATCTTTTAATTTCATGGCTGCAGTGACCATCTGCAGTGATTTTGGAGCCCAGAGAAATAAAGTCTGACACCATTTCCACTGTTTCCCCATCTATTTCCCATGAAGTGGTGGGACCGGATGCCAAGATCTTCGTTTTCTGAATATTGAGCTTTAAGCCAACTTTTTCACTTTCCACTTTCACTTTCATCAAGAGGCTTTTGAGTTCCTCTTCACTTTCTGCCATAAGGGTGGTGTCATCTGCATATCTGAGGTTATTGATATTTCTCCCAGCAATCTTGATTCCAGCTTGTGTTTCTTCCAGTCCAGCGTTTCTCATGATGTACTCTGCATATAAGATAAAAAAGCAGGGTGACAATATACAGGCTTGACGTATTCCTTTTCCTATTTGGAACCAGTCTGTTGTTCCATGTCCAGTTCTAACTGCTGCTTCCTGACCTGCATACAAATTTCTCAAGAGGCAGATCAGGTGGTCTGGTATTCCCATCTCTTGAAGAATTTTCCACAGTTTATTGTGATCCACACAGTCAAAGGCTTTGGCATAGTCAATAAAGCAGAAATAGATGTTTTTCTGGAACTCTCTTGCTTTTTCCATGATCCAGCGGATGTTGGCAATTTGATCTCTGGTTCCTCTGCCTTTTCTAAAACCAGCTTGAACATCAGGAAGTTCACAGTTCACATATTGCTGAAGCCTGGCTTGGAGAATTTTGAGCATTACTTTACTAGCGTGTGATATGAGTGCAATTGTGCGGTAGTTTGAGCATTCTTTGGCATTGCCTTTCTTTGGGATTGGAATGAAAACTGACCTTTTCCACAGTTTATTGTGATCCACACAGTCAAAGGCTTTGGCATAGTCAATAAAGCAGAAATAGATGTTTTTCTTGAAGTCTTTGCATTTTCAATGATCCAACGGATGTTGGCAATTTGACCTCTGGTTTCTCTGCCTTTTCTAAATCCGGCTTGAATAACTGAAAGTTCACAGTTTACGTACTGTTGAAGCCTGGCTTGGAGAATTTTGAGCATTACTTTACTAGCATGAGAGATGAGTGCAACTGTGTGGTAGTTTGAGCATTCTTTGGCATTGCCTTTCTTTGGGATTGGAATGAAAACTGACCTTTTCCAGTCCTGTGGCCACTGCTGAGTTTTCCCAATTTGCTGGCATATTGAGTGCAACACTTTCACAGCATCATCTTTTAGGATTTGAAATAGCTCAACTGGAATTCCATCACCTCCATGAGCTTTGTTTGTAGTGATGCTTCCTAAGGCCCACTTGATTTCACATTCCATTTTCCTGCTTATGGTCTTTTTACATCTGTGAACTGAGATTGTTCATAAATTTTGGACAATTCTTGGCTTGTATCTAATCACATATTCCTTGATTGCAATTGTCTCTCCCCTTATTTGCTTGAACTGCAATTTCATATATGTTAGATAAGTTCACCACGTTCTGTGTATCAAGTTATTTTTCTTTCTCTCCTCTAGTTTTCTTTCTATGCTTTAGTCTTGATATTTCTATTGCCTTAATATTGAGTTTACTAAAATTTTCTTCTGCTAATTCTAAGCTAACCTCATTTAAGTTTTGTTTTGTTTTTAATTTAATTAGATTGTTTTTCCTAATGAAAATGCACTTATCTTCTGTTAAATAGTGTTACCCATCAACTCTTTGTTGCTCTCTGAGGCTTATAAACATGTTTTAAGTTTTTTCTAATTGTCTTTGGTGGGCCTATAGTTTGTGTTAGACTATACAAACCATTCCATCTTCAATGAAAGTGCAACGTCAAAGACTGTCCCTTCTCTATATTATTTTAAAAAGTCATGGCATGTCAAGGGAAGTATTTGTAAACTAGACTTTTAGAAATATATAAAGACATGTCTATATTCATAACAAGACTTCATTCTTCATCCTTCATCCAATAGGTACAGAGAGTAGCATGTTTTTCCTCATAGAATAGCTAGCTTTATGCAGAATTTCTTCTTCTATCATCAGATTAATCCCATATGCAATTAGACAAGCTTTTCATTATATTTGAAATTTTTCAAACATTTTAAAATGCATGCAAATGAGGCACAGTTGTCCAAAGTGTATATTATTCACAAATGCCTAGATGCATAGAACTATTTCCTCTAAAATATAAATCATGAATGTATTTGACTTTAACATTAAAACAGAATTGTTATATGACATTATTATGGTTATCATTAATGGGCTTTATTCAAAAAGCATTCATCATCAGTTGAGTAAGAACGAGCATGCATTTTTCCATTTTGTCTTGCATTATTCCTCAAATTAATCTAGAAAATTCTAACAAAAAAATTTAAAGTCATTTGAAAATATTATCTCCAGGGTTGATAGTTTGTAGAATAACTATGTCCAGAATTATAGGCAAGATATTTTGAAATTTTCAACTTGTTGGTAATTTTTTTCAAAACAATTGAGGCAAGCCTATGGCATTTGTTTCCTGAGGACAGTAATTAAGACTAGCTTCTTCACCTCTCCTCAGGATCTCACAGAGTGTCTACCACATGGTAGGTATACAGTAAATACTTATTTTAAAATAAATGAATAAAAGGAAGAATGACTAGCTAATCCTTAAGTATAATATTATTAGTTAAGTTTGGGCTAAAATAAAAGTGGATATATGACAAAAATAGTGGTCTTCATTTTTCCCTGAAAATTATCAAAAAGACTTGAGGCAAAGGAAATGATTCCATACTCTTAAATACTTAAAAAAGTTGCTTTTAATTTATTTTTCTGAAATGAACTATGTTTCTGGTATAAAATGTTTACTTTCTTAAATTAGGAAAAAATATATATGGCATATGTAAAATTTTCATACAAATTTATGATAAAAGTGTTTTCTACAATAATTTATGCATTCTTGTGTGCTCAGTTGTGCCTGACTCTTTTCAACCCTACGGACTATAGTCTGCCAGATTCTGTCCATGAATTTTCCAGGCAAGAATATTGGAGTGGGTTGCCATTTCCTACTCCAAGGGATCTTTCCGACCGAGGGGCTTGAAACTGCGTGACCTGCTTCTCCTACTTGGCAGGTGGATTCTTTACCACTGTACCACCTGGTTAATGAACCAGTAAGATTCTTAAGACTTTACTGTAGTACTCTTCCAATTTTTTGAAAAAACATTTCAAACTATAGCATTATGAAGGTTGAAATGATGTAAGTAGTATTCCTTCTCATTTCTCCACCACTGTATAGGACAATATTATAAATATTTTCTTAAAATGCCAACTTCAATTTTTAATGTCTCTGACAATTCTACTATATAAAATGCAATTATATGATGAAATTAAGGGCTTAATAATCCTCATAATGCAAAACAGAAATTTCCTTTAGATAGGTCCCAACTCAAAAACTTTCCTACTGACATTAAGATATGAATACATATATTTAAAAAATGACGATTGTTATAATCTTTGCATGTAGATAAAATAGTCCCATCATAGAAAAATCAAACAGTGCACTTTTTTTATAGGAAGATAAAAGGACACAGACTATATTCCTAGTGATAATCTCTATCAAAACACTGGTGATCTCTCCACTGCAAATCGTACTCAGCTGCAAACTTGCTCTTTTTTCTTTTGGAGACAGGACTGGAAAAGGTCAGTTTTCATTCCAATCCCAAAGAAAGGCAATGCCAAAGAATGCTTAAACTACTGTACAATTGCACTCATCCCACATGCTTAGTCGGAGAAGGCAATGGCACCCCACTCCAGTACTCTTGCCTGGAAAATCCCATGGATGGAGGAGCCTAGTGGGCTGCAGTCCGTGGGGTTGCGAAGAGTCAGACATGACTCAGCGACTTCAATTTCACTTTTCACTTTCGTGCATTGGAGAAGGAAATGGCAACCCACTCCAGTGTTCTTGCCTGGAGAATCCCAGGGATGGGGAAGCCTGGTAGGAGGCCATCTGGGGGTAACACAGAGGCGGACATGCTTAGTAAAGTGATGCACAAATTCTCCAAGCCAGGCTTCAGTAATAAGTGAACCATGAACTTCCAGATGTTCAAGCTGGTTTTAGAAAAGGCAGAGGAACCAGAGGTCAAATTGCCAACATCTGCTGGATCATTGAAAGAGCAAGAGAGTTCCAGAAAAACATCTATTTCTGCTTTATTGACTATGCCAAAGCCTTTGACTGTGTGGATCACAATAAACTGTGGAAAATTCTTCAAGAGATGGGAATACCAGACCACCTGCCTCTTGAGAAACCTGTGTGCAGGTCAGGAAACAATAGTTAGAACTGGAAATGGACAAACAGACTGATTCCAAATAGGAAAAGGAGTACGTCAAGGCTGTATATTGTCACCCTGCTTATTTAACTTATATGCAGAGTACATCATGAGAAACACTGGGCTGGAAGAAACACAAGCTGGAATCAAGATTGCTGGGAGAAATATCAATAACCTCAGATATGCAGATGACACCACCCTTATGGCAGAAAGTGAAGAGGAACTCAAAAGCCTCTTGATGAAAGTGAAAGAGGAGAGTGGAAAAGTTGGCTTAAAGCTCAACATTCAGAAAACGAAGATCATGGCATCCAGTCCCATCACTTCATGGAAAATAGATGGGATACAGTGGAAACAGTGGCTGACTTTATTTTTCTGGGCTCCAAAATCACTACAGATGGTGATTGCAGCCATGAAATTAAAAGATGCTTACTCCTTGGAAGGAAAGTTATGACCAACATAGACAGCATATTGAAAAGCAGAGACATTACTTTGTCAACAGAGATCCGTCTAGTCAAGGCTATGGTTTTTCCAGTAGTCATGTATGGATGTGAGAGTTGGACTATAAAGAAAGCTGAGAATCAAAGAATTGATGTTTTTGAAGTGTAGTGTTGGAGAAGACTCTTGCAAGTCCCTTGGACTGCAAGGAGATCCAACCAGTCCATCCTAAAGGAGACCAGTCCTGGGTGTTCATGTGAAGGACTGATGTTGAAGCTGAAATTCCAATATTTTGGCCACCTGATGCAAAAAGCTGACCCATTTGAAAAGACCCTGATGCTGGGAAAAATTGAGGGCAGGAGAAGGGGACGACAGAGGATAAGATCCTTGGATGGCATCCCCAACTCAATGGACATGGGTTTGGGTGGACTCCAGGAGTTGGTGATGGACAGGGAGGCCTGGTGTGCTATGGTTCATGGGGTCGCAAAGAGTTGGACACGACTGAGCGACTGAACTGAAGAAATTTTTGCCAATGTATTACAATATCATCACAATGATTACTTTCTCAATTAACTAAACCCTGGCTCTTTTAGCTGTGTTCAAAAGACTAACCTTAAGTTTATGTTTCAAATTTCTTATTATTTTTTAGTCTGCAAATCTATGTCATGTTTGAACAGTTTTCAAAAGATCCTTGCCATGTGTAGGTTTTAAACAAGCTGTTTTAGTTTAATGAAGACAATAGTAAAACTGCAATAGTAAAAGAACCAGTATGACAAAATCTGCTTCTGTGAGTGTATTGTCACAACAAGTACTTAGTAGACAATCAAATACTTGGCTTGGATTTCTTCCTCTTGGTCATGGGATTTCAAACAGATTTTCTTCAGAGAAATTATCCATCCAAAATATGACAATAAGAGCAAATCAAACCTCTGAAGACTATTCGTTGCTGAGGAGTGAACTATGATTTGATCAACTCAGAATTATTATTATTATTATTTGCTTTATACTCAAAGCTGGATACAGGCACTCTAGTTTAGCATGTTTGCCATTTGTGTTCATTTTTCCTTAATTTGTACTCCTTTCCACCTTATCTCATTATTTAGTACATTAGTTAATTTTTTAAAAAAATATTGACCAAACCATATTTTTAGGGCATGCCCACTTCATTCTCAATCTCAGAAAACACAAGTTCATTTGGCTTCATTACATAATGGATCTGACTAAATTTGGGGAGCAAGATTGATCTTACCTCCAGGCAGAAGCATATTTACCTAGGAGATGCAATTGGAGGGAAACAATTCACTGTGCTTGGATGTTAACATGCTTTTAAATAACTGGAGCATTTCCATTCTGCACAACACAGAGAAGCATATCTGTAACTATAGTGAGGCATCTGCCTCTTATCCAAAAATTAAGGTGGTGCT
Source organism: Bos indicus x Bos taurus (assembly GCF_003369695.1). Classification (NCBI taxonomy): domain Eukaryota; kingdom Metazoa; phylum Chordata; class Mammalia; order Artiodactyla; family Bovidae; genus Bos; species Bos indicus x Bos taurus. Next base: position 33,240,080 of record NC_040086.1, read on the forward strand.
GAAAAACTCAGTAATCAAAATAAACAGTATTTTAATGCACTATTTAAAAAGATAAAAGTAATGCAAAACTATCCATGATGAACAAGAAATAAAATTTTAAATTAAGGAATCAGTATCACATTTCTTTTAAGTATTACTTCTTTTATTTCAAAATTCAAAATGGTTTAGCAGAGCTCTGTATCTTGTTTTCATTACTTTCCTTTTCTTTTTCTTAAATTTCCCCTTAGTTTTTGCACCCCACGCAAGCACTTTATTCATTTTATTTTAGCCTTGGCCCTGCACTGGAGACTCTCCTTTGTCACTACTGAAAGTTCAAGTTCCAAAAGTACAGAGGAAAATTCAAACTACATAATATTTTTTCCTTTTTGTTATAAGGACGGAATTTGATAACATCATTGTGCTATGCATCTCAACCTGTAAAACTGGAAATTATTATTTACTTACAGATATCCACCGTCATCTTGGTACACCCTTGCAACTGGATCCATAATATCTATAATGTCGGGAGTCTTTGAATCTATACTTTATAGTAAATACCAAGTGATTCTCTTGCAGATTTTCTGATACTGCTTGGAGAAACATTTGGCCAAACTCTAACAACCATTCACTGTTCCTTGTGGTTCACTGGTCCTTGTGGTTCACTGGTCCTGGCAGTGGTCTCTTTGTGACCCCTATGGACTATAGCCCACCAGGATCCTCTGTCCATGGGGATTTTTGGCAAGAATACTGGAAGGAGTTGCCATTTCCTCCTCCTGCTGATCTTCCCAGGTCAGGGATCAAACAGTCGTCTCCTGCTTTGTCGGGCAGATTCTTTACAACTGAGCCACCTGGGAAGCCACGTGATTTTTTAAAAAAAAAAAGCCTGAATCTGTGCCTAGTTATATTCAAAACAATGCCAAATAATTTTAACAGACACTATATTCTTATGTCTTTTTAAGTTTTCATGGGCCTTTCACAGCTATGTGACTTTTATTAAGTTGTACAATTTAGGAATTTAAATTAGAATGCATTTGGTGTCCTGAAAATGATGTTAATTGGTGAATGCTGTGCTTAGTTGATTTGGAATTTAATTTTATTTACTATGGGAAATTACCATTTCAACTATTTTGCCACTTAAAAAATTAATATTTGAATAAGAATATCTTGCATAATGTAGATCTATATGTTTATAAATACACCTACAAATTCTTACAGTGAGAATTTATAATCTCTTGAAGAGTACGTGTAAGTTTTGTAACTTCTACATCTTTTCATATTGTATCAGCTTATTAGTGTTTATGACAATTATGCTCCAGGAACTATACACTTTGAAATCACCTGTACAGTACAGATTCCTGAGTGTACTCCAATATCTCGTGATTTGGAATTTTCTATATTTTTATCTTCATGTCCATATAATTCTGCTGCATCTTAAACCTTGATTGGGTTTTAATCCTTCCGCAGCACTTGGTATATATATTTTATGTGGTTTTGGCACAGTAATGTGGTAGAATGATCCACTCTTCTAATGAATTCTGCCCACTTCACAACTGGCCCCCAAATGGAGAGGAATATATGACTAATCTTCCCTATTTCATAAGTAGCAAAGTAATGAAACAGCATAATTAATAATAAGAGTTGAAGCCGGAAAAAAAAAAGCAAACTGTAATTCAGTTTTTTCTCTGATGCTTTTTCTGGGGAGTTTATAGCTTATAACTTTATGGCTAAAAGTGTGTGCCATACAGAGAGACCAACAATCCATCTGGCTGTATATATAACACTCTCGGGCTTTCCCTTGTGACTCAGATGGTAAAGAATGCACCTGCAAGGAGGGAGACCTGGGTTTGATCTCTAGGTTGGGAAGATCCCCTGGGGGAGGGCATGGCAACCCACTCCAGTATTCCTGAAGAATCCCCATGGACAGAGGAGCCTGGCAGGCTATAGTTCATGGGATCTTAAAGAGTTGGATACGCCTGAGCAGCTAATCACGTACACAGCATGCACATAATACTCTTAGAACTAACAGGAGGTAAAAGAAGGACATATTCTTAATTTTTGTAGTACTGTTGCCAATTATTTACTGATTTTTTCCCCTAATACTAATGGTATTTAAATTTTGGCCAACTTAGCCAAAGCAAAACAAGTTCTGTGAATATATTGTCATCTATGGACAATGTAAAGGAGCGCTTCCATTCATGTATCTATTTAAAATGCTCTACATCATCCCTCATTCCTTCAGTATCTCTTGGTCTCTGTAGCCCTCAACCCCGTCTGTCTCCTTAATCTTTACACCTTTAATACCCATGTGTTTCAAATTGAAGAGTTATGTTTTACTAGTTGACCTCATACACAATTTAACATATTTAGCATATTTTCTAATGCCAAGACATCACATTGGCCTCAGTTACAAAGCATAATCAAAGTCAATAAAGACGATTATGTCGAAGCCACCTATCCAAGAACTACTGTGTTTCCCATGAAATCAAAGTGTAGAGAAATCAGATAAATATTATAACACATGAAGCCCCATTTTCAAATCAGAGTCCCTATAGTTAAAGCAATAAGAGCACTGATAAATATTTTTTAAGAACAGTCCTTGAACATTTTTGTTTGGAGCCACATTGTTTTTGGACTACTAAAATTCTTATTAGAGTACTCTTTTAGAGAGGCTTAACAACATAAAGACAGTAAGATAGTTCTAGAACACAGAAGTCTTGTGGCACACACAAAAAGTTGATGTCATTTAATACCAGTCCTTCATGAGTGCTAAAGGAATATACATAACAGCAGGAAAAAATCACCATGTTCCCATCTCACTTCCTTAATTTAAGTATCGGTGGCAATTCATTGACTGTCGCTCATCAGCAAGAGTTTCTTTTTTATGGCATGTACAATTGTTCATGAAGATATGACAGCAGTCATTTATAAAGATAGAATGTCTGATCATCAGTCACACAGGAAATATATTTACTGCATGAATGTGATCACATGGGTGATTTTGTTTTTTTAATAATTGTTCAACCTGCTAGGAATTTTAGGTACTGCTCTGGATGACTAATTAACTTCTGAATTTTACAAACTAGCATCCATTTTAGTTTTTAGGTAACCTCTGAATGTCATTGACATTATATGACATGCTGATGGTATTTGTAGGGGAGCTCAATGGGACACAGAAAATGTCAACTAGCCACTGTCACTCTGGTTCTCTAGTCATATACCTTAGAGAATAACATGGGCTCTACATCCCAAAATGAGACTTATTCTTCCTCTTTAAGCTACACATAGTTTTTAAAATATGCCTAGCCTGACTTACCTTAGGAAAAAAAAGTATTTAAATTCAGATAAATGCAAAAATAGAATTTGAAACTGTCATATTCCTTAACACAACTTCCAACAATTATCAATTAATGGACAATCATTTGTAGATTAGTTTCTGCATTATACTAGCCTACAGTCTGGGTTTTGCAAATTTCATCCTATGGTTCAATGTAACGTATGTCTGCCTCCCTGTGTCTCATATAAATTACAGGTGAGAACTAGAGACTTGATTAGATTGAACTTAGAAGGTTTGGAGAATACTATTTTATGGGTGTCATTATGTATTTTATTCAAGAGATATATAATATCTGTTTTTGGGTAATGTTAGTAATTGATACAGAGGAGGCAATGGTAACCCACTCCAGTACTCTTGCCTGGCAAATCCCATGGACGGAGGTGCCTGGTAGGCTGCAGTCCATGGGGTCGCTAGGAGTTGGACACGACTGAGCGACTTCACTTTCAATTTTCACTTTCCTGCATTGGAGAAGGAAATGGCAACCCACTCCAGTGTTCTTGCCTGGAGGATCCCAGGGACAGGGGAGCCTGGTGGGCTGCCATCTCTGGGGTCGCACAGAGTCAGACACGACTGAAGCATTCCTGCATTGGAGAAGGAAATGGCAACCCACTCCAGTGTTCTTGCCTGGAGGATCCCAGGGACAGGGGAGCCTGGTGGGCTGCCATCTCTGGGGTCGCACAGAGTCAGACACGACTGAAGCAGCAGTAATTTATATCATTGCCTAAACCCATTAATTTATTACTGGTTTTAAAATAGTAATACCTTAATTTATTCAATTCTTATAAATCTAATAACTGAAATATTTACATAAAGGGAAACTTTCAATTATCAACTATTTGGTTACCCTGAGTTACAGCTTATATAGGAAAATCTGGACTAATGCCTGATTGTTTCCTTTATTTTCTATGTTTAAAATAATGAGTTGATTTCTATCACTCAAATAGCACCCATGTTTTATTTTTGCTTGTTTGAATTTTGTTTGCATTTAATATATTTATGATTCATGCATTCAAATCTTTTAATGGATTTTGATTCATTGCTGTTATTATGCTCAGTATCAGTTCAGTAATTCAGTCATGTCCGACCCTTTGTGACTCCATGGACCGCAGCACGCCAGGCCTCCCTGTCCATCATGAACTCCCGGAGCTTACCCAAACTCATGTCCATTGAGTCGGGGATGCCATCCAGCCATCTCATCCTCTGTCATCCCCTTCTCCTCCTGCCCTCAATCTTTCCCAGCATCAGGGTCTTTTCCACTGAGTCAGTTCTTCGCATCAGGTGGCCAAAGTATTGGAGTTTCAGCTTCAACATCAGTCCTTCCCATGAACACTCAGGACTGATCTCCTTTAGGATGGACTGGTTGGATCTCCTTGCAGTCCAAGGGACTCTCAAGACTCTTCTCCAACACCACAGTTCAAAAGCATCAATTCTTCAGCGCTCAGCTTTCTTTACAGTCCAACCCTCACATACATACATGACTACTGGAGAAACCATAGCCTTGACTAGACAGACCTTTGTTGACAAAGTAGTCTCTGCTTTTTAATATGCTGTCTAGGTTGGTCATAACTTTCCTTCCAAGGAGTAAGTGTCTTTTAATTTCATGGCTGCAGTGACCATCTGCAGTGATTTTGGAGCCCAGAAAAATAAAGTCAGCCACTGTTTCCATTGTTTCCCCATCTTTTTGCTATGAAGTGATGGGACTGGATGCCATGATGTTCGTTTTCTGAATGTTGAGCTTTAAGCCAACTTTTTCACTCTCCTCTTTCACTTTCATCAAGAGGCTCTTTAGTTCTTCTTCACTTTCTGCCATAATGGTAGTGTCATCTGCATATCTGAGGTTATTGATATCTCTCCTGGCAATCTTGATTCCAGCTTGTGCTTCTTCCAGCCCAGCATTTCTCATGATGTACTCTGCATATAAGATAAAAAAGCAGGGTGACAATATGCAGCCTTGACATACTCCTTTTCCTATTTGGAACCAGCCTGTTGTTCTATGTCCAGTTCTAACTATTGCTTCCTGACCTGCATATAGGTTTCTCAAGAGGCAGGTCTGGTGGTCTGGTGTTCTCATCTCTTGAAGAATTTTCCACAGTTTATTGTGATTCACACAGTTAAAAGCTTTGACATAGTCAATAAAGCAGAAATAGATACTTTTTTCTGGAACTCTTATTTTTTCAATGATACAGTGGATGTTGGCAATTTGATCTCTGGTTCCTCTTCCTTTTCTAAAATCAGCTTGAACATCTGGAAGTTCATGGTTCACGTATTGCTGAAGCCTGGCTTCGAGTATTTTGAGCATTACTTTACCAGCATGTGAGATGAGTGCAATTGTGCAGTAGTTTGAGTATTCTTTCGCATTGCCTTTCTTTGGGATTGGAATGAAAACTGACCTTTTCCAGTCCTGGAAAACTGACCTTTTTCAGTGGCCACTGCTGAGTTTTCCAAATTTGCTGGCATATTGAGTGCAGCACTTTCACAGCATCATCTTTTAGGATCTGAAATAGCTCAACTGGAATTCCTTCACTTCCACTAGCTTTGTTCATAGTGATGCTTCCTAAGGCCCGCTTGACTTCCCATTCCAGGATGTCTGGCTCTAGGTGAGTGATCACACTGTCTTGATTATCTGCGTCATGAAGATCTTTTTTGTACAGTTCTTCTGTGTATTCTTGCCACCTCTTCCTAATATCTTCTGCTTCTGTTAGGTCCATACCATTTCTGTCCTTTATTGAGCACTTCTTTGCATGAGATGTTCCCTTGGTATCTCTAATTTTCTTGAAGAGAGCTCTAGTCTTTTCCATTCTATAGTTTTCCTCTATTTCTTTGCACTGATCACTGAGGATGGCTTTCTTATCTCTCCTTGCTATCCTTTAGAGCTCTGCATTAATATGGGTATATCTTTGCTTTTCTCCTTTGCTTTTTACTTCTCTCCTTTTCACAGCTATTTGTAAGGCCTCCTCAGACAGCCATTTTGTCTTCTTGCATTTCTTTTTCTGGGGATGGTCTTGATCCCTGTCTCCTGTACAATGTCATGAACCTCTGTCCATAGTTCATCAGGCACTCTCAGATCTAATCCCTTAAGTCTATTTCTCACTTCCACTGTATAATCATAAGGGATTTGATTTAGGTCATACCTGAATGGTCTAGTGTTTTTCCCTACTTACTTCAATTTAAGTCTGAATTTGGCAATAAGGAGTTCATGAGCTGAGCCACAGTCAGCTCCCGGTCTTGTTTTTGCTGACTGTATAGAGCGTCTCCATCTTTGGCTGCAAAGAATATAATCAGTCTGATTTTGGTTTTGTCACCTTTGGCTAATGGGAATCTGTTTAGATTGGTTCTCAATTACTTCTTGGCAACTCTGGTATTTGTTAGTTTCTTTGTTTCATAAGCTTTTCACATATATTTTTATCAAGCAGTGATGATAATATGCCAATATATTATTTCACTACAGGTAGGGAATAGTGATATTCTAATTTTATTAAAAAATGGTGATATCTAATTTTTTTCATTTTAAAATACATTCTCCAGCAACTCCTTGAATTATATTCATGTATAGTTTGTACTGGAAAGGTGGGATATATACTTTTAAAGTATCATTTTATTTATCAATATTTAGATAATTAGTTAATTCTCTAGAAAATGTCCTATTAGTGACTATGGAAGATTAAAATTATTGACCTTAATTCTTCATCCCATCTGTGTCTACATTCATGCTATGTTAACTTTCAGTTCATTTTAGCAGAAGCTGAGTGCTCTTCCCCCTCTTGACTTTGCACTCAGTTATGAGGCTTACTCTGGCTAAGAGCAGCCAAACAGCAAAAGGCAGCTTGACATGTGCTTGTGAGGTTAGGCTTTCTTTCTTGTCTGCTGTCATTATCATGAGAAGAACATGTCTCATCAGTCTGTTCCTGACCTGAGGAGGATGACAGAAATACAGAGGAGATCAGGACTCCATTTAATGCTTGGAGCCAAGCCCAGACAAACCCAAACTAGAATACCTGACCTCTGGGAGCCACAAACACATATGAGCAGGAATCCTTATTTTCACCTAAGCCACTCAGTTTGGGGAAGTTTATTTCACAAGACTATTGGTAACACATGACCGACACAGTGACCAGATAGGATTTTATATTATTATGAACTGATGGATTACTATATTATTATGAACTGATGGATTTTAAGAGGTCTTCTATGTTTCAGTCCATTTGTTTTATTAAATATTCTCCAATGTCTCACTTTCATCCAGTAGATGTCTCTTTAAATTGTTTCCTAAATCTGCTTGATCTAACTTTAATAATATTTGATAACATTATTGCTTTCTGTTATGATCAGATCTTTCAGGCTCATTTGTACATTCTCTCCCTCAGACATGGGGTTATCCATTTCTCCAATAAGCCTGTATCCTTTTAGTACAAAATGTTGTTTAATGCAAGCAATCATGGTGTTAGAGCTGTTACTGGTGCCATGTTGATCAGTTCCTAAGCTGATTCATTGCACAGACGTAAAGTTTCTGTGTGTGTGTGTGTGTGTGTGTGTGTGTGCGTGTTTTTCTAGGGAAAATATGCCATGAGTTATATGGTTATTTCCAATTAAAATGTCAGGATTTAAGATTATAAGGTTTTACATAATGTCTTTAGTTTATAAATAATCTTTTTTACATTACATATATAACATGATTTCAAACAATACTGATGTTATTACTAAAATATGATTAGTGAAAATATCTTAATTGTGTAGTTAATTTTGTTTTTTATGCTATATCCTCCCTGTAAGTTCATCATCAAATTACCGTATTTAACAGTCACTTAAAATAACTTTTTGCTGTGTGGTTGAGGCACCAAGTTGATGCATTGTTTGGTTCATTTTATCTTTGATTCTTACAAACTGTTGTTTGGCTTTAGATTTTTCCTATAATTGGGTAAAGTATTTATGTGTTTCTCAACAAAAGTATTAAGTAAAATATTTTCTGTGAAGTTTGGTTTCTGTCCCTGATTCCTTCAATCTATTCTCCACTCTTAGATAATTTACATTATTTTACTTTTTTTATTTTTAGGATTATCCTTCATTTTCAAACTATATAACTATATATCAATATTATATATTTTTATTATATGTTTTCATGCTCTTTATTATATAGATGGGCACATATTGTACACATTTTTCTCCATGATAATTTTTTGTTTACTTAATAATACATTTTGAAGAACTCTATATAGCAGTATGTACATATATTCCCAATTTCTTTAATATAGTATAATATATATATATATATATAATATAATATAGTACTTTAATATAGTACTCCAGAATGCAAGTGAACCATAGTTTATATAGACAGGAGTCCTCAATTGATGATTGTGTAATTTCCAATCTTTTGCTATTATAATAGTGCCATGATAAATGGTCTTGTGCAATGGTCTTTTATATTGTTTCATTTGGGAAACATAATTCTAGATATCATTTTGCTGGTCCAAGGGTAAATGCATAAATAATGATGCTTCATATTGCTGAATTCTGTCTGCAAATGCTCACACTGGTTTTGCATTCTCACCTGATTTACCTATTATTAAATCATAGTAGTAGAGTAGAAAGCTGAGAATTATACATTTGAATAAAAGAAAAGTTTATGAAAATTAATGCAGTATCACTTAAGTGGCATCTGTTTAACACTATTAAAATTTAAATCCTTAAAAATTAATGTCTTACATATTTTACAGTAAATATAATATCCTTTTAATCACAAAGTCATGACACATTTCTTTCAGTGTCTTTGCCTAAAAAGTAAATGTGTTATATATGTGTTGTCAGTGTTATTCCTATCTTACCTAGTAAGGAATCAATGACATTCTCAAGCTTTTTGAATCATAGAAAAGATTCAGTTCTTAAAAGGAGTTAATATAAGTTGAAGTGGATCATATATTTAAATGTAAATAGTAAATAATTAACCTTCTAGAACAAAATAAAGAAAATCTATGTAATCTTTGTTTAACAAAGATTTCCAAAAAAACACAAAATCTAATATGCATAAAAGGAAGAATGATGAGTTGAACATCATTAAAATTAAAATCTTTGGTTCTTTGGAAAAGAACATTAAGAAAATACAATTAAAAGCCACAAACTGTAATAAACTATAATGCATTTGTCTACAAAGGGCTTGTATTCAGACTACGTAGGACATTTTCAAAACTCAATGTTAAGAATACAAGCAATCCAATGAAAATATGAGCAAAATATTCATATACATATTTCACAATACTAATGGCCATAAAGCAAATGAAAATATCTTTACCATCATAAGTCAGTGGAGAAATTACAATTAAACCAAATGAGATACCAAAACACCTCCATCATAATGGCTGCAATACTAAGTGTTGGAGAGGATGTGGAGCAATCAAATCTCATACATTTCTGATATGAAGATAAAGTGGTACAATAACTTTGAAAAACTAGCCACTTTTTAGGATTTAAGGTACACTTACATTTGATTTAGAATTGTACTTTTAAGTAGTCACTCAATGATTTTTTTTTTTTGTATTTAAATGAAGGTTTAGTGTTCTTAAATATCTACCAAAAGTAGATTACAATGCATGAAGATCACATAAAATGAACTTCATTTTCAGCATCACGATATTTGGAATACAAAAAGTCCAGGGATGGATATTACAAGTAAGAAAGGTACAATTTTTTTTTCTTAAAAATGCTTAAAAATTGATTTCCCACTTCAAAAATCCAAATAATGGTAGCCTAGGTTACCAAGAGGGCAAATGTTTCATATGTTCAATACCCCAAAATTTACTTACCTAAGTATCCACAAAAATATATGCAAATACTTACAGTAGTTTATTTATAGTAGTTATAAACTGCAAAATAATGTTCATAGGCAGGTAAATGGATAAATGCATTATGTATCTCTACAATGGAAAGCTACTTTGCAATTTAAGTGAATGGGCTGCTGATATACACAATATCTATGAGTTTCATATACATTTTGCTAAACAAAAGGTAACAGGTATACAAGAGTAAGTACATTTTGCGTCCGTTTCTCTGAAATTTTAGACATGACAATCTGAACTTTAGTGGGAGGAAGGGAAGAAATGGTTGCTTGGGGCTGGGATTGAAGGAACTATGTAAATATTTTAAGGAGGTGGAAGAGTTCTATACTTTGATTCTGATGGATTTACATGAATGTATGCATTTTCAATATTTATCAAATAGTATTCATAAAATGGGCATGGTTTGTTACATATAAGTTATATTCCAATAAAGATGATTAGAAATATTTAAATAAAATTATTCTCTTTTATTTGAGGGACTATACTTTAAATACAATTTGTGTGCCATTGAGAGACTGGCTTAAAATGAAGGCCACTTGAGGGCAAAATCTATACTTTAGGGATAGTAGGTAATCAGTTTCAGCTGGTAAAGAATCTGCCTGCAATGCAGGAGACCCTGGTTCGATTCCTGGGTTGGGAAGATCCCCTGGAGAAGGGATAGACTATGCATTCCAGTATTTTTAGGCTTTCCTGGTGGTTCAGACTGTAAAGCGGAGAAGGCAATGGCACCCCACTCCAGTACTCTTGCCTGGAAAATCCCATGGATGGAGGAGCCTGGTAGGCTGCAGTCCATGGGGTCGTGAAGAGTCGGACACGACTGAGCAACTTCACTTTCACTTTTCACTTTCCTGCATTGGAGAAGGAAATGGCAACCCACTCCAGTGTTCTTGCCTGGAGAGTCCCAGGGATGGGGGAGCTTGGTGGCTGCCGTCTATGGGGTCACACAGAGTCGAACATGACTGAAGTAACTTAGCAGCAGTAGAAGCAGCAGTCTGTAAAGAATCCACCTGCAATTCAGGAGACCTGGGTTCAGTCCCTGTGTTGGGAAAATCCCCTGGAGGAGGGGAAAGCAACCCACTTCAGTATTCTTGCCTGGAGAACTCCCATGGACAGAAGAGCTTGGTGGGCTACAGTCCGTGGGGTCACAAAGAGTCAGACATGTCTGAGTGACTAAGTACACACACACAAATCTGTGGATGCATGAATTAATTATTGACTTGATTACCACTGATATTATGCATTCAATAGCTATAGAAATGTCTACTGAAAAAGATATTCCATGCAAATAGTAAAAAAAAAAAAAAAAGAAAAGTTAAACTAGTATCAGAAAACATAGACTTTAAGTCAAAATCCATCACAAATAAAAAGGAAGCATTATATATTGATAAAAGAATTAACTTATCCAGAAAACAAAATGATTATAAGCATATACACATGAGACAACAGAGCCCCTAAAGATATGAAACCAACACTGACAGACTTGAAGGGGAAAAGCATATATTTCAATAATAATAGTTGGTAACTTCAATAGCTCACTTTCAATAACAGGAAATATCTAGATAAAAGATCAGTAAGGAAATAGGGGACTTGGACAACACTATAACCCAACTATACCTAACATGTGTATATATATATATATATACACACACACACATACACACACTATATAACAAGCATAGAATACACATTCTTCTCATATGCATATAGAAAATTCTCTAGAGTAGACTGTATCTTAAGTCACAAAATAAATCTCAATAAGTTGAAAAAAACTGAGATTGCACGAAGAATTTTTTCTAACAACAACACAGTAGAGCTAGAATCACTGATGGCTCAGACCATAAGGAAGGCAAAGAATATGATGGCAATTTTAGTAGATCCGGGTTAAATCACTGTGTCAGGAAGATACCCAGGTGAAGGGAATGGCTACCCACTCCAGTATTCTTGCCTAAAGAATTCCATGGACAGAGGAGTCTGGCAGGCTAAAGTCCATGGAGCCACATAGAGTCAGACACAACTGAGTGACTTTCACTTTTTTCAAAAATAAATAATAGAAGAAAAATTAAAACAAAAACACAAATATGTAAAAATTAAATAATACATTCAAGCAACTAATGGGTCAAATAATAAATTGCAAGGCAAATTAAAAATACTAAGAGATGAATGAAAATATAAGTACAACATAAAACTTATGGGATATAGCCAGAGTAATAGTCGGATGAAGTTCTTTTTAGCACTAAAAGCTTATGTTAAAAAAGAAGAAACATCCCAAATCCATAACCTAAACTTAAGGACCTAGAAATGAACAAACTAAACTCAAAGCTAGGAGAAGAAGAACAAATAATGAAGATTCAAATGGAGATTAAAAAAAATGCAGAATGGAAAATAATAGTGTCAACAAATCCAAAAGTTGATTTTCTGAAAAAACTGACAAAGCTTTAGCTAGACTGACAGAAATGAAAGAGACGATTTGCAAATAACCAAAATCAGAAGTGATAGTGACAGTGGGTACATTACCACTGATTAAACATAAATACGTTTTAAAGATTATAAGGAAATACTATGAACAAATGAATACCAATGAATTAAACAATGAAATGGACACGTTTCTAGAAACATACAAATTACCAAAGCTGACTCAAGAAGAAATATGACCAGACCTTGTACGAGATCAGGGGCGATGGCCGGGAGGAGCAACCCCACGCCCAAGGCCAGGGGTGGCGATGAGAGGAGTTACCCCACGTCCGAGATCAGGGGCGGCGGTCAGAAGGAGCTACCCCATGCCCCTAAGCCCAAGGCCAAGGGCAGCGGTGGGGAGGAGCAACCACATGACCGAGGCCAGGGGCGGTGGCCAGGAAGACCAACCCCACGTCCAAGGATCCGTGGCTGTGTGGGCGCAGGAGGGCCTAGAGGAGCTATCCCACATTGAAGGTCAGGAAGGGCAGCGGTGAGGAGATACCCCTCATCCAAGGTAAGTAGCAATGGCTGCGCTTTGTTGGAGCAGCCATGAAGAGATACCCCACGCCCAAGGTAAGAGAAACCCAAGTAAGATGGTAGGTGTTGCAAGAGGGCATCAGAAGGCAAACACACTGAAACCATACTCACAAAAAACTAGTCAATCTAATCACACTAGGACCACAGGTTGTCTAACTCAATGAAACTAAGCCATGCCCGTGGGGCAACCCAAGACGGGTGGGTCATTGTGGAGAGATTTGACAGAATGTGGTCCACTGGAGAAGGGAATGGCAAACCACTTCGGTATTCTTGCCTTGAGAACTCCATGAACAGTATGAAAAGGCAAAATGATAGGATACTGAAAGAGAAACTCCCCAGGTCAGTAGGTGCCCAATATGCTACTGGAGATCAGTGGAGAAATAACTCCAGAAAGAATGAAGGGATGGAGCCAAAACAAAAACAATACCCAGCTACGGATGTGACTGGTGATAGAAGCAAGGTCCGATGCTGTAAAGAGCAATATTGCATAGGAACCTGGAACCTCAGGTCTATGAATCAAGGCAAATTGGAAGTGGTTAAACAGGAGATGGCAAGAGTGAATGTCGACATTCTAGGAATCAGCAAACTGAAATGGACTGGAATGGGTGAATTTAACTCAGATGACCATTATATCTACTACTGCAGGCAGGAATCCCTCAGAAGACATGGAGTGGCCATCATGGTCAACAAAAGAGTACGAAATGCAGTACTTGGATGCAATCTCAAAAACGACAGAATGATCTCTGTTCGTTTCCAAGGCAAATCATTCAATATCACAGTAATCGAAGTCTATGCCCCAACCAGTAACGCTGAAGAAGCTGAAGTTGAACGGTTCTATGAAGACCTACAAGACCTTTTAGAGCTAACACCCAAAAAAGATGTTCTTTTCATTATAGGGGCCTGGAATACAAAAATAGGAAGTCAAGAAACACCTGGAGTAACAGGCAAATTTGGCCTTGGAATACGGAATGAAGCAGGGCAAAGACTAATAGAGTTTTGCCAAGAAAATGCACTGGTCATAACAAACACCCTCTTCCAACAACACAAGAGAAAACTTTATACATGGACATCACCAGATGGTCAACACTGAAATCAGATTGATTATATTCTTTGCAGCCAAAGATGGAGAAGCTCTATACAGTCAGAAAAAACAGGACCAGGAGCTGACTGTGGCTCAGACCATGAACTCCTTATTGCCAAATTCAGACTCAAATTGAAGAAAGTAGGGAAAACCACTAGACCATTCAGGTATGACCTAAATCAAATCCCTTATGATTATACAGTGGAAGTGAGAAATAGATTTAAAGGCCTAGATCTAATAGATAGAGTGCCTGATGAACTATGGAATGAGGTTCATGACATTGTAGAGGAGACAGGGATCAAGACCATCCCCATGGAAAAGAAATGCAAAAAAGCAAAATGGCTGTCTGGGGAGGCCTTACGAATAGCTGTGAAAAGAAGAGAAGCAAAAAGCAAAGGAGAAAAGGAAAGATATAAACATCTGAATGCAGAGTTCCAAAGAATAGCAAGAAGAGATAAGAAAGCCTTCTTCAGCGATCAATGCAAAGAAATAGAGGAAAACAACAGAATGGGAAAGACTAGGGATCTCTTCAAGAAAATCAGAGATACCAAAGGAACATTTCATGCAAAGATGAGCTCGATAAAGGGCAGAAATAGTATGGACCTAACAGAAGCAGAAGATATTAGAAGAGATGGCAAGAATACACAGAAGAACTGTACAAAAAAGAACTTCACGACCCAGATAATCACGATGGTGTGATCGCTGACCTAGAGCCAGACATCCTGGAATGTGAAGTCAAGTGGGCCTTAGAAAGCATCACTACGAACAAAGCTAGTGGAGGTGATGGAATTCCAGTTCAGCTATTCCAAATCCTGAAAGATGATGCTGTGAAAGTGCTGCACTCAATATGCCAGCAAATTTGGAAAACTCAGCAGTGGCCACAGGGCTGGAAAAGGTCAGTTTTCATTCCAATCCCAAAGAAAGGCAATGCCAAAGAATGCTCAAACTACCGCACAATTGCACGCATCTCACATGCTAGTAAAGTAATGCTCAAAATTCTCCAAGCCAGGCTTCAGCAATACGTGAACCGTGAACTTCCTGATGTTCAAGCTGGTTTTAGAAAAGGCAGAGGAACCAGAGATCAAATTGCCAACATCTGCTGGATCATAGAAAAAGCAAGAGAGTTCCAGAAAAACATCTATTTCTGCTTTATTGACTATGCCAAAGCCTTTGACTGTGTGGATCACAATAAACTGTGGAAAATTCTTCAAGAGATGGGAATACCAGACCACCTGACCTGCCTCTTGAGAAATCTGTATGCAGGTCGGGAAGCAAGAGTTAGAACTGGACATGGAACAACAGACTGATTCCAAATAGGAAAAGGAGTACGTCAAGGCTGTATATTGTCACCCTGTTTATTTAACTTATATGCAGAGTACATCATGAGAAACGCTGGACTGGAAGAAACACAAGCTGGAACCAAGATTGCCGGGAGAAATATCAATAACCTCAGATATGCAGATGACATCACCCTTATGGCAGAAAGTGAAGAGGAACTCAAAAGCCTCTTGATGAAAGTTAAAGTGGAGAGTGAAAAAGTTGGCTTAAAGCTTAACATTCAGAGAACGAAGATCATGGCATCTGGTCCTACTACTTCATGGGAAATAGATGGAGAAACAGTGGAAACAGTGTCAGACTTTATTTCTCTGGGCTCCAAAATCACTGCAGATGGTGACTGCAGCCATGAAATTAAAAGACGCTTACTCCTTGGAAGGAAAGTTATGACCAACCTACATAGCATATTGAAAAGCAGAGACATTACTTTGCCAACAAAGGTTCGTCTAGTCAAGGCTATGGTTTTTCCTGTGGTCATGTATGGATGTGAGAGTTGGACTGTGAAGAAAGCTGAGCGCCGAAGAATTGATGCTTTTGAACTGTGGTGTTGGAGAAGACTCTTGAGAGTCCCTTGGACTGCAAGGAGATCCAACCAGTGCATTCTGAAGGAGGTCAGCCCTGGGTGTTGTTTGGAAGGAATGATGCTAAAGCTGAAACTCCAGTACTTTGGCCACCTCATGCGAAGAGTTGACTCGTTGGAAAAGACTCTGATGCTGGGAGAGATTGGGGGCAGGAGGAGAAGGGGACGGCAGAGGATGAGATGGCGGATGCCATCACTGACTCGATGGACGTGAGTCTGAGTGAACTCCGGGAGTTGGTGATGGATAGGGAGGCCTGGCATGCTGTGATTCATGGGTTTACAAAGAGTCAGACACGACTGAGTGACTGATCTGATCTGATCTGATAATAAGAAGAGATGGAATCAATAATAAAAAATATTCCAAAAAAGAAAATGCTAGGACCAGATATCTTCACTGGTAAATTCTTCCAATCATTTAAAGAAGAAATAACACAAATCTTTTCCAAACTCTTATGGGGGCTGTGGGTGTTGGGGGGCACTTTCTAACTCATTATGTGAGACCAACATTATCTTGATACCAAAACCAGATAAAGATGTCTCTCTCTCTCTCTCTCACACACACACAGCTCAACTGATACAGCAAAAACTTTTGACAAAATCAGCAACAAAAAAATCACAAAAACTAAGAATATAAGGAAATTTCCTTAGTGTGATAAAGGTCATTTATGACATATGTACAGATAACATCATACTCAATAGTGAAAAACTGAAACCTTCCCTCTTAATATTACAAAGACAGCAATGCCAGCTTTTACCATTGCAATTAAATATTGTCCTTGATGTTCCAGCTAGAGAATTAGGCACCAAAATCAGTCAATCAACTATTGAATAAAAGGCATCCAGATTGGAAAAGAAGTAAAACTATTCCCCTTGGCAGATGACATGATCTTATAGGAAGAAATTCCTTCCAAATCTAAAAAGTCTAATAGTGTGAAAAATGAATTCAGCAAAATGCAGGGTAAAAGATCAATACTCCAAAATTAGCTGTGTTTCTATATTCAATCAATAAACAATAAAAAGGAAATCATAAATAATTCCACTTGTAACAGTGTCCAAAAGGATAAAGTAAATAGAAATAACTATAACCAAGGAGATGAAGACTAGTGCAGCAAAAACTAAAAAACATTGCTCAAAGAAACTAAAGAAGACTTTAAAAAATTGAAAGATATCCCAAGTTTGTGGGTTAAAAAGCTGCATATTGCTAAAATGTCAAGACTCCCCAATGTGATCTTCTGATTCAATGCAAGCTTTATCAAAATCCCAAGACCTTTGTAACATAAATTGAAAAACTGGTCCTCGAATTCGTGCGGAATTCCTAGGGGCCCCAAATAGTCAAAATGGTCTTGAGAAAAGAACAAGTTTAAATGAGTTAAAAGTTAAAACTTTCGGGACACGGGGCGCGGCCGGAAAGGCGGCCGCCCCGTCGCCCGTCACGCACCGCACGTTCGTGGGGCGCCTGGTGCTAAACCATTCATAGACGACCTGCTTCTGGGTCGGGGTTTCGTACGTAGCAGAGCAGCTCCAAAAAAAAAAAAAGAAAGAAAAAAAAAAACTTAAAACTTTCAAAACTTATTACATGGTCATAGCAATATAATTATCGTGGTAATGGCATAGGATAGACACATGGAACAAAGGCATAGGATTGAGAGTTCAGCAATAAACCCATATATCTGTGGCCAGTTGATATTTGACAAGAGTTCTAAGACAATTCAATGGGGGAAATAACAGTCTCTTCACAAATGGTGCTGGGACAAGTGGATATTCACATGCAAAATACTGAAGTTAGACCTCCTGTCTTAGAACATATACAAAAATTAATTCAGAATGAGTCAGTCACATAAATATAAGGGCTAAAAATCAGAACTTTTAGAAGAAAACAGATATTAATAAATCTTCTTGACCTCAGATTTTGTAATAGGTTCTCAGCCATGAAAACAAAAGCATGAGTAACAAAATGCAAAATAATTTAATTGGATGTCATCAAAATTTAAAACTTATTCATTGAAGAATACTATCAAAAAAGTGAAAATAATCTATAGAGATTGGGAGAAAATATTGTCAAATTATATATTTAATTAAAGTCAGATTATATAAAGAACTCATAGATCATTAAGAAAAATACAAACAACTCAGTTTTAAAATTTGCAAATCCTTGAGATAGTTCTCTAAAGAAGATATACAAATGTCCAACGAACACATGAAAGGGTGCTTAACGCTATTCGTTGTTAAGGAAATCGACAATGAAGTACCACTTCACACTCAGTAGGATGGATACAATAATAATTAAAAGAAAAAGAAAATTAAAAGTGCTACTCAAGATGTGTGATAATTGAAATCTTCATACACTGGTAGTGAGAACACAAACTGATGCAGCCACTGGAAAATAGTTTGGCAGTTCCTCAAAACAGCTCAACACACACAGGATTACCATATGACCCCACGATTCCACTTCCACTTATTTACCAAATATAATTGAAAACGGGTACTCATAAAAAGCACATGTACTCTCATATACAGAGCATACATAGCAGCTGTATTTTTAATAACCAGAAGTGTGCAAACAGTATGAATATCAATCAAGTGGTGAGTGAATAAACAAATGCATCAAGGTCGTTCACCAGGAAAATGATTATGTTATTGAAGGCTCAGTGAATATACATACATATACATAATATAGGCCTACTTCAAAGTTACAGCAGGTTCAGTTCCAGGCCACCATAATGTGCTTTCTCTGTATTGTTAAGTCTATTAAGTCTGCAATGCTGCTGCTGCTGCTAAGTTGCTTCAGTCGTGTCCGACTCTGTGCGACCCTGTAGACGGCAGCCCACCAGGCTCCCCCGTCCCTGGGATTCTCCAGGCAAGAACACTGGAGTGGGTTGCCATTTCCTTCTCCAATGGGTGAAAGTGAAAAGTGAAAGTGAAGTCGCTCAGTCATGCCTGACTCTTAGCGACCTCATAGACTGTGGCCTACCAGGCTCCTCCATCCATGGGATTTTCCAGGCAAGAGTACTGGAGTGGGGTGCCATTGCCTTCTCCAAATAGCAGGACCAAAAACACAATGCACAAACCTTAACTAAAATATATATTTTATTGCTAAAAATGCTAACCATCATCTGAGCCTTCAGTGACATAATCTTTTTCCTGGTGAAGGATCTTGCTGCAATACTGATGCCACTGACTGGTCAGGATGGTGGTGGCTGAAGATTGGTGTGGTTCTAACAATCACTTCAAAGAAGAGGACAATGAAGTTTGCTGCATTAGACTCTTCCTTTCATGAGCACTTTCTCTGTAGCATGCACTGCAGTTTGACAGAATTTTACCCATAGAACTTCTTTCAAAATTGGAGTCAGTTCTCTCAAACACTGCTGCTTTTTCATTGACTAAGTCTACATAATAGTCTAAGTCCTTTGTTGTTTTAGCAATCTTCAATGCCTCTTTATTGTGAATAAATTCCATTTCAAGAAACCACTTTCTTTGCTCATCCATAAGAAGCAATGCCTTGTCTGTTTAAGGTTTTATCATGAGATTTCAGTAATTTAGTCACATCTTCAAGCTTCACTTCTAATTTAGTTCTCTTCTATTCCCAACACATGTATAGCTATTTCCTACACGGAATCCTGAATCCCTCAAAGTCATATGTGAGGGTTGGAATCAACTTCCCAACTTGGGTTAATGTCTCTATTTTGACATCTTCCTCTGAATCGTGGATGTTCTTAATGGCCTCTAGGATAGTGAATCCTTTGAGGAGATTTTCAATAGACTTTGCCCAGGTCCTTCAGAGAAATCATTGTTTTGAAAGCTGAAGCCATATGAAATGTATTTCTTAAATTCCTTAAAAAACTGGAAATAGAACTGCCTTATGATCCAGCAATCCCACTGCTGGGCATACACACTGAGGAAACCAGAAGGGAAAGAGACACGTGTACCCCAATGTTCATTGCAGCACTGTTTATAATAGCCAGGACATGGAAGCAACCTAGATGCCCATCAGCAGACGAATGGATAAGAAAGCTGTGGTACATATACACAATGGAGTATTACTCAGCCATTAAAAAGAATACATTTGAATCAGTTCTAATGAGATGGATGAAACTGGAACCTATTATACAGAGTGAAGTAAGCCAGAAAGAAAAACACCAATACAGTATACTAACGCATATATATGGAATTTAGAAAGATGGTAACAATAACCCTGTGTACGAGACTGCAAAAGAGACACCGATGTATAAATCAGTCTTATGGACTCTGTGGGAGAGGGAGAGGGTGGGAAGATTTGGGAGAATGGCATTGAAACATGTATAATATCATGTATGAAATGAGTTGCCAGTCCAGGTTCGATGCACGGTACTGGATGCTTGGGGCTGGTGCACTGGGACGACCCAGAGGGAGGGTAGGGGAGGGAGGAGGGAGGAGGGTTCAGGTTGGGGAACGCGGGTATACCTGTGGCAGATTCATTTCGATATTTGGCAAAACTAATACAATATTGTAAAGTTTAAAAATAAAATTAAATTTAAAAAAAAAGAGCAAAAAAAAGGAAAAAAAAAAGTGAATCTTACTTCTTGATCCATGGGTTATAGAACAGATGTCGTGTTAGCAAGCATGAAAACACTAGTGTATCTCCATCAGAGTTCTTAAATGACCAGCTGAATTTTCAGTAAACAGTAATATTTTGAAATACATCTATTTTTTTTTTTCATGAGGAGTAATTCTCAATAGCAGGTTTAGAATATTTAGTAACCCATGTTGTGAACACATGTGCTGCCAGTCAGGCTGTTTGCCCATCAATAGAATATGGGCAGAGTAGATTTAGCAGAATTCTTAAGGATCCTAGAATTTTTGGAATGGTAAATGAGCACTGGCTTCAACTTAGAATTGCTAGCTGCATTAATCCCTAACCAGAGAGTCAGCCTGTCCTTTAGCACTTTGAAGCCAGGCATTGACTTCTCCTCTCTAGCTTTGAGAAGTCATCTTCTTCCAATATAAGGTTGTTTCATTTACACTGGAAATCTGTTTAATCTAGCCACTTTCATTATCTTACTTGGATTTTCTAGATAATTTATTGCAGCTTCTACATCAGCACTTGCTGCTTCTTGAACTTTAACTTTACGGAGATGGCTTCTTTCCTTAAACCTCTGCTAGCTTCAAATATTTCTTCTGCAGCTTCCTTATCTCTCTCAGTCTTCATAAAATTGAAGAAAGCCAAGTCCTTGCTCTGGACTGGACTTTGGTTTAAGGGAATGTTTTGGTTGGTTCGATCTTTAGTCCAGATTACCAAAACTTTTATCATATCAGAGATAAGGCTGTTTCCCATTCCCACCATTTGTATATTCACTAGAGTCGATTTTTAATTCCTTCAAGAGAATTTTCTTCACATACACGACTTGGCTAACTGACACAAGAGGACTAACTTTTCATCTATTTCATTTTTTGACATATCTTCCTCACTAAGCTTAATCATTTCTAGCTTTCTTTTACTTGAACACTTAGAGGCTATTGTAGGTTTATCAACCTGCCTAATTTTAATATTGTATCTATCGGAATAGGGAGGCCCGAGGAGAGGTAGAGAGACAGAAATTTGGTCAGTTGGTGGAGAAGTCAGAATATACACTGTATTTATCAATTAAATTTGCTATTTCATATAGAAGGTCATGGTATTCCAAAACAATTACAGTAGTAACATCAAATAAAATGAGGTACACCTGCATTATTCAACCATAGAAAGGGATGAAGTACTGATATAGGCTATAATAAATATTAAGCTAAGTATAAAAAGGCATACACAAAATGTCTAATTTTGTCTGACTCCATTTATATGAAATATCCAGAAGAGACAAAACTATAGAGACAATGCAGATTGGTGGGTACCAAAAGATAGAGTGTGGGGAAAATGAGAAGAAATTGTTTATTGGGTAAGGGCTTTACTTTGGTGTGATGGTGATATTTTGAAACTAGATAAATTTCACAACTTTGTAAATATACTAAACAACACTGAATTGTTTACTTTGAAACGCTTAATTTTATGTTATGTGAATTTTACTTCAACACATTAAAAAATGTACTTATCCATTCATTCAATACTTCCCAATTAATTCTCATATTCTTTTGAAAATATGTGGGTAATTTGATGCTTATAAATTTCTTTTCTTTAATTAATTTATTTTTTAATTGAAGGATAATTGTTTTACATAAAATTTTATTGTTTTCTCTCAAACTTTAGAATTAATCAGCCATAGGTATACATATATCCTCTCCCTTTTGAACCTCCCACCCATTTCACTCCCCAGCCTACCTCTCTAGGCTGATACAAAGCCCCTGATTGAGTTTCCTGAGAGATAATAGCAAATTCCCATTGGATATCTATTTTATATATGGTAATGCAAGTTTCCATGTTAATCTCTCCATACATCTCACCCTCTCCTCCCCTCTCCCCATGTCCATAAGTCTATTCTCTATGTCTGTTTCTGCATTGTTGCCCTGCAAATAAATTCCTTAGTACCAGTTTTCTAGATTCTGTATATATGCTTTAGTATACAATGTTTATCATTCTCTTTCTGACTTACTTCACTCTGTATAATAGGCTCTAGGTTCATCCACCTCATTAGAACGGACTCAAATGTGTTCATTTTTATGGCTGAATAATATTCCATTGTGAATATTTACTACAACATCTTTATCCATTCATCTGTCTAGGGACATCTAGGTTTCTTTCATGTTCTAGCTATTGTAAATAGTGATGCAATGAACAATGGGATACATGTCTCTTTTTCAATTTTGGTTTCCTCACCGTACATGCCTAGGAGTAGGATTGCTGGGTCAGATGGTACTTTTATTTCTAGTTTTCAGAGGAATCTCCATACTGTCTTCTGAGTGGCAGTATCAATTTATATTTCCACCAGCAATGCAAAAGTGTCCCCTTTTCTCTACACCCTTTTCAGCATTTACTGTTGGTAGACATTATGATGATGGCTATTCTGACCAGTGTGAGGTAATATATCAGTATAGCTTTGATTTACATTTCTCTAATAATGCGTGATGTTGAGCATCTATTTATGTGCTTGTTCAGTTCAGTTCAGTCACTCAATTGTGTCCAACTCTGCAACCCCATGGGCTGTAGTACGTTAGGCTTCCCTGTCCCTGTTCCCCACTAACTCCCAAAGCTTGCTCAAAATCACATCCATTGAGTTGTTATGCCATCCAACCATCTCATCCTCTGTTGTTCCCTTCTCCTTCTGCCCCCAATCCCTCCCAGCAGCATGGTCTTTTCAAATGAGTCAGTAGGGTTTCAGCTTCACCATCAGTCCTTCCAATGAATATTCAGAACTGATTTCCTTTAGGATGGACTGGTTGGATCTCCTTGCAGTCCAAGGGACTCTCAAGAGTCTTCTCCAACATGAGAGTTCAAAAGCATCAATTCTTTTGTGCTCAGCTTTCTTTATAGTCCAACTGTCACATCCATACATGACTACTGGAAAAACCATAGCCGTAACTAGACAGACCTTTGTTGG
Organism: Bos indicus x Bos taurus; assembly: GCF_003369695.1. Lineage (NCBI taxonomy): Eukaryota > Metazoa > Chordata > Mammalia > Artiodactyla > Bovidae > Bos > Bos indicus x Bos taurus. Next base: position 33,263,715 of record NC_040086.1, read on the forward strand.
CAAAGTAATGTCTCTGCTTTTTAATACCCTGTCTAGGTTGGTCATAACTTTTCTTCCAAGGAGCAAGCGTCTTTTAATTTCATGGCTGCAGTCACCATCTTCAATGTTTTAGAGTTGCCAAAAATAAAGTCTGTCAGTGTTTCCATTGTTTCCCCATCAATTTACCATGAAGTGATGGGGCTAGATGCCATGATCTTAGTTTTATTATTGTTGAGTTTCAAGCAAACATTTTCACTCTCCTCTTTCACTTCCATCAAGAGGCTCTTTAGTTCTTCTTCGCTATCTGCCATAAGGTTGGTGTCATCTGCATATCTGAGGTTATTGGCATTTCTCCTGGCAATCTTGATTCCAGCTTGTGCTTCATCCAGCCCAGCATTTTACCTGATATACACTGCATATAAGTTAAATAAGCAAGGTGACAATATTCAACCTTGACATATTCCTTTTCCTATTTGGAACCACTTTGTTGTTCCATGTCCAGTTCTAACTGATGATTCTTGACCTGCATACAGATTTCTCAGGAGGCAGGTCAGGTGGTCTGGTATTCCCATCTCTTTATCAATTTTCCACAGTTTGTTATGATCTATACAGTCAAAGGCTATGGTGTAGCCAATAAAGCAGAAGTAGGTGTTTTTCTGGAACTCTTTTGCTTTTAGGAAGATCCATTGGATGTCGACAATTTGATATCTGCTTCCTCTGCCTTTTCTAAAACCAGCTTGAACATCTGGAAATTCTTGGTTCATGTACTGCTGAAGCCTGGCTTGGAGAATTTTGAGCATTACTTTGCTAGCATGTGAGATATGTGCAATTGTGAAGTAGTTTGAACATTCTTTGGCATTGCCTTTCTTTGGGATTGGAATGAAAATCGACACTTTGTGCTTGTTATAAAATCGACATTTTGTGCTTGTTATCTGCTCGTATGTCTTCTTTAGAAAAATGTCTGTATGTCTTTTCCCCACTTTTTGATGCAGTTGTTTGTTTTCTGGTATTGAGTTGTATGAGCTGCTTAGATATTTTGGAAATTAATTCTTTGACAATTGTTTCCTTTGCTATTATTTTCTCCCATTCTGAGGGTGGTCTTTTCACCTTGCTTATAGTTTCCTTTGCTGTGAAAAAGCCTTTAAGTTTAATCAGGTCCCACCTGTTTACTTTTGTTTTATTTTATTACTCTAGGAGGTGGGTCATAGAGGCTCTTGCTTTGATTTCTGTCATCGAGTATTTTGCCTATGTTTGCCTCTACAAGTTTTATGGTTTCTGGTCTTAATTTAGGTCTTTAATCCATTTTGAGTGTATCTTTGTGTATGGTGTTAGGAATGTTCTAATTTCATTCTTTTATATGTAGATATCCAAAATACAGTACTTGGATGCAATCTCAAAAAAGACAGAGTGATCTCTATTCATTTCCAATGCCCCAACCAATAATGCTGAAGAGGCTGAAGTTGAACGGTTCTATGAAGACATACAGGAACTTCTAAAATTAACAGCAAAAAAAACAAAAAACAAACAAACAAACAAAAAAAAACGGTCATTTTCATCATAGGGGACTGGAATGCAAAAGTGGCAAGTCAAAAAAATACCTGCAGTAATTAGGCAAGGGAAGCAGGGAAAAAACTAATAGAATTTTGCCAAGAGAACGCACTGGTCATAGCAAACACCCTCTTCCAAGAACACAAGAGAAGACTCTACACATGGACATCACCAGATGGTCAATACAAAAATCAGATTGATTATATTCTTTGCAGCCAAAGATGGAGAAACTCTATACAGTCAGCAAAAACAAGACCGGGAGCTGACTGGGCCTCAGATCATGAACTCCTTATTGCCAAATTCAGACTTAAACTGAAGAAAATAGGGAAAACCACTAAACCCTTCAGGTGTGACCTAAATCATATCCCTTACAACTATACAGTAAAAGTGACTAATAGATTCAAGGCATTAGATCTGATAGACAGAGTGCCCAAAGAAACTCATATGGATCTTTGTGATATTGTATAGGATACAGGAATCAAGACCATCCCCAAGAAAAAGAAATGCACAAAGACAAAATGGCTGTCTGAGGAGGCCTTACAAACAGCTATGAAAAGAATAGAAGCAAAAGGCAAAGGAGAAAAGGAAAGATATACCCATTTGAATGAAGAGTTCCAAAGAATAGCAAGGAGAGATAAGAAAGCCTTCCTCAGTGATTGATGCAAAGAAATAGAGGAAAACAATAGAATGAGAAAGACTAGAGATCTCCTCAAGAAAATTAGAGATACCAAGGAACATTTCATGCAAAGATGGGAACAACGAAGAACAGGAATGGTATGAACTTAACAGAAGCAGAAGATATTAAAAAGAGGTGGCAAGAAGACACAGTAGAACTATACAGGAAATATCTTCACGATCCAGATATTCTAGATGGTGTTGAGAGAGTCAATTCCTAGGCAGCTTGATAAGAAGTCCGGGGATTCCCAAGGAGAGAGGGGGCTGGAATTCTCAAGGAGGAGGAAAGGACAAACCTTTTCCCCTCTACATTCCTTCCAGTCCCAGTCCCAGTTCAGTCACTCAGTCGTGTCTGACTCTTTGCGACCCTATGAATCGCAGCATGCCAGGCCTCCCTGTCCATTACCAACTCCTAGAGCCTGCTCAAACTCATGTCCATCAAGTCAGTGATGCCATTCAGCCATTTCATCCTCTGTCGTCCCCTTCTCCTCCTGCCCCCAATCCCTTCCAGCATCAGGGTCTTTTCCAATGAGACAACTCTTTGCATGAGGTGGCCAAATTATTGGAGTTTCAGCTTTAGCATCAGTCCTTCCAATGAACACACAGGACTGATTTCCTTTAGGATGGACTGGTTGGACCTCCTTGCAGTCCAAGGGACTCTCAAGAGACTTCTCCAACACCACAGTTCAAAAGCATCAATTCTTCAGCGCTCAGCCTTCTTCACAGTCCAACTCTCACATCCATACAAGACCACTGGAAAAACCATAGCCTTGAATAGATGGAACTTTGTTGGCAAAGTAATGTCTCTGCTTTTTACTATGCTATCTGGGTTGGTCATAGCTTTCCTCCCAAGGAGTAAGCGTCTTTTAATTTCATGGCTGCAATCACCATCTGCAGTGCTCTTGGAGCCCAGAAAAATAAAGTCTGACATTGTTTTCACTGTTTCCCCATCTATTGCCATGAAGAGATGGGACCAGATGCCATGATTTTAGTTTTCTAAATGTTGAGCTTTAAGCCAACTGTTTCACTCTCCTCTTTCATTTTCATCAAGAGGCTGTTTAGTTCCTCTTCACTTTCTGCCATAAGGGTGGTGTCATCTGTATATCTGAGGTTATTGATGTTTCTCCTGGCAATCTTGATTCCAGTTTGTGCTTCTTCCAGCCCAGTGTTTCTCATCATGTACCCTGCATATAAGTTAAATAAGCATGGTGATAATACACATCCTTGATGTACTCCTTTTCCTATTTGGAATCAGTCTGTTGTTCCATGTCCAGTTCTAACTGTTGCTTCCCGACCTGCATACAGGTTTCTCAAGAGGCAGGTCAGGTGGTCTGGTATTCCCATCTCTTTCAGAATTTCCCACAGTTTATTGTGATCCACACAGTCAAAGGCTTTGGCATAAATAAAGCAGAAATAGATGTTTTTTGGGAACTCTCTTGCTTTTTCGATGATCCAGTGGATGTTGGCAATTTGATCTCTGGTTCCTTTGCCTTTATAAAACCAGCTTGGACATCTAGAAGTTTATGGTTCATGTATTGCTGAAGCCTGGCTTGGAGAATTTTGACTATTACTTTACTAGCATGTGAGATGAGTGCAATTGTGCAGTAGTTTGAGCTCTCTTAGGCATTGCCTTTCTTTGGGATTGGAATGAAAACTGACATTTTCCTGTCCTCTGACTACAGCTGAGGTTTTCAAATATGCTGGCATATTGAGTGTAGCACTTTCACAACATCATCTTTCAGGATTTGAAATAGCTCAACTGGAATTCCATCATCTCCACTAGCTTTGTTCATAGTGATGCTTTCTAAGGCCCAATTGACTTCACATTCAGGATGTCTGGCTCTAGGTGAGTGATCATACCATCATGATTATCTGGGTTGTGAAGATCTCTTTTGTACAGTTCTTCTGTGTATTCTTGCCACCTCTTCTTAATATCTTCTTCTTCTGTTAGGTCTATACCATTTCTGTCCTTTATCGAGACCATCTTTGCATGAAATGTTCCTTTGGTATCTCTAATTTTCTTGAATAGATATCTAGTCTTTCCCATTCTGTTGTTTTCCTCTATTTCTTTGCATTAATCACTGAGGAAGGCTTTCTTATCTCTCCTTGCTATTCTCTGGAACTCTGCATTCAGATGTTTATATCTTTCCTTTTCTCCTTTGCTTTTCACTTCTCTTCTTTTCACAGCTATTTGTAAGGCCTCCCCAGACAGCCATTTTGCTTTTTTGCATTTCTTTTTCTTGGGGATAGTCTTGATCCCTGTCTCCTGTACAATGTCACGACCCTCTGTCCATAGTTAATCAGGCACTCTGTCTATCAGATCTAGTCCTTTAAATCTATTTCTTACTTCCACTGTATAATCATAAAGGATTTGATTTAGGTCATACCTGAATGGTCTAGTGGTTTTCCCCACTTTCTTCAATTTAAGCCTGAATTTGTCAATAAGGAGTTCATGATCTGAGCCCCAGTCAGCTCCCAGTCTTGTTTTTTCTGACTGCAAAGAGCTTCTCCATCTTTGGCTGCAAAGAATATAATCAATCTGATTTTTGTATTTACCATCTGGTGATGTCCATGTGTAGAGTCTTCCCTTGTGTTGTTGGAAGAAGGTGTTTGCTCCAAGTGTTTCTTGACTTCCTACTTTTGCATTCCAGTCTGCTATAATGAAAAGGATATCTTTTTTTGGCTGTTAGTTCTAAAAGGTCTTGTAGGTCTTCATAGAACCGTTCAATTTCAGCTTCTTCAGCATTACTCTTTGGGGCATAGGCTTGGATTACTGTGATATTGAATGGCTTGCTTCGAAACGAACAGAGATCATTCTGTCATTTTTGAGATTGCATCCAAGTACTGCATTTCAGACTCTTTTGTTGACCATGATGGCTATTCCATTTCTTCTGAGGGATTCCTGCCCGCAGTAGTAGATATAATGGTCATCTGAGTTCAATTCACCCATTCCAGTCTATTTTAGTTCACTTATTCCTAGAATGTTGACGTTCCCTCTTGCCATCTCCTGTTTGACCACTTCCAATTTGCCTTGATTCATGGTCCTAACATTCCAGGTTCCTATGCAATATTACTGTTTACAGCATCGGACTTTGCTTCTATCACCAGTCACATCCACAACTGGGTATTGTTTTTGCTTTGGCCCCATCCCTTTATTCTTTCTGGAGTTATTTCTCCACTGATCTCCAGTAGCATATTGGGCACCTACCGACCTGGGGGTTCTTCTTTCAGTATCCTATCATTTTGCCTGTTCATACTGTTCATGGGTTTCTCAAGGCAAGAATACTGAAGTGGTTGCCATTCCCTTCTCTGGTAGACCACATTCCATCAGACCTCTCCACCATGACCCGTCCATCTTGGTTGGTCCCACATGGCATGGTTTAGTTTCACTGAGTTAGACAAGGCTGTGGTCCGTGTAATCAGATTGGCTAGTTTTCTTTGATTATGGTTTCAGTGTGTCTGCTGTCTGATGCCCTCTCTCAACACCTACCATCTTCCTTGGGTTTCTCTTACCTTGGGCGTGGGGTATCTCTTCATGGCTGCTCCAGCAAAGCATAGTAGCTGTTCCTTCCCTTGGTCAAGGGGTATCTCCTCAGGGCCGCCCCTCCTGACCTTGAACGTGGAGTAGCTCCTCTCAGCCCTCCTGCACCTGTACAGCCTTGGAAGTGGGGTAACTCCTCTTGGCCACTGCCCCTGACCTCGGATGTCTTACATTCCTTAGAATTATAGACCCACTTCCATAATTTACATTTTAAGATAACAGGATTGGCCAGAAGGTTTTTTCCAGAAACTGTCCTCAAGCAAGATACGTTATTGTTATATAATCCTGTAGATTATATAGCATACCAGTCTCTTCCGTCCATGCGATTTTCCAGGCAAGGATACTGGAGTGGGTTCCCATTTCCTTCTCCAGAGAATCTTCCCAACCCAGGGATTGAACCTGGGTCTCTCACATTACAGGCAGACACTTTACCATCTGAGCCACCAGGGAAGACAACTAATTAAAATTATATAACTCCATTGCTAACACTAGTGAGGGGGTACTCTTTCTGCCCCTTCTGTTGTCTGTGTCAGAAGCTTTCTCTATCCCTTTTATACTTTAATAAAACTCTATTACACAAAAGCTCTGTGTGATCAAGCCTCATCTCTGTCCACAGATTTAGTTCTTCTCCTCTGGAGGCCAAGAATCCTGGCACCTTTCATGGCTCAGCAGCAACCTTTCATCTTGGGGGCTCATCCGAGATTCTTCAGGACAAAGTAAGGATGCTTGAAGCTCTAATCTTTGTACTCCTACTGAACACATTTTCTGCTGTATTTTACTAACCCTACAGTGTGCTTGTGCGAATGACTGACACGCCATGCACGAAGCAAGTGAGGAGCCTTGCTCTGCGGCTCTGCGGTGACCTCATACAGCTTATGGCAGAAACCCTTTGGGGGTTTATACCTATCTGCCAATGCCAAGAGGCACCCAATGTCTCCTTTGGGTACCGACCAGAAATGGGCAAAGTGTGTGGACTGAACTCTCCTTTCTTGGTCAAACTTTATGGTCTTTTGACCATTTCATAACTTTTTGGGAGTTAGAACCACCAACCTATCTGTTGGATCATAGACTTTCAAGGGACTTGTGATCCTTGCTGTTACTGTGTACTGTTACTTAGGCCCCAAACTTGTATTGGTAGTCAGGAAGCACCTAGCTTCGCTAGGAGTCAAAAGTTCAGAAGCTAGATGGAGCTCTAGCTCCAAGAGCATCTCTGAGGTTAAAGGTTACTTAGATGGAAGTGCAGTGAGTTTCTTCCTTTCATAACGCTAGCTCTTAGTAGACCAAGAGCTTAGAGGAGGCTTTCCAGTGGCTTTTGTCCCAACATCTTAGATATTCTTTCTGTGGAATCTATGGAAATGAACTGGAAGGACTGGCCCTAATAACTCGAGGACAAAAATCACTTTTTCCTCACTAGCCAGATCTTCACCATCTCTTTTGCTATCACTTATACTGGTGTAGTGACACTTGGAAAGAACATCTCAGTTTTATGTTTGTATTGGCTTTATTGTGGTCAGGAATATACTCAGGGTTGTGCACAGGCACTCAGGTGATGAATGTTTCCCCCAGTGGTCTTAGCTTGGGAGGCATTCTGGAAGGTTACTCTGCACGCTTGGTGGCATCAGAGGCAAGCAAGGTTTTAATGGTGAGGAACTGGACATCAGTCTGGGATGCCATCAGGTCTACCCCTGGTGCATCTCTACCCTGTCTCGGTGGTAGAACTGTGATTTACGAGTATGGCACCTGCATCAGTAAGGGACAGACTAAGTCCAACTAGGGAAGGAAAGCTTCGGTGTAAAGTCTGTCTACACCCTCGTCTAGAGCAGGGAGGGATGCCTCTGGTAGAAAGATGGTGCTGGTCGCTTTTTTTTCCCTCTTACAGATGGGAGCTAATAATTCCAGCCTCACTCCTTTGAACTGTATCCTGAAAAACTGGGATAGATTTGATCCCCAGAGCTTAAAGAAGGCACTCCTGATCTTCTTCTGTGATACTGAATGGCCACAGTATCCTTTAGAAGACGGGGAACACTGACCTGTTGAAGGATCTCAATTATTACTGTTTTACAATTAGGCCAGTTCTGTAGAAAACAAGGGAAATGGGTTAGAAATAGCATATATGTTGCCCTTTTTCTCTCTTTGAGGTATGCCAGACTTATGTCCTAAGGGTATAGATTTGGGCGTGAAACCTTCAGCTCCCTCCTGTCCTCCTACTTTGCTCCCGTACCCAGGGCTCCAAACTGAGCAAACTGAAAGTCAGGGACCCCCCGCCCCCCACCACCACCACCAAGGAAGGGCTGCCTTGGTCTCAGTAAAAACCCAAACTGAGATTCAAACAGCCCAAGTAGAGGTTCAAACTACTGTCTCAGTACAACCTCAGACTACTCTGGTTTCAATAGAAACTCAGTTGAAGTAAGAGAAGCTCAGACTGCAAAAACTAATGGTGAAAGGCAGGGTGAGATGGAGGACAGGAAACAGAGAGATCAAGAAAAGCAGGTTTGTCCAATCTATCCCTGGGATCATATGCACAGAGCAGTGGGAGAGGCTGAGGAAAGCCACTAAAGCTGTTGATTCTTCATGAAGCACCCACCGGGAGAAATAATCAGTCTATGAGAGTTAATAAGCCCTTTTCTTATCAGGAAATACAAACAATCAAGGAGGATCTGGGAGACTATTTAGAGGAGCCAGAAAAATATATTAGAGCTTTTAAAGGTACTACTCTGCTTTATGACCTTACTTGGAAGAATGTGATGTACATCTTGGGACACACACTGACTCCCAAACTCTCAAAAAGTTGAGTTTTGGGGAAAGCTGTTGCTTATGGAGATGAATGGCTTAGTAATGAATCAGTAGGGAAGAAGGAGGATGAGATAGCCACCCTCCCCACTGGGAATCAGGTGGTCTCAACTATAGAACCAGATTGGGACTATAACACGGCTAAAGGGAGATGGGATCAGAGTTATTTTGTCGATGTGTTCTTGAAGGACTCAGGCAAGTGCATGCTAAGACTTTAAACTATGCCAAATTGGCAAACATAGAACAGGAAGAGAAGGAAGTTCTGGTAAATTCCTAGACAGACTGAGAGAAGCCCTTTGCAAATTCACTGAGATTGACCCTGAAAGTGAAGAGGAAAAAGTGATCTGAAAAGATGGATTTCTCACTCAATCAGCTCCAGATATCTGCTGTAAGCTATTAAAACAGACGTATGGACCAGATCAGTCTTTAGATAATCTGTTGCAACTGGCTCAAACAGTCTATCATGGTAGGGAATATGAGGAAAAGAAAGAAAAGCAGAAAAAGACAAAGGAACAGGCGGAAGCCCTTGTAATGGCTGTCAGAACCGTTCTTAAACAGCCTGAGAAAAATGCCCAGAGGCGCCCAGGTGAACAAGGATGAGCTTGCTATTACTGTGGAAAAGGAGGGGTACCTCAAGCAGGATTGCCCTCAGGCATCTAAGCCGCCCCCGGCTCCATGTCCAGTCTGCAAGGGACCACACTGGAGGACAGACTGCCCTCAGAAGCATAGGTTTCAGAGGTTGGGCTCTCAAGACAATCAGGACCGCAGGTGCCTGGGGGTTCCCACACAAGCTCCCATCCTAATTACACCCGAGGAACCCCGGGTATTAATAACTTTGGGGGGCAAACTCATCAATTTCCTTTTAGATATTGGGGCAACTTACTCTGTGCTTACTGAAGCCCCCGGCCCACTTTCTTTTCAATCCGCTTCCATAGTGGGACTGTCTGGACAAGCCAAAAGGTATTACTTCAGTTGTTCTTTAAGTTGTGACTGGGACTCTATGCTATTTTCACACGAGTTTCTGATCGTGCCAGAGTCTCCCTTACCCCTTTTGGGGAGGGATAAACTGAGCAAGGTCCATGCCTCTGTTTTCATGAATATGGAGCCCTCCCTTTCTCTCCCTTTAATTGAAGAAAATGTTAATCCTAGAGTGTAGGCTGATGGAAAATCCATGGGTTGAGCACAAAATGCTATTCCTGTAGTTGTCAAGCTCAAAGTCCTGCACTTATTCCCACATAAGAAGCAGTATCCACCGAAGCCTGAGGTTAAGGAATGGATGAAATCTTACTTTACTGACTTCTCATGATGTGAGTGGAATCTTAAACTCTAAGGTTAAGGTTAATATTTGGAAGACAGACAGTAGGATTCTTAATCAGTCATTGTTGTCAGAAGGACTAATAACTAAGCTTAAAGTTTGTGGAAATTTAAATCCTGTTACTTTCCTTCCTGAGAAGAAAAATGAAACACCTGATCATAATTGCTCCCAATTTCTAACTTTAAACTATGCAGCTCGGGAAGATCTAGTGGATCCTGACATGAAAATATTTACAGATGGCAGTTCTTTTGTTCAGGATGGTAAGCATAAAGCAGGTTATGCCATGGTGATGGCTGAACAGGTTTTAGAAGCAAAATCTCTCCCCCAGGGAACCAGTGTTCAGTTAGCAGAGCTTGTGGCTCTGACCTGAGCTCTAGAGTTAAGCAAAGGGCAGTGAGTAAATATCTACACTGATTCTAAGTATGCTTAATTGACTTTACATGCTCATGCTGCAATATGGAAAGAAAGTTTAAAACGGCAACAGGAGAACCTATTAAGCATTTCAGAGAGATCCAGAGACTTTTAACTGCTTTATATTGTCCTAAAGAAGTAGCTGTTATGCATTGCAAAGGGCACAGCAGGGATGGGAGTAAAGTAACCAAGGGTAATCAGCTGGCTGACTGTCAAGCCAGAAAGGCAGCACTTTAGGAAACCCCTTCACTGCAGACACCTTCGATCTGGATAGGTCCTGTGGAACAGGAAAAAGCACAATATACTGAGGAAGAATTAGGAAGATACGAGAAAAGAGGAGCAAAGTTTACTAATAAAGGATGGTTACAGTCCGTGGATGGATGATTAAGAATTCCTGAAAATGCTCAATGGAAAAGTTTTCCTGAAGCCTTAGAATTAGCTAGTTATGTAACTCAGCTCTCAGCTTTTCAACAGGCATTTATGGAACTCTGGGAGCTAACTCCTGACCCAGCCTCTGAGTCAAGCAAGCCTCAATTTGAGCCAGGAATCAAAGTCCTAATAAAAACACTGGGATCTGGGGGCTAATCTCTCAAACCCCTCTGGGAAGGCCCTTACCAGGTTATTCTTTCTTCTCCCACAGCTGTCAAAGTGCTAGGAATTGATTCGTGGGTGCATCACACTCGAGTTAAGAGGTGGCACCCTGACCCCTGACCAGAACTAAGTGACGTCATTTTATGTCTTTACTTTCTATGCTCTGACTTTTTCTCTTCAGATGGGCCTGATAATCTATGTGAGCCTGCTTCTCCAAAAATCCTGAGTCTGCCATTTGACCCTCAAGACAACACCTTCCTGTCCTGGGCTCATTCCTATGCCACATTCCACAATCCGTCTAATTGCATGGTCTGTGGAGCAACCCACAACTCATCAATTGAAGACTTGCCATGGTGAATTTCTCCACTTGGAGGAAAGGACTTTCTTCAACTCTGAGATGACATCTAACAATCCTAAAATGGACTGATGTAACTACAGATATGATGTGACTTTTAATTTTGATTTTAACTTGGTTTAATGACTATTTTGCCTTGCATCTGTAACTGTGTACCTGGATTTGTTTCTAGTCCCATGCAGACTTTTAAGTTACAAATGTTGTGCCACAGCCTCCTCCAAGTATTACTTGGGGCCCCTGGATCAGAGACCCTCAATATGAGGGTTAGGAGAATATGTTGCCTCAACAATTTAGGGACGATGTCCCTCAACAGCAGGAAGTAGTTATTGAATGAAAACAATGCCCTTTTCCCTTGGCAACATAATTCTCCTAAAAGAAAAAGGGGGAATGAGAAAGTCAATTCCTAGTCAGGTTGATAAGAAGTTTGGGGGGTTCCCAAAGAGAGGGGGGTCTGGAATTTTCAAGGAGGAGGAAAGGGCATACTTTTTGCTCTCTACATTCCTTAGGATTATATAACAATAATGTATCCTGCTTGAGGACAGTTTCTGGAAAAAAGCTTCTGGCTAGTCCTGTTATCTTAAAATGTAAATTATGGAAGTGGATCTAGTAAGGTCTTTACAACCTCCAGACATATTTTTGATTCACTGTAATAACTAATTGAAGGTATATAACTCCATTGCTAACACTAGTGAGGGGGTACATTTCTTCCCCCTTCTGATGTTTATGTCAGAGGCTTTCTCTATCCCTTTTATACTTTAATAAAACTCTACTACACAAAAGCTCTGAGTCATCAAGCCCTGTCTATGGTCACAGATTGAATTCTTCTCCTCCAGAAGCCAAGAATTCTGGCATCTTTCATGGTTCAGCAACAACCCTTGGTGTGATCACTCACCTAGAGCCAGACATCAGGAAATGCAAAGTGAAGTGGGCCTTAGGAAGCAACACTATTAGCAAAGCTAGTGGAGGTGATGGAATTCCAGTTGAGCTATTTCAAATCCTAAAAGATAATGCTGTATAAGTGCTGCACTCAATATGCCAGCAAATTTTGAAAACTCAGCAGTGGTCATAGGACAGGAAAAGGTCAGTTTTCATTCCAATCACAAAGAAAGGCAATGCCAAAGAATGCTCAAACTACTACACAATTGCGCTAATTTCACATGATAGCAAATGAATGCTAAAATTTCTCCAAGCCAGGCTTCAACAGTACGTGAACTGTGAACTTTTAGATGTTCAAGCCAGATTTATAAAAGGCAGAGGAACCAGAGATCAAATTGCCAACATCTGCTGGATCATCAAAAAAGCAAGAGAGTTCCAGAAAAATATCTACTTCTGCTTTATTGACTACGCCAAAGCCTTTGACTATGCAGATCACAACAAATTGTGGAAAATTCTGAAAGAGATGGGAATACCAGACAACTTGACCTGCCTCCTGAGAAATCTGTATGCAGGTGAACAAGCAGCAGTTAGAACTGGACATGGAACAACAGACTGGTTCTAAATTGGGAAAGGAGTATGTCAAGGCTGTATATTGTTACCATGCTTATTTAACTTATATGCAGGGAACACCATGAGAAATGCCAGGCTGGATGAAGAACAAGCTGGAATCAAGATTGTCTGGAGAAATATCAATAACCTCAGATATGCAGATGACATCAACCTTATAGCAGAATGCAGAGAGGAATTGAAGAGCCTCTTGAAGAAAGTGAAAGAGGAGAGTGAAACAGCTGGCTTAAAACTCAACATTCAGAAAACTAAGATCATGGCATCTGGTCCCATCACTTCATGGCAAATAGATGTGGAAACGTTTGAAACAGTGAGAGACTTTATTTTTCTGGGCTCTAAAATCACTGCAGATGGTGATGGCAGCCATGAAATTAAAAGACGCTAGCTCCTTGGAAGAAAAGTTATGACCAACCTAGACAGCATATTAAAAAGCAGAGACTTTACTTTGCCAACAAAGGTCCATCTAGTTAAAGCTATGGTTTTTCTAGTAGTCATGTATGGATGTGAGAGTTGGACTATAAAGAAAGCTGAGTGCAGAATAATTGATGCTTTGGAACTGTGGTGTTGGAGAAGACTCTTGAGAGTGCCTTGGACTGCAAAGAGATCCAGCCAGTCCATCCTAAAGGAAACTAGTCCTGAATATTCATTGGAAGGACTGATGTTGAAGCTGAAACTCCAATACTTTGGCCACCTGATGCGAAGAACTGACTCATTGGAAAAGACGCTGATGCTGGGAAAGATTGAAGGCAGAAGGAGAAGAGGATGACAGAGGATGAGATGGTTGGATGGCATCACCGACTCAATGGACATATGTTTGAGTAAACTCTGGGAATTAGTGATGGACAGGGAGGCATGGCACACAGCAATCCATGTGGTTGCAAAAAGAGTCAGACACGAGTGAGCAACTGAACTGAATCACTGACTGTCCAGTTTTCCCAGCACCATTAATTGAAGAGGTTTTCTTTTCCCCTTTCTATATTCTTGCTTCCATTATCAAAAATAAGGTGCTGATACGTGCATGGGTTTATTTCTCTTCTTTCTAATTTGTTCCATTGGTTTATATACCTGTATTTGTGCCAGTACCATACTATCTTGATGACTGTAGCTTTGTAGTATAATCTGAAGTCAAGAAGGTTGATTCCTCCAGTGTCAGTCTTCTTTCTGAAGATTGTTTTGGCTCTTTGGGGTCATTTGTGTTTCCATGTGAACTGTGAAATTTTTCGTTCTAGTTTTGTGAAAATGCTGTTGGCAATTTGATAGGGATCACACTGAATCTGTAGATTGCATTTGGTAGTATAACCATTTTCCCAATACTGATTCTTCCTACACAGGTACATGGAATATAAATCCACCTGTTAATGTTGTCTTTGATTTATTTCATCAGTCTTATAACTTTCTGTGTATAGTCTTTTTGCCTCCTTAGGTAAGTTTATTCCTAGATATTTAATTCTTTTTCTTGCAATGATGAATGGGGTTGATTCTTTAATTTCTCTTTCTGATTTTTCATTGTTAGTATATAGAAATACAAGTGACTTCTGCGTATTGATTTTGTATCCTGTCATTTTGCTAAATTCTCTGATTAGCTATAGTAATTTTCTGATGGTATTTTTAGGGTTTTCTATGTACCCTGTATCATGTCATCTGCAAACTGTGGGAGGTTTACCTCTTTTTTGATCTGGATTCCTTTAATTTCTTTTTCTTCTCTGATTGCTGTAGCTAGAACTTCCAAAACTATGTTGAATAATAGTGGTGAAAGTGGACACCCTTGTCTCGTTCCTTATCTTAGGGGGAATGCTTTCAGTTTTTCACCATTGAGAATAATGTTTGCTGTAGGCCTATCATATATGGCCTTTACTATGTTGAGGTAGGTCCTTCTATGCCCATTTTTGAAGAGTTTTAATCATAAATGGGTACTTTTATTAAAAGTCTTTTTCTGCATCTATTTAGATTATCATATGATTTTTATCTTTCAGCTTGTTAATATGGTGTATCACATTGATTGATTTGCATTTACTGAAGAATCCTTGCATCCCTGGTATAAACCCAACTTGATCATGGTGTATGAGTTTTTTAATGTGTTGTTGAATTGTATTTGCAAAAATTTTGTTGAGGATTTTTGCATCTGTTTATCAGTGATACTGGCCTGTAGTTTTCTTTTCTGTGTTATCTTCATCTATGTGATTGTTTGGTATCAGGGTGATGGTGGTCTCATAGAATGAGTTTGGAAGTGGTCCTTCCCCTGCAATTTTTTGAAAGAGTTTTATAAAGATAGGCATTAGCTCTTCTCTAAATGTTTGACAGAGTTCTCCTGTGAAGATATCTGAGGCTGGGCATTTGTTTTTTGGGGAGATTTTTTGATCACAGCTTCAACTTCAGTGCTTGTGGTTGGGTTGTTCATAATTTCTATTTCTTCCAGGTTCAGTCTAGGAAGATTGAACTTTTCTAAGAATCTGTCAGTTTCCTCCAGGTTATCCATTTTCTTGTCATATAGTTGGTCATAATAGTCTCTGATAAGCCTTTGTATTTCTGCATTGTCTCTTTTAACCTCTCCTTTTTCATTTCTAATTTTGTTAATTTGATTCTTCTCTCTTTTTTCTTGATGACTCTGGCTAAAGTTTTGTCAATTTTGTTTACTTTCCAAAGAACCAGCTTTTGGTTTATTACTCTTTAGTATTATTTCTTTCACTTTTTTTCACTTATTTCTTCTCTGATCCTTATGATTTCTTTTCTTTAGCTATTTTTGTTGTTGTTGTTGTTCTTCTTCTTCTTTCTCCAGTTGTTTCAGATGTAAAGTTAGGTTGTCTGTTTGACATTTTTCTTGTTTCCTGAGGTAGGATTGTATTGCTATAAACTTCCCTCTTAGAACTGCTTTTGCTGCATCCCATAGATTTTGAGTTGTCATGTTTTCATTGTCATTTGTTTCTAGAATTTTTAAATTTCCCTTTTGATTTTTTTCAGTAACCTGTTAGTTGTTTAGAAATGTATTATTTTATCTCCTTGTGCTTGTATTTTTTTTTTTCTTGTAATTGATATCTAGTCTCATAGTGTTGTGGACAGAAAAGATGCTTGATGAAATTTCAATTTTCTTAAACTTACTAAGGTTTGACTTGTGACCCAAGATGTGGTCTAGCCTGGAGAATGGTCCATGTGCACTGGAGAAGGTGTATTCTTCAGCATTCAGATGGAATGTCATGAAGATATCAATGAGATCCTTCACATCTAATGTAGCATTTAAGACTTGTGTTTCCTTATTAATTTTCTGTTTTGATGATCTGTCCATTGGTGTGTGTGGGGTGTTAAAATCTCCTACTATTATTGTGTTACTATCAATTTCTCCTTTTATTTCTGTTAGTGTTTGTCTAATGTATTGAGGTGCTCCTATGTTGGGTGCATAGATATTTACAATTGTTGTGTCTTCCTCTTGGATTGATCCTTTGATCATTATGCAGTGTCCTTCCTTATCTCTTGTAATCTTCTTTATTTTAAGGTCTATTTTGTCTGATATGAGGATTGCTACTTCAGCTTTCTTTTGCTTGCCATTTGCATGGGATATATTTTTCCATCCTCTCACTTTCAGTCTATATGTGTCTTTATTTCTGAAGTGGGTTTCTTGTAGACAGCGTATATACAGGTTCTTATTTTTATATCCATTCAGCCAATCTGTGTCTTTTGATTGGAGCATTTAAGCCATTTACATTTTAAATATTTGTTGATATATGTGTTCCTATTGTCATTTTCTCAATTTTCTGGTGTTTGATTTTGCAGATCTTTTTCTTCTCTTATATTTCTTGACTATATAAGTCCCTTTAACACTCTTTGTAAAGCTTGTTTGGTGGTGCTTAATTCTCTTAACTTCTGCTTGTCTGAAAAGCTTTTGATTTCTCCATCAATTTTGAATGAGATCCTTGCCAGGTAGAGTAATCTTGATTGTAGATTTTCCCCTTTCAGTACTTTAAACATATCGTGCCATTCCCTTCTGGCCTGCAGAGTTTCTGCTGAAAGATCAGGTGTTAAACATATGGGGTTTCCCTTGTGTGTTACTTGTTGCTTTTCCCTTGCTGCTTTTAATATCCTTTCTTTGTCTTTTATCTTTGTTAGTCTGATTAGTATGTGTCTTGGTGTGTTTCTCTTTGGGTTTATCCTGTATGGGACTTGATTGACTATTTCCTTTTCCATGTTGGGGAAAATTTCAACTATAATCTCTTCAAAAATTTTCTCATACCCTTTCTTTTTCTCTTCTTCTTCGGGGACCCCTATAATTCAACTGTTGGTGCACTTGCTATTGTCTCAGAGGTCTCTGAGAATATCCTCAGTTCTTTTCATTCTTTTTACTTTATTCTGCTCTTCAGAAGTTATTTCCACCATTTTATCTTTCAGCTCACTGATTTGTTCTTCTGCTTCAGATATTCTGCTATTGATTCCTTCTAGAGTATTTTTAATTTCTGTAATTGTGGTGTTTATCTCTATGTTTATTCTTTAATTCTTGTAGGTCTTTGCTAATTGATTCTTGCATTTTCTCCATTCTGTTTTCAAGGATTTTGATACTCTTTACTATCATTATTATGAATTCTTTTTCAAGTAGTTTGCTATTTCCTCTTCATTTATCTGGACTTCTGTGTTTCTAGTTTGTTCCTTCATATTTTCAGTATTTCTCTGCCTTTTTGTTACTTTTTTAAACTTATTGTGCTTGAGGTTTCCTTTCCCCAGGTTTCAAGATCGAATTCTTTCTTCCTTTTGGTTTCTACCCCAGCAAGTTTCAGGCAGTGGTTTGTACAAGCTTCAGATAGGGTGAGATTTTTGCGGAGTTTTTTGTTTGTTTGTTTTTCCTCTGATTGGCAAGGCTAAGTGAGATGATAATCCTGTCTGTTGATGATTGGGTTTGTATTTTTGTTTTGTTTGTTGTTTGGATAAGGCATCCTGCACAGGGTGCTACTGGTGGTTGGGTGATGCTGGGTCTTGTATTCAAGTGGTTTCCTTTGTGGGAGTTCTTACTATTTGATACTCCCTAGGGTTAGTTCTCTGGTAGTCTGGGGTGTTGGAGTCAGTGCTCCCACTCCAAAGGCTCAGGGCTTGATCTCTGGTCAGGAACAAAGATTCCACAAGTGGTTTGTTATGGCATCAAGTTAGAGTAAAACACATATCCCAAAATGAGAAACCAAAGATGAACCCCAGACAAATGGCAGCTACAAAATCAGGCAAATAATAATTAAAATAATGAAATATACACATATCCGTATATATCCATAAGCAAAATCAAAACAGTCTAACAAAAATAAAGTACAATAGATTGAACAAAGGAAACAAAAAATTGTATCTACCAGTTAAGAACAAAATTAACTAAAGCACAAACTGGAAAACAAAACTAAAGCAAGGTGCTGAGTTGGAATAAAGCAATGAAAGCAAAACTAACAAATATGTTGAAGGAAAAGGAAAGAAAGTAAGGAAAAAAAGAATAGATATGCAAAGTTAAATCGAGGTAGATTAAAAAAATTTATATACATTAAAGATTAACTGCAAGGGTAATAGAACAGTAGGAAAAGCAAACAAAGGAATAAATATAAAAAAATTATTAGCTTTAAAAAATTAAAATTAAAAATTACAAAAAACAGGGGAAAAAAGAAAAAGAAAACTCCACAGAACTGCAAAATCAATCACATTTTGGAGGGGGGAGACTGAAAAAGGTTGAAAAAAAAAAAGACTCAAAAGCTTAATTATATTTCATAGGGACAATAAAACCGACAACTACAACAGAACAGGGCTGTGGGGAGAAGGAAAAAAAAGAAAAAGAGAAAAAAAAATATCCATAAGAAACTACAGAATAAGTCAAAACATAAGTATAACAAATTTTTTTCTTGAGTCACTGCTGTCAGAGTCCTTACCCTCAGTGGGAGTCACAGTCCACCTTACCTTCCTAGAATGCCCTCCAGCACTTTGCTGGTCTCTGGACCTGCTTGCAGGGGCGGGGGGGGCGGGCGGGGGGGCGGCGGTGCGGGGAGGGCAGCTCTGATTCTAATCTGGTCCTACTCCTGTGTGTTCTTGCTTCCAAAACCCACAGCTATCAGAACTAGTGTGTTTTGTTTTGTGGGAGCTCTCAATGTCTTTTTATATATTTCATAGACATAGAGTCTGCCTAGTTGAATGTATGGATTTTATCTTCATCTTGTACAGCTTGTGGGAAGGTTTTGGGTCTTCTTCCTTAGCCACACTGCCCCTGGGTTCCAATCGTAGTTTTATTTCCACTTCTGCATGTGGGTTGTCCACTGCTGTTTGCTCCTGAAGCTGCCCTGGAGGACCTGGATCTGTCCTAGTGAGGGCCAAATGCAGAGGTGGTGCAGCTGCTTGGGTCATAGGGGTTCTGGCAGCACCAGGTACTCAGGGAAGTTGGCAGCTAGGGCAGCAGAAAATATAATGCTCTAGAAGGGTATGTCAACCAGTATTGGCCAATACACTCCAGTATTCTTGCCTGGAGAACCCTCTGACAGAGAAGCCTGACAGGCCACAGTCCACAGGGTTTCAAAGAGTTGGACATGACTGAAGTGACCCTGTGTGCATAGACACAAGACTTTTTTTTTTTTTGCCTGAGGCAGCTCTGCCCCAGTGAGGGTTAAGTCTGAATGTGGGTGCACTTGCTTGGGTGGCAAGTGTGCAGGGACATGGACTGCTTGATTTGCAGAAGTTACGACCCTATCAGAGTCTGGGTAGCTGGTGATCAGAAGGTCTCTTTGGCTAGTCTTTCATAATAGCTCAGCCTGTCCAGGCACTTAGAAGGCTCCCTTGTCTGGGGGCCTTCTCTGTTGTGAGGCACATCCAGGCACATCAAGGCACACATAGAGGGGATCCCCCTGGCTAGGGTCCTACTCTGTAGATCATGCATCAGGCACTTAAAGGGGGACCCTGAGTGGGGTCCTACTCTGTAGTTCAGTGCATCAGGCATTTGATGGGCCAGCCTCTCTTCTGTTCAGCTGCTGATGCTGTTGTGTGGGGAGAGAGTGGTTATGGTAATGGCTCTACCAACTACTCATGACTCAGCAGTATTGCCTTGCTTCCATGGCTCCCTGGCTTTCCTCCACAGGCATTTCCTACCACTATCTCCTCCCTCACATCCTCTCCATCCCTCTCTTTGCAGTCAACAGCAGCCCACACCCTAGAATTGGTCCACAATCCCTAAGCTCTAGCTCCCAGCCTCTGCACCTTCTAGGGGACCTGTGTACCTGTCCGGGGTATATATGGCTGTGGCAAGGACTGTCTGTTTCTCATTCCATTTAGGCTGCAGCAGATCAACTGTTTTACTCTCAGCCTTAAATGTTTCCCCTCTAACTCAGACAATTGCCCTGATGTGGGATTGGACCCCTGCTTCAGTTTCCCCACCTGCTGAGGGCAGGTCCAGTCCCAGTAACATTCCTGTTTTTCCCACTACTTCCTTCATCCTACCGAGTTTTTTGTGGTTCTATATATTCTTTTCCACTGGTCAGGTACTTCTGTCTGCTCTTAGCTGATGTTCTGAATACACTTCTGGGTCTGAAGATGTATTCCTGATGTATCCATGGAGAGAGATGTACTCCACATTCACCTACTCCTCTGCCATCTTGTTCTCCTGATGCTTATAAATTTCTCTGTGGATAAATAAAAAGTATTCATCTTCCTCGGTCACTTTTTTTTCCTTATTAGTTGTAGGGCATCTATTTATTTCCCTGAAGTTATGGAAGGTCATAATATAGAGAATACATAGAGAAGAATTTACAATTTAGTGGCAAAGAGGTTATATATCTATATGCTGCTGCTGCTAAGTCGCTTCAGTCGTGTCCGACTCTGTGAGACCCCAGAGACGGCAGCCCACCAGGCCCCACCGTCCCTGGGATTCTCCAGGCAAGAACACTGGAGTGGGTTGCCATTTCCTCCTCCAATGCATGAAAGTGAAAAGTGAAAGTGAAGTCTCTCAGTCGTGTCCGACTCTTAGCGACCCATGGACTGCAGCCTACCAGGCTCCTCCATCGATGGGATTTTCCAGACAAGAGTAATGGAGTGGGGTGCCATTGCCTACTCCCATATATATATATATATATACACCTCTGCCTCTATGCCTTTGTCTATAAAAGACATAAAATATGTTTAGAACATGCTCTTAATCTTTATCCATAACAATGATGCTTGGATTGTACATTTCCTTGTGAAAACTTAGAATAAAAGATCTTAGAGATTTTGATGGTTTGATGTAGGCAGATTTGGATACTTCTTGCCTTTCACTGCTTTTAATTGACAACGGGTCTTGGATACTCAGAAATATTCTTAGAATCATTAACCTTGCTAAACCCTTAAATCTTACTAAGCCACATTCAAAAATAAACTTTCATTTGTACCAAATTCCTTAATAATGATTCTCTTTTAGTGTGGAAATAAAAGGGTAATTTTATTGCTGCTTGCCATATTTCAGTTGCTTCTGAGTGAATCTGCTTGAGGTTGCATGCTAAGTTTTTAAGTATTTTTGAATAGTTTTAATTTATAATGCATGCCACACTTTCATAATGCCACACATGTTAAAATTAATCTATAATTATTTTAGAAATATCATATCATTCTATTGAAAAACAAACTTAGTCTTTTAGAGGAAAATCTAAGAATAGGTGAATAAGAAAACAACTTTATCATTCCCAAAGGAGGAAGTAGAAGAAACACTATAGTTCTCAAAATAAACCATAACCAACCAAAGAACAACAAAAGCAGCAGGAAGAGAAATACAGCAAAATATCAAGAGTTTGTTTTAGTTGATTCTGAAGTAGTATGGGTTTTATGTTTGGGGAAGATGAAAGAATCCCATGTAACAGACAACATGACCTTAATCTAGCAACTCAGTACAGGTCATTACCTCCCTTAAGACCAGGCTCCTCCCTTGAGGATTCACTCCATCACTACACCTATTTTTAATTTCTAGGGAAGTGGATGTACTAAACAGTTTATTTGATGGACATAATTCAACCAAAATAATAAAATTACCTAACAGGAGAAAATAATTGACAAAATATTTTAATAAACATTTACTGTTTATCTTTTTATGTACCAGACCTATTTTAAAAACACAACTTCCATCATCTCTTTTAGTCCTTGTAGTCATACTATGGAGTAGATATTATCACCATGTGTTTGGCAGGTCTTGAGCAAACTAAATGTTGGTTGAATACAGTTTGTATGAATTATCTCCACTTTATGGATGAGAAGGCTGAAACCTAGAATGGTTAAGTCATGTTCCCAGAACCCACTCATTGTCAATGACAGAGCCAGGTCTCAGACTCATGTCAATATGCTGACAAAAATTACAATCTTAGTTCTAAAGCCTAAGATCCTTTTAGTGCCTATCAAGTCAAGTAGAGATTCTTATTTCTCCTGTTGAGCAGATCTCTAAAATCAATGATATGTGAACAATTTGTCCTTTTAAAAGAGCTGGATGATCTCCAACATTTACTCCAAAATTGTCATCCTTGCAAATAGTGTCAAATATAATTTAGCCACATTTTATATGGGCCATACTGTGCATATTATATGAAGTTGCCCTTACTCTTTCTGCAGTCTTATGTAGGAAGAGAAGGGGAATTTAAAAAGCACTACCAACTGAATGCCAAAACTGAGAAATGATTAAGAATTGCCTGTGCAATTACAAAAAAGTTCACCTTCCTGAAATGCCTGGACTTCAACAAATTTTTATAATTCTGAAAAAGTGAAGTTTGGGGAGGGTAGACATGTACAGCCACTTCTTGCCTCAAGCTTTCCTTTATGTGTTTGGTTTTCTGTGGGAGAGGCTGATGCCTGTTTCCAGTTATGAAACTCAAAGTATAATTGTAGTAAAACTGTGAGTATGCACTGTTTGGAAATTTCACTGAGTGACCCTAGACTTAAAGCAGTCTGGACATATATGGTAAAAGATATCTGGGAGTGCTTCCAGAACTTGTGCCAGACTCTCCAAGGAAACACTTTCTTAAAGAAGAGAAAAATCTATCTTATGATATCCATCAGAAGATCTAGTGATATAGCTTCCTACTTTTTATGTTTATATGTGTGTAACATATGTGTGCTGTGCTATGCTAAGTCACTCAGCCGTGTCCGACTCTTTGGGATCCCAGGGACAGTAGCCCACCAGGCTCCTCTCCCACATTGCAGGCAGATTTTTACCATCTGAGCCATATTTATAAATGGATATATTTTAATAAAATGTAATATTATATGTATACATCAGAGTTAATAAACATAAAATATGTAATATTTTATGAACTTCTTTAGAGACAGTACTGATGTAAGTGCCAGATGCTTTCATGCCCATGGCCTCATTATAAATCGTATTAACATGCTAGTGTGGACATCTTTAAAAAGAACAGTCTTTACTTCACCTCCTAATCCCAAAGCACAATTTTTTTTTACCAATTTCCAAGGTTATTTTTTATTTTATTAACTTTCCTTATGAAACTTGAACCTCAGAAAAAAATCCACAGGGAAAATCGATTTTTTCATTCTGTCAATGAAGTAAGGATATTATTATCTATGTATGAACTGTAGGAAGAAGAGAAAGTGGGGCAACAGCATTTTTTCTCAATGTGCATTTTTATCTTATGATCAACAATTAATAATAAAGTAACTAAGAATTCATTACTTTGGCAATATTATGACAAAAAGATGTAGCTCTTTACCCTGTCTTTAGCTTTTGTTCTTATCAGAGCTGCAATGTGTTTTAATATTAAGATGTAAATTGGCTATATTCTTACAATTTCATCACTGAGTTACTCAAAGTACAAATACCAATATGGCCCAGATTTAATACAAGTCAGCACCCAAAAATGATGAGGACATTGAATTTTGAGCTCTCGACAAGAATTCCCTACTTTAGCTTAGATTCTCTTCATTCAGTGAGTAGAAGGAAACTAGCTGTCTCCCTAATAGCCTGTGAAAGGCGAACTGGTATCATAATAGACAAGTCTCTCACATTTTAAATTGGTAAAATTTAACAATTCCACTTGTATCCACTTCAAACTTTAAAGGAAACATCATTTCACAATGAAATATTTTGCCTTCATTTCTCACATTTGGCTTGGATTTAAAAGTGTGTCCTGAGTTTGTTAAAAATCTCAAGATTTCAGGCACAAAACCAAATTGTGTGTATAGGAAAGAAGCTACAGTCTCAGATTCTTGTCTTTCCAACCTGGTTCTTTTTAGAAAATATGAACCATCAAGGAAGATACTTTTCTTTGATTTCACTGAGTTCATTAACATAATCTTAAATTAATATCAAAGGGATGAGAAATAGCATGATGGCTCTTCCGTTCATTTTACATAACTAAAAATCATTGTTTTTTTTTTTTTATTAAAAAATACAACAGTCAATTATTCCAGAATTAACTTCTAATTTTATAATACCTCTGAGATCTCCTTTGCAGATATAATTAAATTATAAAAGTAAATCAAAGTTCTTGTCTGAGAACAAAATATAGCTACTTACTGGAATGATATAATACTAACAAACAAGTAGGATTCTTTATAAATTATTTTGAATAACAAATATTATACCAGACTCTTCAGCTCCATCATTTGTTTATCTTGCCCTCTTGGTGCTAGTTTAATTTGTGGGAATAGGATGAGTAATTTTAGCCAGCGTAATGAAGTATAGTTCTATAAAAGTAATCATCACACTCATTCTTGGTTTTAAAAAAAGAAAAACTTGTATTTAAGAATTATCTAGGCAACAAGGTCAAAAGGCATATTTCCAGGCTCTGTTCCCATAAATTTTATGTTAAGGCTGGCATGAACATTAATTTTAAAGTAGTATACCCAGATGATAAAGAAGAAGGTCCAGAACACATTTTGAAAGTCACTGTTAAGGCTTCCTCCAAGCCCAAATCTCTCCTTTTTCTAGGACTGCTAGGACTGTAACATACTTGGAATGCATTTGTAGGCCATATTCTCCTGGGTGTTATTGCTCCATTTATAGAAACCGTTAAGATTTATCCAGTACCTTGATGGCAGAGGGAAGATGAAAATCGAGGAGATTTGCACAGTCATTCCAAGGTCCACATCTTTTAAATAAAACTAATGAATTATACACAATTCATAAGAACTCATTGCCCTACAAGATTTTAAGTTCAACATTCAAATGAAAAGAGCCTTTTTATGGCAAGTTTACTTAATAACTACAATGATCTTTTTTCTGAAGGTGTACCCACAGGAAAAAAAAATTATTTTACTGACATTTCCACACATTTTACCAGCATTAAGTGGAAAAAATGCTCACATTAAGGAGGCACACATTAATATTGTATAAAATTCTTATTTAAAATTAAGAACCTCTCTCTTCAGCAGTGCTCAAAGAAAAGTATCAGCCCTATGTCTAGTCAAAACAAAAAAAAAATCTTAGAATCATTTCAAGCTCAAAAACGTGTCTAGCTCTTAAGAAAAAAAAAAAAAAAACTGACAGTAGCCATAAGGAAGGAAGTTAAACATATTTTTCCTCAAAATATAGCTACCCAATTATAGCAGCTGAAAGACAGAGAGGCATTTTCCACTACTTTTTTCAGCGACTGTCATTCTACGTCATACAGAAGCTTCTTACTTGAATGAGGTACAATTCCCTGTAGTCTGAGATGACTGGTATGCCAAAAATACCTCTCTGCTGGATCTGCCTAGTGGAACAAATTGTGGGCTTTCCTGCTTTGCACAATTGTTCTAGAAAAACTTCTGGCACATAATCTTTTCTCTGGGCACTTTCCTTACCTGTAGTTCATCAACTGATTCTCATTCTCTATCATGTGTACTTGAATTAGCAACATTAAAGTCAGAATTTTAAGAGATAACAGTACAGAGGATAAAATCATTTTAGTGGCAAACAACCTATAGAAATAGGAAGCTATCCATCAAGTAAACAAAATTTTAGTTATATGTATGCTTGTATATATACATATATATTTTTTATATATGCCATATAATGCTTAGTATCATACTATTGGTTTAAAACTCAGCATTCAAAAAACTAAGACCATGGCCTTCAGTCCCATCACTTCATGGCAAAAATATGGGGAAAAAAATAGAAACAATAATAGACTCTATTTCTTGGGCTCCAAAATCACTGTAGACAGTGACTACAGCCACAATTTAAAAGCTGCTTGCTCTTTGGAAGAAAAGCTATGACAAACCTAGACAATTGGACCATAAAGAAGGCTGAGTGCTGAAGAACTGATGCTTTCAAACTGTGGTGTTGGAGAAGACTCTTGAGAGTCCTTTGGACAGCAAAGAAATCAAACCAGTCAATCTTAAAGGAAATCAACCCTAAATATTTTTTCATTGAAAGGACTGATGTTG
This sequence comes from Bos indicus x Bos taurus, assembly GCF_003369695.1. Lineage (NCBI taxonomy): Eukaryota > Metazoa > Chordata > Mammalia > Artiodactyla > Bovidae > Bos > Bos indicus x Bos taurus. The sequence goes on from NC_040086.1 coordinate 33,289,755, forward strand.
AAGCTGAAGCTCCAGTACTTGGCTACCTGATGCAAAGAGCTGACTCACTAGAAAAGACCCTGATGCTGGGAAAGATTGAAGGCAGGAGAAGGGGATGACAAAGGATCAGATGGTTGGATGGCATCACTGACTCAATGGACATGAATTATAGCAAACTTCAGATGGCTAAGGACAGGGAAGCCTGTTGTGCTGTGGTTCATGGGGCTTGCAAAGAGTCAAACACAAGTTAGCGATCAAACAACAAACCATACTACAATTTTAATTATTTTAATTAAGGCAAAACAAACCTATAGTAAAGTACACAAAGTTATATAATCTTAATTGTTCTGTTCAATAGTTTTTACTCATATTTAAAGCTATTTATTTAGAAATTTCATTATTTATTGGTCATGCCATGCAGCATGCAGGATCTTACATCCCGGACCAGGAATCTAACCTGTACTCCCTTGCAGTGTAAGTGTGGAATCTTAACCACTAGACAGTGAAGGAAGTTCCTGCTCATACTTTAATACACATAATTTTTACTTGTATGACCACCAACTAAAAAAAAATTTTAATAACATTTTATGATTTTTATCATTATATATTAGTATGTTCTTGAACTTCATATAAATAGAATTACACAGTATACACTTGTTTGTGCCTGGCTTATTTCACTCAGCAAAATATTGTTACAATTCAATTAAGTTGTTTAGTGTACCAGTACTTAATTTTTATTGTTACATTGAAGGAGATCAGCCCTGGGATTTCTTTGGAAGGAATGATGTTAAAGCTGAAACTCCAGTACTTTGGCCACCTCATGCGAAGAGTTGACTCATTGGAAAAGACCCTGATGCTGGGAGGGATTGGGGACAGGAGGAGAAGGGGACGACAGAGGATGAGATGGCTGGATGGCATCACTGACTCCATGGACGTGAGTCTGGGTGAACTCCAGGAGTTGGTGATGGACAGGGAGGCCTGGCATGCTGCGATTCATGGGGTCGCAAAGAGTCGGACATGACTGAGTGACTGAACGGAACTGAACTGAACTTAATTTTATAACTTTATCACAATTTGTTCAGTCTCCTTCTGAACATTTGAGTTGCTTCCACTTTGGGATTATTATCAATAACAATGATATGATTATTCTTTATAGACATTTTGTGAAAATACACATTATTTCTTTTGGATCTATAATTTGGAATAATGAAAGCTCTGAGCCACTGAGTTTAGTTCCAAACATTTTTCCTAAGTAATCCATGTCCCCAAGAGTTGGATACTAAAATGCAACTAAACATATGTGTGTGTGCTGTCACTTCAGTCGTGTCCGATTCTTTGCGATCCTATGGACTATAACCTGCCAGCTCCTGTGTCCATGAGATTTTCCAGGCAAGAGTACTGGAGTGGATTGCCATGCCCTCCTCCAGGGGATCTTCCTGACCCAAGGATCAAAACCATGTTTCTTAGGTCTCCTTGATTGGCAGGTGGATTCTTTACCACTAGTGCCATCTGGGAAGTCCAGGACTAAACATACAATGATTTTATTAGAAAACACCTATGAGAGACAATGCAGAGAGAGAGAATCAGGAAAGTTGGAGGGAGCTATCAAGTGACAACGCAAGTCTGGACTCCCTATGAAGAAAGAGGAGAGGGAGAGTTGGGAGGAAGAATCTTACACTACTATGCTGTCTAAGGGAATTTTGGCTGGGCTATCATTCTCATGCTTCCTACAAACTCCATCCAGGAATGTGTGACAGTTCTAGGTGTTTTATAACTTCACCAACATTTGGTATTGTCAGTCTTTTAAAATTTTAGTTGTACTCATATACTGATATACTATACTGTGTATAGTAGAATCTCATTATAGTTTTAATTTGTGTTTTCTTGATAAGTAATAATCTTTATTACTTTATTTGGATACTTATTGGCCACTTTGCTATCCTCTTTTTGTGAAAAACCTGATCAAATGTTTTGTCCATTTTTGGGATTACATTGTTTCTTTTTTTCTTTTGATTTGTACAAGATCTTCATACATTCTGAATAAAAATCCTTTGTTGGCCAAATATGTTTTCAATACCTTACCCATCTATCATATCCCTATTTATTCTCCTAATGGTGTAGTTTTGATGATCAAGGGTTCTAAGTCCTATCTATCAAACATTTTTCTTTAAACAGAACTTGGGTTCTGTTTAAGAAAGTTTTGTCTATACTAAAGGCACAAGGATTTTTTTTAATAGTGTCTTCTAGAAATTATGTAATTTTGCCATTTATACTTAGATATATAGTCCATCTCAAATTAGCTTTTGGTGGCCATATGAGCAAAGGACTAAGGCTTACTTTTTTTCCCACATGGACATCCAAACACTCCAGCGTCATTTACTGGAGAAAAAAAAAAAAAAATTCCTCCTGTTGAATTCATTGGTATTCTTACTGTTAAATCAAGTAAACATTTATTTAGTAAATACTAACTACTATTCATTATTTTAGATGCTTTATAAATAACTAATTTACTCTGTACAACAAATTTACAAAGTAAATTCTGCTACAGCTGCTGCTGCTAAGTCGCTTCAGTCGTGTCTGACTCTGTGCGACCCCATAGAGGGCAGCCCACCAGGCTCCCCCGTCCCTGGGATTCTCCAGGCAAGAACACTGGAGTGGGTTGCCATTTCCTTCTCCAATGCATGAAAGTGAAAAGTGAAAGTGAAGTCGCTCAGTTGTGTCTGATTCTTAGCGACCCCATGGACTGCAGTCTACCAGGTTCCTCCATCCATGGGATTTTCCAGGCAAGAGTACTGGAGTGGGTTGCCATTGCCTTCTCCATTTTACAAATGAAAAAGCTGAAGTACAAAAAAGATAAGTAAGTATATGTCGCTTACTAACCAAGTGGCAAAACCAGGATTCCAGCATAGCTATTTCAACTCAAGGGTCTGTAAGCTTAACCACTAGTTCATGTCAACTTTCAGATGACCTGAATCTAAAACTTATGAGAACTCATACAATACATTATTATAAATTATATCAAGATGATTACTATAGTTACTTTATAATTGATAAGAAATACATTTATATGTTATATGATAATTATTAGGGATTAAATTATACAGATGTAAACAAGGGAAGCCTAATTTATATGAATTTTAAAATGTTTTTGAAGTGTTTATGAATTCTTATTAAAAACATAAAGCATTTTATAAAATTAACAAAGTAAAACATATAAAACAAAGTTCATAATTGCTAAATGGCATATGATGTTGCACTATATGAGAATGGGGGCAGTATGATAGCAACCAAAATTTTTCAAGTATTTCCAAAGAATTAGCAAGATCTGCAACACATATGGAAATATAAAGATGGACTAATCATAACTCCTTATCTCAAGGAATTTATGAATCTGTGAAATCATACTTGACATCATCAATATGCTGCATGCCTAATTTGGGGAACATTAACGTATATTGTCACCCTGTTTATTTAACTTATATGCAGAGTACATCATGAGAAATGCTGGACTGGAAGAAACACAAACTGGAATCAAGATTGCCGGGAGAAATATCAATAATCTCAGATATGCAGATGACACCACCCTTATGGCAGAAAGTGAAGAGGAACTCAAAAGCCTCTTGATGAAAATGAAAGTGGAGAGTGAAAAAGTTGGCTTAAAGCTCAACATTCAGGAAACGAAGATCATGGCATCCAGTCCCATCACTTCATGGGAAATAGATGGGGAAACAGAGGAAACAGTGTCAGACTTTATTTTTCTGGGCTCCAAAATCACTGCAGATGGTGACTGCAGCCATGAAATTAAAAGACGCTTACTGCTTGGAAGGAAAGTTATGACCAACCTAGACAGCAAATTAAAAAGCAGAGACATTACTTTACCAACAAAGGTCCATCTAGTCAAAGCCATGGTTTTCCAGTAGTCATGTATGGATGTGAGAGTTGGACTGTAAAGAAAGCTGAGCCCAAAGAATTGATGCTTTTGAACTGTGGTGTTGGAGAAGATTCTTGAGAGTCCCTTGGATGCAAGGAGATCCAACCAGTCCATTCTGAAGGAGATCAGCCCTGGGATTTCTTTGGAAGGAATGATGCTAAAGCTGAAACTCCAGTACTTTGGCCACCTCATGCGAAGAGTTGACTCATTGGAAAAGACTCTGATGCTGGGAAGGACTGGGGCAGGAGGAGAAGGGGACGACAGAGGATGAGATGGCTGGATGGCATCACTGACTCGATGGACGTGAGTCTGAGTGAACTCCGGGAGTTGGTGATGGACAGGGAGGCCTGGCGTCCTGCGATTCATGGGGTGGCAAAGAGTTGGACACGACTGAGCGGCTGATCTGATCTGATCTGATCTGAATGAGAACTAGAAATTAAATCTTTCAAGCCAAAGTAAAAATGTTTCTGTCTATGGGAGGAAACTAGCCTATAGCAAGTTTAGTAAGTTCTGTCTTAAAGACGGTATATCATATCATTTAAGAAGGAAGAAATTGTTAGCAGTTCATGGTGAGGTGTTACAGTGAAGAAATAGGCCTTTTTTTCTCCCTGTAACTTAATCTTTTAATGGGGACTTCCAAAGTGGTGCTAGTGGTAAAGAATCTGTCTGCCAATGCAGGAGACCTAAGAGACGCTGGTTAAATCCCTGGGTTGGGAAGATCCCCTACAGGAGGGCATGGCAACCCACTCCAGAATTCTTGTCTGGAGAATCCCATGGACAAAGGAACCTGGCGGTATACAGTTCATAGGGACGCAGAGTCGGACAAGACTGAAGCCACTGAGCACACATGCATTCACAATCTTTTAATAATGTTTATTATACTCAAGTATAAAATTAATATATGCTTCCTTATATAATCATGTAAATATAAGCATAAAGAAGAAAATAGTAAACATTTGTATATGAATTCATCACTTACTATTACTATTATGTTGTATTTTCTCCCCACAATTATATTTCTATTTATATATTCATACACACACATATATGTATACACAAAATTGATGTATATTGTATATATAGTTGGAAGTTGACTTTTTTCACTATTATTTTATGAGTATTATAAATCTTAAAAATAAACTTTTAAAATAAGCATATGATAGAACATTATGGATCTTCAATCTAATCTTTACACTGTTTCTAATCTTTCACTGTTTCTATTGAAGTCCTATAAATTATCAGAATTTTAGACTCCTACACAGTCCAAATAGTAAAAAAAAATCCCTTCTAAATGTAAATGATTTGCAGCCTTTTCACATTTCCTTATTAGCACAATAATCAAAACTAAGTGAAAATAAAGAAGTCCTATGTTATGGGCCTGCACAGAATTTATTAACCTGTGAAACCACATGAGAACTTATTATAATTCAGAAGTGTACATTTTTCTAGTACAGTGAGTCCCAACATGGTATCTCTGGTCTCCTAGGGTTCCATGAAATAGTAATAACAGCCTTTGAGCTATTTTCAGTATTTCAAAAAGCTGAATATACATCATATATTTATCTACAACAAAGCAAAGTGCCCAAATGGCAGAAATAGTACAACTTAGTATGATAACACTGACTGTTATATTCTAAAACAAAAATATGATTGGCAGAGACATCATTTCAATTAACTGAAAAAGGAAAATAAGTTAATCTTTACTTCATAAATTTACTCTTTGGTAGATAAAATCTTTTTAAAATATGGCAGATGGGCAGAATTTTTTTAAATAAAAATGTGTCATGGTGGTAAAAATAACAAGTGAATCATCAAGTGTGACCACACAAGTGGTCACAAGTGTAATTTTAAACCATATCTCCCCGTATCTCACTGAGGTTAACAATCACTAATTATCAGATAGCCTTCCAAGGTGGCACAGTGGTAAAGAATCTGCCCACCAATGCAGAGATGCAAGAGACACAACTTCAATCCCTGGGCAAGGAAGATCCTCTGGAGGAGGAAATGGCAACCCACTCCACTATTCTTGCCTGGGAAATCCCATGGACAGAGGAGCCTGGCAGCCTACAGTCAACGGGGTCACAAAGAGTCAGAAATGACTGAGTGATGAGCATGCACAATTATCAAATACATCTTAATATCAGAGATGTACACATGAGAAAAGTAGGATGGTAAAAATTGCCAGATATTTTCAATTATGATTCACATCTTGATTTCAGAGATGGTAAGACATATTGCCTAGAAATCAAGGTTAACAATATCAGTACTTCTCATGTTGTTAGAACAATAGCTTAACTAAAACTATACCATGGATCCTATAGTTAAACTCATGAGTTAAATATATCAAAGGTGGTAAAACCCACAATTCCTGAGATTTAACTAATAGAAGAAATGAATTTGCATAGTGAATCTTTGGGGTTCTTCCTGTTGGTGTTGCCCTACATAGATGTCATCTAAGCCCACTTCACACCACTACACAAGCAGGTTGATTAAACGCCTGGTAGGGAATAAGACAAAACCCGGGGGCATGCAATTGGCTTTCATTTCTAGAGACGATTTTTTTAGCCCATGAAACAATGATTTTCAAACAAGCATATTTTATGTTTGTAACACTAGAGCTATTGAACAGATCAAGATGTGTATGGAAATATTTACATATGATTTTTCCCATTTGGTGAACCAGGAATCTGAAGTTCAGAGAGGTAAGAGACTTACCTAAGGTGGGCCAGCCATTTGATAAATTAGTCAAAACAGATATTGACCAGTTACACCTTATCAATGTGTTTGTGAATACCTGTTACTTATTACTTGGGAAGCTTAGTTCTTTTTTTTAATAACATACTAGTGTATTCCCTTTAGCAAAACCAAGTTATTAAAGCAGGCACGCAGTCTTTCAACAACAACAATAGCAAGATGATGTTGTTTTGTTTTAATATACTTATTTGATATGGCCTTGTTGTTCTGTTTCCTATTGGGAAGAATTTTGCACAGCTGGAGATATGCACAATAAATAAATTGCATATATATTTACTATTATATACATAATATAAGTTATTTATAAATGCCTCACATTGTCTCTAAGTTTCAAGTGGACCTGGTAGATTTCAAGAGACTAAAAAGAATGAATAGGTAAATTGAATAATAGGGAAAGATAATTTGCATTGAATTTAGAAAAAAAAATATATCAATAACTATTCCTTCTGCATATGTTCTCCAATCAAGGGCTCACTAAAAATAATTTAACTTCATGAAACTAAATTTTATGTATATATTTTTAATCTTAAATTTCTTCATATTTTTGACCTTTGCAACCTCAAATTCATCTTTCAATGGCTTCAAGAAGACCAAAGTTACAAAAAATTAAGTTGAGTATTTAGTCTTCCTTGTATCAGAACTAGGGGGTAATGCCACTTTTGTCTTCAACTGACAATTTTAATGACAAAGAAACAATGGGCTTTAACATTCATTCTATGTCATAATAACCTTGACTATGAAATACAATTTATGTCTTATGATACTTTGATTCATTATTTCATCAAGTTGCTTTATTTTACATTTTAGTTAATCTTAAATGTTTACATCATTAAACTTCCAAGGATAAAAGCTTTAGAATCATAAACTGAATAAATCAAACTGGTGAAGTTAAAGTTTAAATTCCAGTTTGTCTCACCTTTTTCATTAGATCCTTTAGTCTTCTTACAATTATAATTTAAAATTTAAAAAATGGTATCATCCAGTATAGTTATCTCATTTTATTTTTTTTTATGTAGAATATTCTTACCAAGAAAATAATGATAGGATAATTTCCTACTACCGTGCTCTTTCTATATTCCAGTGTCTCCTTGACCAAATATATCACATGGAACACAACACAGACAGTAAGTACACCAAACAGAGCTATGTCATCATTATTTTATTCCAAATTCAAAGTTTAGTCACCAGTTATCTTGCATCGGGATTTTCAGAAATGCATATAGCATTCTGAATTTGCAATTCCTGTATCTAATATTGCCTTAAGATCATTAATTACTAATTCAGATAAACAAGATAAAGAAATATTGAGTGAAGCAGCAAAATTATTAAGAGAGAAAAACAATAGAAAATGTGGGGCACTTTTGTATACAATACAGACTGTAAACAATTGACTATATACTATTAAAAGATATTTCAGAATTCCACAGAAGCAAAATATTTGAAAATCATATATAACACACTGTGCAATTTCTTTTAGCACTACATATTTATATACTTATATAGGTTTTCACTCCTTTTTTCCCCCTAAATATTTGTTTTTATGCCATAACTTGAAATAAGGACTTATCTCCATCCTGGTTCTTGATTAAGGAAATGGAATATATTTATTCCATCTTTGAATATAATTTATCAAAAAATTCTCTGAATAATATCCACCTGTCTCAAATTATTAAAATTTCTTTTAGATTTCCATGTTGACAACTACTTTATGACATTTTTTGGAAGTAGCCAGAAGCAACTTTTCCAACTCTGAACCCTCCAGCTTTCCTTCAAATCTATTCCATCCTACCTTCTGCACACGTCAAAAATGCCCATTGCAGCTACATTTCTTCCTTAATTTCTCCTTTTTAATTTACTCTTCTCTCTCTACCACATTTCCTACATTCAACTCTCTAATTTCACCATCCTCCACACTGTAATCTCAGTGTGACATTTCCATTGAACACAAAATCTGATTATAGCTTCCCATGCTCAAAATATATTGATCATTATAGTAATAATCCAATTTCTTTGGCATCCCCTATATGTTGCACAATCCTCATTGCCTTATATAAATTAATGCAACTATTCCTAACCATAATTCTAGGAAATGGGTATCTCCTTGTTCCATATGAGAAACTTGAGCTATAGAGAGGTTAAGACATTTTCACAAGTTTATACAATTAATGAATGGCAGAGGCAGCACTCAAACTTAGGCAGTTTGACCTTCGCACACTGCAGTAAGCCTCTTCCACATGATGCTTTTCATAAGTATTCTATTATCTACAAACTAAAAATAAATTTAATTGCATGAAGCTGTTGGCACCCAATACATATGACCTTGTCTTACTGCTTCAGTGAAAACAACTGGACTACCAACTCCCAGAACTTGCATTTATTTGCCTGAATGCCTTATTTGCCCTTGAGAGGCTGACTTACTGCGTGGTTGGAAGTAGTAACGAATTAGCTCCCACCCTCAACCAATGACCAAAGGGAATTGGTATATAAATGTTCCAGTCGCTTTAGTCTGTCCAACTGTTTGTGACTTATGTGTGGACCATAGCCTGTCAGGTTCTTCTGTCTATGGGATTCTCCAGGCAAGAATACTGGAGTGGGTTGCCATGCCCTCCTCCAGAGGATCTTTCCAACCCAGGAACTGAACCCATATATCCAGTGTCTCCTGCATTGCAGGCAGTTTCTTTACCCACTGAGCCACCTGGGAAGCCCATTAGCATACTGCTGCTGCAGCTAAGTCGCTTCAGTCGTGTCAGACCCTGTGCAACCCCACTGACAGCAGCCCACCAGGCTCCTCTGTCCCTGGTATTCTCCAGGCAAGAACACTGGACTGGGTTGCCATTTCCTTCTCCAATGCATGAGAGTGAAAAGTGAAAGTTAATTTGCTCAGTCATGTCCAACTCTTCTGCGACCCCATGGACTGTAGCCTATCAGACTCCTCCATCCATGGGATTTTCCAGACAAGAGTGGGTTGCCATTTCCTTCTCCCATTAGCATACTAAGAACCCCTAAACCTTGTTCCCATTAGCTCATGGTATCAGAATGTGGAGAAGCAAACCTACAGATCTGTCTCATGACTACCTTCATAAGGCATGTAACTGGTCTGTTTTCAACTGCATACTGCCTCCTGAATGCATGGTTTCTACAGCCCTGTAGAGCCCATTAAACTGCTGCTGTAAGTGACATATGCAAAAAGCAAGGGCACCAGGATAAAGACAACTGCTAATTGAACAGTGTCAGAGCACCATGTCACATAATCCCATCAAGCACAGGATATGAAGTAAGTGAAGAACAGAACTAGGAGAAATCATGTCCTAGAGCAGAGCTAGACCAGGAGACTGGGAGCTGACTGTGGCTCAGATCATGAACTCCTTATTGTCAAATTCAGACTTAAATTGAAGGAAGTGGGGAAAAGCACTAGACCATTCAGGTATGACCTAAATCAAATCCCTAACGATTATACAGTGGAAGTGAGAAATAGATTTAAGGGACTAGATCTGATAGACAGAGTGCCTGATGAACTATGGATGGAGGTTTGTGATATTGTACAGGAGACAGGGATCAGGACCATCCCCAAGAAAAGAAATGCAAGAAGTCAAAATGGCTGTCTGAGGAGGCCTTACAAATAGCTGTGAAAAGAAGAGAAGTGAAAAGCAAAGGAGAAAAGGAAAGATATAAACATCGAATGCAGAGTTCCAAAGAATAGCAAGAAGAGTTAAGAAAGCCTTCCTCAGTGATCACTGCAAAGAAATAGAGGAAAACAATAGAATGGGAAAGACTAGAGATCTCCTCAAGAAATTTAGAGATACCAAGGAAACACTTCACACAAAGATGGGCTCAATAAAGGACAGAAATTGTATGGACCTAACAGAAGCAGAAGATATTAAGAAGTAGCAAGAACACAGAAGAACTATACAAAAAAGATCTTCATGACCCAGATAATCACGATGGTGTGATTACTCACCTAGGGCTAGACATCCTGGAATGGGAAGTCAAATGGGCCTTGGGAAGCATCACTACAAACAAAGATAGTAGAGGTGATGGAATTCCAGTTGAGCTATTTTGAATCCTAAACGATGATGCTGTGAAAGTGCTACACTCAATATGACAGCAAATCTGGAAAATGCAGCAGTAGCCTTAGGACTGGAAAAGGTCAGTTTTCATTCCAATCACAAAGAAAGGCAAAGCCAAAGAATGTTCAAACTACTGCACAGTTGCACTCATCTCACATGCTAGTAAAATAATGCTCAAAAATCTCTAAGCCAGGCTTCAGCAACACGTGAACTGTGAACTTCCAGATATTCAAGCTGGTTTTAGAAAAGGCAGAGGAACCAGAGATCAAATTGCCAACATCCGCTGGATCATCAGAAAAGCAAGAGAGTACCACAAAAACATCTATTTCACTGACTATGCTAAAGCCTTTGACTGTGTGGATTGCAATAAACTGTGGAAAATTCTGAAAGAGATGGGAATACTAAACCACCTGACCTGCCTCTTGAGAAACCTGTATGCACATCAAGAAGCAGCAGTTAGAACTGGACATGGATCAACAGACTGGTTCCAAATAGGAAAAAGAGTACGTCAAGGCTGTATATTGTCACCCTGCTTATTTAACTTTTATTAAGAGTACATCATGAAAAACGCTTGGCTGGATGAAGCACAAGCTGGAATCAAGATTTCTGGGAGAAATATCAATAACCTCAGATATGCAGATGACACCACCCTTCTGGCAGATAGTAAAGAGGAACTGAAGAGCCTCTTGATGTAAGTGAAAGAGCAGAGTGAAAAAGTTGCCTTAAAACTCAACATTCAGAAAACTAAGATCATGGCATCCGGTCGCATCACTTCATGGCAAATAGATGTGGAAACAGTGGCTGACTTTATTTTTCTGGGCTCCAAAATCACTCCAAATGGTGATAGCAGCCATGAAATTAAAAGACGCTTACTCCTTGGAAGGAAAGATATGACCAATTTTGACAGCATATTCAAAAGCAAAGACATTACTTTGCTGACAAAGTTCTGTCTAGTCAAGGCTATGGTTTTTCCTGTGGTCATGTATGGATGTGAGAGTTGTACTACAAAGAAAGCTGAGCACTGAAGAATTGATGCTTTTGAAGTGTAGTGTTGGAGAAGACTCTTGAGAGTCCCTTGGACTGCAAGGAGATCCAACCAGTCCATTCTGAAGGAGATCAGCCCTGGGATTGCTTTGGAAGGAATGATGCTAAAGCTGAAACTCCAGTACTTTGGCCACCTCATGCGAAGAGTTGAGTCATTGGAAAAGACTCTGATGCTGGGAGGGATTGGGGGCAAGAGGAGAAGGGGACGACAGAGGATGAGATGGCTGGATGGCATCACTGACTCCATGGACGTGCGTCTGAATGAACTCCAGGAGTTGATGATGGACAGGGAGGCCTGGTGTGCTGCGATTCATGGGGTCGCAAAAGTCGGACACAACTGAGTGACTGAACTGAACTGAAGAATGGGTCATGATGAAGAGGAGACCAATGGACAAAAAAGATAAATTAAATATACAATGGTTTTCAGTAAAAAATAAGAAAATAAGAAAATGTTATTTTCAACAAAATGGAAAAAAAACATTGAAAGCCCATGAGTCACGCCATCAGTTCAGTTCAGTTGCTCAGTCATGTCCGAATCTTTGCGACCCCATGAATCGCAGCACGCCAGGCCTCCCTGTCCATCACCAACTCCTGGAGTTCACCCAGACTCACGTCCATGGAGTCAGTGAGCCATCCAGCCATCTCATCCTCTGTCGTCCCCTTCCCCTCCTGCCCCCAATCCCTCCCAGCATCAGAGTCTTTTCCAATGAGTCAACTCTTCACATGAGGTGGCCAAAGTACTGGAGTTTCATCTTTAGCATCATTCCTTCCAAAGAAATCCCAGGGCTGATCTCCTTCAGAATGGACTGGTTGGATCTCCTTGCAGTCCAAGGGACTCTCAAGAGTCTTTTCCAACACCACACTTCAAAAGCATCAATTCTTCAGTGCTCAGCCTTCTTCACAGTCCAACTCTCACATCCATACATGACCACAGGAAAAACCATAGCCTTGACTAGATGGACCTTTGTTGGCAAAGTAATCTCTGCTTTCGAATATGTTATCTAGGTTGGTCATAACTTTCCTTCCAAGCAGTAAGCGTCTTTTAATTTCATGGCTGCAGTCACCATCTGCAGTGATTTTGGAGCCCCCAAAAATAAAGTCTGACACTGTTTCCACTGTTTCCCCATCTATTTCCCATGAAGTGATGGGACCAGATGCCATGATCTTTGTTTTCTGAATGTTGAGCTTTAAGCCAACTTGTTCACTCTCCACTTTCACTTTCATCAAGAGGCTTTTGAGTTCCTCTTCACTTTCTGCCATAAGGGTGGTGTCATCTGCATATCTGAGGTTATTGATATTTCTCCCGTAGCCAAAACCATTTTCTATTAAGTAGCTTTTCTACCACCCCACCCCTCCCCCACTTTCTTTTTCTGTTTTTAAAAATAAAATCTCTCCCCAAACCATCATCACTTTTAATCTTCCCCAGACTGGGCTTCATCTCGAGATCCTTCCTCCCCAGATTTCTCAGGTGGAAGGCTTAAAGACACTTTCTTTTCCAGAGGGCTCTCCAGTTCCTCATCTTCTTCTTTGGGAAAAGGAATCTTTTCCTTTGATGGCTTTGAAAGCTGTGGGGTGATCCACTTCTCCCTTGCCTTCACAAGACTTGGCATAACTGTGGCCTTTAGCCTGGGCTTGGACATATTCTTTCTTTACTCTCAGGCTTGGACTTCTTAAACATCTTTTTGTTTTTTCTATTTTGAACTCCCATAGATATATAAGTACTCCAGCCTTATATGTCTGCTCAAGCGGAATAACTCTCAGGACTTATACTCACTGTTTTACAGTGGCTTCAGTGTCCCCAGTGGGATTATGGGAATTAAATGTTAGCATGATTCTTAATAAACCCTTAATTGTTTACCTTCCTTCCAACCTATCTCACTTACTCTCCTAAGAGTATTTCTTGGGTTCATCTACAAAAATGAAATAATTGCTCTTCTATCTTTTTTTTTTTTTTTTTTAGTGACTGGAAAATGCAAGTTTATTAAATAGCTTGATTGATACTTTCTCTTTTGAATTTAAATTTATTTTTTAAATTGTAGGCTAATTACTTTACAATATTGTATTGGTTCTGCCATGCATCAACATGAATCCGCCGCGGGTATACACATGTTCCCCATCCTGAACCCCCTCCCACCTCCCTCCCCGTGCCATCCCTCCGGTGCATTTCTATCCTTTGTGCTTGAATACTTAAGTACTCAAACAAAGCACATGGTATAAAACTGAGGATCTAGATTCTTGCCCTTTCTTCTCTACCATCTCACTCATTTTCTCTCATAGTTCTGACATATTGTTATTGTTGTTCAGTCACTAAGTCATGTCTGACTCTTTGCAATCCCATGAACTGCAGCACACCAGGTTTTCCTGTCCTTCACTATTTCCTGGAGTTGACTCAAACTCATGTCCATTGAGTCGGTGATGCCATCCAACTGTTTCATCCTCTGTTGTCCCCTTCTCCTCCTGCTTTCAATCTTTCCCAGCATCAGGGTCTTAATGAGTTAGCTCTTCCATCAGGTGGTGAAAACATTGAACTTCAGCTTCAGCATCAGTCCTTCCTATGCATATTCAGGGTTGATTTCCTTTAGGATTGATTTGTTTGATCTCTTTGCTGTCCAAGGGACTCTCAAGAGTCTTCTCCAGCACCACAGTTTGAAAGGGTCAGTTCCCCGGTGCTCAACCTTCTTTCTGACTTATGCCAAAATATTTAGTCTCTGAGGTTACCACACTCTCTTAATCTTCCATAATTTTGCATAGTTCAATCCCTCCACCTGGAAGAGTCTTCACTTCTTAGTCTGCTTGAAAATTCTTGCTCATCTTTATCTTCAACTTAAAACTAAAATACAACCTCCCACATCACAAAGCTTTCTTTGACTCCCAGGGAAAATCAAAGTACATTTGCCTCTGCTGGTGTATTTTGTGTTGCATGATTATGGCAATTGTTTTAGTGGTTTTAAATAGACCATCCTGTGTCTATACAAGGATACAGGCACTCTGATGATACAAGAGACATTCAGTTCAGTTCAGTCGCTCAGTCGTGTCTGACTCTTTGTGACCCCATGGACTGCAGCATGCCAGGCTTCCCTGTCCATCACCAACTCCCAGAGTTTACTCAACCTCATGTTCATTGAGTCAGTGATGCCATCTAAACATCTCATTTTTGTCGTCCCCTTCTCCTTCTGCCTTCAATCTTTCCCAGCATCAGGGTCTTTTCCAATGAGTCAGTCCTTTGCATCAGGTGGCCAAAGGATTGGAGTTTCAGCTTCCGCATCAGTCCTTCCAATGAATATTCAGGACTGACTTCCCTTAGGATGGACTGGTTGGATTTCCTTGCAGTCCAAGGGACTCTCAAGAGTTTTCTCCAGCACCACAGTTCAAAAGCATCAATTCTTTGGCACTTGGCTTTCTTTATAGTCCAACTATCACACAAGACTGAAGTGACTTAGCAGCAGCAGCATCACAACCATACATGACTACTGGAAAAACCATAGCCTTGACTAGACAGAACCTTGTCAGCAAAGTAATATCTCTGCTTTTTAATATGCTGTCTAGGTTGGTCATAATTTTTCTTCCAAGGAGCAAGCATCTTTTAATTTCATGGTTTCACTCACCATCTGCAGTGATTTTGGAGCCACAAAAAATAAAATCAGCCACAGTTTCCACTGTTTCCCCATCTATTTTCCATGAAGTGATGGGACCAGATGCCATGATCTTAGTTTTCTGAATGTTGACTTTTAAACCCACTTTTTCACTCTCTTCTTTCATTTTCATCAAGAGATTCTTTAGTTCTTCTTCACTTTCTGCCTTAAAGGTGGTGTCATCTACATATCTGAGGTTATTGATATTTCTCCCTGCAATCTTGATTCCAGTTTGTGCTTCATCCAGCACAGCATTTGTCATGATGTACTCTTCATATATGTTAAATAAGCAGGGTGACAATATACAGCCTTGACGTACTCCTGACGTTACTACATGTATATACCCCCAACACAGAGTAGACATTTAGTAAGATGGCTCAGATGGTAAAGAATCTGCCTGCAATGTGGGAAACCTGATTTCTATCCCTGGTCAGGAATGTCCCTTGGAGAAGGGAGTGGCTACCTATTCCTGTATTCTTGCCTGGAGAATTCCATGGACAGAGGAGTCTGGCAGGCTACAGTCCAAGGGGTTGCAAAGAGTCAGACATGACTGAGCAACTGAGCATGCATGAAACTAATAGATAAAAAATTTTCTATGTCCAACAAGGTCAATTTGATGATTAAAGGTTGACATTATCTACAAATTCTCAACTGTGTGTCAATGTTACAAAGCTACTTTCTGTATTATAAGATTTACCCATCAGGGAGGAAAATTTTCTTCTTCTACCCTTCAGTGTTCTTTGGTGGTCATCAAATATACATGAGACAGATTAACAGGAGAAAACAAGTTGAATTAACTATTATGGGGGAGGGTCTCACCCAATAAGAATATGAGACCCACAGGCAGTCAGGAAGTAGTAATTTATATGTCATCCTGAGCTAAGGATTAGGGGGTAAGGGTCTGCAACTTGAAAGGGAAGGAAGATCATTTACAGGGAGTTTGGAAAAGCAAATATTTAGTAAAGAAATACTTGCCATGCCATGCAGGCAATGAGACACTTAGGAGACTTTGAACAAGCAGACCTTGCAGTTGCCCCTAGTCTGCCACAGCTCACTCATAATCTTTGAAGTTATTTCTGCTGATAGTTCCATTCCTGGAATAGGTCCTCTGTCTAAGCTCTTTTAGGTAGTTAAGTGAAAGGTAAAAAGAAAAACCTCAAAAATCTTGAGTCCTTTGTTTCTTAAAAATAATCAATCTAAAATAATCCTTATGCCAAAGAGATACATTTTTGGGTGACAAAACTCTCCTCCCATAGATAAGCAAAACAGGCTGCAAGTAACTATGATATTATTTTACATAGAATTTGAAAAATTTAATAATTGTAATTTTTATATCATTACAATGAAATTAGAATCCTTAACAATGTGTGTTCAGTTGTGTCCAGCTCTTTGCAGTCCCATGGACTGTAGCCCACTAGGCTCCTCTGTCCATGGAATTTTTCAGGCAAGAATACTGGAGCAGATTGCCATTTCCTACTCTAGGGGATCTTTCTGACCCAGGGATCAAACCTATGTCTCTTGTGCCTCCTGCATTGGCAGGCAAATTCTTTACCATGAGCGCTGATTGGGAAGCCCAACAAGTAAATGGGATTATATTCTATCATGTTTTGCAATTATATTATGAAATATTTTAATGAAATATGAAAAAACATAAAACCATATTTTAATATTATCAGTGCTAATTATATTCTCTAGATGTGGCACAGACAAAATGCTTTAAACAATCTACTAAAGGATGTTAATATTATAAGCTAAAATTTTTTTCTAGTGACTATCAGTTGATTTATTACTTGGATGAATTTCGTATGGAATCAAATACAATTCTGTAAGGTTCCTCTCCATCAGTTTTCCTTCTCTTTGGCTAGTTTAAATGTACAGTTTTTATTTATAGATATAGATTCTTTAGGTAATTTTAAAAAACTGTGTAAATAGTTTTCTATTCCTAGGTAATTTACCCCTACCTCTAAGGGTAAGTCAAAAAAAAAAAAGAATTGTGGCATAAAGAGATACTTTGGGTATAAATATGCCTCAGGTAGCAGAAGAATCCAGTACTTTTTCTTCTGGACTAGCCTAACGTGGTGTCACAGCTGATATTTTAAACATGATTCTGAGAATTGAGTTTAGTTCCCTCAGTGACACTAAGTCATACTCCCTCTTGAACAGCTATTTGTGTGTCTGGCTTATACATCTAAAACTTTTCTTTTTCCCACCTTCCATTCGTGAAGAGAATTTTCAAGATGCATTCAAGTCCAGAAATTCAAAATTATGGTTCCCAAAGCAAGTGTGACTCAGCCAGGTTGTGAATTAAGGCAATAAAGCAAATGCCTATGTTCAGCTTTTATTTTTATTCATTTCAAAAACGTTATTCCCTGGAATGGCCTTATGAGACAGATACCTCATAGTGATTTGCTTCAGCAAAATTCTTACCCATCTGGTGATCTCTAGAATGCAAACGAAACTGGCACAAGTGACAGAAACTCAGTTAACATAGAATAGGCCAATTTCCTTCCTGTCTTAAGCGCATACACTTCCTAATGATTTGGGATGCTTTTACGAACTTCCAGCCTTCACATATCCAACCTCTAACCTCAGTCCTTTAGATCTCAACTACGTTAGCCAACCAACACTCCCATTTTACTTGCATTCATAACTACCAATTTACCTACTTAATAGTACTTTTTATAGCTGTTTAAATAATAGTGTATTTATTTATAGAATGTATGCCTTTGCTACTAGGATGCCAATTACCAAGAAAGAAATCACCTTCATATCTACCTAGTAGCTAATATAGTGCCTTACTCTTTATAGATACTCAGCAAGCATAGATAAATGAATAAGTCTCATCTTTTGACTAGTTTGTGCAGTTTTTACATTAACTGATTTTGGAAAGTCATCTCCTCCAGATTTGCTTGTAGAATCCTGGTAATTCTTCTTGTGCCAATCAAGCCAGTTTTCCTTGATCTTTCTGTTTAAAGATACAATCTCTCTGTGACTCTACCTCAGCATCATTTCTGAGTGTATTTGCACTGATACACTAAAAATAAAAAAAGATTAGTGTGACTCCAGACTGACTCAGACTCTGAGCACCACAAAGGGAAGATCTATTATATCCTTACATTCCCAGAAAATAGAGTAAACTGAATTCTTATGAAATAAATGGATGAAGAAATGAACAAATAAAGGAAAAACGTACATCAGAGCACTTCATGGTACTACTTTCCACGTATAAACATCTTATATACTATAGTGTATCAGCTGATGACTAACAGAAGCTGGCAACTTATTTGACAGACCATCCATTCTAAACCATCCATCAGTTTAGGTAATATGTCAGTTCAGGTAACATGACACATTCTGCTCTATCAGTATAATATTCTGGGTTTCCCATGATACTATGCCTTTTAAAGCAGTTTCTGAGGAATGGCTTTTAGAAGTCAAGAGCATCCAGTTTTAGCCTAATGAGACTAATGTGGCAAATCAATTGGTATTCACTTTTATTGAATGCTTATTGAATCCCACATGAGTTTTGAATTTCATGCTAAATACTGGGCATACAGAACTATAAAACATGGTGCTGATCTACAGGGGTATGCAATGAGGAAGCATAAATTAAAAAAAATTACAAGGCAACACATGCTATGTGCAGATGAGTGGAAGTGACTAAAACCTCTCTTGGCATTCAGAGAACTAAGTCACTGTTTATGGAGGAGTTAGGAAAAGATTCACGAGGAATCTGTACTTAAATGGCAATATGAAAGATTCAGATCAAATACATGATAGACAAAGGAGGAACCATGAGCAAGGCTACAGGGGTTAGAATTCATAGGCTATTCAAGCAACAGGCAAAACATGGTGGAATCCTAATGATTAAACAGGCTGTGCTGGCTAGAGTAGAGAATTGGAGCAAGTGAGCTATCTATGGTGAATCTGAAGACACTATAGATGATTAGATAGTATATGACTGTCAGGGATGGAAAC
Organism: Bos indicus x Bos taurus; assembly: GCF_003369695.1. Classification (NCBI taxonomy): domain Eukaryota; kingdom Metazoa; phylum Chordata; class Mammalia; order Artiodactyla; family Bovidae; genus Bos; species Bos indicus x Bos taurus. The sequence continues at coordinate 33,309,140 of NC_040086.1, forward strand.
TTTCCCTCTACCTTTGTAGATTGTTACTGGAGCCATGCGAATTAAGCTAACAAAAAGATTAATACAGGAAACATAATACAATGTTTATAAATGTTTTGCATGCATGGGAGTTCGCAGAAAAGTGAAACTCAAAACAGTAGTTAGACTTAAGGGCTTGTATATCATTTTAATAAAGAAAAGAGCGTTTGGGCATCAAGGGATGCTAAATCTTGGGGAAGTGACTAAGAAATACATGGAGCAACTAATGGAAGATAAACAAGGATTATTTTAGTTATCTTGTTGTCAGCTTTCTCTGATGATAAGAGTGTTAGACTCTTATCTTCTTGGCAGAGATGGGGACACCTTCACAAGGGAAAAATTCAGACAATTCAGGGGAAGACAGAGAATTCTTCCCACATCTGCTGATTCTCAACTTCATTCAGCTCAAATTAACACTTCAGGCAAAGAGGCATGTATGGAGTGGAGTAGCCTAATCTCCTTCATGACCTTGGTCACCTAGTTGTGGTTCTTGAACTTTATCTTTGTTGTTGTCCCTCTTCAGTCACTGGATCATGTCCGACTCTTTGTAACCCCAAGGGCTGCAGCACAGCAGGCTTCCTGTTCTTCACTGTCTCCTAGAGGTTGTTCAAACTCACGTCCATTTAGTTGATGATGCCATCCAACCATCTCATCCTCTGTCACCCCCTTCTCCTTCTGCCCTCAATCTTTCCCAGCATGAGGGTCTTCTCCAATGAATTGGCTCTTCTCATCAGGTGGCCTAAGTATTGGAGCTTCAGCTTCAGCATCAGTCCTTCCAATGAATATTCAAGGTTGATTTCCTTTAGGATTGACCAGTTTGATCTCCTTACTGTCCAAGGGACTCTCAAAAGTCTTCTCCAGCTTTATCTTATGTGCAAACAAAGCCACTGAGAAAGTTGAACAGAACATATGCTATTTCCCACCCCTTCACCTCTCCCAGCTTATTATACTAGCTGATTTCTAAATATTCTCCTTTGCCCATATGAATATAGAGGAGCTAATCTCTGATTCATGCTTATCTCAGTCTCCGGAAAATTTGCTTGAGAGACACAGTCTCAACTTATCACCTCTGACCTTCAAATCTATTGATAAACCTTATAGTCTATGTCTACTTCTGCCAACTGGTAAAAGAGATAGTAAGGGTAGGTATGGGGCTTCCCAGGTGGCACAAGTGGTAAAGAATCTGACTGCCAATGCAGGAGACATAAAGACGTGGGTTCGACACTGGTTCAGAAAGATCCCCTGAAGGAGGGCATGGTAACCCACTCCAGTGGTGGGACACAAGAATTGGACACAACTGAAGAAACTTAGCACACACATGCACACAAGAGTAGGTATATAATATAATGTAACTAGGAAAAAAAATGGGACATTTCAATTTTGAATATCCTATATAACAGTATGTCTATCTGTGTCTCCTGTATGGGGAAACAAAGAAGTTGTTTGTGGGGAACAGCTGTATGGGGAAACAAAGAAGAAGTGAAACTATATTTGACAATTGCACTCAACCTGTTATATCATTTTCTGAAAATGTCATGAAATCCAAATTCCTCTTACCAATCTTAAGTGTTATGAAAGGAATTTTATCTTTACCGATTCCTTGAACAATTATGATAGCTTTTATAATTATAGTCTGAGATAATACCAGACTATTTGCAGACAAGATGAGATGAAATACCTTGACATCAGTTGCAGAAGCATCACATAATTCCATTAGGAACATTTAGATTGCCATAGCACCATCTGGATATCTCTTTGTTAAGGAGTTATTTTTCACAGATTAATGTACTTTATGATACATTTATTCATGGGTGAAGAGTTAAGTTGATGAAAACAATGCAACTGTAACTTGCTGCTATTCCTTTATCTTCAAGCAAACATCAATGCCTCCTTTTTCAATACATCCTGGAGAGATTTTTAAACCTAATTGTAGGATTTTAAATTTCTGAGATGTTCATGCACAGCACAATTTCACTTTTTTTTTTTTGATGAACATTTCTTGCTGGCATGGAAGTGAGAAGAATCAGATTTTAGTATGAAAAGCACAGAAACAAAAGTTCTATCTGCCATAAAAAAGACTGTCTGAGGTGAATAGTATTAATCAGAAGGCACATCTACAAAGAAGCATCCAATTAAAAAAAAAAAACAAGCAGCTTCAGTGAGTATAGAGTGATATCTTTTTCAAATCTGAGCTCCCACTCTAGTACCCTTAAATGTTTATTTGCATTTTAATTGCTTGAATAACAGTAGGATATTAGCAAAATTCCTCAGAAGGCAAATAGTCAAAAGACTCCATTTAAGGCCTATAGTTAGTGATTCTCATTGCGGTACCACAGAACACTTTGTTTAATTGAATGCCTTTAGAAGGCAGACTCAATTTGTAATTCTGGGGCATATGCAATGCTATTAACAGCTGTGTTTAGCACGGCTTTAGGATGCTTGAGACAAAGGCCTAGGGCCTCCTTTCTATATAATGGGCACAGAAGATTAAATTATATATTCATGCATGGAAATAATGTTAATAACCCTGTGGATTAATAATTCTTTACTTACATGTCTCCCTACCTTGAAATCTATATCATATAAAAAATGAACAATATTTTCATTAGTTGGAATAAAAGCCAGTGGCAGTAACCAAGTTATTGTCAAACACTCTTTGTACAGTAATAAGAGATTTTCAAAAATAAATGACCACTCCTAATCCCCTCAAAACTGGAATAATATTTTGGTGTTCTATTTGTGTATATCCAAACACTTTTGGATCTAGGTGCTCAAATATTTGAAATGTCAAAAAGTGGAGCAACAGACGCTTAGGAACATTTTATTTCCACTACAAAAAAATCAACATAATACTTGGGCAAAAATACTGCACAAAACACACTCTTTATGTAGGTTAATATCATAAATACTAAATTGGACAAGAGAGATACATCTGTGAAAAATTAATTACCTGGGAAGTAGATCACATGTACCAAATTTCATTGTTTTGATAATTTTTCTTTGGAGTGTCCCATGGCCCTTCTTATTTGTTGACCTACCATCAGATTGCTGTAATGAATAATTTATTGACTTTTTCCCCCTCTGTTTCAATAAGAGAAGAAAGGTATAAAGCGCAGTAAAGAATTTAGACAAAATTAATTCCAAGCAGTCATGCATATTAAACTATAGACTCAGAGGTTGCATGTGTAGGTAGAAGCATCTGTATGTGTATATGGCATTTATGTGTGTTTATATGTATATGTAAATACATATATCCTCATCTAGATCCATATCCATTGCAAACTGAGGCAAATCAGAATAACATGGACAAAGAACAAAGCGATTAGCTTCTGTCTTGCCACTGCTTGTTACTAAAATCAAAATAGCATCACTTCTGAACTGAAATTCTATAAATAGCTTATAAGAAATAATAGCTAATACTTGTTGAGCACTCGCTAAGTGGCAGAAGTTGACTTAAGTAGTTTTAATGCAATCACTAATTAGGTCTTTATAACCATGCTGTAAGGTAGGTACTATTACTATTCTCTCTCGCTCTTTTTTTTTTTTTCAGTAGGAAAACTAAAGCACAGAAAGTTCATACAAACTTTCCAAAATTACAGGACAAATGATTTGTCAAAACAAGTAGTTTGTGCCAATTCCTTTCTCTTAATCACTATTTCACGGCACCCTGGTTGGAAGCATAATTGAATGCTGAAAGATTTTGGACCAAGTGGCTAAGTTAATAAAATCTACTGTACTTTAAGGCTTCTCTGGTGGCTCAGATGGTAAATAATCCACCTGCAATGCAGGAGATCTTGGGTCTGGAAGATCCCCTGGAGAAAGGAATGATATCCTCTCCAACATTCTTGGCTGTATAATTGTATGGACAGAGAAGCCTAGTGGCCTGAGTTCATGAGATCACAGAGTCAGACACGAAGGAGAGACTAACACTGTACCTTAAATTTGCACCAAGAAATTTAATGCAATTTTCTATGTTTTTGTGTTGTTAATGTACTGTTTCATGCTTCAGTGTTAATCCCACAAATAATCTTCAAGTTCCTTGAGAGCAGATATCAGCCCCTTTGTTGTACATCTTTGGAATACCACTGAATGGATAATTTAATGCCACATATGTGGCACATTTGCAAGAAATGATCTACTTTTTGATAAATAATATATTTGAAACTCATTCTCACTTTATCTGATAAATTCTATTTCATAGTTTTCAGTGTTAGAAGATATAATATGCTTAGATATTCCAGTTTTGTCATTGAAAGTATAAAAAAACTCTATAATATTTCTGCACATGGATCATCTATTCTGGGCAGGAACTTCTATGTTGATAAGGAAATGTGGATTCCTGCTCAAATCTTATAGAAAGTATATTCAAAAGAAGGGTTCTTTTAGGTTGCTTCTTTACTTTCAGATACTTTCTCCACTGTTCCCTGCTCTATTCTGCTGCACTGCAGGGGCTGATCCTGCCACCACACTTCCTAGGCACCCCCTTGCCCACTTGTTCTGAGTGAAGCTTCCTAAAATATGCAGATAGGAGACTAAAGAGTGAGAAGAAGGGAGCCTTGGTATCTTAACCTGAAAGCAGCCCTCACAAAGGTTATAACTGTCACCAGATCACCCTGGTTTCTAAGATCTGCTAACATCTCTTTTCGGTTGTGTCCCAACAGACCTAGGAGTGGCCACATCTTCTTTTGCTTATCTCTAGGTTGCTCCCTGCTCCACCCACCCTGTCTTCTGTTTGGTCTATCTTTTCTATTACATGTGCAATGAATTAATACACTAAACTCCTCTTGTTTAAAATACCTGTAGTGATTTTATTTCTCTTATTAGACTCAGACTGATGTAAGATCTATTGTAGATTCATAGCATTTGGTAACTCATCAAAAGTTTCTGTCATAACAGATTTGGTTCTATTATCATCCCTGGTATTCTTTATTTTCTACTTGACTTACTTATTTACATAGCATCATTAACAAAATGATGAACTTTGGCATTTCAATAGTTCTACATCAGAACTTATGGGAGAAAATATTTTGTAGGTTCTGTGGTTACACACTTGAGACCAAGATCTGAATTGTAATTAAGCAACGCCAGTAGCCTGAAATGCAGGAGACCCGAGTTTGATCCCTGGGTTGGGAAGTTTTTTTTAATTCTTGAGTAAAAGGTCATGTCTATTTACAGGAAAAATGACCTTCTGCCTCCATATTTATTACATTCACTGATTCACCAACAACCTCATGTTCTGAAAGAAAACCTTATTATAAAAAATGTTTAAAAAGTCCATGTGAGTTGTGCAATTGCTGTTTTTGTTTTTAAACCACAAATATATTTTAAATGAAAAAAAATATACACAGGAAAGAGAAGTTTTAAGAGCAATTCCTTCTGTAAAAAATGTTGATCAGAGGACATGCTTTATCTCCTTGCATTATTCTGTGATAGTAGTACATTTAAAAATAAAGGATGGCTTCTCAAGTGCCTGCCAACTAAGACAGTTAAGAGTGACTCTTGTATCTTTCCAAAGCAGTGACTATAAGAACCACAGTTTGTGCTGTCATCTACCAGGATGCCAGGAAAGAAACAACCATACTAAGGGTGATATACTATTGAAGTGTTAGTTGCTCAATTGTGCTTTTTTATGACCCCATGGACTGTAGCCCACCAGGCTCCTTTGTCCATGGAATTCTCCAGGAAAGAATACTGAAGTGGGCTCCCATTTCCCTCTCCAGGGGAACTTCCCTTCCCAGGGATCGAACCAGCGTGTCCTAAATTTCAGGCAACTGGCATTGCTTAATTACAATTCAAATCTTGGTCCCTAGTGTATAACCACAGAACCTACAAAATATTTTCTCTGATAAGTTCTGTTACAGGATTATTGAAATGCCAAAGTTCTATTTCCCCAATTAAATAGAGAAAATGCACAGTGTTATCCTCCTATGTTTTATTCATCTCCAATTCCCTACTGCATCTAGCAGTTTCCACATTAGCAGATTCTGAACGACAAGGGGTGGAAAATGGTGCTAAAGGAGGCTTTGTTGTGGTGTCGTTTTCTTTTCTGGAATTAGTTAACAAGTCTTAATCCAGTAGTCAAAGATATTTTTGAGTACCTATTGTACATACTATTCTAGTTATTATAGGGCATACAAAATCAATATACAAAAATCCTCTGCCCTTTAAGACTTCATAGCTTAAGGGGGTTAAAATGATCAAAGTCAAAGTATGTTTACATGTGTGTATATATGTTTATATAGAAATAAAATCATACAGTTTTAGTAGGTAGAGTAAGAAAGAAAAACAAAATCATCTGAACTTCATGAACTCCAATCAGCAAGAATTTATGAAGGGTTCTCCTTTTTTGGCACCACGCTGCTTTGGCATACATTAAGTTTTAGAGGAAAAATATGGCATTTGAACCAGGCTATAAATAATGGAATCTGTGAATTCAGGTATGAAAGAGTAAGGGGTTAGCAAAGAACATTACAAGCAAGAGGTCTGGTATGAACAAGAAATGGCTGAGTTTGGTGACAAAATGAACTTTGTAATTTGGTGTTGAGATATTCACTCTTTTCCTAAAGTTAATTTTATTTAAGTTCAATGAAGATATTGTTGGAACACGGAGATTACAAATACAAGACATGTCTTTATGCAATAAACATTATTAGTATCCCTTGTTTGATAACCCAGTGAAAGGCTGGCTTTTCCTTTTAGTTGATTCAGTAAAGTATTTATGTCAATATGGATTCCAGTATGCTCAATTTTTACTTTGGAGTTAAGCCAATTATACTACATTTTAATTTTTTTACTCACGTCATTCTGGATTTGACCACTGGACACTTTACAAGTTGGTTCCTTTATTTCTTTGACACATGCCAATCTTTTGTTTTTTGAATATTCCCTTACTTTCTGATACTACAAGGTGTTCCAGTATCCTCTTGTGTTTTCCCTGCTCTGGCTTGTGAGTCACCAATGACCCAAGAATTCTTGGTGGATTTTATTGGAGAGTAAATCTGGATAGTGGGTGAGCTTATTGCCCCTCAGGTTTCATTACTTCCAGACACTCTCAGCAGGCAGAATAGATGATATATTTATGTATACTAACTCACATATCAACCTATTTCTGTAATTGTCTCTGTATTTATATCTCTGTATACATATTAAGCAAAATTTAAGACCATACTGATGTCTCTGATTCTAGTTCAGTAGCACAGAGTTTATTCCAGGCTTACTTTCTTGATTGTCTGTAGCTTTCATCTCCAACAGTGAGAAATCTGACTCCTGCCATCTGCCATCTATTCACTCATTTGTTTTCCCTCACTATATGCATATAGTGGTTTCAGAATTGTTCATCTATACTTCTGTAAGAAACAGTTCTACCAACTAGAATACAAAGTTTCAGTTCAGTTCAGTTCAGTTCAGTCACTCAGTCGTGTCCCACTCTTTGTGACCCCATGAATCGCAGCACGCCAGGCCTCCCTGTCCATCACCAACTCCCGGAGTTCACTCAGACTCACATCCGTGGAGTCAGTGATGCCATCCAGCCATCTCATCCTCTGTCTTCCCCTTCTCCTTCTGCACCCAATCCCTCCCAGCATCAGAGTCTTTTCCAATGAATCAACTCTTCTCATGAGGTGGCCAAAGTATTGGAGTTTCAGCTTCAGCATCAGTCCTTCCAATGAACACCCAGGACTGGTCTCCTTTAGGATGGGCTGGTTGGATCTCCTTGCAGTCCAAGGGACTCTCAAGAGTCTTCTCCAACACCACAGCTCAAAACATCAATTCTTCGGTGCTCAGCTTTCATCACAGTCCAACTCTCACATCTATACATGACCACTGGAAAAACCATAGTCTTGACTAGACGGACTTTTGTTGGCAAAGTAATGTCTCTGCTTTTCAGTATGTGAAGTTGGTCATAACTTTCCTTCCAAGGAGTAAGCGTCTTAATTTCATGGTTGCAATCACCATCTGTGGTGATTTTGGAGCCCCCCCCAAAATAAAGTCTGACACTGTTTTCACTGTTTCCCAGTTTACATGTGTACAATTCCTTTTGTTGATGATTTTATACTCTCCGTTTAAAACATCTTTTTTCTGAAGTAACTTAGATCGTCTCTGGTTTGTTCTTATTTACTTTGCAAATATTAAAGTTAACTCCTTTTATTTTATACTTCTATGAATAAAGTCAGGTAACTATCATTCCAGTACCATAAAGAGCACTTTCTCCATCCCAAAAGTTATCTCTTGTGTGTTCCCTTTTTATTGACTTCATCTAAGTAATCACCAGAAAATATCTACTGAGTGACCAGATGGGTATACTTCTTTAGTTTTCTAATGTCAATCTAAAATTTTGCCCCCAAACTTTCCATCTTTTCCAAAAAGAAAAAATACGTTTTTAGTATGATATGTAAGATTCTTTATGATCTGGTTTCTCACTCATTTATTCTCATCTTATTTCTTCCTACTGAATGACTCATCTTCTTTGAATAAGGAAGTTAGTCACTCTTTTCTGAGTAATCACATAGCACCAAAAACAAGCTTTTAGTCTAGCATTCCTTGTATTGAACTGTAACCATTTACGTACATTTGCCAACAAAGGTCCATATAGCCGAAGCTAAGGTTTTTTCCAGAAGTCATATACGGATGTGAGTTGGACCATAAGGAAGACTGAGCTTATGGTCCAAGAATTGGTGCTTTGGTCCAAGTCAAAGAATTGGTGCTTTCAAATTGTGGTGTTGGAGAAGACTCTTGAGAGTCCCTTGGATAGCAAGGAGTCAAACCAGTCAATCCTAAAGGAAATCAACACTGAATATTCATTAGAAGGACTGATGCTGAAGCTGAAGCTCCAATACTTTGGCCACATGATGTAAAACTTGACTCATTGAAAAAGACCCTGATTCTAGGAAAGGTTAAGGGCAGGAGGAGAAGGAGGTGACAGAAGCTGCAATGGTTGGGTGGCATCATTGACTCAGTGGACATGAGTTTGAGCAATTTCCAGGAGACGGTGAAGGACATGGAAGCCTGGTATGCGAAAGTGTATGGGGTCACAAAGAGTTGGACATGACTGAGTGACTGAACAATGACAACAACAATGATGTACATTTCTGTCTCCCCAACTTGAAATGAGCCTGCCTAGCTGATACCTGATGCTATTCATCTCTGTTTTCAGCAGTTTGAACAGTTCCAGATATACAGTAAATCCTTGATGGTTGTTAGGCAGATGAAAAAGGATGTGAGTGAAGTAGTGTGTTGATTCCGGGGGTTGGCGGCACTAAGTCAGAGACAAATGTATATATGATTATTGGGTCCCTAGCACCAAAAAACAAGGTTCCTGCAATGGACTTATGTCCCCACTAAATTTATATGTTAAAGTTCTAATCCCCAGTATGGTGGTCTTCGAAGATGAGACTTTTTAGGAGTTAATTAGGTTTAGATTACTGCCCTTATGAAAAAGAGCAAGAGATCCGAGCTCTCTCTCTCTCTCAACCATGGGAGGATATAGCCAGGATGCAGCAATCTGTAAACTAGAAAGTGTGCCCTCTCTGGAGAAGGCAATGGCAACCCACTCCAGTACTCTTGCCTGGAAAATCCCATGGATGGAGGAGCCTGGTAGGCTGCAGTCCATGGGGTCGCTAAGAGTCGGACACGACTGAGCGACTTCACTTTCACTTTTCACTTTCATGCATTGGAGGAGGAAATGGCAACCCACTCCAGTGTTCTTGCCTGGAGAATCCCAGGGACAGCGGGGCCTGGTGGGCTGCCGTCTATGGGGTTGCACAGAGTCGGACACGACTAAAGCGACTTGGCAGCAGCAGCAGCAGTGCCCTCTCTAGACCTCAAATCGGTTAGCATCTTGATCTTGGACTTCCCAGCCTCTAGAACTGTAAGAAATTTATGTTTGTGATTTAAACCATAGTTTTTTGTTATAGTAGCCCAAAATGAGTAAGAGAGTCTCTGAAGATGCAAATTATCAACACAAGTCGTTAATGGTTAGTTGGCAAATGAATGACTGCATAGAACATTTTTAAAGTTCTGTTTTGACTTTTAACCCTGTGAAAAACAAGAAAAAGGGTGAGCAAGTATTAGTGTTCCCCATCTAATTTTTTTTTCTGTTAGCCCCTTAAAAAGAGACAGCATGTAGACTGAGGGTTTGATAAAAGGCTTTTGTTAAGAATGTAGGAAAATCAAAGATGACTTTGTTCTGGGTAATCTGACAAGGAAAGAATAATGTTTTGATTCTCAAGTTTATCAGATTCTGCTTCCCTGAATGAGACAAAGAAATTGAACCAAATACAAATCTTTCTCAGAGTTATGAGAGAGGCAGACAATGAAAGAAAGAAAAAATATCCCCAGTTTTGCTGTAACAACTTTATGGAGGTGAGTTGGTGAGAATGAAGCCCATTCGCCTAGATGGCAACTGATGGAGAAAGCTGATCAGGTTCCAGCCTGTGGCTGCTGCGAGTAACCTGACTCTCGTTCATTTGCTGTAACACTGAAATCCAGCTCTATTTTGTGGACTAGTTGCTTGCCCAACCCCTTCGCCTCTGTCCCAGTTATGGAATCGAGCCACCTCTATCTCAAGTGGGAAAATATCTGGAGATTAAGTTTGCTTAATACCATTCTGTGTTCACAAAAAGTACAGCAATTCTGATCACAGCTTTTAAATGTGTAGAATGAGTGACCAACTTGGTTAATAAACCTGCCTAAACCATGCAGAATTGAAATAGGTCATTTGAATGTGACCAGCTTGAAGGTGTCATTTGCACCAAAGGCACACATAAGAAGTAAAACAAATACTCAGAGGAAAGATCATTTTGGGATTACATATTCAGGAAATTACTGTAAAGAAATGGTCAATTTTTAGCTGAGTCCTCAAGAGTGAGTGTGATGTTGAGTGAAGAGAATTTTTTTTCCCCCTAGGAAAGAGAAACTGCATGGAGGTGAGATCATGCAAGTACATGTGGGTCATGGCTACCCTAATCTGAGAAGAATAATAGGTTAATAAAGGAGAATAAGTCATTAAAAGACTTAAAATATCATCTGAAAGCTGAAGAAAGCATAGAGATCAAAATATTACTTACAAAACAAACCTACAGAGAACCGGTCTCTCACAAAGGAAACATCCATGTTTATTCTGCTGTTGACTAAATCACAAAGTAGCAAAGTCCAGGAGGTACTTTCTGGAAGACTCCTTCACTGCTGACCTCCAGTTTTTAAAAGTTTGCCTTGATTACCGTTTTGACTCCATTGCATCCTTTGCTTGCTGACAAAGCTTCAGATACATTTTTCTGGTTCAGGATACACTTTTTTTTTTGTTCAGACTATCAAAAATAAACCTCCTCCAAAAACAAGGGCAGAGGCCCTTGACTCACCAGGGAAAGAGAATCTCTTCCTTTTTTTCTCAGTCTCTTCTCAAACACTTGTGCTGACTGACAATCTGGAAGATGTTTGCACATTCATGAATGCTTACCTCGAAATTGCAGTCTTCTGCAACTCTATGGTTTCCAAGAAAATTATATTGTTTCTAACGGCTCAGTCAAATGGTTTAATTGTTCTTCCATTTGAAAGCTTCACTCAGTTTTCATTTTATGAGGCAATAAATGTTTCCTACTAGCTGGTTTTGCTCAGCACATTTAGATGAACTATTTATTACTAAGCATATAATATATGGTAAGAATAAAAAATCCACACTTTTTCCTAAGATGTAACATGAAAATGTTTTAAAAATACTCACTGTGGCATTTACCTTCTAATAACCACCTCTTTAAATTATTTTTCAGTCCATCGTGTGTGGGAAGATTACGTGTGTTGTGTACCAAGGTTCATATGTGTGTTATGGGTTGTGTTTTAAAGTCCTGGTAAATATAATTACGAATGCATCAAAGGCAGTTAAGCTACGTGGTTCTGATTAGGTATATTGTCAAACTGTATTAACAGCTGGCAGTATGGGGGAAAAATCCTCTGACTACTCAAGATTCAATTGACTGTACAACATTATTCTATTCTCTGAAACTGACAAATCATTTTGAATAAAGCATTACATTTCATTACCTAAAACTCCATTCTTTTCTTGATACACAGTGAACTTCAACTAACACTGTGTACAATGACTAAGGCTGGCAGGTACATGTGTATCTATTTTCATATTTATTCTCATTATTATTTTCATAAACAATAAGCACAGTCACCCAGAGTCAGGCTTTCCCAGGGTCTCAGTACCTTGGCATCATTCACAAACCTGTTTCCATCTTTGCAGCTCTGATTTCCTTTAGGCCATAAGAACACCTGTCCTTGGTCCACACAATCGTGCAGCCAGCAGGTGGAGGGACGCTTAGCACAATGGCTCGCTCAAAATAGGCACTCAAGGTCTTTCTCTACAGAGTGCTGAGGTGGGGAGCCTAGAAGAATCTGATCTTGAATTAAAACTCAAAGCATCTCTGTCTTACCTGCACCCGCTTCCTGACTGATCACTACCAGCTCTTTGGCTCCACCTGCTCCTTGATCACCGCTGCTCCCTGACTACACCCTGCTCTTGGACTGCACTGCTCAGTGACTACATATTGCTTCCTGATCATACTCTGCTCCTCACTATACTTGGCTTCCTAATGATGATCTATTTGTGAGATACCTTACTTCCCATCCACACTCTGCTTTCTGCTTACACATACACTTTTCAATGACTACATCCATTTCCAATGACTACTCCACCATTCAGAGAGTGGTGACCCTGTACCGCTCCCTGGCTAAATACCCTGCTACCAAAATGCATTCTATTCCCTGCCAGCATTCTATAACCTGAATACATCCTGCTCCGTCACTATCCCTGAGTCCCTACCTACACTCTGCTGCTCGGCTACCCCTGCTTCCTGGCAACACTGAACTTGGTGACAGCACTGTGCCCTGTGATGGCGCTCAGCTGCCTGCTATATTGGTCTCCCCTCCTGTATCCCGCTCTCTGACTGCACTCTGCTCCCTGCTGACACCCTACTTGCTGAGAGCACTTTGCTTTTTGACTGCATTCTGCTCCCTGACTGCACTCTTGTCTGTGACTACATTCTGCCACCTGACTATACCCTGTTCCTGGAGTACACCTGCTCCCTGATGACACGCTGTTCCATGGCTATATTCAACTGCTTGACTCCCCCCTGCTCTGTGGCTCCACCCTGCTCCCTGACTACCCATACTCGCTGACTGCACTCACACCCTGCTTCATGACTGCACTCAGCTCTCCAAGCACATCCTGTCCCTCACCATAGTCAGCTTCTACAGCCTAATCACACTGCACCCTTTGACTTTACTCTGCTCCCTACCCTAGTCCTTGACTACTCCATGTGCCATGAACACATTCTGCTCCCCTACTATACTCTGTTCAGCAGTTTCCTTTGCTCACTCTGTTCCCTCATTGTGTCAAAAACACCCTCACTGCCTTCTTTCTTTCCGCTTAGGCCTGTGTTGTTGGCACACAACCTGACTCTCAAAACTGTCATTCTATAACACATATAATCCTTGTTTAATTCTGGTCTTATCTAGTTTAGTGGTGGGTAGATAGTAAATAGTTTAGGCATTGTAGGCCATGAATTCTCTTTGGCAACCACTCAACTCTGGAGTTATTGTGCAAAAGCAGTCAAAGACAATATGAAAACAAATATTTGTGGCTGTGTCCCACAAAATAAACTCTTTTTATACAGTCAGGCAGTGGGCAGGATTTGGTCCATGAAACTTAGTTTGTCAGCCCCTGGTCTAGAGTATTTTTTAATCTCTGGTAGGGGACTTTTTATCTCTGGTAGGTGGAGAAGGCAATGGCACCCCACTCCAGTACTCTTGCTGGAAAATCCCATGGACGAAGGAGCCTGGTAGGTGGCAGTCCATGGGGTCTCACAGAGTCTGATGCGACTGAGCGACTTCACTTTCACTTTTCACTTTCATGCATTGGAGAAGGAAATGGCAACCCACTCCAGTGTTCTTGCCTGGAGAATCCCAGGGACGGGGAAGCCTGGTGGGCTGCTGTCTATGGGGTCGCACAGAGTCGGACACGACTGAAGTGACTTAGCAGGGGACTTAGTACATTCTTATCACCATTTTTTACCATTTTAACAGAAAGCAAAAACTTTCTTGTATTCTGCTTAAAAAGATGAAGGCAGATCAATAATTTATACAGGTTCAAAGAAAAGGAAGTAGGTGGGGACTTAAAATTATCTAACAGGAGTCTTTTATTTTTCAGATAAAATTAAAGTATATTTATTTATCCATTCTAGTCTTTTGTTTCCTAAAGTAAACTCAGCTTAATGTTAGAAGAACTATTTTTTCCCAGACTCAGTAAAAGAAAAACCCTGAAACATCTAATAGTCTGTGAATGAGAGCTCACGTGCAAGTAACGGATGACCACATGTACAAGGTCACGTGAAGCCTCTGAAAAGGCAGCAGTGGTGTCACTTTCCCCAGCTCTTAAACAATACTTGTAATTCCACAGTTAATTAATTTGCAAGAATGTTTTGGACTTCCAAGGGAAACAAGTTAGGTAACCACAAACCAGCTTACCACAAACTATGTAACTCTCAATGTGAATGTGTTTCACATCCTGTATAAAGTTTTGAGTTAAACAAGAAGAGAATATATGAATGCTTGATGTTGAGTACTTGTGGACAAACTTTGTATTTCTGATCAGGGGTTTATGTCAATTGCAACTTTTGAACCAACTCTTCAAGATGTCAGTCACTTTATTCCCTAGCTATGAAATCTTGAGCAGTTTATTGAATGCTCTAAGCCTCCATCTTTATATGTCTAAAATGGAATAGCAATAGAGTAATAAATAGGATTGGATACACAGTAAGGCCTTAACAAATCTAAGCTTCTCTGATTACAATTATCTAGGTCCTTGGGGCTGTTAGTAACTTTCACACAAAGGTTATATATAAATGTGGCACTCATAAATTCTGGCATTTTCTGAGTAGTTTTAAAATTTTCTACTAAACTGGTTGAAATGTAATCACTATACAATCCTGGGAGCAGATAGTATTAGCCTTGATATATACATAAGGAAACTGAACTTCAATGGATTTGAATGGTTTTCACAAGTTCATTTAGTTTTTTAGTAGTCGAACCATTCAGTTCTTCTCAAGCAGAACCATTGAGTTCTTCTCTAGAGATATAGGTATCTTGAAGAATCAGTTACCTACATCAGTCACATTTAGTGGCTTTGTGGGAAAGTACATCTCTCAAAATGCTAGACTTGACCAAGGTTAACTCAATTTCAGTTGTTTCTAATGTATCCTGGGAAACTTGGGCTTTTCCCTGAGAGGGTCAGCCTGGCACAGAGAAATTTTGTTTACAAGAATAGTACTTTTATTCACTTTTTGATGCTTGAAAGAATTTCACATGAGGAAAACCCCTTTATTGAACAATTTGAAATATGACTTAAAATACATTTTGGCATTTGGCACTGTGTGGTTCCGTTCCTACTTATATCTCCACCTTCATGTTGATCCTTTTCTCTTCTGTGCTCCCTGCACATCTGAGCTGGAGGGCTCTCAGTTCCTCAAACTCTCCTACTTCTAAGTCTTCCAATAGCAGTTCTGTCCAGTTGAAAACAAACCATTATTCCCTTGCAATTGTCGTTAGTGTTTTATATTTCAGCACATATATTATTTCCTTAAGAAAGCAATTTATGTGTCCTGAGACTAAAGTTAAGGTATTATAACTTTTAAAATTATTATATGTATATTATAATTATTTAAATGTCAGCCTGAAAGTATTTCCCTTATGTCTTTCTTCCTCAATAAAATATAAGTCCCACTGAGGCAGGAATCATGTCTTTCTTGCTCACTGCTCATTTCTCAGTATCTATCATATACTCTTCCCTCAATTAATACTTGATTGATTTGCATTCCTATTCAGGTGCAAGTAACCAATATCACATCTTTTTCCTAAGAAAATCATGATAAAGAAGTACATTGAGAGGGCTATAAATCTGATTGAGGTTAGAGAACAGTAAGAGCAAGGGGCTCATAGAAAGGGGCTGTTTCAGAAACTAAAGAAAAACACACCCCATTCCCTAATTTACTTTTCTTTCCACCCTTAGTAGAATACAATGACTTTTCCTTTTCTCTACACAGCATACTTATATGGACTAGGAATAGAAACATGATTGTCAGATATCAATGCAGATGGCTGAATGGTAGCTACACCCATGGGAAGTATTGGAAAAGAACAAAAGATCACATTCCTGAGAAGGTCAAGGTGAAGTCTCATATTCAAAGAATCATGAAGCAATCGTCCTGGCCTCGGGGTGTCCTGAGCACAGTGGTGTGAGTTGTGTATTTCACACAACTCATGAGAGGACATAAATCATATATATTTGCAGCTATCTCCTATTAAGTGGGGCTTTAGACATCCTTTTGCTTTAATTATTCCAGGGAGGACAGTATGTAGGTCCCAGTGGCAAAGACTACTAAGAAGAGGAACTGATGCATTAATTAACATTTCTTCAGGTCACATTTAACAGAGCCCTAACTTTACCAAGTAAAGAATTAATTTACACCTACCAAGATGTATGCATTTTGGGACTGGGGCAGCTTGTTGAGAAAAACATCAAGGACTGAGACTATGTTCCTGTTTTATCATCTCTATTTATAAGATAGGCTGGGACCTGGAGAGTTTGAGTTAGGTATATTTTCTTCTTAAAACAAAAGTTTTCCCAGTGCACCAGCCCCAAGCATCCAGTATCATGCATTGAACCTGGACTGGCGACTCGTTTCATTTATGATATTACACATGTTTCAATACCATTCTCCCAAATCATCCCACCCTCTCCCTCTCCCACAGAGTCCAAAAGACTCTTCTATACATCAGTGTCTCTTTTGCTGTCTCCTATACAGGGTTATTGTTACCATCTTTCTAAATTCCATATATATGCATTGGCAAAACCAATACAATATTGTAAAGTTAAAAAAATAAAATAAATTAAAATAAAAACAAAAGTAGAGTGCCTTAGTAAAGGAAGAATGGAGATAGTATTAATAGATGTTGTGTAGGCAAATAATAATGTTTGGCATACTTAGGGTTACATCTAAATGTAGGGCTGTGGCTTGTGTTTTCTGGCAAGTGATGAGGTTTGAACACTGAGTCTGAGCCAACTACACTCTGGATCTAATTCCTAACCTGGTCTATCATAAGTATGGGTCTGTCATTTAACCAGCATGCAACTTTAAAATACTGATTTTTAAGGTATTAAAGAATGGACAGAGGTGAAAGGAAAGAGGACAAAAAACATCTCTTTTTGAATGAGATGCTTAAAACAGATCATAAAATAAAAAGGCTTAGAGAATCAGTAGTTAGAATAAAGAGAATAATAACATTTAATTTTCAAAATAGTAAAAGGACTTATCTAGGTGTGGGTGGTGAGAAGGAGCATGCATTCATGTTGGTCCAATAATTATTATACCTAATACTAGACTACTTTATTTCAACAGAAACTGCAGAGACTAGGCTCACTGAATAACAACATCTAATTGTATCAACAGGGATATCACTATATTTTGCATAATGGGCTAGTTTCAAGGAGAAGGCAACGGCACCCCACTCCAGTACTCTTGCCTGGAAAATCCCATGGATGGAGGAGCCTGGTAGGCTGCAGTCCATGGGGTCGCTAAGAGTCAGACACGACTGAGCGACTTCACTTTCCCTTTTCACTTTGATGCATTGGAGGAGGAAATGGCAACCCACTCCAGTGTTCTTGCCTGGAGAATCCCAGGGACGGTGGAGCCTGGTGGGCTGCCGTCTATGGGGTCTCACAGAGTCGGACACGACTGAAGCGACGCAGCAGCAGCAGCAGCAGCTAGTTTCAAGCAAGAAATTTTGTGCCATACTTGGGAGTAGCAGTCCCTTTAAGAGGTACAGGCATATTCCTTTTCATAAGAGATATAGAAGCTGCTAAGGCACGAAAAGGGAATGAATTTAAAGTTTTCTGTTTTATTTAAATGACTCAATCATTCAGATTTTCCCAGGGAGAAAAATGTCTCTAGGATAAATGGTGAGTTAAATTCTTTGATATGTAATAACTATTTCAACCAACCAGATTTTTTCTAATATAAATTAAATATTAATTAAATATTAAATAAAAATTAAATATAAATTAATATTAATTAAATTAAAAGAATTTAATTTAGAAACAGTTTGCATAACTCTCTTTAGTATCTTTCTTCCGGTTCCTTTCTCTTTTATTTCTACTTTTTCTTTATCATATTCCCTAAGAAGAGCAGTAGTGAGAAATTTGGACCTAGTGGAAACTAGAGAAAATTACTCAGTCTTTCTGAGATTTCATTCTTATCTGCTGCTGGGAGATAGGAAGTACCCCCCCTGGTTAGAAGGAATGACTGGAGAAGTAAAATGCATGTATAATATCTAGCAGATCCTGACACATAGTAGGTTCTCAGTAAAAGTTAGATTCTCAATCCCATCTCTCTTCTTTCCCTCCATCTCCATTTCTTTCTTTATTTTCCTTAGGTATGCAAAATGTTAAGCCATTGCTCTCAATTTTGTAGACTATCTCTTCTCACATCTCCTTGCCTTTTTGTTTGTTTGTTTGTTTTCACCCAGCTGCACCTTGAACACTATTGTTAAATTCAACCATGACCTGAAGGTTGAATTTGAGAAAGTGATTAAAATTCAAGAATAACCTCACTTGGAGATATGAGAATTAGAACTTTCAAAAACATTAGGCTCCCAGGAATGCAATAAAACCAATCCAGCGAGAAATGACTTGCTGGCAGTCAGTCCAAGGATCCTCAGGAGGATCTTGTTTCCCATCGTTATGCTGGCTGGGTCAATGTTACCCAAATTCAGGTGCAAACATAAAGACAGAGTCATTTTCTGCATGGGGGCAGTGCCTATGGCTGTTCTACATGGGGAATGTGAAGTTGCCATTCCCATTGAGATGAGGAATTTTGAGTGTTAGAATTATCTAACATTGCCTCAGCTAGGCTTACAGGGTTTAAAACAGAGCTTTGTAACTCATTTGATCTCAGCAGGACAAGCTCATTGGAAATATAACATCTGTTCACCTAATGCTTGTCTCCTCATGTAAGTCTCATTGTCTGATTGCTTGAAGGAAGTCTTAAAACTTTCAAGCAATAAACCCAAAAATGTGCATGTACACAAATATCATGCTAGAATTATATCTACACCTTTCACTATACTAAAAAATTCTCTTTATCTGACAGGATCCATTGCCTTATTTTTTAACTTCTTTTCTCTTAACCAGGTAAAACAATTTTCCTTGTGTGCATCTACTTATTCAAGAATTAAACAGCAAGTACCTTTGATGCTTCAGGTGCTATGATAGGCAATAGAATAAAAGTGATGAGGAAAAGAGACACATTCATTGCCTGTCATAAAATATAGATATTAAACAAATGGTGACACAGAGGTCACCATTGTTTTGTCTGTCCAGTGTCCTTCTAGAATAAGACCTTGTCACACATCCATACTTTCTTTCTGATAATAGGCATCATCCCTTGGAGGAGAGGTCATGTCTCTCTGACTGGGCCCTTCACATTATTCCTTATTTCTCTAACCACAGAGACTGGTACAGAGTTGGGCATGTGACTCAAACTGGCTCAAAATTACCCTTCTTCTGGATTTTTCCAACTATAAACAATGAAGAAGACCTCAGAAACTTTCGGCTGCCATGATGCCCACCAGATGAAGGTTCATTTGAAGTGGGAAAATATAAAGTAAAGCAAAGACAGACATGAACTGAGTATAAATAGGAGAGTAATGAAATCCTACTAGTTTTATTCTTGCTTACAGAACCCAAAGTCCCGGGAGGTCATCTGGTTTCTAGATGGTCACTGTAGATTCTGGAAAATGCCTGGATATTATGCAATATTCATGCCATGTAATCTCATTTTAGTTATATTTCTGTCACATGCAATGAAAAACATTCTTACCAATGAAAAAATATAAATTCATGCTTACTAAAGGTGGTAATTGTTTTAAAGAAAATATCTGGCCCAGGAGAGTTTAAAATAGAGGAAGTCATCTCATCAAAGAGGGCAGGAAATACTATCCCAAGGAGGGACATTTAAGCTAATAGCTGAAGGATGAGTCTGTGTTAACCTGTAAGGGAGGGAGAAGGAAAACATGGGCAAGTCACCCTGTTTGAGTTCCTGAGTGAAGTCCAGCACTGATGAGATGCTGATATGCAGACCCAAATGGTCAAGGGTCAAAGCACAGGGAGTCTCATGGGACATGTTTTTCCTGTACATTAAACAGTCCTTCACATATATATTTCAAACTTAACTCGTGGATAATTTTCATCAGCTGACATTGTATTATAAATTCGTTGATAACCAGAACTATATCTTCATAATCATTAGTAATAGCCACTCTCCTACATAGCTTATGGTGAAGCTAAGTAACCCTATGACTATGAAATAAATATAGGCAAAATAAAATATGAATGAAAAAAAATACTGCAGAATGGAGTTTTGCTCTGTTTACCATAGCTAGCCATAAGAGCTGAAAAGAAAATCTGTGCACCACAAGACTTCATTAGTATAGGTGATTCTACCACTTAGAAAAATGGGTGATTACTTTGCCTGAATTTAGTTTGCAAACACAAATATTTGATTGGTATCTAGGGCATTCCTGAGAGGTTGATAGACCAAAAATTGATAGATCAAAGATAAAAAAAAAAAGCTTTTTTTTTTTTTTTTTAATGTTTCAGAAGTAAGATGAGAGTTTAAAGAGGGAAATAAAGTAATGGGTATCCCTGCTTAAAATACATCTTTCAACACTTATATATTTTTCTCTTTAAATTCTAGGGGCCTATGGCCATAGTCACGTACTACAGGGAACAGATGTTAGTGATGATTTAGCGGGAATAAATATATCCAGAAAGAAAAATAAACATTAACCAATAGCATTATGTAAAAATTTAAGGAAAAAAATCATAAACCTCACTTCACTTATATTTTATTACCTAGGAAAAGTCATCATTGCTTATAAAAACTTGGCTTTACATAAAGACTACAGTCATTTTAAAAATAATTTACTGGTACCTTGCAGAAAAAAAAGGATTAAAACAAAATTACAGCAATGCCATTTCATTAGAAAGTGTAGCGATGTGCATCATGTTAAGGTACAGGAAATCTTGCTCATTCTGGCTCAGCCTGTTTCCATCAGTGGGAAATGACTGACTAGCTCATGCTCAAGATTAGCTGCATGTTAAATTAAGGAACCCCTTCAATTATTACTGTTATCCATATTCCTAACACAGCTTATTAACTGCATATTTCTAGGTTCAACGTCTATATTTAGTACTGTAATCTTCTTTATTAAACGTTTCTTTTAGTAAAGGGAATAAAGTAAATGAACATGTCACTAAACAATAGATATTAGAATTTTTCCAGTCCATTCTCCTAAATTATTTATGAAGTGATTTTTCCTTCTTAAATCACTTAAGGGATGGAAGAATCAGGGAGTTTAGGTTTCCTTAGGGCAAAAAGAAAGGAAAAAAATGAAGCAAAACCTGCCTCTTATGTGGAGGTGGCTTGCTTCCTTTGAAGTCCTTGTGAATCCTGCTTAGTATTGCTAATTGAGAACTCTCATTAGCATTAGAAAGCTTTAATTAAACGTTTACTCCCTTGTTCTGGGTACCACATCACTTGTGAATTTTGTAGGTCGAGCCCTCTGGGTTACTTGTAGTTGAAGATGCCTAGTCTTCTGCTTGATCCACAAGCCCTTAATCCTCTGGCCCCCGTCTACTTCACCAGTCTCATCCTTACCAACCTCTTCACTGAACATTATCTAATTACTTTCAGATTCCCAAACAGCTCAAGCCTCTTTTCCTCTCGGGGCTTCCTGAACACTGTTATTGGCTTACACTACCTCCTTCCCTCTCTTTTCTTCTTTTTCTTAACTCCTGTTCTCTCTTACAAACTCACAACCAACACAACTTTTTCAGGAAGCCGTTATTGATATCACGAGGTTGGGTTAGGTGCTGCCCCTGTATATAATCTCCTGGCATCGTGTGCTTAGCCCTAACATAGACCTTTGTAAGCCCTTTGTACTGTAAGTGAACATTTTATTAAGGGTTCTAGTGCCTGGTACAGTTCATATAATAAACATTCACTAAATACTTAATGAATAAATAAGTTAAAAAATGAATCACAAGTGAAAAACCTATGAACCAGAAAATTGAGTCACTCATTCCTTAATAAAATGGAAAAAATAGTTTAATACTCTAAATAACTCTGATATTTTCAAAATATCCTGTCTAGTTATCTCTAAACCAATTATTTGTACTTCTATTTATTATACTGGTACCTTTTAAAAGTCCTCCCTTTCCTAAATCTTTTAAACACATTTAAATTAAATTGACACTAACTTGTATTTAACTCATCTGTATATCTGACCTGCAAAAATCATATTCATTTAACACTCATTAAAAAAAAAGAAACAACACATTCATTTTCTCTAAAATATGCAGTCTTAAAATGACACCTTGCTGAAAGCTGATAACTGTCTTGATTATTCTAATCTAGGCCAATAGAACAAACAATTCATTTTGAAAAATGGCAGGTGACCTCATAACTTTTCAATTAGTTATCTGTGATTATATATCATTCACAGTAGATTCTACTTATAATTATAGAATTTTGGTTTGCAGGAACTTAGTAGTCTGCTAGTCTGGGTAGAACTTATCATTCAAGTTCATCTACTTATCTGCTTCTTCTCTCAAGACTATTTATAGCTTTATATTTTCACAGCACAGTTTGACACAGGGCCAAGGAGGTGGATGAAGCATGTAAGACTACACAGACATGGGAGAAATCCACAACTCTGTGCTTCTCCCTCCAGCACAATTTAAATGGGTGACTCCATTTTTTTTTATTTTATTTTTAAACTTTACATAATTGTATTAGTTTTGCAAATTGCTTCAGAGAAGCAGGTGTTGACTCTACTTCCTCGTTCTACTCAATATTCTACTCGTTCTACTTCCTCATCTATTCAATAGATGAAATACTCCATTTGATAGGAAAATGTCACATTTCTACTTCTTGCTATGGACAACATTTAATAAATTAGGTTTTGATAGTAGTTGCTCCCATGATGCTTTTGTTTTAATTTTTCAGTTCTCTGGGGCCTATTTGCTAACTGAATTGAAGAAGTTAGTAAAAACGAAACCAGTTTTAGTTTAACAAAACTAAATACCAGTTTGCGTTTTTGTAAAATATTGGAGAAATGATTATTCAAAAAGAATTATAATTAGAAAGGTAATTAAGAGTAAATAAATATTACTCTCCCCCCTTGATTTTACTTTAAATTGTTGAGAGTCAATTTAAGAGTTATTCTTTTATTTAGAAAAGATGCAAGCTTTTGCTAAGGTAATTTCAGGGGTCAAGAGTTGCGAGATGCAATGAGACATGGACTCATAAGTAGTTCAAAAAGATACTTTGATAAAGATCTGTCAAGTGGCACACTAATAATGCTTTGGGATATTATAATAAATATGATATAAACCACTTTTCTCCTAACTGACAACTAGAAATAGAAAATGGACACTGATATTATAAAGGCTAGTTATTTACTAAATTATGGAGACTGTGGAAAATCACACAAACTATTAGTTTTCTTGTCTATAAAAATGGAGAGAATAACACCTTGCATGTGGGCTGTATTAATTATAATATACGGAACCCCTAAACAGTGACTAGCATGTATTAGGCTTCAAATCATAGTGGCTATTTTTATTACTAGCATCTTAATGTAGTTTTTGTTGAGTGTGTATTATTAGACCAACTGCATTATAATTACCAAGTGATCTTAAGAAAAAATGTTCCTGAGTTACAACCCAGAGACCACAATTTAGAATATTAGAAAGCTAGATCTAGGACTTTAAGTTTTTAAGAAATATCATTAAAAATTATTTTTATTTATCCTATTATTTAAAGTAGGAAGTCAAGAAACACCTGGAGTAACAGGCAAATTTGGCCTTGGAATACGGAATGAAGCAGAGCAAAGACTGATAGAGTTTTGCCAAGAAAATGCACTGGTCATAACAAACACCCTCTTCCAACAACACAAGAGAAGACTCTACACATGGACATCACCAGATGGTCAACACCGAAATCAGATTGATTCTATTCTTTGCAGCCAAAGATGGACAAGCTCTATACAGTCAGCAAAAACAAGACCAGGAGCTGACTGTGGCTCAGACCATGAACTCCTTATTGCCAAATTCAGACTTAAATTGAAGAAAGTAGGGAAAACCACTAGACCATTCAGGTATGACCTAAATCAAATCCCTTATGATTATACAGTGGAAGTGAGAAATAGATTTAAGGGCCTAGATCTGATAGATAGAGTGCCTGATGAACTATGGAATGAGGTTCATGACATTGTAGAGGAGACAGGGATCAAGACCATCCCCATGGAAAAGAAATGCAAAAAAGCAAAATGGCTGTCTGGGGAGGCCTTACAAATAGCTGTGAAAACAGAAGTGAAAAACAAAGGAGAAAAGGAAAGATATAAACATCTGAATGCAGAGTTCCAAAGAATAGCAAGAAGAGATAAGAAAGCCTTCTTGAGTGATCAATGCAAAGAAATAGAGGAAAACAACAGAATGGGAAAGACTAGGGATCTCTTCAAGAAAATCAGAGATACCAAAGGAACATTTCATGCAAAAATGGGCTCGATAAAGGACAGAAATGGTATAGACCTAACAGAAGCAGAAGATATTAAGAAGAGATGGCAAGAATACACAGAAGAACTGTACAAAAAAGATCTTCACGACCCAGATAATCATGACGGTGTGATCACTGACCTAGAGCCAGACATCCTGGAATGTGAAGTCAAGTGGGCCTTAGAAAGCATCACTATGAACAAAGCTAGTGGAGGTGATGGAATTTCCATTGAGCTATTCCAAATCCTGAAAGATGATGCTGTGAAAGTGCTGCACTCAATATGCCAGCAAATTTGGAAAACTCAGCAGTGGCCAAAGGACTGAAAAGGGTGAGTTTTCATTCCAACCCAAAGAAAGGCAATGCGAAAGAATGCTCAAACTACCGCACAATTGCACTCATCTCACACACTAGTAAAGTAATGCTCAAAATTCTTCAAGCCAGGCTTCAGCAATATGTGAACCGTGAACTTCCTGATGTTCAAGCTGGTTTTAGAAAAGGCAGAGGAACCAGAAACAAAATTGCCAACATCCACTGAATCATGGAAAAAGCAAGAGAGTTCCAGAAAAACATCTATTTCTGCTTTATTGACTATGCCAAAGCCTTTGACTGTGTGGATCACGATAAACTGGAAAATTCTGAAAGAGATGGGAATACCAGACCACCTGATCTGCCTCTTGAGAAATTTGTATGCAGGTCAGGAAGCAACAGTTAGAACTGGACATGGAACAACAGACTGGTTCCAAAGAGGAAAAGGAGTATGTCAAGGCTGTATATTGTCACCCTGTTTATTTAACTTATATGCAGAGTACATCATGAGAAACGCTGGACTGGAAGAAACACAAGCTGGAATCAGGATTGCCGGGAGAAATATCAATAACCTCAGATATGCAGATGACACCACCCTTATGGCAGAAAGTGTAGAGGAACTAAAAGGCCTCTTGATGAAAGTGAAAGTGGAGAGTGAAAAAGTTGGCTTAAAGCTCAACATTCAGAAAATGAAGATCATGGCATCTGGTCCCATCATTTCATGGGAAATAGATGGGGAAACAGTGGAAACAGTGTCAGACTTTATTTTTGGGGGGCTTCAAAATCACTGCAGATGGTGACTGCAGCCATGAAATTAAAAGACGCTTACTCCTTGGAAGGAAAGTTATGACCAATCTAAATAGCATATTGAAAAGCAGAGACATTACTTTGCCAACAAAGGTTCATCTAGTCAAGGCTATGGTTCTTCCTGTGGTCATGTATGGATGTGAGAGTTGGACTGTGAAGAAGGCTGAGCGCCGAAGAATTGATGCTTTTGAACTGTGGTGTTTGAGAAGACTCTTGCGAGTCCCTTGGACTGCAAGGAGATCCAACCAGTCCATTCTGAAGGAGATCAGCCCTGGGATTTCTTTGGAAGGAATGATGCTAAAGCTGAAACTCCAGTACTTTGGCCACCTCATGTGAAGAGTTGATTCATTGGAAAAGACTTTGATGCTGGGAGGGATTGGGGGCAAGAGGAGAAGGGGACGACAGAGGATGAGATGGCGGATGGCATCACTGACTCAATGGACGTGAGTCTCAGTGAACTCCGGGAGTTGGTGATGCACAGGGAGGCCTGGCGTGCTGCGATTCATGGGGTGGCAAAGAGTCAGACCCAACTGAGTGACTGATCTGATCTGATTAATTGAGCACTGCTGTATTGAATGAATCAACTCAGATTTTAATAAGGTGAATAGAGCATATGTGATCACAAAAGTTATTATGGCATCTGAACTTCCTACTTATTCTTATGAGATTACGCCTACCATTTTATATAGCCTCACCATGTTGTGGTTAGTATGATCATTTGTATTCTCATGAATCCATAGTATAGACTAACCCTTTCTCTGCTTATAATTTGCACCACAGGCACTGAGTAAATCATATTCTAATGAATTATTTTTAAAAACTGTTCTAAGATTCTTGTAATATATTAAACTATATGATGTTAGAGTTAACTTGAAAAGAAAGAAACACAAAAGCTTTGGTAGTGCTTTAGCTTGCAATTTAAGTGTTTCCAAGGTGTACCTTTGACATACATACTCTGTACAACTGACCCAGGTATTATAACTAAAGTATAAACTTCTCAGTGTAATGTCTGCTAAAAGCTTAGACTGCTCTTTTCTAGGGCCCAGGAGGCATTAATTTAAAAGAGGTGTCATTTGGAAGAACTAATATATATCTTGTGGCAGTAGAAGTGTCTGCCACCTCATGGGGTTGGGGAAACTCACTTTAGTTCAGTTCAGTTCAGTCGCTCAGTCGTGTCCGACTCTTTGTGATCCATTGTGAGAATTTCACAGAATTAGCCAACATTTTGCAGACCCTTTCATAATGAAATCTAGAAAGCAATTACCCATTAGCACATCTGCCCTGATCATGAGAAAAGCACATCTGCCCTGGTCCTGAGAAAAAAACAAACAGTTAACACTAATGACTTCCCTGGTGCCTCAGATGGTAAAGCGTTTGCCTACAATACAGGAGACCTGGGTTCAGTCCCTGGATTGGGAAGATCTCCTGGAGAAGGAAATGGCAACCCACTTCAGTAGTCTTGCCTGGAAAATCCCATGGATGGAAGAGCCTGGTAGGCTACAGTCCATGGGGTCACAGAGTCCGGACACGAGTGAGCGACTTCACTTTCACTTTCAACACTAATGAAATTATAAGCATCATTAGTTATTCCTTTTGGTTTTAATAGCCAAGAAGAAGCGTGCCATCAACCAGTTTAATAAGGGGACTCCTCTCGTGTTGGTTTTACTCTTATTATTATTACTTTTCATATCAGTGATTGTTTGCATCAGCTACCTTCAGCTTCCACTGACTGAACCATCAGAGGCAACTGCATCTCAAGGTGTTCAGCTGAATGTACAATTAGCTTATTGTTAAAAACCCGCAGTACACAGATCATATGTTAATACAAAGAAATCTGGATGTTTCTCTCCTAATGCCCACCAGGCCTTAAAGGCCAGCATGGAGTTCAGGAAATTTCTAACACCATTCCTTTCTCTCAAATTAACTTCAGCTCTGAAGTATCCAAGGGGATCTAGAGTATTAGTTTTAAAGTATTCTCAGTGAAATAGGGTTTTATGAGGCTGAACAAAGATCAAATTCATTTCAACCTATTTCTAGCCAGGCAGGATGATACAAGAGGTTAAGTATTCTAGGTTTTAGTCACACCAGGATCCTCCTGCTGGTTTTTTGAACAGAAATGTTTTGATCTCAAAGTGATCTTTGAGATTACTTCAAATACCTCAATTAAAGTGAACTTTGTTAAACATTTATAAGTAATACTCCTCATTTTTCAGATAAGTAAAAGTTGAAATAGAAAAGAATAAATTATTTGCCTAAAATCTTACAATTAGAACCCCACAGTCAAGATTCTTATCTTGTACTCCTTCTAAATTATGCATTTCTTTAGTAAGACTGTTTTAAGAAATGGAAGCCCTACCTTTGCAATTTGCCTCCACACTGCAGAATATCAGAGAAAACCTCCAAGATGTTTCTCCCATTCTCTCCAGGTTTGCACAAATTTATTATTGGATTTCAATGATCTATTAGAAAACACTATGATTGAGATTCTCTGATAGTTCCCCAGAGCTAAAAAATACTTGTAATTTTCCTGAAATCTTTCTGGACCCAACACACACTCTTGTGACATGTAGGAATTATAAGGGATATTTTATACTACCATCATATTAAGAAGCATAATAAATGTCATTTATTAATTAACTACAAATAATAAGTTTAGTAGAATGAAAACAAAAGACTTAACTCAGTTATACCATAGGTTCCAAACAAGATTTCAAAAATAACTTTGTGGTGGAACAAAAATATATGACATGGTTGGAGGTCTGTTTGCATCAATGTATTTTGTACAATAAACCTGAGAAATCTTATTACATTTTCTTCTTAATATAACACATTGTAGTCAGAAAATGCATTTTAAAATGCAAGTAAAAATATAAGGATATCACTAATTTGCACACACATGAGATCAGCCCTGGGATTTCTTTGGAAGGAATGATTCTAAAGCAGAAACTCCAGTACTTTGGCCACCTCATGCGAAGAGTTGACTCATTGGAAAAGACTCTGATGCTGGGAGGGATTGAGTGCAGGAGGAGAAGAGGACGACAGAGGATGAGATGGCTGGATGGCATCACTGACTCGATGGACGTGAGTCTGAGTGAACTCCAGGAGTCGGTGATGGACAGGGAGGCCTGGCTTGCTGCGATTCATGGGGTCACAAAGAGTCAGACACGACTGAGTGACTGAACTGAACTGAACTGAACTGATGAATTAGCACAATATTAACTAAGAGAAAAATCTTGGGTAAAGTGACCTCAGGGATTGAAGTTTAGAAAAGATGTTACTGTAAAAAAGAAAAAAAGAAATGTCTGGAACAGTGTAAATGCTAAAGGAAGTCTCTGTGCCACTTATTAGGGACTCCTAACCATTCTGAAGGAGATCAGCCCTGGGATTTCTTTGGAGGGAATGATGCTGAAGCTGAAGCTCCAGTACTTTGGCTACCTCATGCGAAGAGTTGACTCATTGGAAAAGACTCTGATGCTGGGAGGGATTGGGTGCAGGAGGAGAAGGGGACGACAGAGGATGAGATGGCCGGATGGCATCACTGACTCGATGGACATGAGTCTCAGTGAACTCCGGGAGTTGGTGATGGACAGGGAGGCCTGGCGTGCTGCAATTCATGGGGTCGAAAAGAGCTGGACATGACTGAGTGACTGAACTGAACTGAACTGAACTGAACTAAACCCCTTCAAAGATGAAGATGGACAAAAGAAAGAAGTCAAAAAGATCTGTCAAGCAAAAGGGAAGGTACTTCTTTACTTTCACAGCTTTCTCTCAGTTCAGTTCAGTCGCTCAGTAGTGTCTGACTCTGCGACCCTATGAACCACAGCACCCCAGGCCTCCCTGTCCATCAAAAACCCCTGGAGTCCACCCAGACTCATGTCCATTGAGTTGGTGATGTCATCCAACCGTCTCATCCTCTGTCGTCCCCTTCTCCTCCTGCCTTCAATTTTTCCCAGCATCAGGGTCTTTTCCAATGAGTCAGTTCTTCGCATCAGGTGGCCAAAGTATTGGAGTTTCAGCTTCAACATCAATCCTACCAATGAACATCCAGGACTGATCTCCTTTAGGATGGACTGGTTGGATCTCCTTGCAGTCCATGGGACTCTCAAGACTCTTCTCCAGCACCACAGTTCAAAAGCATCAATTCTTTGGCGCTCAGCTTTCTTTATAGTCCAACTCTCACATCCATACATGACCACTGGAAAAATCATAGCCTTAACTAGATGGACCTTTGTCGGCAAAGTAATGTCTCTGCTTTTGAATATGCTGTCTAGGTTGGTCACAACTTCCAAGGAGTTAAGTGTCTTTTAACTTCATGGCTGCAGTAACCATCTGCAGTGATTTTGGAGCCCAGAAAAATAAATTCAGCCACTGTTTCCATTGTTTCCCCATCTATTTGCTATGAAGTGATGGGACCGGATGCCATGATCTTAGTTTTCAGAATGTTGATCTTTAAGCCAAATTTTTCACTCTCTTCTTTCACTTTCATCAAGAGGCTCTTTAGTTCTTCACTTTCTGCCATATGGTGTCATCTACATACCTGAGGTTATTGATATTTCTCCCGGAAATCTTGATTCCAGCTTGCGCTTCCTCCAGCCCAGCGTTTCTCATGATGTACTCTCAGTTCAGTTCAGTTCAGTAGCTCAGTTGTGTCCGACTCTTTGCGACCCCATGAACCGCAGCACGCCAGGCCTCCCTGTCCATCACCAACTCCCAGAGTCCACCCAAACCCATGTCCATTGAGTTGGTGATGCCATCCAACCATTTCATCTTCTGTCGTCCCCTTCTCCTCCTGCCCTCAATCTTTCCTAGCATCAGGGTCTTTTCCAATGAGTCAACTCTTCGCATGAAGTGGCCAAAGTACTGGAGTTTTAGCTTCAGCATCAGTCCTTCCAACGAACACCCAGGACTAGTCTCCTTTAGGATGGATGGGTTGGATCTCCTAGCATTCCAAGGGACCCGCAAGAATCTTCTCCAGCACCACAGTTCAAAGGCATCAATTCTTCAGCGCTCAGCTTTCTTCACAGTCCAACTCTCACATCCATACATGACCACTGGAAAAACCATAGCCTTTACTAGATGGAACTTTGTTGGTAAAGTAATGTCTCTGTTTTTTAATCTGCTATCTAGGTTGGTCATAACTTTCCTTCCAAGGAGTAAGGGTCTTTTAATCTCATAGCTGCAGTCACCATCTGCGGTGATTTTGGAGCTCAAAAAAATAAAGTCTGACACTGTTTCCACTGTTTCTCCATCTATTTCCCCTGAAGTGATGGGACCAGATGTCATGATCTTCGTTTTCTGAATGCTGAGCTTTAAGCCAACCTTTTCACTCTCCTCTTTCACTTTCATCAAGAGGCTTTTCAGTTTCTCATCACTTTCTGCCATAAGGGTGGTGTCATCTGCATATCTGAGGTTATTGATATTTCTCCCGGCAATCTTGATTCCAGCTTGTGCTTCTTCCAGCCCAGCGTTTCTCATGATGTACTCTGCATACACTAAATAAGCAGGGTGACAATATACAGCCTTGATGTACTCCTTTTCCTATTTGGAACCAGTCTGTTTTTCCATGTCTAGTTCTAACTGTCACTTCCTGACCTGCATACAGGTTTCTCTAGAGACAAACTTAAATGGCACTCATAGAAATAGGATCAGAATTCTAAAATAGTTCTGGGAACTAAAATGGCAAGCATGTTTCTTGTCATGATATTCAATCATATCAAGTTGTTAATGGCATTTATACTCATTTATGCAAAATGAGGAGGAGATTTCTGCATCTCACGTCTCTGTGAAGGTCTGTTTTTCTCTTAGATCTCCAGGGTTGACAATATTAGTGCTGTCACCCTGCTTATTTAACTTATATGCAGAGTACATCATGAGAAATGCTGGACTGGAAGAAGCACAAGCTGGAATCAAGATTGCCGGGAAAAATATCAATAACCTCAGATATGCAGATAACACCACCCTTACAGCAGAATGTGAAGAGGAACTAAAAAGCCTCTTGATGAAAGTGAAAGAGGAGAGTGAAAAGGTTGGCTTAAAGCTCAGCATTCAGAAAACGAAGATCATGGCATCTGGTCCCATCACTTCAGGGGAAATAGATGGGGAAACAGTGGAAACAGTGTCAGACATTATTTTTGGGGGCTCCAAAAATCACTGCAGATGGTGACTGCAGCCATGAAATTAAAAGACGCTTACTCCTTGGAAGGAAAGTTATGTCCAACCTAGATAGCATATTCAAAAGCAGAGACATTACTTTACC
This sequence comes from Bos indicus x Bos taurus, assembly GCF_003369695.1. NCBI lineage: Eukaryota > Metazoa > Chordata > Mammalia > Artiodactyla > Bovidae > Bos > Bos indicus x Bos taurus. The sequence goes on from NC_040086.1 coordinate 33,341,195, forward strand.
AAGAAAGGTCCATCTAGTCAAGGCTATGGTTTTTCCACTGGTCATGTATGGATGTGACAGTTGGACTGTGAAGAAGGCTGAGCACCGATGAATTGATGCTTTGAACTGTGATGTTGGAGAAGACTCTTGCAGGTCCCTTGGACTTAAGGAGATCTAACCATTCCATTCTAAAGGAGATCAGTCCTGGGTGGCCCTTGGAAGGACTGACGCTGAAGCTAATATTCCAATACTTTGGCTACCTCATGTGAAGAGTTGACTCATTGGAAAAGACTCTGATGCTGGGAGGGATTTGGGGCAGGAGGAGAAGGGGACAACAGAGGATGAGATGGCTGGATGGCATCACCGACTCAATGGACATGAGTTTGAGTGAACTCCAGGAGTTGGTGATGGACAGGGAGGCTTGGTATGCTGCGATTCATGGGGTGGCAAAGAGTCAGACATGGTTGAGCTACTGAACTGAACTGAACTGAAATCCATCTAGTCAAAGCTATGATTTTCCCAGTAGTCATGTATGGATGTGAGAGTTGGACCTTAAAGAAAGCTGAGCACTGAAGAATTGATGCTTTTGAACTGTGGTGTTGGAGAAGACTCTTGAAAGTCCCTTGGACTGCAAGGAGATACAACCAGTCAATCCTAAAGGAAATTGGTCCTGAATGTTCATTGGAAAGACTGATGTGGAAGCAGAAGCTCCGAGCCTTTGGCTACCTGATGTGAAGAACTGACTCATTGGAAAAGACACTGTTGCTGGGAAAGATTGAAGGCAGGCAGAGAAGGTGATGACAGAGAGTGATATGGTTGGATGGCATCACCGACTCAATGGACATGAGTTTGAGTATGCTCCAGGAGTTGGTGATGGACAGGGAAGCCTGGTGTGCTGCAGTCCATGAGGTCACAAAGAGTTAGACAGGACTGAGTGAATGAACAGACTGTTGATTTCATTTCTTCAAGATCTTCCTTCTTTAAAAGAATTTACACAATTGCTTTGAGATTTGGGGAACACTTACTTATTCTTCTTCTATGTGCTTTCTGACAGAGTATTTAGTTTATTTATTATGTATTTTGTGACCGAAAACATAGAGTTGTTTAGTCCTAAGAAATATGAATTCTATGATACTTATGTGGCATATTAGTGGATGTATTCTTTTTCCTGGAGATAGCATGATAGAATTAAACTCTTAAAAATAAGCCTCAAAATTGTGAAGAATTACTTCCCAGAAATTCTGATCACAAATTGTTGTGTCATGATGTTATTAGAATTTCACTTTGGTAAAAAGCAAGAGTTTCATCGTAAAGATTGGCATGCTTTCACATTGGAAGTTTTTTTTTTTTTTTTAATACTCCAGTGTCTCTGTAGAAGTGCTACCAGCCCATATTATATTCTAAATTTTCTAAAAAGCTCCAGTTTTAAAGATTATTGGATATAATTATTTTTTCATATGTGATTATTAGACACTTTCAGAGATTGAGGGCTGAAAAAGTCGTTATCAGTACATAAACTATTAAAAGAATTTCTTTAGGCAGGAGGAACATACCAGATGAAAATATGAATATACACAAAAATATGAAGAGCACTGAAAGTTAGTAAATACATACCCTTTTTCTTAGTACTTATATTTCAAAGATACATGATTGTTTAAGCAAAGCATTAACAATGTAGTTTTCAGTTCATAACATAGGTAGAAAAAAATCATAACCACAGCACAAAGTCCCAAAGGGTTGAAATGAAAGTAGTGTTTCTAAGTTCTTATAATATGTGTGATATAATAATACTTGAATGTAGACTATCACAAGTTACAGATCTATGCTATAAGCCCTAAAGCAACCACAACAAAATGAAACACATAGATACAGCAATAAGTTAACAAGGGAGATAAAAATTAGGATATGTTGGTGAAAGGTTGCAAGCTTCCACCAACATCAATAAGGCCTGAAAATCTAATATAAAACATGATGACTACAGTTGATAACACTGTATTGTATAACTGAAATATTCTGAGAGTAGACTTTAGATGTCCTCACCCCAAAACTAAATATGTTGCGAGGTGATGGATGTGTTAATTAACTAGACTGAGGGGATCCTTTTACAAGGTGTTATGTGTATCTATTCACCATGATGTACACTTTAAATATCTTACAATTTTATATGTCAATTCTATCTAAACAAAGATGAAATAAATAATAAAAATACTCATTGAGGAAAATAAGGCAGAGAGAGGAAAAAGAAAACAAAAATATAATGATTATAAACAAAATAGGTGGTATATGTAAATCTAACCATATTAATAATCACATTAAACATAAATTATTTAAATGCCCCATGTAAAAGGCAGAGATTTTCAGGAAGGATGAAATAGCAACATCCAACTATAAGCTACCTAAGATGAATATATTTTAAATAGAAACACAAAAATTAGTTAAAAAAATAGAAGTACAGTGGTAACACTAATGTAAAGAAAGTTGGAGTGACTATATTAATATGACAAATTAAATTTCAGATCAAAGATGATTACAAGAAACAAGATCATTTCATAATGATTAAGGGGCAAATTTATCAAAAGGACATGCAATCCTAAATTTTATGCACAAAAATATTAAAGATGTTTAAATACATGTAGTGAAGCTGATATAATTTCAAGGAGAAATAGATAAAAACACACTTATTGTTGGAGATTTCAACATCTCTCTCACAATTATAAAACAAAGAGGCAGCAAATATGCAAGGAAAAAAGTAGATGTCAACCAACTTGACCTAATTGATATGCATAGATTCTGCCACTGAACAGTAGTACAATATATATTCATTTCTGAAAATATTTACTGAGGTAGGCTATATTCTGTAAAATATGGGAAAAAAAATCATAAAAGAAGTGTTATATAAACCAAAAAGATGCAAGAATCCAAGTCATACAAAATATGTTCTCTGAGCATGATGTAATTATATCATAAAGTAATAATAGAAAGCTTTCTGGAAAATTCAAATATTTGCAAATTAAACAGCACATTTTTAGATAGACTATGGTTTAAAAAAGAAATCAAAATAGGAATTAAGGTGTATTTTGAATGAATGAAAATGAAACCAGAACATATCAAAATCTGTTAATTACCACTAAAGTGATATTTACAGGAAAAGTTTATATTGTAGAAGAAAGGTCTTAAAGCAGTGAATTCAACTGCCATATTAATACTAGGAAAAGAGGAGTTAGCTACACCCAAAGCAAGTAGAAGAAAAGGAATAATAAAACTCAGAAGGTAAATCTATGATAGGAAATAGAAAACAATAAATAAAATTAATTTAAAAAGCTGTTATTTTAAAGGAAATTAACACAATTAATTCATTAACAGTCAAATTAAGCAAAAAATAAATAAAACAAAAGACAAAAATTACTAACATCCAAATTGCATGCTAAGTTTCTCAGTCATGTCTGACTCTACAACCCCATGGACTGTAGCCTGCAAGGCTCCTCTGTCCATGGAGTTCTTCAGGAAAGAATACTGGAGTTGGTTGTCATTTCCTCCTGCAGCGGATCTTCCCCACCCAGGGATCAAACCCACATCTCTCATGGCTAGCACCACCTGGGAAGGCCCAACATCCAAATTGAGAGACACTAAATAGTCTATATATGTAAGTGGGGGAAATCAGGAAATATCATGGATAATTCTAAGTGAATAATTTAAGAGAGAGATGAAACAGACCAATTCTTCGAAATATTAAAATTACTAAAGCTCACTCATGAGAAATTAATAACTTGAGCAAACATGTTTCTATTAAAATATTGAATTTGTAGTTAAAAACCTTCCCCACAGAGAAAAATCCAGACCCAGATTTATTCATTGGTAAATTTAATCAACATTTAAGGAAAATACAAAACTAATTCTACATAAGAAAAGCAGAATTTAGACACAGAGACAGGTATATACACAGGGAAAATACCATGTGAAGATTGAAGCAGATATTGGAGCAATGTATCTTAAAGGCAAAGAATGCCAAGAATTGCTGACAATTGCCAGAAGCTAAGAAGAAGGGAAGGATTCTTCCCTAGAGTCTTTGGAAGAAGCATGGCCCTGCTGATATGATTTCAAGTATCTATTCTCCAGACATGTGGGAGAATAAATAGCTCTTTTTTTAAGGCACCAAGTTAGTGGGAAATTATTACTGTAGCTGTAGGAAATCAATATAAATCACAATTAAAATTACCAAATGCAACTTTGTAAAAAATGTCAAGCTGATTTTGAAATTCATGTGAACATTCAAAGATCTAAATTATCAAAAAGAACTCTGGAAATGAAGGACAAATTTTGAGGATAAACACTACCAGATATAAAGTCATCATATGGTCCAACCGTTTCGGTCTTAGAAACAAAGACTTATAAAGAAATGTCCATAGCTGCAAATTGAAATCGACCTCAACATACTGATGTATATATACACCAACAGACTTAACAGACTTCTCGCTCAGTCGTGTCTGACTCTTTGCAACCCATGGGCTGTAGCCCACCAGGCTCCTCCATCCATGGAATTTTCTAGGCAAGATTACTGGAGTGGGTTGCCATTTCCTTCTCCAGGGGATCTTCCTGATCCAGGGATTGAACCCAGGTCTCCTGCATTGCGACCAGCCGCTTACTCTCTGAGCCACCGGGGAATCCCTTATATACCAACAAGTGAATACACAAATGTATTTTGATGTATCTGTATTATAAATGCTATTCAACCGTTAAAAGGAAAAAATATTGATTGATGTATGAATCTCAAATTAATTACTGTGAGCAAACAAGCCAGATCCTTCCTCTACCCTGTGAAAAAGAGAAAAGAATTTATGTACTATGTGATTCTATTTTTATAAAATTGTAACAAATGCAAACTAATGTGTGGTGACAGAAAGAAGATGAGTAGGGTAGGATGAGGGTATGAGATGAAGGGAAGGAATAACAAAACTTTTGAGTTTGATATTCATGTTATTTTTTAGTTTGATTATGGTTTCATGGATACATACAAAGTCAAAACTTATCAACTTTTATATTTTAAATATGAGGAATTTACTGTATGCCAATCATATCTCAATAAAACTGCTAAAAACAAAAATAACAGTCTCCAGTCTTTTCACAGTATTGTTGCTATCCCGTGCCCTGTGCTGACTGAGACACAGTTTTGGGATGGAATTTTTTCTTGTGATGAATGTATACTTTAGGACACCAAAGTCCTCTCCTGATATTTGTGTTCTCTCATTCAAAACCCTATCCTCATTCAACTAGGCATATCCACCTTAGCTTGAATCTCAAGAATGATTCTGGTTCAGCATTTGCTATCATTTGATTCCCCATCTTCCCTAACTGAGTTCTTCATTCCCTTTAAATCTGTATCTGCAATTACTTGCTGTTGTTGCCTAATATCATCTACATCTAAGACCAGACCAAATATAATTACAATGGCAATTTAATAGCATATTGTTAAGATATCAGACCATTTCTATGCATTTATATAGCTTTTAAAATTTTCTGTAATACAGTTGCAAATACACACACACACACATATATATATATACACACAACAGTGATCATATATCTATTATTAATATAATTTATATACTATATTATGCATATTAATATTAGTAATATATTAATGATATAATAATATAAATATAATATATGTTAAGCATAAATTATCCATTCTAATGGGGTCAGACAGTTTTATTTCAAAATCTATAAATTAATCTAGATGGGTTCAATGACCTGCCATACCTAAAGTTCATAAGACCATGGAGATAAATTTTAATCTATAAATAGAACCCAATTAAAGAATAAGCAACTAATGCACTGAAAGTGAATATTACTGGGCTTCAGTTTCATCGTTTGATATACCTGTGCCCAAAGACATTTACTTCATGGATCTATTCATGTATTCATTCATGCAAGCTTTTATTCATTCATCCACTCAACAAGTTATTAAACACTTTCCCCAGATCAGGTATGATGTCAGACCAGAGAGATAACATGTTAAAAAAAATGGATATAATTCCTATCCACATTATATTAGAATACAGTAAGGGATTTTACTTTATTTAATCATTATTTTATTTAACCATTAACAGTTAAATAATATTTAACTAATATAGTTAAGTGATATTTAAATGTTAATACTTCATTTAACTATTTTTTTAACCAAATAGTCTAAAATCATATCTGGGACAGTGCTAATAAGAAGATATATTTCTAAGAATATCCAAAACAGAGATATTTGTCTTAAGAGTTGTCAGGGAAGGATTGCCTCAGTAAGTGCGGCTTGAGTTGAGATCTTGAAAATGAGATTTGGTTAACCAGGCCGAGAGGGAATGCAGGAGATTTTCAGGCAGAGGAAATACTTAGATAGGGCCTGACATGGTCATGGAAGGTAGAGTAATATATACCCCTTACAGGGCTAACCCTTCTATACTTAGTGTTTGACCATCTAGTCGCCTCTGTGGCCTTACAGGATGAATAAACATCTAGATCAAAGGAGCCCTGATTCTTGTATAACTTCACAAAGCAAACACCACCTCCTGACCTCTAATCTTGGTCCTTCACAAGAGTAGTGTAAATCTGTGCTTTATCAGGCACTGCATTTTGCAGTTATTTGCTACAGGAGTCAGCATTAAATGTCCTAATTTATGGGAATGATTAATCTCAGAAGTTTTTCCACCTGGAAAATTCTGTGATTTAAATTTACCATTTGAATATAAAGATGATGGTGTTCCCTAATGCTTTGTGTGCTTTATTAGCCTTTCAAACAAAATCATTAATACTTTATCTATTTTATTTATTCCATTTAATAAACAATTCAATAAATAATAGGTAGTTGATGAATGTTTTCTAATTAATCAATCAATTGATCTTTCCTTGTATAAAGGAGTATTCTTTCTTCACTGTACTATATTGCTTTTCACTTGAAATTTCAGTATTTACTGAAAAAAAAATTATATCTGACAATCTTCATGCTTAGAGACTTGGAGTGAATTTTTTCCCTCCTTTTCTAAGGTTTGTAATAACTGAATCTGCGATTAAGATTACTTTCATAAAATACTGAATGATTAATGATTTTAATAATATTAAATTGCTTTTAGTAGATTGCTAATGACATTAGGATCAGGATATAAACTGAAGCAGCTGGTTATAGTCACTCACGTTGAAAATATGTGGCTTTCAATTGCTCATATTCCAAATCAAGTATAAAACTTTCATAACTAAATGTTGAGAAAAACATTAGAGAAACTTAGGAAAAACATAATAAATATAGCTATGAATTCAAATTTTAATTACTGTGTCTGAGACGGTATCAAGAATTTTGAGATGTGTGATCAATCTGTCTTAATTATATAATGTGCATATATACAGCTATCTATATTTTTAAAATACACATCTTTCTTTCAGGAAACCCAAAGTATTTTATGATTAATGAAAGAATGAATCCTATGAATTAACTGATTTTGGTAATATTGTCATTTTCATTAAAAAACAGAACAAGTAAAGTTTTTGAAAGATTATTACTCCGGCCACTTAGCAATACTTTGGTTTGGCTCAGAAAACTCATACTAAAAACAAGCTTGCCTCCTCTACCATACAAAATCTTAAGCTAAAAATACCACTGTTGCCAGAAAAAAAAATATTTTCTATGCCTCCCTTTTAGATAAAAATGGCCAAGAGACACAGGTCTGGTTAATGAGATATATAATTTGGCATTTTTTGGTGTCCTTCAAGAGGGACTGATTGAGCTGGCATGTGCCTTCTAACTTATGCCCTCCCCACTTTCCTCACTGGAATACAAACATGATACCTGCAGGCAAAATAGTCATGTCAAGAGTGGGGGCAGATAAACATATGCTGAATGGTGGAGTAGAAAGTGCCTGGTGATTGATGGCATCATGAAGCCACCATGCCTGTTCCTGACCCTTTTTCTCTGAACTTTTTATTATATTGAAAAACAAAATAATTCATTCATTTAAGTCACAACTTAATATAATTCTGACTGACTCATCAGCTTTTCAAAGTCATTTGAAATTCTTTAAACAGTATATTTAATGGTGAAAACCATGCCCTCAGAAAATTCATATATATATATATATATATAAAAATATTAAATCTCGTCATCATCCACAGGTAGTTGATGTATAGCTATATGCATCTTTCTTAGGTTAGAAATTTTAGTTGTCAATGGAGTGAAACCAGGAACAATAGAATTCAAGCAAAAACATCCGATTTTTATAATCATATTTTCACATTTCAGAGATTTTTTTCCCCTTGGAAATAGAAGAAAAGCACAGAAAAGAAAGTTGTATACTAGACTGTCTTTCAAGAAAGCAGAAGTAGTAAGTAATAGGATATTGGGAAGACTTGTCAGAAAGTATATAGATATTTAAGACAAGTTTCTTCTTGTCTAAACAAACCACCAAAAGACATGGTAGCTTTGAATAATTCTGAAACCTCTGTGAGTCTTTATAAATTCAAGCAAAATCAACATTTATTTGGAATCACATTTGTTCAAGACGTTGTGCAAGTATTATGCTAGATACTACATAGAAAATAAAGATAACTGAGTCTCAATCTATTCCATCACACTGTTTATAATCTAAACTGAAAACATAATATAAAACAAAGTGATGTCATTTAATGAGATAGTTGAGCATGAATTTCATATAAAATCATTTAAAATCCTACACATAATTTAATATCTAGTAGACTGTTGATAAGTATGTGTACATTAAATAACAAATTGCTCTGGTATGGCACAGTAGGGAGCAATTAGTTTTGCCTGGAGAGCCTCTCTCTCTCTTTAGTTGCTATGTTGTTTCTGACTCTTGAGACTCCATGGACTGTGGCCTGCCAGGCTTCTCTGTCCATGGGATTCTCCTGAGGTGGATGAAACTGGAGCCTATTATACAGAGTGAAGTAAGCCAGAAGGAAAAACATAAATACAGTATACTAATGCACATATATGGAATTTAGAAAGATGGTAACAATAATCCGGTGTACGAGACAGCAAAAGAGACACTGATGTATAGAACAGTCTTATGGACTCTGTGGGAGAGGGAGAGGGTGGGAAGATTTGGGAGAATGGCATTGAAACATGTAAAATATCATGTAAGAAACGAGTTGCCAGTCCAGGTTCGATGCACGATACTGGATGCTTGGGGCTAGTGCACTGGGACGACCCAGAGGGATGGTATGGGGAGGGAGGAGGGAGGAGGGTTCAGGATGGGGAACACATGTATACCTGTGGCGGATTCATTTTGATATTTGGAAAAACTAATACAATTATGTAAAGTTTAAAAATAAAATAAAATTAAAAAAAAAGAATACAGGAGAGGGTTGCCAGTTCCTTCTCCAGGGGATGTTCCCAACTCTGGAGTCCAATCCAGGTCTCCTGCATTGCAGGCAAATTCTTTACCAACTGAGCTATGAAGTGAAACCCCAAGGGAGAGCCAGAGATTATGAATATTTAGACATTTGCACTGAGTTTGGATGAGAATGACATTGATAATCAGATCTTTTTAGGAGAATGGTAGGAAACTGGGTGAAGGACACTTTAAACGTGAGCGAAGTGAAAGTGAAGTCGCTCAGTCGTGTCAGACCCTTAGCAACCCCATGGACTGCAGCCTACCAGGCTCCTTCGTCCATGGGATTTTCCAGGCAAGAGTACTGGAGTGGGGTGCCATTGCCTTCTCCCATATCTATGCACTGCTGCTGCTGGTAAGTCGCTTCAGTCGTGTCCGACTCTGTGCTACCCCATAGATGGCAGCCCACCAGGCCCCGCCGTCCCTGGGATTCTCCAGGCAAGAACACTGGAGTGGGTTGCTATTTCCTCCTCCAATGCATGAAAGTGAAAAGTGAAAGTGAAGTCGCTCAGTCGTGTCTGACTCTTAGCGACCCCATGGACTGCAGCCTACCAGGCTCCTCCATCCATGGGATTTTCCAGGCAAGAGTACTGGAGTGGGTTGCCATGAGTGAAGTGATAAAGGTGTTAAAAATGATTGGTGTAGTCTAAAAATGCTGTATGTCTCTTGGTGCTAGGAATCAAGATGTATGGGGAGATGAGCACTTAATGATAGCATGTTGCTGTTCAGTTGCTAAGTCATGTGGGATTCTGGCGACCCCACGGAATTTAGCTCACCAGGCTCCTCTGTCCAGACAAGTTGCCATTTCCTTCTCCAGGGAATGACAGGATGAAGCAGGTTCACATAGAATTATGACTTTTCTGCAGGGAGTTTGGATATTATTCTCAGTGGGAAAACATTCAATTTTTTAATTTAAACTAGAAATGTGATTCTGCTTTTGTTTAGAAATATAATCTTGGGCAATATGAACACTGGTTGGAGAAACTGAAACACAAATGCAGGAAGATTGATCATCTAGGAGACAATTTAAATGATCTAAGTTGTTGAGGACTTAATTGAAGATTCTACCTCCAAAGTAATGAACAAGAGGTGGACATATTAAATAATAAGACTGCAGATCCTAAGCTTTGGCAAACAATTGAATAGGTGGTAAGAGTAGAAGGGTGAATTTGAAGCTAAGACTTAGTCTGAGTTACTGGAAAAATGAGGAGATGAGAGTTAATTAACCTAAGAATAAAAAAGGAGATAAAAATGTGGAAGGGAAAATACTAACTTCAGTTTTATCCATGTGTTGTCTGAGGTGTCAGGAGTACAAGTTTATGTAAGTGCTCAGGCTTGCCCTTCATTGCTTGTTTTCATGAATTGTAAATAGGATGGTATCATTAATGATGCCTATATTTTAAGAAGGTGAATTTTCTAATAATAACTATAATGAGTACACTGTAGTCACAATAATAACTTTATTCATGTAATAATTTACAAATATATTTTATACTCATTTTCTACTTAATGCTTACAATGATCATAAGATCACTGGGGCAAGAGTTAATATCCCAGGTTTTTAGATGAGTCAAGGAAATGAGAGAACTGAAATCACTTATCTAAGGACAGACAGGTAAAAATATGGTTAAGGTGCCTGGAACACAATTCTTTTGAATGCTTGTCCAAGGATTTTTTCACTTTATTATTGGTCTTAGAATAAAGATACAAGCTGAAAATTCACAAACTAGTTTTGGTAATAATAATAGCAAAGACTATGCAAACTAATATTTTGGGAAAGTCATTATTTTAGATGTGTATGTGATCATGTATAAATATTATATATAGTATGTTTATATGTGTGTGTGTGTGTGTGTGTGTGTGTACACATGCGTGGAAAGGATATATGTATATGTATGTATATATATATACACACACACATATATAATATTTTTTTCTTTTTATTTTTTAAATCTCTAGCCTCCAATTAAAATAAATAAATTAAAAAGTTAAAATACTGAGACTAACAATCCATCAAAATTATATACGACACCATTTGTTTAGGTCCTATTTAACTTATATTGCGTTATGCATTAATATTTCAGTGCCTCACATATATTTTGTAAAGGTTATTTTTAATTTATGGCAATTTTATTTTTTTTTCCATTTGTTGTTGTTTTTTAAAATTTTTTAAAAGAATTTATTTATTTATTTTTGCTCTTTCACCTAACTTATACCATAGTGTTTCTAAATAGTTTAAATTATTTTTTATATGATATTATACATGTTTTTGGAGAAGGCAATGGCACTCCACTCCAGTACTCTTGCCTGGAAAATCCCATGGACAGAGGAGCCTGGTAGGCTGCAGTCCATGGGGTCGCTGGGAGTCAGAAACGACTGAGTGACTTCATTTTCACTTTTCACTTTCATGCATTGGAGAAGGAAATGGCAACCCACTCCAGTGTTCTTGCCTGGAGAATCCCAAGGACGGGGAAGCCTGGTGGGCTGCAGTCTATGGGGTCGCACAGAGTCGGACACGACTGAAGCGACTTAGCAGCAGCAGCAGCAGCATACAGGTTTTAATGCCATTCTCTCAAATCATCCCCCCTCCTCCCTCTCCCACAGAGTCCAAAAGACTGTTCTATACATCTGTGTCTCCTTTGCTATCTCGCATACAGGGTTATCATTACCATCTTTCTAAATTCCATATATATGCGTTAGTATACTGTATTGGTGTTTTTCTTTCTGGCTTACTTCACTCTGTATAATAGGCTCCAGTTTCATCCACCTCATTAGAACTGATTCAAATGTATTCTTTTTAATGGCTGAGTAATACTCCATTGTATATATGTACCACAGCTTTCTTATCCATTCTTCTGCTGATGGACATCTAGGTTGCTTCCATGTCCTGGCTATTAGAAGCAGTGCTGCGATGAACATTGGGGTACACGTGTCTCTTTCCCTTCTGGTTTCCTCAGTGTGTATGCCCAGCAGTGGGATTGCTGGGTCATATGGCAGTTCTATTTTCAGTTTTTTAAGGAATCTCCACACTGTTCTCCATAGTGGCTGTACTAGTTTGCATTCCCACCAACAGTGTAAGAGGGTTCCCCTTTCTCCACACCCTCTCCAGTATTCACTGCCTGTAGACTTTTGGATTGAAGCCATTCTGACTGGTGTGAAATGGTACCTCATTGTGGTTTTGATTTGCATTTCTCTGATAATGAGTGATGTTGAGCATCTTTTCATGTGTTTGTTAGCCATCTGTATGTCTTCTTTGGAGAAATGTCTATTTAGTTCTTTGGCCCATTTTTTGATTGGGTCGTTTATTTTTCTGGAATTGAGCTGCAGGAGTTGCTTGTATATTTTTGAGCTTATAAGCATATTTTTTTCCACTTACTTCAACTAAAATAATACATTTTAAGAAACTGAGTGCAGAAACATAAATGAGAATTAATTTTTCCATTAAGATGGATATTAAGATATTGTTCAATAATGAAAAACAGTGCTACTCTTTCCACAAGATTTCTTTTGCTTTGAAAATGTATCAATACTTTATAAAAACATGTAATTACTTTTTAAATGTTATTTTAAATGAATTGATATGTAAATATTTGTACTTTTTGTTTCAATTTCAATCACAGTTAATATTGATAATTATTTATCCATGAAAGAAAAAGTGCTCAATAATTTTTAAGAGTGTAAAGGGGCCTTGAGACCAAATATATATAAGAAGTGTTATAAAATTTCAGATAATTTATATGTAGTTGTTGCTTTAAACCTTCATGATACCTCTGCAGGGATTGAGAGTTTGAGCTCACGGGCTCTACATGTAAGTCACCTGTCACCCTTACTCAAATAATAGCTCCGTAACTGACTAGTTATGAAATCTAAGCAAGCTACTTAACTCCTCAGTGCCTGTTTTATCAGTACTACAATGGTAATAAGGTATTTAGCTGAGCTACTCCCAAAGAATTCAAGAGTTATGACATGGCATTTCAAGGGCTGGGTGGTAGAAATAGTACACTCCAGCTGCAGGCAATAAATGGATGCACTGTCTGCAGAGAAAATATAAATTTTTTAAAAAGTTACTAAAAGTAAGTTTGCTCTTATTATCACCAGGCACCTGCAATTCAAAACAATGTCAGTAATGAAATACTCGTTCTCCAAAATATCTTTTGTTAGATTAAGTTTTAGACAATTACCTGCACTCCAGGTGGATGACATCAACTGCCCCACCAGGAGAGAAAGCTGGGTAGCTCTTAGATTTGCTAGAGAGCCTTCCAGGCTACTGTCCACAGGGTCACAAAGAGTCGGACATGACTGAATGACTTAGCATGCACTCACACACTTCCTAGCTCTAGAGCCTCCTTGACATCTGCAGGTTGAGCCTCTGTTTCAGCTGCATTCCAGTTCAACCTCTCAATTCTATTTCTCTCACTGCTAACAGAAATTGTTCCTGCGAGTACCAGCCAATATATCTCATGTATTCAAAACTGTCTTAGAATCTGTTTCCCAGGGAATCTGATGCAGACAAGTAGCTAATCCAACATCATACAGATAGTGAATTTCAAAACCAGAATTCATATACCAGTAAGTTTGACTGCAGTGTACCCATAACCACTAATTACTACCTCATTATATACACACAGTTCCTTGGTATCTCCAATAACTACAAACAAAACAATGATCAGTGTTTCAGTGAAGCAGGCAATCCTAGATTTTCTCTTTGGCCTGATGTTCAGTCAGGAGCTTAAATCATTAATGATTAGAGGGACAATTATAACCTCTATTTGGAGTCATTGACCAGAAACCACTTTGAGTGGCAACCTTCCTAACCTGCAAAATCTCTGGAACAACCACAGAGATTGGAATCTGACTCAGGGAGTAAATGCTGATGTCTCACCTCATCAGCAGACTATGCACCTTTCCTTGATGTCTCTGTGTTAGCTGTATTCTGATAGCCAGTTGCTGGATTCATACTTATTTCTCTGAAAAGACAAAAGAGTTTGTGCTCTTACAAACCCTGATTGTCTACCAAACCATCAGCTAGCCTTCAAGGAGCATCATGAAGAATGCCTGCTTTATTTCTTTTGATTAAAAGTAATATATTTTCTAATATTTACATGGAAAATAGTTGGGATTTTACTTTTACTTTGCACAAAACCATAAAGAAGGAAAGCTAATACACATAATCATTCCCTAACAGGATACTCATTTTATTTTCCTTACAGTATTTGTTACCACCTGATATTTTCTCAAATTAACTTGCTAACTTGTTTATTTCTTTTCCTATTCCATTAATGTAAAATGAATGAGTAAGGAACTATTCTATCATTTTTAAGCTACTAGAAGAATGTAGGACAAACATAGTGTTTAACAAATGCTGGTTCAGTGAATGAATATCTGGAAAGAAAGGATAATAAAACATATTTTGAGAATCTGGTTAAAGTTTGAAGAAATATCTGTATTATTATTTATTTTGTACTTTGAAAAAATTTAAAAAGTTCTTAATCTCTATCATACACTTATGCTTGATACTAAATTTGAGGTGTCAAATTAAATAAATAATAACTGTCTTGAGAGACTCACCAGAACACAAACCAGGATATTTTGTAAACCACATTTGCACTGGATTATTAAAACTTAGTAGAAATTTTAGTGGCTAATATATCAATACTTTTAGGTAATATCTGATCATGTGACAAGAATCAACATTTAGTAGATGAATGCAATGTGTTAGTCACTGTGTTAAGATTTCTAAAACATATTATTAAATTCTAATCCTGAAATGTACTCTGTGCCAGAAAGTATTCGTATCCCCATTTTTCTAAAGGAATTCCTCACATAGTAAGTCTGTGACACAGAATTAGAATCCTGGAACCCAGGATTCTAACTCTAAAACCCACTAAAATTTCTAGCCACCTTCAACCTGGAGAAGGAATTTCAACCTTCAAGAAGAGATAAATTGAGTAACTCAGTTTTTGAGAAAGTCATTCAGATAAATATGTTAGTAACCATTTAATCATATTTCAATAGTAAAAACATCCTATTAACTTTTATAGCACAATTTTTATGAAGACTTTATTAGTGACAAGTACTATGAAATAATTATTGCTCTCAGATGGCTTGGGTATTTCTTCAGGTCCTAAGTTTTATTGAACAGATATTACTTTAATATAGTGTGAAATAAACATATTCCACAAAGGAATTTATACAAATGGGCAATAAACAGTGAAAATGTACTCAACATTAGTCAATGGGGAAATATAAATTAAAGTCACAATGAGATATCACTGAACACAGACTAGAATGGTGAAATTAAAAAGAGAAGAAAACCTCAGGGATTTTTCTAGGCTGAGGACAATGGTCTGTATCTTCAGAGATATTTTTGTTATACCAGTCTGATGCACTTGTCAAAACTCATCAGATGGTATACTTAGAATCTGTACATTTCAGTATAGGCAATTTTACATGAAAAAAGTAAGCAAATATTCAATTCTCATTATTGATATATATATTGCATAGTTAGTGGTGAAGTGCATGCAACTTACTTTTGAATAGTATCAAAGAATAATAAAATGGATTGATGGATGATAGAGGGATAGATGGTTGGATAGATGTATACACTGTTCCATTTTTTCAATGTTTCTATAGTTTAAATATTTTCATAACAAAATGCTAGAAAAAAATATAAGCACTTTCTTATGTCTTCTAATATAAAAATTCCTACATAAACTGTATCATAGAGTCTTCCTGACTTTCCTAGGCAGAATGTATCCCATCTTCTTCTGTACAACTAAGAGACATAAGGGATTAGGATAAGAAACAGATTATCTGGATCCTTCTCTCATTATATATTTATTGTTTAAATATTTTGCTTAAATTATGAATTGATTTTTTAGAAATTTTTATGTTAATCATTGTGGTGGCTTTTCAAGGGCAAGGCTTATCTGCATTCATTATTATATCTCTTTCCAATATTCAGTTCACTGTTCTGCATATGACTGATACTCAAAATTATCTGTTAAACAAAACTGAATTTTGGTTATCACCATCTATATTTACTTCCCTATAGTTCATTCTCCTTTCTTCATATATATGTTCTTCAATTTGGGCTTCCTAATCATCCATGACCCTTTCTGAAAATGGGGGACTATGGATCAAGAGGTTTTGATTAAAATAGTAATTTTAATTACTAGTAAAAGGTGAAGGGGGTTAAAATGTACAAACTTCCAGGAAAGTAAATATTAAACATGCTGAGAAAGTAAATATTAAAAGTTTTCAAAACAAGGATAGAAATTTGTAACTATGTATAAAGATTGATATTCAGTTCAGTTCAGTTCAGCTGCTCAGTAGTGTCCAACTCTTTGCGACCCCATGAATCGCAGCATGCCAGACCTCCCTGTCCATCACCAACTCCCAGAGTTCACTCAGACTCACGTCCATCGACTCAGTGATGCCATCCAGCCATCTCATCCTCTGTCATCCCCTTCTCCTCCTGCCCCCAATCCCTCCCAGCATGAGTCTTTTCCAATGAGTCAACTCTTCGTGCGAACTTTACTGACTGTGTTACAAAATATCTGCCTGCTTTTAAAGATTATTTAGAGTAGGGCCTCTTCAAAACACTCCTTTACATATGACCTTGAGAAACTCATTACAGAGGCAACACTGAAGCATCCTCTGGTTTGTTGATAAGTACACTTGAAGTCAAAAGTGAGATGACCTTTAACTTCAACAGTGGTAGGCTCAGGAAATAATTCTATGATTTTAATATTGGAAATAATAATATGATTTCAGTATTCAGGTAACTTAAAGGATAATGGTGATAGGAAGGAACTTCTAGTAGTTTATGAATTCATATCTAAGGAGAAGTAAGAAAATACAGGTGAGAGAGAATAGAACTTAATTCTGTATAATATTAAAGTCAAAAGGTATGTTGACTATCCATATATTCTTCACATGAGTTTCATGTCTAAACTACACAAAAAAAATATGGAACATGGACCCTGCCCTCAAGGGGCATACTTCTGTTCTTCAGGAGAATTCCCATGGAAGGAAAGTGAAAAAAGTCTTGTTGCTAGAGTCAGGAACTTTCTGCTTGACCCATCTACAACTTTAGTAGAAAATATCAATTTTTCATAAATTAGAGGATTAAGGATGTTTTCAGAAGCTACTTTCTTAAACATATAGTCACTCCTCATTAGGAAATAATAGTGACAGCTGATCGCATAAATGTAAGATCTCAAAAAAACTAAAAGCATATTGTTTTTCTAACTTTGCAAATTCTAAATCTACTAGATTGTTTTTATGAAGCCATGTATTAATTATAATGCTCTCATAAACATCATAAACATGCAATATTATTTTTTGAAGTCAACATAAATTTAGATTAATAAAACTAATTTGTGTATTATTTCAAGGATTTTAAATATTGCAAACAAGCTTCCCTGGTGGCTCAGACAATAAAGAATTTGTCTGCAATGGAGGAGACCTAGGTTCAATCCCTGGGACAGGAAGATCCCCTGGAGAAGGAAATGGCTACCTACTCCAGTATTCTTGTCTGAAGAATCCCATGGACAGAGGAGTCTGGTGGGCTACAGTTTACAGAGTTGCAAAGAGTCAGACATGACTGAGTGACTAACACACATATACATAAACAGACTCCAATACATTGACTTATTTCTTATTTAGTATTAGAAGAGCAGTACAGCATAGTGAATGTCAACTCTGCCGCTGGACACCCTGACTTCAAATTCTGATTGAGGACACAACATCTGTATTAATTTTAGTGAGTTAATTTACTATCTCTGAATTAAGTTTTCCTGACCTATAGTGGAATATGAGTAATACTGGTTATCTCACATTTTTGATGTGAGGATTTTAAAAGTGTATAAGATATATATTTATAATACAGCATAATATATAGTATCTATTATGATATGTGGCATATTATAATATTATATTCTAAAATATCCATATATGTATATATATAAGAACATTACCTGGCACACAGTAACTTCTTACCATCATTATTTAATACTCTACTGGGATTAGAAGGGGAAAATGGGTCTTGTTTGATGGGCTGGACTAGTTTCAGTAAATCTTTAATCCAATTTTCTGTTGATGGGAGGGGCTGTGTTCCCCCCTGTTGTTTGACATGAGACCAAAATATGGTGGAGGTAGAAGGCAATGGCAATCCACGCCAGTACTCTTGCCTGGAAAATCCCATGGACAGAGGAGCCTGGTAGACTGCAGTCCATGGGGTCGTGAAGAGTTGGACACGACTGAGCGACTTCACTCTCACTTTTCACTCTCATGCATTGGAGAAGGAAATGGCAACCCACTCCAGTATTCTTGCCTGGAGAATCTCAGGGATGGTGGAGCCTGGTGGGCTGCCGTCTATGGGGTCACACAGAGTCGGACACAACTAAAGCGACTTAGCAGCAGTAGCAGCAGCAATGAAGATAGTGATGACCTCCTGTGTTATCTTCCCATGTATACACTGCTGCATTTAGTGCCCCTGAACCTGCAGCAGACCCCACAGTCAGTCTCTCCATTCAGGAAGCTTCCATAAGCCTCTTATCCTAATCCCTCAGACAGCAGACAGAATGAAAACCACAATCGCAAAAAACTAAACAAATTGATCACATGGACCATAGCCTTGTCTAACTCAAGGACTATGAGCCATGCCATGTAGGGCCACCCAAGATGGATGGGTCATGGTGGAGAGTTCTGACAAATGTCGCTCACTGGAGATGGGAATGGCAAATCATTTCAGTATTCTTGCTTTGAAAACGCCATGAACACTATGAAAAGGCAAAAAGATAGGACACTGAAAGATGAACTCCCCAGGTCTGTAGGTGCCCAATATGCTACTGGAGAAGAGTAGAGAAATAACCCTAAAAGGAATGAAAAGATGGAACCAAAGCAAAAACAATGCCCGCTTGTGGATGTGACTGGTTATGGAAGTAAAGTCCAATGCTGTAAAGAACAATATTGCATAGAAACCTGAAATGTTAGGTCCAAGAATCAAGGTAAATTGGAAGTGGTCAAACAGGAGATAGCAAGAGAAAACGTCAACATTTTAGGAACCAGTGAACTAAAATGGACTGGATGGGAGAATTTAAATTAGATGATCATTATATCTACTACAATGGGCAAGAATCCCTTAGAAGACATGGAATAGCCATCATAGTCAACAAAAGAGTACAAAATGCAGTACTTGGGTGCAACTTCAAAAATGACAAAATGATTTCTGTTTGTTTCCAAGGCAAACCATTCAATATCACAGTAATCCAAGTCTATGCCCCAAGCAGTAATGCTGAAGAAGCTGACGTTGAACAGTTCTATGAAGACCTATAAGACCTTCTAGAACTAACACCCAAAAAAGATGTCCTTTTCATCATAGGGGACTGGAATACAAAAGTGGGAAGTCAAGAGATATCTGAAATAACAGGCAAATTTGGCCTTGGAGTATGAAATGAAGCAGGGCAAAGGTGAATAGAGTTTTGCCAAGAAAATACATTGGTCAGAGTAAACATCCTCTCCCAAAAGCACAAGAGAAGATTCTACACATGGACATCACCAGATGGTCAATACAAAATCAGATTAATTATATTCTTTGCCACCAAAGGTGGAGAAGCTCTATACAGTCAGCAAAAACAAGACCAGGAGCTAACTGTGGCTCAGATCATGAACTTTTTATTGCCAAATTGAGACTTAAATTGAAGTAAGTAGGGAAAACCACTAGATCATTCAGGTATGACCTAAGTCAAATCCCTTAAGATTATACAGTGGAAGTAAGAAATAGATTCAAGAAATTAGATCTGATAGACAGAGTGCCTGAAGAACCAAGGATGGAGGTTCATGACATTGTACAGGAGACAGGGATCAAGACCATTCCCAAGAAAAAGAAATGCAAAATGGCAAAATGGTTGTCTGAGAAGGCCTTACAAATACTTAAGAAAAGAAGAGAAGCTAAAGACATAGGAGAAAAGGAAAAATATACCCATTTGAATGCAGAATTACAAAGACTAGCTCAGCGAGATAAGAAAGCCTTCATCAATGATCAGTGCAAAGAAATAGAGGAAAACAATAGAATGGGAAAGACTAGAGATCTCGTCAAGAAAATCAGAGATACCAAGGGAAGTTTTCATGCAAAGATGGCACAATAAAGGACAGAAATGGTATGAACCTAACAGAAGCAGAAGATATTAAGAAGAGGTGGCAAGCATAAATAGAACTATATGAAAAAGTTCTTCATGACCCAGATAATTATGGGTGAATGATGTGATCATTCACCTAGAGCCAGACATCCTGGTATGTAAAATCAAGTGGGCCTTTGGAAGCATCACTAGGAACAAAGCTAATGGAGGTGATGGAATTCCAGTTGAACTATTTCAAATCCTAAAAGATGATGCTCTGAAAGTGCTGCACTCAATATGCCAGCAAATTTGGAAAATTCAGCAGTGGCCACAGGACTGGAAAAGGTCAGTTTTCATTCCAATCCCAAAGAAAGGCAATGCCAAAGAATGTTCAAACTACAGCACAATTGTACTCATTTCACACACTAGGAAAGTAATGCTCAAAATTCTCCAAGCCAGGCTTGTACGGTACATGAACCATGCATTTCCAGATGTTCAAGCTGGATTTAGAAATCGCAGAGAATACAGAGATCAAACTGTCAACATCTGTTGGTTCATCAAAAAAGCAAGAGAGTTCTAGTAAAACATATAATTATGTTTTATTGACTATGCTAAAGCATTTGATAGTGTGGATCACAACAGACCATGGAAAATTCTTCAAGAAGTGAGAATACCAGACCACCTTACCTGTCTCCTGAGAAATCTGTATGAGGGTCAAGAAGCAACAGTTAGAACTGGACATGGAATAACAGACTTGCTCCAAATAAGGAAAGGTGTATGTCAAGACTGTATATTGTCACCCTGCTTATTTAACTTATATTCAGAGTGCATCATAAGAAAAGCTGGTTGGATGAAGCACAAGCTGGAATCAAGATTGTGGGGGAGAAATAACAATAACCTCAGATATGCAGATGACACCACCCTTTTGGTGGCAAGTGAAGAAGAACTAAAGAGTCTCTTGATGAAAGTGAAAGAGGAGAGTGAAAAAGCTGGCTTAAAACTCAACATTCAGAAAGTTAAGATCATGGCATCCAATCCCATTACTTCATGGCAAATAGATGGGGAAACAATGGAAAAAGTGACAGACTTTATTTTTGGGGCTCCAAAATTAGTGCAGATGGTTACTGAAGCCATGATTAAGAGATGCTTGCTCCTTGGAAGAAAAGCCATGGCCAACCTAGATAGCATATTGAAAAGCAGAGATATAACTTTGCCAACAAACGTCCAATTAGACAAAGCTACGGTTTTTCCAATAGTCATGTATGGATGTGAGAGTTGGACCATAAAGAAAGCTGAGTGCTGAAGAATTGATGCTTTTGAACTGTGGTGTTGGAGAAGACTCTTGAGAGTCCCTTGGACAGCAAGGAGATCCAACCAGTCAATGCTAAAGAAAAACAGTCCTGAATATTCATTGGAAGGACTGTTGCTTAAACTCCACTACTTTGGCTACTGAGGTGAAGAACTGACTCATTGGAAAAGACCCTGAAGCTGGGAAAGGTTGAAGGTGGGAAGACAAGGGGATGACAGAGTATGAGATGGTTGCATGGCATCACTGACTCAATGGATATGAGTTTGAGCAATTTCTAGGAGTTGGTGGTGGACAGGGAAGCCTGGCTTGCTGAAGTCCAAGGGTTTTCAAAGTGTTGGACATGACTGAGTGACTGAACTGAACTTGATTAGATAGTCCTTCTATTAGATAGTCTAATCAAGTTCAGTTCAGTCACTCAGTCATGTCCAACACTTTGCAAACCCTTGGACTTCAGCAAGCCAGGCTTCCCTGTCCATCACCAACTCCTAGAACTTGCTCAAACTCATATACTCTCCATTTTTTGAAAGCAGTATAATTCTGTTCAATAAGTCTGAGTTATTCAAATCCTTCTTGTCTTTGTTTTCAGTAGTGAAATAACAAGATAGACTATTTTTAAGCTAATGATTTTAAAAGTCAGCTATGTGCTGCTGTTGCTGCTGCTACCCCATAGACGACAGCCCATCAGGCTCCCCTGTCCCTGGGATTCTCCAGGCAAGAACACTGGAGTGGGTTGCCATTTCCTTCTCCAATGCATGAAAGTGAAAAGTGAAAGTGAAGGCGCTCAGTCGTGTCTGACTCCTAGCGACCCCATGGACTGCAGCCCACCAGGCTCCTCCATCCATGGGATTTTCCAGGCAAGAGTACTGGAGTGGGGTGCCATTGCCTTCTCCCAGCTATGTGCTATTGACAGCTAAATTTTAATATCAAAAATGATATGCCTCAAAAGAGATACATTGACCAATGAAATAAAATTTGGAGATTTGGAGCCCAGAAATAAACCCATATGTATATGAGCAACTAATATTAACAAGGGATTCAATAATACTCAGCAGGAAAAGGATAGTTTCTTCAATAAATTTTTCTGGGAAAACTACATACTCTCAAGCAAAAAAATGAATGTGGCCCCCAACTTACTCCATTTACAAATATTATCTTGTACTGTGTAAAGAATTCCATGTAAGATCTGTTACCATGATACTCCAAAAATAAAACAATGTTCCTTTAAATTGGTCTTGGTAATTTTTGAATTTGACACCAAAAACACAAGCGACAGAAG
Organism: Bos indicus x Bos taurus; assembly: GCF_003369695.1. Lineage (NCBI taxonomy): Eukaryota > Metazoa > Chordata > Mammalia > Artiodactyla > Bovidae > Bos > Bos indicus x Bos taurus. Next base: position 33,364,265 of record NC_040086.1, read on the forward strand.
CAAAAATCAAGTGGGACTACATCAAACTTAAAAGCTTCTGCACAGCCAAGGAAACAATTGACAAAAAAAAAAAAAAAAAAGTAGAATTGGAAAAGAATGATTGCAAACCATCAATCTGATAAGAGTTAATATCCAAACATACATAAGGAACTCATACAGTTCTACTGAAAAAGAAACCTGATATAAAAAATGTGCAGAGGACTTAGATATTTTTCCAAAAAGGAAATACAAATGGTCAGGAAGTATTTGAGAATGTCACTATCACTAATCATCAGAGAAATACATATCAAAACCTCAGTGAGATATCACCTGTCACCTGCTAGAACAGCTGTCATCAAAAAGACAAGAGATAAATGCCGGCAAGGATATCAAGAAAAGAGAACCCTGGTGCACTGTTGGTGGAGATTTAAATTAGGATAGTCACTGTAGAAAACAGTGTGAGCATTCCTCAAAAAGGTTAAAAATAGAACTACCATATGATCCAAAAGCCTCACTTCTAGGTATACATCTAAAGGAAATGAAATCACTATCTCAAAAAGATATCTCAAAAAGATAACTCTCAAGTTAGCTGCAGTATTCACAATAACCAAGATCTTGAAGCAAATATCCATCGGATATCGATAACAGCATATCCATCTATCTATCTAGGGAGAGAGAGAAACACCATATGATCTCACTTACACGTGGAATGCCAAAGCCCTGAACTCAGAAACACAAGAGAGAATGGTGGTTGCAGGGGCTGAGGAGGGGTAGAGAAAATGGAGGACATATTGGTCAGGGGATACAAACTTTCAGTCATAAGATGAAAAAGTTCTGTGGATCTAAGTTATGGCATGATGACAGTGGTTAACAATACTGTATTGTATAGTTGAAAATTGCTGAGGGTAGAGTTTTAATATTCTGTCTATAAAAATAACAACAATGGTAATTATGTGAGGTGAAGGTTGTGTTAACCAATCTTATTGTGGTAAATAATTTAAAATATACATACGTCTCAAGTCCTTACACTGTACACCTTAAACTTACACACTATTGCATGTCAATTAAATCTCACTAAGACTTCCCAGCTGGTGCAGTGGTCGGGAAGATCGCCTGGAAAAGGAAATGGCAATACACTCCAACGGTTTTGTCTGATAAATCCCATGGACAGGGGAGCCTGGAGGGCTGCAGTCCATGGGGTCACAGAGTTGACACAACTTAGTGACTGAGCCGTGAGCGGTGGCTGCGCAGCGCTGAGGCAAGTGGCAGCTGTGCAGCGCTGGAGCAGCGAGCAGCCAAGAGGTCCTGACCACGTCCGCCTTCTCCTGACCACATTTAAGGTCAGGAGAGGTGGCCGTGAGGAGATTCCCCACGTCCAAGGTCAGAGTAACCCCAGGAAGAGGGAAGGCGCTGAGAGAGGGAATCAGGGGGCAGACAGACTGAAATCACGATCACAGAAAACTAACCAATCTAATCACATAGACCACAGCCTTGTCTAATTTAATGAAACTATGAGCCATGCTGTGTAGGGGCACCCAAGACAGACAGGTCATGGTGGAGAGATTTGACAGAATGTGGTCCACTGGAGAAGGGAATGGCAAACCACTTCAGTATTCTTGCCTTGAGAACCCCATGAACAGTATGAAAAGGCAAAAAGATAGGACACTGAAAGATGAACTCCATATGTCAGTAGGTGCCCAATATGCTACTGGAGATCAGTGGAGAAATAACTCCAGAAAGAATGAAGAGATGGAGTCAAAGCAAAAACAACACACGATTGTGGATGAAACTGGTGATAGAAGCAAAGTCCGATGCTATAAGAGCAATATTGCATAGGAACCTGGAATGTTAGATACATGAATGAAGGAAAATTGGAGTGGTCAAACAGAAGATGGCAAGAGTGAACATTGACATTTTAGGAATCAGCAAACTAAAGTGGACAGGAATGGGTGAATTTAACTCAGATGACCATTATATTTACTACTGTGGGCAAGAATTCCTTAGAAGAAATGGAGTAGCCATCACAGTCAACAAAAGAGTCCAAAATGGAGTACTTGGTTACAGTCTCAAAAATGACAGAATGATCTCCATTTGTTTCCAAGGCAAACCAGTAATGCTCAAGATCACAGTAATCCAAGTCTATGCTCCAACCAGTAATGCTGAAGAAGCTGAACGATTCTATGAAGACCTACAAGACCTTTTTGAACTAATGCCACCCCAAAATGTCCTTCTCATCATAGGGGCCTGGAATTCAAAAGTAGGAAAGGAACAGGCAAATTTGGCCTTGGTGTACAAAAATGAAGCAGGGCAAAGGCTAATAGAGTTTTGCCAAAAGAATGTATTGGTCAGAGCAAACATCCTCTTCCAACCATGCAAGAGAAGACTCTACACATGGATATCACCAGATGGTCAATACAGAAATCAGATTGATTTTATTATTTGCAGCCAAAGATGGAGAAGCTCTATACAGTCAGCAAAAACAAGACCAGGAGCTGACTGTGGCTCAGACCATGAACTCCTTATTGCCAAATTCAGATTAAATTGAAGTAAGTAGGGAAAACCATTAGACCATTCAGGTATGACCTAAATCAAATCTCTTGTGATTATGCAGTAGAAATGAGAAACAGATTCAAGGGATTAGATCTGGTATAGTGCCTAATGAGTTATGGACAGAGGTTCATGACATTGTATAGGAGACAGGGATCAAGACAATCCCCAGGAAAAAGAAATGCAAAAAGGCAAAATGGTTGTCTGAGGAGGCATTACAAATAGCTGAGAAAAGAAGAGAAGCAAAAAACAAAGCAGAAAAGGAAAGATATACCCATTTGAATGCAGAGTTCCAAAGAATAGCAAGGAGAGATAAGAAAGACTTCCTCAGTGATAAATGCAGAGAAATAGAGGAAAACAATAGAATGGGAAAGATTTCTTCAAGAAAATTAGAAATTTCTAATTTGCATGAACATATTTGCATGAACATATCATGCAAAGACGGGCTCAATAAAGGACAGAAATGATATGGACCTAACAGAAACAGAAGATATTAAGAAGAAGTGGCAAGAGTACACAGATCAACTGTACAGAAAAGATCTTCATGACCAAGGTAATCACGATGGTGTGATCACTGACCTAGAGCCAGACATCCTGGAATGTGTCAAATGGGCCTTAGGAAGCATCACTAGGCACAAAGCTAGTGGAGGTGATGGAATTCCCATTGAGCTATTTCAAATCCTGAAAGATGATGCTGTGAAAGTGCTGCACTCAACATGCCAGCAAATTTGGAAAACTCAGCAGTGGCCACAGGACTGGAGAAGGTCAGTTTTCGTTCCAATCCAATCCAATCCTTTGGTTGCCTTTCCAAAGAAAGGCAATGCCAAAGAATGCTCAAACTACCACACAATTGCACTCATCTCACACTAGTAAAGCTAGTAAAGTAAAGCTAGCTTTAGTAATAGTAAATACTAATAAATACTTGCTTCAGTAAATAGTAATTAGTAAGCACTAGTAAATAGTATTACTATTTAGTAAATAGTAAATACTAACTTTAGTAAAGCTAGTAAAGTAATACCCAAAATTCTCCAAGCCAGGCTTCAACAATACATGAACTCTGAACTTCCAGATGATCAAGCTGGTTTTAGAAAAGGCAGAGGAACCAGAGATTAAATTGCCAACATCTGCTGGATCATTGGAAAAGCAAGAGAGTTTGAGAAGACATCTATTTCTGCTTTACTGACTATGCCAAAGCCTTTGACTGTGTAGATCACAATAAACTGTGGAAAATGCTTCAAGAGATTGGAATACCAGACCACCTAATCTGCCTCTTGAGAAACCTGTATGCAGGTCAGGAAGCAACAGTTAGAATATGACATGGAACAACAGACTGTTTCCAAATAGGGAAAGGAGTATATGTCAAGGCTGTATATTGTTACCCTGCTTATTTAACTTCTATGCAGAGTACATCATGAGAAATGCTGGGCTGGATGAAGCAGAAGCTGGAATCAAGATTTCCGGGAGAAGTATCAATAACCTCAGATATGCAGATGATACCACCCTTATGGCAGAGTTAAGAAGAACTCAAGAGCCTCTTGATGAAAGTGAAAGAGGAGAGTGAAAAAGTTGGCTTAAAGCTCAACATTCAGAAAACGAAGATCATGGCATCTGGTCCCATCACTTCATGGGAAATAGATGGGGAAACAGTGAAAACAGTGTCAGACTTTACTTTTGGGGGCTCCAAAATCACTGCAGATGGTGATTGCAGCCATGAAATTAAAAGACGCTTACTCCTTGGAAGGAAAATTATGACCAACCTAGATAGCACATTGAAAAGCAGAGACATTACTTTGTCAACAAAGGTCCGTCTAGTCAAGGCTATGATTTTTCTAGTAGTCATGTATGGATGTGAGAGTTGGGCTATAAAGAAAGCTGAGTACAGAAGAACTGATGATTTTGAACTGTGGTGTTGGAGAAGACTCTTGAGAGTCCCTTGGACTGCAAGGAGATCCAACCAGTGCATTCTAAAGGAAATCAGTCCTGAGTGTTCATTGGAAGGACTGATGCTAAAGCTAAAACTCCAATACTTTGGCTACCTGAAGCAAAGAGCTGACTCATTTGAAAAGACCCTGATGCTGGGAAAGACTGAGGGCAGGAGGACAAGGGGATGACAGAGGATGAGATGGTTGGATGGGATCATTGACTCAATGGGCGTGAGTTTGGGTAAACTGCGGGAGTTTGTGATGGACAGGGAGGCCTCATGTGCTGCAGTCCATGGGGTCACAAGAGTTGGACATGACTGAGAGACTGGTGTGACGTGAACTGAACTGAGTGACTGAGCACATATCTCATTAAAGCCAGAAACAATAAAAATAAAGGGTACATTAGTGAAAAAAAGTCACTAGTGCCAATCTTTTCCAGAAAGTTCAAAAATAAATATCTACCTGCCTGTTTGATGTGTTCACTTGAACAGGTGTCTCAAAATTAGCATGTCTTCTAACTCTGATACCTCTACCTCACAACCTGTTTTACTTTCAGCAGTCCTATCTCCTTAATTTGCACAATCTCCCATCCAGTTGGTCAGGTTCAATATAATCTTATCATTGACTCTTTTTTTTTTTTAAACATCTGGAATCCAGTAGGTCCATCTGTAGTATCCTGTTTGCTCCATATTCAAAATATCCTATATTCTAAATTTATGCATCTCACGCTTCTCTGCTACCACTCTGGTATAAGCTGCTAGCACTTCACACCTAGTCTCTTTAGACTACAGTCACTGCATCTCCTTATTCCTACGTATATACTCTTTCAGTCTCCTCTCCAATAGAAGTTTGAATATATTTAAAAATATCAGAGAGTGTGATATCACTACTCAAACTCTCCAATAATTTCCCATTTCACTCAGAATAAAATCTTAGAGAATCTGACTGATATGAACTAGTTCCCCTCTCCTACTTCACTTCTTCAATCTCTCTCTCCCATTCACTGGGTCCCAACCACATTGTGATGTTCTTGGAACATGTTCAGTACACTCTCAGATCATTCATTGTCTGCATTTGTTCTTCCCTTTGCCTGAAACTTTTCTCCTACCTATTAATATATGAACACCAGACTCAATCCTCCTTCAAGGCTCAGTTCAAATGTCAATGCCAAAGAGAATTCTTCCCTACTACAAAACAATACCCTTCTCATTTTCAATCTCCTTAACTTATTTTAGTTATCTTCATAATACTTATTATTATTGACATATTTAATATATGTTTGTTTAATATTCATCTCACTCAGCATAATATAAATCAAATTCTATGAGCAGAGGGACATATGTTTTATTTACCGCAATAACTCCATGCTTAGTTAAATCCTAACTCACAGTAGATGAAAAACAAATATTTGCTGAATGAAAGAATAAATGGTTGTTCAATTCGAGTTTCTTATGTCCATCACAACATTGAAATGTGGCTTGCTGAAGTGGTGGTGTGATTCTGTTTAATGATAATGATAATAATAATAATATTAAAAACCTTGAAAACTTAGAGTTCATAATCTCCACTATTCAGGGTTTATTTTCCTGTAGTTTTAAAATTATCTAACCATGAAGCATTAAAATGATTTGTGAAAACAAATCCTTAAGATGAATTGATTTATTCACTTTACTCCATACATTTTCCCTAGAAAGGTTACATAAAGATTAATTAGTGAAAGCAATCTGAACAGAGGGAATCCGGAACTATTAAGGGCTGCTTTTTAGTTTATATATCACTAAAGTAAGCATATAACTTCAAGTATTAATAAATTCTATGGTTTTGTTAGTAAATTAATTTTTAATGTTCATAATATTGCATATCTTTTAATTTTCTAATGCTTTGTGAGCATTAGTAATTTTTAGTGGGGCTGTTAGCTGTCAATATAATAATTCTTTTGAACTGGGTGGAAAAAATGTTTAAAATACCTTTCTGTATTGGAATATAAAGCCACAGAATATCCACACACTTTGTAATTTGATTTATAAGCTTAAGTGATGTATCCCTTGAAAAGCAATACCATTTAAGGGATGGTAAGAACAAAACACACACACAAAAGCCTATACCTTGATTTCATGCACAATTGTCATAATACATAAGAGCACAGAGAGGGAGTGAGATAACGCAGCAAGATAGATGGGAGATTAAAAAAGTGTCATCACTCACTCATGATTTTATTCCTTTTTCTCGAGAGGCAGAGAGAAAAATATCATCTCTTTATTTTCAGTTCAGTAAAACAAACTCCGAATGATGTAACCATGGACAAAAATGATTTCATGGAAATCATTATAAAATGTGTTGAAGACTATCTCAAGGGAATAGAAAGATAGGAAGACTGTTTTATTGAATCACATAAGATGAATATAAATATTCTACACAAGCATATTCCCATATGAGATAGAGAATCTAATTTGGGATTTGCAGCTCTTTCATCAAAGCATCAGGTCTGTGATGTTGGGAAGTCATTCACTTCGAAGGTGTGACAAATCACAGCCCCAGGTTTTTAGACAATCAGAAATGGGCTTTGCTTACCTCCATTTTCTCATTTTACATTTAAATATTATTGAATAAATGTCCAAGAAGTTTAAAATATTGTAATATGACCTTATATAACTTATTTGACAAGGGACTGACTAATAAAATAATCTTTAATAGAGCTATAATTTTTTATGGCATTTTATTGGCAATTACTGGAATCTAATAAATGTTTTACAGCTCAACCAATTCTTTGGGGAAATTCATGTAACACATGAAAAAAAATATGTACTGGAAAGAAAAAAAAGGTGCAGAAACAATACAATCTCAAATTAGAGCATATATATTTTCTAAAGAAACAGTTTCATTTTGTTTATTTTTATTTAAGAGAAAAAGTTTTATTTTTAGAGATCTAAAACCACAATTAAAATAATCTGAATTGATTAACTCTTCCAAAAATCTGATCCTAAATATCTACAGGTAGTGTAAAAAATGAAAAGACACAAGTCTTGTCTCATAACAAGAAATGTTCTGAAGTGGTCTATCATTATTAATTAACTTAAAATTCACTGCCAAAACATTAGTCACATGTTTGCTATTAATGTCAGCTTAATCAGCGCTTTCATGTGGAAATCTCAGATTTCTGCCTGATATTGCATTTCAAGACAGTGCTCCAAGAAAGGGGTGATTCAGGAGGGGAGAGTGGTTAATAAGACATGTCTAATCATTCTACAATTACCATTTAAAATAAATGACACTCAAACAAAAAGTGTGAGAAAAAATAGATTAAAATAGAGCTATTGTTCACACTAGATATTTTTTCCCTCTGTTTCAAAATTAATCCCTAGCAGATAGGCAAGGACACAATTAATCGGATAAATGAAACAATTACATAAATTCTTAGAAAGCAGTCTAAGACATAGTGGTCAAATGATTAATCTACATGTGCCTTGTGAAGAACAGACATAAGAATAAAATTAAAAAACAAACAAACAAACCAATTTGACAGCACTGTTCATCTTCTCTCATTTATTCCTGTTCATCCTTTTATCTCTTTCCCATATCTTTAAAAGTACATTTAAATAAGCATGATTGCTTTTAAATATTTTAATATTATACCAGTTTGACAGACATAGATACAGGATGGTTAAATGGAAAGAGTATAATACTTTAAGTTGTGAGATTCAGGTCTTGATTATCTGATATGAGAAAAGTTCTCTTATTCTTTTCTTAAAATTCATTTCTTAAAATTTTTGCTCATTTTAAATCATAACTGCACCACTTATTAGGTATGTGCTTTGGAATATATGTTTCCTAGTCTCAAATTCTTCATTTGTGAAATATAGACAATGACATGTATTATAGTTAGATAATATATGTAGAAATGTCCATTCAACATAATGCCAGAAGAATGGAAAGCACAATTGTAATAATCAGATCAGATCAGATCAGTCGCTCAGTCGTGTCCGACTCCTTGCAACCCCGTGAATTGCAGCACTCCAGGCCTCCCTGTCCATCACCAACTCCCAGAGTTCACTCAGACTCACATCCATCGAGTCAATGATGCCATCCAGCCATCTCATCCTCTGTCGTCCCCTTCTCCTCCTGCCCCCAATACCTCCCAGCATTAGAGTCTTTTCCAATGAGTCAACTCTTCGCATGAGGTGGCCAAAGTAATAATACAGAGAATTATACATTTTAAAGGGAAAATTCAAGGAATTAATGGAAGCAGAAAACAGAAAAGCTTTGATAACTTCAAATCACTTAGTTAATTTCTAAAGGGGCTATACATCCTTTTTGTATCAGGAAACGTGTATGGAAAGTCAGAAAAAATGTCTTTAAAAAGCATCATTCAACTATTTATAATTGAGTGGCTCTATTTGACTAATATACCTCCAGGAGCTGAAAAATATTTCCTATTCTATAAAATTAGGCTGGCCAAAATCATTAATGGTGCTTTATTGGCATTGCTTGACTGTTTCATTGCTTCATCAGATAGTTTTGCATGAGTAATTGTAGGACACTACTTGTAAAGTGGATGCATTTGCGTAGAACACATTAATCAACAATCATTCATGCTTTGAGAAATAGTGAAACAGATGGAAACAGCAATGGAACAACTGACTGACTTTTGCCTCAGCAGTCTGGGTGAATGCTCAATGAAGAAAATTAGTTTATTGTGGTGATGATTTATTTTAGCTTCCAAGTGCTGTCTCTAAGAAGCAGTTCAAGGAATAAGACATTCCGAAATGTCTCTAGACTTTTCTCTCCCTATATGCAATAGCAAAGTGATGTATTTAGTATTACATGTTAAAAGCCAAATATCTTCATAGGCTATTTCCCACTGGCATTTGGTTTTCAGTGACTTCAAGGGTATAGTTTGCAATTTCTGTCTAATGCTGCTAGTTTATAAGATGACTTTGGTAAACATCACTGCTATATTTCTTATTTACTCTTTAATTTGAGGTTATTGCAGGTTCATCCCCAAGGCTAGCCTGAACAATTATTATTATTATTTTTTTTAAAATTTATTCAAGTTTAAGAATCATAGCACCAGCTCTGGAAAAACATATTGTCACTGTGAGTTACTATCTTACTTTACATGGAAATTAATTGGAGGAAGACAAGACCCATTCTAGTTTGACATAATCCTTGCTACCGGGCAGAGTGAGATGGGGAAGCAGTGTATATAATTCTCTCAGATGTATTTACTCCTTCACATCAGTGCTGGCTTTAAGAGAAAAATAAAAGTTATCCCTGATGGCTCAGCAGGAAAAGAATCCACCTACAATGCAGGAGACATAGAAGATGTGGGTTCAACTCCTGGGTCAGGAAGATCCCATGGAAGAGGAAATGGCAAGCCACTCCAGTATTCTTGTTTGAAAAATCTCATGAACAGAGGAGCCTGGTGGACTACAGTCCAAAGCGTTGCAAAGAGTTGTACATATGTCTGAACAATGAAGCACATATAAAAATCAGGGGAAAAGTTCACAGTAGAAATGGCAAAGTAGTAACCTCTAGAAGAGATCAGAATGATGACAAAATGCATTTAAAACTGATGACAAGAAAGATACATTTTATGTTCACAAAAGATGAAGCAATTCTAAAGTCAGCAAACATTTTTAATAGTTAGGGGACCATTGCTACAGGATAGTGATTTTTTTAACTTTAAGAACAATTACTCAACTCGTTTCTTACATGATATTTTACATGTTTCAATGCCATTCTCCCAAATCTTCCCACCCTCTCCATCTCCCACAGAGTCCATAAGACTGTTCTATACATCAGTGTCTCTTTTGCTGTCTCGTACACTGGGTTATTGTTACCATCTTTCTAAATTCCATATATATGCGTTAGTATACTGTATTGGTGTTTTTCTTTCTGGCTTACCTCACTCTGTATAACAGGCTCCAGTTTCATCCACTTCATTAGAACTGATTCAAATGTATTCTTTTTAATGGCTGAGTAATACTCCATTGTGTATATGTACCACAGCTTTCTTATCCATTCATCTGCTGATGGACATCTAGGTTGCTTCCATGTCCTGGCTATTATGAACAGTGCTGCGATGAACATTGGGGTACACGTGTCTCTTCCCCTTCTGGTTTCCTCAGTGTGTATGCCCAGCAGTGGGATTGCTGGATCATAAGGCAGTTCTATTTCCAGTTTTTTAAGGAATCTCCACACTGTTCTCCATAGTGGCTGTACTAGTTTGCATTCCCACCAACAGTGTAAGAGGGTTCCCTTTTCTCCACACGCTCTCCAGCATTTATTATTTGTAGACTTATGGATCGCAGCCATTCTGACTGGTGTGAAATGGTACCTCATAGTTGCCAGTCCAGGTTCGATGCATGATACTGGATGCCTGGGGCTAGTGCACTGGGACGACCCAGAGGGATGGTACGGGGAGGGAGGAGGGAGGAGGGTTCAGGATGGGGAACACATGTATACCTGTGGCGGATTCATTTTGATATTTGGCAAAACTAATACAATTATGTAAAGTTTAAAAATAAAATAAAATTAAAAAAAAAAAAAAGTCCCTGGATAAGGAAAAAAAAAAAAAGAACAATTACTCAGTGCACCAGCCCCAAGCTTCCTGTATCCTGCATCGAACCTGGACTGGCGATTCATTTCTTATATGATATTATACATGTTTTAATGCCATTCTCCCAAATCATCCCTCCTCCCTCTCCCAGAGTCCAAAATACTGTTCTATACCTCTGTGTCTCTTTTGCTGTCTCGCATACAGGATTGTCATTACCATCTTCCTAAATTCCATATATATGTGTTAGTATACTGTATTGGTGTTTTTCTTTCTGGCTTACTTCACTCTGTATAATAGGCTCCAGTTTCAGAGGGATGGTATGGGGAGGGAGGTGGGAGGGGGGTTCAGGATCGGGAACGCGTGTACACCCGTGGCGGATGCATGTTGATATACGGAAAAACCAATACGATATTGTAAAGTAAAAAAAATAAATAAATAAATTAAAAAAAAAAAGAACAATTACTTTCTCTCAAGTATGGTATTAACTTTGTAGCACCTCTGTCCTTGGAAACTTTAAAAAACGAGTTGGATGTAGTGATTTCAGAATCAATATCCAAGTGTACAGGTGAATACACCAGATGGACCTTGGTCCTTTCCAATTCCATAATTCTATGGTGATAGGAAATCCCAAATTCCAATCTTGTCTTGGCATATTTGATTGGTTTCTGACAGGAAAACAGCTGGTGTTTGTGGTTGTGTAATGAAACTTCAATCACCAAATGGGCTAACTGTACTAAAATATAAAGAAAAGCATTCTGGTTTGGTAATTTTCATTTAACCAGTTCTCCTAATTTTTGTACACTCCACTTTGGATTGCATAATTGAGCTCCTGTTTTACCCCCCAGTCATTCAGTACCAACATCAACAAAATCTGGAACTCCATGAATGAGCTGGAGCACATGCACACAGAATCACATTTTGGCAAAGTGAAATACAGCAGGTAGTAGGTAGTATCTAGAACAGATTAGTCTATTATAACATTGTGGAGAAGGTCCCTAGATCAAAGGGAAGAGCCTATTCTAACAAGTAAAACACAAGAGCGAAGTCTATAGGTAAAGCTAACTAGCTGAACTCCAGTCCTGCAACTCAGTGTATGGTCAGTCTGTCAAAAAATAGCAGGGGTTTAACTATGAACCTGAGATTTCACTGCCTGATCTTGAAGTAAGTGAGAAAAGCAAGCCAGGAATTTAGATATACTAGGATCAAAGTAACAGGTGGGACACAAAGAATGAGACTTATGTACAAGCAGTTTTCAAATCTAGCTTCCAAAATTGGACTATAATGTCTGCGATGATACCCATATAAAGAAAGTGAAAACCCTTTTTTTTTTTCCCAATAGAATACTGTTAGGACAGGAAGGGAGAAGGAAATGGCAATCCTCTCCAGTATTCTTGCCTAGAGAATCCCGTGGACAGGGGAACCTGATGGGCTGCTGTCCATAGGGTCACACAGAGTCAGACACGACTGAAGCGACTTAGCATGCGTGCATGCATTGGAGAAGGAAATGGCAACCCACTCCAGTATTCTTGCCTGGAGAATCCCAGGGACAGAAGAGCCTGGTGGGCTGCCGTCTATGGGATCACACAGAGTCAGGCATGACTAAAGTGACTTAGCAGCAGCAGCAGCAGCAGGACAGGAAGAGAGTGTTTACGCAGATTCCTTAATTTTTTTTTTTTCTTTGTGACTCTTTTACTGGTCCCAGAAATTGGAACTGGCTTAAACCACAGGGAGCTCAGCTGAGAGGAAGATTTTGAACCTTGAAGCATTGAATAAGAACCATGGAGAGAAACAAAGTTACTTCAGGCACACTCACTTGAAGACTGGCATAAGGTAAAGTTACTGGAATGCTACTGGATAAGGTGATGATGAGGAACTTAAAGTCAGAGTAACAAGTTAAATTATGACTCCAGACTCAGCTAGTGCTGCCAAAGGTAAGAGATATGTGGCAATTTGTGTGCAGCAGGATAAGCTTAGTAGAGGACTAATTTGTTCAGCTGTTGTTCTAGCTTACTACACTTCTTTGGCAGATAGAAATGGTTAATTGCTTCAGATGTGGCCTCTGATGCTAGTCTAGGGGTATTTCTGAGCTATTTTTCTCTGAAATATGTCATCAGTGTGAATATGAGCTCTAAGACCAGAGATTTGATATTAAAAACAAAAACTAAATTCTACTTCCTGTGCCTTTATGTTTAATGATTATTTTGAAACATTAAATTTCACAGGTGGAATTCAGTAAAGTCAGTCAAAAATCCATTACAGTCATATGCACCAAGAACAACAACAACAAAAAACATTCCTACTAAATCTAGTCTATGGTGCCATAGAGTAATAACTTTTCATCCCATTTTAGTAGGATTAACTAGTAAAATAATGTTTTATTTCAAGTAACAAAGATCTGATACTGTCATTTTTTCCTAGTGGAAACAGAAAAAAAATCTTACTACAAATAAATCTTCTATAAAAAATTTTCTTTCCAATTTCATTTATTTTTATAATATAGTGTCATGTCTTAAAAACTCAAAACAATAGTAGAAATCTATTTGATGTTCAGTAAAGTTTTCATATTAGTCACACATATTATATGAATCAATAAATACATATGTGTAATAAAGATTACATTGACATTGCTTATGGATATACCTGTGATAGCTATTCTCTGTGAAATAGGGTTGAATTGCCAAGACACAAAGTTCTAAAAATCATTGTTGTTTGTTGTTGTTCAGTTACTCAGTCGTGTCTGACTCTTTGTGACTGCAGTACACCAGGCTCCCCTGTCCTTCACTGTCTCCAGGGGTTTGCTTAAATTCATGTCCATTGAGTCGGTGATGCTATCTAACCATCTCATACTCTGCTGCCCCCTTCTCCTTTTGCCTTCAGTCTTTCTCAGCATCAGGGTCTTTTTCCAAGGAGTCAGATCTTGGCATTAGGTGGCCAGAGTATTGGACCTTCAGCTTCAGCATCAATCCTTGCAATGAATATTCAGGGTTGATTTCCCTTAGGGTTGACTGGTTTGATCTCCTTGCTGTCCAAGGGACTCTCAAAAGAATCTTTTCCAGCACCACAATTTGGAAGCCTCGGTTCTTTGGGGCTCAGCCTTCTTTTTTTTTTTTTTTCTTTTATTTATTTATTTATTTTTTCTAATTTTATTTTATTTTTAAACTTTACATAATTGTATTAGTTTTGCCAAATATCAATATGAATCCGCCACAGGTATACATGTGTTCCCCATCCCGAACCCTCCTCCCTCCTCCCTCCCCATACCATCCCTCTGGGTCGTCCCAGTGCACCAGCCCCAAGCATCCAGCATCGTGCATCGAACCTGGACTGGCAACTCGTTTCCTACATGATATTTTACATGTTTCATTGCCATTCTCCCAAATCTTCCCACCCTCTCCCTCTCCCACAGAGTCCATAAGACTGTTCTATACATCAGTGTCTCTTTTGCTGTCTCGTACACCGGGTTATTGTTACCATCTTTCTAAATTCCATATATATGCGTTAGTATACTGTATTTATGTTTTTCCTTCTGGCTTACTTCACTCTGTATAATAGGCTCCAGCTTCATCCACCTCATTAGAACTGATTCAAATGTATTCTTTTTAAAGGCTGAGTAATACTCCATTGTGTATATGTACTATGGCTTTCTTATCCATTCATCTGCTGATGGACATCTAGGTTGCTTCCATGTCTTGGCTATTATAAACAGTGCTGCGATGAACATTGGGGTACACGTGTCTCTTTCCCTTCTGGTTTCCTCAGTGTGTATGCCCAGCAGTGGGGTTGCTGGATCATAAGGCAGTTCTATTTCCAGTTTTTTAAGGAATCTCCACACTGTTCTCCATAGTGGCTGTACTAGTTTGCATTCCCACCAACAGTGTAAGAGGGTTCCCTTTTCTCCACACCCTCTCCAGCATTTATTATTTGTAGACTTTTGGATCGCAGCCATTCTGACTGGTGTGAAATGGTACCTCATAGTGGTTTTGATTTGCATTTCTCTGATAATGAGTGATGTTGAGCATCTTTTCATGTGTTTGTTAGCCATCTGTATGTCTTCTTTGGAGAAATGTCTATTTAGTTCTTTGGCCCATTTTTTGATTGGGTCGTTTATTTTTCTGGAGTTGAGCTGTAGGAGTTGCTTGTATATTTTTGAGATTAGTTGTTTGTCGGTTGCTTCATTTGCTATTATTTTCTCCCATTCTGAAGGCTGTCTTTTCACCTTGCTAATAGTTTCCTTTGATGTGCAGAAGCTTTTAAGGTTAATTAGGTCCCATTTGTTTATTTTTGCTTTTATTTCCAATATTCTGGGAGGTGGGTCATAGAGGATCCTGCTGTGATGTATGTCGGAGAGTGTTTTCTTTATGGTCCAACTCTCACATCTATACGGGACTACTGGAAAAACTGTAACTTTGACTACATAGACTTTTGTCAGCAAAGTGATGTCTCTGCTTTTGAACACACTCTCTAGGCTTGTCATAGCTTTCCTTCCAAGGAGCAAGTGTCTTTTAATTTCATGGCTACAATCACCATCCACAATGATTTTGAAAAGTGAAAGTGAAATTGCTCAGTTGTGTCTGACTCTTTGCAACCCCATTGACTGTAGCCCACCAGGCTCCTCCATCCATGGAATTTTCCAGGCAAGAGTACTGGAGTGAGTTGCCATTTCCTTCTCCAGGGAATCTTCCTGACCCAGGAATTGAACCCAGGTCTCCCACATTGTAGGTAGACACTTTTACCATCTGAGCCACCAGAGAAGCCCCTGGTGATTTTGGAGCCCAAGAAAATAAAGTCTGTCACTGCTTCCACTTTTTCCCGTTCTATTTGCCATGAAGTGATGGAACCCAATGCCACGATCTTAAGTTTTTGAATACTGAGTGTTAAGCCAGCTTTTTCACTCTCCTCTTTCACTCTTATCAAGATGCTGTTTAGTTCCTTTTCACTTTCTATCATTATAGTGGTACATCTGCATATCTGAGGTTGTTGATATTTCTCTAAGCAATCTTGATTCCAGATTGTACCCAGCCCAGCATTTTACATGATTTACTCTGTATATAGGTTAACTAAGCAGGGTGACAATATACAGCCTTGTACTCCTTTCCTGATTTTTTGAAACAGTCAGTTCTATTTCCGGTTCTAACTGCTGCTTCTTGACCCATATCCAGGTTTCTCAGAAGACAGGTAGGGTGGTCTGGTACTCCCATCTCTTTAATGATTTTCCGCAGTTGTGATCCACACAATCAAAAGTTTCAGTGTAGTCAATGAAGCAGAATTAAATGTTTTTTTTTTCTTCTTTTTTTTCTGGTATTCTCTTGCTTTTTCTGTGATCCAACAGATGTTGGCAAATTGATCCCTGGTTACTCTGCCTTTTCTAAACCTTTTGTGTACATCTGAAAGTCTTCAGTTCACATACTGCTAAAGACTAGCTTGAAGAATTTTGAGCATCTGAAATGAGCACAATTGTATGGCAGTTTGAACATTCTTTGCCATTACCTTTTGGTGTTAGAATCAAAACTGACCTATTCCAGTCTCATGGCCACTGCTGCATTTTCCAATTTGTTGACATATTGAGTGCAGCACATTCACAGCATCAACTTTTAGGATTTTAAATAGCTCAGCTGAAATCCCATCACCTACAGGATCTTTGTTTGTAGCAATGCTTCCTAAGGCTCACTTGACTTCACACTCCAGGATGTCTGGCTCTAGGTGAGTGACCATACCATCGTGGTTATCCAAGTCATTAAGACCTTTTCTGTATAGTTCTTCTGTATATTCTTGCCACCTCTTCTTAATCTCTTATGCTTCTGTTAGGTCTTAATTATTAATAATATGTTATTTTTCCAACCTAAGAGGACCTACTCATTTTATGGACATTAAGTTATTTAAATTATTATCATGCAGTAGTCATGTATGGATGTGACAGTTGGACTACAAAGAAAGCTGAGCACCAAAGAATTGATGCTTTTGAATTGTGGTGTTGGAGAAGACTCTTGAGAGTCCCTTGGACTGCAAGGAGATCCAACCAGTCCATTCTAAAGGAAATGAGTCCTGAGTGTTCATTGGAAGGATTGATGTTGAAGCTGAAACTCCAATACTTTGGCCACCTGATGCAAAGAACTGACTCATTTGAAAAGACAGATTGATGCTGGGAAAGTTTGAGGGCAAGAGAAGGGGAAAAGAGAGGATGGGTATGGCATCACCAACTCAATAGACATGAGTTTGGGTAAATTCCAGGATTTTGTGATGGACAGGAAGGTCTGTTGTGCTGCGGTTCATGGGGTCGCAAAGAGTCAGACACAACTGAGCGACTGAACTGAACTGATGCTATTTTAACTATTTGATAATATTATTGTGGTTTAGTTGCTAAGTTGTTTCCAACTCTTGAGACCCCATGAACTGTAGCCTGCCAGGCTCCTCTGTTCATGAGATTCTCTAGGCAAGAATTCTAGAGTGGGTTGCCATTTCCTTCTCTGGGGGATCTTCCCAATCCAGGAATTGATCCCAGGTCTCCTGCATTGCAGACAGATTTTTTACTGACTGAGTTATATTGAGGATAGACTAATGAATGCTATAGTCAGTATCTCTAAACCACAGTAATTTCTCCTTTATTTTTAATTATAGATTGTTGTTTTATAAAGATTAATAACTGTTCTCCTGACTTATAAAGTATAATATCATTTTGAAAAGTCATTGTAGTTTTTTCAGAAGAATATATATATATATATACACACACACATATATGTAAATGTACTTATGTATTTCTATAATTTTCTGTATCTCAATATTTAAGTTCTTAGATTTTTAGAGATCTAAAAAAAGAGACTGGAATGATTTCAAGACACATGGATATTATGTGGCCTAAAACAAAATAATTATGCTGCAGTATTTAATCATGTCTAATATTCATGCTAATGATCTATATTTAGATTAGGGAACAATTGAGCGCACACTGTCATTGTTTTATCAAAGTCTTGTTATAAAATTAGGGAAAGTATTTTTCAAGGCAGATCTAAGATGACAGAGTTGAGCATAATATGAAAACTTTGACATTCTACTCTTTAGTAGGACTTCCTTTCATATTCCTACTCCTACACATTTAAAATATATTTTTATGTCCTTTACAATAAAGAGCAGCTTTAATTATTTTGAAATCTGAAGGTGAGTAGTTAAGACAAACATATAGAAAACAATAACGTGCAAAATAAAAGGGAGACTTTGGCTTTCTCAAATGGCACACACTGTTTCTGGAAGATCTGACATTCTTCCAGTAGAATTTCCAGTGACAAGGAATTTTCCTGGTGTATCTATATATTTAATTAAGTAGGGAAGCTTACTCTAAAGAAACACAGATGTTTATGGTTCTGCTTGACTAACAGCATTTTCTTTGCCAAACATTATTGTTTGGAGAGTCATTAAAGGTTTGACTAAAAACAACTCTACATTAAAATTTAGTTTGAAGTGATTAAATCACTTGATAGCAAGTGAGGCTGAACTGCAGCAACAGATGATTTTTTTCAAAGCTGCTATAAAACTCATAAGTGAGCTTGGATGTCAGCCCGTTTTTACAGATAAGTCAAGTAGCCCTTTGCATATGCATTTGTTCACCTTTAGAAAAGCAACGTAATTCAGTGTTAGATAGAAAACATCCTACAAGAAAATAGATTCTTGACCCAGTGAGCTTGAAAAGCACTCAAATAAACAAATTTAAGCAGGTTTTCTTATTTCAGTAATATTCTAAGAGTACTTAATATGCATTCATGGCTTGCGGGTAAACTAGAGATGAACGTTTCCCAAAATTGACTACTAAACTTCTCCCCCTCCCCACTTAACATTTCATCGAATTGGTAATTTGCGGGATTCACTTCCAAATATGTTGCTCTGAAGCGTTATTCAGGTAGTAAATCTAGTCTACCTCTGACATTTTGGAATTGATCAGCCTCATCCCTCACTTCCTCAGACACAAACTGGCTCATAAAAGAAATTATCTGAAATGTCTGCCTTCTAGGCAGACTCTTCTCTGTGTTTCTACTTCCCACTTTACCTTGTGCTTGTTCCTTAGTTCGGAGTTTAGGACTTCGAGAACTTGATATAACACCAGAATAGCCAGATAAGTGGAGACACCTCTTTTCCTCTCGCCCCACCAACAGCTCTCTAAAATAATTTGGTCTGCACAATCATGCATCTTCTTACCTTTCCCAGTACTCTAAGAAAGTAGTACTTTTGTGAGCTCAGTTTGAGTTTTTATAACACAGAGTATTATTGATCAATTATCGATCAATTCAAAAGAATTGAAAGAGGCAGAGGAAAGATAGTGAGAAACAGATTAATAATAATAATAATAATAAATACCACAATCATACTGCTGACTTTTCTGAAACAGCTACAGTTTATCAAGAATATGGTAGTAAATGAATCAGAAAGAAAAAGAACAGAAGTAGGAAAATTTGTCCAATTATATAATAAGAAAAAAAAATCATAAAGAGAGACAGGAGGAAAGGAGTCAGAAAAGTCTTGCTGGCTGAAGAAGCAGGGGACATTGCAGTATGTAGGAACAGGCTTGAGGAAAGCCTTTGGAACCACTACAAGGATGAAAGATAATTTTGAGTGAGAGTAAAGGTAATTCTGAAGAGGATCTAATTGATTCTGATTCAAAACTCCTTTAATTATCTAGGTTAAAAACTGGGATGTCCTGTTAATTACTTTTAGCTATTGGGCTAGTTTCCATGAATGAATATGTTATACAAGGACAGTGAGGCATTTTGAGTTAAATTTAGATCATATTAGCTTCTTTCACTGGCAAACTTTCTGGACTTGTGGCTCAGCTTTTTGATTTTTAGTTTCTCATCAATTCTTTGCTTTGCTCACTGCCTTGGTTTTGACAGTACTAACTGTCTTGAATGAGAAATTTCTGTACCATTGCTAAACGTGGTCATTCCAAAAGAGACCATTCCTTAGCTCCGAGTACTTTCTTCCCATCATCTTTCCTATCCATAGTCAGTGGGACAGGGCACTTTGTTAATAACCTTCCAGTGTCTTCTTGTTTGTTAATCTGTGTCTTCTCTGTGCCACAGTGTTTTTGGATCAAACAAGTTAAAAGTGAAATGGTTATTTATATCAGAGACTCAAGATGTCCACACCTCAGCTGAGGCTAGGAAAAGTGAAATTCTCACAGTTTTATTTGTGAACAAAAATAGTTTGGTAGAGCCCAAGGAGGCATAAGAAGAAAAAAAATGGAAAAATAGGGTTCAGAAACTGTGAGAGCCTGGATGTGCTTCAGACTAAAGTGTGGAAGTGAGGCTATCTGTGTGTGAATAGTGAGGACTTTACCCTGCTAGTCAACAGAATGGAAGAAGCCATGAAATAGGCAGAAGGCAGAGTAAGGACACATATGTAACGTCTCTTCATGCAATTAAGGCTTGGAAGATTCCATGTCCACATCTTACTGGGCTGAACATCTGTACCATCTATGGAAAACTCTCAATCACACTGCAGCCAGACAAAGGTCAGATGTCATATTTCAAGACATAAAAATGTATGCTTACATTGCTGTAATTTTCTCCCCTCTTAATTTTCCCCAAGCTAAGAAAGTTATTCTGTCTTTAACACTCTGCCAAATATTTGCACTCATTTATGTATTATCCCCACTTCTCTTGAGGCTTAACTTGTAAAAAATTCCACCTGCAGTGCAGGAGACCTGGGTTCGATCCCTGGGTTGGGAAGGTCCCCTGGAGAAGGGAACGGCTACCCATTCCAGTATTCTGGCCTGGAGAATTCCATGGACTGTATAGTTCATGAGGTCACAAAGAGTCGGGCATGACTGAGAGACTTTCACTTTCATTTTCATGTATTATCTGACCATGACATGTCTCTCTCTGTGCAACAATGCCTCTCTCCTCTAGGTACCCTGTGACTTGGCAGCACGCCACAGTGATTTATCACATTTTTTATACCTTGCTCCAGCTTGCTTGGCAAAAGAACACATAATAGGCTCTCCTATTTACATACACATCCTTGTCCTTTTGTGTTATTTTCTATGAAGGTCTCCTGTTTAACCAGTTTGCTTCCTTTAAGAAGAGGAATAATTTACAAATAAAGACATTATGAAGAAGGGGCTTCCCTCGTGATCCAGTGGCTGAGACTCCACGTTCCAAATGCAGGGGGCACCAGTCAGGGAACTAGAGCCAACATGCTACAGCTAAGAGTTTGCATGCTGCAATTAAGACCTAGTGTAGCCAAATAAATAAATATTAAAAAACAAAGACATTATGAAGGGATTCAAGTTTAGGGTTGCTTTCTGCATATAGTATCATATATAATATTACATTTCTCCTCTTTTGTTTTTCAAGTACATTTTGCACTAAACTTTAACCTTTTTGAATGTTAATCTGTGCAAATCTTATGACAATTAGTATAGTGTTTTTATTATTTATATTTTTCCATAAATTTCCTTCTTGTTAATTACTTTTTCCTACATAGATAGTAATAATTGAGTCTCACAATGATGCTAGATAGCATTTTAAAGAGAACCATCATGCTTAATTGTCTTTGAAATAGTACTGATTTTTCAATATACTAATATTTCACTGAAATCATTTAATTTTTTTATCAATCTGTCATATGATTTATGTTTCATATTACCTTGATTAATAAATAGACATATTTATCATTTTTCTTAGAATAGACTTATTTAGTACTTTTGTATCTTATGATTTATAGAAAATTTATATAAAAGTTATTCATCACCATGCATTTTTTATATTTGAATATTAAACAAGGGAATGGTTCATGTCATTTCTCAGAAGTTTCTCTTGGCCAAAATGGCAACAAGTTTTTGGTTAGAATTTGAAACAAATGCAATGCTCAACACATGGGATATCTTTATTTCTTACTGAATCTGGATAGCACATCACAAGGTGTATTAGAAAACTTGAAGTCATTTGAGGCCTTCTGCCAGTAAAACTGGAATGTATGGAAATGGTAGATGGTAGTGAGAATTTTTTTTCAGCTTCAAATATTTAGAAAATGCATGGGTTTATTAAAAGTGTACATAGTGTATCAAATAGATAGCTAAAAGAATATAAATTTTTATGTATTTGTGTGATATAGCTTGCTCTATTAAAGATATAGGCAACAAACTATCTTACACATTTTTCCAACTAACATGGAAATAGCACACTAGAAACTCAAGAGAGTTTTATAAGAAAATTAATTAATGAATGAGTGAGTGACAGTCACTCAGTCATGTCCAACTCTTTGTGACCCCATGGACTGGAGCCCACCAGGCTCCTCTATCCATGGAATTCTCCAGGCAAGAATACTAGAGTGGGTTGCCATTGATGAATAGACTCCATCAATTTTGGAAGAAGTAGTAAGGATCTGCTATTTTTTGGCTTCTAATATCTATTCTTCATTCTTCTGTTAACTCTATCTAGGTTTCTTCCAGAAACCACCCTCACTCCCAAATTCAGCTCCCATGCCTAAATTGAAACTTTTATCTGTTTCAAAGATAAATCCTGTGACCTTTATGCAAGTAAATTAATGCACCAATCCATGAATGCTTTGAGTTCATGTCCCAATGAATTGAATCGATTTTCTTAGGGAAATTTTCAAAATGATACTCCTGTTCTTAAGCAAGGACTGAAACTCAGTAAACACTGGGTCAAGAGAAGATGTCATCATTCTGTGACCATATATGAGGTCATTCCATTGAAACTGAGGATGGAAATGCATAGGCAAAGGCAGAATTATGAGATGGGAAAAATCTAGTTCCTTGATGATGCAATTAAAACTTGTCTCAGGCTTTGGAGCCAGCCCTATCTTGAGACCTATTAGCCTAGCAAGGCAAAAAAAAAAAAAAAAAAATAGATTCTATATTTGCTTCAGTAGAGACTTTACATCTTTTGCACTTGAAGTTTCTTTAATTAACAAGACAAAATCACTAAAGCTCTACTGTCGGGAAAAAAAAAAATGAAGTTTTTGCTCTTTCATTCTATCCAGGAATAGAACAAGATTCTATATCTCAACTGTTAAGGCAGTGACTTTCAAACTATACCCAAGCTGTGCCTTCGTCTAAGTGCTCCTGGGAAAGAAGAAGAGGATAGAGACACAGAGTTCTAGAACATTACACTGAATTAACTAGAGACACCCTACATCTCTCCTGAGTTTTTGCAGGAGGAGTTCTGAGGCTAAGACAGATTTGAGCGCTATTGGTTAAAACTATGTTTTAATGCCTTTAAAGCAGACAGCAGTAGAACCGATGGACAAACATATTTTTCTGTTTTAAAAAACCCAACCATAACACTATAGAACTATGTTTATTTTATAATCTTCTACCCTAATAAAAAGTGTGATCATGACCTAGAGCCTGACATCCTGGAATGTGAAGTCAAGTGGGCCTTAGAAAGCATCACTATGAACAAAGCTAGTGGAGGTGATGGAATTCCAGTGGAGCTATTTCAAATCCTGGAAGATGATGCTGTGAAAGTGCTGCACTCAATATACCAGCAAATTTGGAAAACTCAGCAGTGGCCACAGGACTGAAAAAGGTCAGTTTTCATTCCAATCCCAAAGAAAGGCAATGCCAAAGAATGCTCAAACTACCGCACAATTGCACTCATCTCACATGCTAGTAAAGTAATGCTCAAAATTCTCCAAGCCAGGCTTCAGCAATATGTGAACGGTGAACTTCCTGATGTTCAAGGTGGTTTTAGAAAAGGCAGAGGAACCAGAGATCAAATTGCCAACATCCGCTGGATCATGGAAAAAGCAAGAGAGTTCCAGAAAAGCATCTATTTCTGCTTTATTGACTATGCCAAAGCCTTTGACTGTGTGGATCACAATAAACTGTGGAAAATTCTGAAAGAGATGGGAATACTGGACCACCTGATCTGCCTCTTGAGAAACTTATATGCAGGTCAGGAAGCAACAGTTAGAACTGGACATGAAACAACACAGTGGTTCCAAATAGGAAAAGGAGTTCGTCAAGGCTATATTGTCACCCTGTTTAATTAACTTATATGCAGAGTACATCATGAGAAACGCTGGACTGGAAGAAACACAAGCTGGAATCAAGATTGCCAGGAGAAATATCAATAACCTCAGATATGCAGATGACACCACCCTTATGGCAGAAAGTGAAGAGGAACTAAAAGGTCTCTTGATGAAAGTGAAAGTGGAGAGTGAAAAAGTTGGCTTAAAGCTCAACATTCAGAAAACGAAGATCATGGCATCCAGTCCCATCACTTCATGGGAAATAGATGGGGAAACAGTGGAAACAGTGTCAGACTTTATTTTGGGGGGCTCCAAAATCACTGCAGATGGTGACTGCCGCCATGAAATTAAAAGATGCCTACTCCTTGGAAGGAAAGTTATGACCAACCTAGATAGCATTTTGAAAAGCAGAGACATTACTTTGGCAACAAAGGTCTGTCTAGTCAAGGCTATGGTTTTTCCTGTGGTCATGTATGGATGTGAGAGTTGGACTGTGAGAAGGCTGAGTGCCGAAGAATTGATACTTTTGAACTGTGGTGTTGGAGAAGACTCTTGAGAGTCCCTTGGACTGCAAGGAGATCCAACCAGTGCATTCTGAAGGAGATCAGCCCTGGGATTTCTTTGGAAGGAATGATGCTAAAGCTGAAACTCCAGTACTTTGGCCACCTCTTGAGAAGAGTTGACTCATTGGAAAAGACTCTGATGCTGGGAGGGATTGGGGGCAGGAGGAGAAGGGGACAACAGAGGATGAGATGGCTGGATGGCATCACTGACTCGATGGACGTGAGTCTCAGTGAACTCTGGGAGTTGGTGATGGACAGGGAAGCCTGGCATGCTGCGATTCATGGGGTCACAGAGATTTGTACACAACTGAGCGACTGATCTGATCTGACCCTAATAAAAAATGGCATTATTTAATTTATTATATAAAAATGGTAACTTTTTTATAAGTTTGACATCTTTTAATTTTCATCATTTAGTGTTTTACTTCTCTTCCCTCAGTTACTGAAAACTAAGTCCCTGCTATTCTTTTCATAATTTTAATATGCATGATAAAGCCCATTTTTTAGTACTTTGTTAAATAAGTCAAATCTAGCATTTGTATTTATTCAGTGAGACTTTTCCTTAATAAAATAATAGATTTAATTTCTCAAAATTTCATAAAAATTTCGACTTTGGTTGAAGATTATGTTAATCAGTAAGGAAGTATCAACTTGCTGATGTCCTTCAATAATGCAGCTGTTAGGATAATGTATACAAATGAGATAAAGCATTTTTAAAAAGTATTGCCCAGTGCTAGGCACAAACACCTACTCAATATTAGTCATCACTGGGTCATCATCATAATCACTATCAATTATCATCTTATCCTTAAAAATTCTTTAAAATTATTTCTAGATATATTATTCTAGAAATACATAAATAGTAATTAAAATGGATTTCTATATTATTTTTTAGCTAAATTTTTATTTGGAAAATAGATTTACAGAAACGTTGCCAAGAGAATATAGAGGGTTCCTATGTATCCTTCGGGAGAAGGCAATGGCACCCCACTCCAGTACTTTTGCCTAGAAAATCCCATGGACGGAGGAGCCTGGTAGGCTGCAGTTCATGGGGTCGATAGAGTCGGACATGACTGAGGACTTCATTTTCACTTTTCACTTTCATGCATTGGAGAAGGAAATGGCAACCCACTCAGTGTTCTTGCCTGGAGAATCCCAGGGAGGGGAAGCCTGGTTGGCTGCTGTCTATGGGGTTGCACAGAGTGGGACATGAAGAAGCGACACAGCAGCAGCAGAAGCATGTATCCTTCAACAAGTACTGCCAATTAAGATAAATGATCTAAATAATGTTTCTGTTAATATTTAAAACCTATAAATCTAATCATTATTTTTTATAAAACAAATTATGTTTAGACACCTCTGATTTGCACAAGTAAATCAATTTTCTTGAGTTGCACAACAGCCTAAAGCAAAACAACACTAAAGTAAAAGGCTGATATATCCTGAAATAGCATTAAAATGAACTGCTGCTGCTGCTAAGTCGCTTCAGTCTTGTCCGACTCTGTGCGACCCCATAGACGACAGTCCACCAGGCTCCCCCGTCCCTGGGATCCTCCAGGCAAGAACACTGGAGTGGGTTGTCATTTCCTTCTCCAATGCATGAAAGTGAAAAGTCAAAGTGAAGTCGCTCAGTCGTGTCCGACTCTTCAGGACCCCATGGATTGCAGCCCACCAGGCTCCTCCGTCCATGGGATTTTCCAGGCAAGAGTACTGGAGTGGGTTGCCATTGCCTTCTCCCCATTAAAATGAACTAGACCTTGTAAATCTGAATAATCACAAATTAAAGCTGGTGGATTATCTAAAGATAGAATTTTTTAAAAGATGGGTTATTTAATAATAGCTTGCATAGATTTATAGCTAATTATTTACTTTATAACTACAAGAAGAAAAGGGAAAAAGAAAGCATCTTACATCATAGAGCATGAATCTTGAATAAACTTAAAATGCTTTAACCCAGTTTTTAATATTCTGAAACATATTGTCAAGGGACATTGCCAGATCTATTTTTATGGATTTTTTTCCTTTAATAAGGTTTATGCTTTCTTGGAGATACAAAATGCATCAGTGCCAGAAAATGGAAATACATTCAAAGCTTTCTTTGACTTTCTAGTTACTTTTAAACTCTGTAGTTGCTTTCATTGGTCCAAATACACAGAGATGAAGGATCACCTCTAAAACCTCAAAGTGTTCTATAGCATTACTAAATTTATTCTCGTTATTTGGTGAAAGTACCTTCTAACACAATGATTATATATCACATATAGATTTGATTCACTTTCAAAAATCTGTTTGTTAATAGTAAGCACAGCAACAATTGTCTAAACATCTGTCCATGAAGAATTGGCTTGAAATGACTTAACACATTTCACAAAGAGCAGAAAAAACTCTTTGATTCTAATGTTTTTCACACCCCATGGACTTGGGCCAAATCAAAGTTTTCTATCTATCTCTCACGGGTTATGATGTCCAAACACTTTGCTGCTGCTGCTGCAGCTGCTAAGTCGCTTCAGTCGTGTCCGACTCTGTGAGACCCCATAGACGGCAGCCTACCAGGCTCCCCTGTCCCTGGGATCCTCCAGACAAGAATACTGGAGTGGGTTGCCATTTCCTTCTCCAATGCATGAAAGTGAAAAGTGAGAGTGAAGTTGTTCAGTCGTGTCTGACTCTTCGCGATCCCATGGACTGCAGCCTACCAGGCTCCTCCGTCCATGGGATTTTCCAGGCAAGAGTACTGGAGTGGGTTGCCATTGCCTTCTCCTCCAAATACTTTGCTCCATCTTGAAAACAGGTTTAGTTTTGCCCTTTTGTCAGTTCTTGGGATATTTATACATTACTAAGTTGGTTGGCGTATAATATTTATGGCAACAAATGCTATCAAAGAATAAAAGCTATTAGGTTGAAAGAAGAATCATTGAAAGAATATAATTAAATTTCCCTCTGCTCCCTGCAGGCTCCACACTGAACCACATATTGACATCTGTGCCTGACTTAGCATTGTGGAACCACACTTTTGCTAATTTTCATTTCTTTTTATGTGCTTGCCTCTGATTACAACTTCACTGTTGTTCAGATACTGTACTTTTAAAATTTACTTCTAAGTAACAAGTAACTATCAGAAAAGCAATTATTTCAACTTGTACAGAACCCCAGGCTCATTTCATATGGCATGCTTCTCTAGGATATGAGTCTGTGAGTCACCAATATCATTCTGGGTACAATCCAGACCATTACATTGATGTAATATTTAAGATAGAACAAACTTCAAGTTGTCTTTTAAACCCACGGGCACATTTTAAGTGGTTTGCTTAATTTCAAACCCTTTGTATTTTTGCTGGCAGAGCCTCCTCTATTTCCAGGAGTACAAAAGGAAAACAAAACTGAATTTGATGATTAGTCAAAAACAACAACCAAAAAAACAACAAAAATAAGTCTTATTGAGAAGTAACTATATTGGATATTCTAAATTCAAATAAAAAAATCAAGGGATGAACACGGTGGCTAATGTAAGGGTTTATATCAAAAGTTATTGATCTGTTGAATTGAGGAAGCATTCAATATTGTAAAGTAATTAGCTTCTAATTAAAATAAATAAATCAAAATTTAAAAAAAGTAAAAACCTATATAAGGCTGAAGTCTAAAGGTTTCCTGAGGAAGACATTTTTAACTTCCCTGTATATTATTCAAATTTAGTATAAATGCATGCACAAAATATATGTACAGTGAAGTCTACTTGGAACATTTATACAACAGCAGAAATTTGGAATTAAATATACTAAATAAATTATAACACCCATGCAATAAACTATTATGTACTTACAAAATAAAATCAAATGGTATTTTTTACATGGAAAGATGTTCATAATGTTGAATGACCATTCAGGACAGAAAGCAATATGCATTTTATTACCCCTCAATGTTATTTCTGGAGATAGAGATAATGGATATTTTATCTTTCTTTTGTTCATACTTTTTCATACATATATTACTTATGTAACTAAAATTTTTTGACTAACAGTTAAGAAAAAAATGACAGCCAATTGATGAACAGAGAAATTGATGATCTTTTGTACACATTATTGTTTAAGTGTATTGCTGACAGATAATAGGCAATAAATGTCAAAATTCTTGAGAATAGTTGGTTGAGTAAATTTCCAAAAATAAAACCCATCTGAGATAGTCACAGATTTAGACAAATACTAATTGCATAAACTTAACAAAAATCAGTTATGAAAGTGAACAATAAACATGAATGTAAACATCCAACATAAGAAAAATTATTAAATTATTAATAATTTAATATTTAATAATTATTAAATAAGTGACTATGGAATTTAGAAAGATGGTAATTATTGTTACCTGTGTACGAGACAGCAAAAGAGACACTGATGTATAGAACAGTCTTATGGACTCTGTGGGAGAGGGAGAGGGTGGGAAGATTTGGGAGAATGGCATTGAAACATGTAAAATATCATGTATGAAACGAGATGCCAGTCCAGGTTTGATGCACGATATTGGATGCTTGGGGCTAGAGCACTGGGACGACCCAGAGGGATGGTATGGGGAGGGAGGAGGGAGGAGGGTTCAGGATGGGGAACACATGTATACCGGTGGCGGATTCATTTTGATATTTGGCAAAACTAATACAATTATGTAAAGTTTAAAAATAAAATAAAATTTAAAAAAAAGTGACTATGCATCCATTTGATTATGCATTACAAAGCAGTAAAAATATTTAGTAAAAGTTTACAATGGAGTGAAAAATGCCCATTATATAACATTTTCTGTATACATCACTATAGGTAAAATTTTATATAAAGGACTTCCCTGGTGGCTCAGATGGTAAAGCGTCTGTCTACAATGCGGGAGACCTGGGTTCGATCCCTGGGTCAGGAAGGTAGTCTGGAGAAGGAAATGGCAATCCACTCCAGTACTATTGCCTGGAAAATCCCTGGAAAATTTTTTTGACTAACAAATAGTTAAGAAAAAAATGACAGCCAATTGATGAACAGAGAAATTGAAAATTTTATATAAAGAGTGGTCCAAATGAAAATATGCAATGAGAAAAATAATTTAAAAATTTACTAGTAGGAAAAAAGGCAAAACATTAATAGTGATTGCTTTAGAGGTGAGATTATGGATGTTTTTCTGATATTTGTCTATAATTTTCTGAACTTTTTCAGTTTCTTAGAAAGAGCTTTTTCTAGCTCATTTTATTACTTTTTCTAGCTTATGCATATTTTT
This sequence comes from Bos indicus x Bos taurus, assembly GCF_003369695.1. Classification (NCBI taxonomy): domain Eukaryota; kingdom Metazoa; phylum Chordata; class Mammalia; order Artiodactyla; family Bovidae; genus Bos; species Bos indicus x Bos taurus. The sequence continues at coordinate 33,394,060 of NC_040086.1, forward strand.
CTCATCAGTAATAATAAAGTAAAACAAGCACCTAATGGTAGAGACCTGGGATCCAACTCAAGTCCCACTGTAATTCTTTCTAGACTGTACCAGTCCCAATTGATATGGCCTTTTTCACCAATTCAAATAATTAATGCCTATATTTATAGACTAGCAAAGGAGTAAACTCTATCCTGTGTTATTCACATATCTAGTAAAGGACAACAGAGGATGAGATGGCTTTATGGCATCACTGACTCAATGGACGTGAGTCAGAGTGAACTCCGGGAGTTGGTGGTGGACAGGGAGGCCTGGCGTGCTGCAATTCACGGGGTCGCAAAGAATCGGACATGACTGAGAGACTGAACTGATTGACTGATATTGCTTCTAAAAATTCTTTAAAATTTTATGTACACAGAAATTACTGAACTTTCCATTTCTAGAATATTAATAAGAAGTGGATCCAGTGAGAATCTACTTCTGAGTGTGACTCTCAGACACTCTAGATTCATTTTTAGGATGACCCTGTGATTTGGATCATCCTTCTCCCTTACATTTTACCTCAATAAACATTTTCAGAGTTACATTCCTTTTGGAAATGAGAATACATAAATGAATAAGATACAATTTATATAAGATATAGTTTTAATTGCTATTAGAGACAACAAAATAAGAGTGACTAAAGTCACTCTCTGATAAAAGTGTAGACAGAATAAGCAGGTCATGGTTTATATGTACCATGTTTATTTGAAATTTAGCCATCTCTTATTCTATTGGTCTACCGTGTCTAAGATTGTTTGTCATCATTACATCAATGTAGCAGAATAGGTGAAGCAAAAGAAAGGGCATTCTCCTCCTCTTAAGGATACAACTTGGAGGTTGCATACATTTCCTCTCAAATCTTATTGGCTACATGTGTGCTGTTCAAAGAATAGCAACAAGAGATAAGAAAGCCTTCATCAGTGATCAGTGCAAAGAAATACAGGAAAACAATAGAATGGGAAAGGCTAGAGATCTCTTCAAGAAAATTAGAGATACCAAGGGCATATTTCATGCAAAGATGGGCTCAATAAAGAACTGGTATGAACCTAACAGGAGCAGAAGATATTAAGAAGAGATGGCAAGAATACACCAAAGAACTATATAAAAAGTTCATCACTATCCAGATAATCATGATGGTGTGATCACTCCCCTGGAGTCAGACATCCTGGAATGCAAATCAAGTGGGCCTTAGAAAGCATCATTATGAACAAACCTAGTGGAGGTGATGGAATTCCAGTTGAGCTCTTTCAAATCCTAAAATGATGCCTTGTAAGTGCTACACTCAATATGCCAGCAATTTTGGAAAACTCAGCAGTGGCCATAGGACTGGAAAAGGTCAGGTTTCATTCCAATCCTAAAGAAAGGCAATGCCAAAGAATGCTCAAACTACCACACAATTGCACTCATTTCACATGCTAGTAAAGTAATGCTCAAAATTCTCCAAGCCAAGCTTCAACAATATGTGAACCATGAACTTCCAGATGTTCAAGCTGGATTTAGAAAAGGCAGAGGAACCAGAGATCAAGTTGCCAACATCTGCTGGATAATCGGAAAAGTAAGAGAGCTCCAGAAAAACATCTATTTCTGCTTTATTGACTATGCCAAAGCCTTTGACTGTGTGGATCAAAACAAACTGTGGAAAATTCTGAAAGAGATGGGAATACCGGACCAACTTACTTACCTCTTGAGACATCTGTATGCAGGTCAGGAAGAAACAGTTAGAACCGGACATGGAGCAAGAGACTGGTTCCAAATAGGAAAAGGAGTATATCAAGGCTGTATATTGTCGCTCTGATCATTTAACTTATATGCAGAGTACATCATGAGAAATGCTGGGCTGGATGAAGCACAAGCTGGAATCAAGATTGCCAGGAGAAATATCAATAACCTCAGTAAGGTTATTGAGGTTATAATAACCTAATTATTATTAATAATAATATCAATAAGATATGCAGATGACACTACCCTTATGGCAGAAAGTGAAGAAGAACTGAAGAGCCTCTTGATGAAAGTGAAAGAGGAGAGTGAAAAAGTTGGCTTAAAGCTCAACATTCAGAAAACTAAGATCATGGCATCTGGTCTCATCACTTCATGGCAAATAGATTGGGAAACAGTGGAAACAGTGACAAACTTTTTTGGGGGGGCTCCAAAATCACTGCAGATGGTGACTGCAGCCATGAAATTAAAAGATGCTTACTACTTGGAAGGAAAGTTATGACTAACCTATACAGCATATTAAAAGAAGAGACATTGCTTTTCCCACAAAAGTCCGTCTATTCAAGGCTATGGTTTTTCCAGTAGTCACGAATGGATGTGAGAGTTGGGCTATACAGAAAGCTGAGCGCTGAAGATGTTTTTGAACTGTGGTGTTGGAGAAGACTCTTGAGAGTCCCTTGGACTGCAAGGAGATCCAACCAGTCCATCCCAAAGGAAATCAGTCCTGAGTGTTCATTGGAAGGACTGATGCTGAAGCTGAAACTCCAATTCTTTGGCCACCTGATGTGAAGAGCTGACTTATTTGAAAAGATCCTGATGCTGGGAAAGATTGAAGGCGGGAGGAGAAGAGGACAACAGAAGATGAGATGGTTGGATGGCATCACTGACTCAATGGACATGAGTTTGAGTAAACTCTGGAGTTGGTGATGGACGTGGAGGTCTGGCATGTTGCAGTCCATGGGGTCACAAAGAGTTGGACATGACTGAGCAACTTAACTGAACTGAACTTGCTATCCAATACAATAACCCCTAGCCACATGGGACTATTGAGAATGTGAAATATAGCTCAATATCAACTCTAAGTTGGGCCATAAAGAAGGCTGAGCATTGAAGAATTGATGTTTTCAAATTGTGATGCTGGAGAAAACTCTTGAGAGTACCTAAGGCTGCAAGGAGATCAAACCATCCAATCCTAAAGGAAATTAACCTTGTACATTCATTGGAAAGACTGATGCCGAAGCTGCAGCTGTATCTTCAATACTTTGGCCACCTGATGCGAAGATCCCACTCTTTGGAAAAGACCCTGATGCTGGGAAAGATTGATGGCAAGAGGAGAAGGGGATGACGTGGGATGAGATGATAGAATAGCATTACTGACTCAATGGAGGTGAGCTTGAGCAAACTCTGGGAGACAGTGAAGGACAGGGAAGCTTGGTGTGCTGCAGTTCATGGGGTTGTAAACAGTTGGACACAACTGAATGACTGAACAACAACATGCTTTAAGTTTAAAATACAATGAACTTTGAAGACATAGTATAAAAAAATAATGTAAAATATATTCTTAATATTTTTATATTGCTTGTATGTTATAATGATACTGTTTATGATATATTGGATTAAGACATCTTTAAAAATACTTTTATGTCTTTCTTTTTACTTTAAAAATATAGTGAAAGAAAAAATTTTAAATTACATACATGATTTGAATATAATGGGCTAGAATATAATGGGCTAGAGAGGATGAGATGGTTAGATAGCCTCATAGACCCCATGGACATAAATGTGAGCAAACCCTGGGAGACAGTGAAGGACAAGGAAGCCTGGCATGCTGCAGTCCATCGAGTCATAATGAGTTGAACATGACTTAGCAACTGAACAACAAAAAACAACAAATTTCCTCAAAAGAGAGTCAGGAAATTTTGGAAATCTCTGTTTCCTCTGAAAACTAGGGGGTTTGTTTACCATGATGTAGATGGAATAATGAGGAGAAGGAGACAAATTGTAGTATCTTCCATATGTTATTTCCTTTCAGGGAACATAGATTTATCGCAAAGGAGGAACAGGTTCATGTTTTAGCACTAGGAGTTGCTGGGAGGAAACTCTTCATAGGTGTTCTGCATTTCTGGAAGTCTTGTGACTGACTTGCCAACTTCCTTTTGTTCCAGACTCTCTTTCCAAAGATGTCTGTATAGTGGATGGCCTTGGATGATATAGTGTCTTGCTTGATAGCAAAGGACAGGCAGGCATGGTTTCTGTCTACTCATTTAAAAAGAGTCAAATTTCCTAAGCTCAGGGTTTTATCTCCTATAATGCAACCCGTTGCAAGTACAGGGACCATCTGGCCCTCTTCACACGGCCCTATGGGATTTAGAGCTCAGGGAAGTGTAAAAATGGTGATATTCTGATGACATTATTGCTCAAGTAATAATCTTTTCTCTGTCTCTGATCCATAAGTCTTGTTTGTTGTACTTTATGTAACTTTAATAGGAATGCACAATATCCAACTAGAGTGGGTATATATTTAAAGCACAGTCTTAGATGTTTGGCAGTTCTACCACACATGACCATTGTATGCTGTTGCATGAGTGATTTAACTTCTTTGTACCTCACTTTCCTATTTAAAATTAAACTGAACCTCATTAGATTCATTATAAAGGTTATATGAGATAAATTTATATAAAGTGCTTAGAAAAGTGCCAGGCATATGTTTTCACTCAATAAATGTTATCATTACCAATTAGATGAGGAATTATGGCTAAATGCAATAAATAGAAAATTGCAATGAGCAAATGTGACAGCAATTTGTTTTATATGGATAATCATATATGGCTGGCATTGGGCAAAATACAAAACAAAACTATTTTGGTTGTATATAACAATCTTACTGCTTTGGAGTGTGACATATGGCCTGATCCATAAAAATCTACAGTACCAAATCTTACACTCCTTTCTCATCTGTAGCCTTAATGAGAAAGACCCTGAGGATCTACAGTGGTATAGAGCTGCAAGAAGGAAGAAACTAGGGTACTTAGATGCCTTTGTGATCAAAATCCATCTATCTTTCCCTCCTACACATCAGCCTACATAGAACTATGACATAAGTAAGAAGTGAACCTTTCTCATGTGAAAGTAGTAAAATGTTGGAATCTTTTGTAACAGTAGCTTACAACCGACTAACAAAGGGTAGAGAAAAGGAATCTCCTCTGAGGGGAAAGAAGACAAAAAGAAGTTGTAGTCATGTAAGTAGGGCTTCCTAGGTGGCTCAGTGGTAAAGAATCCACCTGCCAATGCGGGAGGCATGGGTTCAATATCTCATCTGGGAAGATCCCCTGGAGAAGAAAATGGCAACCCACCTCAGTATTCTTGTCTGAAAAGCCCCACGGACAAAGGAGTCCGGTGGGTTAGAGTCCATGGGATCACAAAGACTAGGACATGACTTAGCAACTGAACAAGGCATGTAAGTAGTTTGGTTGAGATTTGCCTCTGCTGGTACAAAGAGCATATGAAAAATCCATGCTGAGAAACTAACACAACTGAGCTGTTCACATGCAAAACTCCCTAAGTAAGCCTGGGTTCCCAAGTGTGAATGCCAGAGTTGTGGTCCTTGAACCTCTCCAGCTTTATGCAAAGTCCTACCTCTGTCCAAAGGTGTCTTACAGATTACATTTCAATAATTATGAACTTCTCATAGCTCTTCAATAATAATATGCATACTTAATAGTGATTATCTTACATCTGTCTTTTTAACATGTTAATCCTTCTACCTGGAATGCCCTCTCTCTTTTATATTTTAAGCCTTCACTCATGTATCCTCCAAAAGTCAGTTTGGGTGAGTCTCTTCTAAGAAGCTTTCCATAATCCTCTCAAGGCTAGGGCAAAAATAGAAAAAATGTTCTGTTTTGCTTTGTTTTCCCAACTGAATTGAGTACATATCACCTTGTTATTGGTGTGGAGGAATAAAGTTTAAAAGTAGTACATTGAGAGACTGCATATCCTATGACTAGGACATCAAGAACAATGCCTGGTAGTTTGTTTTCTATCAGTATTAAGTATCTATTTCATAGCTAGGATTGCCTTTGGCATAATTCAGACATAAAAATGATATACTTTTCACCTTATAAATAGTTTCTATCTAGGTGGAGGAGATAGGCTAATTAACGAGGCCAGCGATTCATAGATTAAGATGGAACAAAATCATATTGGTCAAAATGTATATTGTATAATTCTGAATTGAGTGATCTGCAAATCAGAAGCAAAAACACTGCACCAATCTGTGGCCTTTCTGAATATCAAACTGTCACTAGTCTAATGTCTGTAGGTATTCAGCCATGAATGTGTAAATGAGACAATTAAGTCATGAGAAGAGAAGGCATGCTCCACGTAACTCAAGTGAATTGGACTGTAAAAACTGTATCCATGTGGGATTTCAGATAAAAGAGATTATTGGTAGGGACTGGTATGGACAAGGAAAATATCAAGAAGTCAGGATCTGAATCAGACTATCAGGATAGAAGCCACAAGAAATTTGTACTCAGACAACTTTGGATTTAAATTACAAATGTATCACATAGTAGCTATTTTATTTCATAGTCTGTATTTTCTGATATGTAAGAAGATGATTCATAGCAATTATTTTGCCAATATTTTTGTTAATGATTTTTGCATCTATATTCACCAGTGATATTGATCTATAATTTACTGTTTTTGTGATATATTCAGTGTTGTATACGGTTGACGCTGGCTTCAGAGAATGAGTTCAGATGAGTGCCTTCTTCTGTAATATTGTGGAATAGTTTAGAAGGATAGGTGTTAAGTCTTTTCTAAATGTTTAGTAGAATTCACATGTGAAGCCATCTGCTCCTGGGCTTTTGTTTGTTGGAAGTTTTGTGGATTTTTTCTGCTTGTGCATTTTGTTTCATTTTTTAAATTTTAAATTACTGATTCAGTTTCATTACTAGTAATTGGTGTGTTTAGTATTATTTCTTTGTGATTCAGTCTTGGGAGATTGTACATTTCTAGGAGTTTGTCCATTTCTTTCAGGTTGTCTATTTTTTTGGTGTATAGTTGATCAGAGTAAACTCTCATGAGCATCTGCAGTCTGTGGTGTCAGTTAACTCCTTTTATGGTTTCTGATGCTATTGATTTGAGCCTTCTATCTTTTCTGATTAATGAGTCTAAGGGTTTATCAATTTTCTTTATCTTATCAAAGACCTGGCTCTAAGTTTGCTTGATCTTTTCTCATTTTTAGTCTCTATTTCATTTCTTTCTGCTCTGATCTTTAAAATTTCTTTCTTTCTACTAACTTTGGGTTTTCTTTTTTCTTTTTCTATTTCCTTTAAGAGTAAGGTTATGTTATTTCTGGTTTTTCTTATTTCCAGGGGTAGGTGTATATGGCTCTAAACTTCCCTTCAGTTCAGTTTAGTCACTCAGTTGTGTCCGACTCTTTGAGTCAGTGATGCTATCCAGCCATCTCATCCTCTGTCGTCCCCTTCTCCTCCTGCCCCCAATCCCTCCCAGCTTCAGAGTCTTTTCCAATGAGTCAACTCTTTGCATGAGGTGGCCAAAGTACTGGAGTTTCAGCTTTAGCCTCATTCCTTCCAAAGAAATCCCAGGGCTGATCTCCTTCAGACTGGACTGGTTGGATCTTCTTGCAGTCCAAGGGTCTCTCAAGAGTCTTCTCCAACACCACAGTTCAAAAGCATCAATTCTTCGCCGCTCAACCTTCTTCACAGTCCAACTCTCATATCCATACGTGACCACAGGAAAAACCATAGCCTTGACTAGACGGACCTTTGTTGGCAAAGTAATGTCTCTGCTTTTGAATAAACTTCCCTTGGAAAACAGCTTTTGCTGGGTCTCCTATATTTTGCATCTTTGTGCTTCCATTTTCATTTGTCTACAGGTACCACTTAGCAAAATTTTAAGTATGAAATATAGTATTGTTAACTAGATGCAGTATAGTGTACAATACAGTTCTGGGGCTTCTCCATTTTGCATAACTGAAATTTGTACCTTTTGACCCATGGCTCCTCACTAGTTCTGACATCTAGTCCCTGGTAACTACCATTTCACTTGGTTTCTGTAAGTTTCACTATTTCATATTATTCTTGTAAGTGGAATTTTGTGTTGTCTGTCCTTTTGTGTTTGGCTTATCTCACTTAGGTTAGACCATGTTTTCACAAATAGGATATCTATCTTTAAAGACTGAACAACATTTTGATGTATATAACTGCCAAATTTTCTTTAACCATTCATTGACTGACAGACATTCACACTATTTCCACAACTTTGCTATTGTTAATAGTGTTGCAATGAATATGGGAGTACAGATATCTCTTTAAGATCCAGATTTCAAAATGTTTGGCTATGTGCCTGGAAAGGTGATTACTGAGTCATATGTAAGTGCTATTTTTTAAATTTTTTGAGGAACCTCCATATTGTTTTCCACAGTGACTGCACCAGTTCACATTTATACCAACATCGTATAAAGGTTCCTTTTATTCCAAATCATCATTTGTACTTGGTATCTTTTGTCTTTTAATAGCCACGTTAAAAGGTGTGAGGTGATAACTAATTGTGATTTTGTTTTGAATTTTTCTGAAAATTACTGATGTTAAGCACCTTTACATGTACCTGTTGGCCATCTGTGTGTCTTCTTTGGAAGAAATATCTATTGAAATTATTGGAGCAAGGAAAACAATGCTGGAGACATTGTGCCTCCTGATTTCAACAAATTACAAAGCTAAAGTAATTTTTTATGGTTACCACATAAAAACATCTAGGTCAATCAAAAAGAATAGAGATCACAGCAATGAATCCATGCATAAACATTCAGCTGATCTTCAACACGAGTGCTAAGAACATACAATGGGGAAATGATAGTCTCTTCAATAAATGGTGCTGGGAAAAATGGATATCTATCTGCAAAAGATTGAAATTGGATTCTTGTTTTACATCATACACAAAAAATAAACTCAAAATGAATAAAAGCCTTAACATAAGACCTTAAACTGAAAAACTCTTGGAAGAAAATAGGGAAAAGGATTGTTGACATTGGCTTTAACAATGACTTCTTAGATATAACACAAAAAGCTCAGGAAACAACCAATAAATAGACATATAAATTATATTACACCTAAAAGATTTTGCATTTCAAAATATTAAAAAGTAGAGACATTACTTTGCCAACAAAGGTACATACAGTCAAAGCTGTTTTTTTCAGTAGTCATGATGGATGTGAGAGTTGGACCATAAAGAAGGCTGAACACGAAAGAATTGATGCTTTCAAACTGTGGTGTTGGAGAAGACACTTGAGAGTCCCTTGGACTGCATGGAGATCAAACTAGTCTATTCTAAAGGAAATCAACCATGAATATGCATTGAAAGGACAGATGCTGAAGTTGAAGTTCCAATACTTTGGCCACCTGATGGGAAGAGCAGACTCTTGGAAAAGACCCTGATGCTGGGGAAAATTGAAGGCAGGAGGAGAAGGGGACAATAGAAAACGAGATGGTTGGGTGGTATCACTGACTCAATGAGACATGAATTTGAGCAAACTCTGGGAGATGGTGAAGGACAGGGAGGTTTTGCATGTGCAATCCATGGGTTCACAAAGAGTTGGACAGAACTGAGTGACTGAACAAGAAAATAATGCTGTTTGAATTTCACAAACTGCCTTTCATTTTAGCTTTATGGATCCATGCTATACATTCACCACTAGCTTGTTAGCATTTGGAGAGTGGAGCTTATGCTTTTCACATTCCTTTTGATGTGAATCTCATAAGATTGTATACTTAAATCCTGGTTTCCTCTAACCAGCATGACTAATCTCTTTAGGAATCTTTATTTTAGGTCATGCATTCCAACTATAGGCTTAGAGTGACTTCCTAAACCACCTACCCCAGCATTCATTTACTTGCTGAATTCATGGAAGATCAGCTTCTATGTTCCCACTTACTATCCCCATTTCACTATCTCACTCCATAGTAAAAGAAAAACAAAAACCAAGAAACAAAACAAAATACCAATTCAGTTCAGTTCAGTTCAGTCGCTCAGTCGTGTCCGACTCTTGGCCTCCCCATGAACCACAGCACGCCAGGCCTCCCTATCCATCACCAACTCCTGGAGTTCACTCCAACTCATGTCCATCGAGTTGGTGACGCCATCCAGCCATCTCATCCTCTGTTGTTCCCTTCTCCTCCTGCCCCCAATCCCTACCAGCATCAGGGTCTTTTCCAATGAGTCAACTCTTCGCATGAGGTAACCAAAGTATCGGAATTTCAGCTTAAGCATCAGTCCTTCCAAGGAACACCCAGGACTGATACCCTTCAGGATGGACTGGTTGGATCTCCTTGCAGTCCAAGGGACCCGCAAGAGTCTTCTCCAACACCACAATTCAAAAGCATCAATTCCTTGGCACTTAGCCTTCTTCACAGTCCAACTCACATCCATACATGACCACTGGAAAAACCATAGCCTTGACTAGACAGACCTTGGTTGGCAAAATAATGTCTCTGCTTTTGAATATGCTATCTAGGTTGGTCATAAGTTTCCTTCCAAGGAGTAAGCGTCTTTTAATTTCATGGCTGCAATCACCATCTGCAGTGATTTTGGACCCCCAAAAAATAAAGTCTGACACTGTTTCCACTGTTTCCCCATCTATTTCCCATGAAGTTGTGGGACCAGATGCCATGATCTTCATTTTCTGAATGTTGAGCTTTAAGCCAACTTTTTCACTCTCCTCTTTCACTTTCATCAAGAGGCTTTTTAGTTTCTCTTCAGTTTCTGCCATAAGGTGGTGTCATCTGCATATCTGAGGTTATTGATATTTCTCTTGGCAATCTTGATTCCAGCTTGTGTTTCTTCCAGCCCAGCGTTTCTCATGATGTATTCTGCATAGAAGTTAAATAAGCAGGGTGACAATATACAGCCTTGACGTACTCCTTTTCCTATTTGGAACCACTGTGTTGTTCCATGTCCAGTTCTAACTGTTGCTTCCTGACCTGCATATAGGTTTCTCAAGAATTACTATCACAGATATGCTTACCGTTCAAGGTACATTTTGTTTTATCAGTGATGCTAGCCTAAATTTCCATTAAGGCACACATTCCTATGAACTTGACTTTTAACTGAGTTGAAGTAACCAATAACTTTAAAAATTTTATTTTGTTAAATATTTTAGTTTCTTTTATATTGTCTTTAGCACTGACAATGTCTATGTGGCCAAAGATAAAAATTTGGTAATAAATTATCATTGTTTTGATTTTTATTACCCAATGTTCATTTTCCCTCGAAAGATTTGTCTATCACTTATGTCTCAATAATAGTATCCATGTTTTTTTTTTTTTTTAACTTTGTTTACTCAACTTTTAACGCCTGTTTTTTTTTCTTTTTTTTCTATACCAAAGCAGCCCAGAACAAATTTTGGTGTTCATTGAGAAAGCTACCTAAGTTATAGGAGTAAAACAGTCCCTTTGAAATGAGCTGATTCTAACAAATACCTCATTTCTCTATGCCAAATTTATTATACTGTACTTTTGCCTAGAGCTATTTTCAATATGGTTCTGTTTCATGAGTATGCATTTATTATCTTATCATAAGCATAATTCTGCAGGCTTGAATGAAGGCATTTTCCATAACTTGAATTATGTTACATTTTTATCTAGGTAGTTTCTACCTCTGGTAATAAATCTGATAAAAAAACACCAAGTATATAATGGAATATAATGTAATAAATGATATTTAATAGTTCCTCATATGTTTAATTTATAAATGTTCTTTCTGTGAAATGAAGTCAAACTTTGTATTATCATAATTATTTGCTAATATATGTGCATATATAACACAGCAATAAAACTAAATTAAACCAACATAGTCTCTGATTCCTTGAAATATCAATCTTAGAAAATAATTCAATCCAATAACAATTATTAAGAGCTGATTACATGTCAGATTTTTTGTAGAATCAATGTTACATCTACGTGAGGAACACAGACAACTGAACAAATACCTAAGGTAAATAAATCATATGCAAGTTTACAGTACAAAAGAACAAGGGGATGAATACAGATATGTGCACTAGAGAGGATAGAAAAGAAAAAAGAAAAGAGCCATTTCAAGATCAAAACATTTTAGAACTCACTAGAAGTAAGCTTTCATATTCTTTTCTCTGCCCAAAACAAAACAAAACAAAACAACAACAACAACAGAAAAAAGATATGTAAAAAGCAGGGACTTGCCCATATTTAAAGAATGAGTCAGTTTAGAGCAAGAGACTACACAGACTCTAGGATTCCTTCCAAATAATCAGAGATACTATTTATTTAATTTTTGTGACATGTTAAGCATTATTGTGCTACCAAAATTTATCTTCCCAACGATACTAAGAAATGAATAATAGTACTTTTTCACACACACAGAAGTATAATTTAGCTTCATAGGACTACTGCAAGCAGAAATGCCCACAATATACACTCAGTCACACAATAAAAACTAAGATGGGCTTAGAAAATAAGAGGATATTTTGGGGGATGGATGTTTAGTGGGGAGTAATTATATTATTATGGATGAGGAGAAAGGAAGGATAGATAAAGTGATTGGAGAAGTGAGGCAGCATACCAGTTATCAACTCTGTAACAAATGACCTGGGATGTAGTAGCCTAAAACCAAACCATCAGCTGATCTGGGACAGGATAGACTGACTTTGGCTGGGCTTGACATGCTCCTACTCAGCTGATTGGTCAACGAAGGCCAGTGTTCGGCAGTTCTTGACCTATCAGCTAAGAGAAGGAGGTGACTGGGTCCATCTGTCATGGTCCTGCATCTGTCATGGTCCATCGTGGCAGCCTTGGATGGTCACACAATGGTGGCAGATTTCAAAGACCGAAGCCTGGGTTCAGACTGCATTGTGTCATTTCTGTTACATCCTATTGCCCAAAGCAAGTCACAGGTGGTGGGAAAATAGATGTTACCTCTTGTTGGGAGAAGTTGCAGACAATTATGGCCACTTTTGCAATCTTACAGATGGTGAGAAATAGAAGAGATGAACTGAAAAGAAATGAGGAAAACAAAGTAACACCAAACTGGTACACATATTTTCACTCCTAAAATCACAGAACTAATTGAAGGTAGACTAAAAAGAAAATATTTGGGAGGCTATTGACAATTAGCTTTTTTATGATGAAGATAAAAATTTTTTATAAGATCATTTCAAGCGTTTACTATATCTTTTGACCTTTGCTTAGAAAAGCAATATGCTTCGATTTTTAAAAAACGATCTTTATAATTCTAGGTGACTGACAATTTTTGCATAGAAAAAAACACCAAAGATGAATCAAGCAATTTTTCTAATATACATTAAGAGACAAAGAACAAAGTAAGTGTGCTAGTACTTACTGTAAACTGTAATTTATCTGGGCAATAGGACATCTTTCAAGTCATAAATTTTTATCTTTATTTTTTTCTTTGACAGGTATGTAAAAAATAGATTTTACTTGCACAAACTTAAACCTATATAACTTCTGTTATTGTTTAGTAGAGAAGCAAAGCTTGCTGTGAAAGCAGGCACAAATAATTTAAATTTTAATTCCTTAGAACCAACAGGTGCTTAGAACTCTCAACACAAATATGTTATTGATGGTTTGTTTACATTTGGACGTTGGGTGTTATATGCTCTATTTCTTTTCTTTTTTTTTTCTGATTAGAATTCTTATTTTTATCACTCAGTGTCTTCAAAGGACATCAAGACTGGTCCAATTGGTCGTGAAAATATGCTGCAAGGAACCCCCACACACAGACAACTGTGTTAGCCTGTTGGGTTCTGTGTTTATCTAGTTTGAGTCATGTTACTGATTATGGACATACTTCTTTTGTCTTCCTTGGCTCTTCAACTCTCCTAAACTCTCTCTCTTTTGGACTCCTTGCTTCTATCTATAAACAAGCATTATTTAGGGCTGCTAGAGGAATAAAAGTTAATTCCTTCCTTTTAAATTGGCCTATGACTTGGATACGAAAATGCAAAATTCAAGAAACCATAAAGAGGTTACCTTGGACCTTATTATTAGTCATTCACTTATGACTCCCATTGCATTTATCTATCTCCCACACTACACTATGAACTTCTTAAAGGACAAAGATCATGTCTGCTTTGCCTACTACAGTATCTAACATATAGGAGATTTAAATATACTATTTTAATTAATTCCAAATTAACTTAGTTTATGTCAAAAATATCTCTTGTTATGATGGCTCTAAGGTCAACTTGTTACTTCTTTATCAAGCTGTAATATGTTTGCTGATTCAACTACTATTCAGTTCAGTTCAGTCGCCTGATCATGCCTGACTATTTGCGACCCCACGAACTGCAGGACCCCAGGCCTCCGTGTCCATCACCAACTCCCGGAGTTCACTCAAACTCACGTCCATCAAGTCGGTGATGCCATCCAGCCATCTCATCCTCTGTCGTTCCCTTCTCCTCCTGCCCCCAATCCCTCTGAGCATCAGAGTCTTTTCCAATGAGTCAACTCTTTGCATGAGGTGGCCAAAGTACTGGAGTTTCAGCTTTAGCATCAGTCCTTCCAAGGAACACCCAGGACTGATCTCCTTTAGGATGGACTAGTTGGATCTCCTTGCTGTCCAAGGGACTCTCAAGAGTCTTCTCCAACACCACAGTTCAAAAGCATCAATTCTTCGGTGCTCAGCTTTCTTCACAGTCCAACGCTCACATGCATACATGACCACAGGAAAAACCATAGCCTTGACTAGACGGACCTTTGTTGGCAAAGTAATGTCTCTGCTTTTTAATAAGCTGTTTAGGTTGGTCATAACTTTCCCTCAAGCGTCTTTTAATTTGATGCCTGCAATCACCATCTGCAGTGATTTTGGAGCCCCCAAAAATAAAGTCTGACACTGTTTCCACTGTTTCCCCATCTATTTCCCATGAAGTGATGGGACCAGATGCCATGATCTTTGTTTTCTAAATGTTGAGTTTTAAGCCAACTTTTTCACTCTCCTCTTTCACTTTCATCAAGAGGCTTTTGAGTTCCTCTTCACTTTCTGCCATAACGGTGGTGTCATCTGCATATCTGAGGTTATTGATATTTCTCTTGGCAATCTTGATTCCAGCTTGTGTTTCTTCCAGCCCAGCGTTTCTCATGATATACTCTGCATACAAGTTAAATAAGCAAGGTGACAATATACAGCCTTGATGAACTCCTTTTCCTATTTGGAACCACTGTGTTGTTTCATGTCCAGTTCTAACTGTTGCTTCCTGACATGCATATAGGTTTCTCAAGAGGCAGGTCAGGTGGTCTGGTATTCCCATCTCTTTCAGAATTTTCCACAGTTTATTGTGATCCACACAGTCAAAGGCTTTGGCGTAGTCAGTAAAGCAGCAACTACTGTTACTATACAGTTAAACAAAATTATCATTGAATGTTTGATCGTGGCAAATGTGATTAGTTCCATGAAGGAATCAGATAATATTTTCTATTTATGAGTCTTACATTAGACTATTAATCTTTATATGATATTTTTGTCTAGTGTTATATTTGGATCTATATTTGCATGACCTGATATATGCATTAGAAGCTAGATTTTAAAACTTGTCTTTAAATTATAGATATTAAAAACTTTGTTTTACTTTTTAATTGTTAAATAATGAATATATGGGAATGTGCACAAAAAGTACAATGCAACAACTTATCACCAGGTAAACATCAAAGAACCATAACACAGGTCAAAACCAGAAAATTGTCAGTATCTACAAAAGGACACTTTTACTCTCTTCCAACCACTGCTCTGCCTTCCTTCCAATAAACCACTATTATAACCTATTATGATCACTTTCTTGCTTTTTTGAAGTGTTAACACCCTACTATAAACCTGGAAACTCTCTCTCTATATATGTATCTTTATATCTATATCAATATAAATATTAATACATATATTTCTATAAATTGAATCATATATTATGAATTATCATGTGTTCCTGGTTTTGCTTTCAGTGATATGTTTATTAAATTCATCATCATTTTATGTAGCTACATCCATTTTCAATGTTTTTTTTCCTTCCAATGTATGAATATATCACACTTAATCATGCATTCTTCTGTTGGTGAACATTTAGGTTGTCATATGTTTGTTATATGAACAAGACACATGAATGTATGGATTTCTGTTAATTAGTACATATGTAAATCTTTAACTTCAGCAAATCATGCCAAACTGTTTTTCAGGTTTGTTGTGAAAATTTACACTCCCACCAACAAAATATAAGATTTCTTTTTTACTTTCTTGCCAAAATGCCTTAATTTTAGCTACCCCAATTGGTTTACACATAGCACTATCACTAATTTTAATTTGTATGTCCCTATGAGATGGTTGGATGTTATCACTGACTCAATGGACATGAGTTTGAGTAGACTACACGAGGTGGTGAAGGACAAGGAAGCCCGATGTGTTTCAGTTCATGGGGTCACAAAGAGTAGACATGACTTAGTGACTGGACAACAACCATGAGTAATGAGTTGAAAATTTTTCACATAATTTGTTGACCCTGGTTTTCTCTTTATGTGTGCGCATTCAAATTGATTCGAGTCTTGGTTTTTCTAGTCGTTGTTTTCTTCTTTTTTTGCTCAAAAGCAAATTCAGAAATTTGTTTTGGAAACAAACACACACACGCGAGACACGTGTACCCCAATGTTCATCGCAGCACTGTTTATAATAGCCAGGACATGGAAGCAACCTAGATGTCCATCAGCAGATGAATGGATAAGAAATCTATGGTACATATACACAATGGAATATTACTCAGCCATTAAAAAGAATACATTTGAATCAGTTCTAATGAGGTGGATGAAACTGGAGCCTATTATACAGAGTGAAGTAAGCCAGAAGGAAAAACATAAATACAGTATACTAATGCACATATATGGAATTTAGAAAGATGGTAACAATAACCCGGTGTACGAGACAGCAAAAGAGACACTGATGTATAGAACAGTCTTATGGACTCTGTGGGAGAGGGAGAGGGTGGGAAGATTTGGGAGAATGGCATTGAAACATGTAAAATATCATGTAAGAAACGAGTTGCCAGTCCAGGTTCGATGCACGATACTGGATGCTTGGGGCTAGTGCACTGGGACGACCCAGAGCGATGGTATGGGGAGGGAGGAGGGAGGAGGGTTCAGGATGGGGAACACATGTATACCTGTGGCGGATTCATTTCGGTATTTGGCAAAACTAATACAATTATGTAAAGTTTAAAAATAAAATAAAATTAGAAAAAAAAAAGTAAAAAAAAAAAAAAAGAAAACACACACACACACAAATCTAGATTGTCAACTTCCACACAAACTGAAGTAATCACAGTCATCAGTAAGTCACAAAATCTCTTGGTTTTGTACAGGACATAACTAAAGTTATAGATCACATTGTAAAGAAGTTACAGCTTTGTAATTCCGAGTCTTCCAAATCCTAAGCATATATACCACTCCATATATAACTCTTAATTTTTTAATGTAATTAATGTTTTATAGTTCTCTATATAGTCTTTCTACATGAAAAGGCAAAAAGATAGGACACTGAAAGATGAACTCCCCAGGTCAATATGTGCTAATATGCTAAAGGAGAAGAATGGAGAAAAAAGTCCAGAAAGAATGAAGAGATGAAGCCAAAGCAAAAACAACACCCAATTGTGGATGTGACTGGTTATGGACGTAAAGTCTAATGCTGTAAAAACAATGTTGCATAAAACCTGGAATGTAAGGTCCATGAATGAAGGCAAATTGGAAGTGGTCAAACAGGAGACGGCAAGAGTGAACATCGACATTTTAGGAATCAGTGAATTAAAATGGACTGGAATGGGTGAATTTAACTCAGATGACCATTATATCTACTACTGTGGGCAAGAATCCCTTAGAAGAAATGGAGTATACATCATAGTCAACAAAAGAGTCCAAAATGCAGTACTTGGATGCAATCTCAAAAATGACAGGATGATCTCTGTTTATTTCCAAGGCAAAACATTCAATATTACAGTAAACCAAGTCTATGCCCTAACCACTAGTGCAAAAGAAGCTGAAATTGAATGGTTCTATGATGACCTTCAAGACCTTCTACACTAACACCAAAAAACAAAAAAATGTCCTTATCATCATAAGGGCCTGGAATGCAAAAGTAGGAAGTCAAGAGATACTAAAAGTAACAAGCAAGTTTGGCCTTGGTGTGCAAAATGAAGCAGGTCAAAGGCTAACAAGAATTTTGTCAAGAGAACGCACTGGTCATAGCAAACATTCTCTTTCATCAACACAAGTGATGACTCTATACATGGACATCACCAGATGGTCAACAGTGAAGTCAGATTAATTATATTCTTTACAGTTGTAGATGGAGACTCTCTATATAGTCAGCAAAAACAAGACCGAGAGCTGACTGTGGCTCAGATCATGAACTCATTCTTGCCAAATTTAGGCTTAAACTGAAGAAAGTAAGGAAAACCACTAGTCCATTCAGGTACGACCTAAATCATATCTCTTAACGACTATACAGTAGAAGTGACTAATAGATTTAAGGGATTAGATCTGCTAGACAGAATACCTGAAGAAACTAATACGCCAGGCAATATGCCAGCAAATTTAGAAAACCTAGCAGTGGCAACAGGACTGGAAAAGGTCAGCTTTTGTTCCAATCACAAAGAAAGGCAATGCCAAAGAATGCTCAAACTACTGCACAATTGCACTCATCTCAGAAGTTAGCAAGTTAATGCTCAAAATTCTCCAAGCTAAACTTAAATAGTACATGAACTGAGAGCTTCCAGACGTTCAAGCTGGATTTAGAGAAGGCAGAGGAACTAGAGATCAAATTGCCAACATCAACTGGATCATAGAAAAAGCAAGAGAGTTCCAGAAAAGCATGTATTTTTGCTTTATTGATTATGCCAAAGCCATTGACTGTGTGGATCACAACAAACTGTGAAATATTTTTCAAGAGAGGGAATATCAGATCACCTTGTCTGCCTCCTGAGAAATCTGTATGCAGGTCAAGAAACAACAGTTAGTATTGGACCTGGAAAATGTACTGGTTCCAAATTGGGAAAGGAGTATGTCAAAGCTGTATATATAGTCACCCTGCTTATTTAACTTCTAGGCAGAGTACATCACATGAAATTCTGGGCTTGCTGAAGTACAGGCTGGAATCAAGATTTCTGGTAGTAATGTCAATAATCTCAGATACGGAGACGGTAGAAAGCAGAGAGGAACTGAAGAGCCTCTTGATAAAATGAAAGAGGAGTGTGAAAAAGCTGGTTTAGAGCGAAAAAGCTGGCTTAAAACTGAATATACAAAAAATGAGGAACATGGCATCCAGTTCCATCATTTCAATGCGAATAGATGGGGAACCAATGGAAACAGTGATAGACTTTATTTACTTGGACTCCAAAATCAGTACAGATGGTGACTGTAGCCATGACACTAAGACACTTGCTCCTTGGAAGAAAAACTGTGACTGACCTTGGCAGCATATTAAAAAGCAGAGATAGTTACTTTGCCAACAAAGGTCCATCCAGTCAAAGCTAAGGTTTTTCCAGTGGTCATGTATGGATGTCAGAGTTGGACTGTGAAGAAAGCTGAGCACTAAAGAATTGATACTTTTGAACTGTAGTGTTAGAGGAGACACTCGAGAGTCCCTTGGACTGCAAGGAGATCGAACCAGCCAATCCTAAAGGAAATCAGTCCTGAATATTCATTGGAAGGACTGATGTTGAAGCTGAAATTCCAACACTTTGGCCACCTGATGTAAAGAACTGACTCATGTGAAAAGACCGTAATGCTGTCAAAGACTGAAGTAACAAGGAGAAGAGTGTGACAGAGGATGAGATGGTTGGATGGCATCACCTATGTAATGAAAATGAACTTGGGTGAACTCTGGGAAATTGTGAGGGATAGGGAGGCCTGGCGTGCTGCAGTCTGTGGGTTCTTAAAGAATTGAACACGGCTTGGTGACTGAATGATAACAAATCATTCTGGACCTTTAAGTAAAAACTTTAAACCCAACCCTGAACCATTTATTAAACTTTTTCTACTTAACTCTTTATCAATTTTAGAAATTTCTTTTTCTCATCTTCTAAGTTTTTTTTTAACTGTAAGACTTTCATCTGTCTTGCATCTATTGAAATAATCATAGAAAATTTTTTTCCTTTTCTAATCAATTGCATTAATTGATTTCCAAATGTTAAGCCACTTTTGTATTCCTGGAATATACCAAATTAAGTTATGAAGTATGATCCTCTATATGCATATGTTATATATATATATTTTCCCTATCAGTTCAGTTCAGTCACTCAGCTGTGTTTGACTCTTTGTGACCCCATGGACTACAGCATGCCAGGTCTCCATGTGCTTCATCAACACCTGAAGTTTACTCAAACTTATGTCCTTTGAGTTGCTGATGCCATCCAACCATCTCATCCTCTGTCATCACCTTCTCCTACTACCTTCAATCTTTCCAAGCATCAGGGTATTTTCAAACGAGTCAGTTCTTCATATCCGGTGGCCAAAGGGTTGGAGTTTCAGCTTCAGCATCAGTCCTTCCAATGAATACTCAGGACTGATCTCCTTTAGGATGGACTGGTTGGATCTCCTTGCAGTCGAAGGGACTCTCAAGAGTCTTCTCCAACACTACAGTTCAAAAGCATTAATTCTTTGGGCTCAGGTTTCTTTACAGTCCAACTCTCACATCCATACATGACTACTGGAAAACCATGGCTTTGACTAGATGGACCTTTGTTGGTAAAATAATGTCTCTGCTTTTTAATTGGCTGTCTAGGTTGGTCATAACTTTGCTTCCAAGGAGCAAGTGTCTTTTAATTTCATGGCTGCGGTCACCATCTGCAGTGATTTTAGATGCCCCCCAAATAAAGTCTGTCACTGTTTCCATTGTTTCCCCATCTATTTGCCATGAAGTGATGGGACCAGATGCCATGATCTCAGTTTTCTGAACGTTGAGTTTTAGGCCAATTTTTTCACTCTCTTCTTTCACTTTCAACAAGAGGCTCTTTAGTTTTTCTTCACTTTCTACCATAAGGGTGGTGTTATCTGCATATCTGAAGTTACTGATATTTCTCCCAGCAATCTTGATTCCAGCTTGTGCTTCTTCCAGCCCAGCGTTTCTCATGATGTACTCTGCATCTATGTTAAATAAGCCGGGTGACAATATACTGCCTTAATGCCACTCCTTTCCCAATTTGGAACCTGTCTGTTGTTCCATGTCCAGTTCTAACTGTTGTTTCCTGACCTGCATACAGATTTCCAAAAGGCAGGTCAGGTGGTCTGGTATTCACATCTATTTAAGAATTTTCCAGAATCTGTTGTGGTCCACATAGTCAAAGGCTTTGGCATAGTCAATAAAACAGAAATAGATGTTTTTCTGGAACTCTCTTGCTTTTTCAATGATTCATCGGATGTTGGCAATTTGATCTCTGGTTCCTTTGCTTTTTCTCAATCCAGCTTGAACATCTGGAAGTTCACTGTTTATGTACTGCTGAAGCCTAGCTTGGAGAATTTTGAGCATTACTTTACTAGTGTGTGAGATGAGTGCAATTGTGCGGTAGTTTGACCATTCTTTTGCTTGCCTTTCTTTGGGATTCCCTAATAGCTCATGTGGTAAAGAATCTGCCTGCAATGCAGGAGACCCCAGTTTGATTCCTGAGTCCGGAAGATCTGCTGGAGAAGGGATAGGCTTCCCACTCCAGTTTCTTGGATTCCCTTGTGGCTTAGCTGGTAAAGAATCTACCTGAAATGTGGGAGACCTGGGTTCAATTCCGGGGTTGGTAAAATCCCTTGCAGTAGGGAAAGGGCACCCACGTGAGTATTCTGGCCTGGAGAATTCCATGGAATGTAAAGTCCATCGTGTTGCAAATAGTTGGACACGACTGAGAAACTTGTAATTTCACCTTCACTTTTCACTTTCTTTGGGATTGGAATGAAAACTGAGCTTTTCCAGTCCTGTGGCCACTACTGAGTTTTCCAAATTTGCTGGCATATTGAGTGCCACACTTTTATACCATCATTTTTTAGGATTTAAATAATTCAGCTGGAATTCCATTACCTCCACTAGCTTTGTTCCTAGTGATGCTTCCTAAGGCCCAGTTGACTTTCCATTCCAGGATGTCTGGGTCTAGGTGAGTGATCACACCATCGTGATTATCTGTGTCATGAAGATCTTTTCTGTATAGTTCTTCTGTGTATTCTTGCCATCTCTTCTTAATATCTTCTGCTTCTGTTAGGTCTATACCATTTCTGTCCTTTATTGAGCCCATCTTTGCATGTAATGTTCCCTTGGTATCTCTGATTTTCCTGAAGAGATCTCTAGCCTTTCTCATTCTATTGTTTTCCTCTATTTCTTTGCATTAATCACTGAGGAATGCTTTCTTATCTCTCCTTGGTATTCTTTGGAACTCTGCATTCAAATGGGTATATCTTTCCTTTTCTTCTTTGCCTTTCACTTCTCTTCTATTCATAGCTATTTGTAAGGCCTCTCAGACAGCCATTTTACCTTTTTGGATTTCTTTTCCTTTGGGATGGTCTTGATCACTGCCTCCTGTACAATGTCATGAACCTCTGTCCAAAGTTCTTCAGTCACTCTATTAGATCTAATACCTTGAATCTATTTGTCACTTCCACCATATAATCATAAGGGATTTGATTTAGGCCATACCTGAATAGTCTAGTGGTTTTCCCTACTTTCTTTAATATAAGTCTGAATTTGACAATAAGGATTTCATGATATCTGCCACAGTCAGCTCCCTGTCTTGTTTTTGCTGACTATATAGAGCATCTTCATCTTGGGCTGCAAAGAATATAATCAATCTGATTTTGGTGTTGACCATCTGGTGACGTCCATGTGTAGAATCTTCTCTTGTGTTGTTGGAAGAAGATGTTTGCTATGACCAGTGAGTTCTCTTGGCAAAGCTCTATTAGCCTTTGCCCTGCTTCATTTGTACTCCAAGGCTCATATGTATTAGAGTTAGCCATGTTTTTCTTTTTCATTGTTCTTCATACATTTTTATAGCTGCTTTCATCCATATGGATACATTATTCTACTGCTTGAAAAATAACTTTTTCTATTATTTATTATGTCTATTTGTTATAAATTATTCCAGCCGTTTATCTGAAAATATCTTTATTGCCATATCATTCTTAAACCTATATTTCTAACATTTGAAAGATATTATGAAGCTGCTTGTGGCTTCCATTTTTGTTCCCTTGAGAAGTCATTGGAGTCTTTTTTTTTAAGTTTTTCTCTTTGACTTTGACTTTCAAGAGTATAAAATATTTTTGTTTACATTTAATTAGCTTTAAACATGCATAAAATGGTATTTCTTGAGTTTATGATTTTAGATTCTTCTTTAGTGTTGGAATATTGTCAAAAAATTCTCTGGTCCATTCTTCCTTCTTTGTCATCTAGGACTCTCATCCTCTTATTCTTTATTTTATACCTTTAATTTAGTAAAGGTAGGATAGTGTTTTTAAACCTATCTCAATTTTGATACATATTTTGGAAAGTGTTTTTAGAACTATCCCAGATTTTTAATTCACGTTTTGACCACAGCTAATCCAATTACATCTTAATTTGACTTATTATGCTTATAAATTCTAAAATTGCCATTGTTGTAGCATTATAACTACATTTTTTTACATATTCTAATTGCCTGTTTAAATGTTATACCTTAAATTTTTATCTCTTTGAACACTATAAGCATAGTTATTTTAAAATTTAAATCTGATTTGTTCCAAATATGGAGCTTAAGTGTCTGTTTTTATTGATTGTGTCTACTACAAATTTCATGATTTCTGGTGTGTTTTTGTCCCTTGTTATTTTTTATTGTTTGCTGAAGATCATCTTTGAAATATTTCTTCTGAAAATGATTTGAGAATCATACTAAAGCTATTTCTTTCCAGGAAGGAATTTGCTTGTTTGGGCAAACTTCTATGGACATGCGGAGATGGCAGTGGCACCCCACTCAGTATTCTTGCCTGGAAAATCCCATGGAGCCTGGTGGGCTGCAGTCCATGGGGTTGCTAAAAGTCAGACATGACTGAGCATCTTCACTTTCACTTTTCACTTTCATGCATTGGAGAAGGAAATGGCAACCCACTCCAGTGTTCTTGCCTGGAGAATCCCAAGGACATGGGAGCCTGGTGGGCTGCCGTCTGTGGGGTCGCACAGAGTCGGACACGACTGAAGCGACTTAGCAGCAGCAGCAGCTATGAACATGAGCCATATGGAACTTCATTAACAGTGTGAAAGAATTGAGATGAAGCAAAGATGAGATACAATCCCTAGGATGGATTTGACAGTCTCATTTTATCTTACTTTCAAAGTTCAGCCCTTGTGAATCTCTATCTTAAATATAAGGTCAACCAGCTTCTGACCTTGTTTAATTCTGAACTCCAAATGATCCATAGTGATACTATATTCTCAAACATAGTTAGTGAATATCTATCATTTCCTATAGAGAGATAGACAATTTTAGTTAGTTTTTTTTTTTTTTTTGCCTTGTGATATATTTTTAAGATTTAATCTCCCAACAATTTTATAATATACAGAAGTAGTAATGATTCTAAATATGTTGTACATTGCATCTCTAGTGCTTATTTTTCTTATAACTGAGAGTTTATACTTTTTGATAACCTTCATCTAATTTCCCCTCCCCTGCCCCACACCACTACTTGTCACAGATCTGATATCTTTTCTATGACTTTGTTTGTTCACTTTTTATGTTCCTGGTATATAACATAGTGACTTGATATGTTTATACATTTTAAAGTGATCACTATGATAAGTTTAGCTGTTATTGTCAATATACAAAATATTACAGAATTATCGACTATATTCCCTATACTGTACATTTCATATCCATAACTCATTTTGTAACTGGAAGCTTATATATCTTAATTGCCCTCACTTATGTCTCTCCTCCTCCTACTTCCCCTCTCCTCTGGCAACCACCTATTTGTTTTCTGTATCTATGATTAGGTTTCTGTTTGGTTATGTCTGTTTATTTACTTTTAAAATTCCACATAGACATGAAACCATACAGCATTTTTCTTTCTCTGTCTGACTTATTTCGCTTAGCATAATCTGATATCTTATAATCCTCATTATAGTGGTGAGTATCCCTGCCTGTCATGTGGGAGACCAGGGTTTGATTCCCTAATGGGGAGGCAACATGTCCTTGGCTTTCCTGGTTGCTCAGATCCTAAAAAAATCTGCCTCCAATGCAGGAGACCTGGGTTCAATCCCTAAGTCAGGAAGATCCCCTGGAGAAGGGAATGGCAACCCACTTCAGTATTTTTGCCTGGAGAATTCCATGGACAGAGGAGTCTGGTGGGCTACAGTCCTTGGGATCACAAAGAGTTCCACAGGGCTGCGGGACTAACACTTTCACTTTCACCTTCAATACCTCTAGGTCCATCAGTGTTTTTGTAAAGGGCAAAATTTCATTTTCTGATGACTAATATTCCATTATATATAAATGTATATACACCACATCTTCATTATCAATTCATCTATTGATGAACAGTTAGGTTGCTTCCATATCTTGGCTACTATAAATAATGATGCTATGAACATTGGGAGGCATATATCTTTTCAAATTAGTGTTTTCAGTTTAATTAATTAATTAATTTATTTATTTATTAAATTTAATTTAATTAATTTAATTAAT
This sequence comes from Bos indicus x Bos taurus, assembly GCF_003369695.1. Lineage (NCBI taxonomy): Eukaryota > Metazoa > Chordata > Mammalia > Artiodactyla > Bovidae > Bos > Bos indicus x Bos taurus. The sequence goes on from NC_040086.1 coordinate 33,419,522, forward strand.
CTTCAGATTAATACCCAGGAGTGGAATTGTTGGACCATATGTTTCAGTTCAATTCAGTTCAGTCGCTCAGTCCTGTACAACCCTGTGATCCCATGGACTGCAGCAAGCGAGGCCTCCTTGTCCATCACCAACTCCTGGAGTTTACCCAAACTCATGTCCATTGAGTCAGTGATGCCATCCAACTATCTCATCCTCTGCCGTCCCCTTCTCCTCCTGCCTTCAATCTTTCCCAGAATCAGGGTCTTTTGAAATGAGTCAGGTCTTTGCATCAGGTGGCCAAAGTATTGGAGTTTCAGCTTTAACATTAGTCCTTCCAATGAACAGCCAGGACTGATCTCCTGTAGGATAGACTGGTTGGATTTCCTTACATTCCAAGGGATTCTCAAGAATCTTCTCCAACACCACAGTTCAAAAGCATCAATTCTTCTGTGTTCAGCTTTCTTTATAGTCCAACTCTCACATCCATATATGACTACTGGGAAAACTATAACTTTGACTAGATGGACCTTTGTTGGCAAGTAATGTCTCTGCTTTTTAATATGCTGTCTTGCTTGGTCGTAGCTTTCTTTCCAAGGAGTAAGCACCTTTTAATTTCATGGCTGCAGTCACCATCTGCAGTGATTTTGGAGCCCAGAAAAATAAAGTCAGCCACTGTTTCCCCATCTATTTGCCATGAAGTGATGGGACCAGATGCCATGATCTTAATTTTCTGAAAGTTGAGCTTTAAGCCACCTTTTTCACTCTCCTCTTTTATTTTCATCATGTCCAGTTCTAACTGTTGCTTCCTGACCTGCATACAGATTTCTCAAGAGGTAGGTAAGTTGGCCTGGTATTCCCATCTTTTTCAGAATTTTCCACAGTTTGTTGTGATCCACACAGTCAAAGGCTTTGGGATAGTCAATGAAAGAGAAATATCTATTTTTAATTTTTTGAAGAATCTTCATGTTGTTTTTCATGGTGGTTGCACCAATTTACATTCTCATCAAGAATCCTTTTCTCTCCATCCTCATCAACACTTATTATTTGATGTCTTTCTGGTAATAGCTATTCTGAGAGGTGTGAATTGGTATCTCATTGTGGTTTTAATTTGCATTTGTCTGATAATTACAGATTGTGAGCATGTTTTCATATGTCTGTTTGCCATCTGTGTCTTATTTAGAAAACTGTCTATTCAAGTCCTCTGTCCATTTTGGCTTGTAAATATCTTCTGCCATTTAGTAGGTGCCCTTTCACTGTGTTGATACTTTTCTTCACTGTGCAAAAGCTTTTTAGTTTGATGTAGCACCATTTGTTTATTTTTGGTTTTGTTTAGTGGATTTAAAAAAAAATTGTATACCACCCTTTTTATTTGTCTCATAGTAGGAAAGTGATCCAAATTTTCAGTTTACTATTATATAAGTCAGACCTATCAATTTTAAATTATCATGCTACTTCTACTTTGGTAGAAAACTCCCAACCCTCCTCCCTTCAAAAGAAAAGAAAACTGCTGCTCTGATTGTTATAAGTTAACAATCTAGAGTAAATGGCATTGGAGATACAATCTTGATGCTGATTTATGGATATTGCAGATATATATATGGACTGGATGGGTTCATTTTTGTCGATTGTTAAAGTTATTTTTCCTTTTATATGTCATTTTTCTAACCACAGACTTTTAAAACAAAGCATTTTCTTTCAAGGCTTTATGTTTATTATTTCAGTTGTTTTCATCTGGTCTGTCTCTCTTCATTGACTCATCTGCTTAGGAACTTCTTCCATCTGTCCTCTGCAATTAAATTAAATCAATCCTTTTCTAAGGTCTAATTGGAGCCCCAATGCCGCAGCATCTTTGCAGGACTCCAGTGCATAATCATAGCCCCGTTCTATGAGATCCTAATGCATTAATGAATTATCTAATGGCCAAGAAGTTCAGAGCATCATCTCTGGAACAAGACTGTCTTGGCTCCTCCTTTTAGTAACACAAAACTGAATAAGTTACATGGTCTTAGTCAAACTGTTTTCCTCAAAAAATATGTTGAATTTCTAACCTCATGTCACGTGATGGCAGAAGCAGAGACTGGAGTGATGGATCTGCAATCCAAGAAATCCAAGGACTAATTGCCAACACCATCAGCCATGAAGACACAAGGAAGGATTCTTCCAAGGTTTCAGAGGGATCATGGCTCTGCTAACACCTTGATTTTGGATTTCCAGAAATCTGATGTGTGCAGAATTAAAATTTTGTTGCTTTAAACCTTCCAGTTTGTGGTACCTTTTTATGGAAGCCCAAGGAAACTAATATTGTATAACTTCTTTCTGCCTACTTTGCCTATAAAATGCAGATAATAATAGCACTTGTGTATCTCTAGGGGTTTTGTGAATGATAATGTGCAGCAAGCAAGTGAATGGTGACTGGCTTTTAATAAATGCTATGTAAGTCCTCTTTAAATAACAGAAGCACACAGATATACATTCCATTTTTTTCCATCTAATTGTTCTATTAATTTTCAAGTTCCATTTTTTTATCTGTATGGTTTTGCAACTTTTAGGTCTTTATGAGTTATATTTCTATAATCTCATTTGTAATTTTGACATTTCCCCTATGATTTAATTGCTTTATATTCCCCCTCATCTCAAACACACTCCCATCATTCTCTCACCCTTGTGCTTATGTCAAATTCCTCATTAACTCGTAATTTCTAAACGTTGCTTTGATTGTGGAAACTAAAGGGAAAAAAAGAGCTAAAATGAACAGTTTACAGATAACTGTGGAACTTAAAATACAAAATGTGGGTTATACTCCTATTTCTGCTACAAACCTGTTAAATGACTCAGGTATAACACTATGAAACCTCTTTCCTTAGGAGATTGGATTAAATGCTTTCAAATATTTTATCAGTTTTAGTTTCTGTGATTAACTTATTCTGTGTCCTCTGAGTTCAACAATGACAATGAAAAGCTAGTTTTCACTCATCCATTATGGCCCAGCACACATGGTGGGGATGGGAGGAAAGCATGTATCAAACAGAGCATTTGCTTATTAGCTGATACGGGGAGATGCAATGACTGTCCACTGAGATAGGGTAATGCACATTATTGTTGTTTTTGAAAAATCTGACCTCTCCATTATAATTACCTGTGCAAGCACAGTTCAGGGATATTTCCAAATGCCTGCTGTCAGCATGCACACTTGGTGTAGCTCAGATTTCAAAGAGCCTATTGTTCTGAGAAGTTTTCACATTCATGGTAACATAATGAAGGGAAGAAAGTGCTTCCACGTTGCAATACATCATTTTTACTTTTCAAATCAAAACACTGTGGCATTTGCCTTTTACTTGTTTGGCAAATTGGTAATTATCTTTAAACATTAGATGAACATTTTCAATTGTAGTCAAATTCTTGAAAGAAGTCATAAACACTCGAATTTATTTCCTTATTATTAAGTATTACCTGTGTGGAAAAAGAATGCCATGTGTCATTTCAGTAAACAAAGGACACTGTGCCACCAATTCATCAGTCACTGCAGTCACCCCTGATGGTGCACCCTGAGGAAAACTCAGGATGGAAAAAACTAGGCTCCCCGCCCTAGGTAGTTATGCATATCCAAGAAATTATTTCAATAAGTTCAGATTCTAGCATCTTCCCACACATAGAAAAGCACCAAATTTATTAACTTGAGATGCCTGGATTGTAAAGGTAATTAGCAGTAATTTTTTGATGTTCAACAACCTTTTTTTGTTTTGTTTTGTTTCCCCACAAAACTGTTTATCCTGGCTCCTCCCTTACCTCTTCATAACAGTCTCTCAAAGCTATCTGAGAGGCTGTATCCTTGGCTTAAATGCTCATTAAGTCTACCAAATAAAACATAATTCTCACATTTCAAGTTGTACATTTTCTTCAGTTGATACCTGATTGTTTCCCATTTGGCTTCTATGTCTACCACTTTGCTAAAAAACTTTCAGAGTTAATCAATTACTAAATCAAAAGTCTTGTTATAGTCTTTATTCTTTTATTTCTGCTCCCATGAAATTGTGAACTGTCTCCCCCTTGTTTCTTTCTCTGCTAAGTTTCCTTGATAACATGTTTGTTTTCAGTTTCTCACTAATCTAGCCATAAATGCTTGCTATTTCTTTCTCCTACCTTATAAAGAAAGGCATTCCACAAAATATTTATTTATATTTCTTAGTCTCAATCTCACTTGAGCTATAGGCTTCTGAGCTTCTTCAACTTTCTTCACGTGGTTTAGTTTTACATTCATTTATCACTCTGTTTTGGGTTCTCTGTGATATCTATGATTTGCCATTGCTGTTCTCAAATATCTTTTTTTCTGGTTCAAAAAGGACTATCAACTTTATACAGATCCTGTAGTTCCAATAATAAAGTCCACAGCTCCATTGGCTACAATGGTAACCATATAATCCAATACTTGGGTTGGGGTTTCTATTTTGACATTTCAAAAATGTGTCTCCACATTTTCTGCAACAACAAAATAAACTGTAAGAAATTTCTCTTTCACAAACTTGGCTTTTGATTTTCCTTTTCTTACTACATTTTCTTTAAAATAATATAACATACAACATCATCATAATTAACACAAGGCAGGCTGGAGAGATAAGAATGAGCAGAATCAAGAAAATTATCAAGTTACTTATACTCTTAGGTGAGTAGACATTTGAAGAAATAGTCTTTCATGATAAGCTCAACTGGGATAACTTCATATATAAATTATTTTTTTTAAGCTAGCATGAGACTGATGCATCTAATAAAGATTACAAGTCACTCACTGTATTGTCTTTAATAAGTAAAAGATATGCACAATTCATTTCCAAAATATTTTCACCATTTAATTTTAAAGAAGTTTCTAACTTGTAACAGCTTTTAACTTTCCATTTTTTAAGAACAGTTATTGTTCTATGACTCCTTTGTTCCCCCAAACAACCAGATAAAGAAATAATAACAGTATTGTGTGAACTGAGTATTGCTAGCCCTGAAATCCCCTCAGGGTAAGTGAGGACAAGGAGGAAATCCTTCTTCTGCAATTCCCTAAGTGTTTTCAGTGAAGAGAGGCAAAGCATCTGGCACATATTATTTTGTATTCAGCCAGCTCCTCCAAGTAGAGTGTTCCCCAGGAGTAAATTAGGCAATTAGCAGAATCATTAACTATTTCAAGCCAACAAAATATCACTTAGTGCACCAGAGTAATAATGAGCAAATTAGTAGTCATGCAGTTGGAGACTGCTAAAGAAGTAAGCTGCTCACTTTGGAGAGCCCATGCTCTCATTTGTCCAGTGGAAGCCAGTTAACGCCCAAGACAAAAGGGGTTTACAATGGTATTGACTAGATTCTCTGGAGGCAAAGAACTAAATACATAGTAAACCTATGTAATCACTCACATACTTTAACACTACTGTACTGTTAAAAGTTCAGAGTTCAGTTTTTTCAGTGTCTTCCCTACTATCATGTGGTACTTAACTGAGGTATACATGGCCCAAAAAAGTCAGGCTTTAATTTATTCTGCACCTATGTGAATATTTAGCTTTGCTCATTAATGACAGCATTGTGATCACAGGGCTCTATTTATTCATCTGTAATCAGAAGCTCTAAATTTAAGGAAAGAGTATGTGAGTTTTAGAGACCTGATACATTGAGAAGCCCTTCTTGAATCTACCCCACAGGATTACTTTCAGGATTTTGCAATGTATGTGAAAACAATTAGGAAGATATTTGGTATATCATTTAAGAAGCATTACTTGGATCTGAATTTATATCAACACTTACTAAATCTGATTCTCATTGTAACTTAGGGTAAATACTATTTGTTCTTCATGTCGCATGGCATTGTAGAGATGACGAAGTAGGATGTGAGTGCTTAAACACTTTACACAGTTTTAATAATTATACTTTTGACTGTTTCCATGTGTTACACAAACTCTATGGGTCAATGTATTATTGCAACTGCAAACTAACTACCTATAAATGCACTAACACAATTTCTAGAATATACTATATTATCAATAGATGGGAGCTGCTATTACTAGAATGGTATACTATCATTATGATTAATACTGATGTTTTATAGATATTGTTTCTACACTTTCTAGTGTCCAGTCTTCAATCGTAATCTAAGAAAATAATTTAAAAATTAATCTGAAGTCATAAATGACTATCTTCTTTTAAAATGAAGGCATATTTTCATTTTATTAAAAATCATTTTAAAATTATTCTATTGAAAAGAGCATTATTCAATTTACTTGTCCCAAAGATTCCTTTTTTTTTTTTGCTATACAATTTTCCTTTCATTTCTTCAGGAAGGAAAAGAAATTTAGAAAAAGGCATATTTCTGGATAAGCAAAAAGAATTGTATTCATCTAAAAATAATTTGGGATATTTCATCACATTTTGGTTTCCTAGGCATAACATGATGTTTCTTAATGTGTAGAAAATTAGAAGGAATACACAAAGCACCTTAAATAATATTCGTTTGTAGAATTTGAAACTGGATATGTCACTTGGATTTAGAAAGACATTAACATAGCCCTTCGATATGTACAGCTGAATCAACATGCTTTGTCTGAGTAGCTATAATTACATTTAATGGGTGGAAGCACTTGTTAATAAAATGCAAAGATCACTTGATACTAAAATAGCCAACGTTGAGCGCATGTAGTGTTACTTGCCTGCCTTGATCGTTTCCTTCTTTCCCTTTCCCTCTGTTCTCTTCTTTCCTTCCCTCCCTTTTCATAGTCTTCTTTTATCTTCCTCCCTTTTTTCCCCATTGTTTCTTTCAATAGGCCTCTGGAATGTACGCAGAAATGTTATACTGAGATATGAACTCATTTTTTCCTACAAGAAAATAACTCCTTTAGACTGTTTTTGTCTTGTGGTAAGTAACTATAAAAAGTAATTTATTAAAATCCTTGATATTCTACAAAAAGTTTTCAAAATACACGTTCTTTTCTTTTTGTTTGGTAGTTTATAACCTAAAATGGGCAATGCAGACATAAACACAAAGCTACAGCACATATGAGGACAGCAGTGACAAGAGTCATAGGTTATTTCTCACAGTATTTGTTTATGTCACTATATGTGATAATATCATGATGTAAAGAGCACTAGAAGAGACCCGGAGCTGGTGTTATCTCTGAATCTGTATGGTACTATTTGACCGTGGTTAAATCCTTAAATTTCTCAGGACCTCAGATTCTTTGTTAATAGTGTGTTAACAGACTTATCCTGCTCACTGCAGTTTTTTGTTTTGTTCATGAATATCAACTGAAGATGAATGCAAAATGCTTTAAAGATGTGATATGATATTAAAGTGAATAAAATTATGTTTCATCTCTGCCTCATTAATGCAACCACAAGTTCTCCGAAGCTAGAACTACATCCTCAAAAAAAAAAAGGGAGAAATCTCTCACTATGCCTGTTAGTCTATGTTATAATTATGTGCTAAATAAAGTAATGACACAGGAGCAAGACATATGTAAATGCCAAAAGTCATTCCAATGCCATTATCACAAGAGGTCGAATATGTATCAGTTCAATTCAGTTCAATCGCTCAGTTGTGTCCGACTCTTTGCGATCCCATGAATTGCAGTACGCCAGGCCTCCCTGTCCATCACCAACTCCCGGAGTTCACCCAGACTCACATCCATCAAGTTGGTGATGCCATCCAGCCATCTCATCCTCTGTCATCCCCTTCTCCTCCTGTCCTCAATCCCTCCCAGCATCAGAGTCTTTTCCAATGAGTCAACTCTTCGCATGAGGTGGCCAAAGTACTGGAGTTTCAGCTTTAGCATCATTCCTTCCAAATACCCAGGACTGATCTCCTTTAGAATGGACTGGTTAGATCTCCTTGCAGTCCAAGGGACTCTCAAGAGTCTTCTCCAGCACCACAGTTCAAAAGCATCAATTCTTTGGCACTCAGCTTTCTTCACAGTCCAACTCTCACATCCATACATGACTGCTGGAAAAACCATAGCCTTGACTAGATGGACCTTTGTTGGCAAAGCAATGTCTCTGCTTTTGAATATGCTATCTAGGTTGGTCATAACTTTTTTTCCAAGGAGTAAGCATCTTTTAATTTCATGGCTGCAGTCACCATCTGCAGTGATTTTGGAGCCCCCCAAAATAAAGTCTGACACTGTTTTCACTGTTTCCCCATCTATTTGCCATGAAGAGATGGGATCAGATGCCATGATTTTAGTTTTCTGAATGTTGAGCTTTAAGCCAACTCATATATATATATATATATATATATATCCCTACTGAATATAAAGTGAAATAATCATGACAAATAGATACAGTGAGAAAGTGAGAAATAAACTATTCAAAACCTGTATTACTTTAAAAATGGATTACCTAGGATTAAAACTATTTTTCTAGTTTAATTTCTCACCACTCTCATCCTCTACATACTTGTTTCAATATGCCTGGATAGTTTAGGATTTCATGTCTTTCCTCATTCAACTGCATTCTCTCATGGGAATGCTCTTATATACTAAGGGGAAAAAAAAATCCTTGGGGTCCAAATCCAAATCACACCTTCAGTGTGAATTACTCATCCCTTTGTTTCATTTATTCTCAGCTATTCATCTATTTCATTATTCAATATGTGAGCTACAGTCACTGTGGAAGGAAAGATGAATCTGAGCCTATATATCATTTGCCATTTACAAATCTGGTCTTCCAAGTTCCTCTAGGCAGCAGTCGTGATACTTATCACATGACCACATTACACAAACTGCATTTCTTCAAGTCTCCTAGAGCAGTCTTCTCACTGTTCTTCCTGAATCTGCTTGCCACCTAATACCAAGGCCAGTGCCACACATTTAGATGTTTGTTAAGGCAGTACCTCATTTCTGGATTCAATTTCTCTCTCACTATCTCTTGCTCTGTAGGAAGAGATGCAAAGAAGTGAGAAGTGTTAGTTGCTCAGTTATGTCTGACTCTTTGCAACAGGACTATGGCCTGCCCGACCCAACTGTCCATGGAATTCTCTGGGCAAGAATACTGAAGTGGGTAGCTATCCCTTTTCCAAGGCATCTTCACAACCCAGTAATTGAACCCTGTAGGCAGATTCTTTACTGTCTGGAACCATCCCGAGATTGAGTGACTTAAAGAAACAATTAATTCGATCATGTGTCCAAAGAGAAGCAAATTAACCAGGTCTCCAGGTAAGGTGGCAAGTCTGTCTCCCATGTTGTGGTGACTGGGCTTTCTCGTGTGATGGCAGTTATTATGTAGTTCAATTCCTAGGGCTTGGTCAAAGGTCTGCTGGTTGTTAAGGCTCTGAGCTGGGTCACATGTCTCCATAGCCTGGTGCTACTGCTGCTAAGTCACTTCAGTCATGTCCGACTCCGCGCGACCCCATAGACGGCAGCCCACCAGGCTCCCCCGTCCCTGGGATTCTCCAGGCAAGAACACTGGAGTGGGTTGCCATTTCCTTCTCCAATGCATGAAAGTGAAAAGTGAAAGTGAAGTCGCTCAGTCAGCCCAGGATTTTTCACATGCCTCAGTAGTGAGAAAGTGAGCATGGTAGCTGCAAGGACATGGAGCCTAGGCAATGACACATAATATCATTTATATAACCTATTATTATCCATAGAAATATCACAAGACTAATTTCAAGGAGAAGGAGAGTCACATGGCAAGTTCAGTTCAGTTCAGTCACTCAGTCATGTCTGACTCGTTGTGACCCATGGACTGCAGCATGCCAGGCATCCCTGTCCATTGCCAACTCCTGGAGTTTACTCAAACTCATGTCCATCCAACCATTTCATCCTCTGTCATCCCCTTCTCGTCCTGCCTTCAATCTTTCCTAGCATCAGTCTGTCTTTTCAAATGAGTCAGTTCTTTGCAGCAGGTGGCCAAAGTATTGGAGTTAAAGCTTCAGCACCTGTCCTTCCAATGGACACCCAAGACTGGTCTCCTTTAGGATGGACTGGTTGGATCTCCTTGCAGTCCAAGGGACTCTCAAGAGTCTTCTCCAACACCACAGTTCAAAAGCATCAATTCTTCAGCACTCAGCTTTCATTATAGTCCAACTCTCATATCCACACATGATTACTGGAAAAACAATAGCTTTGACTAGATGGACTTTTGTTGGTAAAATAATGTCTGCTTTTTAATTTGCTGTCTAGGTTGGTCATAACTTTTCTTCCAAGGAGCAAGTGTCTTTTAATTTTATGGCTTTAGTTACCATCTGCAGTGATTTTGGAGCCCCAAAAGATAAAGTCTGTCATTGTTCACTGTTTCCATTGTTTCCCCATCTATTTGCCATGAAGAGATGGGACCAGATGCCATGATCTTAGTTTTCTGAATGTTGAGTTTTAAGCCAACTTTTTCACTCTCCTCTTTCACTTTCATTAAGAGGCTCTTTTGATCTTCTTGCCTTCTGCTATAAGTGCAGTGCCATCAGCATGTCTGAGGTTATTGATATTTCTCCTGGTAATTGATTTCAGCTTGTGCTTCATCCAGTTCAGCATTTCTCATGAGGTACTCTGCATATAAGTTAAATAAGCAGGGTCAATATATAGCCTTGGCATACTCCTTTCCCTATTTGGAACCAGCCTGTTGTTCCAAGTTCAGTGCTAACTTTTGCTTCCTGACCTGCAAACAGACTTCTCAGGAGGCAGGTCAGGTGGTTTGGTATTTCCATTTCTTGAAGAATTTTCCATGGTTTGTTATGATCCACATGGTCAAAGTCTTTGGCATAGTCCATTAAGCTGAAGTAGATTTTTTTTCTGGAACTCTCTTGCTTTTTCAATGATCCAGCAGATGCTGGTAATATGATTTCTGGATCCTCTGCCTTTTCAAAATCCCACTTGAACATCTGGAAGTTTACAGTTCACATACTGTTGAAGTCTGGCTTGGAGAATTTTGAGCACTATTTTACTAGCACGTGAGATGAGTGCAATTGTGCAGTAGCTTGAGCATTCTTTGGCATTTTCTTTCTTTGGGATTGGAATGAAGACTTACCTTTTCCAGTCCCATGGCCACTGCTGAGTTTCTATATTTGCTGACATGTTGAGTGCAGCACTTTCACACCATCATCTTTTAGGATTTGAAATAGCTCAACTGGAATTCCATCACTTCCAAGAGCTTTGTTCCTAATTATGCTTCTTAAGGCCCAATTCACTTTGCATTCCAGGATGTCTGGCTCTAGTTGAGTGACCACATCATCATGATTATCTGGGTCATGAATATCTTTTTTGTTTAGTTCTTCTGTGTATTCTTGCCACCTCTTCTTAATATCTTCTTCTTCTGTTAGGTCCATACAATTTCTGTCCTTTTTATGCCCATCTTTGAATGAAATGTACTCTTGGTATCTCTAATTTTCTTGAAGAGATCTCTTGTCTTTCCCATTCTATTGTTTTCCTCAATTTCTTTGCACTGATCACTGAGGAAGGCTTTCTTATGTCTCCTTGCTATTCTTTGGAACTCTATATTCAGTCGGGTATGTCTTTCCTTTTCTCCTTTGCCTTTGGCTTCTATTCTTTTCACAGCTATTTATAAGGCCTCCTCAGACAACCATTTTGACTTGTTGCATTTCTTTTTCTTGGAAATAGTCTTGATCACTGCCTTCTGTACAGTGTCATGAGCCTCTGTACATAGTTCATCAGGCACTCTGTCTATCAGATCTAATCCTTTGAATCTATTTGTCACTTCCACTGTATAATCATGAGGGTTTTAATTTAGGTCATACCTGAATGGTGTAGTGGTTTTCTCTACTTTCTTCAATTTAAGTCTGAGTTTGGTAATATTCATGATCTGAGGCACAGTCAACTCCCAGTCATGTTTTTGCTGACTGTATAGAGCTTCTCCATCTTTGGGCTAAAATAATATCAGTCAGGTTTCAGTATTGACCATCTTGTGATGTTCATGTGTAGAATCTTCTCTTGTGTTGTTGGAAGAGGGTGTTTACTATGGCCACTGCATTGTCTAGGCAAAACTCTGTTAGCCTTCACCCTGATTCGTTCTGTACTCTAAGGCCAAATTTATCTATTATTCCAGGTATTTGTTGACTTCCTACTTTTGCATTCCAGTCCCCTATAATGAAAAGTACATCTTTTTGGGGTGCTAGTTCTAGAAGGTCTTGTAGGTCTTCATAGAACCATTCAACTTCAGTTTCTTCAGCATTATCGGTTGGGGCATAGACTTGGATCACTGTGATATTGAATAGCTTGACTTAGAAATGAACAGAGATCACTCTGTCATTTTTTAGATTGCACCCAAGTACTGTATTTTGGACTCTTTTGTTGACTATGATGGCTACTCCATTTCTTCTAAGGGATTCTTGCCCACAGTAGTAGATATAATGGTCATCTGATTTAAATTCCAGAGGGGAATGTAAGTTGGGATGGACAAAAGTAACCGTAAGTATTTTTATAGATAACTCACTAAACACCAGTCTAGTAAGAGTAAAAATTGACTTAGTTTATGTCTGTGCTGAGAAGCACAGAAGTATGGCTAATACTACCTGGGCTTCTCTGGTTGCTTGGCGGTAAAGAATCTGCTTACCAGTGCAGGAGATGTGGGTTTGATCCCTGTGTCAGGAAGATTCCCTGGAGAAGGACACAGCAACCCATTCTTACATTCTTTTTTTTTTTTTTTTAATTATTAAAGTGTGGTAACACATTTACAGGAGATTTGGAGAATATAGAACAAAGTTACATGTAGTTCCACACTCTATTATGATCATTTTTAAGTAGGTAAATTAAAAGTTTTAGCTGGAGTTTCAATATCAAACTTTCATATATTAATAGAATGAATACACAGAAAAGTGGAAGGACATGGTAGACCTGAAAAACACCATTAGCCAATTCAATATAATTAAGATTTATACAGTTTTCACACAAGTGTAGGATATAAATTCTATTAAAGTTCCCATACACTATAAACTAGGAGACACTAGATAGATCCAGGGGCATAAAACAAGGTGCAAAAATTCCATGGTCTAAAGGTATTGAAATTATACAGAGCCTGTTCTCTTATCACTGCAGAATTATGTTAGAAATCAATATCAAAATATATTTGGAAATACTCCACATATTTTCAAGTACAATGTGACATTTAACAAGAAAAATCTTTGACTTAGTCATTGAAAGCTTCAATAAACTTAGAAGAATGAAAAAATACAGAAGGTGATTGCTGAGAAGAAAGCATTTAAATGAGAAATTAACATCAAAGATACTTAAAAAACCCCATGTATTTGGAACTTAAATGTCCAGTTTTAAATGAGAAGTGTATCTAAAGTTCTAATAAGAAAAAAATATAAAATTTTGTGACATAATAAAAATGAAAAGAGACTTTACTAGAACTTGTTGTATGCAGTTGAAGCTGCTCAATGCAACTAAATACAATTGCACTGAAGTATTCTTCCCTGGGAAATCCCATGGAGAGTAGAGCTTGGCAGGCTATAGTTCATGAGGTCACAAAAGAGTCAGACACAACTTAGTGACTAAACAACAATGCTATTTGAAGAAAGTAAATATTTCTAATGGAAAAGAGGAGGTTCTCTGGAACAATGTATATAATTTCTAAATCACAAGAATTGTCTTTCTTGGAAAGTTCTTTAAAGCTGTGCCTGAATTCAATTAGTATTTGTTGAATAAATAAATGTCACCAGGCATGCCTATATATCAGTCTAGACTTGTGTTCTACACTATAGTAAATTCCTTAATACTACTAATTTTTTTTTCCATAAAGATTTGTTCAGGTTTATTATTGCTTCCTAATAATGTATATTTTCCTATGGTATGTTTTATTCTGTTGAAATTAAAATTATATTAGTCATCCATCCTAAGTTCTTATTTTAAACTCTCTGTATTAGTAGTCATGGCCCTCTTCTGCATCTCCTCTGTAAGATTTTTTCAGCCTTCCTAGCTGTCTGTTTTCTCTACTAATAACTTTCTTTCCTAACTTCATTCTCAGAATTAAACTAAAGATATTTAAACACAGTTCATTTTTCTTAAATTAAATCTGTCATATTACTTCACATTTGCAGAGAAGAGTCTTTCTCCTTCTCCCCTTCTTTGCACTGTGTCATTAAGATATTAATTATAAATTATGTATTAGTTTCTTTTTTTTTTGAGAACAGAGGCTATATATATATAATGTTTAAAGGACATGGCAGCAGATCAGGAAAACAGGAATTAATAGAATTAATTAGAAAAGGCAACAGGCAATACTCCCTTGTTCCACTTCACATTTTGTCTTTCCTTGTCTACTTTAATCATATTCCTTCAGCATTGTACAACTTTATTTTGATGAAAGAATTGATACAGAATGCCACATGTTACAAGAACTTAGGAGCCTTCACACTGTCTTTGCACATGTATGTTTGGAAGTTATCTTAGAGTACTGGTTCTTACAAACAGACCAAGAAAAGCACTTCAGTTCCAGAAATCAGAAGTGTAGAAAGAGAAGTTGGTATTGCTGGCTTCCTTTGGAGACCTTCAGTTTCAGCCCTTCTAGTCCCATATTTCTCCAAGCCATGAACATTCCTTGGGGTATCTGGCTAGCTGCAAGCAGTATGTGGGTAGAATAAAGTACTGGGGAACTGACACAGGGAAGAGAGTACAACTCCATCTATAACTGTGTGTGTCAGAGAATAGTATCTAACAGGTATGCATTTATCTACAGTGCAAAGGTAATAAGGAAAATAAACTGATACACATTGAAGTTACTACTTATTAGAAAGTTGTGAGCATATATTTAAAGCTCAATAATAATCATAAAAGAAATAAAAGTAATCAGTTAGAGAATAGAAAAATACATGAAGCCAGGGTTCTTTGGTGCAATAATATTATGCTCTGATCCTTCTATAGGTGTTGTTTCTATAACCATCTCTTGCTGAATTTTTAAAAATGCTTACAGATGTAAGGGGATTGATACTTACATTTACACTTTCTCTGGATTATTACTTCTTGAAGAAAGAAATATTGTCTAGATGGGTTCTGTTATTCCCAGGGCTTCCCTAGCAACTAAACAACTTTTAATAGTGAAATAGTTATGTGAAATATAAATAATCCCTGAAAAATATGAGCATTTGAGAGCTATTAGGTCTTCCTTTATTCCAACAATCTTAATTAATTATTCTAGTCAGGTAGCTTTTAAAGGTCATTTATCAAATGACAAATCCTTGTTTTGAAAATTAATATTTTACATAATAAAAATTACTTATGTAATAAGACAAATAATAGAGAAAAAACATTCATTACCCTGCCTTCTCCTTGAAACCCTTTTCTTGCTCCCAGGAGACATTGAGACTCCATCATCAAACCTTGGGACTTTGTTGTACACAACTTGATAACCACTGTAGCTGGGCCCAGGTTAGTCCTTAAAACTTGTACAGCCTCCGCTGCCATGGTTCTGTCACATGCTACCACGTCACTTGGAACAAGCTTCTTCTGAGGCTCCAAGTTTTAGAACTTGAGAAATAGGAATGTCAATAAATCTCAAATCTCATTTTCCAATCAAATACAATGATAAACACAGGTGTCAAGCAGATGGGCATCAAAAAACCTTTACATTACCAATAAAGTTTTTTGCGGGACATAGTCTAGGTGGAAAAAATTGCCAACATCCACTGGATCACTGAAAAAGCAAGAGAGTTCCAGAAGAACATCTGTTTCTGCTTTATTGACTATGCCAAAGCCTTTGTGTGCATCACAATAAACTGTGGAAAATTCTGAAAGAGATGGGAATACCAGAGCACCTGACCTGCCTCTTGAGAAATCTGTATGCAGATCAGGAAGCAACAGTTAGAACTGGACATGGAACAACAGACTGGTTCCAAATAGGAAAAGGAGTACGTCAAGGCTGTATATTGTCACCTTGCTTATTTAACTTCTATGCAGAGTACATCATGAGAAACGCTGGGCTGGAAGAAGCACAAGCTGGAATCAAGATTGCCAGGAGAAATATTAATAACCTCAGATATGCAGATGACAACACCCTTATGGCAGAAAGTGAAGAGGAACTCAAAAGCCTCTTGATGAAAGTGAAAGTGGAGTGAGAAAAGTTGGCTTAAAGCTCAACATTCAGAAAATGAAGATCATGGCATCTGGTCCCATCACTTCATGGGAAACAGTGGAAACAGTGTCAGACTTTATTTTTTTGGGCTCCAAAATCACTACAGATGGTGACTGCAGCCATGAAATTAAAAGACACTTACTCCTTGGAAGAAAAGTTATGACCAACTTAGATAGCATATTGAAAAGCAGAGACATTACTTTGCCAACAAAGGTCCGTCTAGTCAAGGCTATGGTTCTCCCCTGGTCATGTATGGATGTGAGAGTTGGACTGTGAAGGAAGCTGAGCTCCAAAGAATTGATGCTTTTGAACTGTGGTGTTGGAGAAGACTCCTGAGAGTCCTTTAGACTGCAAGGAGATCCAACCAGTCCATTCTGAAGGAGATCAGTCCTGGGATTTCTTTGGAAGGACTGATGCTAAAGCTGAAACTCCAGTACTTTGGCCACCTCATGCGAAGAGTTGACTCATTGGGAAAGACTCTGATGCTGGGAGGGATTGGGGGCAGGAGGAGAAGGGGATGACAGAGGATGAGATGGCTGGATGGCATCACTGACTCGATGGACGTGAGTTTGAGTGAACTCCGGTAATTGGTGATGGACAGGGAGGCCTGGTGTGCTGCGATTCGTGGGGTCGCAAAGAGTCGGACACGACTGAGCGACTGAACTGAACTGAACTGAACTGAAACAAATGATGATTGTGATCCCTGCCCCCTCCCACTTGCCACTGGATGAATTAGACCGACTCATCTGGTCATAGGTAAAACTGATTAGTTAGAAGCCTGTCTTCACAGCTCAAAGAGCTGAAGAGTATGCACCTTGTCTGCAGGCAGCCAGATCCCAGAAGAGGAGTGGGAGGAAAAAGTTGCCGCAGGCATGCTCAATTCTTTCCTCCAAACTTACAAGTAAATCAAATTATTTTCCTAGTGGAGAGGTTGTAAAAATATGAAGAAATACCTAGGGTTTACTCTAATAGGGGTCTCTCACAATGGAAATACTGGATATGGGCAGTAAGTGCTCCAAAAGTATTTGTCACCTGACATTTGGGTCAAATTATATTTACTTGGGGCTTCCCTGGTAGCAGCTCAGCTGGTAAAGAATCCACCTGCAATGCAGGAGCCCCCCGTTCAATTCCTGTGTCAGGAAGATCCCCTGGAGAAGGGATAGACTACCCACTCCAGTATTCATGGGCTTCCCTGCTGGCTCAGATGGTAAAGAATCTGCCTGCAATGTGAAAGACCTGTGTTTGATCCCTAGGCTGGGAAGATCCCCTGGAAGAAAGCATGGCAACCCACTCCAGTACTCCTGCTTGGAGAATCCCCATGGACAGAGAAGCCTGGTGGCTTACAGTCCATGGGGTTCCAAAGAGTTGGACACGACTGAGTGATTAAACACACACATACCTACTTGAGAGGTTTGTACAAGTGAGGTGATGTTTTTGAAAGCAGTATATAGTATATGATTTTTAGCATTCTCTTCATTATCTTAATTATTGCTATTTCTCAAAGATTCACTTTAGTAATACGCTTTTCATTTGTTGCTACTTAATGACAGAGTCATCTCCTCAGAAAGATAGCCAAGTACATTATAATAACCAAACAGTTAATTTGAATGTATGGATAGCTGTTTTTCCATGCATCATGATAACATGCTTTAAATGTTTAAGATTATGGATTCACTTTGAAGATGACTGATAACCACTGAGATAAAATAGGAAAGAAGAAGAAGAAAAAACAAAAACAATTAAGCCCAACATATTAGTATGAGATATTTTGGTTAAAATGTTTAAATCATAAGGTTCCAGTGTAAAAGTATGCTTACTTAAAATCAAGATAGGTACCATTAATCAATTTATTTTCTCAGTTGAACGTGTAACTTTGTTTCAAAAGGTCTACTGCTACTGCTAAGTTGCTTCAGTCATGTCCGACTCTGTGAGATCCCATAGACGGCAGCCCACCAGGCTTCCCCGTCCCTGGGATTCTCCAGGCAAGAACACTGGAGTGGGTTGCCATTTCCTTCTCCAATGCATGAAAGTGAAAAGTGAAAATGAAGTTGCTTAGTCGTGTCCGACTCTAGCGACCCCATGGACTGCAGCCTACCAGGCTCCTCCGCCCATGGGATTTTCTAGGCAAAAGTACTAGAGTGGGGTGCCATTGCCTTCCCCGTTCAAAAGGTCTACTTTCATTAATTTCCTAACATCATGTGAAGATTTCAAATATGCTTTGAAAAGAATACATTTGTAAAGATCTCTTATGTATTATTTGATAAAACTCTAACTGGTCCTTACTAAGAATCACCTAATATGAATGTGATATCTTGATTCTTGGTCTGATATATCTAGAAAGATTCTCAGGTCCAGGACTTCAGGATCATTTGATCCTATAAGAGCTTATTCACTTTTATGTTGATCAGAAGTGAAATTGAAGGTTAAGGTAGACTATTTCTGCACTGCCCTTACCAGCATGCTATAAACATAAGCGAGTGGTAACCTCATCTCCTTCTTCACACAGCAAAAAAAGAAAGAGCAATCTTGCAGCAGTATCATTGCCACAGGGTGTCTAAGCCCAAACTTAAACTTGATCATAACCACTTATGGCAGAAAGAAAACCAGAACACTGATACTCAGAAAGAAACAGCTTCTACTTCTTAATGGTTATTTTTAAAATGTGCTCATTTTAATAACTAATAGCAGTTGACTGGGGACTTGTGGTATTTATTTACCATAACAGTCTACTCCAATCTTTTATTAAAGTAAAATTCCACAGTTCTTACAGTTTGAAAAACTAAACTCTTTTATTAAAAAAAATTTTTTGGTAAGCTTTTGCTGGTAGTAGTAAATATAGTTGGTTTTTTTTTTCGTTTTTAAATTATAGAGGGATTTTAACTGACAAAGTAGGTTTCATTTCTTTTGAGTTATTTATCTTCTTTCTCCAACAAGTTTTGGTATCAGGTCAGGAGTCCTTGCTGAAATGTACAGTTTGTGGAACAAGCATAGTAGAGGTAGGTTATGAGGGTCAGATTTTTCTGAACCTGTTACAATGCAGCTTCTTTGCAGAGATTCTTGGAGAATAGCCAACATGAATCAATTCTGAAATACTCTGCTAACCCATCTGGAAGAACATGTTTGTTTCTCAGACAGCCAAAGAGCTCTGCAAGGTGAAGCCTGCCTTCTGTAATGGGGAAGATTTCCCTAAGGTGAAGTCTGTAGCAGGCAGCACAGATGTCACCGTAGTGGCATATCAGGACAATGGGAAGACATGTGGCTAGAAGAAATGGACCACTCTATGAGCATATTGGAGCCTGGGGAAGTCAAACAGTGCCCTGCACAGCATTGCTTTAAGAACCCTGATTTCAGGTCTCTCACAGAAGCCAAAGAGATGAGAAAGTCCAACAGATTCACAGGAGCAGGGGCTGGCTACTTATCAAGTTATGTCAGTATTCAGAGAATACGGAACACAGGATTTTGTTAATATCACAGAAAAGAAACTTGTAGATCACTTAATCCAAATTTCTCTTTTTACAAGTGAGAAAATGGACTCTAAAATCGAAGACTTGGTTTGCCTAACTTTTTGCAACACTCTTATGGGAAAGGAATTCTAGGATCCATAACAAATATTTGGAAAAAAACCTAAATGCTCATCAATAGGAGAATGGATACATAAAGTTGTAAAGCCTCAACAACAGCGTACAGGGGAATATGATGCACAGATCAGCTTAACTGTGCATCTCACAAGCTTCAGGAAGTGAAATTGAAACCCCATTCAGACCCCATGATTTGAAAATGTGAAAGCATTAGATTCCCCACTTATTCATAGATTTGCAGCAATAGCCTGATGAATAAAGATGGAAGGTAGAGAGGTAAGCAAATGTTCATGAAAAAAATCAAGATGGTGTTCCTATCACCTCATCATCCAGCACAGAAATACCATTTGCTGGAGAAGTGACCCTGGTATCATTTTCAGAATGAAAGAACTGCTCATACAACAGTGCTATCCTAATTAAGAGAGCACACTGTCCAGAACAAAAAAATAATGTTTTTCTCTTAGTTGCCAATGTTTTTTCCCCTCTGTAATATTCAGAGAGATTCTGAAAACAAATATCTTAATGCTAAAAGTAATGTTCCTGATTAATTCTGACTAAACACACACTATGGGCTAATTTATAGAGACTATTTTGATTATCTCAAAAGATTCCATCAAAACTATTATTATTATTCCATTTTATAGATGTTCAAACAGAGACTCAAAAAGGTTCATTTCCAAGGTCACACACCTAGGAAATGGAACAATTTGGAATCAATACAGTTCCTCTGCTCTTTATGACTGAGAGAAAAACACACAGTGTAAAAATTGTGACTTAAGTTTTCTTCAGTAACCTTACTGAGGATGATAGGCTAGAGAGACAGTCTCTCAGATAGCTTTGAGGAACTGCTCTGAAGAAGTTAGGGAGGAGACATGCTATGTATGATTTTTTTGTTGCTCTTGTTGGAAAATAAACATGTAGTTGAATATCAAAGACTCTAATTAATCACAAAGAACAGATACCTGAAATTAATAATTTTACTGCTTTTCTATATATGGGAAGATACATGAATCAAGAGTCACTGAAATTTTTCCTTAGACATGTGTCTTTAGCTATCTAGGGGCCAGGGTATCCAAAGTACAGATATCTTGTTTTCCTCTATCCTCAATGTCCTCAAGGTGCACTCTTGGTAGGTGACTGAACTGGTTAATAGCTTGATCCTTCAAGAAATGGAATGGCAGGCAACATTTTTTTTTTCTTTACACCTTCCTCTTATGTCTATTTGGTTAAAAAAATTTTTTTTTCCTTCTTTCTCATCATTGTTCTGCAAGACTTTATTAGTGTGTCTGTTTGATGCCCAGAACAAACATTCAGGTAATTTCTCCCTTTTCTCCCCCAGATGTTTTGGGATAATGGAAACCTTGCATCACTCTCTAGGGAGCAGTCATCTTCCTTGAATTGTAAATGAAGTGCTAGTTCGAGTCAGATTTTACCTACTGTGTTACCTTGAGCCAAAATCTATTTTTTTTTTTTTAACAGCACAAAAATTCACTGTCAGAATTCTACATGCCATATCATCCTTCCAGCTTAAGTCAGAAAGACTATACTGATTCTTCATTTGGGTCAGAAGATGGGTTCTTCTCACCTCAGTCGCAAGCATCTGAAAATAATACTAGATAATTCAAATCTTCCCGTCACAGAGACACATCACATTCCTGTATATATAAATGAATTGCTTATGTTTACTTTTTTCCCTCTCAGGGAAAAGTTAGAGATATAATTGCTTGTGAAAATTAGAAGATGCTCATACAAGCAGGTGACATTATGGCTATAGAATGAAATATCGTAAAGACCCTAAAATATTATATAATTCAAAATGTGTTTACTCACAGGAAAAGGGCATATGTCAACCAGGAAATACTAGAATCACTTGTGCATTCTTCTTAAAAATGTTCCACTCCATCCCCCAACACCCGTAGTCTATTATAATCCCTAGGAGAATATTGTCTCCTGCAACTTTACACTGAAACTTCCCTGACATTCACAGACTAAATGAGCCATCATTACTAAGAGGAATGTGAAATAAATTATGTGTGTTACTGCAAAGTAAGAATACTATTGGACTTCCTTGGTGGCTCAGATGGTAAAGCATCTGCCTACAATGTAGGAAACCTGGGTTTGATACCTGGATTGGGAAGATCCCCTGGAGAAGGAAATGGCAACCCATTTCAGTCCTCTTGCCTGGAAAATCCCATGGACGGAGGAGCTAGTAGACTATAGTTCACAGGGTCACAAAGAGTCGGACACAACTGAGTGACTTTACTTCAGGGATATTATTGGAGAAGGGAATGGCAGCCTACTCCACCATTCTTGCCTGCAGAATCTCATGGACAGAGGAGCCTGGTGGGCTATAGTCCATGGGGTCACAAAGAGTTGGACATGACTGAAGTGATTTAGCACAGCACAGGAATACTATGTCAGCCAGAGTCTTGAAAGAAAATGGAGCCCATGCATGCCAGACAAAATAACAAAATTAGGGGAACTAATTTACAGAGGTATTGGGAGAATTGAAAGCCAAACATGAGAAGGTGAATTAACCTAGGAGTTAGCAGTGGCATGAAACTAGCGTCTTACCTAGGGTTGGAGTAAAACAGTGAGAATAGGAACACTGGATTGGAATCAGCCAAAGTGGATAGAATCAAGAAGAGAAGAACCACAGTGGGGAAGAAATTTCAATCTCTTGTGAGTCTCCTATTGGTTGACTCTATTAGGAAATCAGATTTCAAGGAAGCCAAAAAATGTTAGTTCGCAGGGCACAGTTTCCTACAATAAAGAAGAAGAAGGGAATAATACATGATCAACAGAACTGTTTCAGTCCACTCTCCTATTTCTATACAGGACAGCATCATTATCTCTGGATAAACAAGACTGCAGTTTTCCTTAATAACAAACCTCATAGCTTCATTCACATAGCCAGAAAGTTATTTCTACCACATACACTTAATTCATTTTAGTAGCCAGTTAATTTACTTTAAGTGGACTTCAATTGATGATTATGTCACATGTGGAGGTTGTGGCATCATTGTATTTCTAAAACCACAAGGATACATCTGGGATAGACTCTTGGAGGGCACAAACAGAACCTTGTGTGCACTAAGACCCAGAAGAAAGGAGCTGTGACCCCAAAAAAGACTGACGCAGACTTGCCCGAGAGTGTCCAGAAGTCTCCAGCAGAGGCATGGGTCAGTGGTGGCTTGCTGCAGGGTTGGGGGCAGTGAGTGTAGAGGTACATGCATGGGACATTTTGAAGGAGGTTGCCATTATCTTCATTACCTCCACCAAAGTTTCAGATCAGATCAGATCAGATCAGTCGCTCAGTCGTGTCTGACTCTTTGTGACCCAATGAATTGCAGCACGCCAGGCCTCCCTGTCCATCACCAACTCCCAGAGTACACTGAGACTCAGGTCCATCCAGTCAGTGATGCCATCAAGCCATCTCATCCTCTGTCGTCCCCTTCTCCTCCTGCCCCCAGTCTCTCCCAGCATCAGAGTCTTTTCCAATGAGTCAACTCTTTGAATGAGGCGGCCAAAGTACTGGAGTTTCAGCTTTATAATCATTCCTTCCAAAGATATCCCAGGGCTGATCTCCTTCAGAATGCACTGATTGGATCTCCTTGCAGTCCAAGGGACTCTCAAGAGTCTTCTCCAACACCACAGTTCAAAAGCATCAATTCTTCGGCGCTCAGCCTTCTTCACAGTCCAACTCTTACATCCATACATGACCACTGGAAAAACCATAGCCTTGACTAGACGGACCTTTGTTGGCAAAGTAATGTCTACTTTTGAATATGCTATCTAGGTTGGTCATAACTTTCCTTCCAAGGAGTAAGCGTTTTTTAATTTCATTGCTGCAATCACCATCTGTAGTGATTTTGGAGCCCCAAAAAATAAAGTCTGACACTGTTTCCTGTTTCTTCATCTATTTCCCATGAAGTGGTGGGACCGGATGCCATGATCTTCGTTTTCTGAATGTTGAGCTTTAAGCCAACTTTTTCACTTTCCACTTTCACTTTCATCAAGAGGCTTTTGAGTTCCTCTTCACTTTCTGCCATAAGGGTGGTGTCATCTGCATATCTGAGGTTATTGATATTTCTCCCAGCAATCTTGATTCCAACTTGTGCTTCTTCCAGCCCAGCGTTTCTCATGATGTACTCTGCATATAAGTTAAATAAACAGGGTGACAATATACAGCCTTGACGAGCTCCTTTTCCTATTTGGAACCAGTCTGTTGTTCCATGTCCAGTTCTAACTATTGCTTCCTGACCTGCATACAGGTTTGTCAAGAGGCAGATCAGGTGGTCTGGTATTCCCATCTCTTTCAGAATTTTCCACAGTTTATTGTGATCCACACAGTCAAAGGCTTTGGTATAGTCAATAAAGCAGAAATAAATGTTTTTCTGGAACTCTCTTGCTTTTTCCATGATCCAGAAGATGTTGGCAATTTGATCTCTGGTTCCTCTGCCTTTTCTAAAACCAGCTCGAACATCAGGAAGTTCACGGTTCACATATTGCTGAAGCCTGGCTTGGAGAATTTTGAGCATTACTTTACTAGCATGTGAGATGAGTGCAATTGTGTGGTAGTTTGAGCATTCTTTGGCATTGCCTTTCTTTGGGACTGGAATGAAAACTGACCTTTTCCAGTCCTGTGGTCACTGCTGAGTTTTCCAAATTTGCTGGCATATTGAGTGTAGCACTTTCACAGCATCATCTTTCAGGATTTGGAAAAGCTCAACTGGAATTCCATCACCTCCATTAGCTTTGTTGTGATGCTTCCTAAGGCTCTCTTGACTTCACATTCCAGGATGTCTGGCTCTAGGTCAGTGATCACACCATCATGATTATCTGGGTGAAGATCTTTTTTGTACAGTTCTTCTGTATATTCTTGCCATCTCTTCTTAATATCTTCTGCTTCTGTTAGGTTCATACCATTTCTGTCCTTTATCGAGCTCATCTTTGCATGAAATGTTCCTTTGGTATCTCTGATTTTCTTGAAGAGATCCCTAGTCTTTCCCATTCTGTTGTTTTCCTCTATTTCTTTGCATTGATCGCTGAAGAAGGCTTTCTTTTCTCTTCTTGCTATTCTTTGGAACTCTGCATTCAGATGTTTATATCTTTCCTTTTCTCCTTTGCTTTTTGCTTCTCTTCTTTTCACAGCTATTTGTAAGGCCTCCCCAGACAGCCATTTTGCTTTTTTGCATTTCTTTTCTATGGGAATGGTCTTGATCCCTGTCTCCTGCACAATGTCATGAACCTCATTCCATAGTTCATCAGGCACTCTATCTATCAGATCTAGGCCCTTAAATCTATTTCTCACTTCCACTGTATAATCATAAGGGATTTGATTTAGGTCATACCTGAATGGTCTAGTGGTTTTCCCTACTTTCTTCAATTTAAGTCTGAATTTGGCAATAAGGAGTTCATGGTCTGAGCCATAGTCAGCTCCTGGTCTTGTTTTTGCTGACTGTATAGAGCTTCTCCATATTTGGCTGCAAAGAATAGAATTAATCTGATTTCAGTGTTGACCATCTGGTGATGTCCATGTGTAGAGTCTTCTCTTGTGTTGTTGGAAGAGGGTGTTTGTTATGACCAGTGCATTTTCTTAGCAAAACTCTATTAGTCTTTGCCCTGCTTCATTCCGTATTCCAAGGCCAAATTTGCCTGTTACTCCAGGTGTTTCTTGACTTCCTATTTTTGTATTCCAGGCCCCTATAATGAAAAGGACATCTTTTTTGGGTGTTAGTTCTAAAAGGTCTTGTAGGTCTTCATAGAACCTTTCAACTTCAGCTTCTTCAGCGTTACTGGTTGGGGCATAGACTTGGATTACTGTGATATTGAATGGTTTGCCTTGGAAATGAACAGAGATCATTCTGTCGTTTTTGAGATTGCATCCAAGTACTGCATTTCGGACTCTTTTGTTGACTATGATGGCCACTCCATTTCTTCTGAGGGATTCCTGCCCACAGTAGTAGATATAATGGTCATCTGAGTTAAATTCACCCATTCCAGTCCATTTCAATTTGCTGATTCCTAGAATGTCGACATTCACTCTTGCCATCTCTTGTTTAACCACTTCCAGTTTGCCTTGATTCATGGACCTGGCATTCCAGGTTCCTATGCAATATTGCTCTTTATAGCATCGGACCTTGCTTCTATCACCAGTCACATCCACAGCTGGGTATTGTTTTTGTTTTGGCTCCATCCCTTCATTCTTTCTGAAGTTATTTCTCCACTGATCTCCAGTAGCATATTGGGCACCTACTGACCTGGGGAGTTTCTCTTTCAGTATCCTATCATTTTGCCTTTTCATACTGTTCATGGGGTTCTCAAGGCAAGAATACTGAAGTGGTTTGCCATTCCCTTCTCCAGTGGACCACATTCTGTCAAATCTCTCCACCATGATCTGCCCTTCTTGGGTTGCCCCACGGGCATGGCTTAGTTTCATTGAGTTAGACAATGTTGTGGTCCTAGTGTGATTAGATTGACTAGTTTTCTGTGAGTATGGTTTCAGTATGTTTGCCCTCTGATGCCCTCTTGCAATACCTACTGTCTTACTTGTGTTTCTCTTACCTTGGGCGTGGGGTATCTCTTCACGGCTGCTCCAGCAAAGCGCAGCCATTGCTCCTTACCTTGGACGATGGGTATCTCCTCACCGCTGCCCTTCTTGACCTTCAGTTTTGCCCAGGTAAATAGCAGGAAGGGAATACAGTTCCACCCATCAACAGAAAATTCGTTTAAAGATTTGCTGAGAACATCCTACCCATCAGAACAAGACCCAGTTTGCCCCTCAGTAAGTCTTTTCCATCAGGAAGCTTCCATAAGTTTCTTATCCTTCTCCATCAGAGGGCAGACAGACTGAAAACCATAACCAAAGAAAACTAACCAATCTGGTTACATGGACCACAGCTTTGCCTAACTCAAGGAAACAATGAGCAATGCCTTGTCCACCCAAGACGGACAGGTCATGGTGGGGAGTTCGACAAAATGTGGTCCACTGGAGAAGGGAATGGCAAACCACTTCAGTATTCTTGCCTTGATAACCACATGAAGAGTATGAGAAGGCAAAAAGATAGGACACCGAAAGATGAACCTCTCAAGTTGGTATGTGCCCATAATGCTACTGGAGATCAGTGGAGAAATAACTCCAGAAAGAATGAAGAGATGGAGCCAAAGCAAAACCAACATGATGAAACTGGTGATAGAAACAAAGTCCAATGCTGTAAAGAGCAATACTGCATAGTAACCTGGAATGTCAGGTCCACGAATCAAGGCAAATTGGAAGTGGTCAAACAGGAGATGCCAAGAGAGAACTTTGACATTTTAGGAATCAGTGAACTAAAATTGACTGGAATAGGGGAATTTAACTCTAACATCTAATTTATCAGATGACCATAATATCTACTACTGTGGGTAAGAACCCCTTAGAAGACAGGGACTAGCCATCATAACCAACATGAGTCCAAAATGTAGTACTTGGATGCAATCTAAAATAACCACAGAATGATCTCTGTTCATTTCCAAGGTAAGCCATTTAATATCATGGTATCTAAGTCTATGCCTCTATCACTATAGCTGAAGAAGCTGAAGTAGAACAGTTCTATGAAGACCTATAAGACCTTCTAGAATGAATACCCAAAAAAGATGTTCTTTCCATTATAGGGGGTTGGAATGCAAAGTAGGAAGTCAAGAAATACCTAGAGTAACAGACATTGTGGCCTAGAACTTGCCCAAAATTTGGCCTAGAAGCCCAGAAAGAAGCAGGGCAAAGGCTAACAGAGTTTTGCAGAGAGAACACACTAGTCATAGCAAACACCCTCTTCCAACAACGCAAGAGAAGTCTCTACACATGGACATCACCAGATGGTCAATACCAAAATCAGATTGATTATGTTCTTTGCAGCCAAAGATGGAGAAGCTCTATACAGTCAGCAAAAATAAGACTGGGAGCTGACTTTGGATCAGATCATGAACTCCCTATTGCCAAATTCAGACTTAAATTGAAGAAAGTAAGGAAAACCACTAGAACATTCAGGCATGACCTAAATCTAATCCCTTACAATTATACAGTAGAAGTGAAAATTGATTCAAGGGGCTAGATTTGATAGACAGAATGCCTGATGAACTATGGACAGAGGTTCATGACATTGTACAGGAGACCGGGATCAAGACCATTCCCAAGAAAAAGAAATGCAAAAAAGCAAAATGGCTGTCTGAGGAGGCCTTACAAATAGCTGTGAAAAGAATAGAAATGAAAAGCAAAAGATAAAAGGAAAAATATACCCATTTGAATTCAGAGTTCCAAAGAATAGCAAGGAGAAATAAGAAAGCCTTCCTCAGTGACCAATGCAAAGAAACACAGGAAAACAATAGAATGGGAAAGAGTAGATATTTCTAAAAGAAAATTAGAGATACCAAGGGAACATTTCATGCAAAGATTGGCTCTATAAAGGACAGAAATTGTATGGACTTATAGAAGAAGAAGATCTTAAGAAGATATGGCAAGAATAAGTGGAAGAACTATACAAAAAAGATCTTCATGACCCAGATAATCATGATGGTGTGATCACTCACTTAGAGCCAGACATCCTGGAATGCAAAGTGAAGTGGGCCTTAAGCAGCATCACTACAAAAAAACTAACGGAGGTGATGGAATTTCAGTTGAGCTATTTCAAATCCTAAATGATGATGCTGTGAAAGTGGGGCACTCAATATGCAGCAAATTTGGAAAACTCAGCAGTGGCCACAGGACTGGAATAGGTCAGTCTTCTTTCCGATCCCAAAGAAAGGCAATGCCAAAGAATGTTCAAACTACTGAATAATTGAGAATAATCATCTCACACCCTGGTAAATTAATGCTGAAAATTCTCGAAGCCAGGCTTCAACAGTTTGTGAACGGTGAACTTCCAGATGTTCAAGCTGGATTTAGAAAAGGCAGAGGAGTCAGAGATCAAATTGCCAACATGCGTTGGATCATCAAAAAAGCAAGAGAGTTCCAGAAAAATAAGTATTTCTGCTTTATTAACTATGCCAAAGCCTTTGATTATGTGGATCACCACAAACTGGAAAATTCTTCAAGAGATGGGATTACCAACACCTGACCTGCCTCTTGAGAAATCTGTATGCAGATGAGGAAGAAACAGTTATAACTGACATGGACAACAGACTGGTTCCAAATTGGGAAAGGAATATGTTAAGGCTATTTATTGCCACACTGCTTGTTTAATTTATATGCAGAGTACATCATGAGAAACGCTGGGCTGGAAGAAGCACAAGCTGAATCAAGATTACCAGGAGAAATATCAATAACCTCAGATATGCAGATGACATCACACTTATGGAAGAAAGTGAAGAACTAAAGAGCCTCTTGATGAAAGTGAAAGAGGAGAGTGAAAAAATTGGCTTAAAGCTCAACATTCAGAAAATGAAGATCACGGCATCTGGTCCCATCTCTTAATGGCAAATAGATGGGGAAATAGTGGAAACAGTGGCTGACTTTATTTTTTGTGCTCCAAAACCACTTCAGATGGTGACCGAAGCCATGAAATTAAAAGACCCTTGCTCCTTGGATGAAAAGCTATGACAAAACTAGGCAGCGTATTAAAAAGCAAAGGTATACCTCAACATAATAAAAGCTATATATGACAAACCCACAGCAAACATTATCCTCAATGCTGAAAAATTGAAAGCATTCCCCTAAAGTCAGAAACAAGACATGGGTGCCCACTTTCACAACTACTATTCAACATAGTTTTGGAAGTTTTGGCCACAGCAATCAGAGCAGAAAAAGAAATAAAAGGAATCCAGATTGGAAAAAAAAGAAGTAAAACTCTCACTGTTTGCAGATGACATGATCCTCTACATAGAAAACCCTAAAGACTCCACCTGGAGAAGGCAATGACACCCCACTCCAGTACTCTTGCCTGGAAAATCCCATGGGTGGAGGAGCCTGGTAGGCTGCAGTCCATGTGGTCTCTAAGAGTCGAACACGACTGAGCGACTTCACTTTCACTTTTCACTTTCATGCATTGGAGAAGGAAATGGCAACCCATTCCAGTGTTCTTGCCTGGAGAATCCCAGGGATGGGGGAGCCTGGTGGGCTGCCATCTATGGGGTCGCACAGAGTTGGAGATGACTGAAGAGACTTAGCAGCAGCAGCAAAGACTTCACCAGAAAATTACTAGAGCTAATCAATGAATAGAGTAAAGTTGCAGGATATAAAATCAACACACAGAAATCCCTTGCATTCTTATACACTAATAATGAGAAAATAGTAAGAGAAATTAAGGAAAAAATTCCATTCGCCATTGCAACAAAAAGAATAAAATACCTAGGAATATATCTACCTAAAGAAACAAAAGACCTATATATATAAAACTATAAAACACTGGTGAAAGAAATCAAAGAGGACACTAATAGATGGAGAAATATACCGTGTTCATGGATCAGAAGAATCAAAATAGTGAAAATGAGTATACTACCCAAAACAATTTATAGATTCAATACAATCCCTATCAAGCTACCAATGGTATTTCTCAGAGAACTAGATCAAATAATTTCACAATTTGTATGGAAATACAAAACACCTCAAATAGCCAAAGCAATCTTGAGAAAGAAGAATGGAACTGGAGGAATCAACCTGCCTGACTTCAGGCTCTACTACAAAGCCACAGTCATCAAGACAGTATGGTACTGGAACAAAGACAGAAATATAGAAAAATGGAACAAAATAGAAAGCCCAGAGCTAAACCCATGCACCTATAGACACCTTATCTTTGACAAAGGAGGCAAGAATATACAATGGATTAAAGACAATCTCTTTAACAAGTGGTGCTGGGAAATCTGGTCAACCACTTAATAAAAGAATGAAACTAGAACACTTTCTAACACCATACACAAAAATAAACTCAAAATGGATTAAAGATCTAAATGTAAGACCAGAAACTATAAAACTCCTAGAGGAGAACATAGGCAAAGCACTCTCCAACATACATCACAGCAGGATCCTCTATGACCCACCTCCCAGAATATTAGAATTAAAAGCAAAAACAAACAAATGAGATCTAATTAAAATTAAAAGCTTCTGCACAACAAAGGTGAAAAGGCAGCCTTCAGAATGGGAGAAAATAATAGCAAATGAAGCAACTGACAAACAACTAATCTCAAAAATATACAAGCAATTCCTATAGCTCAATTCCAGAAAAATAAACGACCCAATCAAAAAATGAGCCAAAGAACTAAACAGACATTTCTCCAAAGAAGACATACAGATGGCTAACAAACACATGAAAAGATGCTTAACATCACTCATTATCAGAGAAATGAAAATCAAAACTACAATGAGGTACCATTTCATGCCAGTCAGAATGGCTGCTATCCAAAAGTCTACAAGAAATAAATGCTGGAGAGGGTGAGGAGAAAAGGGAACCCGCTTACACTGTTGGTGGGAATGCAAACTAGTATAGCCACTATGGAGAACAGTGTGGAGATTCCTTAAAAAACTGGAAATAGAACTGCCATATGACCCAGCAATCCCAGTACTTGGCATACACACCAAAGAAACCAGAATTGAAAGAGACACGTGTACCCCAATGTTCATCACAGCACTGTTTATAATAGCCAGGACATGGAAGCAACCTAGATGTCCATCAGCAGAAGAATGGATAAGAAAGCTGTAGTACATATACATAATGGAGTATTACTCAGCCATTAAAAAAGATTACATTTGAATCAGTTCCAATGAGGTGGATGAAACTGGAGCCTATTATACAGAGTGAAGTAAGCCAGAAAGAAAAACACCAATAGAGTATACTAATGCATATATATGGAATTTAGAAAGATGGTAATGATAACCCTGTATGTGAGACAACAAAAGAGATATAGATGTATAGAACAGTCTTTTGGACTCTGTGGAAGAGGGTGAGGGTGGGATGATTTGGGAGAATGGCATTGAAACATGTATAATACCATATGTGAAATGAATTGCCAATCCAAGTTTGATGCATGATACAGGATGCTCGGGGCTGGTGCACTGGGATGACCCAGAGGGATGGTAAGGAGAGGGACGTGGGAGGGGGGTTCAGGATGTGGAACACGTGTACACCCGTGGTGGATTCATGTTGATGTATGATAAAACCAATACAATATTGTAAAGTAATTAGCCTCCAATTAAAATAAATAAATTTATATTTTTTTAAAAAGCAGAGATATTACTTGGCCAACAAAGGTCCGTCTTGTCAAGGCTATGGTTTTTCCAGTAGTCATATATGGATGTGAGAGTTGGACTATAAAGAAAACTGAGCACTGAAGAAGTGATGCTTTTGAACTGTGGTGATGGAGAAGACCCTTGTACTGTAAGAAGATCCAAGCAGTCCATCCTAAAGGAAATCAATCCTGAATATTCATTGGAAGGACTGATGCTAAAGCTGAAACTCCAATACTTTAGGCACCTGATGTGAAGAACTGACCCATTTGAAAAAAAACCTGATGCTGGGAAAGACTGAAGGCAGGAGGAGAATGGGATGACAGAGGATGAGATGGTTGGATGAGATCACCAAATCAATGGACATGAGTTTGAGTAAACTCTGGGAGTGGGTGATGGACAGGGAGAACTGGCATGATGCAGTCCACTGGGTGCAAAGAGCAGAACACGACTGAGTGACTGAACTGAACTGAACTGAAGGATACATCTGCCATACTTATTTAGTGTCAATGTATGATGTTCAAAACACTGAAATATTTATTTACATTTTTCATTTTTTACATATTTCATTGTCTTACCATGTTAATAATTTTGCATTTTATATAGGGGTTTTGAGAAAACCATCTAATATCCAAGAATATTTCCCTTGTTTCTAATATTTTGTTCTTTAAATTTCATAGGAGGGCACATTTCTTCCTCTGAATATTTACACCAAATCGTAAGAATCTTAATTTAAAATTTTATTAAAGTCTAAAGAGTTCTGCCAAGTGAACACACTGGTCATAGCAAACACCCTCTTCCAACAACACAAGAGAAGACTCTACACATGGACATCACCAGATGGTCGACACCGAAATCAGATTGATTATATTGTTTGCAGCCAAAGATGGAGAAGCTCTATACAGTCAGCAAAAACAAGACCAGGAGCTGACTATGGCTCAGATCATGAACTCCTTATTGCCAAATTCAGAACTAAATTGAAGAAAGTAGGGAAAATCACTAAACAATTTAGGTATGACCTAAATCAAATCCCTTATGATTATACAGTGAAAGTGAGAAGTAAATTTAAGGCACTAGATCTGATAGGCAGAGTGCCTGATGAACTATGGAATGAGGTTCGTGACATTGTACAGTAGACGGGGATCAAGACCATCCCCATGGAAAAGAAATGCAATAAAGCAAAATGGCTGTCTGAGGAGGCCTTACAAACAGCTGTGAAAAGAAAAGAAGTGAAAAACAAAGAAGAAAAGGAAAGATATAAACATCTGAATGTAGCGTTCCAAAGAATAGCAAGAAGAGATAAGAAAGCCTTTCTCAGTGAACAATACAAGGAAATAGAGGAAAACAAGAGAATGGGAAAGACTAGAGATCTCTTTAAGAAAATTAGAGATACCAAGAGAACGTTTCATACAAAGATGGTCTCAATAAAGGACAGAAATGGTATGAACCAAACAGAAGAAGACATTAAGAGGAGATGGTAAGAATACACAGAAGAACTGTACAAAAAAGATCTTCATTGCCCAGATAATCACGATGGTGTCATCACTCACCTAGAGCCAGACATCCTGGAATGTGAAGTCACGTGGGCCTTAGAAAGTATCACTATGAATGAAGCTAGTGGAGGTGATGGAATTCCAGTTTACCTATTTCAAATCCTGAAAGATGATGCCATGAAAGTGCTGCACTCAATATGCCAGCAAATTTAGAAAACTCAGCAGTGACCACAGGACTGGTAAAGGACAGTTTCATTCCAATCCCAAAGAAAGGCAATGCTAAAGAATGCTCAAACTACTGCACAATTGCACTCATCTCACACACTAGTAAAATAATGCTCAAAATTCTCCAAGCCAGGGCTCAGCAATACGTGAGCCATGAACTTCCAGATGTTCAAGCTGGTTTTAGAAAAGGCAGAGGAACCAGAGGTCAAATTGGAAACATCCACAGGATCATTGAAAAAGCTAGAGAGTTCCAGAAAAACATCAATTTCTGCTTTATTGACTATGCCAAAGCCTTTGACTGTGTGGATCACAATAAACTGTGGAAAATTCTGAAAGAGATGGGAATACCAGACCACCTGATCTGCCTCTTGACAAACCTGTATGCAGGTCAGGAAGCAATAGTTAGAACTGGACATGGAACAACAGAGTGGTTCCAAATAGGAAAAGGAGTACGTCAAGGCTGTATATTGTCACCCTGCTTATTTAACTTATATGCAGAGTACATCAT
This sequence comes from Bos indicus x Bos taurus, assembly GCF_003369695.1. Classification (NCBI taxonomy): domain Eukaryota; kingdom Metazoa; phylum Chordata; class Mammalia; order Artiodactyla; family Bovidae; genus Bos; species Bos indicus x Bos taurus. The sequence goes on from NC_040086.1 coordinate 33,453,539, forward strand.
GAGAAACACTGGGCTGGAAGAAGCACAAGCTGAAATCAAGATTGCCAAGAGAAATATCAATAACCTCAGATATGCAGATGACACCACCCTTATGGCAGAAAGTGAAGAGGAACTCAAAAGCCTCTTGATGAAAGTGAAAGAGGAGAGTGAAAAAGTTGGCTTAAAGCTCAACATCCAGAAAATGAAGATCATGGCATCTGGTCCCATCACTTCATGGGAAATAGATGGGGGAACAGTAGAAACAGTGTCAGACTTTATTTTTTTTGGCTCCAAAATCACTACAGATGGTGATTGCAGCCATGGAATTAAAAGACATTTGAAGGAAAGTTATGACCAATCTAGACAGCTTATTAAAAAGCAGAGACATTACTTTGCCAACAAAGGTCCGTCTAGTCAAGGCTATGGTTTTTCCAGTGGTCATGTACGGATGTAAAACTTGGACTGTGAAGAAAGCTGAGCACCGAAGAATTGATGCATTTTAATGGTTTGTTGGAGAGGACTCTTGAGAGTCCCTTGGACTGCAAGATCTAACCAATCCAGGTTAGATCACTGGAGATCAGTCCTGGGTGTTCACTGGAAGGACTGATGTTGAAGCTGAAACTCCAGTAGTTTGGCCGCCTCATGCGAATAGTTGATTCATTGGAAAAGACCCTGATGCTGGGAGGGATTGGGGGCAGGAGGAGAAGGGGATGACAGAGGATGAGATGGCTGGATGGCATCACCCATTCAATGGACATGAGTTTGGGTAAACTTCGGGAGTTGGTAATGGACAGGGAGGCCTGGCGTGCTGCGATTCATGGGGTCACAAGGAGTCGGACACGACTGAGCGACTGAACTGAATGGAAAGTGTTGGAAGAACAAAGTATGTTAAAGTTTTGATAGAGGTTAAATTTATAATTTAATGTTGGAAATCAATAAGTTCCAAAGTACAGTAATAACATTTAATGTGACTTTCAAATAGTGTATGAAATTCCACTTGTGCCTTGACTCATGTTTCTCAGCCCATTTTTTCCTAACAGTCTTTTCTGCAGCAGTCATCTTCATGGAGGTAGAACTGGGCAGCACCTTACTGCAGCAGGCTCTAGTGTGGGAACCTTGAGTAGTCTTGTTACCTCATGGCATGAACAACCTAAATGTGCTAGGAAGGTAATCTCTTGCTGAGTAAGCCTAGACAGATGGGAGGAAATAGACAAGAGATAATGTAATTTTCTCCTAGTTCACAGATAAACCCTTCTAAGGCACATTCTCCACAGCTCTCATAGGCTCCAAGAAGACTCAGGACACACTGCTCTTCATGGTAACCAATCAGAATATGTTTTCTTGTGTTGGTTTTCTCCTCCTGTCCTGAAGAGAAACTCAAGCCCTTGTTTAGATCTTCACTTCCATGGAGAACATAAGCTGAGGAAAATACATAATGTATTTTTAAGATTTTTTCATATATTTTACTGCATTGTATTTTTATTTTATATTTTTTAATAATTTTTTTCTTGACAAGATTGCCAAAGATTATATATTTATATATATATATATGTGTATATATATTATATACATATAATATATATACATTATATTATATATGATACATTTCAGTTCAGTTCAGTCACTCAGTCATGTCCTACTCTTTGCGACCCCATGAATTGCATCACGCCAGGCCTCCCTGTCCATCATCAACTCCTGGAGTTCACTCAAACTCATTGAGTCGGTGATGCCATCCAGCCATCTCATCCTCTGTCGTCCCCTTCTCCTCCTGCCCCCAATCCCTCCCAGCATCAGAGTCTTTTCCAATGAGTCAACTCTTCGCATGAGGTGGCCAAAGTACTGGAGTTTAAGCTTTAGCATCATTCCTTCCAAGAACACTCAGGACTGATCTCCTTTAGAATGGACTGGTTGGATCTCCTTGCAATCCAAGGGACTCTCAAGAGTCTTCTCCAACACCACAGTTCAAAAGCATCAATTCTTTGGTGCTCAGCTTTCTTCACAGTCCAACTCTCACATCCATACATGACTACTGGAAAAACCATTGCCTTGACTAGATGGACCTTTGCTGGCAAAGTAATGTCTCTGCTTTTGAATATGCTATCTAGGTTGGCCATAACTTTCCTTCCAAAGAATAAGCGTCTTTTACTTTCATGGCTGCAATCAACATCTGCAGTGATTTTGGAGACCCCCAAAATAAAGTCTGACACTGTTTCCACTGTTTCCCCATCTATTTGCCATGAAGTGATGGGACTAGATGCATGACCTTAGTTTTCTGAATGTTGAGCTTTAAGCCAACTTTCCCACTCTCCTCTTTCACTTTCATCAAGAGGCTTTTTAGTTCCTCTTCACTTTCTGCCATAAAGTTGGTGTCATCTGCATATCTGAGGTTACTGATATTTCTCCTGGCAATCTTGATTCCAGCTTGTGCTTCTTCCAATTACAATAATGTATTTAATATATCATTATATTGAATATACATGTATGTTTATGTATATATATATCTTGTACTTTTCAAAGGACTTAAAAACTTCATCTATTATTTTGTAGCCATGATAGGGGCACGGAAATTGCTATTTCCTTTATTTTCTTTGAAAAGAAACTGATATGCAGCAGCTTAATTGATTGCTCTAATGTTTCTCCATTCCAGTCCACAGAATGGAGTAAAATTTTATTGTGCTTATCGAGAACTTGTTTTTAGGAAGCTATATCCAATTGTTTAATCAGATGTCTATCTTTTGCCTTGAGTTAATGCTGATGGCATTTTACTAGGTGCAGCTTTAAATGATGGAGTAGAATAACCAAGGCCTTTTGAGAAACTGGAGTGGCACACTAATTATCCTTGTATACAGCCATCATCAGTGATCCAATCTCATATTAGTAAAGGTCATAAGGAGAAAAAAAGAGTTGCAAAAGACACTTAATAGCAGAAACTTCAATCACAAAGACAGCCTTCAAGATCATATTGATCTGGAAATACTGCTGGTAAGGTCACCAGTTATTTCAGTCTTATCAATATGCAGTATTTATGTATAAATTTTCACTGTAATTTGAGAAAATGGGTTTCCTATCAAGGTCTCTGTAAATCAGACCTTAAGCAAGTATTGTTTTTATATGAAATAGGGGAAATACTCAGATCCTGAGAAGATGGCCAAATAGAAAACCAAAAATATTTGATTCTTTGCCATCAGAAATATGTCACCAGGAGAATGTTAATCTGCTTTTTGAAAAAAGTAACTTAACATGATATCTTAGTACATAAGTTTTCCTGGAAGAGAAATCTATTCTCTGCCTGCTCCTCTTGTCCACTCCTTTCTATTCAGCTGAGCCTCATTTCTCTCCTCTCACCATACTGGTCTGTTTCTTCTGTCTCAGAATTAGCTTATGTGGCTCAGCTGAAAAAGAATTTGCCTGCAATGCAGGAGACCTGGGTTCAATCCCTGGGTTAGGAACATTCCCTGGAGAAGGGAAAGGCTACCCACTCCAGTATTCCATGGACCGAATAGGCCATGGGGTCACAAAGAGTTGGACACGACTGAGCACTTTCACTTCACTTTGCTTACTACAACACTATTATATTCTCACAGACAACCAGTTCACAAGGATTCCCTATGCTTTAGAATATAAATTGCTAGAGAGTAATATTGCTCTCCACAGTAGTAGATTTATTGGTTATCTGAGTTAAATTCACCCATTCCAGTCCATTTTAGTTTGCTGATTCTTAAAATGTCAGTGTTCACTATTGCCATCTCCTGTTTGACCACTTCTAATTTGCCTTTATTCGTGTACTTAACATTCTAGGGTCCCATACAATATTGCTCTTTACAGCATTGGACATTACTTCCATCAACAGTCACATCCACAAGTGGGAGTTGTTTTTGCTTTGGCTACATCTCTTCATTCTTTCTGAAGTTATTTCTCCACTGATCTCCAGTAGCATATTGGGCACGTACCAACCTGGGGAGTTCATCTTTCAGTGTCCTATCTTTTTGCCTTATCATACTGCTCATGGGGTTCTCAAGGCAAGAATATTGAAGTGGTTTGCTATTCCCTTCTCCAGTGACCACATTTTGTCCGAATTCTCCACCATGACCCATCTGTCTTGGGTGGCCATACACGGCATGGCTCATAGTTTCATTGAGTTATACATGGTTGTAGTCCATGTAACCAGATTGGTTAGTTTTCTGTGATTATGGTTTTCAGTCTGTCTGCCCTCTGATGGAGAAGGATAAGAGGCTAGTGGAAGCTTCCTGATGGAAGAGACTGACTGAGGGGAAAAGTGGGTCTTGTTCTGATGGGTGGGGTCATGCATAGTCAAAAAAGAGTCCAAAATGCAGTACTTGGATGCAATATTAAAAATGACAGAATGATCTCTGTTTGTTTCCAAGGCAAGCCATTCAATATCACAGTATCCAATCACAGTACCCTGACCAATAATGCTGAAGAAGCTGGAGTTGAAGGCTTCTATGAACACCTACAAGACCTTCTAGAACACCCTCTTCCAAAAACACAAGAGAAGGCTCTACACATGGACAGCACAAGATGGTCAATATCAAAATCATATTGATTATATTCTTTGCAGCCAAAGATGGAGAAGCTCTACACAGTCAGCAAAAACAAGATGGGAAGGTGACTGTAGCTCAGATATCAAGGGAAATTTCCATGCAAAGATTGGCACAATAAAGGACAGAAATGGTGTGGACATAACAGAAGCACAAGATGTTAAGAAGAGGTCACAATAATACACAGAAGAACTATACAAAAAAAAGATCTTCATGACCCAGATAATTACGATGGTGTGATCACTCTCTTAGAGCCAGACATCCTGGAATTCAAAGTGAAGTGGGCCTTAGGAAGCATCACTAGGAAAAAACTAGTGGAGGTGATGGAATTCCAGTTGAGTATTTCAAATCCTAAAAGATGATGCTGTGAAAGTGCTGCACTTAATATGCCAGCAAATTTGGAAAACTCAGTAGTGGCCACAGGACTGGAATAGGTCAGTCTTCATTCCAATACCAAATAAAGGAAATACCAAAGAATGTTCAAACTACTGAACAATTGCACTCATCTCACACGCTAGTAAAATAATGCTCAAAATTCTCCTAGCCAGGTTTCAACAGTTCATGAACCGTAAACTTCCAGATGTTCAAGCTGGATTTTGGAAAGGCAGGGGAATCAGAGATCAAATTGCCAACATCCGTTGGATCACTGAAAAAGCAAGAGTTTCAGAAATATATCTATTTCTGCTTTATTGACTATGCCAAAGTATTTGACTGTGTGGATCACAGAAGCCTGTGGAAAATTTTTCAAGAGATGGGAATACCAGACCACCTGACCTGCCTTATGAGAAATCTGTGTGCAGGTCAAGGAGCAACATTTAGAATTGGACATTGACCAAAAGACTGGTTCCAAATGGGAAAGGAATATGTCAAGGCTGTATATTGTCACCCAGCTTACTTAACTTATATCCAAGTACATCATGAGAAATACTGGACTTGATGAAGCAGAAGCTGGAATCAAGATTGCCAGAAGGAATATCAATAACCTCAGGTATGCAGATGACACCACACTTATGGCAGAAGGGGAAGAAGAACTAAAGAACGTCTTGATGAAAGTGAAAGAGGAGAGTGAAAATGTTGGCTTAAAGCTCAACATTCAGAAAACTAAGATCACGGCATCTGGTCCCATCACTTCATGGGAAATAGATGAGGAAACAGTGGAAACAGTGGCAGACTTTATTTATTTATTTTTTTTGTTCTCCAAAATCACTGCAGATGGTGACTGCATCCATGAAATTAAAAGACCCTTGCTCCTTGGAAGGAAAGTTATGACCAACCTAGAAAGCATATTAAAAAGCAGAGACATTACTTTGCCAGCCAAGGTCTGTGTAGTCAAAGCTATGATTTTTCTGGTAGTCATGTATAGATGTGAGAGTTGGGCTATAGAGAAAGCTGAGTGCTGAATATTGATTATTTTGAACTGTGGTGTTGGAGAAGACTCTTGATAGTCACTTGGACTGCAAGGAGATGCAACCAATCTGTCTTAAAGGAAATTAGTCCTGAATATTGATTGGAATGACTGATGCTGAAGCTGAAACCTCAGTCCTTTGGCCACCTGATATGAAGAACTGACTCATTTGAAAAGACCCTGATGCTGAGGAGACTCTTGAAAGCAAGAGGAGAAGGGAATGACAGAGGGTGGGATGGTTGGATGGCATCACTGACTCAATGGACATGTGTTTCAGTAAGCTTTGGCATTTGGTGATAGACAGGGAGGCCTGGGCTGCTGCAGTCCATGGGGTCACAAAGAGTGGGACACGACTGAGCAACTGACATGAACTGAACTGAATATAGCTCTCCATGGCACTAACTATGTATGTGTGCTCTTCAACATCTCTGGCAGTGCACTGGAGAAGTGGAAGTTAAGGTGATTTAAATTACAGTAGATGAAATTCTTGAATGCAATCTTGTATATTTATATGAACATTGTTTCCATTTCTACATATAAATTGAAATGTTAATATACAGACCGTTTGACAATGTTCATAATATGTTTCCTTTCTATTAAATCCACAGATACAAGTCGGGTCCTAAGATGGAGGTGGAATAGGACGGGGAGACCACTTTCTACCCCACAAATTCATCTAAAGATCATTTGAACACTGAGCAAATTCCACAAAACAACTTCTGAACACTGGCGGAGGACACCAGGCCCCCAGGAAGGCAGCCCATTGTCTTTGAATGGAGGTAGGACAAAATATTGGAGAAGGAAATGGTAACCCATTCCAGTATTCTTGCCTGGAGAATCCCAGGGATGGGGGAGCCTGGTGGGCTGCCATCTATGGCGTCGCACAGAGTTGGACAGGACTGAAGGGACTTAGCAGCAGCAGCAGCAGCAGCAGGACAAAATTCGAAAGATGAGAGACAAAAGAGTTACTGGTGGAGAGCCATCCTGGGAAGGGATACATGAAAGAAGAGAAGTTTCCAAACACCAGGAAACCCTCTCACTAGCGGGTCTGTGGGGAGTTTTGGAATCTCAGAGGGCAAAATAACCAGGAGGAAAAAAAATAATAAATAAAACCCACAGATTACATGCCAAACCACAACTCCCAGCAGAGAAGTAGCCCATATGCTCGCGTCCACCACCAGCAAGTGGGGGCTGAACAGGGAGGTGCGGGGTGCATTGTTTAGGGTAAGGACTGGGCCTGAATGCCCTGAGGACAATCTGAGGGAGCTAGCTTCAGACATCAACCCTAAACTATGGGATAGCCAGAGAGAGAGAGAAAAAAAAAAAAAAGAACTGGAGAGAGAGAGAACTTTCCTGTGAAAAGCTCTACCCTAAGACACTGCTGGGCCGCTCGCTGAACAAAAAAGGACTGAGTGAATCCAGAGAGGAGCTAGCCGGCTGCAGACTGGCCCTCACCTGCAGGAGGCAGAGAGGCAGGTAGGAAACAGCCAGAGCTGGAAGGCAAGGGGCAATCTCGGCCCCAGAGACAGCATCGTCTACCAAAGTGTGAGCAGGCTCCCAGTTGCTAACCAAGTCTTCCTGCAATCTTGGATGGTTGACATCCACCAGGAGGGTCGCAGCCAGAGATGAGCACCCCAGAGGAGACACACAGCACACCTGAGATGGCAATCCCACTGGGCACACAGAAAACCGAGTGGTTGGGAGCAGGGAGGTGATAAGATGCACCACCCACCTGGGGAGAGTGCGCCCGCCAAACACCTGGTCGCATGAGCTGCTCGGATCTGGGAGGGCACAAAATGCAGGCCCAACTGAGCCTGGGCCTTTGTGGAGTACCCGAGAACTTGAACCTGAGCAGTTTAGACCTGGGAAGTGCATGCAACCCAGGGCCCACTTTAGATAGTTCCCCTGCAGAGCAACCTGGAGTCTGAGCAGTGTAGACCAGGAAAGCACACATGCCATGAGCAGGGGCAAATCCAGTGTGGCCCAGACACTGCAAACACTCCTCACACATGCCGGTGATATTTGTTTGCAGTGTTCCTCCCTCCCCACAGCACAACTGAACAAATGAGCCTAAATAAGTGACCACCTCTGTCCCCTTGTGTCAGGGTGGAAATTAGACACTGAAGAGACTTGCAAATAGAAGAAGCCAAAATAAACAGAGGGAACCGCTTTGGAAGTGACAGGTGTAACAGATTAAAACCCTGTAGTTAGCACCAACTACATTGGAAAGGGCCTATAGACCTTGAGAATAAGTATAAGCTGGAACAAGGAACTATCTGAAACTGAACTGACCCCAAACTGCCCAAAACAGCTCCAGAGAAATTCCTAGAGATATTTTACTATTATCACTTTAAAATTTTTTAATTTTTTTTCTTTTTAAGTCCTTTATTACTCCTTTAATTTTAATTTTATAACCTACTATTACCTTGCACAGAGAAGACAATGGTACCCCACTCCAGTACTCTTGCCTGGAAAATCCCATGGATTGAGGAGCCTGGTAGGTTGCAGTCCATGGGGTCACTAAGAGTCGGATATGACTGAGTGACTTCACTTTCACTTTTCACTTTCATGCATTGGAGAAGGAAATGGCAACCCACTTCAGTGTTCTTGCCTGGAGAATCCCAGGGATGGGGGAGCCTGGTGGGCTGCCATCTATGGGGTTGCACAGAGTCGGACATGACTAAAGTGACTTAGCAGTAGCATTACCTTGCAAAAAAAGACCCTATTTTTAAAGAAAATTTATTTCATATATATTTTTTTATAATTTTTGTGATTTTTTAAAATATTGTATTTTTGGGAGTCTAACTTCTATTCTAGATTTTTAATCTTTGATTTTTTGTATTTGTTATCAATTTTGTACCTTCAAGAATCCAATATTCAGTATACATTTTCCTTAGGAGTGTGAATACTGGCTTGATTGCCCTCTACCCCTTTTGACTCTTCTTTTTTCTCCCCCAGGTCATGTCTATTTCCTCCCTCCCCTTCTCATCTCTACCCAACTCTATAAATCTCTTTGGGTATTCCAGGCTGTGGAGGGCACATACAGAATTGACTACTGGCTAGATTGGTCTCTCCCCTTTGATTCCCCCTCTTCTATCCCTGTCACTTCTATCTCTCTTCTCTCTCTTCTCTTCTCCATGTAACTCTGCAAAACTCTCTGGGTGCCCTTCAGTGTGGATAATCTTTTATCCATTAACCTAGATGTTTATTTTTGGTGCAGTGTGGATGGAGAAGTCTTGAGGTTACTGTAAGAATAAGACTGAAAACCAGAGGCAGGAGGCTTAAATCCAAAACTTGAGAACATCAGAAACCTCCTGACTCCAGGGAACATTAATCTAAAAGCGCTGATCCAAAAGCCTCCATACCTACACTGAAACCAAGCTCCACCCAAAAGCCAACAAATTCCAGAGCAAGACATATCACTCTAATTCTCCAGCAATGCAGGAACATAGTCCTGAGCATTAATATACAGGCTGCCCAAAGTCACACAAACCCATAGATGCCTCAAAACTCACTACTGGACACTTCATTGCACTCCTGAGTGAAGAGATCCAGCTCCACCCACCAGAACACTGATGCAAGCTTCCCTAACCAGGATTCCCTGACAAGTCACTCGTCCTACCCCACCCACAGGGAGGAACCTTCGCAATAAAGAAGAATCACAAACGTCCAGCATACAGAAATGCCACCCCAAACACAGCAATCTAAACAAGATGAAAAATCAAAGAAATACTCAGCAGGTAAAGGAACAGGATAAACCGCCAAACCAAACAAAACAGGAGGAGATAGGGAGTCTACCTGATTCAAAATCTTGAAAACAAAATGATGTTACAGATAAATATCCCAGAGACAAGGATCGAGAAGATGAAAGGAATGTTTAACAAGGACCTAGAAGAAATAAAAAAAAAAAGTCAAGCAATAATGAATAATGCAATAATTGAGATCAAAAACACTCTGGAGGGAACCAACAGTAGAATAACGGAGACAGAAAATAGGATAGGTGAGGTAGAAGATAGAATGGTGGAAATAAATGAAGCAGAGAGGGAAAAAGAAAAAAAAAATTAAAAGAAATGAGGAAAACCTCTGGGACAATGTCAAACGCCCCAACATTCAAATCGTAGGAGTCCCAGAAGAAGAAGACAAAAAGAAAGGCCATGAGAAAATACTTGATGAGTATTTTCCCTTATGAAACCTTCCCTAAAATGGGGAAAGAAATAGCTACCCAAGTCCAAGAAATCCAGAGAGTCCCAAACAGGATACAACCAAGGTGAAACACCCCAAGACACATATTAATCAAATTAACAAAGGTTAAACACAAAGAACGAATATTAAAAACAGCAAGGGAAAAACAACAAACACACAAGGGGATCCCCATTAGGATAACAGCTGATCATTCAATAGAAACCCTTCATGCCAGAAAGGAATGACAGGGCACACTCAAAGTGATGAAAGAGAAAAACCTACAACCCAGGATATTGTACCCAGCAAAGATATTATTCAAATATGAAGGATAAATCAAAAGCTTTTACAGACAAGCAAAAGCTAAGAGAAGCAGCACCACCAAACTAGCTCTTCAACAAATTCTAAAGGATCTTCTCTAGACAGGAAACACAGAAAAAGTATATAAACTCGAACCCAAAATAACAAAGTAAATGGCAACAGGATCATACTTATCAATAATTACCTTAAATGTAAATGGGTTGAATGCCCCAACCAAAATACAAAGACTGGCTGAATAGATACAAAAACAAGACCCCTATATATGCTGTCTACAAGAGACCCACCTCAAAATAAGGGACACATACAGACTGAAAATGAAGGGCTGGAACAAGATATTTCACACAAATGGCAACCAAAAGAAAGCAGGAGCAGCAATACTCATATCAGATAAAATAGACTTTGAAATAAAGGCTGTGAAAAGAGACAAAGAAAGACACTACATAATGATCAAAGGATCAATCCAAGAAGAAGATATAACAATTATAAATATATATGCACCCAACATAGGAGCACCACAATATGTAAGGCAAATCCTAACAAGTATGAAAGGGGAAATTCACAGTAACACAATAACGGTGGGAGACTTGAATACCCCATTCACACCTATGGATAGATCAACTAAACAGAAAATTAGCAAGGAAACACAAACTTTAAATGATATAATGGACCAGTTAGACCTATTGATAGGTCTATAGTTGATATCTATAGGTACTATAGTTGATATCTATAGGACATTTCCCCCCAAAACAATGAATTTCACCTTTTTCTCAAGTGTACACGGAACCTTCTCCAGGATAGATCACATCCTGGGCCATATATCTAGCCTTCATAAATTCAAAAAAATTAAAATCATTCCAAGCATCTTTTCTGATTACAATGTGGTAAGATTAGATGTCAACTACAAGAAAAAACTATTAAAAATACAAACATATGGAGCCTAGACAACATGCTTCTGAATAACCAACAAATCACAGAAGAAATAAAAAAAGGAAATAAAAACATGCATAGAAACAAATGAAAAAAAAAAAAAAAAAAAAGACACACAACAACCCAAATCCTATGGGACTCAGTAAAGCAGTGCTAAGGGGAAGATTCATAGCAATACAAGCTTACCTTAAGAAAGAAGAGAAAAATCAAATAAATAACCTAAGCTACTAGCAAAGGAAGACATGAAGAACACCAGGGTTATTAGGAGGAAGAAATCATAGAAACTTGGGCAGAAATAAATGAGAAAGAAACAAAGGAGACCATAGCATAAATCAACAAAGATAAAAGCTGGTTCTTTGAGAAGATAAATAAAATAGACAAACCATTAGCCAGACTCATCAAGAAAAAAAGGGAGAAGGATCAAATCAACAAAATTAGAAATGAAAATGAAGAAATCACAACAGACAACACAAAAATACAAAGGATCATAAGAGACTACTATCAGCAACTATATGCCAATAAACTGGACAACTTGAAAGAAAGGGACAAATTCTTAGAAATTTATAACTTTCCAAAACTGAACCAGGAGGAAATACAAGATCTTAACAGACACACCACAAGCCTGGAAATCAAAACTGTAATCAGAAATCTTTCAGCAAACAAAAGTCCAGGACCAGATGGCTTCACAGTTGAATTCTACCAAAAATTTAGAGAAGAGCTAACAACTACCCTACTCAAAATCTTCCAGAAAATTGCAGAGGAAGGTAAACTTCCAAACTCATTCTATGAGGCCATTGTCACCCTAATACCAAAACCAGACAAAGATGCCACAAAAAAAGAAAACTACAGGCCAATATCACTGATGAACATAGATGCAAAAATCCTTAACACAATTCTAGCAAACAAAATCCAACAAATATCGAAAAGATCATAAATCATAACTAAGTGGCCTTTACCCCAGGGATGAAAGGATTCTTTAATATCCACAAATCAATCAATGTGATACACTGCATTAACAAATTGAAAGAAAAAAAAATGATTATCTTAATAGATGCTGAGAAAACCTTTGACAAAATTCAACATCTATTTATGACACACACACACACATAAAAAACCCTCCAGAAAGCATGCATGGACAGAACATACCTCAACATAATAAAAGTCATATATGATAAACCCACAGCAAACATTATCCTCAATGGTGAAAAATTGAAAATATTTCCTCTTAAAGTCAGGAAAAAGACAAGGGTGCCCACTCTCACCACTAGTATTCAACATAGTTTTGGAAGTTTAGCCACAGCAATCAGAGAAGAAAATAAATAAATAAATAAAAGGAATCCAGATTGGAAATGAAGAATTAAAACTCTCACTGTTTGCAGATGACTGATCCTCTACATAGAAAACGTTAAACACTCCACCAGAAAATTTCTAGAGCTAATCAATGATAGTAAAGTTGCAGGATATAAATTAACACACAGAAATCCCTTGCATTCCTATAAACTAACAATGAGAAAACAGAAAGAGAAATTAAGGAAACAATTCCATTCACCATTGCAATGAAAAGAATGAAATACTTAGGAATAAATCTACCTAAAGAAACAAAAGACCTATATATACAAAACTATAAAACACTGATGAGAGGAATCAAAGATAATACATATAGATGGAGAAATATGTTCATGGATCAGAAGAATCAATATAGTGAAAATGAGCATACTACCAAAGCAATCTATAGATTCAATGCAATCCCTATCAAGCTACCAATGGTATTTCTCAGAGAACTAGATCAAATACTTTCACAATTTGTATGGAAATACAAAAAACCTCAAATAGCCAAAGCAATCTTGAGAAAGAATAGAACTGGAGAATCAACCTGCCTGACTTCAGACATTACTACAAAGCTACAGTCATCAAAACAGTATGGTACTGGCACAAAGACAGAAATATAGATCAGTGGAACAAAACAGAAACCCCAGAGATAAATCCACTCACCTATGGACACCTTATCTTTGACAAAGGAAGAAAGAAAACACAATGGAGAAAAGACAATGTCTTTAAGTGGTGCTTGGAAAACTAGTCAATCACCTGTAAAAGAATGAAACTAGAACACTTTCTAACCCTATACACAAAAATAAACTCAAAATGGATTAAAGATCTAAATGTAAGACAAGAAACTATAAAACTCCTAGAGGGAAACATAGGCAAAACACTCTCTGACATAAATCACAGCAGGATCCTCTAATACCCACCTCCTAGAGTAATGGAAATAAAAGCAAAAATATACAAATGGGACCTAATTAAATTTAAAAGCTTTTGCACAACAAAGGAAACTATTAGCAAGGTGAAAAGACAGCCTTCAGAATGGGAGAAAATAACAGCAAATGAAACAACTGACAAAGAATTAATCTCAAAATATACACCTACTTCAACTATACTCAAATATAATGTACATTTCATGAAGTACACTCTAATAGAAAGGTGAACAACCTATAACTCAAATACCAAATATAGCTCACTTCCTGTTTTTGTAAATAAAGTTTTAGTCATGTATTGCCTATGGATATTATATTTGACACAAATACAGAGTGGTGCATCATGGTATTTCCTATGGATATTATATTTGACACAAATACAAAGTTGTGCATCATGGTAACATTTAAACTTTTTATTTGCCATTTTGTAGTGAACCCTTGCAGGCTTCCCAGGTGGCTCACTGATAAAGAACGTGCCTGTCAATGCAGGAGACATGTGGCACGGGTTCAACCTCTGGGTTGGGAAGATCCCCTAGAGGAGGGCATGGCAACCTACTCCAGTATTCTTGCCTGCAGAATCCATGGACAGAGGAGCCTGGTGAGCTACAGTCCTCAGGTTCACAAAGAGTTGGACATGACTGGAGCAACTTAGCACACACTCAATGAATCTTTGAGAAAGAGAAGTAACATATAATCATTTCAACTAGCATACTGGATCTGTAATATTCTTTTTTTTTTTTTTTAGTTGTTGCTTATATATATTTTTTATTTTAGAGCACATGACTCACTAATGAGTTTGGGATTAAAACCTACAAAAATGGGTAGGACATGTTAGCACAGTCAGTGGGTTTCCAGTCTTGTTTTAAAGAATTTAAATGAAGGAAAATAAAAGATAGCCTGTGAAAGCAGAGATCAAAAATTTAATGGCATGTGTCCATGTGAGCAGATGCAATACTTTTAGCTTCAGCACTGTTGCTGGGCCAATAAGCTTCAGGGTAGTTTCAAGGAACAGACAAAAATGTAGGGACTATGACCTTTATTTGTGAGTATTCAAGTGGAAATCAATTCTATCTACCTCACAGAAACAGATTTCTTATAAACCCTAGAATGCCTTACAAACAGGTTTACTTACATGAATCAGAGTATTTGACCTGGTTCTGAATGAGCATATTTCACAGTACAGGATAGTTTTGTTAGTGGCCACACTGGCTTCAGGGGAGTTCAGAGCAAGAGGAGCATTCTTAACTGCTGACTTGGGGTATTCCTAGCACATGTGATTTGGGACTGGAAAAGAACTTAGTGATTATTTAATTCAACCTTCTCATTGTAAAGGTGGGACAGTGGTATCCCACAGGACTTAAGTGATGTGCTTAGCATGATACAGAATATTAATGTGAAAGCCAAAATTAGAACCTAGATTGTGTCAGTTTCTTGATCATATTGTTTTCTAATCTAACCTGGTGTACCCAAATTTGCTGACCACTGTTCTGACAATCAAATTTTACTTATTTTTAAATAGATAGAAATAGATAGAAAATAAATAGAAATGACTTTGATTTTAATTAATACTTTAAAATGTTATGCAAAGGGTAAATTTTTTTTGGACTATTAAAAACATAACCTATTTTGTAAGGTTTTGTCTCATATTTATAAAAAGTGAGCAATCATGATTACGTTTTCTGTTGAGGGACATTGAAAGATTTTCTTGGCATGTTTTTACTATCTAGTTTTCACTGTTAGCAACTTATTTCATTTAGTCAAGCATTATCCTCTTCCCCTATATGCTTCTGGGTTGCAAATATTTCTGAGAAAGGTAATATATTGAATTACCAGTTCTTCAGTTTGAATGAAATTTCCCAGATTACGTTATAAGGACATGGAGAACAAAAGGTTTGGGAAGAAGAAATGTTAAATAGAGAAGAAAAAGAAATGCAGTTTTTGTTGTTTGTTAATGTTTATTAAAACCTTAAATGGAGAAGAACAATTGGGGGGAAAAATCCCAAAACACTAAAGACAAAATTTGAGAGTTGAAAGGGACCTTAAAAAATCTTTTACTAGCCTCATCTGGTGCTTGAAGTCTGCTTGTGATAATTCAAATGTTCCAGTGGCAGGGAGCTGTCTACTTTCCGACAAAGTTTATGCCATCTTTGACAACTGGGACAATCATTTTCAAGAGTCAACCTTTATATTGAATTGCAATTTGTCCCCCAGTAGTTTCTTCCATCAATTCCTATTTCCTCATCCACTTGACATGCTTCCCGAGAATACAAGGAATGATCTGTTTTATATATATATAAACTATAAACCTTTTCTTCGGGGAATATGTCACATTCCTCCCACAGTTGTTTCTCTTCTACAGTCGGTCTTTGTTCAAAGGTGGGTCCCAGAGATAACCTATTTTTGCTAGAACTAACATTTTAGAAATCAGACCCAGGTGTTATGAAAGGTGTCAAAAGAAAGCAACTTATATTTTATTTTTATTTTTTAATCCATAGTTGAGAGATTTAAAGAAAGCAGTATGGGCTTCAAAGCTGTGTGCTGAAAAGGGGATCTGTGCTATGATGAGGCTTCTGGGTGCTTTTAAAAAATCAAATCAAACAAATTCTACAACTCTCAGGAGGTGTAGATAGATATAAACTTGCAAAGGTGCCAATTAGGGACACAAAAAAGAAGATTTAAAATTCTTCCTAGTGGGTAAAATGTGGGATAGAAATTAGAACCTAAATATATAAATTCTGAAAAATCTGCATAGGTATCTAAACCTCAGAATAGTTCTGAGGACATGCCCTTCAGACATGACTAGGTGGATGATAGTGTGTCAATAGTCTCTTGACTAGGTGGATGATAGTGTGTCAATCTATGTACATAGCCCCCTCAGCCCTTTTAGCACAATATATTCACAGCCAGGAAGGAAAAACATTCCAGAGCACATCACTGTTTTTTATTTGATTTTTTAGTGGATGTCTTGGACAAGTCCTTTTTTACTGCACAGCATGAAAATTCCAACCAGGCTTCATGCTTGAGTACTAGTTGAGTACTAAGTTTCTTACCATCATGATAATTATCCTGCTTTAGAGGAGCTAAAACTTTACCCTCAAAGGCAGGTAGATACACAGCAGAGTGCTGCTGTTCTGTGCTGCCTTCTTCAACTCTTTGTGATTCCCATGGAGTAGCTCAACAGGCTCCTCTATCTATGGGATTTTTCAGGCAAGAATACTAGAGTGAGTTGCCTGTTCTTACTCCAGGGCATCTTTCTGACCCAGGGATCAAAATCACATCTCTTGTGCCTCCTCCTTGGTAGGAGAATTCTTTACCACTGTGCCACCTGAGAAGCCCACAGAGTATGCAGAACAATCTCAATGTGGGCATGTTCTCATGTGCTTGGAATCTAATTAAAAAAAACCAAACAAACGAGAGATTAAGGCCTCCTTTCCTGCTAACATGCAGATTTGCTTTGGAAGAGTTCTCACTTTTTCTTGATGGAAATTTTTACTTTATGGGGAATACTTTGAGTAATATCTTTCCATATACCACTTGATGAAAGAAGAAAAGAATCAGGAAATTGAGGCAACAAGAAGAAAGAGAAGACTAGGCCACCAAAATTAACTTTGTCCTCTTCAAAAGTTCGTGGGTAGTAAAAACAGCTGTTACTCAAGTCACTGAATATAAAGCCAAGTCCCCAATTTCAATTCATGCAAATCTCTTATTCAGTGTTTACATTAAGGTAGTTATTCCAAATGCTCTTTTTCAGCTCTCTCTTATTTCCTGTTACTCTCCTTCCAGTCAGGTTAGTTCTTTAAACTGTCTCTGCTCCATCTTCCCTGGGCCTCTTTCCAAGTTACCCCATGTATCTGGAAATGTTCACATCATTCCAGTTTACATGCTTCTTTCTCATTTATGCATCTGGATTTTCTCTTTTTTTTTTTTTTTGGATTTTCTCTTTTTCTAGAGATTTGGGGAAGATCTGGGAACGTCACTTATATCCATACCTTGTGGATATCATGCATGACCCAATATTTTCCAATCAGGACATGAACCATTTTGATAACCAGTGACTTTTTATCTGTTTGATCTGTTGCCTATGCAGTTGTTACTTTCTCCAGTTCTCCAGACTGCCTTTCGTTGGTAACTGCCTTAGATCACAGACTTCTAGAGAGATAAGTTTAGTTCATACCCATTGGAATGTCATAGAAAGTGAAAGTGATGTTGCTCAGTTGTGTCTGACTCCTTGTGACCCCATGGACTGTAGCCTACCAGGCTCCTCCATCCATGGGGTTTTCCAGGCAAGAATACTGGAGTGGGTTGCCATTTCCTTCTACAGGAGATCTTCCTGACCCAGGGATTGAACCCAGGTCTCCCACATTGTAGGCAAACTATTTACCATCTGAGCCACCAGGGAAGTTATATGTAAAAAAATGGAGATAAAAAGCCTGACTACTTTTAAGTATTTTATTCATCAATACCCCAATCACAATCCATTACAGTTCTTTTAAGGGCACTTGAAATTACCATTATAATGACTCTTATAGACTAAAATTCTGTTTTCAAACGACCTAATTAAATTGAACCTAAATTCTCTGTAAAGAGTAAATTACCCATTAATAGCCATTAGTTCACTATTAGAGTTTAGTTTATCAGATTATTGGGTCGTCAGGTCACAGAGAGCTGATCCATGAAAAGGAGATTTGAATGACATGAAAGAACGTCAGAAATGTTCAAAGAATTAGATGGTATTTGAGAACTCTAATTCATAGTGTTCTACAGTGTTATGCTTACTCAGCAACTCAGTTATCAGTTAACGGACAGAAAGAACTGGAAAAAGAAAAAAAAAATGAAGTATTTTCTATCAGGCAAATTGAACCTATAAATGCATAATAAATGCTCTCTAATGAGGATGACTGTAATGACGAATATCACTTATCACTTCTCTAATGAATAACTATTAATATTAGATTTTTTCCATAGAATTCCATAATCTGTTTTCCCAGCTCCAAAGACCTTTGATTCAAAAACTAAAGCTATAAACAATAGTGAGAGGAAAATATTCATCAGATTAAATGGTCACTCCAGGATCAAGCGAACATTAGAAAATTAATCCTTCTAAGCACTTTGAGCTTTCTCCTCCTCAAAAGACAATTTCCTTAAAGATCCATACTAGAAGAGTAGTGAAAAAAAGCAAACTTAAAAACAACAGGATGAAAGGTCTCATGTGTGTTCATGAACTTTAGTGACACTTCTATTTCCAAGAAGGAAGGAAGGGCAGACAATTAGTTACTATTATGCAATTTCCTGGTACTCTTTTATTATGCTAATAAATATATCCCCTCTGACAAACTAGATAGTGTATTAGCCTGTTTTGAAAGCTCTTAAATGTGGATTTCTGTTTCCTCAGGGAACCAGATTGCACATTTATTGTTTCTGTTGTTCCTTTGAGCAAAAATGTGAGTTTATATTAGAAGAGAATTACAAAGGAAGGCTTATTTTCCACTGTAACTTTATAATTGAAAACACACACACACACACACCCCTATAGGGGCTCTACTTTGTGTCAGAATTTACGGTACAAGATAATTTATGTAAGGCATATTAACATATTCCCACAATAACTTGTAAGGTCAACAATATTACCCTATTCTCTAGATTAGGAAACACAGGCATAAGCTATATTCTGATGTTCAAGACACACAACATTTTACAACCACAGAACACATTTAAAATATGTTGCAATTTGAGGAAAATAGAGAATAATAGCATTTCTGCAGTTTTAACTTGCTTTAAAATTTCCCAAGCTCTTTGATGTCCACTACCTCATTAAATAGGAAAAGCAGTACATCAAGGCTGTATATTGTCACCCTGCTTATTTAACATATACGCAGAGTACATCATGAGAAACGTTGGGCTGGAGGAAGCACAAGCTCGAATCAAATCAAGGTTGCTGGGAGTAATATCAATAACCTCAGATATGCAGATGACACCACTCTTATGGCAGAAAGTGAAGAAGAGCTAAAGAGCCTCTTGATGAAAGTGAAAGAACAGATTGAAAAAGTTGGCTTAAAGCTCAACATTCAGAAAACTAAGATCATGGCATCTGGTCCCATCACTTCATGGCAAACAGATGGGGAAACAATGGAAACGGTGGCTGACTTTATTTTTGGGGCTCCAAAATCACTACAGATGGTGATTGCAGCCATGAAATTAAAAGACGGTAACTCCTTGGAAGGAAAGTTATGACCAACCTAGACACCATATTAAAAAGCAGAGATATTACTTTGTCAACAAAGGTCCATCTAGTCAAGGCAATGGTTTTTCCAGTAGTCATGTATGGATGTGAGAGTTGGACTATAAAGAAAGCTGAGCACCAAAGAATTGATGCTTTTGAACTGTGGTGTTGGAGGAGACTCTTGAGAGTCCCTTGGACTGCAAGGAGATCCAACCAGTCCATCCTAAAGGAGATCAGTCCTGGGTGTTCATTGGAAGAACTGATCTTGAAGCTGAACCTCCAGTACTTTTGCCACCTGATGCGAAGAGCTGACTCATTTGGAAAGACCCTGATGCTAGGAAAGATTGAGTGCAGGATGGCATCACCGACTCAATGGACGTGGGTTTGGGTAGACTCCAGCTCTTGGTGATGGACAGGAAGGCCTGGCGTGCTGCAATTCATAGGGTCGCAGAGAGTCTGACACAACTGAGTGACTGAACTGAACTGCATTAAATCTTTATGACAGCGTTTGAAGGAGGAAATCTGAGTAACATTATATCTACTTTACATATGAGCAAATTAAGAAGTTCAACAAGTTACTATGGTTATATAATCAGGTGGGCGATCTAGAACTAGAAACACTCCTGACAGCTTGTAACAAAAAGATACAGGAAGGTCACTTTATAGTATCTAGTTACTACAATTTATGCGTGTATATATCTACATTGTTTTCCTGTTTTGTTTTGCTTATGATAATACAAGTTTGGTGTGGAAAATATGATACAGAAGAATGTAATAAAATATTTTACTACCCAAAGGCAATCATTATTACCCTTATGGAGATAACTATTTCAGATGTCTATAATACAATATATATAATGTATAAATTATATAACATGTAATGCGATGTTCAGTTAAGTCACTCAGTCATGTCCAACTCTTTGCAACTCCATGGACTGCAGCATGTCAGGCTTCTCACACCAGCATCACCAATTCCCAGAGCCTATTCAAACTCATGTCCATCGAGTCAGTGATGCCATCCAATCATCTCATCCTCTGTCACCCCTTCTCCTCCCACCTTCAATCTTTCCAAGCATCAGGGTCTTTTCCAATGAGTCAGTTTTTCCCATCAGGTGGCCAAACGTTTGGAGTTTCAGCTTCAGTGTCAGTCCTTCCAATGAATATTCAGGACTGATTTCCTTTAGGATGGACTGGTTGGATCTCCTTGCAGTCCAAGGGACTCTCAAGAGTCTTCTCCAACATCACAGTTCAAAAGCATCAATTCTTTGGTGCTCAGCTTTTTTATAGTCCAACTCTCACATCCATAAATGACTACTGGAAAAACCATAGCTTTGACTAGATGGACCTTTGTTGGTAAAGTAATGCCTCTGCTTTTTAATAAGCTGTCTAAGTTTGTCATAGCTTCTCTTCCAAGAAGTAAGCGTCTTTTAATTTCATGGCTTTAGTTACCATCTGCAGTGATTTGGGAGCCCCCCAAAATAAAGTCTGTCACTGTTTCCATTGTTTCCCCATCTGTTGGCCATGAAGTGATAGGATCGGATGCCATGATTTAGTTTTCTGAACATTGAGTTTTAGGCCAATTTCTTGTAAATGGTATAATAAGTATAAAAGTTATGTTTGATATAAAGTTTAAAATATAATAAAGCTTAGTTTTATATTAATACCATATAATATAAATAGTGCATTATAATATAATATGCTATTACATAGACCTGCATTTGGACTTTGATCTTATCCTTTAATAGCTAGGCAGCAAAATGATTTACTCCCCAAATTTCTATTTACTCATCTATAAATAAAAATAATAATACATTATTTGAGGTTTGACTTAATCACTATAGTATATAAAGCCCTTAGTACAATATCTGAGCAGACACTTAATAAGTATTTTTTATTGTTATTACTTGTATACTTATTACTCACATGTATCACTTGCATATATGTTAAATAAATATATTCAGGACAATTTTATGATTGTAAACATATTTTTCCTCAGGTTCAGGAATTTGCTGATTTTTTTTCCACTCAGTAATACACATTAGATATTTTTCTGCAACACTGGGTATTCACAACTATCTTTTAAATGACTTTTTAGTGTCTAATGTATGCATGTACCATGGATTATTTAATGTCTTCTGTATTGATAGATATTTAAGTTTATTATAATTATAAACTATTACAAATAATTCTGAAAATAACACCTGTCTCTACATATTCAGCTGTTTCATACAAATAAATTTTTATTATTGGGATTAATGTGTCAAAAAGAAGCAATTGCAAAGTAGATGGTTCATCTAGAAAATGGTGTAATTACAAATTAGTCAGATGTTAAAGGAAAAGAATAATCGATTAAATGGTATATTAGGCATAACAGTTAAGATGATTTAGTTGCAAGAAACAGAAAAATTTAACTCATCTAGGGTACACAGTAGATGGATTTATCATCCCATAATTGGAATTATTAATACATCAATTTTCTTCCACTGTAACATTCTGCCATAACTCACTTCTTTCATTTGCCACATTTCTTTAAGCCATGCTGATGATCACATTCAGACACTACTAGTCCAATACAAGAAGAGAACTCCTTTTGTATATTCATTTACCAACAAAGACAAAGATGGATAGCTAGTTAGATACAGTGAGACAAAAGGAAGTCATGTGAGATATGTAGAGTGAATTAAAGAAAGAAAAGAGTGAAAAGTTGGAAAAGAAAGAAATGCAAAGAAACAGGAAAACAACAGAATGGGAATGACTAGAGATCTTTTCAGGAATATTAGAGATACTAAGGGAACATTTCATGCAAAGATGGGCACAATAAAGGACAGAAATGGTATGGACCTAATAGAAGCAAAAGTTATTAAGAAAGGGTGACAAGAATACACAGAAGAACTATGCAAAAAGGTTTTCATGACCCAGATAACCACAATGGTGTGATTACTCATCTAGAGCCAGACATTCTGGAATGAGAAGTGAAGTGGGCCTTAGAAGCATCACTAGAAACAAAACTTGTGGAGGTGATGGGATTCCCATTGAGCTATTTCAAATCTTAAAAGTTAATGCTGTGAAAGTGTTACACTCAACATGCCAGAAAATTTGGAAAACTCAGCAGTGGCCACAGGACTGGAAAAGGTCAGTTTTTATTCCAATCTCAAAGAAAGGCAATGCCAAAGAATGCTCAAATTACTGAACAATTGCATTCACCTCACACACTAGCAAAGTAATACTCAAAGTTCTCCAAGCCAGGCTTTAATAGTACGTGAACCATGAACTTCCAGATGTTCAAGTTGAATTTTAAAAAGGCAGAGGAAGCAGAGATTGAATTGCCAACATCTGCTGGATCATTGGAAAAGCAAGAGAGTTCCAGAAAAACATCTACTTCTGGTTTATTGATTATGCCAAAGCCTTTGATTGTGTGGATCACGACAAACTGGAAAATTCTTCAAGAGGTGGGAGTACCAGACCATGGCACCTGGCTCTTCAGAAATCTGTATGCAGGTCAAGAAGCAACAGTTAGAACTGGACATGGAACAATAGACTGGTTACAAATAAGAAAAGGAGTACGCCAAGGCTGTATATTGTCACCCTGCTTATTTAATTTATATGCAGAGTACATCATGAGAAACACTGGGCTGGAGGAAGCACAAGCTGGAATCTAGATTGCTGGGAGAAATATCAATAACCTCAGATATGCAGATGACACCACACTTATGGCAGAACGTGAAGAGCTAAAGAACCTCTTGATGAAAGCGAAAGAGGACATTGAAAAAGCTGGCTTAAAACCCAACATTCAGAAAACTAAGATCATGGCATCTGGTCCCATCTCTTCATGGCAAATAGATGGGGAAACAGTGCAAGCAGTGAGAGTTTATTTTTTTTGTGTGTGTGCTCCAAAATCACTGCAAATGGTGAGTGCAGTCATGAAATTAAAAGACACTTGCTCCTTGAAAGAAAAGCTATGACCAACCTGCTGCTGCTGCTGCTAAGTCACTTCAGTCGTGTCCGACCCTGGTTGACCCCATAGACAGCAGCCCACCAAGCTCCCCCGTCCCTGGGGTTCTCCAGACAAGAACACTGGAGTCAGTTGCCATTTCCTTCTCCAATGCATAAAGGTGAAAAGTGAAAGTGCTATTAAAAAGCAGAGATATTACTTTGGCAACAAAAGTCCATCTAGTTTCACTGACCTCTTAGTTATCAGTGAATTAAAATGGACAGGAATAGGCAAGTTTAATTCAGATGACCATTATATTTACTACTGTGGGCAAGAATTCCTTAGTAGAAATAGAATAGCCCTCAGAGTCAACAAGAGTCCAAAATGCCATATTGGGTGTAGCCTCGAAAACAAAAGAATGATGTCTACTGGTTTCCAAAGCAAACTGTTCAAAATCACAGAAACCCAAATCTATGCCCCAAGTACCGATACCTAGGAAGCAGAAGATGATGGGTTCTATGAGGAACTAAAACACCTCCTAGAACTAACACCCCCAAAAGATGTCTTTTTTATCACAGGGGATTGGACTGCAATAGTAGAAAATCAAGAGGTACCTGGAATAACAGGAAAGTTTGGCCTTGGAGTACAAAATGAAGCAGCACAAAGACTAAAAGAATTTTTTTCAAAAGAACACATTGGTTCGAACAAACATCCTTTCAACAACCCAAGAGACGACTCTATACATGGACATTACCATGTGGTCAATACTGAAATCAGTTTGTTTATGATCTCTCAGCCAAATATGGGGAAGTTCAATACAGTCAGTAAAGATTAGACCTGGAGTTGACTGTGGCTCTGATCACAAGCTTCTTATTACAAAACTCAAGCTTACAAATTGTGAAATTATTTGTTCTAGCTCTGTAAAGAATACCGTTGGTAGCTTGATAGGGATTGCATTGAATCTATAAATTGCTTTGGGTAGTAGACTCATTTTCACTATATTGATTCTTCTAATCCATGAACATGGTATATTTCTCCATCTATTAGTGTCCTCTTTGATTTCTTTCACCAGTGTTTTATAGTTTTTTATATATAGGTCTTTAGTTTCTTTAGGTAGATATATTCCTAAGTATTTTATTCTTTCTGTTGCAATGGTGAATGGAATTGTTTCCTTAATTTCTCTTTCTGTTTTCTCATTCCTCATTCCTCATTCTCATTCCTGTGTACAGGAATGCAAGGGATTTCTGTGTGTTGATTTTATATCCTGCAACTTTACTATAATCATTGATTAGTTCTAGTAATTTTCTGGTGGAGTCTTTAGGGTTTTCTATGTAGAGGATCATGTCATCTGCAAATAGTGAGAGTTTTACTTCTTCTTTTCCAATTTGGATTCCTTTTATTCCTTTTTCTGCTCTGATTGCTGTGGCCAAAACTTCCAAAACTATGTTGAATAGTAATGGTGAAAGTGGACACCCTTGTCTTGTTCCTGACTTTAGAGGAAATGCTTTCAATTTTTCACCATTGAGGATAATGTTTGCTGAGAGTTTGTCATATATAGCTTTTATTATGTTGAGGTATGTTCCTTCTATTCCTGCTTTCTGGAGAGTTTTTATCATAAATGGATGTTGAATTTTGTCAAAGGCTTTCTCTGCATCTATTGGGATAATCCAAAGCTATCTTGAGTAAGAAGAATGGAACTGGAGGAATCAACCTACCTGACTTCAGGATCTACTACAAAGCCACAGTTATCAAGACAATATGGTACTGGCACAAAGACAGAAATATAGATCAATAGAACAAAATAGAAAGCCCAGAGATAAATCCACGCACATATGGACACCTTATCTTTGACAAAGGAGGCAAGAATATACAATGGATTAAAGACAATCTCTTAAAAAAAAAATAAAGACAATCTCTTTAACAAGTGGTGCTGGGAAATCTGGTCAACCACTTGTAAAAGAATGAAACTAAAACACTTTCTAACACCATACACAAAAATAAACTCAAAATGGATTAAAGATCTCAACATAAGACCAGAAACTATAAAACTCCTACAGGAGAACATAGGCAAAACACTCTCTGACATACATCACAGCAGAATCCTCTATGACCCACCTCCCAGAATATTGGAAATAAAGGCAAAAATAAACAAATGGGACCTAATTAAACTTAAAAGCTTCTGCACATCAAAGGAAACTATTAGCAAGGTGAAAAAGCAGCCTTCAGAATGGAAGAAAATAATAGCAAATGAAGCAACTGACAAACAACTAATCTCAAAAATATACAAGCAACTCCTACAGCTCAACTCCAGAAAAATAAATGACCCAATCAAAAAATGGGCCAAAGAACTAAATAGACATTTCTCCAAAGAAGACATACAGATGACTAACAAACACATGAAAAGATGCTCAACATCACTCATTATCAGAGAAATGCAAATCAAAACCACTATGAGGTATCATTTCACGCCAGTCAGAATGGCTGCAATCCAAAAGTCCACAAGCAATAAATGCTGGAGAGGGTGTGGAGAAAAGGGAACCCTCTTCCACTGTTGGTGGGAATGCAAACTAGTGCAGCCACTATGGAGAACAGTGTGGAGATTCCTTAAAAAACTGGAAAATTGCCTTATGATCCAGCAATCCCACTGCTGGGGAAACTAGAAGGGAAAGAGACACGTGTACCCCAATGTTCATCGCAGCACTGTTTATAATAGCCAGGACATGGAAGCAACCTAGATGTCCATCAGCAGATGAATGGATAAGAAAGCAGTGGTACATATACACAATGGAGTATTACTCAGCCATTAAAAAGAATACATTTGAATCAGTTCTAATGAGGTGGATGAAACTGGAGCCTATTATACAGAGTGAAGTAAGCCAGAAGGAAAAACACCAATACAATATACTAACGCATATATATGGAATTTAGAAAGATGGTAACAATAACCCTGTGTACGAGACAGCAAAAGAGACACTGATGTATAGAACAGTCTTATGGACTCTGTGGGAGAGGGAGAGGGTGGGAAGATTTGGGAGAATGGCATTGAAACATGTATAATATCATGTATGAAACGAGTTGCCAGTCCAGGTTCGATGCACAATACTGGATGCTTGGGGCTAGTGCACTGGGATGACCCAGAGGGATGGTATGGGGAGGGAGGCATGAGGAGGGTTCAGGATGGGGAACACATGTATACCTGTGGTGGATTCATTTCGATATTTGGCAAAACTAATACAGTATTGTAAAGTTTAAAAATAAAATAAAATTAAAAAAAAAAAAACACAGAATTAAAACAAAAAGAATAAAAAAAAAACAACACAAAACTCAAGCTTACATTGAAGCAAGTAGGGAAAACCACTATGCCATTCAGGTATGACTTTAATCAAATCCCTTATGATTATACAGTGGAGGTGATGAATAGATTCAAGGGATTATACCTTGTAGATAGCATGTCTAAAGAACTCTAGATGGAGGTTTGTAACACTGTACAGGAGTGAGTAACCAAAAGCATCCTGAAGAAAAAAAAAATGCAAGAAGGCAAAGTGGTGGTCTGAAAGGGTTTTACAAATAGCTGAGGAAAGAAGGGCTAGTGGTGGTGCTAGTGTTGAATAATCTGCCTGCAATTCAGGATATGTGCTTTCTATCCCCTAGTAGGGAAGATCCCCTGGAGGAGGAAATGGCAACCCACCCCAGTATTCCTGCCTGAAAAATCCCATGGACAGAGGAGCCTGCCGGGCTACAGTTTATGGAGTCACAAAGACTCAGACACAACTGAGCATGCATGGAGGAAAGAGAAGTGAAAAGTAAAGGACAAAGGAAAAGATACACCCAACTGCATGCAGAGTTCCAGAGAATAGCAAGGAGCGATAAGAAGGTCTTCTTAAATGAATGATGCAAAGAATAGAGGAATACATAAGATGGGTGAGACTAGAGAAGGCAATGGCACCCCACTCCAGTACTCTTGTCTGGAAAATCCCATGGACAGAGGAGCCTGGTAGGCTGCAGTCCATGGGGTCACTAAGAGTTGGACATGACTGAGCAACTTCACTTTCACTTTCATGCATTGGAGAAGGAAATGGCAACCCACTCCAGTGTTCTTGCCTGGAGAATCCCAGGGACGGGGGAGCCTTGGTGGGCTGCCGTCTATGGGGTTGCAAAGAGTCGGACATGACCGAAGTGACTTCACAGAGGCAGCAGCAGCAGCAGCAGCAGAAATCTCTTCAAGAAAATTGGAGATATCAAGGAAGCATTTCATACAAGGATGGGCAAGATCAAGGACAGAAAAAGTAAAGACCTGAGAGAAGCAAGGGTTTCCCTGGTGGCACACATGGTAAAGAATACATCTGCAATGTGGGAGACTGGGGTTCAATGTCTGGGTTGGGAAAATCCCCTGGAGGAGGGTATGGCAACCCACCCTAGTACTCTTGCCTGGAGAATCCCCATGGATAGAGGAGCCTGGAGGGCTACAGTCCATGGGGTTACAAAGAGTCAGACATGACTGAGAGACTAAGCACATGAGAAGCAAAAGAAATTAAGATGAGGTGGTAAGAAAACACAGAAGAACTGTACAAAAAAGGACTTAATAACCCAGATAACCACAATGGTATGATCACTCACCTAGAGCAAGACATCCTGGATTGTGAGGTCAAGTAGTCCTTAGGAAGCATTACTATGAAAAAAGCTAGTGGAGGTGACAAATAAGACCTTCTTGTCTCTCCTTGTTATTCTCTGGAACTCTACACTCACTTTCTCCCTTTCTTTTCACTTCTCTTTCCTCAGCTATTTAAAATCCTAAAAGATGATGCTGTTAAAGTGTTGCATTCAATATGTCAGCAAATTTGAAAAACTCAGCAGTGGCCTCAGGACTGGAAAAGGTCAGTTTTCATTCCAATCCCAAAGAAAGACAATGCCAATATGTGTTCAAACTATGATACAATTGCACTAACTTCATATATTAGCAAGGTTGTGCTAAACATCCTTCAAGCTAGGCTTCAGAAGCATTGGAACTAAGGACTGCTTGACATACATGCTGGGTTTCGAAAAGGCAGAGAAATCAAAGATCAAACTGCCAACATTCGTGGATCATGGAGAAAGCAATGGAGTTCCACAAAAACATCTACTTCTCTTTCATTGACTACATGGAAGAATTTGACTGTGTAGATCACAATAAACTGTGGGAAATTCTTAGAGATGGGAGTAGCAGACCACCTTACCTATCTCCTGAGAAACTTGTATGGGAGTCAAGAAGCAAGAGTTAGAACTGCACATGGAATAACTGACTGGTTTGAAATTGGGAAGGGAATATGAACTCCTGGGCCCAGGAATACTGGGCCCAGTGAATCACAAGCTGGAATTAAGATTGCTGGGAAGAATATCAACAACCTCAGGTATGCAGTTGATACCATTCAAAAGCCAGAAAGGGAGGAGGAACTAAAGAGCCTCTGGATGAGGATGAAATAGGAGTGTGAAAAAAGCTGACTTGAAAGTCAACGTTCAAAAAACTAAGATCATGGTATCCAGTCCCATTACTTTATGGGAAATTTAAGGGGAAAGAGAGGAAGAAATGACAGATTTTATTTTCTTGGGCTCCAAAATCACTGCGGAGAGTGACTGCAGCCATGAAATTAAAAGATGCTTGCTCCCTGGAAGAAGACCTATGGCCAACCTAGACAGCAAATGAAAAAAGCAGAGACATAACTGTGACAACAAAGATACGTCTAGTCAAAGTTTTGGTTTTTCCAGTAGTCGTGTATGGATGTGAGATCTTGACCATAAAGAAGGCTGAGCTCTGAAGAATTATTGCTTTTGAATTGTGGTGCTGGAGAGTTTCTTGGACTGTAAGGAGATCAAACCATTCGATCTTAAAGGAAATCAACCCTGAATATTCATTGGAAGGATTGTTGCTGAAATTGAAGCTCCAATACTCTGGCCACTTGTTGCTATGAGTCAACTTGTTGGAAATGACCCTGATGCTGGGAAAGACTGAAGGCAAGCAAAGAAGAAGGCAGAAGAGGATGAAGTTGTTAGACAGCATCACCGATTCAATGGCTCTAAATTTGAGCATACTCCAGGAGATTATTATGGAGGACAGAAGGGCCTGGCATTTTATAATCCATGGGGTTGCAAAGACTTGGACACGACTTAGTGAATGAACAATAACAACAACAACAATATAATGATAAATACTACTTTTGTATCTTTCTCCTGGCATGATACATTGTTTTCCACCTAAAATCTTGTTCAGGAGTGGAAGGCAATTTTAAGGGTCTTCACTTGGTTTTTATCTTTGTTGTCCTTCAGACCAAGGAACCAATGTTCAGGTAACTACCAAAGATGTCCATTCCGATATACACTCAGGCATCTTGAAAATGATCACTAGGTCTAGTAAACACAGTCTGAGCTGGACCTCAGCCTAGACTCCATTTATTACTTGATCTCCATTGTACTTCCATTCTAACAAGATTTCTTGATGATATAGTATCTTTCCAGGTCCAGTGATCCTCAACAGCCTGAGCACCCCCATTCTCCAGTGCATGCACATCTGACATAAATGTCTGTATGACACTCCAGCCTAGTTGTTATATATTCACTCACCATGCTCATGCAGGTCCCTCTTCCCAGTTGGTCAATGGATTCTGAGAGCTGTCCCATGTCTGGAACTAGGCAGGAGATCATAACTTCATTGGAGCAGCTGCCTTCAACTTCCTGATTATCAGTCATTAATTTATTTGGTGTGTATTAAAGGATCAATAACATTTTTGACTGTTTATTTTATTTGCACTACTCAGTAGTACAAAATTCTACTAAATATTCCCACAAGTAAGGCCCTTCTGACTTCTACTCTGACCTACTGCTCAAAACAATATTTGCACATATCTTCCTTCCAGTTATTAAGCACCACCAAGTGTCTTCTATTATTTTGAAATCCTAACATTCCTGTTTTGGGGAAGCTAGGCCTATAGCCTAATGCCTGTTTTAATGCTTGCTTGCAGAGACAGTCACCAGCGAGCTTTTCAAGAATGCCAAGGCTTCTTTTGTTCAGAGCATTCCTTATTGTTTTGGTAAATGTGTATCATGATCCTATCACAAAACAATTGCTAATGAGATTTTAGGCCATTGCATAGTATATTCATAGTATCATGCCCAATCCTTTGAGAATTTTAATTCCTTCTCTGTTGTTTGCAACAGCTTTTCCAGCATTTCTGTTTCATTTAATGTGAGTCACCCACTTTTCTGAATGTGGAAGAAGCAAAGAAGCAGTGTATTTATTAGTATTACATCT
Source organism: Bos indicus x Bos taurus (assembly GCF_003369695.1). NCBI lineage: Eukaryota > Metazoa > Chordata > Mammalia > Artiodactyla > Bovidae > Bos > Bos indicus x Bos taurus. Next base: position 33,484,594 of record NC_040086.1, read on the forward strand.
CAGGTTTCTTTCTAGCACGTTAAATGTTATATCTCAGGAGACTCCTCCTGTATTGATATAGTCTGCCATATTTAAATTTCTGTTCCTTCACCTTTATTCAGCATACTGATGACAGTCCCATATGTACTTGACTGTTTCCTGCTAGATAGTACATGATAGCCAGCTCCTGAAATCCTTCAGCACGTAACAGGCTCTCCTTTCAAAGGCTCAATATTTACCTGGTTGATGACTGTGACCTGACCTTAGTTATTAGTCTGGTGGCCAGAAAGAGAGGTGGTAGTTGCTCTAAGTGGGGAGAAGTTACTTGTGTTCTTGTTAGACAGAGGTCTCTGTATTATTTTTAAGCAAGTGGAGGAAACCCCAGTCTTCTACAAAAAGGATGAACTACTTGCACAGCCCCAGAGGTTCAGAAGAATATAAGGATTTATGATTTTCAGGTTCATGATCTCAGATATTTCCATGCAAAGCCTTAGATCTTTTGCAATCCAGGACCAAACCTTAGCACAACAGACATGTCAGGGTTGAGAATTCAATATTTTCTGGAGCTCTGCTACACTTATAATTAAGTTCTGGAACTAATTCTCAATCTTTTTTTTCTCTTGCCCCATGGCTATACAAGAGAGAATATTTTTAAAAGCGGCAAGGAACTCTTCTGGCTTTCACCTCCTTGTATTGGTGATTGATTACCTGAAAACTTTCAGTGTTTTGTGTGTGTGTGTGTGTGTGTAATGCATTAAGGATTCCATAATAAAATGTAAAGCAACTGTACTCCAATGAAAAATTAAAACCAAACCAAAAGAAAATGATCAAATAGTGACAAAAAATGACTGTAACTAACAGTCAAAATGTCTTGCTTAATTAAATAAATTCCAGTATATCGGATTTATTACCCTTAAAAAAAAAAAAAAAAAGGATTCCACAGTACACCTACCTACTAATTTCCTCAAAGTTCTTATCAGTGCATTTTGACTCTCTAGTGTCTCATCTTAGTCTACCGTTAGTGAACTTGCTAACACTGCATCACAGATGTATGCTAAGTGGAGTCAGCGCTCCATCTAATCAGTGATGGCATCCTCACTGCCACAAGCCAGTTAGTGATATAGAGTATATCCTCTTTTAGAGGCTGCTTCCTAAGACCACTTCTGGTATCAAATATCATGAACCTGGTTTTTCAGAAAACAGATTTTGCTATTTATGTGCAGAACACTTACTGGGGTATGATTTCAGTAGTAACATTTGGCAGAGATGCAAACTGCATAACTGAGTAGGAGTAGATGGACCAAGATGTAGATGTAGAAGTGACCTCAACTGATCCCTTAGAGAACACTGGCGTTGGGAAGGGCCTTGAGAATCTTTCTGAATAAAGTCAAGGGACCAGGCCACAGTACCTGTCTTTTAGCCAGTTATTCCATACAGAACTTCTGAGAGGTAGTTTGTTTTCAATGTGGGCTATTCCTGGAAAGGGACTCGGCCATGAGCCACTAGCAGCTAGCATTCAGGGCAAGTTGGAGAAATTAGTTCATTGGTCCGAAATATTAATGCAGTTGTCTTACAAAAGAATCAATAACATTATTTAAAAATAGTAGCAAGAAAATAAAGGGAGTGATGAGGAGAAATTTCACTGATTTCTGAGTAAAGACATTTAAGAATTGTTAGTTCTTTCAGAAAGGAACAAGAGCAGGCTAACCTTTCCTTCTCATTCTGTTAATTGCATGCACAATACAAAATGTGACTGTGGCATAGAGGAAAGTGAGATCTTAGACAATAGTTTGAGGTAAGCTGTTACCAAGACATTCTAGGCTTCAGCTCAAGAAAAAGGGCAAAAGAAAACTAACTGACTAAACGGTGGAGTTTCTTCTCAATTCAGGGATTCAAACAGATTCAAGGGATTAGATATGATAGACATAGTGCCTGAAAAACTAAGGATGGAGGTTCATGACATTGTACAGGAGGCAGTGATCAAGACCATCCCCAAGAAAAAGAAATGCAAAAAGTCTAAATGGCTGTCTGCGTAAGCCTTACAATAGCTGAGAAAAGAGGAGAAGGGAAAGGCAAAGGAGAAAAGGAAAGATATATCCATCTGAATGCAGAGTTCCAAAGAATAGCAAGGAGAGCCTTCATCAGTGATCAGTACAAAGAAATAGAAGAAAACAATAGAATGGGGAAGACTAGATATCTCTTCAAGATAATTAGAGATACTAAGGGGACATTTCATGCAAAGATGGGCACAATAAAGGATAGAAATGGTATGGACCTAACAGAAGCAGAAGATATTAAGAAGAGGTGGCATGAATACACAGAACTATACAAAAAATATCTTCATGACCCAGATAACCATGATGGTGTGATCACTCACCTAGAGTCGGACATCCCGGACTGTGAAGTCAAGTGGGCCTTAGGAAGCATCACTATGAACAAAGGTCGTGGAGGTGATGGGATTCCAGTTGAGCTATTTCAAATCCTAAAAGATAATGCTGTGAAAATGCCACACTCAATATGCCAGCAAATTTGGAAAACTCAGCAGTGGCCACAGGACTGGAGAAGGTCAGTTTTCATTCTAATCCCAAAGAAAGGCAATGCCAAAGAATGCTCAAACTACCACACAATTGCATTCATCTCACACTAGTAAAGCTAGTAAAGTAGTAAAGTAAAGCCAGCTTTAGTGATAGTAAATACTAATGAATACTTGCCTTAATTGAAGTGACAAAGTGAACTCGCTCAGTTGTGTCTGACTCTTTGGGACCCCCTGGACTGTAGCCCACCAGGCTTCTCCATCCATGGGGTTTTCCAGACAAGAATAACTGTAAATAGTAAATAGTAAGTACTAATAAATAGTATTCAGTTCAGTTCAGTTCAGTCGCTCAGTCATGTCCAACTCTTTGTGACCCCAAGAATCACAGCACGTCAGGCCTTCCTGTCCATCACCAACCCCTGGAGTTCACTCAGACTCCCAGCCATCGAGTCAGTGATGCCATCCAGCCATCTCATCCTCTGTCGTCCCCTTTTCCTCCTGCCCCCAATCCTTCCCAGCATCAGGGTCTTTTCCAATGAGTCAACTCTTTACATGAGGTGGCCAATGTATTGGAGTTTCAGCTTTAGTATCATTGCTTCCAAAGAACACACAAGGCTGATCTCCTTTAGAATGGACTGGTTAGATCTCCTTGCCATCCAAGGGACTCTCAAGAGTCTTCTCCAACACCACAGTTCAAAAGCATCAATTCTTCAGCACTCAGCTTTCTTCACAGTCCAACTCTCACATCCATACATGACCACTGGAAAAACCATAGCCTTGACTAGATGGACATTTGTTGGCAAAGTAATAGCTTTTGAATATGCTATCTAGGTTGGTCATAACTTTCCTTCCAAGGAGTAAGCGTCTTTTAATTTCATGGCTGCAATAACCATCTGCAGTGATTTGGGAGCCCAGAAAAATAAAGTCTGACACTGTTTCCACTGTTTCCCCATCTATTTCCCATGAAGTGATGGGACCAGATGCCATGATCTTTGTTTTCTGAATGTTGAGCTTTAAGCCAACTTTTTCACTCTCCTCTTTCACTTTCATCAAGAGGCTTTTGAGTTCCTCTTCAATTTCTGCCATAAGGATAAATAGTAAATACTAACTTTAGTAAAGCTAGTAAAGTAATACCCAAAATTCTCCAAGCCAGGCTTCAATAGTACATGAACCATGACTTCCAGATGTTCAAGCTGGATTTAGAAAAGGCAGAGAAAGAAGAGATCAAGTTGCCAACATCTGCTGGATCATTGAAAAAGCAAGATAGTTCCAGAAAAACATCTATTTCTGCTTTATTGATTATGCCAAAGCCTTTGACTATGTGGATCACCACAAACTGGAAAATTCTTCAAGAGATAGGAATACCAGACCATGGGACCTGGCTCTTGAGAAATCTGTATGCAGGTCAAGAAGCAACAGTTAGAACTGGACATGGAAAAACAGACTGGTTCCAAGTAGTACTCCAAAAGGAGTACGTCAAGGCTGTATATTGTCCCCCTGCTTATTTAACTTATATGCAGTGTACATCATGTGAAATGCCAGGTTGGATAAAGCACAAGCTGGAATCAAGATAGCAGGAAGAAATATCAATAAGCTCAAATATGCAGATGACACCACCCTTATGGCATAAAGAGAAGAACTAAAGAGCCTCTTGATTAAAATGAGAGAGGAGAGTGAAAAAATTGGCTTAAAACTCAACATTCAGAAAACTAATATCATGGCATCCAGTCTCATCACATCATGGCAAATAGATGGAGAAACAATGGAAACAGTGACAGACTTTATTTGTTTGGGCTCCAAAAATCACTGCAGTTGGTAACTGAAGCCATGAAATTACAAGACGCTTGCTACTTGGAAGAAAAGCTATGACCAACCTAGACAGTATATTAAAAAGCAGAGACATTTCTTTGCCAACAAAGTTTCATCTAGTCAAAGTTATTGTTTTTCTGGTAGTCATGTATGGATGTGAGAGTTGGACTATAAAAAAGTTGAGCACCAAAGAATTGATGCTTTTGAACTGTGGTGTTGGAGTAGACTCTTGAGAGTTCCTCAGACTGCAAAGAGATCCAACAAGTCAATCCTAAAGGAAAGCAGTCCTGAATATTCATTTGAAGGACTGATGCTGAATTTGCAACTCCAATACTTTCACCACCTTTTGCGAAGAACTGACTTATTGGAAAATACCCTGATGCTGGGAAAGATTGAAGGCAGGAGGAGAAGGGGATGACAGAGGATGAGATGTGTGGATGGCATCACCAACTCTATGGACAGGAGTTTGAGTAAGCTCTCTGAGTTGGTGATGGACGGGGATGACTGCCATGCTGCAGTCAATGGGGTCGCAAAATGTCGGACACGAATGAGCAAATGAACTGAACTGAACTCTTCTAGATAGAACAAGGGTAAGGTTGTCAGAGATCTGTTTCATGAGAGAAACTAGCATGGGTGAATTTACTGACAGAGTCGATTAATATTATGAATAATACAATATAATTTATCAAATACATTTTATAAAACAGGGAGTATATCCTTGGAGTTTGGAAAATAAAATTCAGGTCAATACATGTTGTGTTATTTAATCATGGTCATCTAACAAGTTAAGGACTAATATGAGGATTAGTAATTTCATTCTGATGGAGTGTGTGTATAAATGTGCAAATATGTATACTGGTACCACACTCCTTAGTACAGGATGGAATATTTTGAAGTTTGGGCCTAAGTTGGTAAATGTGAGAAACAAGGATAAAGGAGACAGGAGGTCGAATCTCAGTCCAGATGCACATGTCAAAATGAGTCATGGGAATGGACAGAGTTGGGCAGATTTAGTTTAATTTAATGGCCCCAGTGTTCCAAATGTGGCTGCAAATAGTGAAAGGCTATTGGGATATGGAAAAATACTGCTGAAAGATTTCTGAAATTAGATTTTTTTTTTAAGCTTAGTCTTTCATCACAAAATTTTTGGCCAACATTTCTTTTTATGAGCTGAAGTAAATTTAAACAGGAAACTTCACAATTTTCTTTGTGATTGCACATCAGTAATTTCAAGACTTTTTTTTTTCTTGGGAATTCGGTTGGTAATTACTAAAACTCCAAAGCTAATTATATTGTTATGCTACTGGGACTGTAGCTATGGATGAGAAGTCTTCTCCATTTACAGGCTCAATTTGTAGGCACTGATAATTCTGCTTTCACCCTAAACCCTTCCTATCCTTCTTCCCACCCCCTTGAGAGTGGAAGTGAGCAATAATTTAATGATATGTCCTTTTGAAAGTGAGATTTTACTTTAAAAAGTCACTTAGTCAGAACAGAAAATAACTTCTTTTCTTAAGGAGCAAGCAATCAAGCCATATCCATGTAATCTGAGAGATTCTGAAAACACAAAGATGCTGTATTTTAAAATGGCAACCTGGCTTCTAAGAGGACTGAGACCTCTTTAACAAGGCAGAGCTACACAGATCACAAGTAAATTGTATTAAATAAGTAGTCATAGACTGAATTGTTGTGAAGAGCTAATATCCCTACTCATCCCACATGAATAGGATGTTGTTTTCAGAAGCTGTTAAGTGTGTACTGAGGTGTAAGGCTTCAAATATACAAGAATATCAATGTACTTGGACAGGCAGTGTGTCTAAAGCATCCCACACTGAAGCGAAGGCAGCTGTGTATTTTAACAATACCACACAGAGGTAAATAAAACAGCTAATTTGTTTGAATAAAACATCACAAATTCAAATAAATAAGCATTTATTTGAATGACTTATTAAGCTATTAAAGTTGCTGTCTTCCAAGACATGAAGGGAAAAGTAAACACATTAAAGACGAGGACTTTAAAAATATGTATCAATAAATAGGCAAATGTAAAGACATGTCAGAATAAAGCTTGGGTGTTCAGAGAAATAGGACACAATCATATCTTTTGGAAAACGGAACACTTGCTTTGCCACCTTGGGCAAGGTTTATGATATTGCAATATATTTTAGTTTTCCCATTTAAAATAGAGTATAATATGCTATCATGCTGGTGACAGAGAAAAGATAACCCTTTTTGTCATAGTTAGAAATATTTGTAGTCCAATATTAAAAAATAAAATATTTCATTTACAGAATTTCTAAATCTCTATTTAACAACATAGTTCTTAAAAGTGAAATTTTACAGCAAAACGGTTCTAAGGTGTAATTAATTTAAGCATGTGGGCAACCTATATATTTTAGTAGACAGTGTTAAGCTATAGAAACCGTAACTTCTTTACTTGCAGGGCCTTTGGACAGATGTTAGTTCTATTCTTGGGCTTCCCTGGTGGCTCAGATAGTAAACAATCTGTCTGCAAAGCAGAAGACCCAGATTTGATCCCTGGGTCAGGAAAATCCCCTGGAGAAGGGAACTGTAACCCACTCCAGTATTGCCTGGAGAATTCTATGGACGTAAGAGCCTGGCAGGTTACAATCCATGGGGGTCACAAAGAGTTTCACATGACTGAGTCACTAACAGTTTCGATATTCACTTTTAGTTCCATTCTTGCATATACTATATATTAAGCTGCTTGACTATGAATAAAATATTTAAGTTCTTAAAACTTTAAGTCTTAACCACTCAATTTTAGTCACATTACCAGTAAATTAAAGATAGTAACACCAATCTCGAAGAGTTGTCAAGAATCAAACAGCATAAGGAAAGTACTTACCAAAAGCAGAGTGTACTTAATATGCTTCTGTAATTTCCACATTCATTTTAACAGGAAAACTAAATATTTCAGTGGTTCAAATATTTTATTAAAATTGAAGGTAAACTGTAATCATCATTGTCCTAGATTTTAAAATCTTTCTTTCCCTAACCACTATCCCTAAACAACAAAGAGCAACAATAAGAAGCAATCTGCACTAATATTGGCTATTTTTGAATGGCATTTTGCTTTTCTCTTGTGAAATAGAAAACAGGTAGTCTTTGTTGATATTATCATGCAAATTATCCATTTTAATGAAAAAGTTACTTATCATTTCAAATAGTAAGCTCTTAATAAAAAAAGTATGTTGATTACCTGATTAAGTCAACCAAGCAAAATATGATGTGATTGGCTGAATTCCAAGCACAATTATATATAATAAATGAGTCAAAATTAGAGATGCATTTATTAGCATAGTGACACTTGAATTTACATGAATTACATGTCTTATTGACAAGATATTGCTAATTAGAGTTGCTTTTAGAAAGAGATTAAAATATTATATGAAAAAGAAAATAACGATCAAAGATCAGAGTTTTGGGTGCTGAATTAATGTGACAGGCTAGTTCTCAAGCAGTTATTCTAATTCATTCATATTTATTATACTGAAAGTATGGGACCTTCCCTGGTAGCTCAGCTGGTAATGAATCCACCTGCAATGCAGGAGACCTGGGTTTGATCCCTGGGTTGGGAAGATCCCCCGGAGGAGGGCGTGGCAACCCACTCCAGCATTCTTGCCTGGAGAATACGTATGGATAGAGGAGCCTGGTGGGCTACAGTTCACGGGGTCACAAAGACTTGGACATGACTGAGCAATTAAGCACAGCACAGCACATACTGAAAGCACATTGAATGAGTATTCTTAGACCATCCATGAAGTATTTCAATGATGACATCCTCAACCACTTGTAAAATAATGAAACTAGAACACTTTCTAACTATACATAAAAATAAACTCAAAATGGATTAAAAATCTAAATGTAAGAACAGAAACTATAAAAATCCTAAAGGAAAACATAGGCAAAACACTCTCTGACATAAATCACAGCAGGATCCTCTATGACCCACCTCCCAGAGTAATGGAAATAAAAGCAAAAATAAATAAATGGGACCTAATTAAACTTAAAAGCTTTTGCACAAAGAAGGAAACTATAAGCAAGGTGAAAAGACACCCGTCAGAATGGCAGAAAATAATAGCAAACGAAGCAACTGACAAACAACTAATCTCAAAAATATACAAGCAACTCCTGCAGCTCAATTCCAGAAAAATAAATGCCCAATCAAAAAATGGGCCACACATGAAAAGATGCTCAACATCACTCATTATCAGAGAAATGCAAATCAAAACCACTATGAGGTACCATTTCACACCGGTCAGAATGGCTGCTATCCAAGAGCCTACAAACAATAATTGCTGGAGAGGGTGTGGAGGAAAGGGAACCCGCTTACACTGTAGGTGGGAATGAAAACTAGTATAGCCACTATGGAGAACAGTGTGGAGATTCCTTAAAAAACTGGAAATAGAACTGCCTTATGACCCAGCAATCCCACTGCTGGGCATACACACCGAGGAAACCAGAATTGAAGGAGACGTGTACCCCAATGTTCATCACATCACTCTTTATAACAGCCAGGACATGGAAGCAACCTAGATGTGCATCAGCAGAAGAATGGATAAGAAAGCTGTGGTACATATACACAATGGAGTATTACTCAGCCATTAAAAAGAATACATTTGAATCAGTTCTAATGAGGTGGATGAAACTGGAGCCTATTATACAGAGTGAAGTAAGTCAGAACGAAAAACACCAATACAGTATATTAACACATATATATATGGAATTTAGAAAGATGGTAACAATGACCCTATATGCGAGACAGCAAAAGAGACACAGAAGTATAGAACAGTCTTTTGGACTCTGTGGGAGAATCGAGGGTGAGATGATTTGAGAGAATAGCATCGAAATATGTATATTATCATATGTGAAACAGATAGCCACTCCAGGTTTGATGCATGAGACAAGGTGCTCAGTGCTGGTACACTGGGATGACCCTGAGGGATGGAATGGGGAGGGAAGTGGGAGGGGGTTTCAGGATGGGGAACACATGTACATCCGTGGCTGATTCATGTCAAAGTATGACAAAACCCACTACAATATTGTAAAGTAATTAGCCTCCAATTAAAATAAATAAATTAAGAAACAAGTAAAACCCACCAACAAAAAAAAAAAAAAAAAAAAGAAAGAAAGAAAAAAAATGTGATCCTGAAGCTACAAATGGTTAGAAACCTTCAAACAACCATGGCTTTATTTCTTAAGCTTTACAAACTCAACAAATTATAAAAATAAAATTAATGGATATCTTTTCTTTTCTTATTTTCTTTTCATGACAATTATATATATGACATTATTTTCTAAATTATAGTTCTTTATTACTCTGAAAATTTAGTTCTGAGTTATTTTACAATGATGAGTTGCCTTCCATGAACTCTTATGCAAATTAGGAAAAATGACAGACAAATTTATTGTTTAGAAGTTTGTACTCATTTTTTTTGACATCAGATTTAATTTCAATACAAGTTATACAAAATAGTCAATATTAATAGAACAACAAAAGGAATTATGATTTGTGAAATATCAACAATGACTAAAAAATATTTTTTAGGTTTTAAGATAAGATGCATTCACCTTCCTATTGTCTTTTTAATGTTTGTGTGAAATAGGAAATGAAACAAAATGCTGAATTGTGGCAAGATCTGATAATTTTGAAATTTATGATAGTCGATGAATGATTGCTTAGATATATAAAGGACTTTCAGTACATAAACAATGAAATTGGGCTCTGTCTCTGATGATTTGATAGTATCTCTTGATTGTATTCAAGTTTACTGACTATCTTCTGTTATCTTAAATCAGTTGGTAAGTCCAGCAATGAAATATTCATTTCAGTTATTTTAGTTTTTTTTTTAAGTTTTCCTTTCTGCATGTCTGTTTACTTATTATCTGAATATTTTTCTTTAATTGTCTGAACATATTTATAACATCTATTTGGAAGCTTTGGCTCCTTTACTCAACATTGTGCCTACTCAAAATCTGTTTCTATTGACTACATTTTTTTCTTCCTGAATTTGCATCAGAGTTCTATATTTCTTTGCTTGTCAGGTAATTTTGGTTAAATCCAGACATTGTGGACATTATATTGAAGCACCTCTGTATTGTCCTTTGTTCTTCTGAGGGTTATTGGCTTTATTTTTATAGTAAGTAATTAAATTTATGCTGTCCTGTGCTAAGTTGCTCAGTCATATCTGACTCTTTGTGACCCCATGTACTGTAGACTGCCATGCTCCTCTGTACATGGAATTCTCTAGGCAAGAATACTGGTGTGGGTTGCCATGCCCTCCTCCAGGGGATCTTCCCAACCCAGGGATCAAACTCAGGTCTCCCACACTGCAGGCAGATTCTTTACCATTTCTCCTTCCCATGATGTGAAGACACTGATGTCTCTGGTCAAATTTGTGTATGTGTGTCTGTCTCTTTAGGCAGCTCCTTGAAGCCTGTATAATTTCACAATAAGCCAATAATTAGAAAGAAGTTATCCTCAGATACCTCAAATGGGTAAGACTTCCATTATCTCCTGATTAGGCTATGTTTCACTTAAGAAATTAATTAAAAAGCACAATAAATTGTGAACTCTCCCAAGCTTTCATTTTTCCCTGGAAACTGTCTAGGGTCTCCTACATTTGCACAAAATTTAAAAGTTAGCAATGAAAAAGAGTGTTTATTATTCAAAAATTTCTATGTTTCTTTTGCTTGCTAAATCTTCTCTTTGCATTTTTAGCTTGTTTGGCACCTGCTCTTTTTCTTTTTAAACTTTTTATTTTTTATTGGAGTACAGTTGACTAACAATGTTGTGTTAATTTCAGGTATACAGCAAAATGATTGTGCTTTACTTGTCCTCTGACAAGGAAAGCTAGAGGTTTCATTCCTGAAACCTAAGCTTATAGGAATGGGAATATCCTTAATCTACAAATGCTCCATTCTTCTATGATTCAGAAACAGTTGTTCATAAATAATCACTTTTCAATATTTTAAGCTGTCTTTGGTCATCTTCCTGTGTCTTGAAATAATTATTTATAGATAACAAAAGATAGGGTCAGTAAACTTGAATATAGATCAATAGATACTATCAATTCATCAGAGACAGAGCCCAATTTCACTGTTTATATACTGAATTTGAAAAGAATTTCAAATTATTTTCCCATTTAAGTTGTTTAAAATAATGAGCAGAGTTTTCTGTGCTATACAGAACACAGAGTTGGTTTTCAAATTTAAACATAGCAGTGTGTACATGTCAATCCTAAACACTCTAACTTTCCCTACCCCCACTCTGCCCTCCCTGGTGGTAATCATAAGTTTGTTCTCTAAGTCTGTGAGTCTGTTTCTGTTTTGTAAATAAGTTCATTTGTAGCATTTTTTAAAAGGTTCTGCATATAAATGATATTATATAATATTCTTTTTTCACTGTATAACTTCATTCAGCATGACAACCTCTAGGTCTATCCATGTTTTTGCAAATAACATTATTTAATTATTTTTCTGACTCAGTAATATTCAATAGTATATATATGTCACATCTTCTTTATCCATTCCTTTGATGATGGGCATTTAGGTTGCTTACATGTCTTATCTATTGTAAACAGTGCCGTGATGAACACTGCGGTGCATGTAACTTTTGGGCCATGTTTTTCTCTGGATGTATGCCCAAGAGCGGGATTTATAATATTTTTGAATGGAGGGATTTTTGCAGAAATGAAAGAAGAGAGTGAAAGGTTGGCTTAAAGCTCAACATTCATGGCATCTGGTCCCATCACTTCAGGGCAAATAGATGGGGAAACAGTGGAAACAGTGGCTGACTTTATTTTTCTGGGCTCCAAAATCACTGCAGATGGTGACTGCAGCCATGAAGTTAAAAGACGCTTACTCCTTGGAAGGAAAGTTATGACCAACCTATTTCAGTTCAGTTCAGTCGCTAAGTAGTGTCCAACTCTACACAACCCCATGAACCGCAGCACCCCAGGCCTTCCTGTCCATCTCCAACTCCTGGAGTCCACCCAAACCCATGTTCATTGAGTCGAGGATGCCATCCAACCATCTCATCCTCTATCGTCCCCTTCTCCTCCTGCCCTCAATCCTTGCCAGCATCAGGGTCTTTTCCAATGAGTCAGCTCTTTGCATCAGGTGGTCAAAGTATTGGAGTTTCAGCTTCAACATAAGTCCTTCTAATGAAAAATCAGGACTGATCTCCTTTAGGATGGACTGGTTGGATCTCCTTGCAGTCCAAGGGGCTCTCAAGAGTCTTATCCAACACCACAGTTCAAAAGCATCAATTCTTTGGTGCTCAGCCTTCTTTACAGTCCAAATCTCACATCCATACATGACCACTGGAAAAACCTTAGCCTTGACTAAACGGACCTTTGTTGGCAAAGTAATGTCTCTGCTTTTTAATATACTTTCTAGGTTGGTCATAACTTTCCTTCCAAGGAGTAAGTGTCTTTTAATTTCATGGCTGCAATCACCATCTGCAATGCTCTTGGAGACCAGAAAAATTAAGTCAGCCACTGTTTCCACTGTTTCCCCATTCTATCTGCCATGAATTGATGGGACTGAATGCTATGATTGTAGTTTTCTGAATATTGAGTTTTAAGCTAACATTTCACTCTCCTCTTTCACTTTCATCAAGAGGCTTTTTAGTTCCTCTTCACTTTTTGCCATAAGGGTGGTATCATCTGCATATCTGAGGTTATTGATATTTCTCCCGGAAATCTTGATTCCAGCTTGTGCTTCCCCTAGCCCACCGTTTCTCATGATGTACTCTGCATATAAATTAAATAAGCAGGGTGACAATATACAGCCTTGACGTACTCCTTTTCCTATTTGGAACCACTCTGTTGTTCCATGTCCAATTCTAACTGTTGTTTCCTGATCTACATTCAGGTTTCTCAAGAGGCAGGTCAGGTTGTCTGGTATCCCCATCTCTTTCAGAATTTTCCACAGTTTATTGTGATCCACACAGTCAAAGGCTTTGGCATAGTCAATAAAGCAGAAATAGATGCTTTTCTGGAACTCTCTAGCTTTTTCGATGATCCATCAGATATTGGCAATTTGATCTTTGGTTCCTCTGCCTTTTCTAAATCCAGCTTGAACATCTGGACGTTCATGGTTCACGTATTGCTGAAACCTGGCTTGGAGAATTTTGAGCATTACTTTACTAGCATGTGAGATGAGTTAAATTGTGCGGTAGTTTGAACATTCTTTGTCATTGCCCTTCTTTGAGGTTGGGGAAAAAAAACTGACCTTTTCCAGTCCTGTGGCCACTGCTGAGTTTTCCAAATTTTCTGGCATATTGAGTGTAGCACTTTCACAGCATCATCTCTCAGGATTTGAAATAGTTCAACTGGAATTCCATCACCTCCACTAGCTTTGTTCATAGTGATGCTTTTTAAGGCCCACTTGCCTTCACATTTCAGAATGTCTGACTCTAGGTGAGTGATCGCACCATTGTGATTATCTAGGTCGTGAAGATTTTATTGTACAGTTCTTCTGTGTATTCTTGCCACCTCTTCTTAATATCTTCTGCTTCTGTTAGTCCCTACCATTTCTGTCCTTTATCAAGCCCATCTTTGCATGAAATGTTCCCTTGGTATCTATAATTTTCCTGAAGAGATTTCTAGTCTTTCCCATTCTATTGTTTTCCTCTATTTCTTTACATTGGTTGCTGAGGAAGGCTTTCTTATCTCTCCTTGCTATTCTTTGGAACTCTGCATTCAAATGGGTACATGTCTCCTTATTGCCTTTGCTTTTCACTTCCTGTTTTTTCACAGCTAAGCCTCCTCAGACAGCCATTTTGTTTTTTTGCATTTCTTTTTCTTGGGGATGGTCTTGATCCCTGTCTCCTGTACAATGTCATGAACCTCCATCCATAGTTCATCAGGCACTCGGTCTATCAGATCTAGTCCCTTAAATCCATTTCTCACTTCCACTCTATAGTCATAAGGGATTTGATTTAGGTCATACCTGAATGGTCTAGTGGTTTCCTCCACTTTCTTCAATTTCAGTCTGAATTTGGCAATAAGGAGTTCATGATCTGAGCCACAGTTCACCTCCCAGTCTTGTTTCTGCTGACTGTACAGAGCTTCTTCATCTTTGGCTGCAAAGAATATAATCAACCTGATTTTGGTGTCGACCATCTAGTGATGTCCATGTGTAGAGTCTTCTCTGTGTTTTTGGAAGAGGGTGTTTGCTATGACCAGTGTGTCTTGGCAGAACTTTATTAGCCTTTGCCCTGCTTCATTCTGTACTCCAAGGCCAATTTTGCCTGTTACTCCAGGTGCTTCTTGACTTCCTACTTTTGCATTTTGGTCCCCTATAATGAAAAGGTCATCTTTTGGGGGTGTTAGTTCTAGAAGGTCTTGTAGATCCTTATAGAACCATTCAACATCAGCTTCTTCAGCATTGCTGGTTGGGGCATAGATTTGAATTACCATGATATTGAATGGTTTGCCTTGGAAACGAACAGAGATCATTTTAGACAGCATATTAAAAAGCAGAGACATTACTATTTCAACAAAGGTCCATCTAGTCAAGACTATGGTTTTGCCTGTCATTATGTATGGATGTGAGAATTGGACTATTAAAAAAAAAAAACTGAGTGCTGAAGAATTGATGCTTTTGAACTGTGGTGTTGGAGAAGACCCCTGAGAGTCCCTTGGACTTCAAGGTGATCCAACCAGTCCACCTAAAGGAGATCAGTCCTTGGTGTTCATTTGAAAGACTGATATTGAAGCTGAAACTCCAATACTTTGGCCACCTGATGTGAAGAGCTGACTCATTTGGAAAGACCCTGTTGCTGGGAAAGATTGAGGGCAGGAGAAAGGGAAGACAGAGGATAAGATGATTGGTTGGCATCACCGACTCAATGGAAATGGGTTTTGATGATGGACAGGGGGGGCCTGGCATGCTGCTATTCATGCGGTCACAAAGAGTAGGATATGACAGAGCGACTGAACTGAATGCCTGTGTCCAGTGATTTGTTATGTAACTGAACATTTAAATGTCTCTGGTCAATAATGTTTGGGTAACAAAGTACATATTAATACATGTCTGGTCAATAATGTGTCAGCTGAATCCACCTGCTCTGGCAAGTAAAGTTAGAGATTTCATTCCTGAACCTAAGCTGATAGGAATGGGAATATCCCTAATCAACAAATGATCCATTCTTCTATGACTCAGTAACAGTTGTTCATAAATAATCACTTCTCAATTTTTTAACCTGTCTTTGGTCATCTTCCAGTGTCTTGAAATAGTTATTTATAGTTATTTTAGCTAATTTCACACTTATTTTCTTCAAAGGAAAATTACCCAATCACCTCACACTACCATGAACATAAACAGAGTCCTAGATGGATATTTTAAAATGCAATCAAGTGGTTTATTGAAAAACTTATGTTTGGGATCTTTTCCCCTATACCCAGGTGAAATATTCCTTAAGGCCCATACTTCTATTCTCATTATTATGTAACTGACAGTTCTATCATTGCTGCAAGATTTTAAAACACACACTCAATTAAGAAATTTGAATGTTCTATCCAATATAGTAATAAAAATATCGCACTGGATTTAGTGTACTTCCTATTCTTCCCAATCCAAGGAGAAGGAAATGGCAACCCACTCCAGTATTCTTGCTTGGAGAATCTCATGGACAGAGGAGCCTGGTGGGCTATCGTCCAGGAGGTCGCAAAGAGTTGGACACGACTGAGCGACTTGGTACACCCATTCCAATCCCAGCTCAGTTGTGCTATAGGTTGCATAAAGGTTTGCTTTGTTGTTTTTCCTGTTATTAGAAGAAATTTTGTTGTTTCTCTAGCAACAGAGTCAGTTTTAAATCTTTACAGGGTGAGATCAGGGAGAGAGTGGACTTGGGAAAGAAAAATAAACATCTTTCTTGAATTAGTGCAATTGTAAGTTGGTTCTGTGCTTTGTGGAGCTGGCAAAAGTTCAAAGATTCTTAAGTTCCTATTACCAATAAACAATCTCTAAATCTCCGTGTATTATTTTTTAAAATTATATAATATTCTCTAGCAGGCTATTATTGCTCTCCTTTAGTTTTGTTTCTCTGATAATCTGTCCTACCTGAATACTTTTGAGGTTCCTACTTTCTGGCAGGAGTCTTTTGAATAGGACTTTAGTCAGTTCCAGGCTACCTCAACTTTTCTCATGACTCACACATATTCCAAGGAAATACTTGCATATTGCCTGTTCTATTCCATTCAAGATTACCTGTCTACTGAGAAATCTGTATGCAGGTCAAGAAGCAACAGTTAGAATTGGACATGGAACAGCAGATTGGTTCCAAATCAGGAAAGGAGTACATCAAAGCTGTATATCATCACCATGCTTATTTAATTTATATGCAGAGTATATCATGAGAAATGCCAGGCTGGATGAAGCACAAGCTGGAATTAAGATTGATGGGGGAAATATCAATAACCTCAGATATGCAGATGACACCACCCTGATAGCAGAGGAGAAGAGGAACTAAAAAGCCTCTTGATGAAAGTGAAAGAGGAGAGTGAAAAATCTGGCTTAAAACTCAACATTCAGAAAACTAGGATCATGACATCCAGTCCTATCACTTCAAGACAAATAGATGGGAAAACAATGTAAAGAGTGAGAGACTTTGCTTTTTGGGGCTCGAAAAGCACTGCAGATGGTGACTGCAGCCATGAAATTGAGACGCTCGCTCCTGGAAGAAAAGTTATGACCAATCTAGACAGCATATTAAAAAATAGAGATATTACTTTGCGGACAAAGGTCTATCTAGTCAAAGCTTCGTTTTTTCCAGTAGTCATATATGGATGTGAGAGATGGATTCTAAATAAAGGTGAGTGCAGAAGAATTGATGCTTTTGAACAGTGGTGTTGGAGAAGACTCTTGAGAGTTGCTTGGACAGCAAGGAGATCAAACCAGTCCATATCAAAGGAAATCAGTCCTGAATATTCATTGGAAGGACTGATGCAGAAGCTGACACTCCAGTACTTCGGCCACCTGATGGGAAGAACTGACTCATTTGAAAAGACCTTGATGCTGGGAAAGATTGAAGGCCGGAGGAGAAGGGGTTAACAGAGGATGAGATTGTAACATGGCATCACCGACTCAATGAACATGAGTTTGAGTAAACGCCATGAGTTTGTGATTGACAGGGAAGCTTGGCATGCCATAGTCCACGGGGTCGCAAAGAGTCAGACACGAGTGAGCGACTGAACTTAATTGAATCCATTAGGGAGGTGCATTCTATCCCAGTATAGACACTTTACTCTGCTGCCATAAAAAGCTTTATTTATCAGGTATGAGTCAGAGAACAAGAACCAATTTGCCCCTCAGTCAGTCACCCCCATCAGGAAGCTTCCACAAGCCTCTTATCCTTCTCCATCAGAGAGCAGACAGACTGAAAACCATAATCATAGAAAACTAACCAATCTGATCACATGGAGCACAGCCTTGACTAACTCAATGGAACTATGAGCCATGCTGTGTAGGACCACCCAAGATGGATGGGTTATGGTGGAGAGTTCTGACAATACGTGGTCCACTGGAGAAGGGCATAGCAAACCACTTCAGTATTCTTGCCTTGATAAACCCATGAACACTGTAAAAAGGCAAAAAGATAGGGCACTGAAAGATGAACTCCCCAGGTCAGTAGGAACCCAATAGGCTACTGGAGATCAGTGGAGAAATAACTCCAGAAAGAATGAAGAGATGGAGCTAAAGCAAAAACAACACCCAGTTGTGGATGTGACTGGTGATGGAAGTAATGTCCGATGCTGTAAAGAGCAATATTGCATAGGAACCTGGAATGTTAGGTCCCTGAGTCATGGCATATTGGAAGTGGTCAATAAGGAGATGGCAAGAGTAAATATCAACATTTTAGGAATCAGCGAACTAAAGTGGACAGGAATGGGTGAATATAACTCAGATGACCATTATATCTACTACTGTGGGCAAGAATACCTTAGAAGAAATGGAGTAGCCATCAAAGTCAACAAAAGAGTCCGAAACTCAGTACTTGCATGCAACCTCAAAAACAGAAGAATGAACTCTGTTTGTTTCTAAGGCAAACCATTCAATTTCACAGTAATCCAAGTCTATGCCCCAACCAATAATGCTGAAGAAGCTGATGTTGAATGGTTCTATAAAGATTTACAAGACCTTCTAGAACTAACACCCCCAAAAGATGACCTTTTCATTATGGGGGACCAAAATGCAAAAGTAGGAAGTCAAGAAACACCTGGAGTAACAGGCAAAATTGGCCTTGGAGTACAGAATGAAGCAGGGCAAAAGCTAATAAAGTTCTGCCAAGAGAACACACTGGTCATAGCAAACACCCTCTTCCAAAAACACAGAGAAGACTCTACACATGGACATCACTAGATGGTCGACACCAAAATCAGGTTGATTATATTCTTTGCAGCCAAAGATGAAGAAGCTCTGTACAGTCAGCAGAAACAAGACTGGGAGGTGAACTGTGGCTCAGATCATGAACTCCTTATTGCCAAATTTAGAGTTATATTGAAGAAAGTAGGGAAAACCAGTAGATCATTCAGGTATGACCTAAATAAAAATCCTTATGATTCTACAGTGTAAGTGACAAAGAAATTCAAGGGATTAAATCTGATAGACAGAGTGCCTGATGAGCTACGGACAGAGGTTCAGAACATTGTGCAGAAGGCAGTTATCAAAATCATCCACAAGAAAAAGAAATGCAAGAAGGCAAAATGGTAATTTGAGGAGGCCTTACAAATAGCTATGAAAAGAAAAGAAGTGAAAGGCAAAGGAGAAAAGGAAAGCTATAAGCATTTGA
Source organism: Bos indicus x Bos taurus (assembly GCF_003369695.1). NCBI lineage: Eukaryota > Metazoa > Chordata > Mammalia > Artiodactyla > Bovidae > Bos > Bos indicus x Bos taurus. The sequence continues at coordinate 33,503,739 of NC_040086.1, forward strand.
ATGCAGAGTTCAAAAGCACACTAAAGAGAGATAAGAAAGGCTTCCTCAGTGACCAATGCAAAGAAATAGAGGAAAACAATAGAATGGGAAAGACTAGAGATCTCTTCAAGAAAAGAAGTGATACCAAGGGAAATTTCCATGCAAAGATGGGCTCAATAAAGCACAGAAATGATATGGACCTAACAGAAGCAGAAGATATTAAGAAGAGGTGGCAAGAATACACAGAATAAGTCTACAATAAAGATCTTCATGACCCAGATAATCACGATGGTGTGATCACTCACCTAGAACCAGACATCCTGGAATGCAAAGTCAAGTGGGCCTTAGGAAGCATCACTACAAACAAAGCTAGTGGAGGTGATGGAATTCCAGTTGAGCTATTTCAAATCCTGGAAGATGCTGCTGCTAAGATGCTGCACTCAATATGCCAGCAAATTTGGAAAAATCTGCAGTGGCCACAGGACTAGGAAAGATCAGTTTTCATTCCAATCCCAAAGAAAGGCAATGCCAAAGAATGTCCAAACTACTGCACAATTGCACTCATCTCACATGCTAGCAAAGTAATGCTCAAAATTCTCCAAGTCAGGCTACAACAGTACCTGAACCATGAACTTCCAGATGTTCAAGCTGGATTTAGAAAAGGCAGAAGAACCACAGATCAAATTGCCAACATCCATTGGATCATCAAAAAGCAAGAGAGTTCCACAGAAACATCTACTTCATTTTTACAGACTATGCCAAGGACTTTGACTCTGTGGATTACAACAAATGGTGGATATTTCTTAAGGAAATTGGAATACTAAGCCACCTGACCTGACTCCTGAGAAATCTGTATGCATGTCAAGAAGCAACAGTTAGAACTGGACATGAAATAGCAGACTGATTCCGTATCTGGAATGGAGTATATCAAGGCTGTATATTGTCACCCTGTTTATTTAACTTATATACAGAGCTTTTTCATGAGAAATGCTGGACTAGATGAAGCACAGTCTGGAATCAAGATTGCCTGGAGAAATATCAATGACTTCAGATATGCAGATGACATCCCATCTTATGTCAGAAAGCAAAGAATAACTAAAGTGCCTCTTGATGAAAGTGAAAGAGGAGAGTGAAAAAGCTGGCTTAAAGCTCAACATTCAGAAAACTAAGATCATGGCATCTGGTCCCATCACTTCATGACAAATAGATGGGGAAACAGTTGAAACAGTGACAGACTGTATTTTTTTTTTTTTTTTTTTGTCTCCAAAATCACTGCAGGTGGTGACTGCAGCCTTGAAATTAAAAGACTCTTGCTCCTTGGAAGAAAAACTATGACCAACCTAGACAGCATGCTAAAAAGCAGAGATATTACTTTGCCAACAAAGGTCCATCTAGTCAGAGCATGGTTTTTCCAGTAGTCATGTATGGATCTGAGAGTTGGACTCTAAATAAAGGTGAGTGCAGAAGAATTGATGCTTTTGAACAGTGGTGTTGGAGAAGACTCTTAGACTCACTTGGACAGCCAGGAGATCCAACCAGTCCATCTTAAAGGAAATCAGTCCTGAATATTCATTGGAAGGACTGATACTGAAGCTGAAACTCTAATATATGGCCACCTTATGTGAAGAACTGATTCATTTGAAAAGACCCTGATGCTTGGATATATTGAAGGAAGGAGGAGAAGGGATGACACAGGATGAAATGTTTGCATGGCATCACCGACTCAATGGACATGAGTGAGTAAACTCCAGGAGTTGGTGATGAACAGGGAGGCATGGCATGCTGTAGTCCAGGGGGTTGCAAAGAGTCGGGCATGACTGAGCAGCTGAACTGAATTGACTCTGCTGCCATAAGCAGCTTTAGTTTATCAGGTATGAGTCAGGAAACAGTGTATGGTTTTCCTATATCGAAGAATCACTTAGGATGCTTTTTTAAATGGTCCATTTGAAGTTCACTTTACCACATTCTTACCAGGAAAGGGATAGAAACTTAAGGCAACAACTCACACCTAGTTTCCTATTCTTTTTCATGTCCAACTGAGAAGCTGAAGAGTTGAGAAACTGGCTGCAATTTTCTTCTTTGTAAGGTATGTATATGAAGGTCTTGCTTTCAAATTCACATAGCCCTATCTTGGTGTTTTGGTCAAAATGTCCATTTTAATATCTTATTTTACATAATTCAAGATAGTGATTTTTCATAATATCAGATTACTTAGAACATTTGAACATTCTATTTTAGGGATGGTAAAATTCTTACTGCTAACATTTAGTTATTTTGAATGAATACGTACTATGTAGACTATGAAAAGGACACTGAATTGAGGCATACAGCAAAGTAACAAGCTTAAAATTAAGGAGCCAAGAAATTAAAATCCAGAGGATTGGATGAAATTGGACTTTCACGATGCTTCTGAGAAAAAGCGTAGTGCAATGTTTAAGAGTGGAAACTGTAGTATTATAAATCTCCATTTCCTGCTGTAATGATTACTAGTGTTGTCATCTTAACATCTAAGTCTCATTTTTTTCATCAATAAAAAATAAGTAATAATAGAACCTACTTCATAAACAACACAGAGTGGTTATACTCAGTGGTCCCCAACCTTTTTGGCACCAGGGACCAGTGTTGTGGAAGACAATTTTTTCCATCAACCAGAGATGGAGGATAGTTTCAGGATAATTCAAGAGAACTACATTTGTTGTGTACTTTATTTCTATTATTAAATCAACTCCACCTCAGATAATCATGCATTAGATCCTGTAGGTTGTGGACCCTGGGGTATAACAATTGAAACCATATAACACTTCTAAGTACATTTGCAGTCTCAATAAATTTTAACTTTTACTACCATTATTATAATACTTAGAAATTTCTAGTTAAACAAAGAAATACTAACAAACAATTAACAAAGTAGTGTTTTTTTTTTTTTTTTTTTTGTAAAATAGATATATAATCATGGTTCTGGGACCAATTCAATATCACAATTACCTACATCAAACATTATTAAAGTCAAGTCATAAACTTCAGAGTTTCTGGATTGCTGGAAAGCTCTAGATAGAGACTTTTTCTAGAGACTTCTAAGCATGGACACTGATTTCTCTCAGAAGTGATATCATGACTCTACTGATACTTTGGTTCAAGAACAGGCAAGCCTCAGATGAATTAATATTTATAATTCTTCTTTAATATTATGTAGGCTCTGGGTTGCAAAACAATTTCACTTCTTAGTTCTGACAAGATTATAACTTGCTCCAACAGTGAAACTGGAAGCCATTTTACACTCATTAAGGACTCTGGGGATTAAACAGTGATGTTCCAAGATGTGTAGCTTTGCAAGCTCTTTTAATTTCATAAGATTTTGTATCTTTAAGTAATTATATTTAGAACTTGAGCTAATCTTACTTTGTGTATTTGTGTATGTGAATGTGCACAGGCATGCACGTATGTGTGGTCTCTTCTTGATAATACATAATCCATATGAAATAATGTACACAGTTTGCTAGCTAGTGATTTAATTTATGTCATTAAAATACATGACCCTGCTGTACTCACAACTTAGTCAGTTCAGTTCAGTCGCTCAGTCATGTCCGAGTCTTTGCGACCCCATGAACTGCAGCACGCCAGGCCTCCCTGTCCATCACCAACTCCCAGAGTTCATTCAGACTCACGTTCATCGAGTCAGTGATGCCATCCAGCCATCTCATCCTCTGTCATCCCCTTCTCCTCCTGCCCCCAATCCCTCCCAGCATGAGAGTCTTTTCCAGTGAGTCAACTCTTCGCATGAGGTGGCCAAAGTACTGGAGTTTCAGCCTTCGCATCATTCCTTCCAAAGAAATCACAGGGCTAATCTCCTTCAGAATGGACTGGTTGGATCTCCTTGCAGTCCAAGGGACTCTCAAGAGTCTTCTCCAACACCACAGTTCAAAAGCATCAATTCTTGGGTGCTCAGCCTTCTTCACAGTCCTACTCTCACATCCATACATGACCACAGGAAAAACCATAGCCTTGACTAGACGGATCTTTGTTGGCAAAGTAATGTCTGTGCTTTTGAATATGCTATCTAGGTTGGTCATAACTTTCCTTCCAAGGAGTAAGCGTCTTTTAATTTCATGGCTGCAGCCACCATATGCAGTGATTTTGGAGCCCAGAAAAATAAAGTCTGACACTGTTTCCATTGTTTCTCTATCTACTTCCCATGAAGTGATGGGACTGGATGCCATGATCTTCGTTTTCTGAATGTTGAGCTTTAAGCCAACTTTTTCACTCTCCACTTTCACTTTCATCAAGAGGCTCTTTAGTTCCTCTTCACTTTCTGCCATAAGGGTGGTGTCATCTGCATATCTAAGGTTACTGATATTTCTCCCAGCAATTTTGATTCTAGCTTGTGCTTCTTCCAGCCCAGCGTTTCTCATGATGTACTCTAAATAGAAGTTAAATAAGCAGGGTGACAATATACAGCCTTGACGTACTCCTTTTCCTATTTGGAACCACTCTGTTGTTCCATGTCCAGTTTCAACTGTTGCTTCCTGACCTGCATACAGATTTCTCAAGAGTCAGGTCAGGTGGTCTGGTATTCCCATCTCTTTCAGAATTTTCCACAGTTTATTGTGATCCACACAGTCAAAGGCTTTGGCATAGTCAATAAAACAGAAATAGCTGTTTTTCTGGAACTCTCTTGCTTTCTTCATGATACAGCGGATGTTGGCAATTTGATCCCTGGTTCCTCCGCCTTTTCTAAAACCAGCTTGAACATCAGGAAGTTCACGGTTCACGTATTGCTGAAGCCTGGCTTGGAGAATTTTGAGCAATATTTTACTAGCATGTGAGATGAGTGCACAACTTAGTAGTTGACAGTAATCTAATACTGACAATAGCTGCTGTAGAATATACAACTGGACATTTCCAAGTGAAATTCTTATTTCTATGAATACTTACCTACAGGCCTATATGAAAATGGTAAAAACATTCCGTTTATTCTGTTTTCCAGAAAGTAAAAGGAATAATTTCAGTTTTTAGATTTTTATCAGAAATCTTTCAAAGTTTTCCATATAGTTGGTAAATAGCTCTATCTCATTTATCACTTAATGCAATGATCATGATAATATATTTACTTATGTCATTATATCTCCATTATATTAATGAAGCTATAGAAGGAAAGCTCTAAACATACTTGGGCAAGTAATTGGCAGTGAATAGTCCAAAGTAAAATCAAACTGCCAAGTGAACAGATATGTGGGAGATGAAGGAAAGTTAATAGACATACTTTTGTGGGAAATGAAACAAACTCAGTATGGTTTTTGCTAGTATGTCTATACTATATGTTCCTTTATATGTCTATACATATATTTCCTTTATAATGTCTGGGAAGGGAGGTTATTAATTAATAAATTTTACTCCCTTCATATGTACAAATAACTGTTGTAAAACATTATAAAGGAATAAAATGTATAAAAAGATAAACGCTGATATTCATGCAACTAATATTTTATCTAACAGCTATAAAGAATGAGTGCTTACTGGAAGGTTCAGACATTGTATATAGTATGCACTTTATCTTTCAATATATATGTTTGTATGGTTCCGTGTCTGTGTGTTTATGTAGGCTCTAATGATAGCTTGGACTTTAGTACACGTAAATGTATAAAACTACCCTAATCCCTCTCTCCCTTCTGTTTTCCCTCCATTTTACATTTAGTCCTTTAAAGTCTTACCAAATTTACTCGCTCTTTAAACAACCTTCTTTGCGAACTTCCCTGATGGTACAGTGTACAGAAATCCCCTGCCAATGCAGGGGACACAGGTTCCATCACTGGGCCGGGAAGATTCCACACACCTTGGGGGAACTAAGTTCGTGCATCATAACTACTAAGCTGGCACTTCAGAGCCTGTGAGCCGCAACTACTGAGCCTGCATGCTGCAACTACTGAAGCTCATGTGCCTAGAGCCCATGCTCTGCAACCAGAGAAGCCACCACAATGAGAAGCCCATGTATCACAACTAGAGAGTCACCCCCACTCTCCTAGATCCCACATGTTGCAACTAAGAGTTCACATGCCAAAATTAAAGACCCTGTGTGCTGCATCTAAGACACAGTGCAACCAAATAAATAAATATTTTTGAAAAAGCTTCTTTGAGCACTAGAGTCCATTTAAAGTGCAGTAATCCAAAGATAAAAATAAGCTTAAATTTATTGTTAAAAATAATATTTGAATCATGGCTCTGATCACTTATCTGGGTGACATCAAAATAATTACTTAAGCTCTACAAGCTTCAGTTGCTTTATCAATAAAGTACATGCTTATATGATTTTTATGATGATTGCAGGGAAATGTATAGAAAGTCTGTGGATCAATGTCTGAAACACACAAGGAATTAGATAAGTGGCAGTTTGCATTGTTGACAGTAGCCTTGAAAAGATCATTTCAGAGCCAAACTATTCTCAGCTTTTATGTTTGCTGATTTTTTTTTCTCTTTTGATTTGTAACTTTTTATACATCTTTTCATTATTCCTAAGGATAAACAGATTAATAGGCACAGAGAGCTCAGTTTGGGTAAGTAAAGTCAAATGACTTTGAAGACTAAAATGATCACAGAAATTATTTATTCTGTTTTTCTCATTTTTAGATGGTGTGGATGAGTTAGAGTCAGATGACTTGGTAAATATTACCAATTTATTTCTGATAGACCAGAAATCAGATTCTAGGTTATCTGTCCTTTGACCATTATTATTTCCACTATTATACATATATCACTTTATAACAGATATAAACAGATGCAAAGATGGATAATAATATATATCTCTATATTTTTATGGTTATAATTTAAGTTGCAAAATATTTTCTCTACAAATATATTTGCCTCAAAAAAATTAAAGCATATCTTAAGTATATTTTCTATTTATTCTAGGAATGCAAGACTATCTGTCTACCTCACATTTAGACCTTTTCTGATTGTATCCAGGACAGGGGAACCAGGTAGTTACACAAGTAAGACGAATCTCTTCCATCATTACTTATCTACTGCCTTTTCACTCTCAATAGTGATGGAAAGTTGATCTGATCATGGGGAATTAAGAAATTTGCCATCTACTCAGTTCCACACCACACCCTCCCCCACCCCGCAAGAAAACGTAGAATCCTTTCTTTTTTCTTTCCTTTAGTTTTAGCTATCCTTAGTTTTCACTCACGATCTGGTTTTAAGTTTAAACACCCAATTCTGCATATGTCAAGGAGTCAAGAAACAAACTGCTTCAAAATACTCTCTCAGAAGTTATGAGTAACACTGAAAATTTACTCATCTAAACATATATATATTTCAACAACAACATTGTCTTATTGTGGTGGTCTGAAACTAATCTCATAATATCTCTAAGGTATGCTTGTAAGGATATTATATAATTTATTTTGATTATGAAAATCAGTCATTGAGTATAGTTTCACAAATATACATCCATGCAGCAATTATTATTAACACAAGAAATAAACACAAAAGGTAAATGGATTAAAAGCAATAGAAAACAACATTGTAAAAATCTATCAGGCCAATAGAACACATGGTCTTTCCTTGACCACTCCTTCCATGTGTCATCATTTTTCCTTTAACTTCAAAGGAAAAATCTAATGACTGGTTTAAAAAAAAAAAATCATCAGAATTGGTAATAGTGGCATGACCTACAGTTGAAGAGCCCTGGATTCAAAACACATCTCCATACAAATGTGTAGAAATGTAAAACAAGCCATCTTAATGTACTGAATCTCAGTTATCTGTAAAAAAGATTTAATAATATCTACTTTAGAGGAAGCTATCAAGATGGCAGCATAGGACACTTGGCTAGCCTCTTCACCATGAGCACATCAAAACTACAACTAAATACAGAACGACTCTTGCTGAAATTGAATTGGGGACTAGCAGAACAGCTCTTCTATGTTGAAGACTATAAAGAAAGACTCACACACATTCAGCGAGGAAAGGAGCTTGCTCAAACTCATGTCCATCGAGTCAGTGGTAACATCAATCATCTCACCCTCTGCTGTCCCCTTTTCCTCCTGCCTTCAATCTTTCCCAGGATTGGGATCTTTCCCAGTGAGTTGGCTCTTCGCATCAGGTGGCCAAAAGTATTGGAGCTTCAGCCTCAGCATCAGTCCTTCCAAGGAATATTCAGGATTGATTTCCCTTAGGATTGACTAGTTTGATCTCCTTGCAGTCCAAGGGACTCTTAAGAGTCATCAACACCACAGTTTGAAAGCATCAATTCTTCAGTGCTTAGCCTTTTTTTATGATCCAACTCTCACATTCCTACATGACTATTGGAAAAATCATAGCTTTGACTATATGGACAGTGAGTAAATTCATAGTTTTATGCCAGTTATAGGTCACTATTACCTGGTATTCAATGCACAGAAAGACAATCTCAAGAAAATAGTTTAATCATTACTTTTGGCCCTCACATCTCTATTATCTTCATAGTCTAAGAGAGAAAAAATAACTTATTTTATACATCTTTCTTTCCTCTCTGAACCCCATTCTTACTCCTGGATCATGGGAATAATAAGATTAAGCCCTTACCAAAAATAAATAATGCTTCTGTTTTCTTCCTTGTATAAGTCTCCAAGGAAAGAAATCTCTAAATATCTAGGTACCTGTTTGGAATTTGTATGTATTTTAGATGTGAGGGAAGAGAAAAATGACACATTAATTAATGAACCAATAAATTATTGTGTCCCAGCTGTTTCTGCCATATCAGATCATTTAAAAAAATTTTTTTCTTGCTATCTTGATAACTAAATATCCAACACATTGCTGCTTATTTGTATGTGATTAGAAACATCAGATTCAGCAGGGGTTTACTCTATGTAAAATGGCTTTCCTGCTGCTCTGGGTTCTTGTGAAAGAAAGCCAGTGAGTAAATCAATTCATTCTAAGGATCTATGAATTTAAAGTGTTCACCCTTTGCAGGACACAGGCTCACACAGTAAAAGAAAGGAACTCAACTCTAAGGAGTAGAACTCTGTAAATGGTTAGAAAGATATTGTTTGGAGAGAGGGTCAGGACCATTAAAAGGTGGAACATAATCTTTTTTTTTTTTTTTTTAAAGATCACTAATCTCAACATATAGACCTATTTGTATTAAGCAAATCTAAGGATCAGGGACTATGTTACATTTTTATAATGGGAATTGTTTAATTCAGGAAATTTAGGAGAGGTGAAAATGCATTGCTGAGCCGTAAGAACAGAAGGTAGAAGTTTATGGATACGGATTCAACCCATCTGGAGTGTATTCCCATAACCATTGCTGAATAAGTAATACAGATTCTCATTTGGGCAATTTTTGCTTGCAGGTGGCAAAATGAGTCTTCCCCTTTGCCCTAGGGATTTAGAATGTAGAATCTTGGCAAAGCATGAAACTCCTTCAGTTCATGCAGAAAAAAGATCTGGGAGTTAATGTTCATTTATTAATTTCTTTAGGGATGAAGTAGGTTAAATTATCAGCAGGAAAGGTAACTGTCTCAGGAAAAGCTAAGGATGACAATTTCTACATTTCCCCACTTAATATGCATCGAGAAGTGAACACTGACCTTCACTGAGTACACCTTTCATTTATTGAGTAATGAAGCAATTTGCTGTCAAATTGTTTTATCAGACCCTATTAGTCACCTGGGATACAATGGATAAGGAAATTAATTTTATTATTTTTGTGGGACTAGAGATCTAGGACTGAGTCTAATTTAGGGAGGCAGGGTAGAACATGTGTGTTCTCTAGATTCTTAAGAAAGAGTGTTTTAATTCTTCTGAAATAATGGGTTGCAAAATGTCTTGTGAGTTGATTTACTTTATATAAGCCCTTAGACTTGATAACAGGAAAACAAGTGCCTCTGTGACTGGAATGTCAGAGAAAAGATACTCTCACAGAAAAAGAATAACTCCCACCTGTCCAACAGTACTTCAGCTTCACCTTTCCATTTTCCTTCAATAGGTTTCAGTTCTACCTAATTCATGGGGAGCACCTTAGGATCAGATAAATTTACTTGAGTGTAGTCACTCAGTCGTGTCTGACTCTTTGACTGTAGTCCGCCAGGCTCCTCTGTCCATGGGATTCTCCAGGCAAGAATACTGGAGTGGGTTGCCATTTCCTTCTCCAGGGGATCTTCCCAACCCAGGGATTGAACCTGGGTCTTCTGCATCACAGGCAGATGCTTTACCCTCTGAGCCACCAGGGAAGTGGAGCAGACCCCAGATAGGGGAGATATTGGTTCTGGAAGAATTCTTTTGAAGCCTGTATCCGTTTAGACTTGTGAGTTGATCCTTCACTCAATTGAGGATGAAACTCATGATCTTTTCTCAATCTTAACAACAATGATTCTATTACCATAAATGGTATTTAATGTTTCCTACTATCAGCAATTACATTAGCTATACATCTGGATCTTATATGAGAATTCAACCAGTATTTTCTAACTCCATCAAAGATCTGAGACTAATTAAAATAGAGTAATGATCTGATTTCATCTTCTGGATGTCTTTCTTTACAAATTGTGCTATCAGAGTATTACAGACATGAACCTTGTTAGCTTTGAATTCTTCTGAAATGTATTTGTTAGCCTATAATGTAATATCAATGTTATGGTATCAGTCTTTTAAACGGATAATGTAAGAAACATTTTTATCATAAATATTTGTTCTATAATCTTACTATTACCATCTTACTAAATCTTACTAAAAATACCATCCATTTTTACAACTGTCATTGATAAAGACATTCAGAACAAATTTTCATTGTATTTAATATAGAAAGGGCTTCCCTCGTGGCTCAGAGGTTAAAGCATCTGCCTGCAATGCGGGAGACCTGGATTCGATCCCTGGGTCTGGAAAATCCTCTGGAGAAGGAAATGGCAACCCACTCCAGTATTCTTGCCTGGAGAATCCCATGGACTGAGGAGCCTGGTGGGCTACAGTCCCCAGGGTTGCAAGGAGTCGGACACGACTGAGTGACTTCACTCACTTTAGCATAGAAAAAATTGTCAAGATTATCTTCTGATGAGATAGAATTAATTAGAATTCTATAACTAACCAAGTTTTGCATATGTCTTCGCTTTTAGAAAGCATGAGTTTAAATTAATATTCAATCACTCATACATTGATGTACCATTTATATATTATCGCTATTTTTTTCATTTCTCAGTTTTATATTCAACTTGGGCATGGTAAGGTGCTTTGTCTTTTCTTGAAAACTATTTAATAAATTTTGGGGATATGAGGGAGCTATACATTTGATAAAGATACCTTCATCAAAATAATGGCATTCTGTAAGGTGAATCCATCATAATCTTTAAATTTTAAAAAGACAAAGTCAATAGCACCATACAATGATTTGTTTAGTGTCTCTTTAAGATAAGATAGAGGGAGAAGAATGGGAAGATTAATAAAAATTCTCTCTATTTTAGTTTTCTTGCTTCACTTCTCTCTATAAATTGAATATATACTAATCTAAATCACTGATCCAGGAATAACTTTCAAACTTTGGTTAGAATTTACTCCGTAGAATTTATTATCAGAGTTTGTCTGTTAGCTTGTAAGAGTTTGTCTGTTAGCTTGTAACAACTCAATGACAAGTCTTTGAATGGATCATTCATCTCATTTCAACACCTCAAAAAGTACCTATACCTTTAGCTAATTATTAAGGAAACGTGTACAGTTGGACATTGAATTGAGTGGATACAAAAAAGTTCAAACACGTAAAAAGTACAAATGCAAGAAATATCTAAAGTATAAATAAAATTATTTTAAAATTTTGCCAAAAATCACATAATTGGTTGTTTCACACAGAAGTACAATATTAATCATTAGCAGAAATTATAAATATGAGAGCAATGCAGAAATTTTACTGATGGTCGCTGGCAATTGTTGCTTGACTACATGCAGATCAACATTCTTTTTCATATGTAAGTTAAGAGACCTACAGTTATGATGTTAGCATTGTGAGATTTTTCTATACATTGAACAAGCATTTTACTTCCAGATAAGCGTCACTCTTCTTTCCTCTTTCATAGAATCCATTAATTTTTACATATATTCTTTCTTATGGCATAGGGCCAACAATATAGGAGATACAAAATGTTTCTCTTTGACTATTTTATGAAGAATATCATCTTGATTTCATCAATCTAATTCTTATTAGAAGTTTTACTTTAAGACACATATATGAAAGTACATTTCTTTCTCACTCACTTTGAAAACAAGCAAAAACTAACTTCCTAATTTTTAAAATTTGCATATATTTAAGGCTTCCCTGGTGGCTTAGACTGTAAAGAGTCTGCCTGCAATGTGGAAGACCTGGGTTTGATCCCTAGGTTGGGAAGATCCCATGGAGGAGGGCCTGGAAATCCACTCCAGTATACTTGCCTGGAAAATCCCCATGGACGGAGGAGCCTAGTGGGCTACAGTTCATGGGGTCACAAAGAGTCAGAAACAACTGAGTTGTGCTGACTAAGCACAATGCAGCACAAAATATTATTGAAGGGAAAAGCATGTATCTTTCTACTGGTCTCTGAGTCTGGTCAAATTCTTTGACCATTGGAAGCTAAGGGCATTTAATGCTTATTTGCTTCTTTAAAAATAACACACTCGAATTTTCAGTTTTCTGTTGATGGTGTGGCTGTGTACCCCCAACAGAAAATTAACAACTATAGATGGTCAATACTGACATCAGACTGATTATATTATTTGCAGCTGAAGATGCAGAAGCTCTATAGGGTCAGCAAAAACAAGACCAGGAGCTGACTGTGGCTCAGATCATGCCCTCCTTATTGCAAAATTAGGACTTAAATGGGAAAAAGTAGGGAAAACCACTAGACATTAAGGTATGACCTAAATCAAATTCCTTACAATTAAACAGTGAAAGTGACAAATAAATTCAAGGGATTAGATCTGATAGACAGAGTGCCTGAAGAACTACAGACAGGTTCATAACATTGTACAGGAGGCAGTGATCAAGACCATCTCCAAGAAAAAGAAAGAAAAATGCAAAAAAGCTAAATGGTTGTCTGAGGAGGCCTTACAAATAGCTGAGGAAAGAAGAGAAGCTAAAGATAAAGGAAAAAAGGAAAGCTACACCTATCTGAATGCAGAGTTCCAAAGAATAGCAAGGAGAGATAAGAAAGTCTTCCTCAGTGATCAATGCAAAGAAATAGAAGAAAACAACAGAATGGGGAAGACTCGAGATATCTTCAAGAAAATTAGAGATACCAAGGGAACATTTCATGCAAATATGGGTACAATAAAGGACAGAAATGGTATGGACCTAACAGAAGCAGATGATAGCAAAAAGATGTGGCAAGAGTACAGAAGAAATATACAAAAAAGATCTAGTGACCCAGATAACCACTATGGTGTGAGTACACACCTAAAGCCAGACATCCTAGAAGGAGAAGTCAAGTGGGCCATAAGACTCATGTGAACAAAGTTAATGGAGGTGATGGAATTCCAACTGAGCTATTTCAAATCCTAAAAGATGATGCTGTTAAAATGCTTCACTCAATATGCCAGCAGATTTGGAAAACTCTGCAGTGGCTTCAGACTGGAGAGGTCAGTTTTCATTCCAATCCCAAAGAAAGGCAATGCCGAAGAATGTTCAAATTACTGAACAATTGCACTCATTTCACACACTAGCAAAATAATGCTCAAAATTCCCCAAGCCAGGCTTCAACAGTATATCAACCAAGAACATCAGATGTTCAAGTTGGATTTAGAAAAGGCAGAAGAACAACAGATCAAATTGTCAACATCCACTGGATGTTTCTTTGCAGAAAGCAAAGAACTAAAGAGCCTCTTGATGAAAGTGAAAGTGAAAGAGAAGAGTGAAAATGTTGTCTTAAAACTGAACATTCAAAAAACAAAGATCATGGCATCTGGTCCCATCATTTCATAGCAAAAAAAGGGGTAGCAATGCAAACAGCAACAGACTTTATTTTCTTGAGCTCCAAAATCACTGCAGATGGTGACTGCAGCCATGAAATTAAAAGACGCTTGCTCCTTGGAAGAAAAGCTATAACCTACCTAGACAGCATATTAAAAAGTAGAGACGTTACTTTGCCGACAAGTTCTGTCTAGTCAAAGCTATGGTTTTTACAGTAGTCACATGTGGATGTGAGAGTTGGACTATAAAGAAAGCAGAGCACTGAAGAATTGATGCTTTTGAACTGTGGTGTTGGAGAAGACTCTTGAAAGTCCCTTAGACTGCCTGGAGATCCAACCAGCCAATCCTAAAGGAAAGCAGTCCAGACTATTCATTGGAAGGACTGATGCTGAAACTGAAACTCCAATACTTTTGCCACCTGATGAGGAGAAGTGACTACTTAGACAAGACCCTTATGCTGGGAATATTGAAGGCGTTAAGAGAAGGGGATGACAGAAGATGAGATGGTTGATTGGCATCACCAACTCAATGGACATGAGTTTGAGCAAGCTCTGGGCATTGGTGATGAAAAGGCAGCCTGGCTTGCTGCAGTCTGTTAGATTGCTGAGCCGGACATGACTGAGTGACTGAACTGAACTGAACTGGGAGTTTTTAAAATGCCACCCTGAACAGAAAGATATACAGTATTCTACATTCTTGACTTTTACAGTGATAGCTTCTCAGTCCTTGAAATGCTATGCTCCATGTTTAATCAATTAAATCAATTCAGTATTAAAATTGTGGGTCTTTTGTTGTTGTTATAATCAGTTTGTTCAGTACACTTTGCAACTAAAATTAATTCACCATTCATTTGGGATTAATTTTCAATTCAATTTCTTGACCAAATTGCATTTTTATATTAAATTACATTCTTATGGATCTAAGTTGAGTGTGATTATAATGATTAATAAGGCCATGTACTATGTAAATTAATCATAATTGGCCACAATGATTGCTAAGGTAAATCCCATTATAAAATATTGGATTTGAGAAATTGGAGATAGGGTGGTTGGGTGAGGGGCTTTTACATTATCTTATCAATGATTTGTGGAAATACCAATTAACCTTGAAGAATTATCATTTATTTACTCGTAAATTTGTTTCATTTAGCTCAACGTTACTTTAATGAATGAATGAAAATAGGAATTTCAAAATTCTGCTTCAGATAGCAAAAGAATTGTAACAATCTTTTATATAAACCATAATTTCTTACAAGAAAAAACATTCTTCCTATGTAATTTTGGAATGCATTTTATGGAAGAAAGAAGAATAAGAAAATAGGCTATCATCTGGTGTAAATACTTTGTGAATTTCATTCATATGAGCTATAAAATTTTAAAGCAAAGAAATTTCACGCTGGTACAATGGTATTAACTACCGTTTAAAGCAAAATTGACTTTATGAATACATTACAAAATATACATCTAAAGGAAACTCAAGCACACACTCTTTTCTTCACTACTAAATAATCCATAAAAATTTCATTGTAGCTCACTTTTGTACTATATGTTAATGTAAATATTGGGGAGAAGGCTTTGTATAATCTTTTATTCTCCAAGTTGCCTTTATGTAGTCTTCCTCTATTATTTTGCTACCAAACAACATACACAACAGTGGATGGGATGTTTAGTTTTTTTGTGTCAACTTGACTGGCCTATTGGATGCCCATATAGCTTGATGAAACATTATTTCTGGATATGTCTGTGATGCTATCTATGGAATAGATTAGCATTTAATTGGTAGAACAATATGATGGATCATAGAAAAATCAAAATAATTCCAGAAAAAAATATCTACTTCTGCTTCATCAACTACACTAAAACCTTTGACTGTGTGGATCACAAATAACTGTGGAAAATTCTTAAACAGACAGGAATACCAGACCACCTTACCTGCCTCCTGAGACACCTGTATGCAGGTCAGGAAGCAACAGTTAGAATCAGACATGTAACAACTGACTGGTTCAAAATTGGGAAAGGAGTACATCAAGGCTGTATATTGTCACGCTGCTTACTTAACTTATATGCAGAGTACATCATGTGAAATGCCAGGCTGGATGAAGCACAAGCTGGAATCAAGACTGCCAAGAGAAACACCAACAGCCTCAGATATGCAGATGATAACCACTCTAATGGCAGAAAGTGAAAAGAAACTAAAGAACCTCTTGATGAAAGTGAAAGGGGAGATTGAAAGACCTGGCTTAAAACTCAATATTCAAAAAACCTAAGATCATGGCATCCAATCCTATCACTTCATGGCATCCAATCCTATCACTTCATGGCAAATAGATAGGGAAAAAATGGAAACAGTGACAGATTTTATTTTCTTGGGCTCCAAAATCACTGTGGATAGTGACTGCAGCCTTGGAATTAAAAGACACTTGCTACTTGAAAGAAAAGCTATGACAAACCTAGACAGTGTTTTAAAAAGCAGAGACCTCACTTTGCTGACAAAGATCCATGTAGTCAAAGCTATAGTTTTTCCAGTAGTCATGTTCAGATGTGAGAGTTGTGCCACAATGAAGACTGAACACCCAAGAATTGCTGGAAAGGACTTTGGAGAGTCCTTTGGACATCGAGATCAAACCAGTCAATCCTAAAGGAAATCAACCCTAAATATTCATTGGAAGGACTGATACTGAAGCTGAAGCTCCAAACTTTGGAGGTCTTTATAGTCAAAGCTATGTTTGTTTGTTTGTTTTTTCCAGTAGTCATGCATTGATGTGAGAGTTGGACCATAAAGAAGGCTGAGCAGTGAAGAATTGATACTTCTGAACTGTGGTGCCGGAGAAGACTCTTGAGAGTCTCTTGGACAGCAAGGGCATCAAATCAATCAATTCTAAAGAAAATCAATGTTAAACATTCATTAGAAGGACTGATGCTGAAGCTGAAGTTCCAATTTTTGCCCACCAGATGTGAAGAGTTGACTCATTGGAAAATACCCTGTTGCTGGGAATATTGAAGGCAAGAGAAGGGTGAGACAGAGGATGAGATGGTTGGATGCCATTGCTGACTTAATGAACATGAGTTTGAGCATGCTCAGGGAGATGGTGAAGGACAGGTAAACCTGGCATGCTGCAGTCCATGGGGTCACAAAGAGTCAGACAGGACTTAGTGACTGAACAACAACAGCAACCAAGGAAAGATCACCCTAACTGGTAAGAACACTTCTCATCTAATCTGTTGATGACTTGATTAGAACAGAAAAGTGGAAAAACGGCAAATTTCCTCTCTTTGCTTGAATTGAGACATCCTGTTTTCTTGCTCTGAGACATTAGGCTCTCCTGGTTCTCAAGTTTTAGGACTTTGACTAGGACTTACCACACTGGTTCCTCTAATTCTCAGTCCTTCAAACTGAGACCAACCAACTTTCCTTATTCTCCAGCTTACAGTATGAACACCATGGTCTTCTCAGACTTCATAAATATATAGTACAATTGCTATAATAACTCTCTTCATATATATATATATATATATATATATATATTACTGGTTATGTCTCCTGGAGACTCATGACCAATACAATGGAGGTGTGACACCAAGGGATTTGGGATACATCTTCAATTTCGAAAGCATTTTGCAGGTCAACCAGATAGGTCTACTCCCTAAAGAGGTTGAACCTCTTGCTTTACGAGAACGTAAGTAGTGTCAAGAAAAGCAATTAGTTATTTGGATACATTTGATTGAAAGTAAAAACAAACAAACAAACAAAAACTAACAAATAAAACAATAAGAACTACAAAGTCTTATACTTACTCATTATAGGAAAGTAAAATAATGTTTAAATTTTTTTGGTGGATAAAATTAGGATAGCTTCAGACACAGCAGCATTTTAACTTAACTCCCTTTTGTAGTTCTTTCAGTTCTATTCTATATTGTATTAGGTTCCTAGAATTGTAGTAACAAAATTACTTTAAAAACTTTTCTTTCCTCACAGTTCTGGAGTATAGAAATCCTTTTTTTATAATTTAAATTTATTTATTTGAATTGGAGGTTAATTACTTTATGATATTGTATTGGTTCTGCCACACATTGACATGAATCCACCATGGGCGTACACGTGTTCCCCATCCTGAACCTCGCTCCCACCTCCCTCCCCATCTTAAATCAAGGTGTCAGTAGGGTGATGTTCTCTTGAATACTCAAAGTCCATTTCATGTTTCTCTTAGCTTTTGGTGTTGTTGGCAATCCTTGGTGTTCCAATATCTGTCTCCATTCTTTTGTTATTTTCTCCCTGAGAGTAAGGCATTCAACATAAACTTGTTGAACATCCTTATTTTTGTTAAGTTCTTCAAATATTTGGTACTTTTCAAAAGATATACAGAAAGATTTACCAGAAAATAATGAATAAGCTTGAGCAACTGAGTCGAAAAACTGACCAAGGATAGGATTCAGAACCCTATAGAGTAACTTACAAAGGATCATAGTGCTCTCTGTTTAAATTACAATAATAATTTAAGTGCCAATTTATATACTAATTTTTATTTTTTTTTCCCTCTAATTTTATTTTTAAACTTTACATAATTGTATTAGTTTTGCCAAACATCAAAATGAATCCGCCACAGGTATACATGTGTTCCCCATCCCAAACCCTCCTCCCACCTCCCTCCCCATACCATCCCTCTGGGCCGTCCCAGTGCACCAGCCCCAAGCATCCAGCATCGTGCATCGAACCTGGACTGGCAACTCGTTTCCTACATGATATTTTACATGTTTCATTGCCATTCTCCCAAATCTTCCCACCCTCTCCCTCTCCCACAGAGTCCATAAGACTGTTCTATACATCAGTGTCTCTTTTGCTGTCTCGTACACCGGGTTATTGTTACCATCTTTCTAAATTCCATATATATGCGTTAGTATACTGTGTTTATGTTTTTCCTTCTGGCTTACTTCACTCTATATAATAGGCTCCAGTTTCATCCACCTCATTAGAACTGATTCAAATGTATTCTTTTTAATGGCTGAGTAATACTCCATTGTGTATATGTACCACAGCTTTCTTATCCATTCATCTGCTGATGGACATCTAGGTTGCTTCCATGTCTTGGCTATTATAAACAGTGCTGCGATGAACATTGGGGTACACGTGTCTCTTTCCCTTCTGGTTTTCTCAGTGTGTATGCCCAGCAGTGGGGTTGCTGGATCATAAGGCAGTTCTATTTCCAGTTTTTTAAGGAATCTCCACACTGTTCTCCATAGTGGCTGTACTAGTTTGCATTCCCACCAACAGTGTAAGAGGGTTCCCTTTTCTCCACACCCTCTCCAGCATTTATTATTTGTAGACTTTTGGATCGCAGCCATTCTATATACTAATTTTTAGAGTTCTGTGCACATTATATTATTGACTTTCTAATATTTTAGATTTTTGAGAAGATTATATTATTTTTGGCTATAACATCAATACTATTTATTATGATACAATCATAATTTATTTATCATATTTATTATGTTACAATCAACTGACTTCAAGAGTAATTTTTTTTTAAATTTTGATTGAAGCATTATCATACTTTGATCAATTTGGTCTGACATGAATTGCAGAAAGGGTTTTTATTTAGTTCTGGTCTATGGTCTAGCCATATCCGAACCAGGGAACGTTGTCAGTAATTTTATTAACCATGGAAACTACACTTGGGGTTTATATGTAGAATTATTATTTTTTTTTTTTGGTGGAGCTTTCATTGCACTTGTCAGATTATAGCAAACATTTTGCTCTTTTTTTTTTAAATTGAAGTATAGTTAACTCAAAATTCTGTGTTATTTAACCCATTAGCACAGTGATTCAGCTATACATATTTGTATCTATGTATAAGTAAGAAAACACTGATGTTTACAAAGTAACGAGTATAGTTCCCTGTGCTACAGAGTAGGTCCTTGCCGGTTATATACAATTCCATTTATCAGAGCATGAAAAAGAATAAAATACCTCAGAATAAACCTACCTAAGGAGGGAAAAGACCTGTACTTTAAAATGTACATCCCCTGATGTACTTTTCATTAGGGGACACTGATGAAAAAAAAATCAAAGATGGCACTGGCAAATAGAAAGATAAACTATGTTCTTGGATTGGAAGAATTCATACTGTTAAAATGGCTATGCTACATAAAGAAATCTACACATTCCACTGCAATCCCTATCAAATTGTCAGTGTTATTATTCACAGAACTAGAAAAAAAAGAAAAAAAAAGAAAAATTTGTGCAGAAATACAAAAGACTCTGAATAGACAAAGCAATGTTGGAAAAGAAAAACAGAGCTTGAGGAATCAGGTTCCCTGATTTCAGACTGTACAACAAAGATACAGTAATCCAAACAGTATGGTACTGGCACCAAAATAGAAATAAAGCTTAATTGAAGAGGATAGAAAGCCAATAAATAAACTCATACATGTATACTCAATCAATCTGTAACGAAGGAGATAAGAATATACAAAAGAGAAAAGAAAGCCTCTTCAATAAATGATGCTGGGGAAACTTAACAGCGAAATGTAAAATAACAAAATTAGAACATTCTCTAACACCATACATAAAAATAAATTCAAAGTGGATTAAAGCCCTGCATGTAAGACTGAATATCAGAAAACTCCTAGAGGAAAATCTGGGCAAAACACTTGTTGACATACTGCAGCAATATCTTTTGGGAGCTATCTCCTAAAGTAATGGAAATAAAAACAAAAATAAGCAAATGGGACTTAACTAAACTTAAAAACTTTTGCATAGAAAAGGAAATTGTAAGCAAAACAACAAAAAAAATTGGCAGAAAATATTTGCAAACAATGAAACTGACAATAAATAATATACAAAATATTCTCTAAAATATGCAGCTCAATATCATAAATACAAAAAAAATTTTTAAATGGGCAGAAGATGGAAATAGATAGTTCTCCAAAAATGACATACAGATGGTCAGCAGGCATATGAAAAACTGCTCAATATTTACAATTATCAGAGAAATACAAATAAAGACTACAATGAGGTATCACCTTACATTGGCCAGAATGGCCAGCATTAAAAAGTCCATATGTAGGCAATTTTTTAAAAAGTTTCCTCTAGTTTTCTAGATATGTCCAAATAATTTTAAGCTATAAATTAATTTATTAATATTTTGAGTGTTTCTACCCTGAACGGAGAAGCAGGATGTAAAACTCTCTTATATGAGGAATCCTGATATTTCTCTTCACTGTGGTGCTTTCAGATTCCCTTTGATCAATAAGCACACACATGATGCTTTATTTCTAATTTGCCTTAAGGATTTCATAAAATTGTGGAGGCCTGTGCATAAATGAGATAGACTACTATAGCATATGAGTAAGTACAATGTTGTATATAAAAAATAAAAAATAAATTAAAAATATAAAAACTTAGACCAGAATCTATTTTTTTTTCTGGAGTATAAAAAGGAAATGGAATAGAAAAAGAATGTAAAAATCAGTGTTCAAGAGGTTAAACAACAGCTAGAAAAATAGACAAAAATAAATCTGTCAAGAAAGCCTTTGAGAAAGGGAGAATGGACAGTAAGATGAAAGAAGAGGAGCAAGACAGAGAAGAATTCAGAAACTTTTGCTTTGGTCAATCACAAATCCACATAATCTACTAGAGTACCACTCTTCTATAGTGTTGCTTATTTAGTGCTCACATCCTTGCTAAAGGTTAAGGAATGTATGGAAAATGAGAAAGTTATGACTGGAAATCTTCTGCATGGTAGTCTTCTACTGTTAAGTAATAAACTTTAAATTCTTTAACTTCATCATTGCAGTGTATTACTTTGTCTTGGGTGTAGAAGTTAGAAATATTGAAACTATGGAACTCTTCAGTCTGCTCATCATAAAATTTTATTTCTAGGTAGGGTGAAAAACCAGAGAAGGCGATGGCACCCCACTCCAGTACTCTTGCCTGGAAAATCCCATGGATGGAGAAGCCTGGTAGGCTGCAGTCCATGGGGTCATGAAGAGTCGGACATGACTGAGTGACTTCCCTTTCACTTTTCATTTTCATGCATTGGAGAAGGAAATGGCAACCCACTCCAGTGTACATACCTGGAGAATCCCAGGGACGGGGGAGCCTGGTGGGCTGCCATCTACGGGGTCACACAGAGTTGGACACGACTGAAGTGACTTAGCAGCAACAGTAGGGTAAAAAACAAGTAAGATAGTTATAAGGTTAATTAATGTATTTATTTAAGTCTAGTTAGTAAGGACCCTAACCAAGGAAAAGACAGGATACAGGAAAGGAGCTAGCTTCAGAACAAAGAGTTGGAGGCTATGTACAGCTATTTCAATGAGGAAGGAAAATTCAAAAGAAGAGTGGCTGCTAAATGAAGATTGTAAAACACCAGCAAGAAAGAAAGAAGACTGAAAAATGTTACTATTCTACTCTTTCTTATGGTTTCATGTATTACCCTCCCCCTGTTCTGTTTCAGTGTTCTTGGTGATTTTTACAAAGAATCTTTAAACCTATACTACAGTTAACTCTGGGGCTTCCCTGGTGGCTCAGATGGCAAAGAATCTGCCTGCAATATGGGAGACTTGGGTTCAATCCCTGGGTTGAGAAATTCCTCTGGAAAAGGGAATGACTACCCACTCCAGTAATCTTGCCTGGAGAATTCCACTGAGAGAGGAGTCTAATGGACTACAGCCCATGGTATCGCAACAATCAGACAAGACTGAGCCACTAACACTTTCATTTTCATAGATAACTCTAATTTCTTTGCAAGGTCATTATTTAGCATGTTATCAAAACATTTCTTTTGAAAGGCAATCAAGAAGCTGTACATTTATCCAGAAAGCACATTACCTACTAACACTGAGGCATTTTTTTTCTTGCAAACATTAAACAAACAAATCAGATTTCCTATCTTTCTGCTACAATAATTGAATTATGAAAAGCAGAAATAAGCTGATATGTTGAAATGTTAACACCATATTTCATGCAATTTCATAAATAATTTTACTTGCCAAATTAATTTAGCTGGCCCTGTTATGAGTCCTACCACATGGATGATAAACAGGTGGAAGTGCTATAAACAAAAGATAATGATAAATGGCAGTGTATCAAGTAGTATGTGTAGAGATGTCAAATGAAATGTCCCTGAAGTCAGTGCTAACACGACTGATTTAACAACTTCACCGTCTAGTACACAAAGAGAACAATAGAAAGAATGGAATTAACGAACATGCAAGAGTCTCTTTCCTGTGACACCACACTGGCTAAGAAACAATGAAAAGAGCAGCAGGGATTCATAACCTAAAAAGGACTCAGTTTCTATACTCTGCCCAAAAAGAGCGAAAATGAAATAATTCCAAAATATAATAAGAAATTATACCACAACAAAAGAATTAATACAGATTGAATTTATATAATGAATATAAAATATTTTACAGAATTTTAGCATATAGTAAACACTTAAATCTATTTCTGCTTTATTGACCATGCCAAAGCCTTTGACTGTGTGAATCACAAAAAACTGTGGAAAATTCTGAAAGAGATGGGAATACCAGACCACCTGACCTGCCTCTTGAAAAACTATATGCAGGTCAGGAAGTAACAGTTAGAACTGGACATGGAACAATGACTGGTTCCAAATAGGAAAAGGAGTACATCAAGGCTGTATACTGTCACCCTGTTTATTTAACTTATATGCAGAGTACATCATGAGAAGCGCTGGGCTGGAGGAAGCACAAGCTGGAATCAAGATTGCTGGGAGAAATACCAATAACCTCAGATATGCAAATGACACCACCCTTATGGCAGAAAGTGAAGAATAACTAAAGAACCTCTTGATGAATGTGAAAGAGGAGAGTGAAAAAGTTGGCTTAAAACTCAACATTCAGAAAACTAAGATCATGGCATCTGGTCCCATCACTTCATGGCAAATAGATTGGGAAATAGTGGAAACAGTGGCAGATTTTAATTTTCTGGGCTCCAAAATTACTGCAGATGGTGACTTCAGCCATGAAATAAAAAGATGCTTACTCCTTGGGAGAAAAGTTATGACCAACCTAGACAGCATATCACAAAGCACAGACATTACTTTGTCAACAAAGGTCCATCTAGTCAAGGCTATGGTTTTTCCAGTGGTCATGTATGGATGTGAGACTATAGAGAAAGCTGAGTGCTGAAGAATTGATGCTTTTTTTTTTTTTTTTGAGAAGTTAATAACACTTTTGTTTTTAACATAAGATAATCATTTTATACTGAGAAAAGGTTTATCATGAGTAATAATTCTAGTATAATTATGAAAATAGCTCTAAATCAAAATGTAGAATCCAAAAAATCCCTAAATATTAGAAATGCAAATTTTGAACTGTGGTGTTGGAGAAGACTCTTGAGAGTCCCTTGGGCTGCAAAGAGATCCAACCAGTCCATCCTAAAGATCAGTCCTGGGTGTTCATTGGAAGGACTGATGTTGAAGCTGAAACTCCAATACTTTGGCCACCTGATACTAAGAGCTGACTCATTTGAAAAGACCCTGAACCCTGATGCTGGGAAAGATTGAGGGCAGGGGGAGAAGGGGATGACAGAATATGATATGGTTGGATGGCATCACCGACTCAGTGGACATCGGTTTGGGTAGACTCTGGCAGTTTGCGATGGACAGGGAGGCCTGGCGTGTTGTGGTTCATGGGTTGCAAAGAGTCAGACATGACTGAGCGACTGAACTGAACTGAACTGAAACACTTAAAACACATTACACTTTTGATATTATTATAGTAAAAATGTCACTGTTATTCTGGAAATTGAAATTATATACGATTTCCTAAGTGAAGGAAAATGAGCTTTATTTATTTTTTCTCTATGGGTGGTGGCATTTCCTCAAGTCACACAAGCCATGCAGGCTTGATTAAGAGGTTCAAGGTAACAGATGACCTATTTTGAAACTATACTTTATGAAGAGGGATACATTGTTAGTCATTCTTTTGAAGCAGGGAAGAATAAACCTGACTCCATACTAGATCTATTTCTTTTACATTTTCCTCGTGGCTCAGCTGGTAAAGAATCCACCTGCAATGCAGGGGACCTGGGCTTGATCCCTGGGTTGGGAATATCCCCCAGAGAAGGGAACAGCTACACACTCCAGTATTCTGGCCTGGAGAATTCCATGAATTGTATAGTCCATGGGGTCACAAAGAGACAGACATGATTAAGCAACTTTCACATTCATGTTCACATTGCATTTTATTGTTTTTGCTATGGCAACTCACTCCAGTATTCTTGCCTGGAGAATCCTGTGGACAGAGAAGCCTGTTGGGCTGCTGTCCATGGGGTTGCATGGAGTCGGACACGATTTGAAGCAACTTAGCATGCATGCATTGGAGAAGGAAATGGCAACCCACTCCAGTATTCTTGCCTGGAGAATCCCAGGGATGGCAGAGCCTGGTGGGCTGCCATCTATGGGGTTGCACAGAGTCGGACATGACTGAAACGACTTAGCATGCATAGCATAGCATGCAATCACTAAAGGAACAATTTCTATGCTCTTCTCCTAGTAGAATATTGGGCACCTACTGACCTGGAGATTCATATTCTGGTGTCATATCTTTTTGCCTTTTCATATTGTTCATGGGGTTGTCGAGGCAAGAGTACTGAAGAGGTTTGCCATTTTCTTCCCAGTGGACCACATTTTGTCAGAACTCTTACAATAACCATTCCACTGTGGATGTGTCTGGCAGTGAAATTAAAGTTGATGCTATAAAAAAGAATATCAATAGGAAACTGAAATGTTACCATGAATCAAGGTAAATTGGATGTGGTCAAACACAGGAGATGGCAAGAATGAACATCGGCATTTTAGGAATCAGTCAAATAGACAGGAATGGGTAATTTAATTCAGGTGACCAATATATCTACTACTGTGGGCAAGAATCCATTAGAAGAAATGGAGTAGCTCTCATGGTCTACAGAAGTTGGAAATGCAGTATTTGAGTGCAATTTCAAAAACAACAGAATGTTCTCAGTTCGTTTCCAAGGCAAATCATTCAACATGACAGTAGTCCAAGTCTATGCCCTAACCTCTGATGCTGAAGAAGCAGAAATTGAATGGTTCTATGAAGATCTACAAGACTTTCTAGGACTAACACCAAAAAAAAAAGATGTCCTTCTATTCATAGGGGATTGGAATGCAAAAGTAGTCACTACCACTACCTGGAGTGAAGGGAAAGTTTGACTTGGAGTACAAAATGAAGCTGGGCAAAGGCTAACAGATTTCTGCCAAGAGAACACACTGATCATAGCAAACACCCTCGTCCAACAACACAAGAGACATTTGTACACATGCACATCACCAGACAGTCAACACAGAAATCAGACTGATTATATTCTTTGTAGCCAAAGATGGAAAGCTCAACACAGTCAGCAAAAACAAGACCTGGAGCTGACTTTGGCTCCTTTTACTTCTCCTTACTATAAAATTCAGACTTAAATTGAAAGTATGGACCGTTCAGGTATGACCTAAATCAAATTCCTTATGATTATACAGTGGAGGTGATGAATAGTTTCAAGGGATTAGATCTGGTAGACAAAGTCTCTGAAGAACTGTGGATGGAGGTTTGTAACACTGTAGAGGAGGCAGTGACCAAAACCATCCCCAAGAAAAAGAAATGCAAGAAGACAAAATGATTGTCTGAGGAGGCCTTACAAATAGTTGAGAAAAGAAGAGAAGTGAAAGGCAACAGAGAAATGGAAAGATATACCAAACTGAATACCGAGTTCTAGAGAATAGCAAGGAGAGATAAGAAGCCTTCTTAAGTGAACAATGCAAAGAAATAGATAAAAATAATAGAATGGGAAAGACTAGAGATCTCTTCAAGAAAATTGGAGATAACAGGGGAACATTTCATGCAAAGATTGTTACAAGAAAGGCCAGACACAGTAAAGAACTAGCAGAAACAAAACAGATTAACAAGAAGCGGCAAGAAAATGCAGAACTATAAAAAAAATGATGTTAATAACCTGGAAAACCATGATGGAGAAGTAACTCACCTAGAGCCAGACATCTTGGAGTATATAGGCAAATGGGCCTTTGGAAGCATTACTATGAGCAAAGGTGGTGGGGGTGACAAAATTCCAACTGAGCTATTTCAAATCTTAAAGATGGTGCTGTTAAAGGGTTGCACTCAATATACTAACAAATTTGTAAAGCTCAGCAGCGGCCACAGGACTGGAAAATGTCAGGTTTCATTCCAATCCAAAAGAAAGGAAATGCCAAAGAAGATTCAAACTACCATAAAACTGTACTCATTTCACATGCTAGTAAGGTACTGCTCAAAATCTTTTAAGCTAGGATTCAACAGTATGTGAATTGAGGACATCCAGATGTACAAGCTAGATTTAGAGAAGGCAGAGTAACCAGAGATCAAATTGGTAACATCCATTGGATCATGGAGAAAGCAAGAGGATTCCAGAAAAAGCATCTATTTCTCCTTCATTGACTATGCTTAACCTTTGTGTGGATCACAACTAGCTGTGGAAAATTCTTAAAGAGATGGGAATACCAGGCCAACTTAACTGTCTCCTGAAAAACATGTATGCAGGTCAAGAAACAAGTCCAGTTAGAACTGGACATGAAACAATTGACTGGTTCAAAATTGGGAAGGGAGGATGACAAGACTGTATATTGTCACCTGCTTATTTAGCTTATGCAGAGTACACCATGCGAAATGCCAGGCTGGATGAATCAGAAGCTAGAAGCAAGATTGTTTGGAGAAATGTCAACAGTTATCAACTACGCAGATGGTACCACTTTATTGGCAGAAAGTGAAGAGGAACAAGAGAGCCTCTTGATGAAGGTGAAAGAGGAGAGTGAAAAAAAAATTGGCTTAAAACTCAACATTCAAAAAACTAAGATCATGGCATCCAGTTCCATCACTTCATTGTAAATAGAAGGGAAAAAGTGGAAACTGAGAAACTTTATTTTCTTGGGCTCCAAAATCACTGTGGACTGTTACTGCAGCCATGAAATTTAAAAAATGCTTCTCCTTGGAAGAAAATGACAGACCTAGACAGCATACTCAAAACCAGAGACATCACTGCTGACAAAGGTCGCTAAAATGAAAGCTATGGTTTTTCCAGTAGTCATGTATGGATGTGAGAGTTGCACCATGAAGAAGGCTGAGTGCAGAATAACTGATGCTGTCAAATTGTGGTGGAAAAGATTCTTGAACAGCAAGGAGATCACACCAGTCAATCTTAAAGGAAATCAACCCTGAATATTCATTGGAAGGACTGATGCTAAAGCTGAAGTTCCAATAATTTGTCCACCTGACACGAAGAGCTGACTCATTGGTAAAGACCCTGGTGCTGGGAAAGACAAGGCAAGAAGAGAAAGGGGCCATAGAGAATGAGATTGTTAGATGGCATTACCAACTCAATGGACATGTGTTTGCACAAACTCCAGGAGGTAGTAAAGGACAAGGAAGCCTTGCATGCTGCAGTCCATGGGGTCACAAAGAGTAGCATATGACTTAGTGACTGAACAACAACAGTCCCTAAAAGGATGATGTCTATAGCTTAAGGTATACATAATGGCCAATTTCCTGGAATCTCGCTTTCCATGTCTGAAAGTTAAGCTAAAATACCTTTGTTTAAGCTCACAGGAACCATCCTGACCAGGCCCATCTGTGAATCACTTTAGGAAAGAAGAAATTAACACATCCTCTCTGGAGTCTGTTTGGAACCACAAAATATTTGCGACATCTTAGTCTTTTTTATTTTACCTCTTCACTGCCCCATCTTTGTATTATATAAGTAACTAGAATCCAAACCTGGCAAAATGATTCATTGGGCCACTGCCTTCTATGTTTGTTGGCTTTCTGATTAAAGTTGTTATCCCTTGCCCCAACATCTTGTCTCTTGATATTTTGGCCTGAGGTGTGACAAGCAATACAAGCTTAGACTCAGTAATGCTTTGGGGAAACACTGTGGTATGTAGAAAGAGATATATGTATGTTTGTTTGTTTTTCCTTCATTTAACAAATATTTTACTTTGGCCACAGAGCAAGATATAGACAGACATGGTCCCTGTCCTCAAAAAGCTTTAAATCTCAGAGAACATAGAGCCCTGACTGAATTCTAGCCCTACCACTGTATTAGATAGATTTTGAACAGATGCTGAAACTTCAGGGGATATGGATTATGTGGTTATTTTTTTCTTTTCTTTTTGTTTTTGGTAGATGAATTATATGAGTACTTATCCTATTTGGTTGTTGTGGAAATTTAATGAAATAAGGTCCACAATGCTTGGCTCTATATCTGTCATATAGTAAACATTTCTTTCACGTTCTTTTCCAGATACAGAGCCAGTAAATAATGTGACAGGCACAGAATGACAGAAGCACAAATAAAATCTTGATTGATCTTAATAACAGCTGAGGTGACAAGGCATGTTGTTGACAATTTTATTTTTTATCAAGGATTGATATTTTGGCAAGGGTTTATTAAATTTTTGAAAAGTAAAATTTAAGATTAAGAATGTTATTGTTCATAGGTAGATTTGAGTTCAACTACTGAAATCACCATGTTTGTGTATGAAAGTTGTCTATCCACTATACTGTACTGTGAACTTCAAATATTTCATTAAATCTTGAAATTTAGCTATAGTAAGTCCTGTGTACTACTTCCTTTGTTCTTGGGTATTTTCAAAGAACCTCATTCGGAATAGTATAGGACTATGATCAGGTGTAGGCTATGTTCACAGGAACTATGAGACATTAAGCATTTCACATGGGATTAAAGTCTGTTCTTGATCTTTCATTTAACTGCATCATGTTAATGCTCAGACTCCCCTTCATGGATCTCAGCCTTGTTGTTAGGGTGTCTGTTGCTGAGTCATGTCTGACTCTTTGCAACCCCATAGACTGCAGCACTCAAAGCTTCCTCATCCTTCACTATCTCCCAGAGTTTGCTCAAATTTATGTCCATTGCATTGGTGATGCTATCTAACCATCTTATCTTGTCATCCTCTTCTTCTTCTTTTACCTTTATTCTTTCCCAGCATTCGGGTTTTTTCCAGTGAGTTAAGCTTTCCTAAAGATAGAGATATAGAAAATTTCCTTGATCTGAATGAATATATTCCTTATTATTTTTTTAAAATCCTTTTCAATTCTATTTAAAGTATTATAATGTTAATATTTTAGGGCTTCCTAGGTGGCTCAGTGGGATGGGTAAAGAATCCACCTGTGATTCAGGAGATGCAGGTTTGATCTTCGGGTCAGGAAGATCCCCTGGAGGAGGGTATGGCAACCAATTCCAATATTCTTATTTGTAGAACCCCATGGACAGAAAAGCTTGGCAGGCTACAGTCCTTAGGGTTGCAAAGAGTTGGACATGATGGAAGTGGCTGAGCACACACATGATATTATTCACATTTTAAATTGGCTATACTCAAGGTGAAATTACAAACTGCAGTGTGGAAGCCAGTCATTTTAGATTGCAGAAGGTAAGGTCAGAAGCTTAAAGTGAGAAAAATAAAAGAAGATACATTACCTATATTTATCTTCCATCTGCTCAGAAACTATTCAGATTGCCAACATACTGATGCATCATTTACTTATAATAATGTGTTAATCACAATAATGAGCAATCAATTTTCAGATGTTAAATGAACACTCAGAATAGGAAACCCTGTCATTTAGAAGGCCAGCTAATGAGAGCAAGGTAGAAAAATTGCCTGATTAGGCAGTTGACTTTTTTAATACAAATGTTTGTGTCACTATGAATTTTGAGTCTGCTAAACAACTTAGCTTCTTTATGCTAATTTTCAGCAAATTAAAGAGGACAGTTTTTTAACAGGGAGCTTCAAGGGCAACTGCTTCATTGAGAACTTGCTTTGTGCATAGTTGATGCTCAGTAAGCACTCAGTCAGTTCAGTCGCTCAGTCATGTCCAACTCTTTGCAACCCCATGGACTGCAGTAAGCACTGGACAGAAATAAACTGGTATAATTAGAGGGACATGGAGAATAGGAAACTGATAACCTCATCTGAGTGAAACTGAAAAACGGCAGCACAAAATTCAGCAGGTTGATTTTGTTGGAAATATTCACATCTTATAAGAATCTGTATAAAGATATTTATTCAGTTCAGTTCAATCTCTCAGTCATATCTGACTCTTTGTGACCCCATGAATTGCAGCACGCCAGGCCTCCCTGTCCATCACCAACTCCCGGAGTTCACTCAGACTCACGTCCATCAAGTCGGTGATGCCATCCAGCCATCTCATCCTCTGTTGTCCCCTTCTCCTCTTGCCCCCAATCCCTCCCAGCATCAGTCTTTTCCAATGAGTCAACTCTTCCCATGAGGTGGCCAAAGTATTGGAGTTTAAGCTTTAGCATCATTCCTTCCAAAGAACACCCAGGACTGATCTCCTTTAGAATGGACTGGTTGGATCTCCTTGCAGTCCAAGGGACTCTCAAGAGTCTTCTCCAACACCACACTTCAAAAGCATCAATTCTTGGGTGCTCAGCCTTCTTCACAGTCCTACTCTCACATCCATACATGACCACTGGAAAAACCATAGCCTTGACTAGACGGATCTTTGTTGGCAAAGTAATGTCTCTGCTTTTGAATATGCTATCTAGGTTGGTCATAACTTTCCTTCCAAGGAGTAAGCGTCTTTTAATCTCATGGCTGCTCACCATCTGCAGTGATTTTGGAGCCCCAAAATATAAAGTCTGACACTGTTTCCACTGTTTCCCCATCTATTTCCCATGAAGTGATGGGATCAGATGCCATGATCTTAGTTTTCTGAATGTTGAGTTTTAAGCCAACCTTTTCACTCTCCTCTTTCACTTTCATCAAGAGGCTTTTTAGTTCCTCTTCACTTTCTGCCATAAGGGTGGTGTCATCTGCATATCTGAGGTTATTGATATTTCTCCCGGCAATCTTGATTCCAGCTTGTGTTTCTTCCAGCCCAGCGTTTCTCATGATGTACTCTGCATATAAATTAAATAAACAGGGTGACAATATACAGCCTTGATATACTCCTTTTCCTATTTGGAACCAGTCTGTTGTTCCATGTCCAGTTCTAACTGTTGCTTCCTGACCTGCATATAGGTTTCTCAAGAGGCAGGTCAGGTGGTCTGGTATTCCCATCTCTCAAAATTTTCCACAGTTTTTTGTGATACACACAAAGGCTTTGGCATAGTCAATAAAGCATATATTTATTAGGTTGGTGCAAAGTAATTGTGATTTTACACTGTTTAACTGCTGTTTGATATTGGAATACATTCTTAAATAAATATGGTTATGTTATACATCAATTTCATGTGCATTTCTCGCTTCATGTTTTTTTGCTAATGATTTATTTCTTGCTGTTTATTTTATATTTATTTTAGACTATAGAAATTATTCTAGACAAGAAGCAAATTCTAGTCATTTTTTTATTCGAGTTCAAAATGGGCCATAAATCAGTGGAGACAACTTATGACATCAACAATGCATTTGGCCCAGGGACTGCTAATGAACATACAGTGCAGTGGTGACTCAAGAAATTTTGCAAGGGTGACTAGAGCCTTGAAGACGAGGAGTGAAGTGGCTGGCCATTGGCAATTGATAACAACCAGTTGAGAGGATCATTGAAGCTGATCTTCTTACAACTAAATGAGAAGTTGCCAAAGAACTCAACGTTGACCATTATATGGTCACTTGGAATTTGAAACAAATTGAAAAGGTGAAAAAGCTTGATAAATGAGTGCCTCATAAGCTAAGTGAATATAAAAAAAAAATTCATTGTTTCAAAGTGTCGTTTTCTCTTATTCTATGCAACAACAATGAATCATTTCTCAATTGGATTGTGATTTGAGTTGAAAAGTGGATTTTATAGAACAACTGGCAATGACCAGCTTAGTGGCTGGACTGAGAAGACAATCCAAAGCACTTCCTAAAGCCAAGCTTGCACCAAAAAAAGGTAACAGGCACTGTTTGGTGGTCTGTTGCTAGTCTGAGCTTTCTGAATTCCGGCAAAACCATTACATCTGAGAAGAGTGCTTACCAAATTGATGAGATGCACTGAAAACACTTCAATGTCTGCAGTCAGCATCGGTCAACAGAAAGGGTCCAGTTCTTCCCCATTACAATGCCTGATTGCGTGTCATACAACCAATGCTTCAAAAGTTGAATGGACTGGACAACGAAGTTTTGCCTCATCTGTCATAATCACCTGACCTTTCACCAACCACATACCACTTCTTCAAATATCTTAACAACCATTTGCAGGGAAAACACTTCCACAACCAGGAGGAGGCAGAAAATATTTCCCAAGAGTTCATTGAATCCTGAAGCATGATTTTTATGCTACCAGAATAAAAAACTTATTTTCCTTTTGCAGAAACGTGTTGATTATAATAGTTCCTATTTTGATTAATAAAGATATATTTGAGCCTAGTTATAATGATTTAAAATTCAGGGTCCAGATTTGCAGTTACTTTGTACCAACATAACAGAATAGGTTATCCCTGGTGGCTCAGATGGTAAAGAATCTGCCTACAATGACCCAGGTTCGATCCCTGAGTCAGGAAGAGTCCCTCGAGAAGGGAATGAAAACCCACTCCAGTATTCTTGTCTGGAGAATTCCATGGATAGAGGAGCCTGGCAGGCTATAGTCCATGGGGTCTCAAAGACTCAGACATGACTGAGTGACTCACTTTCACTTCAATAGAATGTATTTATAAAAATATATAAAATCTATATATAGATAGAACTGATAGTCTCTCTCTCTCTCTCTCTATATATATATATATACACACACACACATATAAATATATATATATATATATTCTTGTATCTGAAACAAAAATTTCTGTTTTCTTTGGGAGTAATTTGGCAACGTCTTATGGATGAGAAGTCTTTACTTTCATAGATTGTCCCACAATAATAGACTTTGCTTGCTTACAAATTGTAACCATGTTTCTTGTGACATAAACAATCCATGGTCTAGAGCAGAGTTTGATAAATACAGCCTGCAAAGTCCAGTCTGCCATCTGATTTTGCACAGTCTGTGAATTAAGGATGGTTTATAAACCATTTAGAATAGTTGAGAGTAGTTGAAATAATTCAAAAGAATAATAACTTTCTGGCACATGACAATTATAATAAATTGAAATTTCAATGTCCATAAATGAAATTTTAATATACCACAGCTACCTGTATTAATTTACGTATAATCTGCAGCTGTGTTCTTTTTTTTTTTTTTTTCCCTCTACATTGGCAGAGCTGAGTATAGAGACAATTTGGCTGGCAAAATAAAAAATATTTATTATGTGATACTTTGTTGAATGGGGGTTCCCTGGTGGCTTAGAGGGTAAAGAATCTGACGGCTCTTCAGGTGACCCATGTTTGATCCCTGGGTCAGGAAGATCTACTAGAGAAGGGAATGGCTACCACTCCAATATTCTTGCCCAGAGTATTCCATGGACAGAATAGGTGGGCTACAGTCCATGGGGTCACACAGAGTCAGACACGACTGCGTGACTACCACTTTCACTATTTTTCACTTTGTTGAATAATTCTTCAACTCCAGTCTGGAAATTATAGTGTAGAATGTAAGTACCATGGGGACAAGGATGACATGTAGCATGGAAATCAAATTCTATCCTTATTCTGCTAGTAGATGAAATGGTGCAAACTAACTCTCCATCTCTGCTTAGCCATCTTAAAACTCTGAAATAATATTCAGTTTCATATTTTATGCTTAATCTGATTCTGCTTTAAAATGAATAGGCTCACTTTTATTGATTAATGTTCAATATTTATTCATCTTGTACCCAGAATTCTCAGTTCAAATGGAAGAATTATGCTGAATTTTATCTGGGTATTGTGTTTGGATACTTGTGAATTAATTAAGGCTTTGTGACCCTTTATCTTGCGCTACTTTGCTGTCCTCATTGGTGGGACATGCTTCCTTAGGTCTTTCATGTTGAGTGCAAAATTGAGATACTGCATGCATTCTCACCTAGCATGCCCAATATATAATCTCATTATACTCAACATGCTATTATAACAATAACTATTAATATAATGATCATATTAATATACAACAGACTTATTGAATACCCTTTGTCCCTGTGCAAATACTTTATTAACACACTCAATCCTCATAATAATCCTGTAGTCTATATATTCTTTTATCTCCATTCTGCAAAAAAGGAAACAGATGCAAAAAAGATTTCATAAGTGGTTGTAACTTTCTTTAAACCCCTCTATTTCCAAACTCTATGAAATTCAAGACCTCTGAAGCCAAACTTGAAATAATTTTGGAGGAGTGTCAAGATCACAGTGCTGCTGTCTGGGGCTGGTGAACTTCCCTTTATCCCTTTAATGTTGCATTGGGATGCTGTGATTAAATGACGATGTCTTTGGGTGCATCTGTTGATAAGATATTATATTATTGCTCTATAGATAAAACTATCCAAATATCATAAAGACTAAATGCTTTAGTTCTTAGGACATTGAAAAGGGAGAAGGTATCAGATGCAGGCCTTTCCACAGAGTTTTGAATGACTTTGTAAAGAGGCTTTGTTAGTGATTCAATAGTATCATATTGCTGATGTGAATAATTTGACACTCTCCCTATATCTGAGCAAAATGGGACTGTCTTGTGAAATACAGTTCATTTGCATAATGTTCCTCCCAAGATAAAATCTACATGGTTATGCAAACACTACATATGTTTAGAACTTAGATGCATTATGCATGCCTATTTAAGAGGTTCAACTGTTGGAATATTAATTTGTCTTTTTAATTTTTTTCTTGCTTATAGTATTTCTCCCAGCCTTCTTCCTTATCTTCAACTCAATACAGGGGCCAGACATTTGTATTTTCATGCCTCAGCGAAAACTGTAATGCAGAGGTCAAAATTAGAAGATACTCAGAGACAGTATTTTCTTGTAAGTGATGGGAGAGAAGTGAGTCTTTTGATTTTAGATAGAGTAAACTGGAAACTAGATAGCATATTGAAAAGCAGAGACATTACTTGGCCAACAAAGGTCCGTCTAGTCAAGGCTATGGTTTTTCCAGTGGTCATGTATGGATGTGAGAGTTGGACTGTGAAGAAAGCTGAGTGCCAAAGAATTGATGCTTTTGAACTGTGATGTTGGAGAAGACTCTTGCGGGTCCCTTGGACTGCAAGGAGATCCAACCAGTCCATTCTAAAGGAGATCAGCCCTAGGTGTCCTTTGGAAGGAATGATGCTAAAGCTGAAACTCCAGTACTTTGGCCACCTCATGTGAAGAGTTGACTCATTGGAAAAGACTCTGATGCTGGGAGGGATTGGGGGCAGGAAGAAAAGGGGACGACAGAGGATGAGATGGCTGGATGGCATCACTGACTCGATGGACGTGAGTCTGAGTGAACTCCGGGAGTTGGTGATGGACAGGGATGCCTGGCGTGCTGCGATTCATGGGGTCGCAAAGAGTGGGACACGACTGAGTGACTGAACTGAAATGAATTGAACTGAAACTGGAAACTCTCTGATCCTGAAAAGACCACAAGGCACCAGGAACTGCCCTACTGAGGGTTTCCCATTTTCCTGTAAAATCCCCAGGGATGTTGGAAGAGTTCAGAGGGAAATGGCTGAACTCTAGGCAGAGGGAGTTTCTCGATCTCAGGAAAGATGTCTTTCATCCAGCATAGAATGAGTACAGCCCAGCTTTTGGATATCTAGAACCCATCCTGGGTCAGACACTGAGGTGACTAGAAGTGACTGTGATAAAAACTCCTTCCTTTTCCTAAGTACTACATAGGCCTCCTTGTATGTATGTGTGTTCACTAAGTTGCTTCGGACCTGTCCATGTCCAACTCTGCAACACTATGGACTGTAGCCTGCCAGCCTCCTCTGTCCCTGGGATTCTCCAGGCAAGGATTCTAGAGTGGGTTGCCATGCCCAGGGATCCTCTTCCAGGGGATCTTTCTGACCCAGGGATCAAACCTACATCTCTTATGTCTCCTGCATTGACAAGTGAGTTCTTTATCACTAGCCCCACCTGACAAGACAGGCCTCTTTGTAGGAGGATGATAAGGAAAGAACTAGTCCTAAACTTAATTTCTAAGAATGAATTTTACTCTATTCTAGCAGAAAAGAGGCCTATATTTGTATTTAATTAGATTTAAAGCAAACTAATGTGACATTTCTCTCACACTTGAGATTGTGGACTAAAATCTAGTAGGCACTAGATTTAGCAGTCTATGTAGTTACTACATACATATGTATGTGCAAAATAAATCCTTCTTTGGAATATTCCTAGCCACTTGCCTTCAGGTCATACTCCCTCTGATTCACATAAAACTATGCCTAAGTGAGAATGAAAAGGATTATCCAATTGACAAACATGTAAACTCTAATTTCACAGCAATGCTGCAAGAAAAATGACAACTTGGCTCCATCTGTAAAGAGGAACAGCATGTGCCTCAATATGTTTTTCGTATGTATTTCCATTAGTTTTAGATGGTTTACCTGAGGCTTTTCTTTTACCCATTGTTTCAGTTGTTTTTTCTCCTTAATATGGATGAAGATCTAGGATATTTGCGTTCTTAATCTATCTTTCCAACTGAGTCATAGTACAGCCTCTAGCAGCCATTTACTTTCTTCCCTCTGGAATGCAGCAGTCAGAAATACCCACCGAGACCTGAGAATACATACGATATTCCTACTTAATCATTATTGGTGAAGGTTTTGAGATTTTCTAATGAAAACTTTGATCACAGGCAGTGTATTGTAATTTAAT
This sequence comes from Bos indicus x Bos taurus, assembly GCF_003369695.1. Taxonomy (NCBI): domain Eukaryota; kingdom Metazoa; phylum Chordata; class Mammalia; order Artiodactyla; family Bovidae; genus Bos; species Bos indicus x Bos taurus. The sequence goes on from NC_040086.1 coordinate 33,541,375, forward strand.
TTGAAACTATTATCCTACTTTATTCTCCTTTCAGAAGGACATGTAGGAATCAAACTTTGTGTTAGGTAACACACTTTGTGAGGTAAATAGCAAAGAACTATGAATAAAAGTGGAACATTACAGATTCCATTCAGACCAGGCAAAATGACCCATTCTACAAAAAGTAAAGAAATTTAATTCAGTATAAGCTGAACTACAAAGAGAGAAAGTGTTACCTTCTAGCAACTATTTAGGCATTTCTTTAATAATATGCTACATTTTAGACTGGACTTTTCTTACCTCAACTTACTGAAGTTTTGTATAGTCTAAATGATTTGACTTGGTGCTTTTGAATGCTGTGCAACAATAGATATGCAGAGATTAGAAAATTCTGTTTTTTTTTTTTTTCGTTCTAGAGATCCAATAACAATACAATATAGAATTTCAATTTTTACATAAATAGTCACTATCCATGGCAGCGTTTGGAAAGGCTACTGTGTGGCCTGATCTCATTTTAGAGAAGTTATATTTTAGACGTGATTTGGATATTTGAAAACCATTAATAAATCCCAGGTTCTGTCTGTAAACAGAATAAAGCAGGTTGAGCTATATACAATATGCTGTTCTTAACAACCACCTGCCTCCCAAAATTCAATATGGCTGATCATTGATTTCTTGTGAACCATAGAGAAGCACTTCTCTGAAAATAGGGGGAATCAATAAAGGAAAGCAAGATGTGATATGAGAGCTATTTCTAATTTCTCATTTTTCAGGGTTTAAAAAATTCTTTAAATTTTGTTGAATGAAATATTCTTTAAATTCTGTAGTACCTTTACAAGTTTCAAAAGTTTCATAAATATGATTTCATACAGTTGCATAATAACCCCTCTTTTTTAATTCCCTTCTCTATAATCCCTAGTAACCACTAGTTTGTTCTTTGTATGTGTCTGCCGCTTTTTATCCACTAGTTTGTTGTATTTTTTTTTTTTTTTTTAGATTCCATGCAGTATTCACCTTTCTCTGTCTGACTTATTTCTAGTAGCCTGATGCCCTCCAAATCCACACACACAAATGCAAAATTTTGTTCTTTCATGGCTGATGAAAAGCCCTAATTTCTAAAACTATGCCCCAATAATAGTGTATACTGTCAGAAATATTTCCACAAGTAACAGCTTTTTTAGGTCCCTTTCTTTACCTTATTTGTCTTTACTTATTTTTTAAACTAAAATATTCTTGGGAATATGAATTTTTTAAATATAAATTTATTTATTTTAATTGGAAGTTAATTACTTTACAATATTGTATTGGTTTTGCCAAACATCAACATGAATACACCACAGGTGTACACGTGTTCCCCATCCTGAACCCCCCTCCCTCCTCCCTCCCCATACCATCCCTCTGGGTCATCCCAGTGCACCAGCCCCAAGCATCCAGTATCATGCATTGAACCTGGACTGGCAACTCGCTTCATATATGATATTATACATGTTTCAATACCATTCTCCCAAATCATCCCACTCTCTCCCTCTCCTACAGAGTCCAAAAGACTGCCCTATACATCTGTGTCTCTTTTGTTGTCTCACTTACAGGGTTATCATTACCATCTTTCTAAATTCCATATATATGCATTAGTATACTGTATTCGTGTTTTTCTTTCTGGCTTACTTCACTCTGTATAATAGGCTCCAGTTTCATCCACCTCATTAGAACTGATTCAAATGTATTCTTTTTAATGGCTGAATAATTGGGTATATGTACCTCAGCTTTATTATCCATTCTTCTGCTGATGGATAACTAGGTTGCTTCCATGTCCTGGCTATTATAAACAGTGCTGTGATGAACATTGGGGTACATGTGTCTCTTTCAATTCTGGTTTCCTCGGTGTGTATGCCCAGTAGTGGGATTGCTGGGTCATAAGGTAGTTCTATTTCCAGTTTTTTAAGGAATCTCCACACTGTTCTCCATAGTGGCTGTATTAGTTTTCAGTCCCACCAAGAGTGTAAGAGGGTTCCCTTTTCTCCACACCCTCTCCAGCATTTATTGCTTGTAGACTTTTGGATAGCAGCCATTCTGACTGGTGTGAAATGGTACCTCATAGTGGTTTAGATTTGCATTTCTCTGATAATGAGTGATGTTGAGCATCTTTTCATGTGTTTGTTAGCCATCTGTATATCTTCTTTGGAGAAATGTCTGTTTAGTTCTTTGGCCTATTTTTTGATTGGGTCATTTATTTTTCTGGAGTTGAGCTGTAGGAGTTTCTTATATATTTTTGAGATTAGTTGTTTGTCAGTTGCTTCATTTGCTATTATTTTCTCCCATTCTGAAGGCTGCCTTTTCACCTTGCTTATAGTTTCCTTTGTTGTGCAGAAGCTTTTAAGTTTAATTAGGTTCTATTTGTTTATTTTTGCTTTTATTTCCAATATTCTGGGTGGTGGGTCATAGAGGATCCTGCTGTGATGTATGTCAGAGAGTGTTTTGCCTATGTTCTCCTCTAGGAGTTTTATAGTTTCTGGTCTTACGTTGAGATCTTTAATCCATTTTGAGTTTATTTTTGTGTATGGTGTTAGAAAGTGTTCTAGTTTCATTCTTTTACAAGTGGTTGACCAGATTTCCCCATACCACTTGTTAAAGAGATTGTCTTTAATCCATTGTATATTCTTGCCTCCTTTGTCAAAGATAAGGTGTCCATAGGTGCGTGAATTTATCTCTGGGCTTTCTATTTTGTTCCATTGATTAATATTTCTGTCTTTGTGCCAGTACCATACTGTCTTGATGACTATGGCTTTGTAGTAGAGCCTGAAGTCAGGCAAGTTGATTCCTCCAGTTCCATTCTTCTTTCTCAAGATTGCTTTGGCTATTAGGGTTTTTTTGTATTTCCATACAAATTTTGAAATTATTTGTTCTAGCTCTGTGAAGAATACCATTGGTAGCTTGATAGGGATTACGTTGAATCTATAGATTGCTTTGGGTAGTATACTCATTTTCACTAAATTGATTCTTCCGATCCATGAACATGGTATATTTTGCCATCTATTATTGTGCTCTTTGATTTCTTTCACCCCAGTGTTTTATAGTTTTCTATATATAGGTCTTTAGTTTCTTTAGGTAGATATATTCTTAAGTATTTTATTCTTTTAGTTGCAATGGTGAGTGGAATTGTTTCCTTAATTTCTCTATTTTCTCATTATTAGTGTATAGGAATGCAAGGAATTCTGTGTGTTGATTTTATATCCTGAAACTTTACTATATTAATTGATTAGTTCTAGTAATTTTCTGGCGGAGTCTTTAGGGTTTTCTATGTAGAGGATCATGTCATCTGCAAACAGTGAGAGTTTTACTTCTTCTTTTCCAATTTGGATTCCTTTTATTTCCTTTTCTGCTCAGATTGCTGTGGCCAAAACTTCCTAAACTATGTTGAATAGTAGTGGTGAAAGTGGGCACCCTTGTCTTGTTTCTGAGAGCTAACACCTATCCTACCAAGCTCTTCCAGAAAATAGCAGAGGAGGGTAAACTTCTAAACTCATTCTCTCAGGCCACCATCACCCTAATACCAAAACCTGACAAAGATGCCACAAAAAAAGAAAACTACAGGCCAATATCACTGATGAACATAGATGCAAAAATCCTTAACAAAATTCTAGCAATCAGAATCCAATAACACATTAAAAAGATCATACACCATGACCAAGTGGGCTTTATCCCAAGGATGCAAGGTTTCTTCAATATCCACAAATCAATCAATGTAATACACCACATTAAAAAATTGAAAAATAAAAGCCATATGATTATCTCAATAGTTGCAGAGAAAGCCTTTGACAAAATTCAACATCCATTTATGATAAAAACTCTCCAGAAAGCAGGAATAGAAGGAACATACCTCAACATAATAAAAGCTATAGAAGACAAACCTACAGCAAACATTATCCTAAATGGTGAAATATTATTTATTTTAACTGATCAAATCTTCAAGGTGGATTTTTTAGTTGTGTTGGGAGCTGAATAGATAGGAATAAAAAGTGTCTGCTTTAACATGAAAACCGTTTGAAAGGTAACTGAGGACTTGTGGGTGAGTGGGGGAAAAATGCAAGTGCCTCCTTCCCCGCAGTTCTTAGGAGCTCTTCTGTTCATAGGATTGTATGTTCCTGTTAACACCATTAAGTTTCTTCAAGGTGTTTCTTTGGCAAATACTTTGATGATATTGAACTCTATACATATTGAAATCCTGGTAGTCTGATGGCCAATATGTCCCTCAATTTGTAGTCTAAAGCTTATTTATTTTATTTTTAGTATCCTTCTCTATGAACCAAATTACAATCAATTTTTAAACAGGTTATGTTTAAAGATTTGTTCTACTCATAGAAACAAGAGAGTACAATGTTACATGACTTCAGAACAGTCTGCATTGATTAAGTAAAAGGCTCTTTTGTTTCTGTGTAAAATTGATAAGTTAATATTTTTTTTATTCAAAAATGAAATATAACGAAGATGATACTATCTAAATGGTTACTGGTAAGATTAGATTGTGTGTGTATCAATTAGGCTATAATCTGGCACACAGGGCTAAATAAGTATCATTTTTAAAATTAATATTCAATTAAATATTCATTAGGCATCTAGTATATGTCATGTAGTGTCCTTGGCACTAAAGGAACAACAGCAAAACAAATAAACAACATATCTAAATAAAACTTACACCTTGAATTATAAGATTTAGCTATTATTACTGGCTATCATTCCTTAAAGCAAGCAAAGAAGGCTCTTCGTTGTCAAACTGACTAAAAAATACAAATGGTAGAGGAAGTTATAAAACTGCATTTTGCTATGGGAGATTTATTTTATTCATTTTAATATATGTGTAACCAATAGCTGGACTTCATTCGTGGCTCAGGGAGAAAAGAATCTGCCTGCAATGTGGGAGACCTGGGTTCGATCCCTGGATTGGGAAGATTCCCTGGAGAAGGGCATGGTAACCCACTCCAGTGTTTTTGCCTGAACAATCCGCATGGACAAAGGAGCCTGGTGGGCTACAGTCCATGGGGTTGCAGAGTCAGACACTTAGACACTGAGTGACTAAGCACAGCACAATAGCTAAGATAAAATACCTAAAATAATTAAGAATAAGAGTTTGCCAAAGACTGGGTCAAAATAGTATGCCTTGTTGCCTACTGCATTTCAGATCATTTGTCAGTAGTTCCCACTGTGTCGTTGACATATTTTACTTTTTCATCATGAACACAAATCTCCTTAAAACCTGAAAGAACACATTTCATCATTTGGCATTGCTTTCAGTAGTTAATCTAATGGGAGTTTATCCATTCTGCTAAAACAGGAAGAGGTCTTTAATAATTATACAATCAAAAGAACAACTAAAATAAAATAAACCCTGTAAAATTTTACTAATATTTTATAGACATAAATAACACCTTTTAAAATATTACAATATACTTCTCATTTCTTGGAAATTATTTCAACTATTTTTCATGGCTTTACTCACATCTTTATTTAGTAAAATCAGATTAACTTTGGCTAACTCATCTATTCTTTCAACAACTCTTCTTCAGGCAACAGACTAATTGATTCCTTTAACCTTCTTTAATAGGTCAGGAGGAGAAAGCATACTTTTGAAAAATTTTTGGATTAGATGATTTATTTGGCAAAATGAAACAATTACAGAATTTTAAAGTAGAAAGAGACAATATGGATTATCAAAAACAGCAGCCCTCAGGCTTTATTTTTAAGATTTTTCTTTGGGTGTGGACTGTTTTTAAAGTCTTTACTGAATTTGTTACAATATTACTTCTGTTATAATTTTTTGGCCCCAAACAAATCTTAATCTTAGCTCCCCAACCAGGAATCAAACCTGCGCCTCCTGAATTGGAAGGTGAAGTCTCAACCCCTGGACTTTCAGGGAAACCCCCAGGCTTTGTTTCTAAGCTAAATACTTTTTCTTCAAATAAAAACAATATGTAAGAGTCCAAAATGTAAAAGAGATAAGAAGTGAGGTGAGGTTCTCCGATTGAAATGAGGTGCAAGCCCTGGAGCTCAACTTCTGTGGTAGTGGCAATTACCACAGAATTCACTCCTTGCCAAGAAACTCAGATTTAAACGTCCCTGACCAAATTTCAGGTCCTGGATTTCACGCTTAAATTTTGGTCTGAAGGGAAAAATATATTTGTTTAAAATCAGAGAGCAAGTACAAACAGTGCCCAGAGTAAAACCAAAGTCTTCAGAGGGCTACACAAGTTTTATTTTTTTCTTTATATTGTTGCTGTTTAATTGCTACGTTATCTGACTCTGCAACCTCATGGACTGTGGTCTGCCAGGCTCCTCTGTCTATGGGATTTTCCAGGCAAGAAAGCTGGAGTGGGTTACCATTTCCTTCCCCACAGGATCTTCCTGATCCAGGGATCAAAGCCAAGTTTTCTGTATTAGCAGACAGATTCTTTACCACTGAACCACCATATTAGGACATAGTATTTTGCATTGTAATTAAATTGAAGGTTAAGCCTTCAAAATACTATGCACTGTAATTAAATTGATTCTTTTTTTTAAATTTTATTTTATTTTTAAACTTTACATAATTGTATTAGTTTTGCCAAATATCAAAATGAATCCATCACAGGTATACATTGCTCCCCATCCTGAACCCTCCTCCCTCCTCCCTCCCCATACCATCCCTCTGGGTCATCCCAGTGCACTAGCCCCAAGCATCCAGTATCGTGCATTGAACCTGGACTGGCACCTCGTTTCATACATGATATTTTACATGTTTCAATGCCATTCTCCCAAATCTTCCCAATTGATTCTTTACAGATTCTTTACCATCTGAGCTACCAGGAGGTTCTTGGTAGCTCAGACGATAATTTTTAAATTTTTGTGTTGCTTGTATTTTTACTCCACAGTGACACTGTTTTCTCATTCTCTTCAAAATCTTCTGGATATCTATGAGTCTCATTGGAGTTTGGTCTATTACATAAAAGCTACAACCCTCTTTCCTTGATACAAGCCCCTCTCTATCTTGTGAAATTGATGTGGGTCATGACCCAGGAATCTTTGAAGCCCAATTTAAGATGCATGTCTTCGAGATTCTAAAAAAAAATTTTATTTACTGCAAGAGTGCTCTGCCTTACAGTTTTCTGAGGTCTTAATGATATTTTCTGCAGTCTTACCTTGACTTCATTTTTGAATGAATTTTTTTTCCCCTGAGAGCATCCTGGGTTTGATATCTCCTCAGAAGTTTGTTTATTAAATAAGCATATTTTGGCATCTAAAGAGATTAAAAATAAGGAAAAGTTTTATATTCAAAACTGTGAAGTCTTTATTCCTTTATATATAACAGCTTTTTATTTCACCTGTTTTTTTTTTCAGTTTTACTGTAGTATAGTTGACAAATACAATTGTAATATATTTCAAGTATACAACAGAGTGATTTGATGTACATAACATCGTTAATGGATTCCTAAAATTGAGCTACTATACAACCATCACTTCACCTATTTACATTTTTTGGTGTGCATGAAAACACAAGTTTTACTCTCTTAGCACATTTCAATTATATAATATAGTATTATCTGCCAAGGGCTTCCCAGGTGGCACTAGTGGTAAGGAATCCACGTGCCAATGTAGAAGATGTAAAAGATGCAGATTTGATTCCTGGGTCAGGAAGATCCCCTTGAAGAAGGGCGTGGCAACTCACTCCAGTATTCTTGCCTGGAGAATTCCATGGAGAAGGGAGCTGGTGTGCTGCTGTCCATAGGACTGCCAAGACTCAGACATGACTGAAGAGACATAGCATGTACTCATGCATTATCCACTAAGATCCCCATGTTATGCAGTAGATCCTTAGACCTTATTCATTCTATAACTGAAATTTTACTTCCTTTTACTAACCTCTCCCATTTTCATCTCCCAGCCCTGAGCAACCATAATTCTATTCTGTTCCCATAAGTTCCTCTTTTTTCGTTTTACAGTCCACATATAAACAATAGCATGCAGTATTTTTCTGTCTTGGTCTGGCTTATTTCACTAACATTAGGCCCTTACGGGTCCATTCATGTCATTGCAAATGGGAATATTCGCTTTTTTTTGAGGCTGAATATTTATTCAGTTGTGTATCTATGTGTGTGTGTGTGTAGTTGTGTACCAATGTGTGTGTGTATGTGTGTATACACACATGCTCAGTTGCTTCAGTCATGTCCAACTCTTTGCAACCCTATGGACTATAGTCTACCAGGCTCTTCTGTCCATGGGGATTCCCCAGGCAAGAATACTGGAGTAGGTTGCCATTTCCTCTTCCAGGGAAGGAGGAACCCAGGTCTCATGTCTCCTGCATTGACAGGTGGGTTCTTTACCACTAGCACCACTTGGAAAGCCTATAAATGTATATCTCTGTGTGTGTATGTGTGTGTGTATTTGATATCTTTATTAGTGCATCTGTTGATGGATAAAGTTGTTGTCTTATCTTGGATATTATAAATAATACTGCAATGATCATGGCAGAGCAGATATCTCTTCAACATAATTATTCTGTTCCCTTTGGATGCATATGAAGTGGATCATATAGTAGTTCATTTCATCATCTTGAGGAATCTCTATACTGCTTTTAACAGTGACAGTACCAGTTTATATTCCCAACAATTCTCCATCATTCATCTGTATTTTGGTCACTTTCCTATGAGGCTTCACAGACATTCTTCTTAGTGTTCTTTAGACTTCTGCTAATGGTCTCAAGGACTTTCAGAGTCTGCTCATCATTCTTTCCTAAAGTTTGTTTTAGGTTTAATTACACCAGCATTCCCCTGCTCTGGACACAACTGATGCATATCAAGCTCTCTCAAAGTTGTTGTTCAGCCGCTATGTCATGTCTGACTCTGCAACCCCATGAACTGCAGCTTGCCGAACTTCCCTGTTCTTCGCAATCTCCCTGAGTTTGCTCAAATTCATGCCATCTGATCATCTCATCCTCTGTCCCCTGCTTGTCCTCTTGCCCTCAATATTTCCCAACATCAGAGTCTCTTCCAATGAGTCAGTTCTTCACAGCAGGTGACCAAAGTATTGGAGCTGCATCATTAGTCCCTCCAATAAATATTCAGGGTTGATGTTCCTTAGGATTGACTGGTTTGTTCTCCTTTTTAAGGGGCTCTCAAGAGTCTTCTCCAGCACCACAGTTCAAAAGCATACAACTGATGCATATCAATCCATCCTAAAGTTAGTGACATATCACAACAACAATCATTTATTAATATTATTACTTATGGCTTTGGGAACCAACTCTGCTTAGGCTAGGTAGTTCTACTTAGGGGTCTCTCATCAGGTTGTAGCCAGACAATGGCTGGATCTGGAGTCATCTCTAAGGCTTTTTACATATCATGCAGCTGATGATGATGACAGTTGATGGCTGTTGTTTGGAATCTCAACTTCATTCTTCCATGTGGCCTAGTCTTTCTTTCAATATAGTGACTGGATTGCAAAAGCAAGTTCCACAGGAAGGAAACAGACAGAAGTCTTATGCCACAATAGGAATACTTGAAAAAAATTGACTATCTCAATGTTTTGGTGTTTGAAAATAGATAGATTTTGTGACCTAGCCTCAGAAATCACATAGCATCACTTCCACTGTATAAGTCAAGGCTATAACAACATTTCATCAAAATTCAAGGAAAAAGGACAACAGCTCCTCTTCTAGATGGAGAGGTAGAAAGGTCACAAAAAGGAGCCCATCAATAACAGGATGGTGTTACACAGGTCTTTGGAAAAATACAATCAGTTACAAGCATAGGACAAAACGTTAGCTATAATGTACCACAGAGCAATAAGCATTAGAATCATGTTTTAAATTAATAATGCTTTAAACCAAGCATTAAATTATTTCATATTAGATGCATAAATAGCTTAATGTATTTATTAAAAATAAAAAGCAAATATTTGCCACAATAGGAATACTTGAAAAACTTGACTATCTCAATGTTTTGATGTTTGAAAATAGACAGATCTTACAAAATGTATGATAGTCCCTGCTGGGAGAAAGTAAATATTTCACAATAAATGAGATGAGTCATATTCAGTGGGACAAATAAATATCTCAGACAGTCTTTGAGAGATAAAACAGTCTGAATATGAAAAGAATAACTTCCATACTAAATTCCAAGATATAGTAATGTGATAAGACAATTTCTGAAAAACTAAAATTTCTGACTTTTAAAACTCTCTGTTAAAAGGTCTTTCTCTTTTCTTCCAGATATTTTATCATATGACAAAGAATATTAAAATAAAGTAAAACCTAATTACTTTAAATGTTGCAGCTGCTTTTGGGCAGCAACTCAATCTGCTTTCAAGTACAGACTGGAAAAATCCTCTTACCCTTTCTTGTGGGAGAGGCTAATGGGAGTAGATTAATGAGTTTCAAACTATTAGAACTTTAAGACTTTGGCATCAGAAGTCAGGTTTTACTTAAGTCATAATTGCATGAGGTATGAGTAGATGACCATCTTAGAGAGTACCTTTTAATAGCCCCTTTCTTTTATGAAGTCAAACATACCTATTACCGTAGCTCTACTTGTACACTTTTCCCTTCCTGTTCCCTTGAGCTTAGCCCTTTAAAGAATTTCATAAAAGGAAAATATATATTGCATGTCTAGTATGTGTGAGGCTCTGTGCAGGTCATTTTAACATGGTGTCTTATTATTATTATTTTTTTCTCATGGCCTCTCTGGTATAAGTGTTCTTATCACCACTTTATTGTAGTATTTTGTTTGCTTCTTTGATTGCTGTTTGATTTTATTTGAAAATTATTTTTATGAATTGCTACAGGCATGTAAAGGCATAGAAAAGCATATAATGAACACCTGCATATGTATCACCTAGCTTAAATGAAATATTTCAAATTAAATTGAAATCTGCCCTGTAGCTTTTCATGATTCCATTTCTCTCATTCTCATCTAAAAAGTAATTACTAAGAATTTACCACTCCTATACATAAACTATTTTATATGCTTCTGAATATTTTCAAATGTAAAAGATGTTATCATGCTTTCTGCAGCATTTTTTTCCTAAAATTATGTTTTAACTTTTAACCATGTTCATGCAAGAGATGTTTATTTGTTTTTATTTTACTGCTGTGAAAACTTATAATGTTACTATTATTTATCTGCTCTTTTATTTTGATAGATATTTATACCATTAAACTTTTTTCATCAGTACAAATCTTGTTGCCATCGTTTATTAACTTCTGCTATTCTTTCAAAATATAAATGAATTTTGTTTTGGTTAAATCAACATTTACTCTACACATTATAATGAATATTAAAAATACTATTTATTACTAAACCACATAGTATTCTGTGATTAGCTTTCTTCTTTTTTTTTACTACTTTTCTTCCCTCATGTTATTGTTGGATGAAGAGGTGTGAGGCAGGGCAAGTCTGTTTATGAATATTTTAATTGTTTTATTAAATTTAAAAGGATGTATTTTAGAAAAATATGAATAGTACATTGATAAAGATTGACTTATTAATGAAAAAAATGTGTCAAAGAGAAAGAAAAGCAAAAAATGAGAGATGAGTAACATACCTTGAATACTACACACTATATGTATTCATTTATGTTTACATTTTTCTAGATACTAGATACCCTCTACTTTAGTATTTCCAGTACAAAATAAACTCCTTTGCCCCTATATCTTCCCTGGTGGCTCAGATGGCAAAGAATGCCTGCAATGAAGGGGACTTGGGTTTGATCCCTAGGTCAAGAAGATCCCCTGGAGTAGGAAATAGCAACCTACTCCAGTAGTGTTGCCTGGAGAATTCCATGGACAGAGGAGCCTGGCAAGCTACAGTCCATGGTGTTGCAAAGAGTTGGACTAAACTGAGGGACTAATACACAACTTCCTACCCACTTTCTTTGTTTCCCTTCTTTAGTATGGAGAACAATGGCCTCCAAATATGTACAGCTCCTAATCCTTAGAACCTGTAAATATGTTATCCTACAGTGCAAAGACAATTAAACAAACAAACAAACAAAAAACACACTTTACAAATGTGATTAATGGTATGCAACTTGACATAGGGAGATTGTCTTGGATTATTCAGGTGGATCCATTCTGAGTGAATGAAAGTCACTCAGTCATGTCTGACTCTGCGACCCCATGGACTGTAGCCCGCCAGGCCCCTCTGGCCATGGAATTCTCCAGGCAAGAATACTGGAGTGGGTAGCCATTCCCTTCTCCAGGGGATCTGAGTCCTTAAAATTCAACAATCTTTTCTGCCTGGGTTACAGAAAGAGAGGGAGATATGATTATGATAAAGAGAGAGAGATTCAATGCTGCTAGTATTGAACAGCCTCAATGTCATTTGGTCATGGGGCTCTGAACCAAAAATGTGGTATATTTAGAACTGAAAAAGAAAACCAATTCTTCTCCAGAGTCTCCAGAAAGGAACATAGTGCTGGCTATACCTTGATATTAGCCCAGTGAGATCTGTGTTGGCTTTCTGACTTACACAACTGTGAAGTAATAAATTTGCATTATTTATGCTGATCAATTTGCTGCTGCTGCTAAGTCGCTTCAGTCGTGTCCAACTCTGTGTGACCCCATAGACGGAAGACCACCAGGCTCCCCTGTCCCTGGGATTCTCTAGGCAAGAACACTGGAGTGGGTTGCCATTTCCTTCTCTAATGCATGGGTTGCCATTTCCTTCTCTAATGCATGCAAGTGAAAGGTGAAAGTGAAGTCGCTCAGTCGTGTCCGACTCTTAGCGACCCCATGGACTACAGCCTATCAGGCTCGTCCATCCATGGGATTTTCCAGGCAAGAGTACTGGAGTGGGGTGCCATTGCCTTCTCTGATCAATTTGCTATTGTAATATAAAAAACTAGTATACTTTCACAGCTAACTTTCTTGAAAAAGACATCTCTTGTTGCCATCAACATTAATTTACATTGACTTTTCTTTTTACCCTACTTTTATTAGGCTTATTTCCTCATCACTCTATTAATTTGTTATCAAAGACATCTTTAACTTAGGTCTCCTAAATTTAAGTATCATTTCTCTATTCTTATTTTAACTGCCCCCTTAGTGTTACTGGATACAGTTTATCATTTTTCCCTTATTGAAACAGTGCTATTTTGAATTTAGCAGAAAAATCACATGCACAGTTTTCTTCTTCTTACTTTCCTTTCATGGTTTTGCGAATTCTTTCCATGTCTATAAATACAACATTTAGTATTTACCCTGTCAAACTTTAATAACTGTTTATTTATCCTTCTCATGTGGATATCTAGTATTTCAAATAAATGATCAAAATGAAATTCCTAATTTGTGCCAAACCTTCTTTCCTCACTCATTTGGTTGCTCAAGCAAATCCCTAGGAATCATCCTCGATTTATATTTCACTAACCCCTCACATTCACTCTCATGGAAAATACTGTATACACTACTTCTAATCTGTCCATTTCTCTCTGTTACGTTTGTCACTGCTTTAATTCAAATCATTACCATCCCATGCTTGGACATCACATATTCTTCTGATAGGTCTACTTTGCTTCTGCTCATTCTACCTCCTTCCCCACATGAAGAGTCCATTCATCACATAGTAATGTTTAAAAATGTAAGCATATAACTTCATTTTCCTACTTAGAACACTCAAATGGAATCACATTTTATTGACAATAAAATTCAAACTTTAACCTGATTTATCAACTGTATATTATATAACTTTTTGCCTTTCTGGCTTCAAGTCAGATTCTTCCCCTAATGCTCTAATCTTCAACTATAGTGTCTTTTGAAATTATTATTTCTTCTGCATATAATTGTCTTTCCACAAGATATTCACCCGGTTGACATATTTTTATCACACTGATATCAGTTTAAAGATGAGATCTTACAAAGACAGTCCTTCTCTGGTCATAAAACAAAAAGTAGTCATCTTATCAGTATCATGCTGCTGCTGCTGCTAAGTCGCTTCAGTCGTGTCCGACTCTGTGCAACCCCATAGACGGTAGCCCACCAGGCTCCCCCATCCTTGGGATTCTCCAGGCAAGAACACTGGAGTGGGTTGCCATTTCCTTCTCCAATGCATGAAAGTGAGAAGTGAAAGCAAAGTCGCTCAGTCGTGTCAGACTCTCAGTGACCCCAAGGACTGCAGCCCACCAGGCTCGTCCATCCATGGGATTTTCCAGGCAAGAGTACTGGAGTGGGGTGCCATTGCCTTCTCCGATCAGTATCATAGTCCCTTTGAATTCTTGACATAGTATTTATCAATATTTTTTTCTTTGCATACACGTTGATGTTTTATCTACTCTCCACTAGAATGCGAGTTACATGATGACAGAGATCTCATCTGTTCACTGTTCACTAAGATCCCCACATCTTAGAAGAATGTTTTTCATATATTGTACTCTCAATTGGTGTTGCATGAGAGAATTAGATTCCTTCCAATTTCAAAAGTCTAAATTCTATGCATATGTAAGATTATGAACTAAAAGACTGTTCAAATATGAGTAGTATTTTGTTACTATCTACATGAATGCATTCATAATCTGACTCAAAATCATTATCACTAACATAAAGGGGGTATCAATTTATTTCAGTCAGATGTTTTAGAAAGAATTTCAGATGGAATATCTTGACATCTGAATCCTAGGCTTTGTTCTACCCTTATCTCATATTAGAACTTCATCTCCCTGAATCTTTTTACTAATCTAGAAAATGATAGGGTGAATATGATAATTCAATGCACTGCAACTAATAAATGATGATGCTGGTGAAGGAATATTATCTTGATTTATTATTCACCTTCATTTTTCTCTCTGGTAGCAACCACTGTCTGTGTTTTACAAAGATTACAGCTAAATCAATAAAGATAGGTGGCTGTATTACCCAGTCTCTTTACTATCTAGAGAAAATAAATGTTAGTCTTATAGGAATGTTTTTCCTATAATATTATGTGGCTTTAATGTTTAAAATTATTTCCTAGGATTCTATCTTTAATGAAAACAATCATATTTCTTATAAAATTAAACCTATGTATTATCCTTGAACATATTTTCATTATAATTACTTTGAATGGATGAAGTGATTCTGAATAGAGAATACTCCTGAATTTGTAACCATGACCAGAGTGGTATGGGCCAAAAAAGAAGACATAACATCACTTTAGAAAGTATTTTCTTGCCATAAGATAAAATATTTCATTTTTCAAGTTGCTTCACCTATATGTTAATTAGTTTCTTTAAAATATAACAAATATTCATGAGACTTCACACATTCTCACACAAAGATTCCCTAACACACAATGAAATCTAAACTGCTTTTTAAACTCAGTGATACATCTGTAGATGTTGATAAAATGCATCATATCTATGAATAGAAGTTTCTCTCCTCAATACCTTTTCTATCACAAGATATTTAATAAAATGGGAGTGCTTATTGTCAGGGAAATTTAATTATTTTTAGCATATCATGCAATTTACTAGCTTTCCACCACCAGTTCAGTTCAGTCGCTCAGTCGTGTCTGACTCTTTGTGACCCCATGAACTGCAGCACACCAGGCCTCTCTGTTCATCACCAACTCCCAGAGTTTACCCAAACTCATGTCCATTCAGTCAGTGATGCCATCCAACCATCTCATCCTCTGTCATCCCCTTCTCCTCCTGCCCTCAGTCTTTCCCAGTATCAGGGTATTTTCAAATGAGTTGGCTCTTCGAATCAGGTGGACAAACTATTGGAGTTTTAGCTTCAATATGATTCCTTCCAATGAACACCAGGACTGATTTCCTTTAGGATGGACTGGTTGGATCTCCTTGTAGTCCAAGGGACTCTCAAGAGTCTTCTCCAACACCACAGTTCAAAAGCATCAATTCTTTGGTGCTCAGCTTTCTTTATAGTCCAACTCTCACATCCACACATGACTACTGGAAAAACCATAGCCTTGACTAGATGGACCTTTGTTGACAAAGTAATCTCTCTGCTTTTTAATGTGCTGTCTAGGTTGGTCATAACTTTCCTTCCAAGGAATAAGCATCTTTTAATTTCATGGCTGCAGTCACCATCTGCAGTGATTTCCAACATCAGACAGGGCCAAATAGTATATGAAAGTGCTGAGTAATCTGATTACAAGTTGTTGAATGTAGAGAGAGAATGTCCGGGAAAATAAAAGATGCAATTATCAGCTTGCTCTTTCCTACTTCATAAATCACAAGTTGCCAAGTACAAGATTGACATATGGGCTTCCCTGGTGGCTCAGCTGGTAAAGACAGAATCTGCCTGCAGTGCGGGAGACCTGGGTTCAATCCGTGGCTTCGATCTCTGGGTTGGGAAGATCCCTTGGAAAAGGGAAAAGCTACCCACTCCAGTATTCTGGCCTGGAGAATTCCATTATCTGTATGGTACATGGGGTCGCAAAGAGTCAGACATGACTGAGTGACTTTCACTTAAGTTCACTTCAAGATCAAAATATAATGGGATCAGGCAATTGTCAGTTTTTATGAATACATTTTGAAGGCCACGCACGTAACAGTTTTCAATCTCAGACTCAAATCTCATGGAGATATACCAGCTTCCTACTTCATCCCAGACTGTGTTTTTTACAACCATACAGATTTAGTAAATTTATTCCCTTTGTCATGCCCCCTTTTAAATCTCTACCCTATGTTTAAAATTTCAAATCTGGCACTTGTGTGAATAGTTGTTATGATGAATGAGTTAATTTCAAGAAGATATATAAAAATTATTCTGATAAAAGTGTACTCTGAAATAAACAGAACTGATGATAGTATAAACTAGTAGAATTATGTTAGAAAGCAATCTGTTATTCAGGAATATTACCCATATCACACAATTAGTAATTCATTACTGATTTTGTTTTTTCTAAATCTATCCTTTTTTTTTTTTCTGCCACTGTATTATTTTTAAGCAAGTTCCAAACAACATATCACTTCATCTCTAAAATTCAATACATTCTAAGACATGCATTGAGGTTAAAAAACCAACTACAACAATCATAATAGCACTCTGAAATAAAATTAAATTCTTTAATAGCTCGTACAAACAGTAACTGTCTACATTTTCCTGATTGGCTTAAAAACCTCCTCTACACACCGTTTCTTATTTTTATAAAAAATATGTATTGAAATTGGTTGCTGTGTCTCTTAAATCTCTTTTACTTTGTGCTGCTGCTGCTACTGATGAGTTGCTTTAGTCATGTCCGACTCTGTGCGACCCCATAGATGGCAGCCCACCAGGCTCCTCTCTCTCTGGGATTCTCCAGGCAAGAATACTGGAGTGGTCCACCATTTCCTTCTCCAATGCATGCATACATGCTAAGTCACTTCAGTCGTGTCCGACTCTGTGCAACCCTATGGACAGCAGCCCACCAGGCTCCTCCGTCTACAGGATTCTCTAGGCAAGAATACTGGAGTGGGTTGCCATTTCCTTCTCCATTACTTTATGCTAAGTGAAGTAAATTAATAAATAAATCTCTTTTATTTTATGATTTTGTTGTCAATCTCTTGGAAGTGGGATATAGATAATTGCTTCTGTGCTTGTATGCTTGTTCTTGCATTTACTTAAATATGGAGAAGGCAATGGCAACCCACTCCAGTACTCTTCCCTGGAAAATCCCATGGACGAAGGAGCCTGGTGGGCCACAGTCCATGGGGTCGCTAAGAGTCGGACACGACTGAGAAACTTCACTCTCACTTTTCACTTGCCTGCAGTGTAGAAGGAAATGGCAACCCACTCCAGTGTTCTTGCCTGGAGAATCCCAGGGACGGGGGAGCCTCGTGGGCTGACGTCTATGGGGTCACACGGACTTGGACACGACTGAAGTGACTTAACAGCAGCAGCAAACTATGTGAATTTATTTTATCTTTTAAAATAAATTCATTATATTAAATAAAAACAAATATATATAAAAACAAATTCTAGTTTGACTAAAAGTTGTAGTTTAACTAAAAATGGAACATTCCAGGTTCAAAAGCAAAAATTTTGCCATTATTTAATTAAAGAAATATGGCAAGTACTGATTTTTAGTATTTAATTTATTTATTTGTTCTAAGTAATATATAGTTAGGCTACATTTTTTACCCTCTCTTTTCTTCATCTCCCATGGTACACATCGGCAACCTCAAATTCCAGTAAGGTGGTTTTTTTTTTTTTTTTCTCTCATGTTCTGTTTCCCTAGTATAATTAGCTTTGTAAGTCTCTACTAGTGTATTTAAGAAATTTACTGTAATTAATTTGAGTCAGGGAGTGATGCTACATATTTCTCTGACATAGCCAGATATTGAATTGCCCACAGTAACTCCATTTTCTAATAAGCAAGCTGGGTTAGAGAAGGAACTGAAAGAGTAGAACATGCTGACTAATAACTCATTTCCAGTGTACTTTCCCAGTGTGCATTGTCATTGGAAAAGAGAGGTTCAAACTGGTTTATGAAGTGAATGCACAGTTTTACATTATATCCAACAGCATAAGAAACAACAACAAAAAAAGAAACACTCAATCTCTGCCAACGGTTTTCCATTGCTGCAGAGCTTCCATATTACCATTCCCTACCTTGGTGAGTGGGTAGATTCTGAGCCCTAGAAAATTCTCTGCTCTAGATACCATGGCTATCTTTATCTCCAACCTTCCATAACTTAACACTCCTCTTCAATACACATCCTTCCATGAAAACACTCCAAAAAGAGATTATTTTGCTATGAACTAACGAAAAAAAATAAGTTCCTTTTTTATACTTTTTGCTTATATATATTGTTGCTTCCACAATAGGCAAAATTAAATACGGTCAGAGTCTCCCCAGCTTCCCTGGAGGCTCAGTGGTAAAGAATCCACCTGCAATGCAGGAGACTCAGGTTTGATCATTGGGTTGGGAAGGTCTCCTGGACAAGGAAATGACAACCTACTTCGGTACTCTTGCCTGGAAAATCCCATTGACAGAGGAACCTGGCAAGCTATAGTTCATGGAGTTGTAAAAGAGTTATACATAACTGAGTGACGAAACAATAAGTGTTTCCTGCTTGTTCCTTTCACTCACTTTTCTCAGAAATTCTGTAGATATCTACATCTCCAAACCATCCAGTCCAGAGCTGTCAAGGGCGCTGATAATCTTGTTTCTCCTCTACTGTCAAACACTTTCCATCCTTCAAAAGTTACAAAATATCAGTTATGAAATAAAGTCACAAGGATGTAATGTACAGCATGGTGACTATAGTTACTAATAAGTTATTGTATATTTTCAAGTTGCTAAAAAACTAAATGTTAAATGTTCTCATCAAAAGAAAAAAATATGTTGCAATTATGTATGGTGATGGACATGAATTAAATTTATATGCTGATGATTTTGCAATACAAAAACTGTGGAATCATTGTTTGCATACCTGAAACTAATATAATGTTCAGTTCAGTTCAGTTCAGTCACATAGTCATGTCTGACTCTTTGTGACCCCATGGACAGCAGCATGCCAGGCTTCCTGGTCTATCATCAATACCCAGAGCTTACTCAAACTCATGTCCATTGAGTTGGTGATACCATCCAACCATCTCATCCTCTGTCATCCCCTATTCCTCCCACCTATAGTCTTTCCCAGCATCAGGGTCTTTTCCAATGAGTCAGTTCTTTGCATCAGGTGGCCAGAGGATTGGAGTTTCAGCTTCAACATCAGTCTTTTCAATGAATATTCAGGACTGATTTCCTTTAGATTGACTGGTTGGATCTCCTTGCAGACCAAGGGACTCTCAAGAGTCTTCTCTAACACCACAGTTCAAAAGCATCAATTCTTCAGTGCTCAGCTTTCTTTATAGTCCAACTCTCAAATCCATACATGACTTCTGGAAAAACCATAGCTTTGACTAGAAGGACCTTTGTTGTTAAAGTAATGTCTCTGCTTTTAAATATGCTGTCTAGGTTTTTTGTAGGTTTTCTTCCAAGGATCAAGTGTCTTTTGATTTCATGGCTGCAGTCACTGTCTGCAGTGATTTTCAGATCAGATCAGATCAGATCAGTCGCTCAGTCGTGTCCGACTCTTTGCGACCCCATCAGTTGCAGCAGGCCAGGCCTACCTGTCCATCACCAATTCCTGGAGTTCACTGAGACTCACATCCATCGAGTCAGTGATGCCATCCAGCCATCTCATCCTCTGTCGCCCCCTTCTCCTCTGCCCCCAATCTCTTCCAGCATCAGAGTATTCTCCAATGAGTCAAGTCTTCGCATGAGGTGGCCAGAGTACTGGAGTTTCAGCTTTAGCATCATTCCTTCCAAAGAAATCCCGGGGCTGATCTCCTTCAGAATGGACTGGTTGGATCTCCTTGCAGTCCAAGGGACTCTCAAGAGTCTTCTCCAACACCACACTTCAAAAGCATCAATTCTTTGGTGCTCAGCCTTCTTCACAGTCCAACTCTCACATCCATACATGACCACTGGAAAAACCATAGCCTTGACTAGACGGACCTTTGTTGGCAAAGTAAAGTCTCTGCTTTTGAATATGCTATCTAGGTTGGTCATAACTTTCCTTCCAAGGAGTAAGCGTCTTTTAATTTCGTGGCTGCAGTCACCATCTGTAGTGATTTTGGAGCCCAGAAAAATAATGTCTGATACTGTTTCTACTGTTTCCCCATCTATTTCCCATGAAGTGATGGGACCGGATGCCATGATCTTCATTTTCTGAATGTTGAGCTTTAAGCCAACTTTTTCACTCTCCACTTTCACTTTCATCAAGAGGCTTTTCAGTTCCTCTTCACTTTCTGCCATAAGGGTGGTGTCATCTGCATATCTGAGGTTATTGATATTTCTCCTGGCAATCTTGATTCCAGCTTGTGTTTCTTCCAGCCCAGCGTTTCTCATGATGTACTTTGCATATAAGTTAAATAAACAGGGTGACAATATACAGCCTTGACGAACTCCTTTTCCTCTTTGGAACCAGTCTGTTGTTCCATGTCCAGTTCTAACTGTTGTTTCCTGACCTGCATATAGGTTTCTCAAGAGGCAGGTCAAGTGGTCTGGTATTCCCATCTCTTTCAGAATTTTCCACAGTTTACTGTGATCCACACAGTCAAAGGCTTTGGCATAGTCAGTAAAGCAGAAATAGATGTTTTTCTGGAACTCTCTTGCTTTTTCCATGATCCAGCGGATGTTGGCAATTTGATCTCTGGTTCCTCTGCCTTTTCTAAAACCAGCTTGAACATCAAGAAGTTCACAGTTCACATATTGCTGAAGCCTGGCTTGGAGAATTTTGAGCATTACTTTACTAGTGTGTGAGATGAGTGCAATTGTGCGGTAGTTTGAGCATTCTTTGGCATTGCCTTTCTTTGGGATTGGAATGAAAACTGACCTTTTCCAGTCCTGTGGCCACTGCTGAGTTTTCCAAATTTGCTGGCTATTGAGTGCAGCACTTTCACAGCATCATCTTTCAGGATTTGGAATAGCTCAATGGGAATTCCATCACCTCCACTAGCTTTTTTCATAGTGATGCTTTCTAAGGCCCACTTGACTTCACATTCAGGATGTCTGGCTCTAGGTCAGTGATCACACCATTGTGATTATCTGGGTCATGAAGATCTTTTTTGTACAGTTCTTCTGTGTATTCTTGCCATCTCTTCTTAATATCTTCTGCTTCTGTTAGGTCCATACCATTTCTCTCCTTTATCGAGCTCATCTTTGCATGAAATATTCCTTTGGTATCTCTGATTTTCTTGAAGAGATCCCTAGTCTTTCCCATTCTGTTGTTTTCCTCTGTTTCTTTGCATTGATCACTGAAGAAGGCTTTCTTTTCTCTTCTTGCTATTCTTTGGAACTCTGCATTCAGATGTTTATATCTTTCCTTTTCTCCTTTGCCTTTCGCTTCTTTTCTTTTCACAGCTATTTGTAAGGTCTCCCCAGACAGCCATTTTGCTTTTTTGCATTTCTTTTCCATGGGGATGGTCTTGGTTCCTGTCTCCTGTACAATGTCACGAACCTCATTCCATAGTTCATCAGGCACTCTATCAGATCTAGGCCCTTAAATCTATTTCTCACTTCCACTGTATAATCATAAGGGATTTGATTTAGGTCATACCTGAATGGTCTAGTGGTTTTCCCTACTTTCTTCAATTTCAGTCTAAATTTGGCAATAAGGAGTTCATGATCTGAGCCACAGTCAGCTCCTGGTCTTATTTTTGCTGGCTGTATAGAGCTTCTCCAACTTTGGCTGCAAAGAATATAATCAATCTGATTTCGGTGTTGACCATCTGGTGATGTCCATGTATAGAGTCTTCTCTTGTGTTGTTGGAAGAGGGTGTTTGTTATATAACATTATATATAATGTATATTAATATATGCATATTTGCTACATAATAATATTAATATATATATTATATAACATTATATGTCAGTTATACCTCAGTGATATTACACACACACACACATACACAATTCAAATTGAAAAACATTTCTGTTTTGTATCTAACAGAGTATCTTGTTAATATAATAAACTTCCATGTTAAATGTGATTAGTGGATATATAAAAATCCACCATTTTGAACATCTGCTGTTTACCAGTTGAGGTTTTGTTGTGTACATTACATTCTGTAACATTTGCAAAATCAACTCCTATAATCCTCATTATCTCTGAGGAGGACATTCATTCTCTTTAACAGGAAAATGAAGGTTCATAGAATCTAGATAACTTGGCAAAGTTTACAAAAATAAGAAATAGTAGAGCGGGGTTCTGAAACCAGAAATGCTTGATTGCAAAGTTCAAGATATTTTCCCACTTTTCATCTCATCTTCCGTATTCCCAGAAAATATCATAGACTTCAGATAAATCTGTCTGATTTTATCCGTGTATTCTTATATGGTATAAAATGTCTTATATGTGCATGAATTTGGCAAGCACAGAAATTGTTACAAATGCCAACTGCAATTTCACAGGATATTTGTAGATTTTGTAAATGGCAAAATTTAGTTTTTTAGCATGTCTAAAAGGGAACTCAGTATCATGGTCTATCTTTGACATTCGAACAAAAATAGAGAAGTGTATTTTTAGAATATAAATGTGTCCTTGCAATATGTTGCCAACACAATCTATTTGAGTTTAGATTTTTTAAATGCCCCATTGAAATGTAAAGCTTGCCTTAGGAACTAGTGCTTTGAAGACAAAACTTGAACTTAAGTTTGCTTAGCAGCAGTCACATATCATCAATGGGAAATAGAGTGTTATTTTATTTAGTAGATATCTCTAAAATTAGGATTTATATTTTCACAGCTATAAAGATTAAGCTGTATCCTTTGCTAAGTATGGAAATGTGTCTAATGTAGTCAAAATTCTGTTCACAAGTTACCTTTTTCTTCTACATTTAACAATAGGATAAGAAAGCATATGAATAACCAAACAAAAGGCAATAAAAATCAGTGTTTCCTGTTTGGCATTATGGTGAGAACAGGTGAAAGGTAACCAGGTAACCATCAATGGAACAAGAGTGTCTTAATGCCCAAATATGAATTATGCAGTCTATAAAAGTATTCATCTGAATGGCCTAAAAAAACAATGATGAGTTACATGGAAAAAGTGGAAAAATTAATTATTAAATCTGTCTGCACTCATAACGACCTTCCATCTAAACACTAAATATTTCACATTGTGCTTTGACCTTTATTACACCTTTCATACACCCTCCCTTTCTTTTACAAAATGCTACAGAGAATGGAAGTGTTGTCAATTAAGTAAAAAGGGTGTTTGCATCAACCTTTTCATGTGTGGAATTTAATGACATTTTAAGGTTAAAGTAAAAGTCAAACATTGATTTTTTTTAGTGTCTTCCCCTAATGCACCTAATGAATAGAGATTCCAATAAAAAACCTTTTAATCCATTTTAAACCCTCCACTATCAAAAGACTTCTTTTATTTTATTTCATTTTGTTACCAAACTTCTTTTCCCCTAAGATTCAGGAAAGAAATACTGAGTCAAGGTGACTTAGGAAATTAATATCCAGAAAATCCTAAAAATGATGTATTTTACAATATAATTTAATTGAGTCACATTTATGCATACACCTTTTAGAAATCAGGAGACTGTAATTCTGGAATTCAGTACATATTAGGTTGGATGCTGATAAATTTCACTGAACAGATGCCTAGATCTAATTTATTTTACCTACAAGGTATAATATAGATGATAATCATTTTTTATACTTAATATTTGATATACTTTATAAAAATTAGAAGGATTAATATTAGGAAGCATAATAGAAAACACCTGTGCACAAAGAGGCTGTGATGTTTGGTAAGCAGGGATCTGACATCTCATACAAGGAAATAAATAGCTGAATATCATAGGTTCATATTTCACAGATAGTTTGTGTGGAGAAGGGAGCTAGCAAGTCCCTTTGAACAAACTTCAGACCATACCAATCCTAACTCTCTAATTCTCCACTAGAAATAGAAAAACATCTTATCTTCACATGAGTTACACAGACTCATATTTCTTATATGTAAGATAATCCCATTTTTTCCAATGAATTATGTTTATAATGATAATTATGTAAATTATTGGTAATAGCTATAGCATGCAAGTAGAATCATATGAAGTTTTCTTAATAACAATGGGCTTAATTCCACACCATTTATGAGAATTATTAGTCTTTTAAAGACAGAGTTAAATGCAATGAAAGCAAGTATCTGTTTTACATTAATAATTTACATGATTACTTTATGTCTAGACTAAAAAACATTGTCATTTTCTAAATGTGAATTCACACCTGACTGCCATGGTTCACCATTTTGTAATTTCAGTACTTGTAGTTTATATTTACTTTGTGCAGTTAATCTATGTTTCTAGTTCTAAAATTAAATCTCCTTTGTTTTAGTCAAATGTTAGAAAACCAGATGTACTAGTTTAAACAAACAAACAAACAAAAATAATATGTGGGCAACTTTCTATCATGGAGCTCAGGTTGTTACAGCAAAAGCAATGAAGCTACCTGACGTAAGATTTGAAAGAGAATTGGAAAGTGGTTCCAAAGACTAACTAAACTTATGTCCATGTATGTTCATCTTCAGTTCCAATTTTTTCACATTAGGGACAGCCCTCATTTCACTGACACCATAAAACTGAATTGCTCCGTGTTGATGTATGACAAAACCAATACAATATTGTAAAGTAAAAAAAAAATAAATAAAAAAATAAAAATAAAAAAAATAAATAAAAAACTGAATTGCCCACCTAATCCTCTTTTTTTTTATTCTTTTTTTTGCAAAGCTTTTAATTTTATTTTATTTTTAAACTTTACATAATTGTATTAGTTTTGCCAAATATCAAAATGAATCCTTTTAAAAATGTCCTCTACTCCTGGTTTCTTCAGCATTTGTGAAGTCTTGAAAGAACTAAGAGAGCTAAACATAGTATTCTAGCCACATTTAAGAAAGCAAGAGTATAAAAGATTTACTCTGATAAAAAAGGAATTATGAGATGTTGAAGATCTCTAGAATTTCAGAAAAATATGGAGTAAGTAGACAGATCATTTAAAATATACTCCTTTGTTTATTCTGTTATTCAATGAGTCATTCATCACAGAAAGATTTATTGAACATCTACTATATACCTGACCATCACTGAGCATCAGCAAGAAAAATGAATGTAGCCTGATTGGCTGAAGGATCTTTCTACTTGTTGAAATGGACTAGCGATAAGGTAGCCTATCCTTTATCCAGTGGGTCTTCCCAAACCAGGAATCAAACCAGGGTCTCCTGCATTGCAAGTGGATTCTTTTCCAGCTGAGCTACCAGGGAAGCCTGAAATGGACTAACAACTACAATATGCAATTTATACTGTGATGGAGATAAATTCATGTTGGTATACGACCCTGGAGACAACATGATACATAAGAGAAATAATCAACAAAGGCTTTCCAGAGGTGTTACCTAAGCTGAGCCATGAATACTAAATAGATGCTGGTCAATCCAGGAGGCTGGAGATGGAGAGTAGGGTGAAGTTAAGAGATGGAATGTTATACTTGAAAACCCTAAAAAGAGACTGTCTGAAGCTAGGGAACTAAACGTACTTCACTCTAGTTGGAACACAATAGAGGAAGAAAAAAGTTGTAATAAGGTTATTGTTACGCAGGAATTTTGTTAAGAAGTTTAAAATTCATTCTTTAGGAAATGGAAGGAGTTATCAAAGTTTTAATATGGACATAACTTTGTGAGATTTGCCATTTAGAAAATACTGTCTAAAGGAAAAGGAGAGAATAGATAAGAGAAGAAATAGTTAGGGTAATGTGGTATTTCAGAGACCAGTGCAGGCATCAGAGAAAGGAGAGCTGGGGGTCTAAATTGATATTTCTCAAAGGGTGGTTCCCAGACTAGCAGCATTAACATCATGATGGCACCTCACTCCAGTACTCTTGCCTGGAAAATCCCATGGACAGAGGAGCCTGGTAGGCTCCAGTCCATGGGGTCGCTAAGAGTTGGGCACGACTGAGAGACTTCACTTTCACTTTTCACTTTCATGCATTGGAGAAGGAAATGGCAACCCACTCCAGTATTCTTGTCTTGCCTGGAGAATCCCAGGGACAGAGGAGCCTGGTGGGCTGCTGTCTATGGGGTCGCACAGAGTTGGACACGACTGAAGCGACTTAGCAGCAGCTGCAGCAGAAACTTGTTAGAAATGAATTTCTCAGGCCTCACTCCAGACATACTAAATTAGAAAACATGGAGATAGGGTCCACAAATCTATGTTTCAAAAAGTCCTCCCAGTAATTCTAAAGCAGGCCAAAGTTTGAAAATCACTGATACTTTATTAAGACAGCAGCAATTAGAAAAGAGGATACAAATACAAGTAAGGTTAATTTAAATTGTAAAATTAGTGTGTATGGAATAAAAGAGAACAAGGAGAAGAGAATGTCTGGAATAACTTGTTTACAGGTCTGGGTTGAGCACCTTGAAAAAAAAAAGTTTTAGTTTCTCAGTCATGTCTTACTCTTTGCAACCTCATGAGCTATAGCCTACTAGGCTCTTCTGTCCATGAAATTCTCTGGGAAAGAGACTGGAATGGGTAGCCATACCCTTCTCCATGGGATATTCCTGACCCAGGGATCAAACCTGGGTCTCCTGCATTACAGGCAAATTGTTATTCCAATATGTGCTATTTCAAAAGTTTTCTAATTATGATACCATGATCAGTTCAGTTCAGTCACTCTGTTGTGTCCGACTCTTTGCAACCCCACGGACTGCAGCAACCCAGGCTTCCCTGTCCATCAACAACTTCCGGAGCCTACTCAAACTCATGTCCATCCAGTTGGTGATGTCATCCAACCATCTCATCCTCTGTCATCCCTTTCTCCTCCTGCTTTCAATCTTTCCCAGCATCAGGTCTTTTTCAGTGAGTCAGTTCTTCACATCAAGTGGCCAAAGGGTTGGAGTTTCAGCTTCAGCATCAGTCCTTCCAATGAATATTCAGGACTGATTTCCTTTAGGATTGACTGGTTGGATCTCCTTGCAGTCCAAGGGACTCTCAAGAGTCTTCTCCACCACCACAGTCCAAAAGCATCAATTCTTTGGTGCTCAGCTTTCTTTATAGTCCAATTCTCAAATCCATACATGACTACTGGAAAAACCATAGCTTTGACTAGATGGACCTTTGTTGACAAAATAATATCTCTGCTTTTTAATATGCTATCTAGGTTTGTCATAGCTTTTCTTCCAAGGAGTAAGCATCTTTTAATTTCATGGCTAAAATCACCATCTGCAGCGATTTTGCTGCCTAAAAATATAAAGTTTCTCACTGTTTCCATTGTTTCCCCATCTATTTGCCATGAACAGATTGGACTGAATGCCATAATCTTAGTTTTCTGAAGGTTGAGTTTTAAGCCAACTTTTTCACTGTCCTCTTTCATTTTCATCAAGAGGCTCTTTAGCCCTTCTTCGCTTTCTGCCTTAGGGGTGGTGTCATTTGCATATCTGAGGTTATTGATATTTCTCCCGGCAATCTTCATTCCAGCTTGTGTTTCTTCCAGTCCAGCGTTTCTCATGATGTACTCTGCATAGAAGTTAAATAAGCAGGGTGACAATATACAGCCTTGTTGTACTCCTTTTCCTATTTGGAACCATCTGTTGTTCCATATCCAGTTCTAACTGTTGCTTCTTGCCCTGCATACAGATTTCTCAGGAGGCAGGTCAGGTGGTTTGGTATTCCCATCTCTTTCAGAATTTTCCAGTTTGTTGTGATCTACAGAGTCAAAGGCTTTGGCGTAGCCAATAAAGCAGAAGTAGATGTTTTTCTGGAACTTTCTTGCTTTTCCAATGATCCAATGGATGTTGGCAATTTGATCTCTGGTTCCTCTGCCTTTTCTAAATCCAGCTTGAGCATCTAGAAGTTCATGGTTCATTTACTGTTGAAGTCTGACTTGGAGAATTTTGAGCATTACTTCGCTAGGGTGTGAGATGAGTGCAATGGTGTGGTAGTTTGAGCATTCTTTGGCATTGCCTTTCTTTGGGATTGGAATGAAAACTGATCTTTTCCATGATGGAGTGAGATAAAATGATCCCATCCCCACCCATTATCATTAAAAAGTCCTGAAAAACCCAAATGAAATGAAATTACTAACTCATAAAAACCTAGTTGATAAGTAAGAGACATGACTGGCCTTAATATCTGATCAATTTTAGGCTTGTCTTTCACAAGCTTCATGATCCTAGTATATTTATTATCACTGATGAATCTGCACTGACTCATCACAGTCAACCAAAGTCCACAGTCTAAATTAGAGTTCATTCTTTATGTTGTCTGTTCTAGGAGTTTGAACAAATATATAATGATATATATCCAACATTATTGTATTACACAGATGACCCCCCCAAGTCTTGTATGCCCTGACTATCACATGGCCTCTTCCAACTGCCAACTGCTGGCTACCACTAATTTTTTTTTTTTTTACTGTCTCCAGTTTTGCCTTTTTCAGAATGACATATAGTCAGAATTATAGTGTTTAGCCTTTTCAGATTGACTTCTTTCACTTAGTAATATGCATTGAAAGTTTCTTCATGTCATTTTATGGCTTAATAGCCATTTTTTTTTTTTTTTTTTTTTTTAGTGTTGACTAATAGTCCACTGTCTGGAGGTCCCACTTTATTCATTCACCTACTGAGGCCATCTTGATTGTTTCCAAGTTCTGGAAATTATGAATAAAACTGCTATAAGCATCCATTGGCAGGTTTTTGCATGAAAATATACTTTGAACTCCTCTGTTAAAATATGAAGAAGCATGACTGCTGGATTGCATGGTAAATATTTTTACTTTTTCTAAGAACCTCCCAATGGTCTTCCAGAGTGATTGTACCATTTTGCCTTCCCATTAGCAATGTGTGAGAATTCCTATTGCTCTATACTATTAGCAGGACTAGAATTGTTCTTAGTATTCCAGATTTTGTCCATTCTAATAGGCATATAATAGAATCTCATTGTTATTTTAATTTGCATTTACCTGATGATCTATAACGTCAAACATCTTTTTGTATTCTTATTTGCCAGCTATATCTCTTCCTTGGGGATGTGTCTGTTTAAGAGCACTTTGAATTTTCTGGATAACTGTATTATATCAGATGTAACTTTTGCAATATTTTATCCCAATCTTTGGCTTGTGTTCTCATATGCTGAACATTTTCTTTCATAGGGAAGCTTATAATTTTACTGAAATCTAGTTTATCACTTTTTTTCATGTGTCTTGCCTTTGGTATTGTATGATTTTATACTTTTAAGCTTAATTTTCAGATGAAGAGTAAGACATATTGAAAATAAATCAAGTATATAAAAGTCAAACTAGAGCAGAGGGGAAGTTAAAAAGAAAGAGATTAAAATTATATTCCAGGTAAATATTAACAAAAAGAAAAATTTGGGGAAAGGTTTGAAGGAAAAGGCAGGAAGGAAGCTGGGATGAAAAATGACACTTCTTCATCTGGTTTTAAAATTTTTTAACAATTTTTTTTTTAATCACGTAAAGCAGCAATGGTCTCTCCAATTCCATGAGGCTTACCCAGAGAGAAAACATACCAAAATCACTTAAAGTGATTTTTAATTTATAATTAAGCATTAATATTAAAAAGCAGAGACATTACTTTGCCAACAAAGGTCCTTCTAGTCAAGGCTTTGGTTTTTCCAGTGGTCATGTATGGATGTGAGAGTTGGACTGTGAAGAAAGCTGAGCACCGAATAATTCATGCTTTTGAACTGTGGTGTTGGAGAAGACTCTTGAGAAGTCCCTTGGACTGCAAGGAGACCCAACCAGTCCATCCTAAAGGAGATCAGTCCTGGGTGTTCATTGGAAGGACTGATGCTAAAACTGAAACTCCAGTACTTTGGCCACCTCATGTGAAGAGTTGACTCATTGGAAAAGACCCTGATGCTGGGAAGGATTGGGGGCAGGAAGAGAAGAGGATGACAGAGGATGAGCGGGCTGGATGGCATCACCGACTCGATGGACATGAGTTTGGGTAAACTCCCGGAGTTGGTGATGGACATGGAGGCCAGGAGTGCTGCGATTCATGGGGTCGCAAAGAGTCGGACACGACTGAGTGACTGAACTGCATATGAATCTGCTTCTCAATGCCTCCAGTGACATTGTTTCAAAGCAATGATCTTTCAGTCTCCAACTGAAAAGTAAAAGGAAATCATTCTATTAATATATCATTAAGCTAATATTTAAAAATAACTGTAGTATTGTGAAAGTGGCTCAGTCATGTCTGACTCTTTGTGATCCCATGTACTATATATAGTCTACCAGGGTCCTCTGTCCAGGAATTCTCTAGGCAAGAACACTGGAGTGGGTTGACATGCCCTTTTCCAGGGGATCTTCCCAACCCAGGGATTGAGCCTGGGTCTCCTGCACTGCAGGCAGACTCTTTACTATCTGAGCCACCAGGGAAACTCCTGTAGTATTAGCTTGCTTCTAATTTAGTCTTTATAATTATCTGTAAAATTATGTCTTTATGATTAAGTCACTGTATATCCCTTTCCTTTGGTCACTCATGTGAATATTATATTTTTTGGGCTGATTTATACCTTTGAAGCTCTGTGTTCATCATTGTAATGGGGCTACAAGAGATTTTGACCAATTGTTCATCATGTTTCACTTGTCTGATTTAGTTAGGTAAGAATTTTCATATCCCTTACTCACTATTCCGAAGGGAAGTATACCACCTGACATGGTACACTCACACCAAAAGGACAACCTAAGCAGATCAGAGAGCATAGTTTTTGGCCAATGCCATACATACTATACATACTCCCATAACACACACTGAGATTATTGGAAGCTGGGAATTCATTATTTTGCATCTGATGTGCCTAGTTCAGTAAATATTACAGACATAAATAATTGCCTCTTGGCCTGAATGAAACAGGTAACTGTGCATGAATGACAAGACATCAGTAAGTTCTGCCCCTTAATATCAAGAGCCACAATATGAATAATAATTAATATTATCATTTAAGGAAAGCTTTGCAATTTAAATATAACTTTACAAATGTACTGTTTACCTAATATGGTGATATGAGGTTGAAATGAAATGATTTTTACTTTATGGGTAATTCTCATTTTTTTTTTTTAAATTCCAGTATCAGAGAATGATTGTTGTTGTTTAGTTGCTAAATTGTATCTGACTCTTTGCAACCCCATGAACTACAGCACACCAACTTCCATGTCCTTTACTATCTCCCAAAGTTTGCTCAAACTCATGTCCATTGTATAGATGAGAGAATCATTATTTTTGTCTTAGTAGATTTTTACTGGGTTGGCCAAAATATTTGTTCAGGTTTTTTTTTTTCCATAAGATCATCCCAGATGAACTTTATGGCCAATCTAATATTTCAAATTCCAAAGTGCATTGTGAAGACTAAGACATTAAATATTTAAATAATTAAGATTTCTCCTAAGTGCTAGATAGTAATTCAGGTAATAGTTAATAATAGCATTAATAGTTAAGATACATACAGAATTTTCTGTGTACAGTCAGTTTTCTGAATATATTACATGTATTTAAATGATTTATACTCATAATAATTGTATCCAGTAGATATATTATCATTCCATTGTATGGAGAAGGAAAACCAAGGAGACAGAATTTGAAGTAATTTGCCAAAATTTCCATAGCTAGTAAACATCACAGCTCAAATTCAAACCTTGGTTATTTGTATTTACTGTTTCGAACCGTTCTGAGTTTCTGCTGGAACCAGTCAAAATGCGCTGAGAAAATGACATTTTCATCCACTGGTGGGAAAAAGAAATGAGGGTAAATTTTTAGGTAATAAATGCCAAGAAAATCAGATGCTCTACCATGTTTGTGCATGTGCACATGTTTCTGAGAGTTAGGGGTGGGTCTAGCAAATAAGGAGATCAGAATGAGGTGAGAAGATACAGAAGAATAATCTCAAGCTCCTTTACTAGCAAGCTTCTGCTCTAACCTCAAGATTATTATGAATGAAACTAAATTCAGAGTTTCTTCTTTGCATAAATTTATAAAGTACACAGAAAAGAGACTTACACATTTTTCTTCCTTCATTTTTTCTTACACAAGTCCATAAAAGATCTTTGCTCTTCCAGGTCTGAAAAGAGGGCCTGTGCCATAGCTGTGGTAAAGTACAGAGAATCTTGATATCAGAATCAAAAAAAATATTTTGAAACCAAATTCTTTCAAACTTGTGAGATTGTGAAACTTACTCCTCTTATCCTTGCTGATTTTACTTTTTATGCTTTGTTTGCAGTGATGCTTCCTAAGGCCCACTTGGCTAGGAAGAAAGCATATAAATTATAGCTGTGTCAAATCTCTTTACAATTATTAGTTAACTAAAATGGCCGATCATAAGACTATTTGCTGCTATTAGTCACTGTCATTTATATAATATGTAAGATACTATTTAACATTTATAATAACACTGTAAAAAATATTATTTCAGTTACACATGTGGGAAAAAATGAAATTCAGCAAGGATAAGAGAAGTAAGTTTCACAATCTCACAAGTTTGAAAGAATTTAGTTTCAAAATATGTCTTTTGATTCTGATTTCAAGATTCTCTGTACTTTTATACAGCTATGGCACAGCTTTCCTGTTCAGACCTGGAGAAGCAAAGATCTTTTATTGACTTATGTAAGAAAAAATGAAGGAAGAAAAATGTATGTCACTTTTCTATGTGGATCAGGACAAACTGGAAAATTCTGAAAGAGATGGGAATGCCAGACCACCTTACCTTCCTCCCAAAAAAACCTGTATGCAGGTAAAAAAGCAGTGACCTGGAACATGGAACAACAGATTGGTTCAAAATTGTGAAAGAAGTACATCAAGGCTGTATATTGTCACCCTGTTATTTAGCATATATGCAGAGTACATCATGGAAAAGGCTGGGCTGGATGAATCACAAGCTGGAGTCAAGATTTCCCGGACAAATATCAACAACCTCATTTATGCAGATGTCACCACCCGAACAGAACAGCAGAAAGTGAAGAGGAACTAAAGAGCCTCTTAATGAAGGTGAAAAATGAGAGTGAAAAAGTTGTCTTAAAACTCAACGTTCAGAAAACAGATCATGGCATCCAGTCCCATCACTTCCTGGCAAATAGATGGGAAAACAATGGAAACAGTGAGAGACTTTATTTTCTTGGGTTCCAAAATCACTGTAGATGGTGACTGTAGCCATGAAATTAAAAGACGCTTGCTCCTTGGAAGAAAAGCTATGACAAATATAGACAGCTTATTAAAAAGCAGAGACATTACTTTGCTAACAAAAGTCCAAACAGTAAAAGCTATGGTTTTTCCAGTAGTCATGTATGGATGTGAGAATTGAACTGTAAAGAAAGCTGAGAGCCAAAGAACTAATGCTTTTGAGCTGCCATGCTGGAGAAGACTCTTGAAAGTCCCTTGACTGCAAGGAGATCAAACAAGTCAATTTTACAGAGAATCTATCCTGAATATTCATTGGAAATACTGATCACTAAGATGAAGCTCCAATACTTTGTCCTTCTGATGCAAAGACCTAAATCATTAGAAAAGATCCTGATGCTGGGAAATATTGAATTAGGAGGAGAAGGAGATGACAGGGAATGAGATGGTTGGGTGGCATCACCGACTCAATGGACATGAGTTTGAGCAAGCTCTGAGAGATGGTGAAGGACAGGGAAGCTTGGCACGCTGCAGTCCATGGGTTCGCCAAGAGTCAGACATGACTGAGTGACTGAATAACAACAAATGTTACATGTCTTTAAAAAGTTATAAGGTGAGGAAAGAAAATAATCACTAAAATGATAATGAAATCAAACTAGGGAGTTTTTAATGAATTTGCCATCCTTGAGAGATAATGTGAATTGAACACTGAATAAAAAGTTGTATTAATTTGTTATTGCTTCTGTAACAAAATGCCACAAATTTAGCAGCTTAAAATAAAGCAAATTCATTGGTTCAAAGTTTTATATGTCAGAAGTTTGTGTTTGGTGTGACTGGCTTCTCATGTGAAGACTTGACTAAGTAAGAGTCTGTTTTAAAGCTCAGTTACGTTGTTGGGGGTTTTCAATTCCTTATAGTTATAGAATTGAAGTCTGCATTTCCTTGTGGACTATCAGTCTGGGGATATTCCTTAGCTTCTGGAGCACACCTGTGTTTCTTTCCATGAAGCTATCTCCATCTTCAATGTTGAATCTCTCTCACGCTTCTCTTTTAAGGGTTTGTCTATGTAGCTCAGATTTATCTGGGATAATCTCTTAATTCTAAAGTCAGTTGATTTGGGAATTTACAACATGTTCATAATCTCTGCATAGTAGCACATAGATAAGTATTTGGTTGAACAACTAGGTAAAGACTTATGTGCATCAAGAGGAAGGAAATTTAAGGACCCAATTTAGAATTCTGTGTTCCATAGGTTATTATGTTTCCTAGTCTGTTCGAATACTAAAGAAAGTAGTGTTTAGAAAGTTTTGCTTGATACAGTCACTTAAGCTGTTCACCATTTTTACCACTTTTCTGTAAGAAAATCCCCTTGCACTATCCTGCCACTGTCTTTGATGAGTGTGTGTAGAGTGTGTCTGCTCAGTTGCATTCAACTCTTCTGCCTCTTTGCAGCTCCATTGACTATAGCCTGCCAGGCTCCTCTGTCCATGGAATTTTCCAGGCAAGAATGCTGGAGTGGGGTGCCGTTTTCTTTTCCAGGGTAGCATCCTGGCCCAGGGATCAAGCCTGAGCCTACTGCATCTCCTGCATTGGCAGGTGGATTTTTTACTACTGTTGCCACCTGAGTACATATCCAAATCCAAAACAATATGACGATCTTGGGTTCACACAAAAGCCCCAAAATATATTTTAAAGACATATTTTTATACCCCTTAGCCTAGAACTGACACGTTTTCCCAAGATCTTGAGTGTTTTTCTCATACAGCATTAAAAAAAGTCAGGGTTTTCTCTATTACACAGATGGAATCAGAAACCCAGTGAAATAACATCAAGTGCTCGTAAATCAGACTAATTTTTCTTAGAATCCAGATATTACATAAGGGCAGAACAGAGACTCAAGTTCAGAAATGATGGCTACCATTTTTTCTTTTGGATTTACCGTGAGGCAATAAGAGTGTTTAGATTTAAGTAGGGGAAAAAAAAAAAAAGACTGTCAGTCAGCTAGACATTAAAACAAGATTTAATATTTGTGATCATTCACTGTCTTCCCATGACAAATTCACATAGGTGCCACTCTAACAATGGTTTAGGAGAATGCTTGTAAAATTGGTGTCTGTTATACTATCTGGATCAGAATATCCAAAAATAATTCTTAAAATGCAAATAGTTTGGATTCTTCAAAGATTTATCCAATGGGATGATCTATGAATGGGCTTCAAGAATCAATCTGCATTTTAAACAACTTTCCTAATTAATTCTAATCTCCACTTTTTTTTTTTAAAGAATTTGTATTATTGAAACTATTTTTAATTCATTTAAAATTATTTATCATAAATTTTGACTACTTAAAGTCCTACATAGAGAGTTAGAAAAGTGGATCTAACCTCAGGGTTTGACTGTGAATTATCCTTTCTAGCTTGGAAGGTGTTACTAGATTAGTTAATAGTCTCTCCTTTTGATTCACCTTAAAGTGATGTTATTGTTAATAACATTTTTGTTCCAGCAAAGATTTTATAAACAATTAGACCAATTTTCTTGTTTTACACTTAAGAAAATTGAGGCCTAGAATATTTAAGTGACAAAGTCATTCTGATCTTTAGTGGGGAGATGAAGACTTGCAAACAGTTTTCAAGATCAGAACTCCAGTGATCTTTTCAATGCATCATACTCCCTACATATTTTATGTGAATCTAGCCAATAGTGAAATATCCTCTGTAAAAAGTCATGAAAATTTAGGACAATCACTTATAATTATGGTTTCATCTTGAAGGCAGATGATATCTCAAAACTTTGACTCATTCCTGGATACCATCAGGAATCCATGGACTTTCAAAACAGATTAGTTGATAATACTGCAGTTTAGTTTGTACCCAGTGAAATAACATCAATATGAAGTGTATAATTTTTATTTAGCACTTGAAATGTTCCATATGCCATCCTGAGTATATTTATATCTCATTTTATTTTATATGCAACTTTTAATAATTTAGGTTGCAGATGTCTAATGTTTTAGTTTTATTTGTACTGCCATATTTCTAAGTAGATTTTGTTCACAGTTTAAATAATTTTTGACTTCAAAATTATTTGGTTTTATTTCACAATGCTTCTATTTTCACATTGTTAATTTTTATCCTGATTTTATATAGTTCTATTGTAGGAAAACATGCAATAATTCAGAAATATACTACTTTGAAGTATGGTCAAGCATTCAACAAAGTCTCTATTTTGTGATAACAATTGTGCTTTATAAAGAATCTCCTAAAAATAGAGAATTTGCATATTTATAAATAAATGACTGATGAAATAATAACTTGAAAACATCTTTCCACCCAGGTGATGACATCCTAAGAAAATAGTTCTTATATTGAGTTTGAAGAGCATTGTGACTTGAAATTCAGTGGATTGGTGCAGTTTAAAGATGGCAGAGGAATAAGACGGAGAGACCACTTTCTCCCCCCAAAATTCATCTAAAGATCATTTGAATACTGAGCAAATTCCACAAAACAACTTCTGAACGTTAGCGGAGGACACCGGGCACCCAGAAAGCCAGCTCATTGTCTTCAAAAGGAGGTAGGACAAAATATAAAAGATAAAAATAGAAACAAAAGAGTTAGGGGTAGAGACCTGTCCTGGGGAGGGAGTTGTGAAAGAGGAAAAGTTTCCAAACACCAGGCAACCCTCTCACCCGTGGGTCTGTGGGGAGTTTGGGGATCTCAGAGGGCAACATAACTGGGAGGAAAAAAAAAAAAAAATAAAACCCACAGATTACAGCACCTAATCACAAATCCCAGTGGAGAAATAGCCCAGACGCTCACGTTCACCACCAGCAAATAGGAGCTGAACAGGGAGGTGCAGGCTGCATTGCTTAGGGTAAGGACTGGGCCTGAATGCCCTGAGGACAATCTGAGGGAGCTAAGGTCAGATAGCAACCCAAACTGTGGGATAGCCAGAGAGAGAGGAAAAAAAAAAAAGAAAGAGAAAGAGAGCATTTTCCCACGAAAAGCTCTAACCTAAGGTACTACCAGGCCCACTCACAGAACAAAAGACTAAGCGAATACCAGAGGAGAGCTAGCCTGCTGCAGACTGGCCCATTCCCCACCAGAGGCAGAGAGACAGGCAGGCAACAGCCAAAGCCAGAGGGAGACGGTCAATCTCGGCCCTAGAGATGGCATCCTCCACCAAACTCTGAGCAGGCTCCCAGTTGCTAACCAAGTCTTCCTGGGACCCTGGACAGTTGACATCCACCAAGAGGGTTGCAGCCAGAGATCAGCTCCCCAGAGGAGACACACAGCACACCTGAGACAGAGCTTTCACTAAAAACCCAGGAAACCAAGCAGCTGGGATGGGGGAAGTGATAAGACACACCGCTCCATCTGGGGAGTGTGCTCACCAAGCACCTGGTTGCCTGAGCTGCTTGGAACTGGAAAGGGCACAAAAGGCAGGCCCACCCAAGTATACACCTTTGTGGAGTACCTGAGAACCTGAACCTTGAGTGGCTTAGACCTGGGATGGGCATGCAACCCAGGCCCACTTTAGACAGTTCCCCTGCAGAGCAACATGGAGCCTGAGCAGTGTAGACCAGGAAAGCACACATGCCGAGTGGGGGAAAACCCTTTGTGGCCCAGACAGTGCGAGCACTCCCCTCACACACACTGATATTTGTTTGCAGTGTTCGTCCCTCCCCACAGCACAACTGAACAAGTGAGCCTAAATAAGTGACCACCTCCATCCCCTTGTGTCAGGGTGGAAATTAGACACTGAAGAGACTTGCAAACAGAAGAAGCCAAAATAAACAGAGGGAACTGCTTTGGAAGTGACAGGTGCAACAGATTAAAACCCTGTAGGAGGCGGTCCTAAGATGGCAGAGGAATAGGATGGGGATACCACTTTCTCCTCAACGAATTTATCAAAAGAACATTTGAATGCTAAGTAAATTCCACAAAACAACGTCTGAATGCTGGCAGAGAACATCAGGCACCCAGAAAAGCAGCCCATTGTCTTTGAAAGGAGGTAGGAAAAACTATAAAAGATAAAAAGAGAGATAAAAGAGGTAGGGATGGAGATCTATCCCGGGAAGGGAGTCTTAAAAAAGAGAGAAGTTTCCAAACACCAGGAAACACTCTCACTGGTGAGTCTGTGGTGAGCCTTGGAACCTCAGAGGGCAACATAACCGGGAGGAAAAATTAATAAATAATTAAAACCGACAGATTACGTGCCCAACGGTGACTCCCAGTGGAGAAGCAGTGCAGATGCCCACATCCACCACTAGCAAGCGGGGCTGGGCAGGGAGGCGTGGGCTGCATTGCTTAGAACAAGGACCAGGCCTGAATAACCCGAGGGCAATCTGAGGGAACTAACTTGAGATAGCAAACCAGACTGTGGGATAGCTATCCCCTGAAAAGGCGTAACCTAAGATACTGCCAGGCCCACTCACAGAACAAAGGACTGAGCAGAGCTAGCCAATTGCAGACAAGCTCATCCCCTGCCAGAGACAGGCAGGCAAGGGCAGCCAGAGCCGGAAGAGGGCAATCGCAGCCCAAGAGAGGCATCATCTACCAAACTGCAAGCAAGCTTCGTTGCTAACCAAGACTTCTTGGGATTCTGGATGGTCAACATCTGCTAGGAGGGTTGCAGCCAGAGATCAGCTCCCCAGAAGAGACAAATGGCACACCTGAGAAGGTGTGCCAGTTGTACACCCAGAAAACCAAGCGGCAGGGATGGGGGAGGCGTTAGGTCTCAGCGAGTGCGCCCGCTTGCCAAGCAGCTGGTCACCTGAGCTGCTCGGACCTGGGAAGGGTACAGAGCACAGGCCCAGTCGAGTCTGTGCCTTTGTGGAGTACCTGAACCTGAGCAGCTTAGACCTGGGAAGTGCATACAAGCCAGGGCCAGCCTCAGACAGTTCCTGGCAGAGCAAACTAGAGCCTAAGCAGTGTACACAGGGAAAGCACACATGCTGTGAGTGGGGGCAATCCCAGTGTGGCTGAGATACTGTGAGCACACACCAGTGTTACTTGTTTGCAGTGTTCCTCCCTCCCCACAGCACGACTGAACAAGTGAGCCTAAAAAAGTGTCCACCACCCCCCCCCTTGTGTCAGGGTGGAAATTAGACACTGACGAGACCAGCAAACAGAAGCTAAAATAAAGAGGAAACCGCCATGGAAGTGACAGGTGCAATAGATTAAAACCCTGTAGTTAGTACTGACTGCATAGGAAGGGGCCTATAGATCTTGAGAAGTATAAGCCATAAGATCAAGGAACTATCTGAAAATGAACTGTCCCCACACTGTCCACAGCAACACCAGAGAAAGTCCTAGATATATTTTTACAATTATCATTCTTTAAATTAAAAAAAATATATATTTTAAGTCCTCTATTACTCCTTTAATTTTCATTTTTATAACTTACTATATTACTTTGCCCAAAAAAAACCCCTACTCTTTAAAGCAAACTTCATATATTATATATATTTTATAATTTTTGTGACTTTTTTTTCTTTAATATTGTATTTTTGAGACTCCAACCTCTACTCTAGATTTTTAATCTTTGCTTTTTGGTATTTGTTATCAATTTTCTATATTTAAGAACCCAATCTTCAGAACCCGTTTTTACTTGGGAGCAAGATTACTGGCTTG
The DNA here is from genome assembly GCF_003369695.1 of Bos indicus x Bos taurus. Classification (NCBI taxonomy): domain Eukaryota; kingdom Metazoa; phylum Chordata; class Mammalia; order Artiodactyla; family Bovidae; genus Bos; species Bos indicus x Bos taurus. The sequence continues at coordinate 33,581,604 of NC_040086.1, forward strand.
ACTGCTCTCTCCCACTTTGGACTCTCCTTTTTCTCCACCACATGTTCTCTATCTCCTCCCTCCCCCTTCTCTTCTCTACCCAACTCTGTGAATCTCTGTGTGTTCCGGACTGTGGAGAACACTTAGGGAACTGATTACTGGCTGGATCTGTCTCTTCTTTTGATTCCCCCCTTTATACTCCTGGCCACCTCTGTCTCCTTCCTCCCTCTCCTCTTCTCTGTGTAACTCCATGAACATCTCAGAGGGATCCAGACTGTGGAGAGCACATAGGGAAGTGATTACTGGCTAGCTTGCTCTCTCCCCTTTTGATTCCCCCTCTTCTCCTCCTGGTCACCTCTATCTCCCTCCTCTTCTCTTCTCCATGTAACTCTGTGAACCTCTCTGGGTGTCCCTCACTGTGGAGAAACTTTTCATCTTTAACCTAGATGTTTTCTCAATGGTGCTGTATAGATGAAGAAGTCTTGAGGCTACTGTAAGAATAAGACTGAAAACCAGAGGCAGGAGGCTTAAGTTCAAATCCTGAGAACAGAGAACTCCTGACTCCAAGGAATATTAATTGATAGGAGTTCATCAAACACCTCCATACCTACACTAAAACCAAGCACCACCCAAGGGCCAACAAGTTCCAGAGTAAGACATACCACACTATTTCTCCAGCAACACAGGAACATAGCCCTGACCTTCAATATACAGGTTGCCCAAAGTCACACCAAACCCATTGACATCTCATAACTCATTACTGGACACTTCATTGCACTCCAGAGAGAAGAAATCCAGCTCCACCCACCAGAACACAGACACAAGCTTCCCTAACCAGGAAACCTTAACAAGCCACCTATCCAACCCCACCCACAGCGAGGAAACTCCACAATAAACAGAAATCCACAAACTGCCAGAATACAGAAAGGCCACCCCAACACAGCAATATAAACAAGATGAAGAGGCAGAGAAATATCCAGCAAGTAAAGGACCAAGATAAATGCCCACCAAACCAAACAGAAGAGGAAGAGATAGGGAATCTACCTGATAAAGAATTCCAAATAATGATAATGAAAATGATCCAAAATCTTGAAAACAAAATGGAGTTACAGATAAATAGCCTGGAGACAAGGATTGAGAAGATGCAAGAAAGGACCTAGAAGAAATAAAAAAGAATCAATATATAATGAATAATGCAATAAATGAGATCAAAATCACTCTGGAGGGAATCAACAGTACAATAATGGAGGCCGAAGATAGGATAAGTGAGGTAGAAGATAGAATGGTAGAAATAAATGAAACAGGGAGAAAAAAAGAAAAACAAATTAAAAGAAATGAGGACAATCTCAGAGACCTCTGGGACAATGTTAAAAGCCCCAGCATTCGAATCATAGGAGTCCCAGAAGAAGAAGACAAAAAGAAAGACCATGAAAAAATACTTGAGGAGATAATCATTGAAAACTTCCCTAAAATGAGGAAGGAAATAATCACCCAAGTCCAAGAAACCCAGAGAATCCCAAACAGGATAAACCCAAGGTGAAACAGCCCAAGACACAAATTAATCAAATTAACAAAGATCAAACACAAAGAACAAATATTAAAAGCAGCAAGGGGAAAACAACAAATAACACACAAGGGGATTCCCATAAGGATAACAGCTGATCTTTCAATAGAAACTTTTCAGGCCAGGAGGGAATGGCAGGACATACTTAAAGTGATGAAAGAAAATAACCTACAGCCCAGATTACTGTACCCAGCAAGGATCTCATTCAAATATGAAGGAGAAATCAAAAGCTTTACAGACAAGCAAAAGCTGAGAGAATTCAGTACCACCAAACCAGCTTTCCAACAAATGCTAAAGGATCTTCTCTAGACAGGAAACACAGAAAGGGTGTATAAACTTGAACTGAAAACAATAAAGGAAATGGCAATGGGATCATACTCATCAATAATTACCTTAAATGTAAATGGGTTGATTGCCCCAACCAAAAGACAAAGACTGGCTGAATGGATACAAAAACAAGACCCCTATATATGTTGTCTACAAGAGACCCACCTCAAAACAAGGGACACACACAGACTGAAAGTGAAGCACTGGAAAAAGATATTCCACGCAAATAGAGACCAAAAGAAAGCAGGAGTAGCAATACTCATATCAGATAAAATAGACTTTAAAACAAAGGCTGTGAAAAGAGACAAAGAAAGATACTACATAATGATCAAAGGATCACTCCAAGAAGAAGATATAGCAATTATAAATATATATGCACTCAACATAGGAGCACCGCAATATGTAAGGCAAATGGTAACAAGTATGAAAGGGGAAATTAATAATAACACAATAATAGTGGGAAACTTTAATACCCCACTCACACCTATGGATAGATCAACTAAACAGAAAATTAACAAGGAAACACAAACTTTAAACGATACAATAGACCAGTTGGACCTAATTGATATCTATAGGACATTTCACGCCAAAACAATGAATTTCACCTTTTTCTCAAGCACACATGGAACCTTCTCCAGGACAGATCACATCCTGGGCCATAAATCTAGCATTGGTAAATTCAAAAAAATTGAAATCATTCCAAGCATCTTTTCTGACCACAGTGCAGTAAAATTAGATCTCAATTACAGGAGAAAAACCATTAAAAATTCCAACATATAGAGGCTGAACAACACACTGCTGAATAACCAACAAATCACAGAAGAAATCAAAAAAGAAATCAAAATATGTATAGAAATGAATGAAAATGAAAACACAATAACCCCAAACCTGTGGGACACTGTAAAAGCAGTGCTAAGGGGAAGGTTCATAGCAATACAGGTATACCTCAAGAAACAAGAAAAAAGTCAAATAAATAACCTAACTCTATACCTAAAGCAACTAGAAAAGGAAGAAATGAAGAACCCCAGGGTTAGTAGAAGGAAAGAAATCTTAAAAATTAAGGCAGAATAAATGAAAAAGAAACATAGCAAAAATCAACAAAGCCAAAATCTTGTTCCCTGAGAAGATAAATAAAATTGACAAACCATTAACCAGACTCATTAAGAAACAAAGGGAGAAAAATCAAATCAAAAAAATTAGAAATGAAAATGAAGAGATCACAAAAGACAACACAGAAATACAAAGCATCATAAGAGACTACTATCAGCAATTATATGCCAATAAAATGGACAACTTGTAAGAAATAGACAAATTCTTAGAAAAGTACAAGTTTCCAAAACTCAACCAGGAAGAAACAGAAAATCCTAACAGATCCATCACAAGCACGGAAATAGAAACTGTAATCAGAAATCTCTCAGCCAAAAAAACCCCAGGACCAGACGACTTCACAGCTGAATTCTACCAAAAATTTAGAGAAGAGCTAACACCTATCCTACTCAAACTCTTCCAGAAAATTGCAGAGGAAGGTAAACTGCCAAACTCATTCTATGAGGCCACCATCACCCTAATACCAAAACCTGACAAAGATCCCACAAAAAAAGAAAACTACAGGCCAATATCACTGATGAACATAGATGCAAAAATCCTTAACAAAATTCCAGCAAACAGAATCCAACAGCACATTAAAAAGATCATACACCATGACCAAATGGGCTTTATCCCAGAGATGCAAGGATTCTTCAATATCCTCAAATCAATCAATGTAATACACCATATTAACAAATTGAAAGAAAAAAACAAACAAACAAACATATGATTACCTCAATAGATGCAGAGAAAGCCTTTGACAAAATTCAGCATCCATTTATGATAAAAACCCTCCAGAAAACTGGAATAGAAGGAATATACCTCAACATAAAAAAGCTATATATATGACAAACCCACAGCAAACATTATCCTCAATGGTGAAAAATTGAAAGCATTTCCCCTAAATCAGGAACAAGACAAGAGAGCCCACTCACACAACTACTATTCAACATAGTTTTGGAAGTTTTGGCCACAGCAATCAGAGCAGAAAAAGAAATAAAGGAATCCAGATTGGAAAAGAAGAAGTAAAACTCTCAGTGTTTGCAGATGACATGATCCTCTACATAGAAAACCCTAAACACTCCACCAGAAAATTTCTAGAGCTAATCAATGAATAGAGTAAAGTTGCAGGATATAAAATCAGCACACAGAAATCCCTTGCATTCCTATACACTAATAAAGAGAAACAGAAAGAAAAAATAAGGAAACAATTCCATTCACCATTGCAATGAAAGAATGAAATACTTAGGAATATATCTACCTAAAGACACAAAAGACCTATATATCAAAAACTATAAAACACTGGTGAAAGAAATCAAAGAGGACACTAGTAGATGGAGAAATATACATGTTCATGGATCAGAAGAATCAATATAGTGAAAATGAGTATACTACCCAAAGCAATCTATAGATTCAGTGCAATCCCTGTCAAGCTACCAATGGTATTTTTCACAGAGCTAGAACAAATAATTTCACAATTTGTATGGAAATACAAAAAACCTCGAATAGCCAAAGCAATCTTGAGAAAGAAGAATGGAACTGGAGGAATCAACCTGCCTGACTTCAGGCTCTACTACAAAGCCACAGTCATCAAGACAGTATGGTACTGGCACAAAGACAGAAATATAGATCAATCAATGGAACAAAATAGAAAGCCCAGAGATAAATACATGCACCTATGGACACCTTATCTTTGACAAAGGAGGCAAGAATATACAATGGATTAAAGACAATCTCTTTAACAAGTGGTATGGGGAAACCTGGTCAACCACTTGTAAAAGAATGAAACTAGAACACTTTCTAACACCATACACAAAAATAAACTCAAAATGGATTAAAGATCTAAATGTAAGATCAGAAACTATAAAACTCCTAGAGGAGAACATAGGCAAAACACTCTCTGACATAAATCACAGCAGGATCCTCTATGACCCACCTCCCAGAGTAATGGAAATAAAAGCAAATATAAGCAAATGGGACCTAATTAAACTTAAAAGCTTCTGCACAAGCTTTTAAGGAAACTATGAGCAAGGTGAAAAGACAGCCTTCACAATGGGGGAAAATAATAGCAAATGAAGCAACTGACAAAGAATAATCTCAAAAACTACAAGCAGCTCCGGCAGCTCAATTACAGAAAAATAAGTGACCCAATCAAAACATGGGCCAAAGAACTAAATAGACATTTCTCCAAAGAAGACATACAGGTGGCTAACAAACACATGAAAAGATGCTCAAAGTGATCATGAAAAGATCACTCATGATCAGAGAAATACAAATCAAAAACCACAATGAGGTACCATTTCACACCAGTCAGAATGGCTGCTATCCAAAAGTCTACAAGCAATAAATGCTGGAAAGGGTGTGGAGAAAAGGGAACCCTCTTACACTGTTGGTGGGAATGCAAATTAGTACAGCCACTATGGAGAACAGTGTGGAGATTCCTAAAAAACTGGAAATAGAACTGCCATATGACCCAGCAATCCTACTGCTGGGCATACACACTGAGGAAACCAGAATTGAAAGAGACGCATGTACCCCAATGTTCATTGCAGCACTGTTTACAATAGCCAGGACATGGAATCAACCTACATGTCCATCAGCAGACAAATGGATAAGAAAGCTGTGGTACATATACACAATGGAATATTACTCAGCCATTAAAAAGAATGCATTTGAATCAGTTCTAATGAGGTGGATGAAACTGGAGCCTATTATACAGAGTGAAGTAAGTCAGAAAGAAAAACACCAATACAGTATCAGTTCAGTTCAGTTCAGTTCAGTCACTCAGTCGTGTCCGACTCTTTGTGACCCCATGAATCACAGCATGCCAGGCCCCCTGTCCATCACCAACTCCCAGAGTTTACTCAAACTCATGTCCATCGAGTTGGTGATGCCATCCAGCCATCTCATCCTCTATTGTCCCCTTCTCCTCTTGCCCTCAATCCCTCCCAGCATCAGGGTCTTTTCCAATGAGTCAGCTCTTCACATGAGGTGGCCAAAGTATTGGAGTTTCAGCTTCAGCATCAGTTCTTCCAATGAACACCCAGGACTGATCTCCTTTAGGATGGATTGGTTGGATGTCCTTGCAGTCCAAGGGACTCTCAACAGTCTTCTCCAACACCACAGTTCAAAAGCATCAATTCTTCAGTGCTCAGCTTTCTTCATAGCCCAACTTTCACATCCATACATGACCACTGGAAAAACCATAGCCATGACTAGATGAACCTCTTTTGGCAAAGTAATGTCTCTGCTTTTCAATATGCTATCTAGGTTGGTCATAACTTTCCTTCTAAGGAGTAAGTGTCGTTTAATTTCATGGCTGCAATCACCATCTGCATTGATTTTGGAGCCCCCCAAAATAAAGTCTGATACTGTTTCCACTGTTTCCCCATCTATTTCCCATGAAATGATCGGACCAGATGCCATGATCTTAGTTTTCTGAATGTTGAGCTTCAAGCCAATCTTTTCACTCTCCTCTAATATGGTATACCAACACATATATATGGGATTTGAAAGATGGTAACAATAACCCTATACGCAAGACAGCAAAAAAGACACAGATATATAGAACAGTCTTTTGCACTCTGTGAGAGAAGGCAAGGGTGGGATGGTTTGAGAAGGTATCATTGAAACGTGTATATTATCATATGTGAAGCAGATCGCCAGGCCAGTTTGATGGATAAGACAGGGTGCCCAGGGCTTGTGCACTGGGATGACCCTGGGGGATGGGATGGGAAGGGAGGTGGGAGAGGGATTCTGGATAGGGAACACATTTGCATCTGTGGCTGATTCATGTAGATGTTTGGCAAAAACCACTACAATATTGTAAAGTAATTAGCCTCCAGTTCAAGTAAATACATTTTTAAAAATTAAAAAATAAATAAAATAAAATTCCGTGATTCACAAGTGAAAAAGAAAAGGAGCTGAAGGCGAGGTGGAGGTAGAATCATATTGGTGAAGCCAGATCTTAACCTAGATACCCAGATTTGCCCTCTAGTTTTTATTATATTTCAATGTATTTGTCATTTGTATCTTGTTATATAGGAGGATGATCACCAATCTCTCCTTCATGTTCACTGAGGTTAACACACTTTCTAAAATTAAATATGTACAGAAGATTAAAGTATTATTACTCATTTCATGTAATTGATTAATTGAATGGGACTATTTCTCTTTGGTTTTTGAGTAAATTTGTGAATTTTGACTGATAGCAGAGAATGGAGCAAGGAATTTTGGAATGAAGAATATTTTGAGAGATTGGTGCATCTGACTAGCGCAGCATAGATATGGTCTTTGAAAAATATGTGAGGATGAGGAAACCATATAAGACTCCTGGGTGTGTGTGTGAGAGAGAGAGAGAGAAAGAGAGAGAGAGAGAGAGAGAAGGAGAGAGAAAGGATAATAGGAAGATGTTTGCTAGTTCTCTGGTTCTCAGCCCAATCTTCAGTAGATTTCAAATTAAAGCTACTTTCCAAGTAAATGAAACTCAATTCAATTAAAAATAAAAAAAGCCATTGTGCGCCTAACGTGTAAAGCATTATGACAACTCAAGAAAACAGGCAGTCCTAATTTTTTCCATGTCTTTATAGTTAGCTCCAATAGGAAGACATATACTGGCATATACATTTTCATGTATATAATCATAAAGCCACAGAACTTTTGTAACTGAGAGAAACTTATACATTAATGACTTTAAATTTCTCAGCCCACAGAAAAAGGAACTGAGTCCAAAAAATGTAAGGTGATTTGCCAAGAATCCCAGAGAAATCTTTCTGATATTATCTGCCTACCCCAAATAGACTTATCATATAACCTTGATGAAAATTGAGTGAAAAGGCAGGCCAGGAACATACTATAATTTGCTATTGTTGCACATTGTCTGTGAATAACCAGTTTAATTGTATATGTAACCTGCTGCAGAATCTCTTTTACTGTAGCTGGTCTCTGAGACAGAAGTGAAGACAATTGATCCATCTTTTATCAAGATGAGGTTTTATCAGGCTTCTCTTCCTTCTTAGGATTTCCCTAATTTGCCTAATTTATTGTGAAAGCAAATGAGAAGTCAGCCAATCAGTATAATTTTCAAAGTTATCTTCAGAGTGGATGCTGCATGGTTAGCCAACTGGCAGATGCTAAAGAATTAGGTCATAATCAAGACCAATTAGAAGTCCTTAGTAGTCCCTGATGAACTTTACACACTTGTTGTAGTCAGATAAGGGCCACATTCTCCATAGCAATTGTTAGGTACCAGCTGCCTGTTACAAATGATCTTTGGAATAGCTTTTCATAATCTACCTTAAAATGTTAGGAGGTAACCCAAAGTGGACCTGTGATATTTCAGACAAATTGGCTCATTAAAATAACTAAGGTCCGGACACATAATTTTCACTATAGAAGTTTATATTACAATTTGCTCCCAAACCCCAAAACTTTTGCTTAGTTATTTCCTCATTCAGCTCAATTTAGAAATCTTCCCCTTATCAAAGGAATGTGATTTGGGAGAATGGCATTGAAACAGGTATAATATCAAAAGCATTCTTGTTGTCCAGGAGCACTAATTCACCCCAATCCCACAGATTTCTCCAGAACTCCTTCCTGGTTAAAGGTTGTGGCTCTAAAACCTATTATTCTTTAATATTACTTCCTCAGTCTTGTATAGAACATTTTCTAATGTATAATGAATCCCAAATGAAGGACAAAGAAAGCTGTGAAATTCCCAGCAGAAGTACCTCATCTACTGCATTCTTTCTGGTACAATGATCCATGTCTACTCAGTCCTTAGGGTATCAGCTACATGTTCGTTAACAACCATGAAATCTCAGGGTTCACAGTATACATGCATCTTTACTTATATTCTTAATTATAGAACTGCATGACTAAATATCCTATTTTGGAGCAAGTTAGATTTAGGAACTAAAGACTGGATCTTGTAACTTTCTTGTCTGAATTTAAAATACAAATAATTAAAATTAATCAAATCCTTTCTGTTTGAGGCTTGAATGTTATTTTTCATTTAGATATAAAAAATAACATAATAATTTGCTATTCATTCTTGCTAAAGTCTATGGCAAAATACCACAGAAAACCATGGAAGGGAGCATGTGGCTATAGTGAAAGTAAGGTGAGTCACAGAGGAGACAGATCTTGTCTCAAATTCTGGTTCTAATTTTAATTAGCTTATTGACACAGGGGAAATCAGTTATTTCTTTTAATCTGTATCCATTTGTAAAATCAGAATGATAGCAACTGTTATGTAAGTTCTTTGCCTAGATTAATAACAATTTAAGATATATGAAGCATGGTACCTGTGACATATGGAGGTATACAGTAATAAACATTAAGTAGTCCTTCTATTTCCAATTTCTAATTTACAAATGGAAACATATTTGAACAAAATGTTTAGTATGAGCACTAAGCAAGCTTAGGCACAAATATGCTATTAATACTCACTGCTGTATTTATTTAATTTAATTTAATTTTTTTTACTTTACAATATTGTATTGGTTTTGCCATACATCAACATGCATCCGCCACGGATATACACGTGTTCCCATCCTGAATCCCCCTCCCTCCTCCCTCCCCTCTCCCCATACCATCCCTCCAGGTCATCCCAGTGCACCAGCCCCAAGCCTCCTTTATCCTGCATTGAACCTGGACTGGTGATTCATTTCTTATATAAAAGCAACACGAAAGGATTAGCACTGTTCATTAGTGCATCATCAATTATAAATAGGACTGAATTATATATTCCCGATATCCATATTGTTTTCAGTTTTTCTTCATATCTTGTTTCAGTAAATCATAACAAGAATTAATACTTAAACATATTGATGAAGTTCTACATGAAAAAGATATATACAGGATTAGAATTTTCCTTAGACTCCTATTAGGTAAAAAATTAATAAAAATTGCCTAATTCAGCACCTTTTGTGATATCACAACTTTGATCTTTTGCCTTTGAGTACTCATCAGAAACAAGGTGAAGATTTGTCAATTATTCATATGATAAAATCATTATAGATTTCAAAATCTGCTTCTTCTGGGACATTTGTAGAATTCAGTATCCATCAGAGAAACAAAAACTGTTAATAGTTCCAAGTAGTTCATGTAGAAAATCATTAAATATGGGAGAATAGGAAGGGCTGCAGAGTGAAGGCCAGAGAAAGCTGACTCAGGTAATCAGAATGTGCTGGGGAAACCCTTGTCTTTGGTCTGCAAAGCCCTTATGCCTGCTGCTGCTTCTTGCAACAGAGGCTTCTTCTTGTCTTCTACTTGCTAGAATTCTCATGAGTATCTTTCACTGGTAAAACTGAATCTAGAAGCCTTGTTCTCAGGAATTCTGGGATACAGAGTTACTAGGCTTCTAGCCCTGAGATACAGAAGAGAGCATAGATGGAGAATAATTAAGTTATTTAAAGGTAATCTGTTGGAGTAGTGACAAAGATATTGGGATGTGGTCTACAATCGAACTAAGAAGAAGGCTGGAGCATAAGATGGGAGAAAATTAGAGGCACAACATAATAAAACTCTTTAAGCATCCCTAGAAGTATTGGACTTTTTAAAGGGATGATCCTAGAAGAAACATACTACTGTATATAGGGAATAAAGTTTTAAGATACAGTTAACAAGTGGAAAAAGAACCGATGTCAAATGCTTACGTTTGGAATACCATTTCAAAATATATTCAATATATGATAGTGAATACATGAAAAATAGATTTTTCATTCTATATTTTTGATATTGAGTTATAGTAATATAGAATAGATTCTTTTAACTTTATCTTTTCCTCCTCCTCTAGAATTAAATGCATGCAGTCACACAAACACAGAGAACAGGCATGCATGTGTGCACATACACACACACCCCCAAACAACCAGACTTGATTATGTTTTTATATGCAGAAGACAGAAGCAGATGGTAGAAACTGTGAATTCCTAGCAACAGACTTTGAGACTACAATATTATTCTAGCAAAACAACAAAACATACTGTTCATGTAAACTGATCAATATACAATTCATTAAGAAGTCCAAATATTTCTGGCAATTTATAAAGAATTAAATCAGTGTTGATCTAGACAAATTAATAATCTATTTTGCTCAAGTTTCCACCCTCAGATCATTTTAGTTTTCCAGAGAAGACAAAGAGAGATAAATATAATTTAATTTTCTCTGTCAAGGAAAATAACTCAAAAAAGACAAAAAGGAAATAGCTTCCTTCTTTTTCCGAAACAGAGAACAGAGCATGGTACTACAGCTTACCTAAGATGAGGACAATTTTAAAAACAAAATAAATCAAACAAGTAAGTGTCTTCTTACCTTTCAGATTGGTACCTTGATATAGATATTTTAGATTTGGAAAGCATAGGATTTCAGCCTATTAGTGCACACACACACATAAACACAGAGTAAGATGCATCATTACTATCCAGGGAAACAATAAACAATAAGCCCCCAGGATAGTGCAGGAAATAAAATACCCTAAGAACTGAGATATTAAGGGAGAAATTGATATCACTATGGCATTTGCTTTATAATATCTGAGTTTATAATATCAGCAACCTCAGGCTGCTATAAATAAATAATAAACTATCAGATTGTCAAGTTATCTTCAAAATCCAATAGAGATAAAGCTTAGCATATTGGTCAGAGATGCTAATACAATGAATGGCCAGTGTTCACAAGCTGTGCATGAAAAAGAAAATCTTAGGTCAGGAAAGGAGTCCCAGGGGTCATTTTCCTTCTTCTGGTAAGATTTCCATTAATGTCTTAAGAGCTTTGTTTTTATATTCTGCCTAAATTTAGTCTATTTGGCTAGGATGAGTAGACATTAATAGTTGGAAAACACTTTGTATAAAGTCATATCTAAATTACAATAATTTTTATTTATCTGCTTTGAAAAACAAGGTACAACTACGATCACAGAACACCATCTAAGAGTTGTGGCCTAGAGTAGGAGCTTCTGTATAGGGTTATCATTGTTTTTTTGTCTATTCTTGAAGATCTAGATTCATTTAGAATGTCAAAAATCAGCTGAGTGTCATTATTTATGATCAGTTTAAGAATAGTTGTTTTTAATAAAAATTTTTGCTTAAACTACCAAATGGGGCTTCCCTGGTGGAACAGTGGTAAAGAATCTACCTGTCAATACCAGAAATGCAGATTCAATCTCTGAGTTGAGAAGATTCCCTGAAGAAGGAAATGGCCACTCACTCCAGTATTCTTGCCTGGGAAATCTCACAGAAGACCCTGGTGGGCTACAGTCCATGGGGTTGCAAAAGTATTGGACATGATTGAGTGATTAAACAACAGCAGCTAACAAATGAAAAGATCCAGAAGATAAATGCACTTATTTCCTTTTTCCAAACAACCAGAATATTTGTTGACCAAAGCAAGTCCTGTTTGTTACTGGAGCAAGAAAGTACTTAACTTTATCAGGGTTAATATTCCTTACCAAGGGGAAATTAAGAGTGGATAATCATTAAGTTTAAATGTTTTAGTTGGAAAAGTTTAAGTTGGGCCTTTCCATGTTGGATTTTATTGGCACTGGCCAAACATTCTTTTACAATGTTTATGACTGATGCACAGAGTGAGGACAAAGTTTTTATGAGTAAACAATTGTTTCACAAGCAACCAAGATAGGTCAGTAGAGTCATCTATTGCCCCAAGAAGCACTCCACCCAGATGTAAAAGTTAATCTCCTTAGAAGTAAACTTCCTGAATGATCTATTGTTTGAATTAATGGAATTTGGGGGTAGTACTGAGATCAGCAAGCAAGTATTTAGTGGTTATAGCCTTTCCTTCTTGGGTAAAAATCTCCTGGAACAAACACTAGAAGCATGTTGATGTTTGATATCCATTCTTAGTCTCTATAATGAAGCTGTATGACTGCAGGCTTTCTGTTTTCCTTACTTAATTCATATAATTCAGAAAATCTATGTACCAACTTATACTTGGGAATGTACCACATTTCATGAAGAATATAGAAACGTCTTCTTAGGCTCACATCCACTCAAGATAAACAGAGTTGATAAACATAGAAAACTGAAGTCGTGTGTTTAATCTTGACACATTAAGTCAACTTAAGCAACCCAACGTCCAAGGAGTGGTGGCTGCGCGGGTGCAGGATGGCCGAGAGGAGCTACTCCACGTTCAAGGTCAGAAGGGGCGGCTGTGAGGAGATAACCCTCATCCAAGGTAAGGAGCAGCAGCTGCGCTTTGCTTGACCAGCCATGAAGAGATATCCCACGTCCAAGGTAAGAGAAACCCAAGTAAGACGGTAGGTGTTGCGAGAGGCATCAGAGGGCAGACACACAAAACATAACCACAGAAAACTAGTCAATCTAATCACACGGACCATAGCCTTGTCTAACTCAATGAAACTAAGCCATGCTGTGTGGGGCCACCCAAGACAGGCGGGTCATGGTGGAGAGGTCTGACAGAATGTGGTCCACTGGAGAAGGGAATGGCAAACCACTTCAGTATTCTTGCCTTGAGAACCCCATGAACAGTATGAAAAGACAAAATGATTGGAAGCTGAAAGAGGAACTCCCCAAGTTGGTAGGTGCACAATATGCTACCATGTATCAGTGGAGAAATAACTTCTGAAAGAATGAAGGGATGGAGGCAAAGCAAAAACAATACCCAGTTGTGGATGTGACTGGTGATAGAAGCAAGGTCTGATGCTGTAAAGAGCAATATTACATAGGAAACTGGAATCAAGGCAAATTGGAAGTAGTCAAACAGGAGATGGCAAGAGTGAACATCGACATTCTAGGAATCAGTGAACTAAAATGGACTGGAATGGGTGAATTTAACTCAGATGACCATTATATCTACTATTGTGGGCAGGAATCCCTTAGAAGAAATGGAGTAGCAATCATGGTCAACAAAAGAGTCCGGAATGCAGTACTTGGATGCAATCTCAAAAACGACAGAATGATCTCTGTTCATTTCCAAGGCAAACCATTCAGTATCAGAGTAATCCAAGTTTATGCCCCAACCAGTAATGCTGAAGAAGCTATACTTGAATGGTTCTATGAAGACCTACAAGACCTTTTAGAACTAACACCCATGTTAGTCCTTTTCATTATAGGGGACTGGAATGCAAAAGTAGGAAGTCAAGAAACACCTAGGGTAACAGGCAAATTTAGCCTTGAAATACGGAATGAAGCAGGGCAAAGACTAATAGAGTTCTGCCAAGAGAATGCACTGGTCATAGCAAACACCCTTTTCCAATAACACAAGAGAAGACTACAGATGGACATCACAAGATGGTCAACACCAAAATCAGATTGACTATATTCTTTGCAGCCACAGATGGAAAAGCTCTATACAGTCAGCAAAAACAAGACCTAGAGCTGACTGTGGCTCAGATCATGAACTCCTTATTGCCAAATTCAGACTTAAGTTGAGGAAAGTAGGGAAAACCACTAGACCATTCAGGTATGACCTAAATCAAATTCCTTATGATTATAGAGTGGAAGTTAGAAATAGTTATAAGGGACTCCATCTGATAGAGTGCCTAATGAACTATGGACGGAGGTTCATGATATTGTACAGGAGACAGGGATCAAGACCATCCCCATGGAATGAATTGCAAAAAAGAAAAATGGCTGTCTGAGGGGGCCTTACAAATAGCTGTGAAAAGAAGAGAAGTGAAAAGCAAAGGAGAAAAGGAAAGATATAAGCATCTGAATGCAGAGTTCCAAAGAATAGCAAGGAGAGATAAGAAAGCTTTCCTCAGTGATCAATGCAAAGAAATAGAGGAAAAAAATATAATGGGGAAGACTAGAGATCTCTTCAAGAAAATTAGAGATACCAAGGGAATATTTCATGTAAAGATGTGCTCGATAAAGGACATAAATGGTATGGACCTAACAGAAGCAGAAGATATTAAGAAGAGATGGCAAGAATACACAGAAGAACTGTACAAAAAATATCGTTATGACCAAGATAATCAGGATGGTGTGATCACTCACCTAGAGCCAGATATCTGAAATGTGAAGTCAAGTGGGCCTTAGAAAGCATCACTATGAACAAAGCTAGTGGAGGTGATGGAATTCCAGTTGAGCTATTTCTAACCCTGAAAGATGATGCTATGAAAGTGCTGCACTCAATATGCCAGCAAATTTGGAAAACTCAGCAGTGGCCACAGGACTGGAAAAGGTCAGTTTTAATTCCAATCCCAAAGAAAGGCAATGCCAAAGAATGCTCAAACTACCACACAATTGCACTCATCTCACTTGTTAATAAAGTAATGCTCAAAATTCTCCAAGCCAGGCTTCAGCCATATGTGAACCGTGAACTTCCTGATGTTCAAGCTGGTTTTAGAAAAGGCAGAGGAACCAGAGATCAAATTGCCAACATCCACTGGATCATGGAAAAAGCAAGAGAGTTCCAGAAAAAAATCTATTTCTGCTTTATTGACTATGCCAAAGCCTTTGTGTGGATCACAATAAACTGTGGAAAATTTTGAAAGAGATGGGCATACCAGACCACCTGACCTGCCTCTTGAGAAACCTATATGCAGGTCAGGAAGCAACAGTTAGAACTGGACATGGAACAACAGAGTGGTTCCAAATAGGAAAAGGAGTACGTCAAGGCTGTATATTGTCACCCTGCTTATTTAACTTCTATGCAGAGTACATCATGAGAAACTCTGGGCTGGAAGAAGCACAAGCTGGAATCAAGATTGCCAGGAGAAATATCAATAACCTCAGATATGCAGATGACACCATTCTTATGGCAGAAAGTGAAGAGGAACTAAAAAGCCTCTTGATGAAAGTGAAAGAGGAGAGTGAAAAAGTTGGCTTAAATCTCAACATTCAGAAAACGGAGATCATGGCATCTGGTCCCATATCTTCATGGGAAATAGATGGGGAAACAGTGGAAACAGTGTCAGACTTTATTTTTCTGGGCTCCAAAATCACTGCAGATGATGATTGTAGCCATGAAACTAAAGATGCTTACTCCTTGAAAGAAAAGTTATGACCAACGTAGATGGCATATTGAAAAGCAGAGACATTACTTTGCCAACAAAGGTTCGTCTAGTCAAGGCTATGGTTTTTCCAGTGGTAATGTATGGATGTGAAAGTTGGACTGTGAAGAAGGCTGAGCACTGAAGAATTGATGCTTTTGAACTGTGATCTTGAAGAAGGCTCTTGTGGGTCCCTTGGACTGCAAGGAGATCCAACCAGTCCATTCTAAAGGAGATCAGTCCTGGGTGTTCTTTGGAAGAACTGATGCTAAAGCTGAAACTCCAGTACTTTGCCCACCTCATGCGAAGAGTTGACTCATTGGAAAAGACTGATGCTGGGAGGGATTGAGGGCGGGAGGAGAAGGGGACAACAGAGGATGAGATGGCTGGATGGCATCACCGACTCGATGCTCATGAGTTTGGGTGAACTCCAAGAGTTGGTGATGGACAGGGAGTCCTGGCCTGTTGCGGTTCATGGAGTTGCAGAGTCGGACACGACAGAGTGACTGAACTGACTGATTGACTGAAGCACAAGGCAACAGGCAGAGGAGTGGGTAAGAAGACCTTTTGTCCTCCCTCTGAGCTATCATAACATGAGAGTAGTGCTGGCTAATATCAAAATAATTTGCAACCTCTACAGCCTAAGGGCTTCCCTGGTGGCTCAGACAGTAAAGAATCCTCCTGCAGTGCAGGAGACCCAGGTTCAATCCCTGGGTCAGGAAGGTCCTTTGGAAAAGGAAATGGCTACCCAGTCCAGTATTCTTTCCTGGAGAGTTCCATGGACAGAGGAGCCTGGCTACAGTCCATAGGGTTGCAAAGAATGGGACACAACTGAGGGACTAAGCACACAGGCACACACAGTCTGAAGGAGGTAAGGTGGAAGACAGAATGAAGTGTAGCTGCAGAATCTGCAGAACTTTTTCTTTGCACAACGAGGACAGAAAATAACCAAGGACAAAGAATGGAGCAAAGCTTCTAGACCACATGTCCATTTCCTTTTTTACAACTCAGACCTCAGCACAGGAATGTGCAATGGTAGGAGGCTGAAGGTGGGCTGTGGACAGAGGTTCCCAGCATCACTTCAATCCTGTGAGTACATATGTGTGGCAGTGAGGAAAGTGGGCTGTAGCCAGAAGTAAGCAGAAAGAAAAGTCATGTCTCTGGTCTCAACTGCAGTTTAGGAACATTTAGGTTCTTTCTTCACAACTTGTTAATTTCTCTGAAGGGATGAGAAAACAAAAGATTTACACCTGTATAAAAACAGACAACATTCAGATTTGTGCTTATTTGGACTATATTTCCTTGTGCTTGGGTGATATATACATAGTATATCAAATTTATAGAAATATTAAAGAGAAATAATTGCTTGCATTGTCTAAGAGTAGTACATTTTCTTAATTATCCAAGGGAGAGATATGCAAAGTTTGACATAGGATGCAAGTTGATAATAGTATCTAACTAGCCTGGATCAGGTAAATTTTTTTGTTTATGTTGTTAATGTAAAGCTATTTAAAATATTTACTTGATGTTTAATACTTTAAACTTTTAATAACATTTTTATATTACCTTGTATTGCCAGGATTTTGGTGTTTGTAAAAACAAACAAACATGCTCAAAAGGAACGTTCAAAATGTGTAAAAGCAAGGGAGAAACACTTTCTTCCGCTGATAAAGGAGTTAGATATAACTTCTTTCTCAAATAGAATGCTCAATGGACTTGTGAACTTTTGTTGCAAATATATATATATTATGGATTAGGTTCAGGAATATTCTTATAGAACTAAAAATACCATAAAATCTTTAACCACAGTGCAAAAATTCTTTCCCAAGAATTACACAATTCATAAATGATTTTTGCAAGCATACTATACAAAAGTAAACTACAAACAGTAAGACAATTTCTAAAGGTGTTTTGGGGTCTAAAATTGGACTTCTCCTCTTGCTTGAAATAACATTTACTTAACACAAAATAATTTGATATAACCATCAAAAGAAAACTGGCTGATGAAGACTATTGCAGCTGATTGAGGAGGGGAGTCAGTAGAGACTGAGTAAAAGAAATTTAAACACCAGGTTTCTTCCACTGATAAAGGAGTTGGATATAACTTTTTTCTCAAATAGAATGCTCAAAAGACTTGTGAACTTTTTGTTTCAACAAATATATATATATATATATAAATTTCATAGCTTTAAACATGTCTCCATACAATCATTCCTGTATTAAATATCACTGATACATTTAAAGTTTTAAGTTTGACGTGCTTTTTCCCATTTTCTTTCACATTATCATAGAATCAGCAGTTCGATGTTTCTTGTTTATACTAATGTTTATAAAATAATGTTGAAAGGCAATAAAATATTTAAATGACTTTAAAATGCACTATTGTATATGCTAAAAATGGTGAGCTAGCTGAAACAGGAGTATTGGCAGTCAAATCTTGCCGCATCAATTAAGAAATGGAGGACAGTGAAGCTAACATTTGACCTTGGTATCCTAACTCTCAATTTGAGGTTCTTCTGTCTCTATCTCATTGCTCTCTATCTCTAAATAACTAAAATGAGGTGAGAACCATGAAAGTGTAGACTTTGTTGGGATTTTTCAGTTCTGTGTCCTTATGTACAGAATAACTTGGAACACATTAGGCCTATGATGAATGTTTGTAATATCAGTAAGGAGAATCAATTCTTATACATGTTGCACAGCATTTTTGTCTCCTCATTGCAATAGATATACCAGATGATAGTTATCCAACATAAAAACATATCCCATGACTTGACAATAGAATACATGAAGGGAAAGTTCAACCCAGAGACTGTAAATTTCACAGGCAAGACAATAATGATAGATGTCAAGAGTAAAGGAAAAATTCCCCAGGTGGCAAGGGAAGCACTTTGTTTCCTGGAAATGGTTAAATTAAGGAGCTAGATGGTAGACCCTAAGCCCCAAATGCCAGGATATTATGCAGGGGTAAAATGGGGTCAAAGCATTCATTTGATCACCAGCAAGAGATCTACTATTGGGGCTCATGCAAAGTTAAGCTCTGTATCTATAACTAGCGCTAGCTTCTAAGAAAATAATCATTCAAGGATTATAAAATATCCTGGCAGATAACTTTGTCTACCAACATTCACATGATTATTTTTAGTGTATTTGATGTGCCTATAAGAAAGATTCTTGAGTTTGGCAGTTTATGCCACTGATTTCAAAAATATCATTCCAAACCTAGGGAAAATATCTTGTAAATAATATTACACAAGGGCATTAAGGGAAACAAATAAAACAAGAGATTTGGCTTAATTTATTTTAAATATGAGTATTAAATCATTATTTGTTTTTAAATAAAAATAAATTATAGCCATGGATTGTTATGTATGAATACAATAAAATGAATAACCATAAATTTTGAATTCCTATCTTCCTTAATTCTTACCTTCACTAGAAAATAGGTAATTATTTTCCCTTCTTATGAAGCAATGAAATATACACTTGTAAATTAAATATTATACTTCAATATATAAAACTTAAGCAATAATATACACATATATAAGATACAAAATAGATCATTACAACACCATCAGAAGTCATCATCATTATGGTACCTAATACAGACCAAGATAAGTCTTTCTATTCTATTTATGTTTCAGGCTTGGAAAGGTTTTTATTTTTGTTATTTTTTCTAAGAGCAAAGAACTGGTAAATAGCAGATACAGTTTCTGAAAAAGGGACTATTTGATTCTAAGTATTAATTATATGTCTGGAGAGCTTAAAATATTAATCCCTAAGTATTTTTCAATAAGTGCAATATTTGTTCCTTTATAATAAGTATGTTTATCATTTTATCACTCTAAAAATCACATATAGGTCTGTTCTTCTCCATCATAAACTTTCATAAACAAGCTAAATAAAATATTTTTATTTGTGCTTATTTGAAGAAATGTAGTACTTTCTAGCTAGAACTGTATCTATGGAACACTTAATTTCCATGCTATAAACATGCCTGTGTGTCACCCTTGAAACAAACTGCTAAAGGAAAATTTATCTTTCAATGGTATGAAATCCAGCTACTAATGAGAATTAGGCTGTACAGTTTAGGTATTTCAGTAATAGAAATTATTCTGTCTCATTTTCCATAAATTAACATTATTAAAAATAAGCTTATCTACTTAAATATGTGACAAATTAATTTAAACATATTCCATGACAGCCTGATGCTATGCATCTATGCAAGAATTAAGTGAATCTGTTCAAGAACATCTAGATCAATCAGTGTATTTTCCTGCCTGAGTCAATTCATGTTGTTACTTTCTCTAGGTTCAGAAATAGAAAACTTAAAAATTTTGGCAGAAACTCCTTGGAATATTCATTTTAAAAGGGAGATTTTGAGAGTCCTATGTTCCAATCCCAAACAATCAAGGTAAGGATGGAATTAAAAAACAGAATCCAATTATCCCATTCAGCTAGTAAAGAATCCACCTGCAATGCAGGAGACCCCAGTTAGACTCCTGGGTTTGGGAAGATACCCTGTAGAAGGGATAGGGTATGCACTCCAGTATTCTTGCGCTCCCCTGATGGCTCAGATGGTAAAGAATCCACCTGTAATGCAGGAGGCCTGGGTTCGATCCCTGGGTTGGGAATATCCCCTGGAGGAGGGCATGGCAACCCACTCCAGTATTCTTTCCTTGAGAATCCCCATGGAAAGAGGAGCCTGGCAGACTACAGTCCATGGGGTCACAAAGAGTCACAACTGACTGACTAAGCACAGCACACAGCACAGCATTCAGGTTAAGAAACAAAACAAAACAAAATAATCAGAGATCAAAAACAGATGTAAGGAAGGAAGGTTCACAGGTCAGACCAAAGTATAGAGCAAGAAAAGAGAAAGATCAGTAGGAAAGGTGACTCATACAATGAAAGTGTTGGAGGCTTGTGAGAATATCTTTCCCTTTATCTGACTCTATTGTAACCAACCCCATTCCTGCTACTGATGAGTTAGGACCCCAGACAACCTGCTGGTACTTGCCTTTTCTCCCTGTTTGTATGCAGCAGTTTGAGTTTCTGCATTCCCAAGAAGACTAGAAATATGGGAATAAACTGGCTTGAGATGCCAAGAAAATATGATTACAGGAGGAAGAAGTTGAGGAAGATATTATTTTGGGATTTGGACCATCTTGTAAGGTTGTATTTCTAAACTAGTTTGATTATAAAGATTACCTAGAAAAATAGGGATTCTTTTTTTTTAGCAGATGGCCAGGTCTTCTCCTTAATTCTTGATGTATGGGAGGGCTCAAGAATCTATAAAATATTCTCAAAGTATATTATGATTAAGAATGGCTGATAAACACTAGTGCATGTTAAGATTAAGAGGTTTGTACATATTTAGGCTAGAAACAACACTAAAGCATAGGAAGAGCAGCATAATGGTTGATCTTAATTATTTAAATTAAGGATGTGGAGCACAAATGGTAGACACGTGTTCTAGAAAATAACATGTGAATTTAAGAGGCATCTTAATTGAATTTTTAAATTATTCTATTATATAATAAAGTTTAGCAAGCCAGTAAAAAATGCCTATGACAGAAAAATAGAAAATGTATTAAACAAAAAATTACAAATAACTAGCCATACGACCATCGTGACAAAAATGAACCACGACTAATTTAACTGTATAATAATATTTCAACACTTCAGGGACGTGTTTCAGAAGAGTCTCCATCCTACAGGCATAAAATCTATGTTTAGCAGATATTTCTATAGGAAAAATATTTAAAGAAATCTATTAAAATGACATTCAATATATTAAATACAATAAATAAACTTTCAAGAGGATCCCCTCTTTGAAATCAACTGTTTGTGGTGTGCAAATAGATGGGGAAACAGTGGAAACAGTGTCAGACTTTATTTTTCTGGGCTCCAAAATCACTGCAGATGGTGACTGCAGCCATGAAATTAAAAGACGCTTACTCCTTGGAAGGAAAGTTATGACCAACCTAGATAGCATATTGAAAAGCAGAGTCATTACTTTGCCAACAAAGGTCCATCTAGTCAAAGGTATGGTTTTTCCAGTGGTCATGTATGGATGTGAGAGTTGGACTGAGAAGAAGGCTGAGTGCTGAAGAATTGATGCTTTTGAACTGTGGTGTTGGAGAAGCCTCTTGAGAGTCCCTTGGACTGAAAGGAGATCCAACGAGTCCATTCTAAAGGATATCAGCCCTGGGTGTTCTTTGGAAGGAAATGATGCTAAAGCTGAAACTCCAGTACTTTGGTCACCTCATGCGAAGAGTTGACTCATTGGAAAAGACTCTGATGCTGGGAGGGATTGTGGGCAGGAGGAAAAGGGGATGACAGAGGATGAGATGGCTGGATGGCATCACTGACTAGATGGACGTGAGTTTGAGTGAACTCCAGGAGTTGGTGATGGACAGGGAGGCCTGGCGTGCTGCTATCCATGGGGTTGCAAAGAGTCGGACATGACTGAGTGACTGAACTGAACTGAACTGTACTTAGTCACTCAGTCATGTTCAACTCTTTGTGATCCATGGACTGTAGCCCACCAGACTCCTCTGTCCATGGGGATTCCTCAGGCAAGAATACTGGAGTGGGTTGCCATGCCCTCCTTCAGGGGATCTTGCCAACCCAGGGGTCAAACCTAGTCCTCCTGCTTTGCAGGCAGATTCTTTACTGACTGAGCCAACAGGGAAGCCCAAGAATACTTAAGTGGGTAGCCTAAGGATCTTCCTGAATTGAACCGGGGTCTGCTGCACTGCAAGTGGATTCTTTACCAGCTGAGCTACCAGGGAAGCCCCAATCAGCTGTATTATTGTAAATAAAAATACTTCTCCTGTGGAAAGTCTTAAAAAAAAAAAAAATATATATATATATATATACACACATATATATACACATACATACACTTTTTTTAGAGGCCCTTCTGTGAAAGAAATATTATATTATGATTGTATATTTTGTGTTATGTTCGCTAGGTCTGTGAAGGGATACAAAGACTTGTACACACTTCCTCTGGAATGTGATATTTAGATAAACCAAATGTAGTCAACTTTCAGAGTGTTCCCTTAGTAACTGAACAATCTAATTTTTGGAGAATAAAGGGAAGTTAAAAAATCAAAAGCAGAAAACCAAATAGTTCTTCTGAAAGACATTCATCAGTTTTTAACAAATCATTGTAATCTACTGAGGAAGATTTGTTTGTAAGTCTTATGTTAATAAATCATTTTGTACATGTTCTGGAGTTGTTTTCTCTATTGTTATGGCAAAATATAATGTAAAAATTCAAGGTCTCATATTCTATATCTATATATGTATGCATATATATGTATATACACACAGACACACATATATATATACATAATACATACACACATTATATTTAGAAAGAAAAAATGGTTCTAGTCTATGTATAGCCAGTTTCATTTCTGTCCAATTTTTTGAGGCAAATATAACATTATATAATATTAACTGAGTATTTTATGACTTTTGGTAGCCATACTTTAAAAATACAACTTTTAAATTCAAATCATCTATGCACTGTGAAATGCACTGTGATTTCACCTTAAATTGCATGAAATCTTTCTGAACTAAAAATTAGTACTCAACAAGAAGACTGAGGAAACAACGTTCTCATTTATCGGAATCTGAGGAATGTGTATACTGAGTTTCAGGGAAATGCCAGATATGTAACTTGTGATGCTAACACAGTAAATGCTAACCAAGGATGGGACACACTCGTCCCATCTCTTCCTCTGCCAAGTCAAATATGAAGGTAGTTTCTATTAAAATTCCTATTGATAAGAGTACTGGAGATTAGATATATTATAGAGAGAACTTCTAGCAATAAAAGCCTGGCATGGTAAAGGAAGTAAAAAGTAATCACTTTTCATTCTTAGAGTCACCATCTGGGGAAATGTAAGACAGTATTTCTTAAGCCTTAGCTACCACATCATTACAAACACTTCATTAGTCTTTTCAGCTGCTCATTTGTCTCTCTCCTCTCCACCTGCATATCCGCCTAGCCAATTTTCAATAATGGCTGTCCCTTTTCCCAGTCCTCAATGTGCCAAGCACTAGACAGATTCTGAAAGGCTTTGCTTCAATGAATAATGGAGAATTTGGCCAGGACTTAGCTGCCATGGAGACACCCTCGATATTTTCCTACCAGTGCACGTTTGTCTGAATTGAGTATTTTTTTGTCTTTTCACTTTCTTCTTAATGGTACCTCTTTCCCAGATGCTTCAGGGACACTTCTCCCAATTTATAATTGAGACAACCAGCATTTTCCTTGTTTTTTCTTCTACTTGTTTAGTACAATTTAAGCACTTCTTCCTTTGAAGTCTATAATATTTACTTACTTGACTTCCTGTTCTTATTGTACCTCCTATCCTCTAGGATTCTATTTCTATTGAAGATTTCAGGGCCTATTTAACTTACTTTATTTCCATCCAAGCATCTGACAGTTTGATGTTTAATATCAGCCTTTGCCATGAAGACTCACATAACATCCTATACATATTTAGCCTATTCATTTCAAAGTATCCTAACTTATCTGTGCAAATCATAAAATCAACACTCCTTGTACCTATCACCATTTGGAACTGTTCTTGATTTAATCTGAAAATAAGACAATGTTGAAACTCTCTTCTAATTCTAACCTCATCATCCTGTCCAATTACCATATCTCTGTGCTGGAATGCTAATAGTTTTATATTGGTTTTCTCTGAATTCCCTTTTCCATTCTAATCCATTCTCCATTCTGCATCCAGAGTATTTTTTTTTCAAAATGCAAATTTAATCATGTTCCAAATCTTTAGCCCCACTTCCACTTTAAAATTTTTCAATTTTTTCACTGTTAGATAGAGGCAGTATTCTGCTGTTAAATGATTGAAAAATAATTGAGGATGAAAATTTGGGAGATAACACCACCCCCGGGCCAATCTGTAGCATTTGCCAAATTTCTATTGTTTACTTCTATAATGGCTGATTTCTAGCTCAGCTGATTTCTAGCTAGCGGTGCGACATTTCTGAGTGTACTGTTGGAAAAATGTACACTCAAAAAAAAGAATGTAAAAAAAAAAAATGTATTGTCCCCATGGACAGCCAGTGTAAGCTAACCAACTCTAGAACACCACTGGACAGTGGAAAATTCTTAACTTTAGGTTCTTGCTTTATCTGTCCCTTTTGACCTTGTTGTTAACCTAGACTGTCCACTGACCTCTCTGAACCTTTGTTTATTTATTTATTTTTAAATTTTATTTTATTTTTTAACTTTACAATATTGTATTGGTTTTGCCATATATCAACATGAATCCTCCACAGGTATACATGTGTTCCCCATTCTGAACCCTCCTCCTTCCTACCCCCCTGTACCATCCCTCTGGGTCGTCCCAGTGCACCAGCCCCAAGCTTCCAGAACCTTTGTTTGTATCTCAAACATTATGCCCTCTAGGCAGAGGGACCCTGCACATGTTACTCCTTCGTCCTGGAACATCTCTCAGTTTTAATTTTGCCAAATTTAAGATCTCATCTCTACTGCAATTTTCTTAGAGAAATCTTACTTGATTTCTACTGCACTCAGACTAATCTGCTGCTGGTGCTAAGCTGCTTTAGTCATGTCCGACCCTGTGCGACCCCATAGACAGCAGCCCACTAGGCTTCTCTGTCCATGTGATCCTCCGGGCAAGAATACTGGAGTCGGCTGCCATTTCCTTCTCCACAGACTAATCTAGACCCTCTTATTGTATGCATAGTGGTCATCATTGTGCATGTATGTATGTATTGTATGCACTCCTTCCTCTCTTTTTACATTGTTCTCATTTTTATATCCACTTATATAAATTTTATTAATGACTATCTCCTCAACCAGACTGTAAACTCTGTAAAAGAAGTGTTGTGCCTGGATTGACTCATTATTGGATCATCAATGCCTATGTCTAGCATAATTCTAAGCATATATTAGCTTCTAAAAAATAATACTGATACTAACATATGTTGAATGCAATAATGAAAAAACTTTATCCTCAACTACATGATATTTTGTATATAGTAGAAATTTATTTGATGTTTATTGAATAATTAGTTGAAGATTTATATACTGTATTTCTTCATTTATGCTAATTTTTTCACTTTTACTATGATCTTTATTCCTCAATATCCTTCAATTCAAAATTATTCTCCAACTAGCTGCTATCTTACAGTTCTCTACTGCATCAATTATGGCTATATTCTCAATTTTATAATGCTCAAAGGCTATATTCTAAATTTTTAACATGCTGTTGTTGTAATCATTACCTGATGAACCGTGGACTTTTATCACACTTGATATGGGTAATTCTTATGAATTAGGAAAAATTTATTGATGTTAATTCTGTTCAGTACATGTCATACCGAAAAATGGTAGTAAATCAAATAATGATGATTTAACAAGAAATTACCAAAAAAAATCATATATGAGAAAAGAATATTCATCCTGGACATAGATAATTTATGAGGAAAAAAAGTGATTATTACAAGTAAATGTGAGTAAGATCTTGAAAAATGCTTGATAGTACTCTATCATAGATACTCAGAGAAATGTAAATCATTATATATGATGGATTTAATAAGCTCACTCTGACGTTCTAATTGCTAATATGGATGACATATATGAATGAACCTAAATAATTAAGGAAGGTTCACATAAAATCACCAGTGACATTTAGTAAACACGATTCCAGCGAACCATCTTATGTAGTTGTGATGCTTTAACATAAATAACTTAACGGTATAAAAACAAACACACCAAATCAACATACAGTCTTTCCTGCTTACAATGTCTGATTTTCTTTTTCCTGATAGTATGTTCAATAGAACATGTTGAGATCGTGTCTATTGTTTTGTTTTATCTCTAAAAGTGAGGTGACTTTTTGCCTCTGCATTTTTTGCTTACAAACTCAGACACTTCTGTTTCTTAGAATAAGTCAATTTTTATAAACTAACTTTAAAAAATAAGAGACAGAGAATATATTCTATTTAAACACTGTGTTTAAAGTGCTTGTTGCCTAGTGTTTTCAGAAGCTAGAGGTATTTCTTTTGAAGTGTCAATCTGACTATTACCATGATTTTGATGGTAATTGTAGTGGAATGCCCATATTTCAAAGAATGAGATCAAAAGTTTATTTTAACCTTTGTACTGAATGAATCTGGCAGTGTTTCTATGGCTTTTGAGCCCTGAGTGATACATTTGCAATGTATTTTGATGTAATAAACTTATTGTTTTGGTTTATCTGGACGGTTGACCAGTTGGCTGTATTAGCAAATAGTTCAGTAATTTAAACATAAGACATCTAATATTACAATCAAATTTGGAGCTTGTTTTAAGCACAGATATTATTAGAAAGATACTATATGCTCTTCTATGGAAATTATTTTGAGTATAATTTAACCAAAAATTGAATAATACATAAATGTTTATTTTACTCTTTACTTAGGGAAGGAGAAGGCACTGGTGAACCACTCCAGTACTCTTGCCTGGAAAAATCCCATGGACGGAGGAGCCTGGTAGGCTGCAGTCCATGGGGTCGCGAAGAGTCGGACACGACTGAGTGACTTCCCTTTCCCACCAGGCTACTCCATCTATGGGATTTTCCAAGCAAGAGTACTGGAGTGGGATTTCATTGCCTTCTCTGTTCCCTTACTTAGGGATACCTTAAAATAGATTCTATGAAGAATACAAAAAGGGAAAGTCACTCTTTGATCCCCTCTTGTGGGAATAAGAAAATGCACTGAAAATGGATAAAAAGAAAAGAGTAAAATAACTAACTATAGAAGTCAAGAACAGAGCAAATCACAATGCAGCATCTGGATAATTTAATGGATTAGGCATCTATGTATAAAATCCCATAGCAGCTTCTTTCCAAAAGTAGAAACAGGAAGTGCAAGAATAAATAAATGGAAAAACATAGCACGGATAGTTTTTCACACACTGTTCCCAATCCAATACAGATAAACAGATAAATATAAGTGAGGATAAAGAAAAAACTAACATAAGAATTAAGGTATATATTATGATAATATATTGAAATTGGCCCCAGATAGTAATAAATACACATTTTCAAATATATGTATAAGATATTTATGAATATTGACCACATAGTAGTTAGCAAAGGCAAATACAATGTTTAATAAATGTAGGTTAATATTAACAATTTCTTATTCTCATGAAATAAAACTAGACATTAGTAACAACGTCAAAAAACAAGACTTTTCTAAACTGAAAAAAATAAATTATTGGGTCAACAGGGAAATGCACACGAAAAATTTTTAAGCAATTTAAAAACAATAAAGATAATAAAAGTAAGTACATTCTAGAATCTGTAAGATATTTAAAAAAAACTTTATATAGGAAAGCTCACAGTTTTAATTAGTCAGATAAATAAAAATACATTAATGAAAATAAATGTATTAAAATTCAGATGAAAAATGTTAAAAAAAAGACTATATTGAAAGAAAAATAGAAGAAATGGTAAAGAAAACAGCAGAGAGTAATGAGTAAGAATAAAAGCTTTAAAACTAATGAAAACATGTAATAGTTGGTGTTTTATAAAAATTAATTAAAGTAGATAAGTTATTATTCAACCTAATTAATTTCAAATGAGAAAAAATATAAGTTTAAGAGAACATGGTAAAGGATAAATAACTAGAGAGACAGATTTTCTATTATAGGTGAGTGCTGGTCTGTGGGGTTGCACAGAGTCGGACATGACAAGCAACTTAGCAGCAGCAGCAGCAGCAGCTGCCAAGAAAACATTCTTCTCTTTTCTCCTAGTTCCCAGCCAATGGCTAGAGTTTCTCTCCAAAAGAAGAAGACCACCATTTTCATCTATATTGCATCAGCATTTCTCATCTATATTGCATCAGGTTTTGGTTGCAGAAGCTCTATTCCAGGTAAAACCAACTGAGAAGTCTGGGGCTTACTTCTTTCACACTTGACTACCAATCACAGAACAGAAGTTCTACTCCAACAGGACAAGAGATAATACTGGACCCCAATTATTCACCCTCACCTGTTTTATAAGATAGAAATTCCGTAATGGAAGATAGGTTGAGAAGACCAGGGGCTACTGCCCTGACTCGGTGACACACCATAGAACAGAGGTGTCCACATTTGTGTCTTAAAAGCAGTGACCCAGAGTTCTTCCCCGGGAGAGAGGCAAGTCCTAAGAACAGAGAGCTCCATAGTTAATGGCTTTCACTAATGGGACTGACTTTATTTTCAAAGAGATGGGAAAGTTCAAGGCTAAGAGCACTGTCAAAAACAATGGAAGTATTGAAAGCAAGCAATTAATAGGAGATTGTCAGTTCCATGGCAGCAACAAGTGAACCCACAGGGCTGCTAGAAGTTTAATGGAGAGAACCAGAAGAAGAGACAGATAAAAAGGGTCTTTCTGAGTTCAGAGCAACATCAAAGATTGGTCTCAAAGACAACTCCTTCAGAGTTCAAATTTAATTAGATTATACTGTGGAGTAATTTATTCCTCAGGGATAAATTATTATCAAAAACAATAGAGCAATCAGCTAGCAATTAGTGGAGGCAAACAGCTGATAGGATTTGTCACTAACAGACCTCCCTTACAAGAAATACTAAAAGGAATTCTTGAAGCTGAGAGCAAATAACACCAGAAAGTTAAAGAAGGTGGGGGTGGGGCGGCGCAGAGAAAGCAGTATCTAACATAATAGGACTAGAAGAACTTTAAACAAGAAAATAATAATAGAAATAAAGAGGGATACTAAATGATAATAAAAAGGTCAACCTACAAGGGAGATATAATAAATATAAAGATGCACGCACCTAGCAATAAACAAAATGCACGAAGCAAAAACTGATAGAATTGAAGAGAGGAAAAGACAAGTCAAAGTTAATATCTGGTGGAGTAATAGGAACTCTCATTGATTTCTGATGGGAATAAAAAATAGTACGGAGCCTGGTGGGCTGCCATCTATGGGGTCGCACAGAGTTGGACATGACTGAAGCGACTTAGCAGCAGCAGCAGCAGCACAGTCACTTTGGAAGACAGTTTTGGTAATTTCTTACAAAACCAAACATACTTTTTACCATTCAATTCAGCAATTGCAATCTGTAGTATTTTCCCAGAGAATATGAAATCAATGTGTTGTTCTTTAACATATACATACACATTAATAGTATATATTCATATTTTATATATAATATAAAATCACATATAAATATAATATATATTTATACACTAGTCAAGATAAAGATTTTAATTTAATGAGACTGGATATATTCAGTGAAATTAAGAAAAGACAAAAATGCTTTATATATCTACCACTTTCATATTTTATTGGAAATAAGCTATTAATGGTGAAATATATGACAAAACTTCAAAAATTATGACAGGAAGCTAACTTCAGATATTAGAATATATTATGAAGCTTATATAATGAAAACAACAACAAAAAAAGAAGATAGAATAATGGAAAATAATAAAAAATCCAGTATCTAAAATCATATTCAAGAATAAATGGAAATCTATATGCATATTTCACATGCTAGCAAAGTAATGATCAAAATTCTCCAAGCTAGGCTTCAACAGTAATGAAATTAAAGCTTCCAGATGTTCAAGCTGGATTTAGAAAAGGCAGAGGAACCAGAGATGAAATTGCCAACATCCGTTGGATCATAGAGAGCAAGACAATTACAGAAAAAAAAATTTAACTTTGCTACATTGACTATGCTAAAGCTTTTTACTATGTGGATCACAACAAATTGTGGAAAATTCTTAAAGAGATAGAAATACCAGACCACCTAACCTGCCAGACTGGTTCCAAATAGGAAAAGGATTACATCAAGGCTGTTTATTGTCACCCTGCTTTTTTAACTTATATGCAGAGTACATCATGAGAAACACTGGGCTGGAAGAAGCACAAGCTGGAATCAAGATTGCCGGGAGAAATATCAATAACTTCAGATATGCAGATGACACCACCCTTATGGCAGAAAGTGAAGAGGAACTAAAAAGCCTGTTGATGAAAGTGAAAGAGGAGAGTGAAAAAGTTGGCTTAAAGCTCAACATTCAGAAAACGGAGATCATGGCATCTGGTCCCATCACTTCATGGCAAATAGATGGGGAAACAGTGAAACAGTATCAGACTTTATTTTTCTGGGCTCCAAAATCACTGCAGATGGTGATTGCAGCCATGAAATTAAAAAACGCTTACTCCTTGGAAGCAACATTATGACCAACCTAGCTAGCATATTCAAAAGCAGAGACATTACTTTGCCAACAAAGGTCCATCTAGTCAAGGCTATGGTTTTTATGGTAGTCATGTATTGATGTGGGAGTTGGACTGTGAAGAAAGCTGAGCGCCAAAGAATTGATGCTTTTGAACTGTGGTGTTGGAGAAGACTCTTGAGAGTCCCTTGGACTGCAAGGAGATCCAACCAGTCCATTCTGAAGGAGATCAGCCCTGGGTGTTCTTTGGAAGGAATGATGCTGAAGCTGAAACTCCAGTACTTTGGCCACCTCATGCGAAGAGTTGACTCACTGAAAAAGACTCTGATGCTGGGAGGGATTGGGGGCAGGAGGAGAAGGAGACGACAGAGGATGAGATGGCTGGATGGCATCACTGACTCGATGGACATGAGTTTGAGTGAACTCTGGGAGTTGGTGATGGACAGGGAGGCCTGGCATGCTGCAATTCATGGGGTCGCAGATTCGGACGTGACTGTGCGACTTAACTGAACTGAACTGCACCTGCCTCCTGTGAAACCTGTATGCAGGTCAGTCAAGAAGCACCAGTTAGAACGGGATAGGGAACAACAGACTGGTTCAAAATTGGGAGAGGAGTACATCAAGGCTGTATATTGTAACCCTGCTTATTTAACATATGTACAGATTACATCATGTGAAATGCCTGACTGGATAAAGCACAAGCTGGAATCAATTTGCTGGGAGAAATATCGACAACCTCAAATATGCAGATGACACCACCCTTATTGCAGAAAGCAAAGAGGAATTAAAAGAGTCTTTTGATGAAGGTGAAAGAGGAAAGTATAAAGCTAGCTTAAAACTCAAGATTCAAAAAATAAAGATCATCGCATCCAGCCCCATCACTTCATGGCAAATAGATGGGGAAACAATGGAAACAGTGACAGAATTTATTTTCTTGGGTTCCAAAATCACTGCGGATGGTGACTTCAGCATGAAATTAAAAGACGTTGTCTCCTTGGAAGAAAAGCTATGACAAAGCTAGACAAAGTATACAAAAGCAGAGACATTACTTTGCCGACAAAGGTCAATATAGTCAAAGCTATGCTTTTCCCAGTAGTCATGTATGGATGTGAGAGTTGGACCATGAAGAAGGCTGAGTGACAGAGAACTGATGCTTTTGAACTGTGGTGCTGGAGAAGACTCTTGAGAGTCCCTTGTACTGCAAAAAGATCAAATCAGTTGATCCTAAAGATAATCACACCCAAATATTCATTGGAGCAATTGATGCTGAAGCTGAAGCTCCAGTCCTTTGGCTACCTGATATGAAGAGCTGACTCATTAGAAAAGACCTGTATGCTGGCAAAGCTGAAGGCAGGGAAGGGGATGAAAGAGGATGAGATGGTTGGATGACATCACTGACTCAATGGATATGAATTTCAGCAAATTCTTGGAGGTGGTAAAGGAGAGGGAATCCTGGTGTGCTGAAGTCCATGATACTGCAAAGAGTGGGACATGACTGAGTGACTGAACAGCAATAACAATATGCATCTTATAAAAGTAGCACCTAAATCACTGGATGAGAGAGAGAGATTCTATACTACAAAGCTATAGTAATTGAAACAGTATAGTACTGGCACACAACCAGAAATAAACCCATGTAATATGGTCAATTAATGCATGACAAAGGAGGCAAAAATACACAATGGATGAAAGACAATCTTCAATAAATGGTGCTGGGAAAACTGGACAGCTATATGTAAAAGAATGAAATTAAAACATTCTCTAACACAGCACACAAAAATAAATCACAATGGATAAAAGATATAAACATAAGGCCAGAGACTATAAAAGTCTTAGAAGCAAACACAGGCCGAACACCCTTGACATAAATCACAGTGATATCTTTGTGGATCTACCCCTTAGAGAAATGGGAGAAAAAAAACCCACAAAAACAAATGGGACCTAACTAAACTTAAAAACCTTTGCACAGCAAAGGAAACCATAAACAAATACAACCCACAGAATGGGAGAATATATTTGCAAATGGCATGACCAACAAAGGATTAATCTCCAAAACATACAACCAGCCCATGTAGTTTTATTTCAAACAAAATCCAAACAACCCAATCAAAAAATGGGTAGGAGATCTAAACAGACATTTCTCAAAAGAAGACATACGGATGGCCAATATACATGAAAAGATGCTCAACATAACTAATTATCAGAGAAATGCAAATCAAAACTCCAATGAGGAATTACCTCAGACCAGCCAGAATGCTGCCATAAAAAAATCTACAAAGAGTAAATGCTGGAGAGGCTGTGGAGAAATGGGGACCCTCCTACACTGTTGGTGGAAATGTTATTTAGTACAGTCTCTATGGAGAACAGTGTGGAGGCTTTCTAAAAAACTTAAAAATAGAGCTATCATACAATCCTTAAATCCCATGTGTGGGCATATATGTGGAGAATACCATAATTAGAAAAGATATATGCAACCCAATGTTCACTGCAGCACTATTTACAATAGCCAAGACATGGAAGCAATGTCCATCAATGGAAGAATGGATAATATATATGTGAAATATATATATATATATATATATATATATATATATATATATATACTTACACACACATATACGTATATATGTGTACATATATATATAGAGAGAGAGAGAGAGTGAGAGAGAGAGAGAGAAGGCAATGGCACCCCACTCCAGTACTCTTGCCTGGAAAATCCCATGGATGGAGGAGCCTGGTGGGCTGCAGTCCATGGAATCAGTAAGAGTCGGACATGACTGAGCGAATTCACTTTCATTTTTCACTTTCACGCATTGGAGAAGGAAATGGCAACCCACTCCAGTGTTCTTGCCTGGAGAATCCCAGGGACGGGGGAGCCTGGTAGGTCTATGGGGTCGCACAGGGTAGGACACGACAGAAGCGACTTAGCAGCAGCAGCAGCATATATACATAAATGCATACATACAGTAGAACATTACTCAGTTATAAAAGAATGAAATAACGCCATTTGCAGCAACATGGATGAACTTAGGTTATCAAACTAAATTTAGTAAGTAAGAAAGAGAAAGATAAATATCATATGACATCACTTACATGTGGAATCTTTAAAAAATGATACAAATGAATTTATTTACAATCAGACTTAAAGACTTAGAAAAAGAACTTATGGTTACCAAAGGGGAAATGTGGGGGAGAGGGACAAATTAGGAAGTGAGAGTTGGAGTATAAAGAAAGCTGAACACCCAAGAATTGAGGCTATTGAACTGTGGCATTGGAGAAGAATCTTGAGAGTCCCCTGGACTGCAAGGAGATCTAAGCAGTCCATCCTAAAGGAAATCAGTCCCGAGTATTCGTTGGAAGAACTGATGTTGAAGCTGAAACTCCAATACTTTGACCACCTGATGGGAAGAACTGACTCATTGGAAAAGACCCTGATGCTGGGAAAGATTGAAGGCGAGAGGAGACGGTGAAGACCGAGGATGAGATGGTTGGATGGCATCACTGACTCAATGGACGTAAGTTTGAGTTAACTCTAGGGGTTGTTGATGGACAGGGAAGCCTGGCATGCTGCAGTCCTTGGGGTCACAAAGTATCAGACAGACTGAGCAACTGAACTGAACCGAACTAAGAAAAGTATCTGAAAAAGAATGGATACATATATATGTATAACTAAATCACATTGCTGTACACCTGAAACCGGTACAACATTGTAAATCAACAGTCAATTCAGTTCAGCTGCTCAGTTGTGACCAAATCTTTGCAACCACATGGACTGCAGCACATCAGTCTTACCCATCCATCATCAACTCCCAGAGCTGGCTCAAACTCACATCCACTGAGTCGGTCGTGCCATCCAACCATCTCATCCACTGTTGTCCCCTTCTCCTCTCGCCTTCAATCTTTCTCAGCATCAGGGTTTTTTCCAAGGAGTCAGTTATTCATATCAGGAGGCCAAAGTATTGGAGCTTCAGCTTCAGCATCAGTCCTTCCAATGAATATTCAGGACTGATATCCTTTAGGATTGACTGGTTTGATCTCTTTGCAGTCCAATGGACTCTCAAGAATCTTCTCCAACACCACAGTTCAAAAGCATAAATTCTTCGACACTCAGCCTTCTTAATGGTCCAACTCTCACATCCATACATGGCTATTGGAAAAATGAAAGCTTTCATCATATGGAACTTTATCGGTAAAATAATGTCTCTGCTATTTAATATGCTGTCTAGGCTTGTCATAGCTTTTCTTCCAAGGAGCAAGCATCTTTTAGTTTCATGACTGAAGTCACCATCTGCAGTGATTTTGGAGCCCAAGAAAATAAGGTCTGTCACTGTTTCCATTGTTTCCCAATCTATTTGACCTGAAATGATGGGGCCAGATGCCATGATTTAGCTTTTTGAACACTGAATTTTAAGCCAGCTTTTTCACTCTCCTCTTCACTCTCATCAAGAGGCTTTTTAGTTCTCTTCACTTTCTGCCATAAGGGTGGTAGCATTTGCATATCTGA
The DNA here is from genome assembly GCF_003369695.1 of Bos indicus x Bos taurus. Taxonomy (NCBI): domain Eukaryota; kingdom Metazoa; phylum Chordata; class Mammalia; order Artiodactyla; family Bovidae; genus Bos; species Bos indicus x Bos taurus. The sequence goes on from NC_040086.1 coordinate 33,617,283, forward strand.
AGTTATCGATATTTCTACTGGCAGTCTTCATTCCAGCTTGTGCTTTTTCCAGCCCAGTGTTTCTCATGATGTACTCTGCATATAAGTTAAAAAAGTAGGGTGACAATATACAGCCTTGATGTACTCCTTTCCAATTTGGAACCAGTCTGTTGTTCCATGTCCAGTCCTAACTGTTGGTTCTTGACCTACATACAGATTTCTCAGGAGGCAGGTATGATGGTCTCTTATTCCCATCTGTTTAAGAATTTTCCAGTTTGTTGTTATCCACATAGTCAAAGGCTTTAGCATAGTCAATGCAGCAGAATTAGATGTCTTTTTTTTTTTTTTTTTTCCTGGAATTCTCTGGCTTTTTATGATCCAATGGATGTTGGCAATTTGATCTCTGATCTCTCTGCCTTTTCTAAGTCCAGCTTGAACATCTCAGTTCACATACTATTGAAGTCTAGCTTGGAGAATTTGGAGCTTGTAAGCTTACAAGCTTTGCTAGCTTGTAAGATGAGTGAAATTGTTCAGTAGTTATAACAATCTTTGGCATTGCCTTTTGGAGAAGGAAATGGCAACCCACTCCAGTATCCCTGCCTGGAAAATCTCATGAACAGGGGAGCCTGGTGGGCTGCTGTCCATGGGGTCGCAAAGAATTGGGCACGACTGAGGGACTAACACTTACTTACTTTGTGGGGTTGGAATGAAAACTGACCTTTCCCAGTCTTGTGGCCCCTGTGGAGTTTTCCAAATTTGCTGGCATCTTGAGTGCAGCACTTTAATGTCATCATCTTTTAGAATTTGAAATAATTCAACTGGAATTTCATCACCTCCACTAACTTTGTTTGTAGTGATGCTTCTTAAGGCCCACTTGACTAGACTCCAGGATGTCTGGCTCTAGGTGAGTGATCACACCATCATGGTTATCTGGGCCATTGAGATCTTTCTGCATAGTTCTTTGTATTCTTACACTTCTTTTTGATACCTTCTGCTTCTGTTAGGTCCATACTGCTTCTGTCCTTAACTAGGCCCATCTTAGCATGAATGTTCCCTTGGTATCTCTAGTTTTCTTGAAGAGATCTCTAGTCTTTCCCATTTTATAGTTTCCTCTATTTCTTTGCATTGCTTACTTAGGAAGACTTTCTTATCTCTCTTTGCTATTCTTTGGAACTCTGCATTCAGATGGATATGTCTTTCCTTTTCTCCTGTGCCTCTTCACTTCTTTTCTCAGCTCTTTATAAGGCCTCCTCAGACAACCATTTTGCTTTTTTGCATTTCTTTTTCTTGGAGATGGTTTTGATCACCCACCTCCTTTACAGTGTTATAAATCTCTAGGCACTCTGTCTATCATATCTAATCCCTTGAATCTATTTATCACTTCTACTGTATAATCGTAAGGGATTTAACTTAGGTCATATCTGAATGGTCTAATGCTTTTCCATATTTTATTCAATTTAAGTCTGAATTTTGCAATAAGGAGTCATGTCTGAGCCACAGTCAGCTCCTGGTCTTCTTTTTGAATAGAAAAGCTTCAAGTTCTTCCTCTAATTGGGATTTTGACTTTAGTTCAAAGTGAAGTACAGAAAATTCAGAAATTATCTTTTACACTTTGTTAATGTTGTTCAGTTGCTAAGTCACGTCTGGCTCTTTGCAACCCCGTGGACTGCAGCACACCCGGGTCCTCTGTCCTTCACTATCTCCCAGAGTTTGCTCAAATTCATATCCATTGAGTGTGATGTTATTTAGACATCTCATCCTTTGCAGCCTCCTTCTCTGTTTGCTTTCAAATCTTTCCCAGCATCAGTCTTCTCTAATGAGTGCGATGTTCATATCAGGTGGCTAAATTATTGTAGCTTTAGTCCTTCCAATAAAAATTCAGGGTTGATTTCCTTTAGGATTGACTGGTTTGATCTCCTTGAAGTCTAAAGGACTCTCAAGAGTCCTCTCCAGTACCACAATTTGAAAGCAGCCCCAACCACTAAAGCTGAAGAAACTGAAGTTGACTGTTCTATGAAGACCTACATGACCTTTTAGAACTAACACACACATACACACACACACACAAAAGATGTCCTTTTCACAGAGACTTGGAATGCAAATGTAGGAAGTCAAGAGATAATTGGAGTAACAGGCAAGTTTGGCCTTGGAATACAAAATGAAGCAGGGCAAAGGCTAGCAGAAGTCTGTTAAGAGAACATACTGGTCATAGCAAGCACCCTTTTCTAACAGCACTAGAGATGATTCTACACATGGACATCACCAAATTGTCAATACTGAAATCAGACTGATTATTTTCTTTGCAGCCAGAGATGGAGAAGCTCTATATAGTCAGCAAAAACAAGACTGGGAGCAGACTGTGACTCAGATCATGAGCTTCTTATTGCAAATTCAGGCTTAAACTGAAGAAAGTAGGGAAAACCACTAGGTCATTTAGGTATGACCTAAACCAAATCCTTTACACTAAAGTTGCCATAAGCTTGAGGCCTTCACTCACTCTCAAGAACAAAAGAATGTTATCTTGGACATTTTATCAATTAAAGCAATTTGCTTTTAAAATTTCAGTTATATTTTTATATGATAAGAGAAACATCTTCCTTAGATGTGTCACTGTAAGTTCGTAGATCCTTGCTCTTTGAATTGAGGCTTAGTGTACTTTTTAACTTAACATATCCCTATTAGGCACTTACTATGAGCAAGAACTTCTCTAAGTTCTTCACAAATTTTAACACACTTAATTTTCAAAAACTCATATGATATTATGAGTAATAATACAGCTCCTAGTTTAGAGATATAGAAAACTGAAGCATGGAGAGCTTAGGTCATATCATTGATGTTCACAGAGATGGTAATGACAGGGGAAAGTTTCAAATTCGTGATATCAAAGAACTTCTTAAACTTAATTATTACAGTGTGTGGGTGCTAAGTTTATTCAGTCACGTCTGACTCTTTGTGACCCATGAACCATAACCCACCAGTCTCCTCTGTTCAAGGGATTCTCCAGGCAATGAAAGAATACTAGAGTGGGTTGCCATGTCCTCCTCCAGGGGATTGTCCCGACCCAAGGCATGAATCCTAGTCTCCTACATCTCGTGCATTCACAGATGGGCTCTTTACCACTAGTGCCACCTGGGAAGCCCCAATCATTACAGTAGTCAATACAAAATAATTCATTAAATCAGAGTTATCATAAAATTCTTTAGCAACTATGCATTTTATGTTAGAAGATACTGAAAATGTTATTTATATGTTAAATCTGGAGTGGATTCATTTTATGTAATAATAGATAACAGCTTTATAGGCCTAGAATATGTTTTCTATTTTATGAGATATACATGAATATGAAAACACAAAAAGGAAAATACAAAGGTTACAATGGAATAGTAAGCTAAAATTTAATTATCCATTACCATTTTCAAATTCATTGACTGTCCACCTTTTCAAATGGGTTTTGGGTGATAAGAGTGAAAATTAGTTGTTTAATATGTGCTTTCCTTTTAAAGAAGGAGTATTAAAGTAATTATGTGAACATATAAGTTTCACTAAAGGACTCTAGGGTGCTAAATCACTTTATTAGAAAATTTAAAGCTCATTAACATTCCATCCATGACTTTTCCAGCAGCAGCCATATTTGTGGAACAATTTATATGCAAATTTAAAAAATAAATTGATATTGAAGTTATCTAAGGATGGCTACTTTATATGTATGATTTATGATCAATTGTGAGCATGGCATTTATTATGCAGACACAAAAAATAAATTGAACAATGAATGAAAATCATAAAAAGTGAAGAAAGGTATCCAAAGACTATTATATTGACACATGTCCCCAGAAAATTGTATCTCCATTCATATTGTCTTAAATTGTTGATATATGCCATGAAAAAATTTTTCCATGTCTAATAAAATATGTTATAGATGTACTAGTTCACATGAAAGGACTTCACTGCTATTTAATATCAAAAGCCTCTTAAATGTAAGAAAACTCAGATAGATAGGTTTTCATATAGATAGATTGACTTTGCTGATAGATAATGGAAATACTTTTAAACTCTAATTTCCACATATTAAATATTAAAAATGAAAAGCACAGTTACTTTGAAAAATGTGTTCTTATCTTTTTTGCAAGTATCCAAGGAGACAATAAATCTGGATCCTTTTTTCCTTGGCAGTACAACAGAGTGGGGGTGTAGATCAAAGAAGTTAAGAACTAATTAAGACTGGATATTCTGTTTAATATTTTTCAAATTTATGTAGAAAGGTCTTTGATAACATTTCAGCTAAGAGCTGGTTTCATACTAAGCCAGTTGATTTCTTGGCAAATACCACTTAGTCCTACAAAAACAATAAAAAAGTGGTATAAGAAATTCTCTGTAACTATGATCATATATCAGTTTATAATCTATGTGTACATACTACCACAGATTAATACTGTCTAACTTTAACCTTTTTTTTCCTTTTGGGAATGATTACATGAATGTTTCAGCAAGTGGAATAAGCCATGATACAACTGCAGATGAATTATCTCTGTGGAGATGGTAATTATTTTTGAGAGAAGATAGTGACCTACTCCCCTAAGTTATGAGGTAAACAGTTTCCTTTCCTGCATTGACTGGCATTTTCATTCCTTAATCCATGTTGGGTAACATGGTGCCTATTGCTGCTGCTACTGCTGCTAAGTCGCGTCAGTTGTGTCTGACTCTGTGTGACCCCATAGACGGAAGCCCACCAGGCTCCGCTGTCCGTGAGATCCCTAAATATGTTTGAATGTGGCATCTGTAAAAGTAGTTTCTAGACTGGTTTACTATTACTATAAATCATAAGCATAGATCCCATTTGTAGAATTCTCATTACATGACAAGCATTGTGTTAAGCTCTTTAAATACTCATATCAGCATCCTCAAATCCTACAGGGTAAATTCCATGGTTTGTCATGGCTTTGTTCTGTATTATATGTTTAGTGCATAGTATTTACATAGTAAATGAATAATATACAGAAAACAATGATGCACAAATATTTGTATTCAAGTTTATGAACTTAAATCTCTATGAAAAGCATACTTGATTTAATTGACTTCAGGTTATAAACCCTTGCATAAACCTCAGTTGACTAAATTCTAACCAGAATTGTGGTCAGATTACATTGTGTTTGGCCACTAGTTGGGAGGCTGGTCTTAGTGACCACATACCACTTTGTATGAACTATGAATTCTCCCCTAAATATATTCTCTGTACTGACTGAATACACAGACATAAACTAAAATATATTTTATTTTAAATATTTGATCCTATTGTCTCTATTAAGCATATCTGCATTTTTATATGAAAATGGGTTTCACTTTATTTCAGAAAATGATGTCATGATGTATCATATCTAAATTTAGAAACATCAGTGTTGCTTTGAAGCTGGCCAAGATAATACCCAAATGCTCCACTGGGGTAGCCTGACCTTGATCTTCATTGGCATGTTGAAAACTACTTAAATCAAACAACTGCAATATCATCAGTGGAACTTTTTACATAATTATCCATATCCATATTATGTCATCCACAACTGAGTATTGTTTTTGCTTTGGCTCCATCCCTTCATTCTTTCTGGAGTTATTTCTCCACTGATCTCCAGTAGCATATTAGGCACCTACTGACCTGGGGAGTTCCTCTTTCAGTAACCTATCATTTTGCCTTTTCATACTGTTCATGGGGTTCCCAAAGCAAGAATACTGAAGTGGTTTGCCATTCCCTTCTCCAGTGGACCACATTCTGTCAGATCTCTTCACCATGACCCGCCCATTTTGGGTGGCCCCCGGGCATGGCTTAGTTTCATTGAGTTAGACAAGGCTGTGGTCCTAGTGTGATTAGATTGACTAGTTTTCTGTGAGTATGGTTTCAGTGTGTCTGCCCTCTGGTGCCCTCTTGCAACACCTACCGTCTTACTTGGGTTTCTCTTACCTTGGACATGGGGTATCTCTTCACGGCTGCTCCAGCAAAGTGCAGCCGCTGCTCCTTACCTTGGACAAAAAGTGTCTCCTCACCACCGCCCCTTCTGACCTTGAACGTGGAATAGCTTCTCTAGGCCCTTCTGCACCTGCTCAGCCACAGCTCCTTGGAGGTGGAGTGCCAGCAAATTTGGAAAACTCAGCAGTGGCCACAGGACTGGAAAAGGTCAGTTTTCATTCCAATCCCAAAGAAAGGCAATGCCAAAGAATGCTCAAACTACCGCACAATTGCACTCATGTCACATGCTAGTAAAGTAATGCTCAAAACTCTCCAAGCCAGGCTTCAGCAATATGTGAACCATGAACTTCCAGTTGTTCAAGCAGGTTTTAGAAAAGGCAGAGGAACCAGAGATCAAATTGCCAACATCCGCTGGATCATGGAAAAAGCAAGAGTTCCAGAAAAACATCTATTTCTGCTTTATTGACCATGCCAAATCCTTTGACTGTGTGGATCACAATAAACTGTGGAAAATTCTGAAAGAGATGGGAATACCAGACCACCTGACCTGCCTCTTGAGAAATTTGTATGCAGGTCAGGAAGCAACGGTTAGAACTGGACATGGAACAACAGACTGGTTCCAAATAGGAAAAAGAGTAGGTCAAGGCTGTATATTGTCACCCTGCTTATTTAACTTATATGCAGAGTACATCATGAGAAATGCTGGGCTGGAAGAAGCACAAGCTGGAATCAAGATTGACAGGAGAAATATCAATAACCTCAGATATGCAGATGACACCATTCTTATGGCAGAAAGTGAAGAGGAAGTAAAAAGCCTCTTGATGAAGGTGAAAGAGGAGAGTGAAAAAGTTGGCTTAAAGCTCAACATTCAGAAAACAAAGATCATGGCATCCAGTCCCATCACTTCATGGCAAATACATGGGGAAACAGTATCAGACTTTATTTTTCTGGGTTCCAAAATCACTGCAGATGGTGACTGCAGCCATGAAATTAAAAGATGCTTACTCCTTGGAAGGAAAGTTATGACCAACCTAGACAGCATATTGAAAAGCAGAGACATTACTTGGCCAACAACGGTCCATCTGGTCAAGGCTATGGTTTTTCCAGTGGTCATGTATGGATGTGAGAGTTGGGCTGTGAAGAAAGCTGAGTGCTGAAGAATTGATGCTTTTGAACTGTGGTGTTGGAGAAGACTCTTGAGAGTCCCTTGGCCTGCAAGGAGATCCAACTAGTCCATTCTGAAGGAGACCAGCCCTGGGATTTCTTTGGAAGGAATGATGCTAAAGCTGAAACTCCAGTACTTTGGCCACCTCATGTGAAGAGTTGGCTCATTGGAAAAGACTCTGATGATGGGAGGGATTGGAGGCAGGAGGAGAAGGGGACAACAGAGGATGAGATGGCTGGATGGCATCACTGACTCGATGGACGTGAGTCTGAGTGAACTCCGGAAGTTGGTGATGGACAGGGAGGCCTGGCGTGCTGCAGTTCATGGGGTTGTAAAAAGTCGGACACGACTGAGCGACTGAACTGAACTGAACTGAATTATGTCATGCTGCTGCTGCTAAGTCACTTCAGTCGTGTTCAACTCTGTGTGACCCAATAGACGGCAGCCCACCAGGCTCCCCTGTCCTGGGATTCTCCAGGCAAGAACACTGGAGTGGGTTGCCATCTCCTTCTCCAGTGCATCAAATTGAAAAGTGAAAGTGAAGTTGTTCAGTCGTGTCCGACCCTCAGCGACCCCATGGACTGCAGCCTTCCAGGCTCTTCAGTCCATGGGATTCCCCAGGCAAGAGTACTGGAGTGGGGTGCCATTGCCTTCTCCTATTATGTCATAAATATCTTTAAAATGGAATATGTTTTAAATGGCTTTCCAGATGGCTCAGTGCTAAAGAATCCTCCTGCAAGGGCAGGAGATGCAGGTTTGATCCCTAGATCAGGAAGATCCCTTGGAGCAGGAAGTGACGCCTGTTCCTATATTCTTACCTTGAAAAATCCCATGGACAGAGAAGTCTGGTGGGCTACAGTCCATGAGGCCTCAAAGAGTTGAACACAACAGAGCACACACACACATGCATACATTTTAACTATTTTTCACTCATTATTGGTAAAATGTTCTATTTTTTTTCCACCTCTGCAATGCTCTTGTAGTACGGAATATGCACTATTTAGAGATGTTCATAGACACAAAATTGCTTATTTACACAATCTCTTCAGGATAACTTTTTTTATGAACTTCAAAGTGGAGATATTTTGAGGTTGAAGTCCCCACTAGAACTTAGTATAAATCTCTCCTACAGATACAACAACAGATAATGATTGCCTGGGAACTTAAAAAAAAAACTTTTATAGCTTTGGGCATTGTCTTCTTGCCAAAATGAACTATCTTCCCATTTATTCTAAATTAAAATTGTAAAGTTAACAAAAATCAAGACAATTATAAACATGGTGCAAAGTGGCTCAGTGGTAAAGAAACCGCCTGCCAATGCAGGAGATGCAGGAGACCTGGGTTCAATCCCTGGGTCAAGAAGATCTCCTGGAGGAGGAAATAGCAAACTATCCCAGTATTCTCACTTGGAAAATCCCATGGACAGAGGAGCCTGGCAAGCTAGAGTCCATTGGGTTGCAAAGAGTCTGATATGACTGTGCAACTGAGCATACACACACACGTGCAAAGCCAGAACAGCATAGCATTTAGTTTTTCTTTTGTAAATACTGCTTTCCCACACTTATTAGTCAAGTACTATTTAAGATTCTACTGGGCCTTAATAGATTGCTCACATCATTAATACTTTAAGCTGGACATTAAAACATGTATGAAGTTCTGTCAAGTATTATTAATGATTAAACAATGAGGAAATATGTTATTACAGTGTATTCAATCTTTAATGTCCATTAAATCCACTTGGCAAGTGTAAGTAGAAATAATACTAACTGCAATTCTTGCTCTCAAGTAGTCCTTTACACATTATAAAGAAATGAGGGTCTACAACACCAATCAATAAGTGATGAAAGGAAACCACACACAGTCACTGTAATTTGAATGGGCCTTTCACAGAAATGATATTATCCTACTAGGGATAGTGATAAACAGACATCCTGCTTCCTGCTTTATAAGCAAATGCCTGTGCATGTAGCACTGTGATTATATTACTATCTTAGGCCTTAGATCATCTTCAGCATCACAGAGTTCTGAAAATCCCATTAAGAAATAATTTCAAGGAAATATAAATATTCTTTGAAATAATCTTCAATACTTTTCTAATTTTTTACATAAATGTTTCCTCTAAATCTCTTCTCAGAATGGGGAATAAATTCATTTCTATATATGCACAGGGAGATACAGATATATAGTTTATTTTATTTTCATTTTAATTGGTCTTCCAACTAAATATAAGACAGATAATGCAAATGTTTGCCAAACTTTATATGCGCTATGCTTAACATGAGAATTTATAATTGAATTGAACCTAAAAAGCCTTTCTGAGTAAAAGCTTATTATTATATTTTTAGAATAGCAAAAGTTTTGCTTTAAAATTGAGTTTTTACTTTTTCTTATGATACCTCCTGAGAAAACTGCATGCAGGTCAAGAAGCAACATTTAGAACTAGATGTGGAACAATGAACTAGTTTGAAATTGGAAAAGGAATATGTCAAGGCTGTACAGTGTCCTTCTGCTTACTTAACTTATATGAAGAGTACATCATGCAAAATGCCAAGCTGGATGAAACATTAGCTGGAATAGAGATTGCTGGGAGAAATATCAACAACCTTAGATGTGCAGATGACCCCAACCTTATGGGAGAAAGCAAAGAGGAACTAAAGAGCCTCTTGATGAGGGTGAAAAAGGAGAGTGAAAAAGTTGGCTTAAAACTCAACATTCAAAAAATGAAGATCATGGCATCTGGTCCCATCATTTCATGGCAAATAGATGGGAAAACAATGGAAACAGTGACAGACTTTATTTTCTTGGGCTCCAAATCACTGCAGACTCCAGATCACTGCATGACTTCAGCCATGAAATTAAAAGATGTTTGCTCCTTGGAAGAAAAGCTATGGACAACTTAGACAACATATTAAATAGCAGAGACATTACTTTGCTGACAAAGGTCCATCTAGTCAAAGTTATGGTTTTTCCAGTAGTCATGTATGAATGTTAGATTTGGATCTTAAAGAAGGCTGAGTGTCGAAGAATTGATGCTTTTCAACTGTGGTACTGGAGAAGATTCTTGAGAGTCCCTTGGACTGCAAGGAGATCAGTCAATCCTGAAGGAAATCAACTTTGAGTATTCATTAGAAGGACTGATGCTGAAGCTGAAGCTCCAGTATTTGGCCACCTAGTGGGAAGAGTCGACTCATTGGAAATGACCATGATGTTGGGAAAGATTGAAGTCAGGAGAAGGGGACAACAGGATGACATAATTGGATGGTATCACCAACTCAATGGACATTAGTTTGAGCAAACTTTGGGAGATGGTGAAAGACAGGGAAGCCTGCCTGGTATGCTGTAGTCCATGGGTCTGCAAAGAGTCAGACATGACTGAGCAACTGAACAACAATGAAAAGTAAATACTTCCTAAATTTAATCTAATTTCTTTTCACTTTTGATTGATTTTCATGGACTTGAGGGAACTTCTCTTTACATATATCCCCAAGGAAGACTTTCCACTTAGCTTTTTTAAGTGAGTCAGCATAATTCAATTTTCAATGTCCAGAGTCCTAAAATAGGTACAGAATTTACATTAAATTCCTTATTTTCTAAAGTATTGTTGGATCAGCAGAAGGTTCACATTAACTATACTAACTGTAAGGGTAAAGTGGGCAAGAGATCATGAAAGCTTTGTATTTTCTGATTTTTTTTAAAGTATCATTTTTTTCTCTTTAACGCTTACTCTCGTTTTAATTGTGAAGACTCATAAGTTACTCCTGTAAACTGTCTTAATCTTCTCAGCTATATTTAGAATTCTTGTGTGTCAAAAATTGTTGTCATTTGGACATTTGTTGAATTTCTTCCTGATATCCTGACATGATTAAAAATGCAATTATTCTAATCAAGTTACAAAAGTAAGCATCATTTGTGGTGCCCACCAAGTCCTAGTAATACCTTTTCCTCTGAGAACATATCCTCCCAACCTCCCACTATTGGTACATCCCAGAAAAATAAAAAATAGCAAAACTAGGGTTGTCCTACAGAGTTCTGCTTCCTGGCAATAGCTAATCAGGGAGAGATGACTGCTCTAAGCCAAGCTATATTGAGATTCTCTTTTCTGGGAATATGAAGTGAGAAAGATTTTAATTCAACTGTGTTGTTTGCTTGGACTTGAGTTATACAAACCTGATAAGCACAGGTGGGGAGGAGCTGCTTTATGCATGGAAATGGAGATAAAGCCAATTCATTATAGAGAATGAACACATGTGCAACTAAAGCAGAAAAGTATAAGGAAGAACAAGAGAAAGAGAGAGAAAGGAAGGGAGAGGTGTGCAAGAGTTATTTCTTAGTTTCTTACAGCTTTCCAGTTCTTAGTTTCACTTACTTTAAAGACAGCCAGTTTTGAAATTTTTTGGTTTCTTTTATTAATGTTAAATCAATGAGTTCCACTACTTTGTAGCAATTTATACATATATATGTATATATACATATATACATACATGTATATATATATATATATATATATATATATATGAAGGCAAAGATAAGTTCTCATATTTTTCTCCTTGAAATACACGTGAGAAGTCATATATCTAAGTCCTACAGCTCTTTTTCTAAGTTTGGGAAACACACTTCAAACTTTTAAAAAAACCTGATGCCTGTTAAATGTGCTGTGTGACTTGGTTTCCTAGGTAACAGTGTATGTTGATTTAGTTGTAAAATTTCTACTTCTTTGAGCTCAGTCTTGAGTGGGTAGGGAGTTCTAAAGTGAAAGTGAAGTCGCTCAGTCGTGTCCGACTCTTCGCGACCCCATGGACTGCAGCCTACCAAGCTGTTCTGTCCATGGGATTTTCCAGGCAAGAGTACTGGAGTGGGGTGCCATGGGAGTTCTAAAATATATATAAATCTCAGGATCAGAAATTTCCCTCTCATCCTCCACTTCTTGCTACCTGCATCCACACAGGATCTATATTTCCTAACCTTCAAGCAAGATTTGCTGTTCTTCAATTTCCCCATAAGCCCTTAGGAGCTTATTTCTAATTTTATGACACTCTCAACTTACGTTACCTAATGAGTCATAGGAATGATTTAAAAATTTATAAATAATGAAAAATCATAATATTAAGTCATTCACTGAGCATTCATGAATATGAAGCACTTTGTCCTTCACATGCATTATTACATTTGATTTGCACAATCCTAGACACTAAATATGATTATCATTTATTTTTTAAAGCTTTTTGCTTTATATTAGAGTATAACTGATTAATGGGTTTATGTGGTGGCTCAGTGGTAAAGAATCCACCTGCCAGTGCAGGAGACATGGGTTTAGCCCCTGGGTCAGGAAGACAGCAACCTACTCCTATATTCCTGCCTGGGAAATCCCATGAACAAAGGAGCCTGGTGGGCTATATTCCATGGGGGTCACAAAAGGGTTGGACATGACTTAGTGACTAAACAACAACAGAAACAACAACATAGTTGATTAACAATGTTGTGTTAGTTTCAGATGTACAGCAAAATGATTCAGTTAAACATGTAGGTATATCCATTCCTTCTCAGATTTTCCCCAGATAGGCTGTTACACAATATCGATCAGAGTTCCCTGTGCTATATAGTAGGTCCCTGTTGGTTATCTATTTTAAATATGTCAGCATATACATGTCAGACATTTCTTTTTGTTAGGTGAGGAAACTGACATTTACGAAGATAAATGGCTTAAAGTCATAAGTTTGTGAGATCAAGACTTAAATCTTTGTCTGTAAATGCCAGACTCATGCTCTGGATCAATATATCACACCAGAAATGCACATCTATGTGTTCATCTGATATTTTTGTATCAAGGCATAGGAGGAGGCAGGAAGAGAGTCAGGTCTCCTCTCTTTGAAGGCACAGAGACTAAAAGGGAGATACACTTGGGATTTGACTCGTAGCATTTGCCACCATTTATTTATTTATTAAGGGCAGGGAGAACACTGCATTATCTTCTTGTCTCACCCATTGCATAATGTCTTACTGGTGACAGGCTTTTAACAACAAGTTGATTGATTAATAATTGGAACCATGAATACAGCCTCTACTGCCACTGCCAGGGCATCTCCCCTAAATTATAGCCTCTCCTTTTACTGCTATAACATAGTTCAACAAATGTAATCTATAAATAATGTCTGTTTTTATTTTACAAAACTTCTTGTATATATACACAGAAAGTGACTGAGTAAACATCTAATAAAATATATGAGTATATGCTAGAAAATTTTTGGTTTGAAATTTTTTTGTCCATTTGAACTCACTTCATTACTTCTCCCACTTTGAACCTCCTATTAATACTATTTCTATAATGATGTGACTGATTTTCCTTCTAAGAACATTAGGGGTTGAAGGAATCCTGTACTTTCTCATTATTTTTCAGGTTAAAAAAAAAAAAAACCCTGAAGGTTTAAGAGATAAAGGGGCTCACCTAATGATCTGCTCCATATACAACTGGAGATTGCAGAATGAGAAGTAAAGTTAGGGTTTTCCAATCATCTATCTGTTGTATCTCATGTAACAACTTTGGTATATACTGCTTTGGTCATCTCTATTAGCTTTGTCTTTAGTTATGATATATAAAATGAATAGACTGGACAATTGGGAAAGATTTGAACATATTTGAAAAGCACTTGAAATTGCACAAAGTTGGTGGGATGTTGAAGAATCAGATTCAAAAAGTTTCAAATCCTGAAAGATGATCCAGTGAAAGTGCTGCACTCAATATGCCAGCAAATCTGGAAAACTCAGCAGTGGCCATAGGACTGGAAAAGGTCAGTTTTCATTCCAATCCCAAAGAAAGGCAATGCCAAAGAATGCTTAAACTACCACATGATTGCACTCATCTCACATGCTAGTAAAGTAATGCTCAAAATTCTCAAAGCCAGGCTTCAGCAATACGTGAACCTTGAACTTCCAGATGTTCAAGCTGGTTTTAGAAAAGGCAGAGGAACCAGAGATCAAATTGCCAACATCCACTGGATCATGGAAAAAGCAAGAGAGTTCCAGAAAAACATCTATTTCTGCTTTATTGACCATGCCAAATCCTTTGACTGTGTGGATCACAATAAACTGTGGAAAATTCTGAAAGAGATGGGAATACCAGACCACCTGACCTGCCTCTTGAGAAATCTGTATGCAGGTCAGGAAGCAACAGTTAGAACTGGACATGGAACAACAGACTGGTTCCAAATAGGAAAAGGAGTACGTCAAGGCTGTATGTTGTCACCCTGCTTATTTAACTTCTATGCAGAGTGCATCATGAGAAACGCTGGACTGGAAGAAACACAAGCTGGAATCAAGATTGACAGGAGAAATATCAATAACCTCAGATATGCAGATGACACCATTCTTATGGCAGAAAGTGAAGAGGAACTAAAAAGCCTCTCTCTTGAAAGTGGAGGGTGAAAAAGTTGGCTTAAAGCTCAACATTCAGAAAACGAAGATCATGGCATCCGGTCCCATCACTTCATGGCAAACAGATGGTGAAACAGTGGAAACAGTGTCAGACTTGATTTTTCTGGGCTCCAAAATCACTGCAGATGGTGACTGCAGCCATGAAATTAAAAGCGGCTTACTCCTTGGAAGGAAAGTTATGACCAACCTAGATAGTATATTCAAAAGTAGAGACATTACTTTGCCAACAAAGGTCCGTCTTCTCAAGGCTATGCTTTTTCCTGTGTTATGTATGGATATGAGAGTTGGACTGTGAAGAAGGCTGAGCGCTGAAGAATTGATGCTTTTGAACTGTGGTGTTGGAGAAGACTCTTGAGAGTCCCTTGGCCTGCAAGGAGATCCAACTAGTCCATTCTGAAGGAGACCAGCCCTGGTATTTCTTTGGAAGGAATGATGCTAAAGCTGAAACTCCAGTACTGTGGCCACCTCATGTGAAGAGTTGACTCATTGGAAAAGACTCTGATGCTGGGAGGGATTGGGGGCAGGAGGAGAAGGGGACGACAGAGGATGAGATGGCTGGATGGCATCACTGACTCAATGGACGTGAGTCTCAGTGAACCCTGGGAGTTGGTGATGGACAGGGAGGCCTGGTGTGCTGAGATTCATGGGGTCGCAGAGTCGGACATGACTGAGCAACTGAACTGAACTGAGCTGAACGAGATTGGGCACCCAGAACAATTGCCAAAGTCCCGTCTTCCTTCAGGAGCACAGTCGAGAGCAGTGGGGAAAGCAGTGGTCACCATGTTACTAGTGGTCCTGCTGCTCCAGACAAAGTTCAGCCTTTACTACCCCTGCTCCTGGAATAATTTTCAGACTGGATCCTGCATATTTGCACAAACCATTAGAGAGTCAAAATCCCAATAAGGCATAGCTCAAGGCAAGTTAGGGTCAGAGACACACATTTCAGCTGCCCAGGACCTAGAAGACAACCCCCAATCCTTTTCAGTTTTTGTAGTGGGAGATAAAATTTTGTCTTTCTTTCTAGAGATTTCCCCAAGCAGAAGGGATTTAGAGACTGGGCAGCTGCAACTGAGATATGTCCACTAAACACTTTCAAATGGTTTCTTTTATTGACGAAAAGTGCCTTGGATAAGTTACACTGACAAGGAAGACTCTAAGACTGTTGCAGTAGGGGAGAAAACTTGAGCTCAAAAGCAGGAGAGTTTTTAAGTGCTGGGATAAGCTAGTAGAAAAGTACTGGAGAAAGTTGGAGGGGAAGCTGACCATTGAGATTAGGCCATCTGATTTATTAATTGGTGCTTATTACAGTGGGATAAATTGAGAAAGCAGCATATCACCATCCTTTTAAAATATAACAGTGGTAAAAGATGACTAAGTATTGAATGAACATAGTGGAAAGTCATGAAACTTCTTTTAGCTTCCTTCTTTCTATAATAAAATGTTTTGGACAATAAAAGATGTCACAAATAACCAGAGGATAAAAACAAGAGATATTTCTAAAGATACAAATATATAATTAGATTAGATGCATTTAATTTGAAGGAAAAGTAATTTCCAGGCTAAATTTTATTTTTGGTTGTCAGTGAAGGCAATGGCACCCCACTCCAGTACTCTTGCCTGGAAAATCCCATGGATGGAGGAGCCTGGTGGGCTGCAGTCCATGGGGTCGCTAAGAGTCGGATACGACTGAGTGACTTCACTTTCACTTTTCACTTTCATGCATTGGAGAAGGAAATGGCAACCCACTCCAGTGTTCTTGCCTGGAGAATCCCAGGGACGGGGGAGCCTCGTGGGCTGCCATCTATGGGGTCGCACAGAGTTGGACACGACTGAAGTGACTTAGCAGCAGTAGCAGTTAACTCCGGGAGATGGTGATGGACAGGGAGACCTGGTGTGCTGCGTGACCACACAACTGAGTGACCAAACTGAACTGAAGAGATATTGATAAGGAAAATCTGAATTTTTTTCAGCAGGTTATTTAGAGAAATGACAGTAAGTGAAAGTGAAATTCGCTCAGTCATGTCCAACTCTTTGCGACCCCATGAACTGTAGCCTGCCAGGATCCTCTGTCCATCGAATTCTCCAGGCAAGAATACTGGAGTGGATTGCCGTTTCCTTCTCCAGGGGATCTTCCCAACCCAGGGATTGAACCTGGTCTCCAGCACCGCAGGCAGACTCTTTATCGTCTGAGCCACCAGGGAAGTCCAAGGGAATATGTGTATGTGTGTGCAATATCTTAGACAAAGATATAATTATTGATATTTATACCCAGCTAAATTCCTAAAACAACAATGTTCATGCCTTAATCTATTTTCGTTTGTGAATAAAAAAACCACTATCAAAATATGGCCTTCACATGATAATCTCTATAAGGGATAATATAAAGATTGACAAAGGCAAAACATCTTTATCCTGCAAAGGTAGATCCTGCAGATCTTTAGAGAACTCTAATTACCTACAGTAGAGACACTGAGCATTGCAGAAGAAGAAACCCTTGAAATAATGAGTGAATACTCTGATGGTGTTTTTGTTATAGTTAGTATTAAAAAGGACTATTTGGAGGACAGTATTTGAGACATACAGTTTCCTTTTCTCTGGAATTTATACCTAACTGCTTGAAACATAATATAATAATGATTCATTTTTATTGATGTGCTTTAACATTCACTGTGTATTTTTTACATGTTGTATGTATTTGAACCTCACTGAAGCACAGTGAAGTCTACAGAGTAGGTTTTGTTTACATTTTATAGGATGAGAATGAGAACACTAATGTCATTGAAAAGGAAAAGCTCAACTTAGAATTCACGTTTGCTGATTCCAAGTTCACTGATGTAATGGATATAAAGAACATAACACATTTTTGATGTACAGAAAATGCTAGCCATCAGTATTATTACTATTATTACTATCTTAACAAATCTTTTATAATATCTCTTCTCTGAGTCAACTGTAAACAATTTATAAGATTTTTGCTCTGAGAAAGCATTTTCCTAAATTCCTTTCTCGTAAGATCTTTCTTATTATTCTACTTTAAAGGAGACTGCTGATTCTTCCCAAGACAGCAGGACAGCATTGTAGGTAGATGGGTTGTTTGTTAGTATGTATGAGCCTGATATCTAGGGTTAGCCTAATAAGAAAGACATATTATTTTCTTCCCATCCAAATGCAGGCTCCTATGTTCCAACTAATTCCTCTTTTACCACAAGTACACAGACCCATCTGGGAGCCCAGGGTTCTATTGTTATTTAAGATGGTAATCTGCTACAGTTGTCTGCCTTTATTCACAACCAGTCCCACTGGAAATCTCAATCACAACTTGGATGACATGGATGTTAAGCAAAAGAGGAATCATTCACTAGAGTGGAACTCAGAAAAGAGTAAAGAAAGATGAATCTGATTGTCAAGTAAGTAATTTCTATTCTGCAAAACTGACTGCTGCACTGTGATCGACAGCTAATTTTGACAGACACTGAAGTGAAAAGATTACAAATTAAACCTCCACCAAGATGGAAAGCTGTTAAAACCTCAATTGGATTAGGCCTATTTGATTTTTTAGAAGTTGCATTCATTCATGACATTTTGTCCCAATTCTTACTGTCTAGGTAATTTTGTCGGTCTTTTTTCCATGAAATCTTTCTGTAAAGGAATATATGATTAACAGAGACCAAACACACAGTACAAGCCTAGTTCTTTCAGGCATGTAAAAATCATTTTAGCCTTCACAGATCACAGCTTTGTCGTGGGCAAGGAGATTGAGTAACTCAAGTAAGCCATGAGCCTTGCCATGCAGGGCCAATCAAGATGGACAGGTCATAGTGAAGAGTTCTGACAAATGGTGGTCCCCTGGAGAAGGAAAAGGCAAACTACTTCAGTAGTTTCAGTTCTTCTTGCCAGGAGAATTCCATGAACAGTATGAAAAGGCAAAAAATATGACACCAGAAGATGGGTCCCTGAGGTCAGAAGGTGAAGGTAGAGGGCATATACTAATAGCTTCAGAAAGAATAAACCATGGGGAGAGCAGAGGGCAGATAATATAGGGAGAGTATGCTACTGGGGAGAACAGAAGGC
Source organism: Bos indicus x Bos taurus (assembly GCF_003369695.1). Taxonomy (NCBI): domain Eukaryota; kingdom Metazoa; phylum Chordata; class Mammalia; order Artiodactyla; family Bovidae; genus Bos; species Bos indicus x Bos taurus. The sequence goes on from NC_040086.1 coordinate 33,635,882, forward strand.
AGATAATAATAGCTCTAGAAAGAATAAACCAACTGGGCCAAAGTGGAAATGACAATCAGTTGTGGATACATCTGTAGTGAAAATAAAGACCAATAATGTAAAGAACAATATTTCATGCAAACTTGGAATGTTAGGGCCAGGAATCAAGGTAAATTGGACATGGTCAAGCAAGAGATAGCAAGACTGAACATCGGCATCTTAGGAATAAGTGAAGTAAAATGGGTGGGAATGGGCAAATTTAATTCATATGACCATGATAACAACAGGCAAGAATCCCTTAGAAGAAAAGGAGTATCCCAGAGTCAACAAAAGAGTCTGAAATGCAGTATTAGGGTGCAACCTCAAAAACTACAGAATGATCTTGGTTTATTTCCAAGGCAAACCATTCAACATCAGAGTAATACAAGTCTATGCCCCAATCGCTGATGTCAAAGAAGTTGAAGTTGACGAGCTTTATGAAGACCTACAACACCTTCTAGAACTAATGAAAAGTTGTTGCTGAACCATGAAAGATCCGGGATTCTTGGCCTCAGGAGGAAAAGAATTCAATCCAGGGCCAGAGACGAGCCTTGGTCACTCAGGGCTTTTGTGTAATAAAGTTTTATTAAAGTATAAAAGAGATAGAGAAAGCTTCTGACACAGACATCAGAAGGGGGCAGAAAGAGTGCCCCCTTCCCTAGTGTTACCAAGGGAGTTATACACTTTAAATTAGTTATTACAATGAATCAAAAGAATGTTTGGAGATTGTAATATATATAATTGTAGTATATATAATAATATATATATAATTGTGATATATATAATCTTTAGTACAGAGTTTAAACTGAGTCGTTTGTTGTGTAGTCATCAGTTCCAGGCTTAAAGATAAAAACGTTGTATGTGACTAAGGCTATGGAATATAAAGAGAAAAAAGTGTCCTTCCTTCCTCCTTGAGAATTCCAGACCCCTATCTCCTCCTTGAGAACCCCAGACCCCTCTGTCCTTGGGGACCCCCAGACATCTTATCAACCTGCCTAGAGAATTGACTGTCTTACTAACACCAAGAAAAGATACACTTTTCATCACAGGGGATTGGAATGCAAAAGTAGGAAGTCAAGGGATACCCAGAATAATAGGCAAGTTTGGCCTTATAGTACAAAATGAAGCAGGGCAAAGGCTAACAGTTTTATCAAGAAGACACACTGATCATCATAAATGCCCTCTTCAAACAATAAAAGAGATGACTCTACACATGGACATTACCAGATAGTCAATACCCAAACCAGATCAATTATATTCTTTGTGGCTGAAGATAGAGAAACTCTATATAGTTATCAAAACAAGACCTGGAGCTGACTGTGGCTCAGATTATTAGCTCCTTATTGCAAAATGCAGGCTTAAATTGAAGAAAGTAAGGAAGACTACCAGGCCATTTAGATATAACCTAAACCAATACTCTTATGATTATACAATGGAAATGACAAGTAGATTCAAAGGATTAGATCTGATAGAGTGCCAGAAGAAGTATGGACAGATGCTCATAGCATGGTACAGCAGAAAGTGACCAAAAACATCCCAAAGAAAAAGAAATGCAAGGAGGCAAAAATGGCTCTATCTGGAGGCTTTTGAAATAGCTGAGGAAAGAAGAGAAGCAAAAGGCAAGAGAGAAAGGGAAAAATACACCCTAGTGAATGCAGAATTTCAGAGAATAACAAACAGAGACAAGAAGGCCTTCTTAGATGAACAATGCAAAAAAAAAAAAAAAATCAATAAAAAATAGAAGGAAAAACAGAATGGGAAATACTAGAGATCTCTTCAACAAAATTGGAGATATCAAGGGAACACTTCATGCAAGAATGGGTATGATAAAGGACAGAAATGGTAAGGAGCCAGTGGGGCAGAAGACTGGGCTGCAGGCATCCATAGAGAAGACTGTTTAAGACAGAGTGGCCTTGCTGGCTGCTCCCAGAATCGAAAACATTTTTTAGAAAAAGGAATGGTAAGGACCTAACAGTAACAGAAGAGCTTAAAAAGACGAGGCAAGAATATACAGAAGAACTATACAGAAAAGGTCTTAATGACCTGGATAATCACAGTGGTGTGGTCACTCACCTAGAGCTGTACATCCCAGAGTGTGAGGTCCAGTGGGTCTTAGGAAGCATTACTAAGAACAAAAATAGTGGAGGATATGGAATTCCAGATGAACTATTTTAAATACTAAAAGATGGTGCTATTAAACTACTGCATTCAATAGGTCAGCAAATTTGAAAAACTCAGCAGTGGCCACAGGACTGGAAAAGATCAGATTAGTTTTCATTCCCATCCCAAAGAAGAATGATGCTAAAGAAAGTTCAACCTATTGCACAATTGCACACATTTCATATGCTAGCAGTAATGCTCAAAATCCTTGAAGCTGGGCTTCAACAGTATGTGAATCAAGAACTTTTAACTGAACAAGCTGGATTTAGAAAAGGCAGAGGAACCAGACATCAAATCGCCAACATTCATTGGATTATAGAGAAAGCAAGGGAATACAAAAAAAAAAAAAATCTACTTCTGTTTCATTGACTATGCTAAAACATTTGACTGTGTGGATCACAATAAACTGTGGAAAATTCTTAGAGATGGGAGTATCAGACCAACTTAACTTTCTCCTGAGAAACTTGTATGGGAGTCAATAAGCAATAGTTGGAACCATTGACTGATTCAAAATTGGGAAAAGAGTAACACGAGGCTGTACATTGCCATTCTGCTTATTTAACTTATATGCAGAATAAATCCTGAGAAATGGTGGGCTGGATGAATTACAAGCTGGAGTCAAGACTGCTGAGAGAAATAACAACAACCTCATATATGCATATGATACCACTCTAATGGCAGAAAGTAAACATGAACTAAAGAGCTTCTTGATGAGGGTGATGGAGGGGAGTGAAAAAGCTGGCTTAAAACTCAATATTTGAAAAACTAAGATCATGGCATCTGGCATCATCACTTCATGGCAAATGGAAGGAAAAAGTGGAAGCAATGACATAATATATTTTCTTGAGGTCCAAAATGACTGAGGATGATGACTGCAGCCATGAAGTTAAAAGATGCTTACTCCTTAGAGGGAAAACTATGACAAACTTAGACAGCATGTTAAAAAGCAGAGACATCATTTTTCTAACAAAGGTCCACTTTATCAAACTTATGCTTTTTTCCTGTACTCATGTGCAGATGTGAAAGTTTGTCAATAAAGAAAGCTGAGTGCCAAAGAACTGATGCTTTTGAATTGTGGTGCTGCAGAAAACTCTTGAGAAATCAAACCAGTCCATCCTATAGAAAATCAACCCTGAATAATCATTGAAAAGAGTGATGTTGAAACTGAAACTCCAATACTTTGGCCACTTTATGGGAAGGTCTAATCAAGATTGAAGCCCATTTCTATGATGCTCTTTCAAAATCTAATTGGTATGTAAAATAGTACTAGACATCAAGAAATGACTGAATGAAAACATGCTGACTATTAGATGTTATAATTCAAAAAGCTGAACTTGAATTATTTAAAGTAAAATCTGAACTTTAGTATTTTAAGGCTTCTCTTGTTGAGGGTATGGGTAACTTTTTAAAGTCTCCCATACCATTTTTCATGAGATCTTTCCATTCAAGTATATGTGTATCTGTAAATAGGAAAAAAAAAAAAAAAAAAGCAAACTTGCTGTGAATAAAGAAAACATCTTTTACTTTAAACAAACTCTGTCATACAGCTATACAATTTGAATGTTTGAATAAAAAAAATACAGCATGAAGAGTGTTTTTCTCCCATTTTCCCTTAAAGAGGACTTTTGGAGAAGGGAAAGCTTAGCAGGTGTGTTCAACAAAGACATAGGATAGAATGACATATTGAAGAGATCCTGGAGTACACAAATTGAAGTGCTGTAAATAGATAATAAAAAGAGACTCAGAAAATGTCACTTTTTTGCCTCTCTGTGGGGAAATTAGAAGGTAAACTTTTACATCAAACAGAGAGATAATGTTTCCTCCCCAAGGTGATGGACAAGCAGTTATTGAATTTCTGCTTTTTCACTATGCAAAGCATTGTGGGATGTACAGGGGATTAAAAGCCCTTAATCTTGAGCAATTTAGATTCAAGATGAAAGTGAAAGAGAAAGTCACTCAGTCGAGTCCAGCTCTTTGCTACCCCATGGACTATACAGTCCGTGGAATTCTCGAAGCCAGAGTATTGGAGTGGTTAGCTTTACCCTTCTCCAGGGGATCTTCCCAACCCAGGGATCGAACCCAGGTCTCCCGCATTGCAGGCAGATTCTTTACTAGCTGAGCCACCAGGGAAGACCAAGAATAGTGGAGTGGGTAGTCTATCCCTTCTCCAGTAGGTCTTCCAGACCCAGGAATCCAACCAGAGTCTCCTTACTTGCAATCTTATAACACTAAAAAATAGGAAAAACAAACATTTATGAGATAAATTTTGTTATAACGATGTAGTCTAAGTTTTACATAGATTCACAAAGCAGAACAGAGTGCTACACTGATTGCTGTTGATTTGACTTGAACTGAACTTAAGTGATTTAAATTAGCAAAGGATTCCTAAAGAAAACATACCTTGAGACAAAACAAAATGACGCAATGGAAGGTTGTCTTTTATTTATTTTTTTGGTAGTTATATCAGTACATATACAAAACTCCTATTTTACCTCTATATCTTTGTAAATGGGCCCTTTGCTTCCTAAATATCTAAAGTGAATATCAAAACAAAACTTGTGGCTTGCTCCATTGTGGCTTAATAACACCACTGACCCTGATATTTCTCTAAGAAGAAACTGCATTTTCCTTCCATAGTTTTGTATTAACAAACTGTTCTCCAAAACCAGTACATAAATAATGCAAGGAGACAATCAAAAGTGAAGACAATTAGGTATGATTGTCTTCTTTACAGCATATGGTCTTACGAGCATTTCAATGACTATTACCTGTTATGATTGAAATTACCATGATCATGTAATGCTCTCCTGTACTCTGATTGGGGCTTCCCTGATGGCTCAGATAGTAAAGAATCTTCCTGCTATGTGGGAGACAGGGGTTCGATCTTTGGGTCAGGAAGATCCCTTGAGAAGGGTATGACTACCTACTCCAGTATTCTTGTCTGGAGAATTCCATGGAGAGGAGCCTGGTGAGCTATAGTTCATGGGTTACAAAGAATTGGACATATCTGAGCAACTGACATTTTGACTTTGACATTCTGATTAGCTAGCGACAAAAAAATACTTAGTTTCAGAAAATAAGGTTATGGATAGAAAACCAGTTTCTGGCAATGAAAGTAAAGTTACAACTAGGAATATTTAATGCTCCCCTGAGTTTCCTGAATACTTCCATCTATATGTTTATTTGACTGATTTAGATAGATGTTTTATCCACATTCAATTTCTATTCTAAAATGATTTCCTCTGCCACACAAAATGATTACATTCAGTACTTCTAACATGTCATATATTTTGAATGAACAGTTGAAAGAATATAGGCTGTGTAAATTTATAACTGGGAATCGCCTGATGTCATTTTTTATGTTAATAAGAAAACAATTAGGAAGTAAAAACATATTTATATTGCTTTACTCATATAGATAAAGTTACATGAATGGTACAATTATTATATACACAGAGATACATATGTATGGATATGTACTCATATGTAAAGAAATATAAAAATGTTACTAGAAGTAAAAAATGACATTATATATTAAATTTATATCTCCCTTTCTAATTCTCTCCCATCTCAAAGTTTTATGATTTTGTAGTTACCTTTAAAATTTTTTTTCAGACTGAATTATCATAATAATTTCTTGATATGTATTGCATAGTTTACTGTTACTCTCTCCATCTAAGTCCACTAATGTTAAACTCCTATCCGAACTATTCTTGGAATAAGGAAATAATGTAAGACAGATGGTCCTCTGCAGTTTAAAATATGATGCTAACATCTTTTGGTGATTACAACAAAATGGTAACTCTTTATCCTGCCTACAATGATCTATGTGATTTGATATCTAGCTACCTTACCAAACCTATCTTCTAACTCTCCTATACAGTGTCCTATAGCCTCACTGGGCTTTGGTGTTTTACATGTAGCCATTCCTTTTACTCCTTGGAACATGTGCATGTGTTGCTTCTTTGTCTGCAGTGTTCTTCCTTTAGCCCTTTCCACAGCTGGATTCTCTTCAGAAGTCAGCTCTCAGCTGACTATTATCCCCTCAGTAATACTTTCCTTGATTATGCATACAAAGTGGCTTCATAGCTTCTTCTAGCTTGCTATCTTCTTTATTATATTCATGGTACACATCACAATCTGTAATCATCTTGTTTACTGATTTATATTGTGATCTAAATTTTCTTAGAGGGATTTCCCATTAGTAATATTTTGAGAAAGGTAAAGAGAAAAAGTAAGTCTATGACAACAACTACCAAATCTCTCAAGCAAAGAGATGCAGAGCACACTCCAGAATTTTATAACCCCAGAAGACAAAGCATTTTGAACTTAAAAGCATTCTACTCCTTTATGATATCAAAAGGAACAGTAAAATCTAAGAGGATAATGGAACAAAAGGAAGGAAAATGGTATCCCAAGCAGAAGAAACATTTACAAAGGCCTTTTTCTGGAGATAAGAGAGAAGAGAAATTATATTATGAGTATGAAAAACCAAAGAGAATTTAGCTTGGATGAAGCAGAAAGTGGAAAGGGACAGTAATGCAAGATAATGTTAGAGAAATAAGCTAAGGGAAATGAGGGTCATGATTTTACCTGTAAGCATCAAATAACAAATGTTAAAATAACTTCAGAGAGGAAAGGAGTAATTCAGGTGTAGGGTATTCATTTTAGAAGAAGCAAAGTGAGGTGCAAAGAACGCTTGTTCCATTAAAAGCCACAAGACCTGGGAATATGGGCTTGGCACTACTAGAAATAAGCCATGTGATTTTGAATAAGTCATTTTAGGATTGCAGACATATTTATAAGAATAAATATTTGAACAAGTGATTTCTATGTTCTTTTTTTTGCTTAAAAATTGGAAACACAAATGAATCATTATAGCCACTTTTCCACTGTTACTCCCTACAAAAACTATTTCAAATGAATGATGATGTTTCTTCTGTCTACTCTTAACTATCCTTGCAGATTGTTACTTCTTTTATCTCATTAATATTTATCAACTGGTTACTTTTCACTTTCTCCATAATATGGCATCATCCTCTTCATGACTGGTGTTAAAGAAAATAATGTTATGCTTATTATATACTATATTTGTTTTTTGGTCCCTTATATTGAAGTTTTAACCTGACCTAAGTTCTAAGCTCACAGGTTGGTGGAAGATGCCATCTCTGGGGCTGAGACTATAGCAGCCCCTTGCCTTCTGGCTCTTGCATCTCAAGCCTGCCTCTATGCCTCCAGGTGGGGAGGGGACAGTACACAGTCGCTAGCTTCTTTTTGGTATTCACTCAGTCCTTTGTTCTGTGAGCAGGCCAGGCTGCGCTTTAGTTTGTTAGGTTAGAGCCTTTCTTAGGAAACTTTTCTTTTCCACAGTTGTGATAAGAATGTATTCAGTAGGTCTTTTGTTTTGTTTTGTTTTCTTCTGGTTATGATATGTTGCCTTCTGAGATTCCAAAACTCCCCACAGACTCAACTGTGAGAGGGTTTCCTACTATGTGAAAACTTCTCCTCCTTCTGGACTCCCTCCCCAGGACAGGTCTCCATCCCTAACTCTTTTCTCTCTTTTTGTCTTGTATATTTTGTCCTACCTCCTTTCGAAGAGAACTGGCTACCTTTCTGGGTGCCTGGTATTCTCTGCCAGTGTTCAGAAGTTGTTTTGTGGAAGTTTCTCAGCATTCAATTGATCTTTTGATGAATTTGTGGTGGAAAAAGTGGTCTTCCTGTCCTATTCCTCTGCCATCTTGAAGCTTTTGATTATATTCTTTCCAGGCAAAGAAGGAGAAGTTCTAAAAAGTCATAAAAACAAGACAGGGAGCTGACTGTGGCTCAGATTATGAACTTCTTATTGCTGAGTTCAGACTTAAAAGCCAAATTCAGAATTAAATTGAAGAAAGTAGGGAAAACTACTAGACCATTCAGGTATGACCTAAATCAAATCCCTTACGATTATACAGAGGAAGTGAGAAATAGATTCAAGATTTAGATCTGATAGACAGAGTGCCAGAAGAACTGTGGACAAGGGTTGGAACATTGTACATGAGGCAGGGATCAAGACCATCCCCAAGAAAAAGAAATGCAAAAGGCAAAATGGTTGTCTGAGGAGGCATTCATATCTGTGAAAAGAAGAGAAACAAAAGCAAAGGAGAAAAGGAAAGATAAACCCATTTGAGTGCAAATTTCTTAAGAAGAGCAAGGAGAGATAAGAAAGCCTTCCTCAGTGATCAATGCAAAGAAATAGAGAAAAACAATAGAATGAGAAAGACTAGAGATCTATTCAGGAAAATTAGGGATACCAAGGGAACATTTCATGAAAAGATGGGCTCAATAAAGGACAGAAATGGTATGGACCTAATAGTAAGAGGAAGACATTAAGAAGATGTGGCAAGAACACACAGAACTATACAAAAAAAATCTTCACAACCCAGATAATCGTGATGGTATGATCACTCACCTAGAGCCAGACATCCTGGAATGTGAAGTCAAGTGGGCCTTAGGAAGCATCACTATGAACAAAACTAGTGGAGGTGGTGGAATTCCAGTTGAGCTATTTCAAATCCTGAAAGATGAGGCTGTAAAAGTGCTGCACTCAATATGCCAGCAAATCTGGAAAACTCAGCAGTGGCCACAGGACTGGAAAATATCAGTTTTCATTCCAATCCCAAAGAAAAGCAATGACAAAGAATGTTCAAACTACCACACAATTGCACTCATCTCACACACTAGCAAAGTAATGCTCAAACTTCTCTAAGCCAGGCTTCAACAGTACAAGAACTGTGAACTTCCAGATGTTCAAGTGGATTTCAAAAAGGCAGAGGAACCAGAGATCAAATTGTCAACATCCGTTGGATCATTAAAAAAGCAAGAGAGTTCCAGTAAAACATCTACTTCTGCTGTATTGACTATGCCAAAGCCTTGTGGCATAGTCTGTGTGGATCACAATTAACTGTGGAAAATTCTTCAAGTGATGGGAATACAAGACCACCTGACTTGCCTCCTGAGAAATCTGTATGCAGGTCAAGAAGCAACAGTTAGAACTGGACATGGTACAACAGACAGGTTTCAAATCGAGAAAGGAGTATGTCAAGGCTGTATATTGTCACCCTGCTTATTTAATTTATATGCAGAGTACATCCTGCGAAATGTTGGGCTAGATGAAGCACAAGCTGGAATCAAGATTGCCAGTAGAAATATCAGCATCGTCGGATATGCAGATGACACCACCCTTATTGCAGAAAGTGAAGAAGAACTAAAGAGTCTTTGATGAAAGTGAAAGAGGAGAGTGAAAATGTTGACTTAAAACTCAATAATCAGAAAACTAAGATTATGGCATCCAGGCCTATCACTTCATGGCAAATAGAAGGGGAAACAGTTGAAACAGTAAGAGACCTTATTTTGGGAGCTCCAAAATCACTGCAGATGGTGACTTCAGCCATGAAATCAAAAGATGTTTATTTCTTGGAAGAAAAGCTATGACCAACCTAGTTCAATTCAGTTTAGTCACTCAGTCGTGTCCAACTCCTTGCAACCCCATAAATCACAGCACTCCAGGCCTCCCTGTCCATCACCAACTCCCAAAGTTCACTCAAACTCACGTCCATCGAGTCAGTGATGCCATCCAGCCATCTCATCCTCTGTCATCCCCTTTTCCTCCTGTCCACAATCCCTCCCAGCATTAGAGTCTTTTCCAATGAGTCAACTCTTTGCATGAGGTGGCCAAAGTACTGGAGTTTCAGCTTTAGCATCATTCCTTCCAAAGAACACCCAGGACTGATCTCCTTTAGAATGGACTGGTTGGATCTCCTTGCATCCAAGGGACTCTCAAGAGTCTTCTCCAACACCACAGTTCAAAAGCATCAATTCTTCAGTGCTCAGCTTTCTTCAGAGTCCAACTCTCACATGCATACATGACCACTGGAAAACCATAGCCATGACCAGATGGACCTTTGTTGGCCAAGTAATGTCTCTGCTTTTCAATATGCTGTTTAGGTTGGTCATAACTTTTCTTCCAAGGAGTAAGTGTGTTTTAATTTCATGGCTGCAGTTACCATCTGCAGTGCTTTTGGAGCCTGAAAAAATGAAGTCTGACACCGTTTCCACTGTTTCCCCATCTATTTCCCATGAAGTGATGGGACCAGATGCCATGATCTTCGTTTTTTGAATGTTGAGCTTTAAGCCAACTTTTTCACTCTCCTCTTTCACTTTCATCAAGAGGCTTTTTTGTTCCTCTTCACTTTCTGCCATAAGGGTGGTGTCATCTGCATATCTGAGGTTATTGATATTTCTCCTGGCCATCTTGATTCCAGCTTGTGCTTCTTCCAGCCCAGCATTTCTCATGATGTACTCTGCATAGAAGTTAAATAAGCAGGGTGACAATATACAGCTTTGACGTACTCCTTCTTCTATTTGGAACCAGTCTGTTGTTCCATGTCCAGTTCTAACTGTTGCTTCCTGACCTGCATATAGGTTTCTCAAGAGGCAGGTCAGGTGGTCTGGTATTCCCCTGTCTTTCAGAATTTTCCACAGTTTATTGTGATCCACACAGTCAAAGGCTTTGGCATAGTCAATAAAGTAGAAATAGATGTTTTTCTGGAACTCTCTTGCTTTTTTGATGATCCAGCAGATGTTGGCAATTTGATCTCTGGTTCCTCTGCCTTTTCTAAATCCAGCTTGAACTTCTGAAAGTTCACGGTTTACGTATTGCCGAAGCCTGGCTTTGAGAATTTTGAGCATTACTTTACTAGCATGTGAGATGAGTGCAATTTAAAAAGCAGAGACATTACTTTGCCAACAAAGGTCCATCTGGTCAAGGCTATGGTTTTTCCAGTGGTCATGTATGGATGTGAGAGTTGCGCTGTGAAGAAAGCTGAGTGCTGAAGAATTGATGCTTTTGAACTGTGGTGTTGGAGAAGACTCTTGAGAGTCCTTTGGACAGAAAGGAGATCCAGCCAGTTCATCCTAAAGGGAATCAGTTCTGAATATTCATTGGAAGGACTAATGCTGAAACTAAAACTCCAATCCTTTGGCCACCTGATGTGAAGAACCAACTCAGACCCAGTGAGTTGGTTCTTCACATCAGGTGGCCAAAGGATTGGAAAGATGAAGGTGAGAGGAGAAGGGGATGACAGAGGATGAGATGGTTGGATGGCATCACTGATGCAATGGACATGAATTTTAGTAGGCTCCGGGAATTATTGATGGACATGGAACCCTGGCATGGTGCAGTTCATAGGATCACAAAGAGTCAGATATAACTGAGCAACTGAACTGAACTGAACTGAAATTCTAAGCTCACATAGTTGTTTGGAATCCCTGTTCTAACATATGTGTAACCTTTATATCTGTCTTTAAAAAGTATATACATATATTTCCTAAAGTAAAGAGAAACTGGTAAACAGAACAAAAAACCCGATTGAGGTTGCATCAACAATTTCAACAAATCAATGAAGAAATTAAAGGGAATGACCTTAGTTCCTTTCAAATAGCAGTTTAGTTTGTTTCCATATTGCCCTCTTTTTCCTATCATTATGCAGTTAATGCAATTTATTCAGTAATGTCTTCTGGCTGATTAAGCCATTTATGATTGAACCTGTTGTAGAAAATGAGAAAAGCCTCTTAAATATCTAAATAGTATAATTCCTATTAGCTGTTGTAAATCACAACCAAAATGCTACTGAATTCAACATTTTGCTCAGGCACAAATACTTCCGGGATTGAATCATTTTTATCAATGTTTGTAATGAAACTTAGAAAAGAAATGAGAACTCCTGACCTTAGACTATTTTTATGGTTTGTTGAATTTTCTCTCTGAAAGATGTTTTGTAGAGATGTCTGTGTTCCCTGTTCAAGAACTTCAAGTGGAAAGATTAGGACAAGTAGCAGATTTTTCAAGCTAATGCCCTTCAACATATCAAGGGGATTAACAGTCTTTTTAGAGTCTGATAGTATCTGATATTATACTTTGCAGCATAATTCAGATTAAATTCTGAAAATTGTAAAGGGGTATAGGACAATACACAGTTGTTTAGCTTGAATTTTTAAATATATATATGTTAGCAATTTTTAATGTTAATAGACATGGTCCTCCATATATGCCAGTTACCAATATTAACTATTTGAATAATATAAATGCACTAATTGTACCAGAAAGTTTACTCATGTTAACATAATCCTTGAAATAAATATGCTTTGCTATCTCTGCTCACACTTTTAAATGGGTTGTATATGCATGGTCAATGGTTAGAAGTTTATGGCTCTCTAATGATTTTTTTAATCTTAGGTTTGAACATACATCTCTCTTCCAACTTGCATAAACAGGGACACTGCGCCATTCTGTAGTTCCAGGCTCAGTTAATGCCAGGCCAGGTTAATATACATCTGTTCCTGCATGTTCTTGGGTGGAATATTGGTTTGTTGCAAAATAACAATCATTATTGTTATGTGTTGTAATAATGTAATATTACAGAAGGTTTCAGATCATTTTTTATGGTTGCTTATCTAATACTTTTGTATATATGTTATTTTATTTTAAGTAAAGTGAATACATTCAAAAGACCATATTTTACATAGGTGAATAAAATAATTTCCCTTAAGTATTTTTTAAAATGACAGATCAATCAGGATTTACAAGACATGACACTACCAAGACCAGGTAACTCTTCAATGACTTGACAGAATAGAAAGCTATATAAAATGAAAGAAAGCAACAGAATCCATACTTCCACACAGTCTTTCAAAGGAAGAATATATGTTCTACTCTGAGACATGGGCTAGTGGGGCCTCTGCTTGAGGTCCTATGCCCCTAGGAGTCCATAATTTAGAATATCTTCCTTGAAATTTTCTGAGCTCGCCTCTGTTGTCTGGGATAGAATAGGCTGTTGGTGTCATCTGGATAGTATTTCCCAGATGTCACCTGGGGTCCATGTGGGCCTTGGAGAGCTCCTCAATCCTTCCCTCATGTGTGAATTGGTCAAATACTCCTCGAAACTTGAAGACTCATGCCTTTGATATTGTCCTAGGGCCTTGTAGCCAGTTTAACCTTAGCAGCAAAATATCTCTTCACAATATCATGCAAGATTGTGTCAACAGTATGGTGCTGAAGACAGTAGTTTAGATGCTCAAACTGTTTATGTAGATAAGACTGCCACAGAAAGTTTTGTCCAGGATCCCACATATTATAGAGGCAACCTGAATTACATGCTGTGTAAAAATCATTCAATTCTTATGTTTTATTCTATACATTTGAATAATAGATGCAAGTACAAAGTACAACAAAGTCATTTTGAAGCAAACATAGTGAACATAAAAATAAATCTCTTGGTTTCTTCCATTAAAAATAAAATAAGCTAATATTATCAAACATTATATCAATAAATGTTGAAGTTGACAATGAAAATGCTATTCTAACACCACTCAGGGAAGTTATTGCATCATATATCAGGAGGAAACATATACAATTAGGAAAAAAATTGAAGTTTATGTTATTGACAGAGTGATGTTCTAGTGAATTGCCATAACACAAACCTGTCCAAAACCCACTGGTGTTTAGAGAAACACAATAATTTATTTTGGTCACAGATCTGAAAGTAGGTAAAGTACATAATGGATGGCTTTAATTGTTCCATACAACAGTAGCTGGGACATATCAATTAAGGCTGAAGGATCCACTTCCAAAATAATTTCCCAATTTTATGGCAAAGTTGTTGTTGGGCATTGTCTGGTAGCTCAGTCAAGGCTGTCAGCAGCCCTCAAGTCCTCTTCATGTGGACCTTTGCTAGTTGGGCTTACTTATAGTATGGCAGCTGGATCTAAGAATGAGTATTACAAGTCGTAAGAAATGGCAACTGCCGGTATTTTCTTGACTGGTACCAGAACTTGGGTCAGTTTCACTTGTACAATTCTATTAGTCAAAGGAGCCACAGAGATTCTACTGCCAATTTAAGGAACAAGGACATAAATCTCATTTTTCAGTGGAAGCAATGTCAAAATACTTATTTGTTCAGTTCAGTTCAGTCACTCAGTCATGTCCAACTCTTTGGTGCCCGCATACTCTGCAGCATGTCAGGCTTCCCTGTCCATCACCAACTCCTTGAACTTGCTTTCAAAGTACTTGTGATCTTCTTTAATCCACCACAGGTAGGCAAAAAAGATTACTACAAAAATATGATTAGAATTATTGTTTGAGTCCAAAGAAACTGTTTAGATTCCAGAGGAAAAAAATGTCTATTCTAAGAATACAGTATGAGAAGATGAGTGTCTAAAATGTATTTTGCCACTATGAGTCTATGAGGACACCCAAACAGATAAAACCACTTCACTGGAGGCAAGGGTATCAGTTTTACCCTTAATTTCATAAAAGAGGCAAAAAAACTACTGCTACATGCCATTGTTTAACTGTTTAAAAAAAGCCTCATCTGAAGCTCTATGCCAAATGTGAAATTTACAGGTATGTGAACAACTAAAGTTATGACCAACCTAGATAGCATATTCAAAAGCAGAGACATTGCTTTGCGAACAAAGGTTCGTCTAGTCAAGGCTATGGTTTTTCCTGTGGTCATGTATGGATGTGAGAGTTGGACTGTGAAGAAGGCTGAGCACCAAAGAATTGATGCTTTGGAATTGTGGTGTTGGAGAAGACTCTTGAGAGTCCTTGGACTGCAAGGAGATCCAACCAGTCCATTCTGAAGGAGATCAGTCCTGGGTGTTCTTTGGAAGGAATGATGCTAAAGCTGAAACTCCAGTACTTTGGCCACCTCATGCAAAGAGTTGACTCATTGGAAAAGACTCTGATGCTGGGAGGGATTGGGGGCAGGAGGAGAAGGGGACGACAGAGGATGAGATGGTTGGATGGCATTGCTGACTCGATGGACATGAATCTGAATGAACTCCGGGAGTTGATGATGGACAGGGAGGCCTGGTGTGCTGCGATTCATAGGGTCGCAAAGAGTCGGACACGACTGAGTGACTGATCTGAACAACTAAATTCCCTACATTTGTTTAATCTAATTTCAGTGATCTTTTCTATTAGCTGGAATTAAGATTATACTAACTAGTTCAGTCATTTAAAAATATAAAAACAGAGGTTCTGTTAGCTAAAGTGATGATTTTCAAACATTTAAACAGCCGTTTGATAGTAGAATTAGTACTCAATCTACTGCTTCTTTTTCCCTACTTTGTATCAGATATTTCAATAATGCTACATTTATCCTCATATATTATTTTGAAGGAGTTGTTTTTATTTTTATTTTTTTATTTTATTTTTTTTAACTTTACAATATTGTATTGGTTTTGCAATATATCAAAATGAATCTGCCACAGATATACATGTGTTCCCCATCCTGAACCCTCCTCCCTCCTCCCTCCCCATACCATCCCTCTGGGTCGTCCCAGTGCACCATCCTCAAACATCCAGTATCGTGCATCGAACCTGGACTGGCGACTCATTTCATATATGATATTATACATATTTCAATGCCATTCTCCCAAATCATCCCACCCTCTCCCTCTCCCACAGAGTCCACAAGACTGTTCTATACATCAGTGTCTCTTTTGCTGTCTTGTATACAGGGTTATTGTTACCATCTTTCCAAATTCCATATATATGTGTTAGTATACTGTACTGGTGTTTTTCTTTCTGGCTTACTTCACTCTGTATAATAGGCTCCAGAAATTATTTGATAAGGCAGGTATAGAAAACAAGTAAATATATTAAAATAAGTACAATGCCATACCAAATTTTTCTATAAAAGTTAAATAGACATAATTACCTGAGGATTCCTCTTTTTCATAGTAAATATTCTTATCCATGGCACTCCTAAAAATAAATCATACAAAGATATCTAGGCCAAATATCAGTTGTTGAGTCATTTTAAGGGCTGCAAAAGTCAGGTCTGCAGTGTCAGAGTGAATGGTTTTTCACTTTGAAATGTTGCCTGAGAATTATTTTCAGATTTAAAGATTCTTCCTTAAGCTTTTTAGAACAGACTCTTTGGCATGTAACATTTTCCTATTCATCATTAATTGTCCTTCAGAAAAGAAGACGTATGAGTTTTGCACGTGTGTGCTCAGTTTCTCAGTTGTGTCCAGCTCTTTGTGACCCCATGGACTGCAGCCTGCCAGGCTCCTCTATTCATGGGATTTCTCAGGCAAGAATACTGGAGTGGGTTGCCATCTCCTCCACCAGGGAGTCTTCATGACAGAGGGATTGAGCCTGCATCTGCTAAGTTTTACCATAGGCAAAATGGACTCAATTACAATTTTCTCCTATGCCAAATGGCAGATTTGTGAGTAATTGATAATGATTCACAAGTATAAGGCTTTAAATATTTAAAAAAGAAATTGTAAAATATCTTGGATATTAAATTAGTAGAGCTTAATGATAATATTAATATTAATATATAATGGTAATTCATTCATTCATTCGTCTGTCCATCCAACTAGCATTATTGAACCCTTGAAGTAATTAGCAAGATTAAGTATCCAAAAAATTATAAAGAATTGAGATGGGAAATAGCTTCCAAAATATTAGCTAATAATAGTAGCTGACATTAATAAATTTACTTCTGTGCTTGAAACTTGAAATTCTAATTTTAAGCATCATCTTATTTAATGTTTATCATGAGCTGATCAGTTAATTTCTGGAATTATCTCCTTTTCAGATATGAGGTAACTGAAATGTTGCCCAAAAGCTTTATGCTGAGAATTGAGCTCACTGAGAAATAGAGATGAAAGGGATGTTGACAAAAATTATGTAGAATGAAAAAAAATCATTTTTACTGTATGTTATTATTTTTCTATTCAGAATTTCTATGAGCAATTTCTTCTGCCCTTCTCTTCACCATCATTTAAGTAACAATCAGATTCTCCAGAAGAAGAGATGACAAAGCAAAGCATAGAGATTAAAAGAATCCAATTACTTAACCTCAAAAACTGTTTCAAAAATTACACAGTTTCAAAAACTGTGGAGTAGACCTAAGACAAAAGAGTTGAAAAATATCCAGAGCTAGCTTTTGCTGCTCTAGAGTTTGGCAAATTTCCCCTGAACTAGAGAAAGTGAAAGCCCCTCAGTCATGTCCAGCTTTTTGCAATCCCATGGAATTCAGTCCATGGAATTCTCCAGGCCAGAATACTGGAGTGGGTAGCTGTTTCCTTCTCCAGGGGATCTTCCCAACCCAGGGATCAAATCTAGGTCTCCCACATTGCAGGGGGATTCTTTACCAGCTGAACCACAAGGGAAGCCCAAGAATACTGGAGTGGGTAGCTTATCCCTTCTCCAGCAAATCTTCCTGACTCAGGAATCGAACCAGGGTTTCCTGCATTGCAGGCAGATTCTTTAACAACTGAGTTATTAGGGAAGCCCAAACTGGAGAAAAGGGGAAGAAAATAAATTTTCCTCCAAACTGGATAAAAGGGAAGAGAATAAAATTGGAAATGGCCATTTCCCCTCAGGCTCCCTTCATGGATGAGAAGAGATGTAATGTGTGTAAACTATGTGGATGCCTAGACAAAAGGATCTGAGAGCTCTCCAGTGTTGTCCAGATTAGAAATGATAGGGTAGAGACACTGAGAAACCTGAGTTCTTGTGGTCAAGAGAAAAGAATAGCCATTATAGACTAATAAGTGAAGTCCAGATGGAAATGCAGATATCATATCTATCTTCATCAAGGAGAGTTGACAACATGGAGAACCAAACATCTCTGTCCTTACTCCTCTCTCCATTATTCTTTGAAACCATATTAGCCCCTGAGATTAAATACATCCTTGGAAAAGTAAAGGGAAATCATGGCTTGATCGAGATCAACTTCTATTGCCCTTTATAATGATGTTTAAGTGGAAACTAAGTTCATTTATGGGAAAACAAATAAATATGTATTTCTTAGAAACCTGATACTAATTATTGCTATCAATACATTTACTAGATTAGTTTAGAAATAAAAGGATACAAATAATGCTTAAAAAAATCAAGCAGTGATTTATATTTCCTTTTTTTCTCTTTCTTGATGATATTTTCCCTGATATAAAATGGGAAAGAAAAAATGAATCTGGCCAGGCCTTGTGGTAACCATTTGTGTGAGTTATTTTATGACAGGAGGGTCTAGTAAGGAACACAGGACTAACAAGCCACCATCATCTGGGAAGAATGTGGGAAAGGTCAAAAGGGGATGCCACATGTCCTACCAACTCCCAGAATCCTCCTCACTGAAATCCATTTTAGCTGAGCAATCCATGCACCACCTTGTGGTTCCAGCTTAAAATGTATTTAATATCTAGAGAATATATAACTGATTACAGATAGTATTTGTTGGGGAAGTAAGGCACAAGCAGAACTACTACAATATAAAGCATTCTTATATTCAGTCAAGTAGAGAGAAATGAATTGGATTATCATTGGTAAGACTATACTGACAGTTTTATTCTTTGTGTGTCAAAGACTGAGATAAAGCAAATGAAAATTTCGTGATAATCCCATAAACACACACACAGCCACCTGAAAGTACTTTCCAACATTTCCTAAGAAACGGTATTAACCAGTGTAAAGTAGAAAATGTCATTTCCCAGACAGGTACGTTGTAATTATTATTTTGCAATAGCTTTTAAAATATTCATAAAATTTGGCCCAGATATCCTAGTTCTAAATATTTAAACTTTAAAAGGATGGGGAACACATGTATACCTGTGGTGGATTCATTTTGATATTTGGCAAAACTAATACAATTATGTAAAGTTTAAAAATAAAATAAAATTTAAAAAAATAAAATAAAATAATTATAAAACCTAAAACTTCTTGAAGAGTCACATATAAGTCATTCTTCAGAAAGATATTTGTAATAATAGAATAATAACAACAATGTAATTTCCTAACAAGAGAAAATTGATTAATTAAATAGTATACCAGTAGTTCTTAAAAACTGAACTTGATACTTATTTAGCAGCATGGTTAAACATATCACAAAGCAGTAAATAACACAGATTAAAAGCAAAAATTAAAGCTATGTTATTTTAGAGAAATAAAATTATTTACAACAGTTACATCTAGTGTCAAGGTTATGAATAATTTTTATTTTCTTTATAACTTTCTGTATTATCCAAATTCATCTTCTAAACATATTCCTTGTTTTTGTGTGATATTTATAAAATTACATTATTCAAAAACAAAGTAAGCATACAAAATGCAATGTAAAAACCAAAAACTTAGCTAGAAGCTGTTACTTGGTATTCTACCTGCATGGGTCCATCTTTGAATGCTGCTGAGAAGGAAGAAAATCAAACCACAAGGTCAACACACACCAGTGCTCAATGAGTCTCCAAAGGATGAGCTTGGATGAGCCCCAAAATATTCAGCTGTGCTATTGAAAATTAACCTGTACCATCTGAACCTCTGAGGTTTATAATATTATAGATAAAAATTGTCTGAATAGAAGAGATAAAAGTAGAACAGTACAACTCTGAATCAAAATTTCTCATTGATTTTAAAATTTATTTTAGCCATTATTACTAAGGCTGAATGAAATGATAGATTTAAATCTACAATAAAGTAAAGCTTGATCATGGTTATCTAAAGCATGATTTCACTAGACACAATTTTTTTTTTAATTACATAACAGAAATGGCTTCAATGTTTGTTTTATCCTTTTTGATAAATTTATAGGTGTTTACTATAAACATACCTCACCAAACATGTATACACACATAGAAACACATAGAGAAAAAAATCAATCAACAAATAGAAGACTAGAAATAAAACCTTGACACATATTCCAATATTTCAAGTATTTCTGTTTACAGGTACACACACAGTATAGCATTTCAAAACTATTATAAATATTTTCATCTACTTCCCTCAGATAATACAACTTAAACTAATATATTCTTAGCTTTAAATCTGCATTAAAATATTATTCTCCAATTTATTTTAATTAAATATAGTATAAATATTTCTTTGTCAATAGAACTAAATCTCTGTTACCAATTTCACCAACAGAATACTATTTTATTGTATGGCTAACCTATTATTCAATGTTTCTTTTAATAATGTACATTTAGGTTATCCACTGCATGAGTCACTGAAGTACATTTCTAAAAGAAATACAGAGTAATTACCTCAAGAATTATTATGAATGAACTCAAAATAGATTAAAGACCTAAATGTAAAGCCAGATACTATAAAACTCCTAGAGGAAAACATAGGCAGAACACTCTTTGACATAAATTGCAGCAATATCTTTTTAGATCCACCTACCAGAGTAATGAAAATATACACAAAATAAACAAATGGGACCTAATTAAAAGTAAAAGTTCTTGGATAGCAAAGAAAACCACCAATCAAACAAAAAGACAACCCACAGAAAGGGAGAAAATATTTGCAAATGATGCAACCAAGAAGGGATTAATCTCCAAAATATACAAACTGTGGCTCTATATCAAACACAAACTCAATCAAAAAGTAGGCAGGAGTTCTAAATAGACATTTTTCCAAAGAAAACATACAGATGGCTGAAAAGCACATGAAAGATGCTCAACATCATTAATTATAGAAAAGCAAAAATCAAAACTGCTATGAGGTATCACCTCATGCCAGTCAGAATGACCATCATCAAAGAGTATACAAACAAAAAAAGTCTGGAGAGAGTCTGGAGAAGGGGGACCCACCTACTCTGCGGGTGGGAATGTAAATTACTGCAGTCTCCATGGAGAACAGTATGGAAGTTCCTTAAAAACTAAAAATATAGCTACCATATGATCCAGCAATACCACTCCTGGATGTATTCCCAAAGAAAATCAAAGTTTGAAAAGATACATATACCCTAATGTTAACTGCAGCACATTTACAATACCCAGAACATGAAAGAAATCCAAATGACCATCAACAGAAAAAATATTTTTTTTAAATGTGGTATTATATATACAGTGCAATATTACTCACCATTCAAAAGACATATGATATCACTAATGTGGAATCTAAAAAATGGTACAAATGATCTTATTTATAAGACAGAATCAAACTCATTGACATAGAAAACAGACTTATAATTACCAAAGGGGAAATAGGTATGGGGGAAGGATAAATTAGGAGGTTGGGATTAAGATATACAGACTACTATATATATAAAACAGATAATCAACAAGGACATACTCTGTGTCACAGGGAGGTCTATTCAATACTCTGTATTAACCTATACTGGAGAAGGGAATGGCAAACCATTTCAATATTCCTTCCTTGAGAACCACATGAACACTATGAAAAGGCAAGAAGATAGGACATTGAAAGATGAACTCCCCAGGTCAGTAGGTGCCCAATATGCTACTGGAGATCAGTGGAGAAATAACTCCAGGAAGAATGAAGGAATGGAGCCAAAGCAAAAACAACAACCAGTTGTGGATGTGACTGGTGATGGAAGCAAGGTCTGATACTGTAAAGAGCAATATTGCATAGGAACCTGGAATGTTAGGTCCATGAATCAAGGCAAATTGGAAGTGATCAAACAGGAGATGGCTAGAATGAACGTTGACATTTTAGGAATCAGTGAACTAAAATGGACTGGAATGGATGAATTTAACTCAGATGACCATTATATCTACTACTGTGGGCAAGAATCCCTTAGAAGAAATGGAGCAGCCATCATAGTTAACAAAAGAGTCCGAAATGCAGTACTTGGATGCAATCTCAAAAATGACAGAATGATCTCTGTTTGTTTCCAAGGCAAACCATTCAATATCACAGTAATCCAAGTCTATACCCCAACCAGTAACACTGAAGAAGCTGAAGTTGAATGGTTCTATGAAGACCTACAAGACCTTCTAGAACTAATACCCAAAAAGATGTCCTTTTCATTATAGGGGATTGAAATGCAAAAGTAGAAAGTCAAGAAACACCTGGAGTAACAGGCAAATTTGGCCTTGGAGTACAGAATGAAGCAGGGCAAAGACTAATTGAGTTCTGCCAAGAGAATGCACTGGTCATAGCAAACACCCTCTTCCAACAACACAAGAGAAGACACTACACATGGACATCACCAGATGGCCAACACCAAAATCAGACTGATTATATTCTTTGCAGCCAAAGATGGAGAAGCTCTGTACAGTCAGCAAAAATAAGAATGGGAGCTCCCTGTGGCTCAGATCATGATCTCCTTATTGCCAAATTCAGACTTAAATTGAAGAAAGTAGGGAAAACCATTAGATCATTCAAGTATGATCTAAATCAAATCCCTAATGATTATACAGTGGGAGGGAAAAATAGATTTAAGGTTCTAGATCTGATAGAGTGCTTGAATAACTATGGACGGAGGTTCATGACACTGTACAGGAGAAAGGGATCAAGACCATCCCAAGAGAAAGAAATGCAAAAAACAAAATGGCTGCCTGAGGAGGCCTTACAAATAGCTGTGAAAAGAAGAGAAGTGAAAAGCAAAGGAGAAAAGGAAAGATATACACATTTGAATGCAGAGTTCCAAAGAATAGCAAGGAAAGATAAGAAAGCCTTCCTCAGTGATCGGTGCAAAGAAATAGAGGAAAACAAGAATGGGAAAGACTACAGATCTCTTCAAAAAAATTACAGATACCAAGGGAATATTTCATGCAAAGATGGGCTCAATAAGTGATAGAAATGGTATGGACCTAACAGAAGCAGAAGATATTAAGAAGAGGTGGCAAGAATACACAGAAGAACTGTACAAAAAGATCTTCATGACCCAGATAATCACGATGGTGTGATCACTCACCTAGAGCCAGACATCCTGGCTTGTGAAGTCAAGTAGGCTTTAGGAAATATCACTATGAACAAAGCTGGTGGATGTGATGGAATCCATTTGAGCTATATTAAATTCTAAAAGATGATGCTGTGAAAGTGCTGCACTCAATATGCCAGCAAATCTGGAAAACTCATCAGTGGCCAAAGGACTGGAAAAGTCAGTTTTCATTCCAATCCCTAAGAAAGACAATACCAAAGAACACTCAAACTACCACACAATTGCAATCATCTCACAGGCTAGCAATGTAATGCTCAAAATTCTCCAAGCCAGGCTTCAACAATACGTGAACTGTGAACTTCCAGATGTTCAAGCTGGTTTTAGAAAAGGCAGAGGAACCAGAGATCAAATTGCCAACATCCACTGGATCATCAAAAAAGCAAGAGAATTCTAGAAAAAACATCTATTTCTGCTTTACTGACTATGCCAAAGCCTTTGACTTTGTGGATCACAATAAACTGTGGAAAATTCTGAAAGAGATGGGAATACCAGATCACTTGACCTGCCTCTTGAGAAATCTGTATGCAGGTTAGGAAGCAACAGTTATTACTGTACATGGAACAATAGACTGGTCCCAAATCGGAAAAGGAGTAAATCAAGGCTATATATTGTCACCATGCTTATTTAACTTATATGCACAGTACATCATGAGAAACGCTGGGCTGGATGAAGCACAGGCTGGAATCAAGTTTGCTGGGAGAAATATCAACAACCTCAGATATACAGACGACCCCACACTTATGACAGAAAGTGAAGAACTAAAGAGCCTTCTGATGAAAGTGAATGAGGAGAGAGGAAAAATTGGCTTAAAGCTCAACATTCAGAAAACCAAGATTACGGCATCCGGTCCCATCATTGCATAGCAAATAGATGTGGAAACAGTGGCACACTTTATTTTTGGGGGCTCAAAATCACTGTCGATGGTTACTGCAGCCCTGAAATAAGAAGAGGCTTACTCCTTGGAAGAAAAGTTATGATGAACCTAGACACCATGTTAAAAAGCAGAGACATTACTTTGTCAACAAAAGTCCATCTAGTCAAGGCTATGGTTTTTCCAGTAGTCATGTACAGATGTGAGAGTTGGAGTATAAAGAAAGCTGAACAGCAAAGAACTGATGCTTTTGAACTGTGATGTTGGAGAAGACTCTTGGGAGTTCCTTGGACTGCAAGGAAATCCAACCAGTACATCCTAAAGGAAATTAGTCCTGAATGTTCATTGGAAGGACTGATGTTGAAGCTGAAACTCCAATACTTTGGCCACCTGACACGAATAACTGACTCATTTGAAAAGACCCTGATGTTGGGAAACATTGAAGGCAGGAGGAGAAGGTGACGACAGGATGAGATGTTTGGATGGCATCATCGACTCATTGGACATTAGTTTGATTAAGCTCCGGGAGTTGTTGATGGACAGGGAGGCCTGGTGTGCAGTCCATGGGGTCGAAAGAGTTGGACATGACTGAGCAACTGAAATAACTAACTAATAACCTATATTTGAAAAGAATATGAAAAAGAATAGATATATGTATATGTATAACTGAGTCTCTTTGCTGTACATGTGAACCTAACACACTGTTAACCAACTATACTCCAATACAAAATTTAAAAAGATTTATTATGATGACTGTTAATACAATGTACCAATACATTTGCCACCATACCATAAAGATAATGCCTAAAGCACAAATCTTTAGAACTATACACATATTTTATTTTAAAGTATACAATATATTGCAGATGATCACCTTAAACTGTCAAACTAGGACCAATTTAAGCAAGTAACAAGTGGCACAAGTAGAAAATCCAAAAGACTGAAAGTGTGTGTGTGTGTGTGTATATATATAGAAACACTTTATATATAAAGGTGTATATATATATTATATATATTATAACTATATATAATCTTTATATATATTTATATAATCATTCTTAATATTTCTTTGGTGAACTCATTCACAACTAGTAATATATATAAATATAAGTATATATACATATATATATAAATATATAGCTCATGAACGAGTTCACAGAAGAAAGATTAAGCCCTTAGGTATAGTATCAGGAGATAAAATCAAGGCTAATAGGGGAATTACACAAAGAAATATGATGGCTCTGATGTATACTGGTTCTAAAATATCTGTAACTTAATCAAATTACCCCAGCTACTCAGTTTCTGGCTTTTATGAAGTAACAGAGACCAAATTTTCCCTCACACCTGAAATAAATAAAAAATTGTCAAAAATTTTCAGCCAATGATTTATAAGAAAAAGCATATCAGGCAATGAAGGACACTGGTTACTGAGAAGCAGAAAATAAATGACATAAGTTCCATAATTGTCCAAGCTTAATGACTCCAACGACAATATTCAGTTTAAACAAAAAGTTAAAATATGATATGAGATTTATAACACACGTGAAAGCAAAATACATTATAATACACTATAATAACAATAAAGATAGTGAAGGGGAGGAATGATTCTCATATGTATAATACTATTTGAAGAACTCTGATAAGTTAGAGACATGTTAGAAATGTTAAAGGAACTACATAAATAACAAAGATTTATAGTCAATCAGATGTCCAAGGAAAAGTGCAGAATCATAAAATAAATACAATTCATTCCAAAGAATACAGATAGCAAAGGAAAAAAGTGAAAAATTAACAGATGAGACTAAAACAAATGCCAAGAAGACAGTTTAAACCTAACTATAGCAATCAATAAATTTAATGTTTGGACTGAAAGACAAAGATTCTTAGCTTTAATTTTAAAAAGACTCAATTCTAAATTGACTACAAGAAATGTACTTTAAACATGAGGATGTGAATCTTTTAAATGGAAAAGAATGGGAAAAGATAGTCTATGCAAACATTAATCAAAGAAAAAGTGCTTACAATAATATGAGAAGAAATACATTTTAAAGTAAAGAATATCACTGGGGATAAAGATCACTTCATAATGGTAAAAGGGTCAATTTACTGAGTACGATTATACCAAAATGTGCATGTATCTAATAACAGAGCTTCAGAATACATGAATTAAAAGCAAAACTCTTAGGAGAAATAAATAAATCTACAATTATAGGATAAGATTTAAATATTCTTCTTTCAATATTTAATAGAACAGTAAATAGGACAGTAGTAAGCATTAAGAAGGGCTTCCCTGGTGGCAGAGTTGGTAAAGAATTTGCCTGCAATGCAGGAGACATGGGTTCAATCCCTGGGCTGGGTAGATCCCAGAAAAGAAAATGGCAACCCACTCCAGTACTCTTGCCTGGAGAATTTCATGGACAGAGGAGCTTGGCAGGCTACAGACCATGGGGTCACAAAGAGTTGGACATGACTGAGTGACTAACACTTTCACTTTTCAAGCATTAAGAAAATTTGAACAATATCATCATGTAATTTTCCCTAATTTATATTCATAAAACACTTCCCCCAAGAATGACAGAATACACATCATTTTCAAGTGGACACAGAAACTATTATAAGATATAACATATTTGGAACTATAGTACAAGGCCAAATAAATAATTAAAGGGGTTCAAGATATACAAAGTTATTCTTTGACCAACATGGATTTAAATTAGAAATCATTAATAGAAAGATCTCTGGAAAAATGAACAAATAAACAAAAAACAACTTTTGAAAAAGTTTTGAAATAGAATCCACTATTTCAAAGAATAGATTCTTTGAAAAAGAATCCACTATTCATCATCATGAGCCAATGTTAATCAAATTCCAGGACAAGATGTATTCACTGTTGAAATCTATGTAACATTCAGGAGGAAATAATACCAATTCAATACTAGCTGTTCCAGAATGTTAAAGAGGAAGGGATAATTTACAACTCATCCTACTAGGTCAGCATTATTCAAATATTAAAGAATATATAAATATTCTTTATATATTCAGATAAAATAAATGCAAATAAATACACCAATACCTTTCATAGGTATGATATAAAATTCTAAACAAAATTTTAGCAAAAGACCAACTGTGCTATGGGATGCAAAATCAACTTAACATTTAGAAATCAATCAATATAACATCAATTTCCTAAGTTAAAAAAAAATTTATAGTCGACTTGGGATGCAAAGATATGTCTTCATCCTGATAAAGAGCATTTTGGGGAAACTAACATAACACTTAATATTAAAAGACTAACTGCTTTTCCTCAAAGAAAGAAAATGAGACAAAATTTGTGTTTCCCCCACTTTAACATTACACTTGTGTCTAACCAGGACAGTTCAGTCCAGTTCAGTCGCTCAGTCACGTCTGACTCTTTGTGACCCCACGAATTGCAGCATGCCAGGCCTCCCTGTCCATCACCAACTCCCGGAGTTCACTCAGACTCACGTCCATCGAGTCAGTGATGCCATCCAGCCATCTCATCCTCTGTCGTCCCCTTCTCCTCCTGCCCCCAATCCCTCCCAGCATCAGAGTCTTTTCCAATGAGTCAGCTCTTTGCACGAGGTGGCTGAAGTACTGGAGTTTCAGCTTTAGCATCATTCCTTCCAAAGAAATCCCAGGGCTGATCTCCTTTAGAATGGACTGGTTGGATCTCCTTGCAGTCCAAAAGATTCTCAAGAGTCTTCTCCAACACCACAGTTCAAAGGCATCAATTCTTTGGCACTCAGCCTTCTTCACAATAAGGTGAAAAAAACAAAAACAAGACATTCTGATTAGAAATAAAGAGATAAACTTAGCTATTCCTATGTAACTGTTCCAATGGAATCTAAAGGATTACAAGAACTAAAATTAGTTTAGAAAATTTGTCAGATATAATAAAAATACAATCAAAACTTTGATTTCTACACTAGAATTTTGAATTTGAAATTAAAATTTGAAAAAGCCTCTTATGATGCCATCATATTATCAATACTTAGGGAATAGATTTAAGGAACTAGATCTGATAGAGTACCTGATGAACTATGGAGGGAGGTTCGTGATATTGTACAGAACACAGGGAGTAAGACCATTCCCTAAAAATAAATGCAAAAAAGCAATATGGCTGTCTGATGAGGCCTTACAAATGGCTGTAAAAAGAAGAGAAGCAAAAAGCAAAGGAGAAAAGGAAAGACATACCCGTTTGAATGCAGAGTTCCAAATAACAAGGAAAGATAAGAAACACTTCCCCGGTGATCAATGCAAAGAAATAGAGGAAAACAATAGAATGGGAAAGACTAAAGATCTCTTCAAGAAAATTAGAGATACCAGGGGAACATTTCATGCAAAGATGGGCTCAATAAAGAACAGAAATGGTATGGACCTAACAAAAGCAGAAGATATTAAAAGAGATGGCATGAATACACAGAAGAACTATACAAAAAAGATCATCACGACCCAGATAATCATGACAGTGTGATCAGTCACCTAGAGCCAGACATCCTAGAATGTGAAGCCAAGTGGGCTTTAGGAAGCATCACTATGAACAAAACTAGTGGAGGTGGTGGAATTCCAGTTGAGCTACTTCAAATCCTGAAAGATGATGCTGTGAAAGTGCTGCACTCAATATGCCAGCAAAATTGGAGAACTCAGAAGAGGCACAGGGCTGGAAAATATCAGTTTTCATTCCAATCCCAAAGAAAGACAATGGCAAAAAATGCTCAAACTACCGTACAAATGCACTCATCTCTCAAGCTAGTAAAGTACTACTCAAAATTCTTCAAGCCAGGCTTCAACAATATGTGAACTGTGAACTTCCAGATGTTCAAGAGGTTTTAGAAAAAGCAGAGGAAACAGAGATCAAATTGCCAACATCCACTGGATCATCGAAAAGCAAAAGAATTTCAGAAAAACATCTATTTCTGCTTTACTGACTATGCCAAAGCCTTTGACTGTGTGGATCACAATAAACTTGGAAAGTTCTGAAAGAGATGGGAATACCAGACCACCTAATCTGCCTCTTCAGAAATCTGTATTCAGGTCAGGAAGCAAGACTAAGAACTAGACATGGAACAACAGACTGGTTCCAAATAAGAAAAGGAGTACATCAAGGCGGTATATTGTCACTGTGCTTATTTAACTTATATGCACAGTACATCATGAGAAACGCTGGGCTGGATGAAGCACAGGCTGGAATCAAGTTTGCTGGGAGAAATATCAATAACCTTAGATATACAGATGACACCACCCTTATGACAGAAAGTGAAGAACTAAAGAGCCTCTTGAAGAAAGTGAAAGTGGAGAGTGAAAAAGTTGGCTTAAAACTCAATAATAAGAAAACTAAGATCATGGCATCCAGTCCCATCACTTCATGGCAAATAGATGGGGAAACAGTGCAAAGAGTGAGAGACTTTATTTTGGGGGGGTCCAAAATTGCTGCAGATGGTGACTGCACCCATGAAATTAAAAGATGCTTGCTCCTTGGAAGAAAAGCTATGACCAATCTAGACAACATATTAAAAAGCAGAGACATTACTTTATCAACAAAGGTCCTTCTAGTCAAGGCTATGGTTTTTTCCAGTAGTCATGTACGGATGTGAGAGTTGGACCATAAAGAAAGCTAAGCACTGAAGAATTTTGGCTTTTGAACTGTGGTGTTGGAAAAGACTCTTGAGAGTCCCTTGGACTGCAAGGAGACCCAACCAGGCCATCCTAAAGGAAATCAGTCCTGAATGTTCATTGAAAGGACTAATGTTGAAGCTGAAACTCCAATACTTTGGCCACATAAGATGAAGAACTGACTCATTTGAAAAGACCCTGTTGTTGGGAAAGATTGAAGTCAGTTGCAGAAGGGGATGACAGAGGATGAGATGGTTAGATGGCACCACTGATTCAATGAACATGAGTTGGAGTAAACTCGGGAATTGGTGATTGACAGGGAGGCCTGGCATGCTGCCGTCCATGCGGTCGCAAAGAGTCGGACACGACTGAGCGACTGAACTGAACTGAACTGAGGGAATATCTGACAAAATATATGAATAATGTATTTCAGTTCAGTTCAGTTCAGTCACTCAGTCGTGTCTGTCTCTTTGCGACCTCATGAACCTCAGCATGCCAGGCCTCCCTATCCATCATCAAATCCCAGAGTCCACCCAAACCCATGTCCATCAACTCGGTGATGTCATAACCATCTCATCCTCTGTCATCCCCTTCTCCTCCTGCACTCAATCTTTCCCAGCGTCAGGGTCTTTTCAAATGAGTCAGCTCTTTGCATCAGGTTGCCAATGTAGTGGAGTTTCAGCTTCAACATCAATCCTCCCAATGAACACCCAGGACTGATCTCCTTTAGTATGGACTGGCTGGATCTCCTTGCAGTCCAAGAGACTATCAAGAGTCTTCTCCAACACCACAGTTCAAAAGCATCAGTTCTTTTCTGCTCAGCTTTCTTTATAGTCCAACTCTCACATTCATACATGACCACTGGAAAAACCATAGCCGTGACTAGTTGGACCTTTGTTGGCAAAGTAATGTCTCTGCTTTTGAATATGCTATCTAGGTTGGACATAACTTTCCTTCCAAGGAGTAAGCGTCTTTTAATTTCATGGCTGCAGTCACCATCTGCAGTGATTTTGGACCCCAGAAAAATAAAGTCTGACACTGTTTCCAGTTTCCCCATCTATGCCATGAAGTGATGGGACTGGATGCCAATGATCTTAGTTTTCTGAATGTTGAGCTTTAAACCAACTTTTTCACTCTCCTCTTTCACTTTCATCAAGAGGCTTTTTAGTTCTTTTTCACTTCTGCCATAAAGGTGGTGTCATCTGCCTATCTGAGGTTATTGATATTTCTCCTGGCAATCTTGATTCCAACCTGTGCTTCATCCAGCCCAGTGTTTCTCATGATGTACTCTGCATATAAGTTAAATAAGCAGGGTGACAATACACAGCCTTGACGTACTCCTTTTCCTATTTGAACCAGTGTGTTGTTCCATGTCCTGTTCTAACTGTTGCTTCATAACCTGCCTACAGATTTCTCAAGAGGCAGGTCAGGTGGTCTGGTATTTCCAGCTCTTTCAGAATTTTCCACAGTTTATTGTGATCCACACAGTCAAAGGCTTTAACATACTCAATAAAGCAGGAGTAGATGTTTTTCTGGAACTCTCTTCCTTTTTCCATGATCCAGCAGATGTTGGCAATTTGATCTCTGGTTCGTCTGCCTCTTCTAAAACTAGCTTGAACATCTGGAAGTTCAAGGTTCACATATTGCTGAAGCCTGGCTTGGAGAATTTTAAGCATGTATTTACCAAAACCAAAAAAGTATTGAGATAAACTAAACTGGATCTAAATAAATGGAGAATTACATCACACTCTTAGTACTTTTTTTAAATTAAATTTGTTTTAATTAGAGGCTAATTACTTTACAATATGTATAATATTGTATAAGAAACAAATCACCAGTCCAGGTTCGATGCAGGACACTCTTAGTATTGATTTGAAGCATAGTAGTTGTAAAGAGGGAGAAGGCAATGGCAACCCACTCCAGTACTCTTGCCTGGACGGAGGAGCCTGGTGGGCTGCAGTCCATGGGGTCGCTAAGAGTCCGATACGACTGAGTGACTTCACTTTCACTTTTCACTTTCATGCATTGGAGAAGGAAATGGCAACCCACTCCAGTGTTCTTGCCTGGAGAATCCCAGGGATGGGGGAGCTTCGTGGGCTGCCATCTATGGGGTCCCACAGAGTCGGACATGACTGAAGCGACATAGCAGCAGCAGCAGTTGTAAAGCTGTCAGTTCTCCCCTAACTGCTTTATAGATGCAAAAAATAACAATCAAAATTCCAGTTGGCATCTTTTGAAAAAGATACTGACCAAATGATTCTAAAAATTCATACAGGAATGTAAATGAACCAGAATTTTCAAAACAATTTTGAACAAAATTAAAGTTGAAGGATTAATACTACTTGATATTGAAACATTAAAACCCTCCAATAATTGAAACAGTGTGGAATTGGAGTCAAGGAAGACAAATAGATGGATAAAACAAAATAAAGAGTCAAGAAACAGACTCACATATTTATAAAACAAACAATTTCGGCAAAGATGCAAAGACAAATTAATGAAAAATTTATATACTTTTGAATGATAATTCTGGAACAATTAGGTGTTCATATATGAGACAGAACTTTCATTCATATCTCACATCACACTAACATTAAATGATAATGAATCAAAGATTTTAAAATATAAACCTTTTGGAAAACATAAGTGAACCATTGTCACTCTGAATTAGGCAAAGTTTTCTTAGATTAAAAACAAAAGCATAATCATAAAAGAAAAAGGATGAATTGGACGTCATCAAAATTAAAATCCCCTGCTGTATAAAAAGACACAGGAAAATGAAGAGACAGTAAGAAAATGTTTGCAAATCATATATGCAATAAAAGATTTATATAAAAAACCTCAAAAGATAACAATAAAAGTACTAAAAATGGGTAAAAATATTTACCAAGGAAAATATTGGGATATCAAGTGAGCTCACAAAAAGATACTCAGGTTCATCACTCATTAAGTGGCAGAAAGAAAGTGAAGTTGCTCAGTCGTTTCCGACTCTTTGCGACCCCATGGACTGTAGCCTACCAGACTCCTCCATGGGATTTTCCAGGCAAGAGTACCGAAGTGGGTTACCATTTCCTTCTCCAGGAGATCTTCCTGACCCAGGGATTGAACCTAGGGCTCCCGTTTTGTAGGCAGATGCTTTACCATCTGAACCACCAGGGAAGTACATTACTCATTAGGGAAACACAAATTAAAACCAAAATTAGATATGATCACAAACCAATTAGAATGACTAAAATCTAAAAATTCTGAATTCTAAATGTTAACAAGAATATGAAAATCTGGAGCTCTCAAATACTTCTGGGGGGAATGTATAATGGTATAACTAATTTGGAAATCATTTTGGCAGTGTCTTGAAAAATTAAACCTTTTTTAAGACTTCAATTTTACTCTGGATGAGCTGTAAAATTATGTCACCATTTCAGCAGGAATAAAAATGGCTCTAATCATTGTATTCCAAAAGATATAACTTAATCCAAACGCACTTACAATGCAGTATAATTAGAAAACAAAGTAAAAATCTTCATCAGGAAGCTATTCACTAGTGGCCCCTACATTAGTGAGTAAAGATTATCCCTACCTCCTTGAAGGCTCTGGCTATTTGGCATCAAGAAATCACATGTTACACATCCTTCTCATTTATTATTAGGGACTAGAATTCATGCCTTTTTTCCTTTTTCCTAGTGCAATATTCTCTCAAGTGAATGATTATGTCTACATATTGAATAAAAATCATTATTAGTATAAAATAATCTTAATTTCTAAGAAAAAATTACTTAATTTGCATGAATGAAGTCTATAGTTAATACAGCAAATTTAACTCTTCAATCCAGGGATCCAGTGGTCTCCTTTCTGTTAAGACTTAAAGCTAAAAGCTCAGACTAAACCAATCAAGTCAGTTCATATTTTCTAATTTCTGAAACTCTCTGGATTTCAACTTAAGTGCAAATTAATATCATCTGAGTATAAAACAGAAATTATTAGGCAGTTATAGATGTTGTATACTCTCTAGGGATTTAAATTAAAAAAAATACACTTCAGATGTAAGGCTGAAAACTACTTGATTTATGTTAATACTGATGTGTACTTAGTGATTTAGAAAAGGATTTTATTACTATCTAAAACTTACTTACTAGTTTTAAACTCACAAATTAGCTTCTCTTTTGTTGGAATCTAATTATTTTTATGTAGGGCAACAGTCCAGCTAGCCAGGGGCAAAATTTTACCTTTTAAATGGAAACTTGAATAGGGAAAATGATAGATTTCAAAGCTAAACAATATCTACTGCAGAACGTCCACATGGGACTGGGGTGAGGAAATATGAACAGCACAAAGGTATGTGCTGCCAATTCAAGGGTAGATAGGGAGGTCCAATTTTTCCTTGACATTTGATGAGGTTTTCATCTTTCTT
Organism: Bos indicus x Bos taurus; assembly: GCF_003369695.1. Taxonomy (NCBI): domain Eukaryota; kingdom Metazoa; phylum Chordata; class Mammalia; order Artiodactyla; family Bovidae; genus Bos; species Bos indicus x Bos taurus. The sequence goes on from NC_040086.1 coordinate 33,669,714, forward strand.
AGAATGTATTCAAAGTTAGTTCTTATTTCTTGCTTAAAAAAATATCCTTTTGGGTACTTAATTCTGTATCAAAAACATATACTAGCTGTCACCTCTTTTCAGGCTTTTGTAAAGATCAAGTCTCCATCTTTTATGGGCATAGCATGAAATCACTAATTTAATAATTTTCATTTCTTTTATCTTTTGCTTTTATGATCTACCATTGATCCTACACATTTCTTTAAAGACTCAAAGGCAGTGACCAGGCAAGTATGGAGCAGACATGCTTGTAAAATATCCATACAGAAATAAACCTGGCTAAAAATAATCCTAAAAGAAATATTTTTTTTACTTGATAAAGCTAGTTTAGATACTTTGAAGTATGATTAGTAATATAGAAAACTGACTAGAGGGATTCCTAGGATTCTGTGATAAAGAAGAATTAATAGAAAATGTTTAAAAAGCACACTAAGGAATTGATTATATAAATTTAGAGGCTATTAGACTTAACTCAGAGAAAGCAATGGCACCCCACTCCAGTACTCTTGCCTGGAAAATCCCATGGATGGAGGAGCCTGGTGGGCTGCAGTCCATGGGGTCACGAAGAGTCGGAAACGACTGAGAGACTTCACTTTCACTTTTCGCTTTCATGCATTGGAGAGGGAAATGGCAACCCACCCCAGTGTTCTTGCCTCGAGCATCCCAGGGATGGGGGAGCCTGGTAGGCTGCCGTCTATGGGGTTGCACAGAGTCGGGCACGACTGAAGCGACTTAGAAGCAGCAGCAGCAGCAGCAGACTTAACATGAGGGTAAACCACAAATTGTTATATATTGAAACTTCCATACCATGCTATCTAACAGAGCTTGTTAATGCATTTAGGCATGCATTGTTAAGAGGATTTCCTTATTCTTTTTTAATTAAATGAACATTTATTCAGCATCTTCTCTGTGGGGTATTATGATAACCACTATGGTTATTTCTCCACTCCATATGTGGCGCTGTGCAGCCAAGGTCAAAAAAGCAGTTAAGTGTCATCCAGGGAAGAGACTAGTTCCTGATTCAAGGTCACTGTGAGCAAACACCCAAGTGTGCAAGGCTCAAGTTGTACGGTCTTTCCTTACAAGAGAGAATAGAGCGTGCACATAAGATCTAGCCTCTTGCAATGTGCTAGTCTCCTATGGCCTAAGTGGACCCACTGCACACCCAACAAGTGTTCTAACTGCAAGCACCACACCACTTTATGCTCCTGCAGAAGGATCACAACACTGCCCCTATGGGAGCTTTCTGTGAAATATAAAAAGTGAGGGATATGCCTGCGGGCCAGTGATGCACATCTTATGCAGAACTCAAGCCCAGCACAGGCTGCCAAAACTCTTAATCTTTCTGTAAGGAAGTGTTCCAAGACCAAGGCCATTCTTATGTTACTGCACAGTAGATGGGGAACTAAGTCTAACTACCTCTCCCAACAAGAAATACAATGGCGAACAAGGCATTAAAAATATTGCCTTTCTTGTGAGATGAATATAATGAGGAAAAAGACTAAAGCAGTTTTTAGAAAATACCCTTTGAGGAAATTAAGACAGTGAAACCTAAACTGACACCTGATTATTGAGAAGGGGCTGGCAAAGTGATGAGAAGGGGAACACAATATAATGAGATAAGGCACAAGTTTGAAGACCCTTTGCCAGAATTAATTTCATGCATTTTAGGAATGAAAGAAGACCATGAAGTTGGTGAGTTAAAGTGCTGAAGAAGAGGAGGGCTATGAGAGTAGGGAGAGGAGAGGAGGGGATAGTGGCATGAGATGAGCATGCATTGGGAAATCAGCAGATACAAGACCACAGAATGCTTAGATTTCTTACTTTCTTTATATATGACTTTACTTTTTATTGTATGTCCTCCTGAAATATAACTTGATATAATCAGTTCTTTTGACAGTATTTGCAGATGGTAATTAACACATATTCAGTTCAGTTCAGTTCAGTCGCTCAGCCAGGTCCGACTCTGTGACCCCATGAACCAGAGCATGCCAGGCCTCCCTGCTCATCACCAACTCCCGGAGTTCACTCAAACTCAGGTCCATCGAGTTGGTGATGCCATCCAGCCATCTCATCCTCTGTCATTCCCTTCTCCTCATGCCCTGAATCTTTTCCAGAATCAGGGTATCTTCAAATGAGTCAGCTCTTTGCATCAGGTGGCCAAAGCACTGCAGTTTCAGCTTCAACATCAGTCCTTCCAATGAACACCCAGGACTGATCTCCTTTAGGATGGACTGGTTAGATCTCCTCGCAGTCCAATGTCTCTCGAGTATTCTCCAACACCACAGTTCAAAAGCATAAATTCTTCACCTCTAAGCTTTCTTTGTAGTTCAATTCTCACATCCCTACCTGACTACTGGAAAAATTGTAGCCTTGACTAGATGGACCTTTGTGGCAAAGTAATGTCTCTTTAATAATATGCTTTTTAATATGCTGTCTAGATTGGTCATATCTTTCCTTCCAAGGAGTAAGTGTCTTTTAATTTCATGGATGCAATACCATCTGCAGTGATTTGGGAGCCCAGAAAAATAAAGTCTGACACTGTTTCCACTGTTTCCCCATCTATTTCCCATGAAATGATGGGACCGATGCCATGATCTTAGTTTTCTGAATGTTGAGCTTTAAGCCAAATTTTCACTCTTCTCTTTCACTTTCATCAAGAGGCTCTTTAGTTCTTCTTCAGTTTCTGCCATAAGTGTGGTGTCATCTGCGTATCTTCAGTTCAGTTCAGTCGCTCAGTGGTGTCCTACTCTTTGGACCCAATGAATCGCAGCACGCCAGGCCTCCCTGTCCATCACCAACTCCCAGAGTTCACTCAGACTCACGTCCATTGAGTCAGTGATGCCATCCAGCCATCTCATCCTCTGTCGTCCCCTTCTCCTCCTGCCCTCAATCCCTCCCAGCATCAGAGTCTTTTCCAATGAGTCAACTCTTCACATGAGATGGCCAAAGTACTGGAGTTTCAGCTTTAGCATCATTCCTTCCAAAGAAATCCCAGGGCTGATCTCCTTCAGAATGGACTGGTTGGATCTCCTTGCAGTCCAAGGGACTCTCAAGAGTCTTCTCCAACACCACAGTTCAAAAGCATCAATTCTTCGGTGCTCAGCTGTCTTCACAGTCCAACTCTCACATCCATACATGAACACTGGAAAAACCATAGCCTTGACTAGACAGACCTTAGTTGGCAAAGTAATGTCTCTGCTTTTCAATATGCTATCTAGGTTGATCATAACTTTTCTTCCAAGGAGCAAGTGTCTTTTAATTTCATGGCTACAGTCATCATCTGCAATGATTTTGGAGCCCCCCAAAATAAAGTCTGACACTGTTTCCACTGTTTCCCCATCTATTTCCAATGAAGTGATGGGACCAGATGCCATGATCTTCGTTTTCTGAATGTTGAGCTTTAAGCCAACTTTTTCACTCTCCACTTTCACTTTCATCAAGAGGCTTTTGAGTTCCTCTTCACTTTCTGCCATAAGGGTGGTGTCATCTGCATATCTTAGGTTATTGATATTTCTCCAGGCAGTCTTTACTCCAGCTTGTGCTTCATCCAGCCCAGTGTTTCTCATGATGTACTCTGTATATAAGTTAAATAAGCATTGTGACAATATACAGCATTAACATACTCATTTTCCTATTTGGAACCAGTCTGTTCCATGTCCAGTTCTAACTGTGGCTTCCTGACCTGCATACAGATTTCTCAAGAGGCAGGTCAGGTGGTCTGGTATTCCCATCTCTTTCAGAATTTTCCACAGTTTATTGTGATCCACACAGTCAAAGCCTTTGGCATAGTCAATAAAGAAGAAATAGATGATTTTCTGGAACTCTCTTGCTTTTTCCATGATCCAGCGGATGTTGGCAATTTGATCTCTGGTTCCTCTGTCTTTTCTAAAACCAGCTTGAACATCTGGAAGTTCACGGTTCACATATTGCTCAATTCTGGCTTGGAGAATTTTGAGCATTACTTTACTAGCATGTGAGATGAGCGCAATTGTACAGTAGTTTGAGCATTCTTTGCCATTGCCTTTCTTTGGGATTGGAATGAAAACTGACCTTTTCCAGTCCTGTGGCCACTACTGAATTTTCCAAATTTCCTGACATTTTGAGTGCAGCACTTTCACAGCATCATTGTTCAGGATTTGAAATAGTTCAACTGGAATTCCATCACCTCCACTAGCTTTGTTCATTGTTTTGCTTCCTAAGGCCCACTTGACTTCCCATTCCAGGATGTCTGGCTCTAGGTGAGTGATCACACCATCGTGATTATCTGGGTCATGAAGATCTCTTTTGTATAGTTCTTCTGTGTATTCTTGCCACCTCTTCTTTAATGTCCTCTGCTTTTTTAAGGTCTATACCATTTCTGTCCTTTATTGAGCCCATCTTTGGATGGAATGTTCCCCTGGTATCTCTAATTTTCTTGAAGAGATCTCTAGTCTTTTTCATTCTATTGCTTTCCTTTATTTCTTTGCATTGATCACTGAGGAAGGCTTTCTTATCTCCTTGCCATTCTTTGGAACTCTGCTTTCAAAGAGGTATATCTTTCCTTTTCTCCTTTGCTTTTCTCTTCTCTTTTTTTTTCACCGCTATTTTTAAGGCCTCCTCAGACAGCCATTTTATGTTTTTGCATTTCTTTTTCTTGGGGGTGGTCTTGATCCCTGTCTTTTTTACAGTGTCACGAACCTCTGTCCATATTTCTTCAGGTGCTCTTTCAGATCTAATCTCTTTATTTGTCACTTCCACTGTCTAATCATAAGGGATTTTATTTAGGTCATACCTGAAAGGTCTAGTGGTTTTCCCCATTTTCTTCAATTTAAGTCTGAATTTGGCAATAAGGAGTTCATGATCTGAGGCACAGTCAGCTCCTGGTCTTGTTTTTGCTGACTGTACAGAGCTTCTCCATCTTTGGCTGCAAAGAATATAATCAGATTTCGCTCTTGACCATCTGGTGATGTCCATGTATAATGTCTCTCTTGTGTTGTTGGAAGAGGGTGTTTGCTATAACCAGTGCATTCTCTTGGCAAAACTCTATTAGACTTTGTCCTGCTTCATTCTGTACTCCAAGGTCAAATTTGTCTGTTACTCCAGGTGTTTCTTGACTTCCTACTTTTGCATTCCAGTCCCCTATAATGAAAAGGACATCTTTTTTGGGTGTTAGTTCTCAAAAGTCTTGTAGGTCTTCATAGAACCATTCAACTTCAGCTTCTTTAGCATTACTGGTCAGGGCATAGACTTGGATTACTGTCATATTGAATGGTTTGCCTTGGAAACGAACAGAGTTCATTCTGTCGTTTTTGAGATTGCATCCAAGTACTGCATTTCAGACTTTTTTGTTGACTATGATGGCTACTCCATTTCTTCTAAGGGATTCCTGCTCACAGTAGTAGATATAATGGTCATGTGAGTTAAATTCACCCATTCCAGTCCATTTTAGTTCGCTGATTCCTAGAATGTTGACGTTCACTCTTACCGTCTCCTGTTTGACCACTTCCAAGTTGCCTTGATTCATGGACCTAACGTTCCAGGTTCCTATGCAATATTGCTCTTTACAGCATAGGACCTTGCTTTTATCACCAGTTACATTCACAAGTAGGTGTTGTTTTGCTTTGGCTCCATCCCTTCATTCTTTCTGTAGTTATTTCTCCACTGATTTCCAGTAGCATATTGGGCACCTACCGAACTGGGGAGTTCATCTTTCAATGTCCTATCTTTTTGCCTTTTCGTACTGTTCCTGGGGTTCTCAAGGAAGGAATACTGAAGTGGTTTGCCATTCCCTGTAAAAAAAATATTTCTCAACGAAATAGAAAAAAATATCACTTTCTTTGTTATAGGCACATATGCTTGTCTAGTTGAGCAGAGCTATACCAGCTATTTCTAAAAAGTTTGATAATTAGAAGATGTAAGTTATTTTGAGGTCCTAGGTTAATTGTCTTTACCTTTGAGAATAGGCCACATTTCTAGTTTTATTTTGCAGGACAAGGGCTCTTAGATTACACTTTGGAAACTGAAGACATTATGCTGTAGATAATATAAACCCTGCTTATTTCTCTGAAGAGTATTACTTTTTTGTTTTAGCAAGGCAGTAACATATTTAGAATATAACTGAAGGTTTGTCTTGAGTACCTGCCCAAATAACATTTCAAAAAAAAATTTTTTTTTCTCTAGGTGAACTATTTTGTGTCTTCTTTGTGTATGAGCAGTTAAGGGCCAGCCAGAGATTTGGGCATAATTTATAATCTCATTGCTTTCTTGTGGCAGTAGTTGCCATGGAAGCAAGATGTAATGACTGACTTTATCTCTCAGTTCCTCAGATCAGTAAACGGCAGTTTTTAAAAAAATCATCTGAGTATTAGTTGTTGTGGCAGTGATACATCTTCAGTACACTCTCAGGATAACACCATAACAGGAGAAATTTCAATTAATGCTAGCTTCTCCTTCCAAGGTTCAGTTCTCCAAAATCTGCTTGCTTTTCATGCATTCTCCAGAGTCCAAAATTTCATAGGATGTATAATCCACAAAGCATTTCAGAATTTGGTAAACACATTATAGGTTTGTTTAATTATCACTTAAAATGTCATAAGTAGGGATTATCTTCTCCTAGTTTTTGTTGTTATATAATGTTAAATTTATAAGTATATTTTATATTGCATGATTGGTTTACAATACCTTATTTAATTATTACAAATAATAAATAGTGTGACTCTCTGGGTTATATCTGGAAAACAGTTTGGTATCATCTTTCAGAAACAAAATATAAATCTCTAAGATCTCTTTCCTGAATTAAGACCAGAACCTGTAATTTACACAGAGTTAATATAATTTATTTCAACAAGAACAGCCTTATGTATAATCACATGAAATCTATTTTAAAGTAGCTGTAAATGAGATTAATGTTGTCATGATGTCAATTTAGAAGAATTAAAAAAAACACTTCTAACTAATAAATTATACCGTATAATTAGTGGTTTGGCTAGTAAAATAATAGTGGTCAGTACACTGGAATGACCCAGAGGGATGGGATGTGAGGGAGGTGGGAGGGGGGGTCAGGATGGGGAACAAATGTACACCCATGGCAGATTCATGTCAGTGTATGGCAAAACCACCACAATATTATAAAGTAATTAGCTTCCAATTAAAATCAATTCATATTAAAAAAAAAATGGTGGTCAGAGTTTCACCAAAAGGAATAAAAGGTTTTTTTTTTGGGGGGGGGTCCATTATTTTCAAAAAGCTCTTTTATAAAGTTCAGAATAACAAATAACATAAAAGCATATTCATTTATTGTTGAACCATTAGACACTTGGTAGGGATAATCATTGGAGAAGGCAATGGCAACCCATTCTAGCACCCTTGCGTGGAAAATCCCATGGACAGAGGAGCCTGGTAGGCTGCTGTCCATGGGATTGCGGAGGTCGGACACGACTGAGCCACTTCACTTTTCACTTTTATGCATTGGAGAAGGAAATGGCAACCCACTCCAGTGTTCTTGCCTGGAGAATCCCAGGGACGGGGGAGCCTGGTAGGCTGCTGTCTATGGGGTCACACAGAGTCGGACACGACTGAAGCGACTTAGCAGTAGCAGCAGCAAGAATAATCATACATGTTGATTGAAATGGTGGTTGCTAATGTTATAACTCCAAGGTAAGGGACTTCCATTGATTAAATGTTCCTATTTTTAGATACTTGCACATATGTTTAAATTGTCAACTTTCATAAAATCCCTGAGAGTATTAATTGCTTATTGTATATAAGAAACTAGGACCAAAGAAATTAAATATTTTAAGCACAATCATCTCAAAACCACCATGTGAGGAATTCATACTCTGGACAGTTTTAATTATAATTTACAGCTTCTAACCACTCTAAGAAAGGCCTCCATTCCTCTAAAAACTTTCCCCTTTGTTTTTACTGCTTAAAATTCAGCACGTGAAATGTGTAAAATTTAGAAATAATGTTTAAAATGCAAGCCTCATCATCAGGAAAGATATTACATTGATTCAAATTCAAATTTAGGGAATTCACATCATATGTCAGGGTCCATTATTTACTCAGTATCGTATTCAACATGTACTATGTTCTTTGCCTGTCATATCCAACTCACAGTAGATTGCAGAAACAGGTTATGATGGAGTAAAAAACATGGTGATAGATGAAGGGAAAAACATAAAGGATTGAACGTTACTGCATAGCACAAAAACACTGATAGGAAAGCTTCAGATGGCACATTCATCCTTGAAGAAATTTCAGTTTTTGCTAAGAATGAGTCAGTCAGTCTGTATCCTCTTTACATTAATTATGAACCAAAACTCTCCTTTTAGAGTAATGCAAAATCTTTATTCTGAATGTGGTACTAAGTAACAAATATACTTTCACTTTTATTGACTGAAACTAGGTGATGATTTTATGAAAACTTGAAAGCAGAGAAACCATAACAAAAGGTTATTAAGTGCTATGCCAGGCAGCTTTGATAGCATAAAAGCAGTTGATAAGCCTTATTATTTGGGGAAGGAAAAGGCAACTCACTCCAGTATTCTTGCCTGGGAAATCCCATGGACAGGGGAGCCAGGCAGGCTAGAGGCCAGGTTTGGGGTTGCAAAAGAGTGTAACACAGCTTAGAGACTAAACAAAAACAAGCTTTGTTATTAGGGTGATATGATGACATTTACTTTCAGAAATAAAGTTAGTAGAAAGTAGGCTATCACAAAAAGTTTTGTTTGTTTTTTAAATAATACATAAAGTTAATGGTTATTTCTAAAATATCGGTTTCAAAAATAAAGCCTCAATCACATTCTATTGAGATAAATTCAGAAATCTAAGTTTGGTGAGCTTTTGAAAGCTCTTTCATAGAAATATTACTGGATACTACCCAACAAGGATATTTTCTTAGTCACGAATCTCCTTCACATAACTCTAATTTATAAAATAAGATCACGTAGTGTAGAATTACCCTGTGATTATACCCAATGATAGTAATATTTTGAGAAACACTAGGAAAAGATCCAGAAAAAGAGAGAGTAGGGATAGGCAGATGGTGATTATAAATGCAATAACACTGTTTAAAGGCAGCAGAATCTCCTATTTTAGAAATATCATATTGATATGCTTTAATTATTCTCAGACCTCTGATCCCAAACATGATTATTCATTTAGAGAGACATGCTACCAATACTAGTAAAGATAAAGTAAAAATTAAAAAGAACACTTCGATCAGCTTAGTCTTTTGTCTCTTCTCTTTGTTCATATAAAGAATCATTAAATATATTTTAAATAATGATTCACAAGGCACACTTTGAAATCATAGTCTTTTCAGCCAAACTTTCATGAGAGGATATTTATTGAGATAAATTCTCCATCCTTTAATGTTTAAAATCACATTTTAGCTTTAGCTTATGAACTGGATAATTTATTTCCTACTCTTCTAAACAAATATGCTACATTGTTTTACCTTGTGTAACTTTTCTAATTAGATCTGATTTTCAGTGCAAATAAAATTTACCTAAAGAACTAGATTGGTTCAGAAGTCTGAACACTATCAAATAGGCATCTACATTATTTTATTTTCCCAGAATTTTTATTATAAAATGCATATCTATCTGATTAGAGTCTGAATACCCTTCAGAGGAACCAGAGATCAAATTGCCAACATCTGCTGGATCTTAGAAAGAGCAACAAAATTCCAGGAAAACATATATTTCTGATTCACTGACTACACTAAAGCCTTTGACTGTGTGGATCACAACAAACTGCAAAATCCTTTAAGAGATGGGACTAACAGACCACATTACCTGCCTCCTGAGAAACCTATATGCAGGTTAAGAAGCAATAATTTGAACTGGACATGGAAAAACAGACTGGTTTAAAATTGGCAAAGGAGTGCAGCAAGGCTGTATATTGTCACTCTGCTTATTTAACCTATATGCAGAATGTATCATGCAAAATGCCAGGCTGGATGAAGCACAAGCTAGACTCAAGATTGCTAGGAGAAGCATCAGTAACCTCAGATACATAGATGACACTACCCTTATGGGAGAAAGTGAAGAGGAAGTAAAGAGACTCCTGATGAAAGTGAAAGAGGAGAGTGAAAAAGTTGGCTTAAACCTCAACATTCAGAAAACTCAGATCATGGCATCCAGTCACATCACTTCATGGCAAATAGATGGGGAAACAATGGAAACAGTGACAGACTTTATTTTCTTGGGCTTCAAAATCACTGCATATGGTGACTGCAGCCATGAAATTAAAAGAAGCTTACTCCTTGGAAGAAAAGTTATGACCAATGTAGACAGCATATTAAAAAGCAGAGATATTACTTTGCCAACAAAGTCCATCTAGTCAAAGTTATGGTTTTTCCAGTAGTCATGTATGGATGTGAGAGTTTGACCATAAAGGAGGCTGAGTGCTGAAGAATTCAAACTGTTTTGTTGAAGACTCTTGAGAGTCCCTTGAACCGCAAGGAGATCAAACCAGTTAATCCTGAAGGAAATTAACTCTAAATATTCATTGGAAGGACTGATACTGAAGCTGAAGCTCCAATACTTTGGCCACCTGATGGAAACAGCCGATTCATTGGAAAATCCCTAATGCTGAGAAAGATTGAAGGCAGGAGGAGAAGGGGATGACAGAGGACAAGATGGTTGGATGGCATTACTGATTGAATGAATATTAGTTTGAGCAAGCTCTGGGAGATGGTGAAGGACAAGGATTCCTGGTGTGCTGCAGTCCATGGGGTCACAAAGAGTCAGACACAACTGAGTGACTGAAAAAATTCATATGACACTAGAAGATACAATATATTATTTTATTTTTTGAAGTGAAAACTGAAAATGTCTATGAAGTTATTGAAAGTAGGAACTTATATCCTAGAAAATAGTTCAGATAGTAGATTGACCGGAGAAGGCAATGGCACCCCACTCTAGTACTCTTGTCTGGAAAATCCCATGGACGGAGGGGCCTGGTGGGCTGCAGTCCATGGGGTCGCTAGGAGTCGAACACGACTGAGCAACTTCACTTTCACTTTTCACTTTCATGCATTGGAGAAGGAAATGGCAACCCACTCCAGTGTTCTTGCCTGGAGAATCCCAGGGACGGGGGAGCCTGGTGGGCTGCTGTCTCTGGGGTCGCACAGAGTCGGACACGACTGAAGCGACTTAGCAGCAGCAGCAGCAGTAGATTGACATGTCAGTGTGTATGAACTAAGTGAAAGTGAAAGTGGAAGTCACTCAGTCCTATCCGACTCTTTGTGACCCCATGGACTATACAGTCCATGTGATTCTCCAAGCCAGAATTCTGGGGTGGGTAGCCTTTCCCTTCTCCAGGGGATCTTCCCAACCCAGGGACTGAACTCAGGGCTCCCGCATTGCGGGCAGATTCTTCACCATCTGAGCTATAATGAACTAAACTAAAGCTATGTAAGTTGTACTGGTTTTACACCCATCACTTTTGGATTTCTCTCTTGTCAATTGAACATTGCTATAAAACAGTGTTCTAAAACAGGGATCTAGAAAACCCAGGAGTTCTCCATATAATGAAACAAGAATCAGCACATTTGGAGTGCTAATTTATAGCCTTGTCAACATATAAATCACATTTTCTGCACATGCATAATACAATTAAAGCTATGGCTTTTCATGTATGTACGTATATTATTTATATATATATAAAACACAGGACACATATTTCTAGACATACAATGAAAAGGCAGCCAAAAAATATAATTTGTGGACATAAAAACACTTCTTGTCCCAAGAATTTTTTTTCCCATGGCATTGCTGCTACTACACACACATTGTGTGTGCATGCGTGTGTGTGTGTGTGTGTGTGTATACATGTATATATATGTTAACTTAAAATTACCAAATGCAGCAAACTCCCATCAGGATATACTTGGGAGTATGATATCACATTGATGGTTCTGGGTATTAATAATGTATTTTGAACCTGGGAGGAAAGAGAAACTGAAGGAAAAAAACAAAGACTGCTCAGGACAAATTTCACTTACCACTAAATGTTTGGTAAGAGCACACAAAGCTTATTTCTTTTCATCTGTGTCATCTACATCTGGTACAGATCTCTTATCTGTGTTAAAAAACTTGTGGTTATTGTTAAGAAACTTCTGACTTTACCAAGTAAAGATACTTTTTTAGGATATAGAGGAATTGAACCTTTTTATCTACCCTTTGGAATAACAATAGAGACAAGCAGAAGAAAGATATAGGAAAAAAAATTAGGCAAAGTCCAAGAGGAGAAAAGAGGCAAAAAATTGAGAGCAAAAATATAAGTTATATGTAAGGAAGGGTAAGAATAAAATGTCTCTGAAAAAAATGTATTGAACACTATTCTGTTCCCTCAGAATAGGTTTAATTCATTTGATAGTAAGAAGAGGCTGAGAAAGGAATGAAGATATCAAGCTGCCACAGTTGATAATAATTAAGTCAAAGCATGAATCCAGCAGAATATGCTCTGCCATGTCCCAGTCCAGGGCCCTTGGAACAGGAAAGTGAGGCTGATTTATAAACACTTCTTTTATTTTATTTTTCATATATACCATGCTGCTGCTGCTGCTGCTGCCAAGTCACCTCAGTTGTGTCTGACTCTGTGTGACCCCATAGATGGCAGCCCACCAGGCTCCCCCGTCCCTGGGATTCTCCAGGCAAGAACACTGGAGTGGGTTGCCATTTCCTTCTCCAATGCATGAAAGTGAAAAGTGAAAGGGAAGTCACTCAGTCATGTCCAACTCCTAGCGACCCCATGGACTGCAGCCCACCAGGGTCCTCTGTCCATGGGATTTTCCAGGCAAGAGTACTGGAGTGGGGTGCCATTGCCTTCTCCGATATACCATGCTAGTAGGAATAAAATGGCAGGCTGGTAACTAAGTTCAAGGATCCAATTGCCCTTGATATTTCCTGCCCCGTTTATACAGGCCAATAACTGCAGTTCAGTGTATGCAGACAAAGGTTTGTGCTCTAAAATCAAATAATTGTTGTCTGATGTTTCTATTACCTCAAGAAACAAAATGTTTCCAAGCTTAGGAAACAACAATGTTAAGCCTTTATGAATATTCCATTTTAACTTTTTTCTTATACACCATTATATTTATATACTTAACATTGTATATGCCCAGCTCTGATTTCTTAATCTGACCTATAGCACTCATGGAATACTGGAGTTGTTAAGCATGATCCTTGACTTTTCCAGATAGTCTTCTGAATGAAAAAGTAAAAATAAAATTAGAGAATTGGGTAAAATAGTAAAAAATGTGCTTCAGAGAGATAAAAGATGACAAATGCAGAAATATAAAGTTATTGAGCAATATTAAAGAGAAAATGCAGATTGACAGGCTTGGAAGCACAGGAAGCAAGTTATAATAGTTAACACATAAAGCATTGTACACACATAAAGCAATGTACTGACATTCTTATTGTAGTAGCATATACTAAGCTCTATACACCGTTCCTCACTCCCTACTTATTTTGGAAAGGAAACTTCTCATTCTGACTTTCAGTGGAAGGATTTCAGTGGGACAACTAATCCTGGATTCTCATCCTTCATCCTCAAGCTCTGAAAATCATAGTTCTATTTACACCTCACCCCAAACCCTACTTATCCCCTCAATGACAGGATTACCTTTAAAATTTTTTTCCAAAGAAAAATACTAATCAGAGATGAATAGCTGATAAGAGAGAACCCTAGAGGTATAGGTCAAGATTTCAGTTCTTTAAGCTTCCAAAACTTCTCTGGTACTGCAAAGAGATCTTTTTTGTTGTTTTGTTTTTGTAACTTCAATGTATCTTCATATAGCTTTGTTTTAAGTTATTTGAGTTAGGCCTTTATCACTTATAACCTAAATAGCCTTGACTAATAGACTAATTAAAGCCAGTATAGTTTATTTGTAAGGAATCTAGCATTAGTTCACTTTTTATGGGTCCGATGAAAAATAAATAATTAATCCAGCAAGCTCTGATTCTGTACAAATGAAAATTAGGGTATAAGAAAGGTTAATATATGCAGAGTACATTATGAGAAATGCTTGGCTGGAAGAAGCACAAGCTGGAATCAAGATTGCCGGGAGAAATATCACTAACCTCAGATATGCAGATGACACCACCCTTATGGCAGAAAGTGAAGAGGAACTCAAAAGCTTCTTGATGAAAGTGAAAGAGGAGAGTGAAAAAGTTGGCTTAAAGCTCAACATTCAGAAAATGAAGATCATGGCATCTGGTCCCATCACTTCATGGGAAATAGATGGGGAAACAGTGGAAACAGTGGCAGACTTTATTTTTGGGGACTTCAAAATCATTGCAGATGGTGACTGCAGCCATGAAATCAAAAGACACTTACTCCTTGGAAGGAAAGTTATGACCACCCTAGGTAGCATATTCAAAAGCAGGGACATTACTTTGCCAACAAATGTCCATCTAGTCAAGGCTATGGTTTTTCCAGTGGTCATGTATGGATGTGAGAGTTGGACTGTGAAGAAAGCTGAGCACCGAAAAATTGATGCTTTTGAACTGCGGTGTTGGAGAAGACTCTTGAGAGTCCCTTGGCCTGCAAGGAGATCCAACCAGTCCATCCTAATGGAGATCAGTCTTGGGTGTTCATTGGAAGGACTAATGCTGAAGCTGAAACTCCAATACTTTGGCCACCTCATGCGAAGAGTTGACTCATTGGAAAAGACTCTGATGCTGGGAGGGATTGAGGGCAGGAGGAGAAGGGGACGACAGAGGATGAGATGGCTGGATGGCATCACTGACTCGATGGACACGAGTGTGAGTGAACTCCAGGAGTTGGTGATGGACAGGGAGGCCTGGAGTGCTGCAATTCTTGGGGTCGCAAAGAGTCGGACACAACTGAGCGACTGAACTGAACTAAACTGAATCTTCTAAGTTAAAAATATTGATAACCAAGACTGTTGACAGAATATTTTACCTGAGACAATAGACTATTTTCAAATATTGAACAGTTTGTTTTCAAAATATGTACCAGTTACAAGTGATAATTGATGTTTCACTACAATATGTCTCACTGAACAACTATATGGAAATCAGCCTGTATTTCTGCTGGAAGGTGTTTGATAATACAAAAACACTTATTTTGCTGTTATTATGCACGATGAATACGTTTTTATTTTAAAATTGCCAGACAGTATTAATTAAAGTTAGATTTCTTTTGATGCATATGAAACACAAAATGAGTATTCTGCCTAGAGGCAACGACTAATTTAAATCTGACATTTATCTTTCCAGGTGAAATTCTTACGTATCCCTATTTTCCTTGTGTGTGTGTGCGCACACTTGGTAGCTCAGTTGTGTCCAACTCTTTGTGACTCCACAGACTGTAGCCTGCCAGTCTCCACTGTTCATGGAATTTCCCTGGCAAGAATACTGAAGTGGGTTGTCATTTACCACTTAGGGGATCTTCCTGACCCAGGGATAGAACCCAGATCTCTTTCATTGGCAGGTGGATTCTTTATCACTGCACCCTACTTTTCTTAGAAAATGCATAAAAAATTAACATAATTATGTGTATTTGTAACAACACTTTTTCTCTGTGTATTTTAATATAGATCCAACATTTAATATTGTATTAAGCTCTTTACATTTATAAATATTCTTAGAAGAGTTTTTCATAACAGTAGACACAAAATTAAACATCCTTTTAAACTGTGTATTATTTTCCTTAATTTTGATACATCATGGTTTACTTAGCTCCAGTTCTCAACTGGGGAAAATGTGGGTGGAGTGTGTACTGCTAAGCAGTTGACCTTATTTTTGTGCTTGCTGCCAACAAAAAATTAATCAAATTTTTTGTTTCACTTGGGCTTTTAGCTACTCTTATTGTCTACCCTTTTTGCCACTGTCAATATAATATGGGGCCAATACTCCATGAAGTACACACATATCACATATGCTCACTATACATTTGAAAGAAATATGAACACTCTAAGTTTAAGAAAGAGAGTAACTTGTCTAAAATAAGCAAGCAAACAAATACTTGTCTAAAATAAGCAAGCAGAAGCTTTTAAGTTTAATTAGGTTCCATTTGTTTATTTTTGCTTTTATTTCCAATATTCTGGGAGGTGGGTCATAGAGGATCCTGCCGTGATGTATGTTAGAGAGTGTTTTGCCTATGTTCTCCTCTAGGAGTTTTATAGTTTCTGGTCTTACGTTTAGATCTTTAATCCATTTTGAGTTTATTTTTGTGTATGGTGTTAGAAAGTGTTCTAGTTTCATTCTTTTACAAGTGGTTGACCATTTTTCCCAGCTCCACTTGTTAAAGAGATTGTCTTTAACCCATTGTATATTCTTTCCTCCTTTGTCAAAGATAAGGTGTCCGTAGGTGCGTGGATTTATCTCTGGGCTTTCTGTTTTGTTCCATTGATCTATATTTCTGTGTTTGTGCCAGTACCATACTGTCTTGATGACTGTGGCTTTGTAGTAGAGCCTGAAGTCAGGCAGGTTGAAAACTATAAGCAAGGTGAAAAGACAGCCTTCAGAATGGGAGAAAATAATAGCAAATGAAGCAACAACTAATCTCAAAAATATACAAGAAACTCCTACAGCTGAATTCCAGAAAAATAAATGACACAATCAAAAAACGGGCCAAAGAACTAAACAGACATTTCTCCAAAGAAGACATACAGATGGCTAACAAACACATGAAAAGATGCTCAACATCACTCATTATCAGAGAAATGCAAATCAAAACCACTATGATGTACCATTTCACACCAGTCAGAATGGCTGCAATCCAAAAGTCTACAAGCAATAAATGCTGGAGAGGGTGTGGAGAAAAGGGAACCCTCTTACACTGTTGGTGGGAATGCAAACTAGTACAGCCACTATGGAGAACAGTGTGGAGATTCCTTAAAAAACTGGAAATAGAACTGCCTTATGACCCAGCAATCCCACTGCTGGGCATACACACCGAGGAAACCAGAATTGAAAGAGACATGTGTACCCCAATGTTCTTCGCAGAACTGCTTATAATAGTGGAAGGAACCTAAATGTCCATCAGCAGATGAATGGATAAGAAAGCTGTGGTACATATACACAATGGAGTATTACTCAGCCATTGAAAAGAATACATTTGAATCAGTTCTAATGAGGTGGATGAAACTGGAGCCTATTATACAGAGTGAAGTAAGCCAGAAAGAAAAACACCAATACAGTATACTAAAGCATATATATGGAATTTAGAAAGACGATAATGACACCCTGTATGTGAGACAGCAACAGAGACACAGATGTGTAGAATAGTCTTTTGGACTCTGTGGGAGAGGGGGAGGGGGATAATTTGGGAGAATGGCATTAAAACATGTATAATATCATATAAGAAATGAATCACCAGTCCAGGTTTGATGCAGGATACAGGAAGCTTGGGGCTGGTGCACTGGGATGACCCAGAGGGATGGTATGGGGAGGGAGGTGGGAGGGGGGTTCAGGATGGGGTTCATGTACACTCGTGGTGGATGCATGTTGATGTATGGCAAAACCAATACAATATTGTAAAATTAAAAAAACATATATTATACATAAGTCATCCAGGACCAGAATATGAAAATGTAAAATTTTCAATAAATGTATCATTATCATAATCAAAAAATAAAAAAATAATAAATAATAAATAAAATAAAATAAGCAAGCAAACAAAATTCTGCTAA
Organism: Bos indicus x Bos taurus; assembly: GCF_003369695.1. Classification (NCBI taxonomy): domain Eukaryota; kingdom Metazoa; phylum Chordata; class Mammalia; order Artiodactyla; family Bovidae; genus Bos; species Bos indicus x Bos taurus. Next base: position 33,687,388 of record NC_040086.1, read on the forward strand.
ATTCTGGAAATAAATTTGGGCACTAATCTCAAATACTCTAATCAACACAACATTAAATAATTACTCTCAAAATTAGGATGAATTAAATTACAACTACTCATGTTAAGATAGGACTCAAGTAATTATTATTGCTATTTTACTTTCTAAGTCTTGTCTGACTCTTTTGCAACCCCATGGACTATAGACTGCAAGTCTCCTCTGTTCATGGGATTTCCCAAGGAAGAATACTGGAGTGGGTTGCCTTTTCTATCTCCAGGGGATCTTCCCCACCCAAGGAGAGAACTCGTGTCTCCTGCATTGGCAGGCTGATTCTTTACCATTGAGTCATCTGGGAGTCAGGGTACTCATGATCTAACTGAAATTTTTCTGTCCCTTTTTTGGTAATATTCACTTTTTGAAAAAGCAATCTGTGAACTGATTTGAGATTGTTTCAGCCGTGTACCACAACTGGGATAGGGGCTTCCCATGTGGCTCAGTTTGTAAAGAATGCATCTGCCAAAGCAGGAGATGAGGGTTCAATCCCTGGGTTGGGAAGATGCCCTGGAGTAGGAAATGGCAACCCACTCCAGTATTCTTGCCTGAGGAATCCCTGGAACAGAGGAACCTGTTGGGCTATAGTCCAGGGGGATGCAAAGAGTTGAACACGGCTTAGCAATCAAATCAGCACTACTGCATCTGGGATCACTGCTTTATGCATGTTTATATTTGACATCATAAATTAATTAAACATTTGATGGAACCAATAGTAATACTTCTTTGCTGAGGTCCTTCTGAAAGTAAGATATTTACTAATGTTAAAAAAATGAAGCTTTCTGGTACATAACATTATTTAAGAAAATTATTGATAACTGTAAATAACTAAAATGCTTCTTAATTATGCTAAAAAAACTTAGCCAATGTGCAACTTCATCAGTGTCCTGGGAATGCTGTTGATGTTCTAAACTATTAATAAATATTGTTCACTGTGTCTAGTTGTCTTGATACCAACAGATAGTCAATGTGAGTAACAATAGAAGGAAATAATATCTGAAAAACAGAGAACTTACGGGAGGGAGGTGGGAGGGGGTTCAGGATTGGGAACATGTGTACACCCGTGGCGGATTCAAGTTGATGTATGGCAAAACCAATACAATATTGTAAAGTAATTAACCTCTAATTAAAATAAATAAATTTAAATTTAAAAAATAAAGTAAAAAATAGCTCCTAGAGTAAAAAAAAAAAAAAAAAAAAGTAGTGACCATGGCAACTGCAGACAAATGAAAAACATCTGCTGTTGGTATTATTCAAACATTATTTGTTAAGGAGGGAATTTTCAAAAAATTAAGGAGCATTCTCTTGTCAGACTTTGAGTCTTCAGCATTTCCTGAAGTAGAACAGGTGCTAAATTTAAAAGATGGAGTTTCAGTCTTCAACCAATCATCATCTTACAATTTCATTGTCTAAAGATAAAATATGTTATATAAGCATCTCTAGGGCTAAATGTCACTGAGAGAACTTTGGTTTCCATCTACATGGTCCACTTTTATTTGTAGCATCAGCAAGGAATAAAAATTTCTAATTTGATGGAGTAAGACATGTTGTAGACAAAGAAGAATTGTAATAACTGCTGGAGTAAAAAGGGAGGAGGTCATTTTATATATTTCCAAACTGAAAAAAAGTATTTAGCAAATTTAGCTAAATTAGGGCAAGAAACAGATGCCAAGACTGTTGAATTTTCTCTAAATCAAGAAGATATTGAATATTCTGCATATTTTAAATAAATTAAATCATCCAGGAATCTATTATACTTATGAGCCATGCTAATCTATGCTGTATTATAGAACCTGTATTCTAACATAAAACATCTTACAAACTGAACAGATGGTTGTGTTAATATATCTCAGATGAGTTAAACTTGTCTCACTGTTTATAAGGAAGTGATCTTAAATGCACCTCAGTAAGGATATGAATAGCTTATTTTAACTACATTTAAGGAAATGTCAGAAAGCTACACATTACCAAAGATATGTAAAATAAAATTAGTTTTACTATTTTCATAAATTTAAATTACTAGTATAAAAATATTTTATGTTCATTATACAAATTAAAATCTTCTAAATTAGAGACAAAAAGATATTACATAGTATATGAAATAAATATATGTATGTATAGGATGAATGAAAGAGCTGGCAGTTTTTCTTTTTCACAGAAAAATTTTACCTTTTCTTTTTTTTTCTTTTTATAAGACTGCCTCATGACTAAAAGGCAGGATTGCAGTAAAAAAAAAGAGTTTAAAGCCCTACAAAAGTACCAAATAAAATGCAGCTTTAACCTGTGAAATAAATGATTACAGAAATTAGAATTAATAAAAGGTAGTATAGCTCCATAAAAGTACATGGAGAAGGCAATGGCACCCCACTCCAGTACTCTTGCCTGGAGAATCCCATGGATGGAGGAGCCTGGTAGGCTGCAGACCATGGGGTCGCTAAGAGTCGGACACGAATGAGAGACTTCACTTTCACTTTTCCCTTTCATGCATTGGAGAAGGAAATGGCAACCCACTCCAGTGTTCTTGCCTGGAGAATCCCAGGGACGGGGGAGCCTCGTGGGCTGCCGTCTATGGGGTCGCAGAGAGTCAGACACGACTGAAGCAACTTAGCAGCAGCAGCAGCAAAGTACATATTGTTATTCACTTAAAAGTGATTGAAAGATATGATGAAATCTGGAAGATGAAACTTTTCTCAGCCCCTCTGCAATTGTTGATTAAGGAAACCTTGAAATCTTGGCTAGCAGGTTAGAACTTCTTTTTAATACTGCTTTATGGATTTGGGTTGTAGAAGATGTGCTAATAGAGATGCTTGATTTTCTTCTGTCTTGAAAAATTATTTAGTGATTTGCAACCTAGTCTTAACTTTTAATAAAATGAACCAAAAGAAACAAATTTTTGGATACTTAAAAATATTTATCTGCTTAGGTAATTATGTGACAGGCATTGTACTGGGCCCTTTAAAGCATTCTTATAATGCACATATATATTTATAAGTTGTAAGTTTTATTTTTTATTACTATATATACAAGTCAAATCCACATTAGTTTTCTCTGTCTTATGTGCAAATACCTCATTCCTTATTTTGGATTACTTTGCTTAATTTTTCTCATATTAATTTCCCCCCAAAGAAATAGTGAATGAGGAATAAGTTTTGGTTGTTTGGATTTTCAGTAATCTGGACCAGGACCAGGAATGGCTCAGAAAAATGATGATGACAAATAGTGGCAGTAAAGGTTGAAAGTCTAAAAAGTATATTTGAATGCTTAAATGGTGTTAACTGTGTAAAAAAAAAAAAAGTCACTCAGTTGTGTCCAACTCTTTGAGACCCCATGGATTGTAGCCCAGCAGGCTCCTCTGTCCACGGGACTTTTCAGGCAAGACTACTGGAGTGGGTTGCCATTTCCTTCTCCAGGGTAAATTCCCAATCCAGGGACTGAACCCAGGGATTGTACCCAGGTCTTCTGCATTGAAGGCATATTCTTTACCATCTGAGCCACCAAGGAGGCCCCTGAGAGCCTCTTTAATCCCAAATCTCTCATTTCTTCCCTGTCCTGTCATTGTTAATCATTGCATTCCCCCCGACTAAATTCCTGTACCACCGACAGCTTCTTCCCCTGACTACCAGAGTGTACAACAGGACAAAGGCTTCGCCCCCTGCATCTCTGCACACCTGTTACTGTGTTATCCGTCCCCAGATTTATATCCTTTCTTTGGTTGCACATCACGAAATGTTGCTATATTTTTAATTCCCAAAGTTTCAAGGTATTATAAGAAAAATATAGGCACTCTGAGGAAAAAGAAAAGGGAAGCTCAAGTCCTATCAAACATTTAAAATTGACTGAATGACTTTAAAATGAAAGGTGAAAAGTAATTCACAGATTGACACTATAGCTGTGTGAAAATTTTTATAGAATCATCATTTGGAAGGAAAACAATAATGCAATCTAACTCTACAGATGTAAAAATTTACTATTAGATGTAAAAATCAAAGATATAAATCAATTTGGTCCAATAAAAAATGGCCTAGATGGTTGTTAGACAATGACCAACATAAGAACAGGCAGAAATGCAGTTCTTATAGCTGAGGCTTTCAAACACAGGCTGCAAGCAAAAATAGGTATTTTCACCTTATTAGGAAATTACTGCAAAACTGTATTTATTGTTTTGCCTTAATTATCTTAAAAACTTGACCTTTGCTCTTCAAATAGGGTGACAATGTTTCCAACTGCCAAAACACACAAGAAACCTCTGGCCAAATAAAGACCACATAAGACATTACATTTTATATCTGTAATAAGTTGTTTGAAAGCAGCCAAATACCAAATAAGCATTTACGCTTAAGAGTAATTAAAGTACCAGAGGCAGAAAACAAGGAGAATAAAGAATACTATCTGTCTTAGATTTATTTGAAATTCAACCTGGTGAATAAGCCAAATATTGGTTTTCTAGAACTCATTCTAATTTGTTTGCTTTTCTCTTCTTCTTCTTTTTTAAACTGTTTGTCAACTTCCTTTCCTTTTTTCCATTTTTCTATAGTCCTTCACTCTTCCCCTCATCTCTACCCCTATTACATTACTGTTCTTTATCAGTTCAGAGTTAAGGCAAAGATTTAGCAACTGGATGTGAGTCCACATGGAGATGTAGGAAGCAACTCCCCTCTCTGGTGCCATCTGTGGAAGGAGGTCAAGGGTTAAGCTAAAATAAAAGAACATCCCAGTCTTTAGAAAGAACAACTCTCCTAGAAAAATTTTCAGATTCATTTGGAATCATATCGTCCTACTGGAAGACCATGGCTTTTTTTTTTTTGAAGCCCATGGCCTTCAAAGTATCTGAGAAAAAATGGTAAAATGAGTTGCAGCTATAGCAGAATACTTACTGATATAGTATTATTTTAAAAAAATATTGCTGATATAAAATAATTGGAATGATGTTTAGTGTATTGCAATTATTCTTAATATTGTTTAATTATCTTTTCACCTTTCAGTTCAGTTCAGTCGCTCAGTCATGTCTGACTCTTTGCGACCCCATGAATTGCAGCACGCCAGGCCTCCCTGTCCATCATCATCTCCCAGAGTTCACTCAAACTCACGTCCATTGAGTCAGTGATGCCATCCAGCCATCTCATCCTCTGTTGTCCCTTTCTCCTCCTGCCCCCAATCCCTCCCAGCATCAGAGTCTTTTCCAATGAGTCAACTCTTCGCATGAGGTGGCCAAAGTACTGGAGTTTCAGCTTTAGCATCATTCCTTCCAAAGAACACCCAGGGCTGATCTCCTTCAGAATGGACTGGTTGGATCTCCTTGCAGTCCAAGGGACTCTCAAGAGTCTCCTCTGACACCACAGTTCAAAAGCATCGATTCTTCAGCACTCAGCTTTCTTCACAGTCCAACTCTCACATCCATACATGACCACAGGAAAAACCATAGCCTTGACTAGATGGACCTTTGTTGGCAAAGTAATATCTCTGCTTTTGAATATGCTATCTAGGTTGGTCATAACTTTCCTTCTAAGCATCTTTTAATTTCATGGCTGCAATCACCATCTGCAGTGATTTTGGAGCCCCAAAAAGAAAGTCTGACACTGTTTCCACTGTTTCCCCATCTATTTCCCATGAGGTGTTCAGTTATTTTGGAAGATTTTGTGGGAAAAATTAAAAGATGTTCATAGATGGCCTTTCCCTTTATCTCATGAAAGATTCAAACAAATTAAGATATTGGGTTAAAGATTCCAAAGTAAAAGGGGAGGAAAAACAAGTCATTGAGTTGAAGTAGAGGCTAAACTCCAAGGTATTTTTCTTGAATTAGTAGTGAAGGTTAGTGTATACATCCAGAATAGGCAGATATCTAATTCTCCAGGTATATAGTCAACTCCCAGAGGTGTACTGCCTCTAAAGGCATGCAGATAGACTAGATTCTAGGAATCAGATATTTAGATAACCAAAAACCTGCCACACTCCTACTTGGAAAGAAAGATAAACTATTGGCCATGCCAAGGGAAAATATGGGTTTGGGCAAGGAACAGCCATGGCAGGTTGAAACTGACCTGGTTTCTGCTTTAATATGCCACAAAAGCTTCTGGAGATTTTGTTCATACTTCTAAGAGAAGACAACTTCTAAGACAGAAAACTGGGACTGAATTTCCTGCCGCTTCTATAGGATGAGGGTCAGAGTTAAAACTAATAAATTATTCGGTAATGGACACAGGTAAAAAGACACTTGACAAAGATATCTAAAACATCTGAGATGAGAGACTGAGATTCAAAAACATTACATAGCACTATGAAGGGAGTCCAGCAATTATTTGTTTTAATAATATTGTTTATTTTAACAATTATTTTAATAATATTATTAAATTATTTTAATTGTTATTTATAATATTAATATTGTTATTATTTTAATATTATTATTGTATTTAATTATCTTAATAAGTAAATTATTTTATTTTAATAATATTGCTTATAATAATTATTTTAATAATGTTTTAATATTAAATTAATATTAATGAATATAAATATTTGTTTTAATAATATTTTTTAGTTTTTAAGGTATAATTGCAAATCAAAAAAGCAGATTTTTATATATTATATACCAGAAGGGAACATAATGGAAATCACTAATTTGTTAACTTGGGCTAACTGTTTTTCTTGTTTTTGTGCAAGCTTGGAAACACATTTTCTCCAAAAGGAGATTTGCATCACCTATCAATATGCAATTAATTAGGAAGTTTATAGATCTGCACTGGCTATTTTAAAAGATTTATGCCTGTGCATTTCTATTCCCATAAACTTGTATAACTAAACACAATGAATCAGTATCTCCGAACCAGGTTTTTGAATGCTAGGTGAATATCAGACTTATCTCACTAGATATAAAACACAATTATGCAATTACAAGAGCATAATTACATATTTTCTCATTAAATATAGAAATGCTTTTAGCAATTACTACAGGTTTAATATATTTCCTGTTTAAAGTTGTATTTACAATAAAGAAATAAAATGATTGTTTTAAAAACTTTATGCTTCTTCTATCAACCTTCCAGACTGATGAAATTGAATGTATTTAGAAATTGGAGAATGAAGTGATTAAAATTTATAATACTTAAAAATACGAAACAAATATAGGAATGAGATTTTTCATGTTATTGATCAACTGAAAAAAATCAACAATTTGGAAGCTAAAGCCTCAAATTCAACTCATAACTCTTTATGGCAAACATTTGTTTTTATTTAAAAGTCATGTTATTCATTGACTTTATATAAATATTCTCAGTTTAGTAAACAAATACTTTTATTGGTGAGCAAATAAAAGAGGTAATTTCAGTAATGGTATTATTGTTGAAATTGTGGGAAAAAAGTCATGTGGTTTAGCTACATAAGTGAAGTAGGAAATATATTTGTCACTGGGTATTTGCCAGAAACTACTCACTGTTATTTAATACGTATATACATATCCATAGAGCATCTAGATGGTGCTTCCCAAGTGGCACCAGTGGTAAAGAACCTGCTTGCCAATGCAGGAGTCCTAAGAGCTACAGATTCAGTTCCTGGGTTGGGAAGATTCCCCTGGAGGAGGGTACCACAACCCACTTCAGAGTTCTTGTCTGGAGAATCCCATGGACAGACAAGCCCGGTGGGCTACGATCCATAGGATCACAAAGAGTCAGACACAACTGGAATGACTTAGCACAGCACAGCGCAGTCCCTCAAGACATGATATCAATGATTTGCTTCAGCCAGTCCTTAACTTTCCCGGCTGCTGGTTTCTTTGGATTAGACAATTAAAAACTCAAGAGCTTGGACTCTATCATTTCAGTTCAGTCGCTCAGTCATGTCCAACTCTTTGCCACCCCATGAATTGCAGCACACCAGGCCTCCCTGTCCATCACTAATTCCCGGAGTTCACCCAAACCCATGTCCATCAAGTTGGTGATGCCATCCAGCCATCTCATCCTCTGTCGTCCCCTTCTCCTCCTACCCCCAATCCCTCCCAGCATCAGAGCCTTTTCCAATGAGTCAACTCTTCACATGAGGTGGCCAAAGTACTGGAGTTTCAGCTTCAGCATCAGTCCTTCCAATGAACACCCAGGACTGATCTCCTTTAGGATGGACTGGCTGGATCTCCTTGCAGTCCAAGGGACTCTCAAGAGTCTCCTCTGACACCACAGTTCAAAAGCATCAACTCTTCAGTGCTCAGCTTTCTTCACAGTCCAACTCTCACATCCATACACGACCACTGGAAAAACCATAACCTTGACTAGACGGACTTTTGTTGGCAAAGTAATGTCTCTGCTTTTGTATATGCTATCTAGGTTGGTCATAACTTTCCTTCCAAGGAGTAAGTGTTTTTTGATTTCATGGCTGCAATCACCATCTGCAGTGATTTTGGAGTCCCAAAAAATAAAGTCTGACACTATTTCCACTGTTTCCCCATGTATTAGCCATGAAGTGATGGGACCAGATGTCATGATCTTAGTTTTCTGAATGTTGAGCTTTAAGCCAACTTTTTCACTCTCCTCTTTCACTTTCATCAAGAGGCTTTTGAGTTCCTCTTCACTTTCTGCCATAAGGGTGGTATCATCTGCATATCTGAGGTTATTGGTATTTCTCCCGGCAACCTTGATTCCAGCTTATGCTTCTTCCAGTCCAGCGTTTCTCATGATGTACTCTGCATATAAGTTAAATAAGCAGGGTGACAATATATAGCCTTGACATACTTCTTTCCCAGTTAGACAATCTCAATAACAAACTAACATTTAGCAGTTATGACCATTAAATGTATTAAAATATATTAGACCTGGATATGTCATTTATGGCCTTCCTAGGTGAAACAGTGGTAAAGAATTCACTTGCCAATGCAGGAGACACAGGAGTCAAGGGTTCAATCCTTGAGTCAAAAAGATCCCCTATAGTAGGCAATGGCAACCCACTTCAGTATTCTTGCCTGGAAAATTCCACGAACAGAGAAGCCTGGTGGATTAGGTGTTATAAACAATTGGACATGACTGAACATGCACATGCATGTCATTTATCAGATTCTTCCACGGCCCTAATTAACTTATTGTATATCAAGCAAGCCTATCTACTGTTAGGTGAATCACTTTTACAAAAAAAAAAAAAGAATTCCCAGGACTAGAAGAGGAATAAAAGTCACAAGAATATAATAATGCAGAGCATCCTAACATGCTCTCTTCTGAAGTCAAGTCAACAAAAGTATTACAAAAATGTAAGGATGGATTCCTTTGCAAATCCACTTGGAAAACCCTGAGTGAACTCCTTAGATTCTACCCATGGCTAGTACAGAACAAAAGAAAATGATTATCTGATATTGTGACACTCTACAGTGTTAGCAGGTTAGATTTTTCATAAGGGCATTTTATAGAAAAAGGCTCTTCATGGTACCTCAGAATGTATCATATACTGCTGCCTTTTGGTACATGGAATGTTGCTGTTTCACTCTGGGGTTTCCTGGGCCAATGATGGGCTTATGGAAAGTGTTTGGGTACAAGGTTAAAAAGGAAGAAACAATTCAAGTCCAGAGGAGTTTGAATAACATAGATTTTAGTAAGAGATAAAGAAATTTGTTAAAGGAGACTATTCGCTGAGAAGGGAAAGAAAAAACCTGAATCTTTGTGATTATGAAAAGGGAGAGAAATTTAAGAAAGAAATTCCTAATGCCTCATTACTATTTCTTATGTATTAAGAGAAATATGACAAATATGTGTTTCTCATCAGTGTTTTGGAACATCTGCTGTCATCTGCATTCCATAATAGGTGAAGAGATCATCTTTCAAAGAATGAAAACAACATGGCATTTTGCTCCAGGCATGTTGTACAGATATAGAAAGAATGTTCAGATGTTGACCAGACAAGAAAGAAAGGGAAGATCACGCTACTCATCTCAATAAGGCTTTTCCTTTGTACCTTTTGTGGCAGTGAATCTTTTTGCTAGACTTCAGGCTGTTCTCAGAGACAGGTGTAGTTGTGTAGCTCTATGTGTGGTTGTATTTCTGTTGTGTTTATGAGGTGAGGTGAGCCTAGCATCTTCCTATTCTGTCATCTTCTCCTGTGTGCTCCCATTGTCTGCAAGTGTACTTTTGAGATAGAAAATATAATAGCCATACACATATTTTAAGTCCAGTAATGCTTAATTATTGGCATTAATGTGAGTTATACTTACTCTGTATCGCTAATGACATACTTAGTATTCTAAGGGTTAACCCTATAAAATTATTTTAGATGGGCAATAATATGTGATTCTTTTAAATTTTGTTTCCTGTATGATCTCCCTTTACTTATAGTATTAGACAATGATTGAAAAGTAATTTCTTAGTCATTAATATCTTCTTTTAATTCAAGAATCTTACAGTAGTCTTGGAAAATCTGGGTGGGTTAACTACTGACAGATGATAGCAATTAAGAGTGATTCCACTCTAGTTAACTACTTGACCTGCTGAATGATGAAAAAACCAAAGAGGGAATCAATTGCGCATTTCAGCATTGACTTGGAATGAAATCTTATTAGAATACTGAAATACATTAACTTATAATGATAATGACAGAAATAAATCTAATTGACAAATAATTAACTTAATATCAAAGGAGTAATAGAAAATGTTATGCATTTTTGTTAGCATGTTACATTTAGGATAGAAATTATATGAAATGTATTCAATATCTAAAAATAATTGAGGTAAATTTAAGTGGATTTCAATTAATAGCTTGTGTTAATAGATGTAAATTTAATAGTCATCTAACTATAGCTAGAGTTTTAAAATAGTTCAGCAGTTAAATTTTTTCATATGTAAATAGGTTAGATCAACTTAGAAGAAGAGTATTCTAAATATAAAAATAATTTAAATAAATTATTTAAAACAAATTAAAATCTTCTTCTTAATTTCTTTCAATAGATTCAGGCACAAAACACAAAGTAAAAATTACCAGCATCACATTACCTAAACTTATTCTTTTGTATATATTTATCCATACTTTTCTACTCCACCACAGGTATTCACATATCTATATCTTAGGTAAATTATAAAGAAAATGCTGCTTTGCCTATTTTTTGACTAAGTTAAATGTTACATCATTTTTATTTTAACTATTTTTAATATTAGCAGTTAGGTATAAAGAGTAAGGTATAAAAAGTATACTTTATTTGTCCATGACCAATCACATTTATAGAAACAACTGTTTGTGAGATAACATAAAATATATATACTAGTCTCTGAGTCTGGTTTTTGGCACAGAGCTCCTGAAACTCTTGAACATAAATCCCTAAGTGATAAGAGAATTAGGTGCACCTTTCATTCAACTATTTAGTCTTTGACCCTGGTTCCTGATATATGGCTCCTAAATTCTTTGGAAGGTACAGGGTAATAGGAATATCTTTTGTTTTAGTGCAGCAGCTCTGAGTGAGCTCTTAGATATCTCCTGAATGGGGACTGGTCAACAGAAAGACCAAGCCTTTAATAGAAGCTTCAAGTTTTCAAGCTCTGTTGCACTCTCAACCTTACTTCTCTCGAGAGAGGAGAAAGGCTAAAAATGGAGTTAATATTTGATCATGGCTATGTTAGAAAGCCTCCAAAAATCCTAATTATATAATATTCTGATGGTAGATTGGTGATTACATACAGTTTACCAGGAGGGAGACACACCCCAACTCCATGGGGACAGAAGTTTTTTGCGATTTGGGAACCACCCAGATATCATCACCCTATGTATTCTTCATCTGGATGTTCATCTGCATCCTTTGTCATATTCTTTAATAAATCACTAAACATAAGTGTTTTCCTAAGTTCTGTGAATTATGGCAAGTTAATTGAACCTGAAGAAGGACATGTAGGAATCACGAGTTTGTACCGAAGTCAGACAGAAGTTGTGGGTATAACTTGTGTGCCTACTAGAAACTGTCATCTGAAGTAAGAGGCAATCTCATGGGACTGTGTTCTTAACCTGTAGGATCTGCTGCTATCTCCAGGTAGGTAATGTTAGAATAAATTACAGTATACCCAGCTGATGTCGGAGAATTGCTTGGTGGGAGGAAATGCCCACACATCTGGTGTCAGAAGTACCATGAATGCAGTAGTAATGTGAAAATAAAGGAAAAACACAGCAGGGAAGACTGAGGTTTTTTTCCCCAACTTAATGTTATTAACAGTTTATCTGCAAGTTTCCAGGTGTTTTTCATGAATATATAGATCGTACATATTTAAAATATGTTTTTGTGCATGGCATTATGTTATATATACCATTCAGTAATATTTTCACAAAATGGGTATTATTACTATATACCCACATCAGAATATATTTGTCTGTGTTATTTTTGTGATAGCTGCAAGTTTTTAAAAGTATAAATGTATAGTGTAACCTAACACTTGATGGTTAGGTTATTTCTGATTTTTTCCTATTACAGGTGTCCTATTCAATGGACATCCTAGTGCCTGTATCTTTGCATATTTATTCAGTTAGGTTTAATTCCCATAGGCAGAAGAAGTAATTCAAAATATATGCATTTTTCACTTTTATTAATATCTCCAGATTGCTCTTTGAAACAGTCATGGGAGAATGATTTTTCTCATGAACTTATCAGAAATTTTTTTTCAATTTTATAAACTCCAGCACTATCACATTGCCATTTCAAAGTTGTTATTTTATAACAAGGAAGATACCATACTGGCTTTAGAAGAGAGAAGAAAGGAAGCTGTGTATTTATATATTTGTGACTCTTGCAAGTCTAACATTTCATATTTGCAAATAGTCTAGACAAGAAGATATCATTTGTTTTTCTTCTAATGATTTTAGTGATTTCCTCAGGAAAAATGTTTGAATACATAGCAAGTGCGAATCTTTGGAGAAATGCTAGTAAATCTGAAAGTCATGGTATTCCCTCCCCAGCTTTCACAAAATGTATAGTTTTGAACTTTAACCCATAAAAAAGAAATCACCTGAAGTTAATGTAAAAATAAGGTTACCTGAAATTATTACCAACAATGCTAATTCACCCAAATGGGTTTGTAAAGCAAAACTCTGGAATTCCATAAGCATCTGACTCTGATACAGGTAGGCTGAAAATCATAATTCAGTAATCAATGTCAGTCTTGAAAAAGCCATCATTTTTGCTTATGTCTAAGGACATGAGCAAGATGAGCAGTTAATGTCTTATTCATTATCAGTTATACCTACCCCAAGGGGAAAAGTTTAGACTTTGAGGGTACACAGTATTGGGAAGAAGGGTTGAAAGATAGGATGATGGGCCAATTTTATATTTCTGTATTTGTCTATAATAACTGAGAAGCAGAAGTGTTCTCTTGTTTAATATACTTTATCTTTTCAGTCTTTAATTCAATTGATTCCTATAGATGGGTAAGGAGGCATCCCAAACTGATTTGCAAGTCTATCTGTATTTATTTTTTTCTATCAAACTTTAAATTCCTTGATGGTGGTGGCCATAACTTCTTAAAATTCATATACTTAAATTCTTGGTTTTTTTGGGAAAAAAAGTTAAAAAAAATGAAACAAATTTTGCTCTTTGTATTAGATTTCTATTACCATGTAAAAATTATCACAAATTTAAGAACTTAATACAACATAAATTTATTACCTCACAGTTTCCATGAGTCAGGAATCTAGACAAAGCTTAGCTGGGTTTTCCCCTCAGCTCTCACAGCAGCAATCAAGGTGTTAGCTGGGGCCACAGTTTTCATCTGAGACCTGAGATCCTCTCCCAAATTCCTTTGTTAGCCAATCCAGTTCCTTCTGGTTCTATGATTGAGATCTTTGTTTTTCTGCTAACTATTCACTAAGGATTTCTCTCAACTCCTAGATGCTGCCTCCCTATGTAGATTTTTTGCAATATGACTGTTTTACTCTTCTGAGACCAAATGGAAAAAACAAGTAAACAAAGAAACAAAGAAAAAAAATCTCTGCTTTTGAAAGATTCACTGCTTAGGTTAGGCCCACTGAGGATAATATCCCCTTTCTCATTATTTCAAAGTCAATTGATTAGATATATTGATTATATTAGAAAATCCCTCTGTCACATAGTCAGGGTAGTGATGTCTTTAGTATATTCACAGGTTCTGCCCTACATTCAAGAGACAAACTTATAAAAGAGTGAATGCCATTAGGAATAATCTTAGTATTCTCCCTATCATACTTTTTCATTGTACATTGAATGACATACTTTTCTGATAGTTATTTATTTTCCTCTCTATAGTAATATCTTGGAAAAGGCAATGGCACCCCATTCCAGTATTCTTGCCTGGAAAATCCCATGGATGGAGGAGCCTGGTAGGCTGCAGTCCATGGGGTCACTAAGAGTTGGATACGACTTCACTTTCACTTTCACTTTCACTTTTCACTTTTCACTTTCATGCATTGGAGAAGGAAATGGCAACCCACTCCAGTGTTCTTGCCTGGAGAATCCCAGGGATGGGGGATCCTGTTGGGTTGCTATCTATGGGGTTGCACAGAGTCGGACACAACTGAAGCGACTTAGCAGCAGCAGCAGCATAGTAACATTTGGTCTGCACAACAAAATAAAACTTGCCCATCAAAATGAAATCAAGTTGAAAATAGGATCCAAAATCCTGATTAAAAAAAAAATCAAACATTTTTCTTTCCCCAAATGTTCAATTTTCTTTACCTCCAATTACTAATGTTGATTATTTGGCCTTTTATTTCTCCTCAAGATTAACTTAGAAAATCCAAGCAAAATATGTTGCTAATATGAAATATTCTTTCCTAATTCTTGTGTATCCTATATTCACTATCTTAAAACAATAATTGAATAAGAAAAATTTTGAGATTTGGCATACTAGAGAAAAGTCAAGACACATTTTAAAAGAATATATATGTTTGTTTCACAAGTTCAGCTGAGACACACAAATATATTCTTGTTTTAATGAGTTTAGAAAGGAAAATTATCTTCTAATTAAGAAATGGTAAAACAAATAGAGTAACACCCCTTTGGGCCCTGTTATCAAAGCATTAATAAACCTTTAAGCAGATATCCTCTCCAAATTAAGTTCCGATTCTTACAGAGTGCTACTTTCCTTGTGTGTTTTTTTTTTTAATTATTATTTTGCTGTACATTAAGCGCTACTGAAATTTAATAACTGGTCAAGACATGTCACAATCAAGATGTGAAGAAAATTTTTTTAGCTCTTTTGAGTTGTTCACTTACTTATTCACCTATTCAACAAATATTAATTGAATGCATACTATTTGACAGACTCTGTGAAGCACCATGTCTATAGCTGAAAAATAAAAAATACATGATTTCTAACCTCACAGAGTTAAAACTGGAGGAATTAGTCAAACATTAAACAGATATACATTTATATCACAGATCATTTATTTAGCATTGAGTGGTGAGTTGTGAAAAATATGTAGAGAAGAATATACATATAAACATATAGCAGTATACTATATACTATAAAGGAGTATACATATATATATACATAGCAAAGCAATTTTATATGAATTTAATGAGAAATGGAAATATTTGAATAAGTGACATTTCATCTGAGACCTGTGTATAAAGTAGATATAAATTCCAGGGGCACAGAGGAAGAGGAAGAGTAGGGTAAGCGATGCAGAGAAAAGGAGTGTGCATATGAGACTTCTGAGGTTTGAAGACCCTTAATACAGAGGAAGAAGTGAAAACCAATCCAAGTATGCAGACCTTCAAGGACAAGAAGAGGCTCAAGATGAGGAGCAGGTGCCAGGACCGTAGAAGTCATATGAAAGATCCCAGGTTTTTATGAAAATAATTAATGACACATTTTAATGAACAGAGTGTTACAGTCTGAATTTGTTAGAGCCTGAAACAAGCTCACCTGTTTTCCTTGGGGTTTCAATGCAAAGGAAGAAAAAGGGAGGGCCAAATGCAAGTAAGAGACAAAAAACAGAGAAAGCCAATGTGATGCATCTGTAAGTGAGCTGGGCCCCACTTCATGAGAAAATATTTCTAGGTTCCTAGTCACACAAAACCTTTCTCAAGAGGCTTTGTGGAGTCGGTGAATCTAGGAGTACTCTCTCTGGATTAAGGAGAGATCAATTTATATGGATTCGTGTGGTCCTTTGAATCCTATTTGTTGACATTTGGTCTACATGTCAGTGAGTTTTTCATATTCCTGGCCCCTTCAGGCAATCTCTGGAGAAGACAAAACTTCTATGGATCCAGGAGCAGAGCTCAGAGCCAGAAAGACTATGGTTTTCAACAAGAGCCACAATGGAGGCAAAGCAGACACTGGCCTTCACCCCAAGGGGACTCTGAGACAAACAGTAGTTGTGTTAAAGGATGAGCAATGATGACATCAGGAACTTGAGAACACTGAGAAAGCTGTGACTACTCCTGTAGAGAAGCATAGCAGCTGAGTCAGGCTAAGGGGTGAATGAGACCAAAAACTGAATCAGAAGGTTCATAACCTAGCTTCCTTTTAGGGTCTGACATAATTCAGTATGCATTTGAAAGGTGACTTTTGGGATGCTTGGTGGGGGAAAGGGTCAGTAGGGGATGAGAGAATATGAGGAAAAAGCAGCATTCCAGGTGAGAAAGTAAGATAGCTTGGTAGTGAAGACAGTGGGGAAAAGTAGACATAATGCAGACTGTTGGAGAGTAATATGATTTTTTTAACGTTTCTATATAGACAGGATTTTCTGAGCAAAGAGAACTGGAACCTCAGTAAGAAGAAAATTTTTAGAAATTGAAGGTGACTGAAAAGCAAAACTGAGATAGTGAGAAACCTCCAGAGATATTTAGACATTTATCTCTGTGGAACTGTATGTTTACATTTCAAAGGGCAATGAAACTCAGAGGAGCCATTTCCATTCCAAAGGATGGTAAGACATTAGAAAGCAAAGTTTTTCGCTCTCTTTTGAGGAGAGAAGTGGCAGCTGTCTAGCTTATATGCAAATTTCCAGAGTCATAATTTCAGGTACAGGGCAAAAATCCCTTTTACATGTGTAGAGTGACATCTCTCTGTCATCACACCAATCCGAAAGGATATAATGAGGTGTGGGGGGCCAATGTGGTCATTACTATAGGTAATAATAGCTCTATCCCTGATCTGAAAACCTAGTATTCTCATTCAGGACAAGGTAAACACATTATACAGTTATCATAGACTTTGTTTAGTGGATAAGCTAAACAAGACCAGGTGATTATTTAGAAATGGGAGTTCATTCATTCTTTTGAAGAAATGTATAGAGCATAAGTATTGCAAGACACAGTCTTCCGTTCTAAAGATAGAGCTACAAACATAACTGACAATGTCTATGATGTAATATAAGTACAGCTAATCAGGTAATATCAGCATCAAAAATTTATTTATTTTTCTTTTTTAAATTTTATTTTATTTTTAAACTTTACAATATTGTATTAGTTTTGCCAAACATCAAAATGAATCCGCCAAAAATTTATTTTACTCACTGATATAACAGTTAGTAGGTCACATAGATGGAAAGACATGACTGATGGATGTTTTAAGTTCAACACCATGAACCTGATGCAACTTCTAGCAATTTCTTCTTCTAAAAATTGTGGATTTCTCACAGTGTCATCCATCAAAGTAATGAGCCCTCCTTCACCACTTAAAAGCTGTCTATTACAAACAATGCAAATGCTTTTAGCTGAGAAAACAGGGGCGGGTTGACTCAGCTCCACAAGAGCTAGCTGTATGTCTTCTTGAAGCTACTATGTTGGATCTCAGATACCATATCTTTAAGATTCTATGCCATAGATGTCTTAAATCTATTTCAGTCAAAACAGAGGTGCTAAATGAACAATTTAGTCAATTTCACTATCTTTATCAAATCGATGCACTATATCAACAGAAAACAAAAAAATATATAGTCATATAAGATATCATAACTCTCTTTACAAACCTCTTAGAAATCCATCAAATACTTTTTAAAGCACTTTGATGTGAATTTAATTAATTACATCCACCAATCCTCGAGAACTGTAACAGAAGCTTGTTTCAATGACATTGTCAAGATGTCAAGGATGACTTAACATTAGAGATACTGATTAGAGACTTAAAACTATTACCAACTAAACTTATCATGTACACAGTTTCTATAACTGGGGGTAAGATGATGTGTTGTATCAACATTTATTGTTCCTTTCTCTGAAGAAGACAGCACTACCACCGCCCCACTTAGAACAGGTCTGGTAGTTGGTGTCCCTTTGCAATTTACAGCTTTCTGGGCACTCTTTGAACTTTCAACTTCTCTAACATTATATATTACACATCTTTGAGAGAGCCTGAATAGTTCCCTTTGGAAGGTTGTTTTGTGTTTTATCAGATATAATTACTATAATCATAACCCAACGCTGAAAATATATTTACAACAGAGCACATTCTTGACAATGACAACAATTCTTATATTCTAGAGTACCGTTCTCTTTTAAGGTCATTAAAATTAGGGACTAGTAACAAACTCTTGACTAAACATTGAGGAAGTTAGGTTTAGATCAATTTTTTGCTAATCAACACTCTATCACTAGATATGTGCTTTTTTTCTGTCTGTTTTATTTCTCTCTTTGCTTTATTGACCTCTTGGGATTATCAGGAGAAAAATAAAGCTAGTGTTACAGAGTTTTGACAAAGCAGTATGGAATTACAAACAGAATGATGATTTGCTGTTTAATTAAACAGCAAATATAATTTAAGCCAACCCATTTCAAAACACATAAAAACCAGTCTCTCCTAACATTTATTTTCTTATAGTTGGATTTTCCCCCACATTTCTCTTTCATTAAAAATATTATTTAGAAAATCATTAAATACAGGATCATGTTTTCACACTAATAATTCAATATATTTAGAATATATATAGAATAATTAAATATATTTAGAATATATATATAGAATAATTCAATATATTTAGTTATTTGTTCTTTCAAACATCTCTTCTCTCTTTTCAGTCATGTAAGTATCTTTTTTCTGTTTTATTTCTTTGATAACTTCACTATCTACTTCATCCAGTAATCTTTCTCCATCTAATCTTTAACAAAAAAACTGTTTCAAGTTTTCCTGTCATTCTTCATTTCCCTGGCAATGTAATCATGATAATATCTATTTGCATTTTTAGTTCCTACCATGACAATACAGTAGGATTTTTCAAATTCTTGCTTTCCTTTGTACTAAAGACTTTTTTCTATTCTATTTTTTTTAGAATTTTCTAACATTTTCCCTGTTTTTCATGATATATGCATTGCTAGTTTTTTTTTTTTAATTCAACTCTTTTTTTTTTTTTGCAAATATTTGCAAATGTTTTTTGCTGAAGAAATAGTAAAGTAAAGAAGTTACTGAGAAGCACAATAAATATGAATGGGTAGCCTTGAGATTTATAGGCTATTTTATTAGATGATGAATATACAATATTCTCTGATATGGAGACAAAGTCAGTGAGATTTTACGGCAGTAAGTTTTCCCTGCAAACTAAAAAAAAAAAAAAAATTCCGTTGATCTCTCAATGCAGTTTTAGCTTTGAAATATGAATGAAAGGGTACAGTAAACATCTATTTTTCATTAAGCCCATAATATTAGATGGACCTCCTGGAATTAAAAGTAGTGGTTTTGTGACTCTATGAAGTAACCACTTATTTTGCACAGTAGGTAGTAAACATACAGAACGCTTATCACAGGACCTGGTCTGACTGAAAGTTGCACTAAACTGAAAAGAATTTAAAATTCAGTCTTGGATCACAAAATCATTGTTGCTGTTGACATTTTGAAATCAGCATCCTAAATGTCAACTTTCCTCCCCATATCCTATTTGTCATTATTAGAAAAGCTGAGTCTTTATTTTATTCAGTGAGATACTTTTCCTAAACATATTTAGAATTTTAATAAAATTTAAAATATGTAATAAATGTATTATTCCATGTTTGTTCCTGGGAAGGAAACATGCCCACCTATAAGTGAGTTTTGCATCTTAAGAAAATTGGAAGCAGGTAGGATTATTCTAAAACTATAACCCAATAGCTCATCTTGTATTTATTTTACTTTTTAAGTCTATTCTGTGAATTGAGTTTAGTGGCTGGTGGTTTAAGGATTAGTTGCCATTTGTGACTGGGCAAATGATGTCATGTGAATTTTATTTTCCTTAAGTCAATACATGAGCAGTGACTTAATTCCAGGAAATAAAGATGGTGAAAAATTTAATTTATAATAAAAGGTGAGCTGCTAGTTAAATTCTAGAAATTATATCTATTTATATTTTTGACAATCTCAATTTACTCCCTAACCTGGTAAATCTTATCTTGATTATTCATATTTAGAATGAAAACTAGTGCTGAAATAGATATCATCATACTGAAAATGTGTGATGTCATCCTGCTCCAGGCTCTACTGCATATTGTTCTTTGACCTTAATCATATAGCCTAATTCATGAATCCTTGATTATACGCTAAAACAGAGAAGCTTGACTGACACAGAGAAGAACCCACATGAATAAATGCAACGTCACAATATCCTTGAAAGAAAAATGACACTGTAAATATTAATTTTCATTAACAGATTCAATCAATTTGACTTCTAAATTACCTCTAGTTTAGAAGGCAGTGCATTGGCTTGCTTTGTACAATATACAAAAAAGAAGTTTGCCAATAAATATGAAAAATGCATATAATACCATAGGAAATATTTAAGAACTTACAAGAAAAATCTTGAATATTTATTCAAATACTTTTATATTGAGGTTACCATTGAACAAAATTTAATGACTAATTAGTGTAGATATCGCTGAAATTTTTCACAGAGAAGTCAAAGATTTTTAACACATTTAACTCACTCATGATTTCATCATAGAAACTATTTATGAATCCTTTGGTGTAATGTATGCTGAAATATCTCAAATCAGACAGTTTTAAAGAAATGTACCTGAGGTTGATAACATTTGGTTTGGAAGACTAATGAAGTTACTAGTCATCATCTCTGCTACTGCTGCTGCTAAGTCGCTTCAGTCGTGTCTGACTCTGTGAGACCCCAGAGACAGCAGCCCACTAGGCTCCTCTGTCCCTAGGATTCTCCAGGCAAGAACACTGGAGTGGGTTGCCATTTCCTTCTCCAATGTATGAAAGTGAAAAGTGAAAGTGAAGTCGCTCAGTTGTGCCCGACTCCTAGTGGCCCATGGACTGCAGCCTACCAGGCTCCTCCATCCATGGGATTTTCCAGGCAAGAGTACTGGAGTGGGGTGCTATTGCCTTCTCCAGTCATCATCTCTGGTGACTGATAAATAGTTCAAGTACAAAAGCTCACCATATTTTGAATCTAGAGTATAGGTTATCCAATACATTATTAAAGGGTGAGATCATACATATTTTGAACAGGCCATATGATCTCTGTCACAACCACTTAATTCTCTCCTTGTAGTGCTAACATAGATAGGAAATGTGTGTGTTTGTTTCAATAACACACTGTGGGCTACAATTTGCCAAATTCTGGTCAAGAAGATTGGTGGGGCAAATAAAATGAAAAGAAATTATATCTAAAAAAAAGATGAGATAGAATCAAAATATTATGTCCATTTACTTTCTAAATTTTTGAAATTCTTGACTGTATTCTTAGGCTCTGAAAATTCAAAAAGAGACAGTGGATATTTCATTAAAGACTCCCAATTTTGATTTAAATATTATGTACTTATACTATATTCATTCTTGAAAATATTTCTCTTAATCACACTTTAAAATGAAATTATTCCCATTTTGGAATTGACATTGAGAAATTCAAAATACAATAAGACATAATTGAAGTGCTAATGGAGAGTTCCTCAATCATTTGGTTTTTAAATATTTTCTTCATGAAAAATGTACAAATTGTAACTTTAAATTTCATTCCTTATTCATAAGCCCCTTTGGGAAAAAAAATAAATATTTTCAAAGTATCTATTTAATAAATCTTTTGGCTAAACTTAAGAACATTATTATATTTCTTTCTACACTAACTGATATATATATATATATATATATATATATATATACACACATATATACACACATATATAAATATATAAAGTTCTGAAGATTGTTACTAGTAAAGAATATCCTTGATAATTCAGAGAATTCTGAAATTTGCTGCAATACAACTATGGCCTAAGACCTTGTATGTCTGCAATTGTATAGCCTTATGGTGTTTCAGCTACAGTCTGTAAGACATGATGATGTAAACATAATGTGAATGATTCTAACTTGGTATCAGCATAAGAAGAAAGCATTTTCCACTGAGTGACAGCAAAGGTCAAATAATAGAATTTAAGGATATAAAATGGGACATTTAATATGTTCTACTGAATGTTACACTGCATTATGCTTTTGAGTTTATTATGGCATTTTTCTTCCAATTATTTCCCTCCTTATCACCATAAATGTAAGATGGCCAAGATAAGGCTAGGATTTTGCCAAAGATAGATATACACACTGGCTTCTTTACAAATCATCTAAGGCAGAGAGTATGTGTATTGAGGAGGTGTTATTGTACAGGTAAGGACTGTCTCCTGTAATTTCAATATAATTAAAACTCCCTGTTTCAGTATTTTAAGATAAGTATATTTAAAATTTGAAATTTGTCTGTTCATCTAAATCATCCCAATTTATCCTTAAAAAGTGTTGCTAAATCACTATCCTTGAAGACTCAGATACTGACATCTTATAGTAAATGTAGTGATCATTTCACTGTGTAGATTTAGTAACAGGAAATAAATTATTTTCACTAATTTTACACATTACAGAAGTAGTACACTGAGTATAAATCTGGAGTACAATTACTTATGGGAAACATCTAATAGATTGACTGAATTCTGGCATTTTTGATGAATAACTCACCATGTCAGTAAAACAGTGTAATCCCTGTTAATACTCTGGGGAAAAAAATTAATGATGCCTGAAATTATTAATGCTATTTTCAAGGAAGCATAAGTTACTCTCTAAGAGTTACCTAGACATTGTGAAGACAGTGGCTTCTTACAAGGCTAGATGCTTTGAATCTCTGATTCCTATCCAGTTCTAGTTTACTGACAGAAACCTAAAGAGCAGTGTGGAAACAGATCTTACAATCAGGGGGTCAAGTTGAAAGTAATGTAAAATAAGATTATAACCAATTTATTGATGTGAGTTCATTAAACAGAGATTCCACATTCAGTGTTTTAAATCAAATGTTTAGGGGTGTCATAACAGTTTGCTTCTTGGTTAACTAAAACATGTACTCAAAGATGAGTTTATACTAAATAAAGTTTAAATGCCAGAACTTTCATGGTGTACTATAGAAGAAACTATCCAAAATATTTTTAAAAATGTGGTTATTCTCTGTGGGTTGGAATCACAGTGGGGACTGATATCTTCAAATGTTTATGTACATGCTAAGTCACTTCAGTCATATCCAACTCTTTGTGATCATAAGGACTGTAGCCCACCAGGCTCTTTGTCAGTGGGATTTTCCAGGCAAGAATACTGGAATGGTTTGTCATGCCTTCTTCCAGTGGATCTTCCAGACCCAGAGAATCAACCTGCTTCTTTTATGTCTCTCTCCTGCATTGGAAGGCAGGTTCTTTAGTTAGTGCCACCTGGGAAGCCCTGTTCCTTCAAAAGGGATCCATAAACTCAAGAGAAATGACAAGATCTTGTGGCATTAAGGGTATAGTGTTAAAAATTAATATCTAAATCAAAAAGGGGTATGATTACTGTAATGGAGAATAGAGCCAAATCAATAATTAAAATAATTCAAATCGAAGCCAGTACTTTTTTAATCACACTGGCTAATTGATTATGTTGTCTCTACAAAAAAATTGATGGGTAGTCTTTTGATGTTTGATTTGATCTGCATAAGGAGAAAAGCTCTAGCCATCCAAGAATAGAAATATAACTCCAACCACTAAAACAAGATATTGTGGCCACCTTCACTAAGATTTGAATCAGTTTACAAGACCCTCTGGAAGAGGGAATGGCTATCCACTCCAGTGTTCTTCCTTGGAGATTTCCATGGCCAGAGGAGCCTGGCAGGCTACAGTCCATGGGGTCGCAAAGAGTGGCACACAACTTAGTAACATTCACTCACAGACCTCATCAGTTCACTTCAGTTCAGTAACTCAGTCGTGTCCGACACTTCGTGACCCTATGAATTGCAGCACGTCAGGCCTCCCTGTCCATCACCAACTCCCAGGACTCAGACTCATGTCCATTGAGTCAGTGATGCCATCCAGCCATCTCATCCTCTGTCGTCCCTTTCTCCTCCTGCCCCCAATCCCTCCCAGCATCATGGTCTTTTCCAATGAGTCAACTCTTTGCATGAGGTGGCCGAAGTATTGGAGTTTCAGCTTCAGCATCAGTCCTTCCAATGAACACCCAGGACTGGTCTCCTTTAGGATGGACTGGTTGGATCTCATGGCAGTCCAAGGGACTCTCAAGAGTCTTCTCCAACACTACAGTTCAAAAGCATAAAAGCATCAATTTTTTGGTGCTCAGCTTTCTTCACAGTCCAACTCTCACATCCATACATGACCACTGGAAAAACCATAGCCTTGACTAGACGGACCTTTGTTGGCAAAGTAATGTCTCTGCTTTTCAATACGCTATCTAGGTTGGTCATAACTTTAGTTCCAAGGAGTAAGTGTCTTTTAATTTCATGGCTGAAATCACCATCTGGAGTGATTTTGGAGACCAAAAAAAGAAAGTCTGACACTGTTTCTACTGTTTCTCCAACTATTTCCCATGAAATGATGGGACCAGATGCCATGATCTTCATTTTCTGAATGTTGAGCTTTAAGCCAACATTTTCACTCTCCTCTTTCACCTTCATCAAGAGGATTTTTAGTTCCTCTTCATTTTCTGCCATAAGGGTGGTATCATCTGCATATCTGAGGTTATTGATATTTCTCCCCGCAATCTTGATTCCAGCTTGTGCTTCATCCAACCCAGCATTTCTCATGATGTACTCTGCATATAAGTTAAATAAGCAGGGTGACAATATACAGCCTTGACGTACTCCTTTAACTATTTGGAACCAGTCTGTTGTTTCATGTCCTGTTCTAATGGTTGCTTCCTCACCTGCATACAGATTTCTCAAGAGGCAGGTCAGGTAGTCTGGTATGCCCATCACTTTCAGAATTTTCCACAGTTTATTGTGTTCCACACAGTCAAAGGCTTTGGTATAGTCAGTAAAGCAGAAATAGATGTTTTCTTGGAACTCTCTTGCTTCTTCAATGATCCAGCAGATGTTGCCAATTTGATCTCTGGTTCCTCTGCCTTTTCTAAAACCAGCTTGAACATCTGGAATTTCACGGTTCATTTATTGCTGAAGCCTGGCTTGGAGAATTTTGAGCATTACTTTACTAGCGTGTGAGATGAGTGCAATTGTGCAGTAGTTTGAGCTTCCCTGGTGGCTCAGATGGTAAAGCGTCTGCCTGCAATGTAGGAGACCTGGGTTCAATCCCTGGGTCAGGAAGATCCCCAGGAGAAGAAAATGGCAACCCACTTCAATACTCTTGCCTGGAAAATCCCATGGTTGGAGGAGCCAGGTAGGCTACAGTCCATGAGGGTCACAAAAAATCAGACAAGACTGAGCAACTTCACTTTCTTTCTTTCTTTTCTTTGAGCATTCTTTGGTATTGCCTTTCTTTGGGACTGGAGTGAATACTGACCTTTTCCAGTCCTGTGGCCACTGCTGAGTTTTCCAAATTTGCTGGCATATTGAGTACAGCACTTTCACTGCATCATCTTTTAGGATTTGAAATAACTCAACTAGAATTCAGTCATTTCCACTAGCTTTGTTCATAGTGATGTTTCCTAAGGCCCACCTGACTTCACATTCCAGGATGTCTGGCTCTAGGTGAATGATCACACCATCGTGATTATCTGGGTCATGAAGATCTTTTCTGTATAGTTCTTCTGTGTATTCTTGCCACCCCTTCTTAATATCTTCTGCTTCTGTTAGGTCCATACCATTTCTGTCCTTTATCAAGCCTATCTTTGCATGAAATATTCCCTTGGTATCTCTAATTTCCTTGAAGAGATCTCTAATCTTTCCCATTCTGTTGTTTTCCTCTATTTCTTTGCAATAGAAATAGATCACTGAGGAAGGCTTTCTTATATCTTCTTGCTATTCTTTGGAACTCTGCATTCAAATGGGAATACTCCTTTGCTTTTTGCTTCTCTTCTTTCACAGCTATTTGTAAGACCTCCTCAGAAAGCCATTTTGCTTTTTTGCATTTCTTTTCCATGGGGATAGTCCTTATCCCTGTCTCGTACAATGTCACTAACCTCCATCCATAGTTCATCGGGTACTGTGTCTATCAGATCTAGTCCCTTAAATCTATTTCTCACTTCCACTGTATAATCATAAGGAATTTGATTTAGGTCATACCTGAATAGTCTAGTGGTTTTCCCTACTTTCTTCAATTTAAGTCTGAATTTGGCAATAAGGAGTTCATGATCTGAGCCACAGTCAGCTCCCGGTCTTGTTTTTGCTGACTGTATAGAATTTCTCCATCTTTGGCTGCAAAGAATAGAATCAATCTGATTTTGGTGTTGACCACTTGATGATGTCCAGGTATAGAGCCTTCTCTTGTGTTTTTGGAAGGTGGTATTTGCTATGACCAGTGTGTTCTCTTGGCAAAACTTACTAGCCTTTGCCCTGCTTCATTCTGTATTCTAAGGCCAAATTTTCCTGTTACTCTAGGTGTTTCTTGACTTCCTACTTTTGCATTCCAGTCCCCTATAATGAAAAGGACATCTATTTTGGATGTTAGTTCTAAAAGGTCTTGTAGGTCCTGTATTAAAAACCAGACACATCACTTTGCCTACAAAAGTCCATCTAATCAACGCTATGATTTTTCCAGTAGTCATGTATGGATGTGAGAGTTGGATCATAAAGAAAGCTGAACACTGAAGAATTGATGATTTTGAATAGTGGTGCTAGAGAAGACTCTTGAGAGTCCCTTGGACTGCAAAGAGATCAAAATAATCATTCCTAAATAGGAAAAGGAGTATGTCAAGGCTGTATATTGTCACCCTGCTTATTTAACTTATTTGCAGAGTACATCATGAGAAACGCTGGACTGGAAGAAACACAAGCTGGAATCAAGATTGCCAGGAGAAATATCAATAACCTCAGATATGCAGATGACACCACCCTTATGGCAGAAAGTGAAGAGGACCTCAAAAGCCTCTTGATGAAAGTGAAAGTGGAGAGTGAAAACGTTGGCTTAAAGCTCAACATTCAGAAAACGAAGATCATCACATCCGGTCCCATCACTTCATGGGAAAAAGATGGGGAAACAGTGGAAACAGTGTCAGATTTCATTTTGGGGGGCTCCAAAATCACTGCAGATGGTGACTGCAGCCATGAAATTAAAAGACGCTTACTCCTTGGAAAGAAAGTTATGACCAACCTAGCTAGCATATTGAAAAGCAGAGACATTACTTTGCCAAAAAAGGTCCGTCTAGTCAAGGCTATGGTTTTTCCAGTGGTCATGTATGTATGGGTGTGAGAGTTGGACTGTGAAGAAGGCTGAGCACTGAAGAATTGATGCTTTTGAACTGTGGTGTTGGAGAAGACTCTTCAGAGTCTCTTGGACTGCAAGGAGATCCAACCAGTCCATTCTAAAGGAGATCAGCCCTGGGATTTCTTTGGAAGAAATGATGCTGAAGCTGAAACTCCAGTACTTTGGTCACCTCATGCGAAGAGTTGACTCATTGGAAAAGACTCTGATGCTGGGAAGGATTGGGGGCAGGAGGAGAAGGGATGACAGAGGATGAGATGGCTGGATGGCATCACTGACTTGATGGACGTGAGTCTGAGTGAACTCTGGGAGTTGGTGATGGACAGGGAGGCCTGGCGTGCTGTGATTCATGGGGTCGCAAAGAGTCGGGCATGACTGAAGGACTGAACTGAAAGGAAATCACGTCTGACTATTCATTGGAAGGACTGATGCTGAAGCTCCAGCACTTTGGCCACCTGATTCGAAGAGCTGACTCATTGGAAAAGACCCTGATGCTGGGAAAGTTTGAAGGGCAAAGGAGAAGAGGGTGGCAGAGGGTGAGATAGGGAGATGGCACCACTGACTCAATGGACATAAGTTGAGCAAACGCTAGGATATAATGAAGAACAGGGAAGCTTGGCATGCTGCAGTCCATGGCGTTGCAGAGCTGGACATGACTTAGTGACTGAACAACAATACCATTGATTATATTATACTATTAGACCTACTGAGTAGTAAGTTGGAATTTCTCAACATGCATCAAGAAGACAATTATGGACCAGAGCGTAGGAAATAAAACCCATAAAATTTCAAGAGCCTGCTACCTCATTGAACTTTGTAGATTTCCTGTGATGTGCGGGACATTTTTCGCCTTTTCTGTTCATTTAAAATTGTCCATTATTTGACATAAATATCTAGCAGCAATAACAATATCTTAAGAAGGACTTAAACTGTGGGTAAACAAACAAGCAAAAAGAAAAGAAAGAAACACATTTAGTACAGCTATGAAAAAAGATACCATCAGGCTCATTATTAATGTAAGTTCCATATATCACATTTTCAGTGACATACTTAAACTTAGAGTTTAAAATATGGCAACTGATTAAAGTAAACTTTGGAGAAGGAAAAATTAAAGGTAAAATACAGACGTTTTCTAAAATATGTGGATGGCATTGTTAGTCATTATAACTTTGAAATGAATAAAAATGTCTCTACAATGAATGAGTATTGCAGCATTTGAAATGATCACATAATGAGACTCTCACACTAAGAGTAGCCAAATGTGGATTTCATTATCAAATGTACATTATTTCTTAAATTCAATGTATGTGAGAACACATAACAATCTCAGAGCATCTGTTCTTAGACAGCTAAAGAAATTAAGAATAAAGAAAAAGAGTAAAAAAGTGGTACAGAAGGACAATGGCACTCTTTCACTTTTCCTTAATATACATAGCTACTCTCTAAGCTATTGCAAAAATTGCCATCAATATACTAAATTGCAAAAACTGTTTATGCAAAGCAATATGAGTTAAAGGGAAGATTGACAGAATTATAATAATAGTTTGCTTTTTTGAATAAAATCAATTCATATAAATATGACTGTAAATTTAACAATTGTCAAAATCACCACTACCAAATCTGTGATTCTAAATTTTGCAGAAGCATAAATTATCTTGGAGGAGAATTTTAAAGCAATCCTCTGGAATGTCAAGTAATCTAATTAGTATGATTTTTTATTTCCATTTTCAGTTTCATTTTAAGTCCTTCTTAATTTTAAAAATGATTAAATTTCCTTTTCACCAAAAAAAAAATTTCAAACTGATTCTTATTTAGTAGCATCACAGTGGATAGTGTACCAAGCTGTTCAAGATGACTTTATAAATATACAAATTTTTAAACTGTTGTGTTGGCTTCTGTACTTTTTAAATATATGAACTAATAATTAATGATATTTGTCTCACTCATAGTTCACCAAGGATATCAGTATTAACATTCTAATATTTGAATGTCTACGACACTTCCACAGCATGCGTATATATATATAAAATGTTGGTTGCTCAGTTGTGCCTGACACTAATACACCCCATGGACTGTAGCCTGCCAGACTCCTCTGTCTATAGAATTCTACAGGCTAGAATACTAGAGTGGGTAACCATTCATATATATATATATATATATATATATATATATATATATATGTATGTATATGTTGTGGGATACTTTTGGCCATAGTGTTTCTGGTTTTAATGTTGCAAGGTCCTGAATTTAAAAAGCTTCCTAAGAAGAGTTTTTAATTGTAGGAAAGTAATTAGTTCATATGATTTATAACCAGTTGTACGAAGATTAAATATAAGTTCTGCCACTTTATTTGCTCTGTGCCTTTGAAAAGATTAATTCACTTTATAGCAGTATTAAAAGAGAAGTTGATACTACCTTTTAAGGGTACTGGAAGGTTTACTTATTAACTGTCTTGCATAGTATCTGAAACTAAGTTGTTCTCAGCTACTCTATTTAAGGTAATTCTTTGGGTATGAAAATAAATATTTTATGCTTCTGGTTTCAAATTTTAGCTTCAAGCAGATAATCAATTCACTTTTATTCAAGAACACACATTACAATTTTAGTTTAAATCTGTGTTTTGTCTAAGATAAAGGATAGTTAATGGACCCCATTATTTCTTGCAGCCTTCTCAGATGACTTTTTCTGATACTGAACTTCAATAAACTTCAGTACCCTTCTTCTCTAAGGAAGATCCTTTATTATTTCTCCCTGTTCCATAGAAAAGACTTAAAACACAGTAACCTCACCCACAGAACCAAACAATTGTCATGTGTGCAAGAAGTAGTGTCAATGCGTGTCACGCACAGCTTCATGTTCCAGTAGATGTTTGATCAACACCTTCTTGATACAGTTTCAGAAAATTATCTTGAGGTAAACATGTATCTGCTGAAATGGTGCTTTTTCATATTTATAATATATTACTTTATAAGCTTGTTTATTTTTTTCTTACATTTAGATTATTGATGATTCTGCTAGAATTCATATAAAATTTTGTAACAAAAAAGTTTTTACTTAAGAACATTTTTATAATTTCATCCAAATATGTAGGGAGAAATTATTACTGTCTAGTAACATCACTTTAGGGCTTCCCTAATACTTCAGTTGGTAAAGAAGCCACCTGCAATGCAGGAGACCCGGATTCAGTTCCTGGGTTGAGAAGATCCGCTGGAAAGGGAGAGGCTACCTTCTCCAGTATACTGGCCTGGAGAATTCCGTGGATTGTATAGTCCACTGGGTCACAAAGAGTCGCACATGACTGAATGACTTTCACAACCTCACTTTTGGATAGTATTCAAAAAATTGAAATGAGGATTTTGAAGAGTATTTCCACTTTCATGTTGCTCATAGCATTATTCATAGTAGACAAGAGGTAGAAACAATTTAAATGTCCATTGACAGGTAAATAGATAAAGCAAATGTGGTCTACACAAACAATGGAATATTATTTTGCCATAAAAAGAAGGAAATCCTACCATATGCTACAATGTGAAGGAAACTTGAGGACATTATGTTAACTGAAATGAAACAGTCACAGAAGGAGAAAATGCATGATCCCATGTGCATGAGGTACATCTATAGTAGTTAAACTCACTGAAGGAGTATGTAAAGGGTAGGTTGACAAAGGTTGGGGGAAGAAGGAAATGGAATGTTTCTGTTCAATGGGTACACAGCTTCAGTTATGGAAGATAAAAAAAGTTTAGAGATATGCTGTATAACAGTGTTCTTACAGTTAACAATACAATGTGTGTGTGTTTTAGTTGCTCAGTTGTGTCTGACTCTTTGTGACCCCATGCTCCTCTTTCCATGGGATTCCCCAGGCAAGCATACTAGAGTGGGTTGCCATTCTCTTCTCCAGAGGATCTTCCCAACCCAGGAATTGAACCCAGATCTCCTTCATTGCAGGTGGATTCTTTACTATCTGGGCCACCAGGGAACTATTTATACTGTACACTTAAATATTTAAGAGAGGAGATCCCATGTTACTTTTTTTCTTTTAACCACAGTAAAAATCATCTAATGGTATATGACTGAGTAGCTGGCATTACAGTGAAAACCACCATTCTATTCTCTGTATCTACGAATTTGGCCTTTTCTAAAGATTTCACATATAAATAGTGAAATATAGTATTTATCTTTTTCTGTCTGGCTTTTCTCACTTAGCATCATGTCCTCAAGGTCTATCTATGCTGTTGCAAATGGCGAGCCTTCATCTATTCATTGTTGAATAATATTCCACTGTATATATCCCACATTTCCTTTTCTATTTTTCTGTCTAAGGATGTTTAGGTTGTTTCCATATCTTAGCTATGTATACTGCAATAAACACGAGACTACAGGGAGTACACTATCTTTCAGGTACTGATTTTATTTTCTTTGGATATATATATTTCACATTTGGATATGAAATATATATATATATATATACACACACATGAGTTGGATTACTAGAGCATATGGTAACTGTAGCTTTAATTTTTTGAGAAGTTGCTACACTATTTTTCATAATGACTGTTCCATAAACAGTGTATTTAAAAGGCTTTATTTTCTTAAAAATTCCACTGGTATTTTTCCTTTTAAAATATTATACTAAAGAAATGATGAAATCTTCTTACTATATCTTATGTAAAATAACTGCTTGCAATGCAGGAGACCTGGATTTGATCCCTGGGTTGGGAGGATCCCCTGGAGAAGGGAAAGGCTACCCACTCCAGCATTCTGGCCTGGAGAATTCCATGGACTTTATGGTCCATGGGGTCACAAAGAGTTGGACATGACAGAACAACTTTCACTTAAAAAACTGAATGAACACTCTTGTACAAAGTTGCAGAAAAAGTTCAAGTTTTCAATATAGAACTGGCAAAAGAACTGCTTGTATATTAATAGTTTCTTTCAAATATGAAAGTCATTTGTCCTATAAATTATATTAGTTTACTCTTTTTCAGTTACCAGAATCAGAAGTACATCCAAGTTACCCAAAGTGACAAGAATTTATAGTATGTTAACACAAAAAGACTGTCTCAGTAGCTACATATAAATGATTCCTTGCGACAGAGCAGCCCATCACTCACCAAAATGCATTGGCAGCTCTCAAGTAGTCTTTTTAATGTTCATTGAAAGCTGGACTTGCATTTTTCTCTTTTCCAATGATGGCCACTCATGGCCATCTTCTCTTTGTTCCAGCCTGTCTCTCTATAGGCTTGGCTCTTTACTTTTTATCTTTCTGATCGAACATCTGCCGTATTTGTTTGTGTGCTCTCTCTGCTTCCACTAACCCTAAACTGCTTTCTTTCAAAATTTCTCCTTGAATGAAGATCTGCTTGAATCACTATTTAACGTGATACATGCTTACTGAACACAGTCTTTACACAAAACACTCAGTAGCCTGTCGAACTTCCTCATATCATGTTTATACATATCTTTGGATAGAGGAAATTTTCACTTTAATGGGTTGTGCCTTGAACAGAAGAGTGAGAGAGTACAGAGCACAGTGTGTTAGCAGAGGGAAACCACGCAGCTTCTTCCAATGGAAGGCAGGCTTTCTAAGACCAGCACTGAGTCTCCCAAGTGTGCCTCACCATTCCAGTCACATAAAACTGACATGAAGAGAAAGGTCACTGTGGGTTGGATGTCCTTAAGTCATGAGTGAAAGTCAGGAGAGAAGGATAAATCATCTGTATTCATATCATTCTGATTCTTTTGAGCATCTTAGAAAGACATGCTCAGGTTTTCAAATAACCTACAGAAATTTGACAATTTTGCTTCCCCACTATGACTTATAAAATGATAGACTGGTCTCAAGCTTTAATGAAGTATTCATTTATATAAATATATATTTTCTAAATAAAGTATCTGATACGTACAAGAGTATATGTACATATATATGTAGCATACGGAGAAGGCAATGACACCCCACTCCAGTACTCTTGCCTGGAAAATCCCATGGATGGAAGAGCCTGGTGGGCTGCAGTCCATGGGGTCGCTAAGAGTCGGACACGAGTGAGCGACTTCACTTTCACTTCTCACTTTTATGCATTGGAGAAGGAAATGGCAACCCACTCCAGTGTTCTTGCCTGGAGAATCCCAGGATAGGGGAGCCTGGTGGGCTACCGTCTATGGGGTCACACAGAGTCGGACACGACTGAAGCGACTTAGCGGCAGCAGCAGCATATGTAGCATGTGTCTATATTATGAATCTTAATAATAAAATGTGTACCCACACATCTATCATTCTACTTAAGAACTAAAGCAACATCTAGCATGGATAATTCATTCTTTTATCAAATTCCTGCTTTGTGGACATCCCAGCAATAACTATAGTGTGCCCTGAGATGTGGACACTGCTTTTCATAAATATTTGTTATGTTACTATGGATGATCTTTTAACAATTAGCCAAAGAGAATTTTACATCACTCTCCTCTTGGTTTTCTTTCATCTTAGTTTATATTTATAATCTCATATATTTTAAGTTAAGTACAAAATGGTTAAAATATTTGAGGTAGGAGTTGAATTTGGAGAAAGATCATCAAGAAAGAGTATCATTATCTTCTTCATCCAGGTTTAGATTGTCTATTCTTTAGCTAATATTTAATTTCTATTTTTAATCATCAATTAGTCTGTCTTCTCTAATACTCAGATTCTGGGAATCCTTCTGTTACTTAGAAATCCAGGGTGGTATATCTTGCAGGAAAATTGCTATTCTAGCAAGTAAACATGTTAAAATATAAACATATAAGGCCTCTGAAGATGGTGGGAGATGTGTAGGAATTAGAAGAAATAAGATGGAAAAAGAAGGAAAACAAATTATGAAATTAGGAAATTAAACATAATATCGTAGTAAATGTTATGAAAAGTGAGAAGAAATAATAAATCACATCAATAGGATTGGTAGAACACTTAGTAAACTAAAACAATACTGAGCTGAAGTCCTGCCTATAATACAACCTAAGTTTCACAAGTTGTATATACAATCTATGCCTCAATGCCCTCACCTTTAATATGGATACCATAGTATATAACATGAAGACTGTCTTCAGTACTGACTTAAATGAGTGTCTGACATATAGAACATTCTCAATACATACCAGTTATTACCGCTTACATTTTGTGGGATTTGGGGGACATTATTTATATTTTTTTCTCGGTCTATTTTCCTGAACATGAAAAGATAATTTTCTACACAATTTTATTAAAACTTTCTTTCCTAATCTGCAAAAGTGCTATGGAAATTAATGAGATCATTTCTGAGTGGAGAACATTATTCTGACCTTTATGGGATGAAAAGGGCTCTAGAGCTATTAATTAGAGTTATATGATATACTCATATAGTAAGATTACAGATAAGTTAGGTTGCATAATATGACTAATGTTTCAAAAGTATTTATTAATAATAATATTGTATGAGATCTTACCTGAATAATCATAATTTATTGAAACAAATACATCCCCCTTTTTTGATCATTGCTATCCACTGATATAATAAATCACTCCACTGAAACAGACTCTGCTTGTGCTCAAGGTGACATCTAAGCTAAGTTCTTAGTGTGTGTCAAGAGATTGTACTCACAAGCCTATTTCTTTCAGAGTGACATTTTCTGTGCACCCTTGAATTTCTTCTGTCAACTCCATTAAAGGATGAGATCTAACAATTTTTGACATTAACCTGTGAGAAGGGGGATCAGGCAAAAATAATATACTGCTGTTTCAGGAAATTTGAAGTTTATATAGCAGATGAGTCAGGGATTTCCAAAGAAATAGAACTAATTGGGGGTGTGGGAGAAAAAAAGAGAATTCTCTCTTCCTTCATCGTTTTGTTTCGTTCAGGTCCTCAATAGATTTTGATGATGCCTATCCACACTGGTAGAAGGAAATGGCTTTCTCCACATGGATAAGGAAATGACAACCCACTCCAGTATTCTTGCCTGGAAAATCCCATGGACAAAAGGAGCCTGGCAGGCTTCAGTCCATGGGGTCACAAAGAGTCACACATGACTGAGTGACTCACCCACATTGGGGAGGGAAATAGTCTTTACTTAGTTTATTAATTAAAACACTGTTCTCCAGAAACATCTTCATAGACACACCCAGAAATAGTATTCAACCATAAATTGGGCATCTCGCCATCCAGTCAAGTTGACACACAAAATTAATCATCACACTACACAAAGCACACCTTTCAAAATTGTTTTGAAAAACAGGAAAGTAAATATTTATTCATAGGTGTGACCTTTAAAGCATGATGAAACTAATTTAAGGTATGAGGTGTTTAAGAAGTATATTTTACACACATACTATATATATATATATATAATTGTTAATGTCTATGTTTATATGCATGCACATGTGTTCAGTCCCTCAGTCGTGTCTGAGTCTTTATGACCCCATGGACTGTAGCCTGGAGCCTCTTCTCTCCATGGGACTATCCAGGAAAAAATATTAGAGAGGATGAATATTTCCTCCTCCAGGGCATCTTTCTGACCCAGGGATTGATCAAACCCATGTATTCTGTGATACTTGATGCTCGGGGCTGGTGCACTGGGATGACCCAGAGGGATGGTATGGGGAAGGAGGAGGGAGGGGGATTCAAGATGGGGAACACGTGTACACCTGTGGCAGATTCATGTTGATGTATGGCAAAACCAATACAATATTGTAAAGTAATTAACCTCCAATTAAAATAAATAAATTTATATACAAAAAAAAGAAGTGGAAGGCAGATGTATTAGATCCCCAAACCTCTCTGTGCTGCTAAGGAACATCTATTTTATCCCAACACCAATGGGAAGGGGAATAAGTATTAAAATAAGGGAACTGTATAGCTGGATTTGAACTGTAGAAAGAGACAGAAACCAAAAAGTAAAGGCTAAGAATTTGATATTATGGTCATTGTCAATGATTCAGGAAGCAGATTATAAGAGCTTGAACTGAGGCAGTGACATTTAGGAGGAAGATGCATGTATGCTGAGTCACACAGTCTTATCTGACTCTTTATGATCCCATGGGCTTAGCCCACCAGGCTCCTCTGTCCATAAAATTTTCCAGGCAATAATACTGGAGTGGGTTGCCATTTCCTACTCCAGGGGATCTTCCCAATCCAGAGACTGAAACCATATTTATTGTTTCTCCTGCACTGGCAGGTAGATTCTTTACCATTGTGCCACCTTGGAAGTGCTTAGGAGGGGCAGATGCATTCAAATGACATCAAAGAGTTTGATTTATAGGCCAATGGGTTTCCTCAACTCCATATTTTAAAATGGCATTAATTACTATAGTACAAAATTCATTTTCAAGATATCATAAATAAAATATAATGAAATATTTTAGTGGATCTTATGTCAAATACAATTGTAAATATATATTCAACCCAAATCAGAGTACCTAACTATATTAAGCAAATACTAACAGATCTTAAGGGAGGAAAAGGAAAACAACACATCAACAGTAGGGGAATTCAATATCCTACAATTTAACAAAGAGTAGATCATCAGGAAAGAATCAAAGAGAAAACCATGGACCAGAACTATACTTTAGAGCAAATAGATCCAATAGACATATGTAGAGCACGTTACTGAACAATAAGAGAATACATTCTTCTCAAGCTCTCATGGGATATTCTCCAGAACAGCTGATAGGCCATAAACAAACCTTACCAAATTCAAGTAGACTGAAATCATGCCAAGTATCTTTTCTCACCATAATGGCAGGAAAGTAGAAATCAATAACAGGAGGAATACTGAGAAATAAGTGAAAATCAGTCAACATCCACCTAAGCAACCAATGGGTCAAAGAAAAATTCAAAAGGGATATAAAAATATCTTCAAACAAATAGAAATGGAAATACAACACACAAAGTGGATGGGATTCAATAAAAGCAATTCTAAGAGGAAAGTTTATAGTGATAATTGGCTATATTAAGAAAAGAGAAAGATTTCAAATAAACAATCTGACTTTACACTTCAAGAAACTAGAAAAAGTAGACAAAACTAATCCCAGGGCTACCAGAAGGAAGCAACAAAGATCAATCAACAGAATGTCAAGACAATTCATAGACTAGGCAAAAATATTTTCAAATTATGCATCAGATAATTGTATAACATGCAAAATGTAAAAGAACTCATATAACTCAATATCAAAAGGCAAACAATGCAATTAAAAATGAGCATAGGACCTAAATAAATATTTTTCCAAAGAAGAC
Source organism: Bos indicus x Bos taurus (assembly GCF_003369695.1). Classification (NCBI taxonomy): domain Eukaryota; kingdom Metazoa; phylum Chordata; class Mammalia; order Artiodactyla; family Bovidae; genus Bos; species Bos indicus x Bos taurus. The sequence goes on from NC_040086.1 coordinate 33,725,155, forward strand.
ATAAAGTAACAAATAAGTACATTAAAAGATGCTCAATATCACTAATCATCAGGAAAATGCAAATAAAAACCAAATGAGGTAGCATATCATATCTGTTAAGATGGCTATTATCAAAAATATAACAGAAAATAAATACTATTGATGATGTAGAGAAAACGGAACTCTTGTGCCCTGTTGGTTACAGGTACATTTTTGCAGCCACTGTGGGAAGCAGTATGGAGTTTCCTCAAAAATTAAAAATAAAACTGCTGTATGATCCAGTAATTCCTCTCATTTATATATATCCAAAGAGAAGGCAATGGCACCCCACTCCAGTACTTTTGCCTGGAAAATTCCATGGACGGAGGAGCCTGGTAGGCTGCAGTCCATGGGGTTGCTAGAGTCTTCACTTTCACTTTTCACTTTCATGCATTGGAGAAGGAAATGGCAACCCACTCCAGTGTTCTTGCCTGGAGAATCCCAGGGATGGGGAAGCCTCGTGGGCTGCCATCTCTGGAGTCGCACAGAGTCGGACACGACTGAAGTGACTTAGCAGCAGCAGCAGCAGCATATATATCCAATGGAAATGAAATCACTATCTTGAGGGTTGCCTGCATTCAACTCACCACAGAATTGCATTAACCAAGACATAGAAACATTTTAATAGTCCAACACGGTATAAATGAATAAAGAAAATGTGATCATGTATATTTAATGATGGTTTATAATATAATAGTAATTTAAGATATGCATATTTGATAATAATAATACTTGATAATGCATATTATATATTATATGTGTATATACAACCTGGAATAGTATTCAGACATAAAAATGATGGAAATCCTTTCATTTGCAATAACATGAATGGACCTTAAGGGATTATGAAACGTCAGACAAAGAAAGTCAAATACTCTATGATCTCACCTACATGTGGAATCTATAAAGTAAAACTCATAGATACAGAGTAGAATAGTGCTAGGGCCTAGAGGGTGGAGGAAATAGAGTGATGTTGGTCAGAGTACAAACTTTCAGTTATAAAATTATTATGTTTTGGAAATCTAATAAACAGCCTGGTCATTACAGTTACCAATACTGAATTGCATACTTGAATACAGTAAGAGAACAGATCTTAAATATTCTTAGCACACAAAAAAACAACTATGTGAGGTCATGGAGGTTTCAACTAATCTTTCTGTAGTAACCATTTTGCAACATATATATGTATCAAATCATGTTGCATACCTGAAATTAATATGTCAATTGTATCTCAATAAAGCTGGAAAAATAAGCTTATTTCTTTGGAAGGAATGATCCTAAAGCTGAAACGCCAGTACTTTGGCCACCTCATGTGAAGAGTTGACTCATTGGAAAAGACTCTGATGTTGGGAGGGATTGGGGGCAGGAGGAGAAGGGGACGACAGAGGATGAGATGGCTGGATGGCATCACTGATTCGATGGACGTGAGTCTGAATGAACTCCAGGAGTTTGTGATGGACAGGGAGGCCTGGCATGCTGCAATTCATGGGGTCACAAATAATTGGACACGACTGAGCAACTGAACTGAACTGAACTGATACTTTCTTAAGTAAAACAACAAGCATGGATTGGGAAATACTTTCAACTAAGTAAACAAACTTAATACCCAAGAGCAATTTTTAAATTACTGAAAATAAATAAGAAAAAGATAAATGACTTAGGAAAATTATGCCAATATTGCAAGACATTTCACTGGAGAGAAAATAACATAGCTAATAAACATAAGAATGTTTCTCCTAAGTAGTAACTAAGGAAATGAAAATTAAAACACAAATTAGTTCTAGTCATTGAGAAAGAGATCGTGTAAATGTATAATAAAATCATAGGAGTATGAGCAGATATTTGCTATACTTGCATCCAACGAAACACTCTTTCTTAAAACTATAAATGTAGAGAAAGAAATCGGACAAATAGCAAAAATGGTACTGAAAGGGTCACTGGGCACATGTAAAGGTAGTCAACTTTACTAGTTAACAGGGAAAACCAAATCAAAAATGTTAGATGTCATTATGCCTCAGAATAAAAAAGATAGATCATATCAAATGTTGGCAAACATATAAAGAAGCTGATTTTATGGTAAAGCTGTAAAACCAATTTGGAAAAGTGTTTGACAGTGCCTACTCTGACTAAATATATCCATACCTTATGACACAGCAATTTATTTCTAGATATATTTTTAGCAGCTGTGTATACATATATTCTGCCTAAAATAAGGACCAGAATAGTCATTGCAGCACTATTCAAAACAGCTTTAGACTAGAAATAACTACCAACAAACAGTTAAAATAGATAGAATAGTTATACTTTTATTATTACAAAATAGAATAAATAGAATATTGAGATATAGAAACAATGTGGCGTAGTATATAGTAATGAGAAAGAATAATCTACAATTTCACATAGTAAATTATTTCAAAAACATAAGTTTGAGCAAAGGAAACAAACAGAGGCATTGCTGCTGCTGCTAAGTCACTTCAGTTGTGTCCAACTCTGTGTGACCCCATAGACTGCAGCTCACCAGGCTCCCCCATCCCTGGGATTCTCCAGGCAAGAACAATGGAGTGGGTTGCCATTTCCTTCTCCAATGCATGAAAGTGAAAAGTGAAAGTGAAGTTGCTCAGTCGTGTCCAACCCTCAGTGACCCCATGGACTGCAGCCTACCAGGCTCCTCCATCCATGGGATTTTCCAGGCAGGAGTACTGGAGTGGGGTGCCATTGCCTTCTCCGAACAGAGGCATTACTATTATATAATTCCATTTCTATGAAGTACAAAAAGAAGCAATAATAATTTACACTTTTAGAAATTAAGATAGTGCTTACACTTACTGGGAATGACTAATGTACTGGGAACATGATACACAATTTTAAAAAACCAAAAAAAAAAAATCCTCCTAATCAGTAACTAACTTACAACCATACACTCTTCTGTATTTATATTAGAATAAAAATATTGTTAAAAGAATAGTGATACTGATTTAGGTAGAATGTGAAGATATAAGTATCTTGATACATCTAAATGTTTATATAAAAGGGCAAAGTCACAATGAAGGTTGATCTAGCAGCCTTATGAAAATTAAAATGTACACATTCTACAGGTAATTAGTTCTCAATTTTCAAGAATAGTTGAAGACATGCAGAACTTTACAAGAATTTCCATTTCAGAATTTTTTTAATTAAAAATATTAAAATACATTAACATTATATCTTTTTATACCTTGTCACAGGTCTTGACTAAATTAAATATGCTGCATTCCTTTCAATTCAAGTAATTTTGTTCATTCACTAAGCTGTGTCCGAATCTTTGGATCTGATGGACTGTAGCATGCCATGCTCTTTGTTCACTATCTCCTGGAGTTCGCTCAAATTCAAGTCCATTGAGTTGGTGATGCTATTTAACCATCTCATCCTCTGCTTCCCCCTTCTCTTTTGCCTTCAATCTTTCCCCGCATCAGGGTTATTTCCAGTGAGTTCGCTCTATGCATCAGGTGGCCAAAGTATTGGAGCTTTGGCTTCAGCATCAGTTCTTCCAATGAATATTCAGGATTCATTTCTTTTAGGATTGACTAGTTGGATCTCCTTGCAGTCCAAGAGACTCTCAAGAGCCTTCTCTAGCACCACAATTCAAAAGCATTATTTTTTTCTGTGCTCAGCCTTCTTTCTGGTCTAACTCTCCCATCTGTACATGACTACTGGAAGAATCATAGCTTTGACTATTGGACCTTTGTTGGCAAAGTGATGTCTCTGCTTTTTAATATGCTGGGTAGATTTGTCATAGCTTTCCTCCAAAATAATATAGCAATTCAGATAATTAATTAGATATATGGGCATGGAAAATATTCTGTGATAACATAATGGGAAAAAAAACACACATTTTTCCCAAAGACATACAGATGGCCAAGAGGTCCATGAAAAGATGTTCAACATTTCTAATTATTAGAGAAATATAAATCAAAACTACAAAGAGATATCGCCTCCTACCAGTCAAAATGGCTATCATCAAAAAATCCACAAACAAGGAATTGCTGGAAAGGATGTTGAGAGAAGGAAAACACTATTGATGAGCATGTAAATTGGTACAGTCACCATGGAGAACAATATGGAAGTTCCTTAAAAACTAAAAGTAGAACTACCATGATCCTATAATCCCACTACTGGGCAGATATCTTGAGAACAACATGGTGCAAAGGAAAACTTTTCCAAAATGATACATGCATCCCAGTGTTCATTGAAGTACTGTTTATAACATTCAACACATGGAAGCAACCTAAATGTCTATTGACAGAAACACTGGTAAAGAAAATGTGGAACAATAGACTGCTACTCATTAAAAAGAATGAAATACAGTAAGCTGCTTACTTATAAATCTTCAAGTTGCAAAATTTCAAAGATGTGAACATATGTTCACAAGTCCAATCATGTAAGTTAGTTCATGTGTCTGGCATACATCGTCACATGTGCACCCTCTACAAATGGTTGTGCTTTGTGTACTTTACTGTAGAGTATCTTTATTTCAAGCCCAGGATGTCTAGAAGCAAGCATAAAAATAGCAGTGATGTAGCTGATACTGCTAAGAAGTATCAGATGTCTTCCTGTAATACTGTACTTTTCAAAGCACTGTAAGATCAAAAATGTTTATTTTTTGTATTTGTTTATTTTTATGTATTATTTATGTGAAAAGCTTTATAAAGTTATTACAGTACAGTACTATATAGTTGATTGTATCAGGTATTGAGGCTGACTTTGTGTTGGACTTAGGAACAAATCGGACTTAACGAATGTACTCTGGAATGGAACTCTTTTGTATCTAGGGTACTTAGTGTAATGTCATTTTAAGCAACATGGATGGGCCTAGAAATTGTTATACTGAGTGAAGTAAGTCAGACAGAGAAAGAGAAATCTTGTATAATATTACATATGTGTGCATGTGCTAAGTTGCTTCATTTGTGTCTGACTCTGCGCAATCCTATGGGCTGTAGCCCACCAAGCTCCTCATGGGATTCTCCAGGCAAGAATACTGGAGTGGGTTGCCATGCCCTCCTCCAGGGGATCTTCCTGACCCAGGGATCCAACTCGTGTTTCTTTCCTCTCCTGTATTGGCAGGTGGGTTCTTTACCACTAGTGCTAGCTGGGAAGCCCAATATGGCTTATATGCAGAATAAAAAAAAAAAGATACAAATAAATTTATTTATAAAACAGAAACAGACTCACAGGCTTAGAAAATGAACTTATGGTTACCAATGGGGAAAGTTGAGGGGGGTAAAGGTAGTTAGGGAATTTGGGATTAACATGTACACACTTCTGTATTTAAAATGGATAACCAATAAGGACCTACTATATAGAACAAGGAACTCTGCTCAGTATTTTGTAATAACCTAAATAGAACAAGAATTTGAAAAGGAATAGATACATGTATGACTGAATAACTTTTTTGTACACTTGAAACTAACACAAGATTGTTAATCAACTGTATTCTTATATAAAATAAAGTTTTTTTAAAAGCAATGATTGACATTATACTAATATTTTCCTCAAGATGGGGATAGTTTCTTTCCATCGACGTACACCTTCTTATATTCTCATATCCCTAGTGTCAAAATTCACAGGAGAATTACCCTAAAAAGTGAAACTTTTCACTTTCACTTATAGGCAAAAAATTTTTTCCAAGGCCAGTCTCTCTGACCACTCTTGCTTTTTAGGCCTCTCTCTCCTTCTGTAGGAAAATGCTAATAGTCACAACAATTCCTGGGCAATTGTCCAACTCCAGTGCCCACTGAGCCCACATGTAAGAATTCGTTAACACACAATCTTTAACCCAATTTTATGTATACTGAAAATGCTGTCTTTTGTGTGTAGTTGTTAGGTAAATGAAATTTAAAAATTATTAGATAGTCCATTTTCTCCAGAGTGTCATGCCTCAAAGGTAATAGACACCCAAATAATTTATCTGATCATTGAAATAGATTTTGTATTTAGTTTATTGTCCAGTAGTACAACCCTTAACGAGAAGGTCAAATTCAAGGTGTGGATTTTAGAAAAATTTTATCCGAAGTGTCCTTTAACATTTTTAACACTCACAGAGACCTTCCCCCAAAGATTAATGCAACTCCACTGAAATATTCTGGAATAGGTTCTTCGTGGGCCCTGTAGTGACAACCTGTGGTGGTAACTAATGAGTATGTTACACCAGGTACTTTTCAAAGGTAAACAAATTTAAGGTGATGGGTAAATGGGTAAAATTAACTTAAGAAATTCATGGTCAACCAGAACTGAACAAGTCCCTTATTGCTGGCATTATTAAAATATTTAGTATCCTTCATCAAAACATATGTGTAAAACATAAAATGGCCCATTTTAGGAATTCTTCATGGAAATACTTTCTTTCAGTGATAATCATTTGGGAATATCAGTATTCCACAAAACACATTTTGGAAAATACTCAGCTAAACTTGTTCACATATGTATATAAATCAGGTTTTACATACTTTGATCACCATCAGCACTTTATTAACATGCTGTGTGATTTATCAGAATTTAACATGAACAAAAAAGAAAGATGCTAAGTAACAAATTATTTTTAAATAAAAGTCAATTATTCCCTCCTTTCTCTTATGCTGCTCTTTATATTTTAAATATTCCTCCCCTTTTATTTCCCCTTCTTATCCTTCCCTCCCTCCTTCTCCAGTTCCCTATATTTCTTTCCTTTTTTTTATCCTTTCCTTCTTTCTTCCTTCTCTCCCTGCCTTCCTTCTCTTTCTTCCTTCTTTTTTGTATAAACTTTTTTTCCCGATTCTAGCTTATTTAGGCAGGAAGAGATAAGCTGGAGAAAAGAGTGACAGGAGTTTGGGTGTTCTCTGCTGCCTCCCAGGAAGCAGTCAATGCTCCCTCGTGAACTTGAAGCTTATCAGCTCAGGAAAGGTGATTACAAAATTGAGTTTTGGTTTATTAGTGATTTAACTTGCAAATTGCCTTTTTGCCTCCCTGGGATTCAGCTAAGGGTATTAGAAGTAAAGTTGAAAAATTTGCTCTTGTTATTCTCCTTAAGTTTTGACATTTCACTAAATGAATCTTTATTTATTTATTTATTTTCCCACAAAGAAAACTGAGAAGGAAAATATCACTGAACCATTTGGGTTTGGTTCTTTTCATTTCTCTTACATTCCTTGTTCAGATTCTTAAGAGAAGCATTTCAGAGATTTTTAGTGGATGCATTTTGAGGATAAACATTGAAGATGAAAGTCGCTCAGTTGTGTCTGACTCTTTGCCACCCCATGGATTATGCAGTCCATGGAATTCTCCAGGCCAGAATCCTGGAGTGGGTAGCCTTTCCCTTCTCCAGGGGATCTTCCCAACCCAGGGACTGAACCCAGGTCTTCCACATTGCAGGCAGATTGTTTAACCAGCTGAGCCACCAGAGAAGCCCTATACATTAATGAGGATAAAAATATAGTTGGTATTAGAAAAGCGGGTCTCCACATACCTGACAATAGCAGAGCAAAAGTTGCTATATAAGAAGCATAAAGAGATATAAAAACCTAGAAGAATAGAATACAATTACAACTTAAGGCATCAAGTTGGGAATGGTATTTGAATTGGGCCTTGAAGCTGACAGAGCCAATGAGAATAACTGGGGAGCAAGTATACAAAATCTCTCTGAGCAGAGAGACTGGGACAGTATGAGAAGCAGTGATGTGGTACAGTCAGAGCAATAGGAGTTAAGAGTCATGGCTCTGACATTTCTGAGTTCTGTGACAAAGCTCCAGCCATGTGACTATAACAATAAATGTAACAGTAGTATCTAAATTACCAGAGAGTTGTGAAGATTATAAGGGAAAATGGATTTTAAAATGCTCAGCATAATCCCTGGTGCACAAGAAGCACTTATACTTGACTAAAAGTGTTATTCTTGCTGCAATTAAGAAAACAGTAAGAACATAGCAGCGGCTGCACAGCACTGGAGTGGCGAGCAGCCAAGAGGAGATACTCCACGTCCAAGGGAAAGAGCAGTGGTTGCGCTTTGCTGGAGCATCTGAGAAGAGATACCCCACGTCCGAAGTAACAGAAACCCCACTAAGATGGTAGGCGCTGAGAGAGGGCATCAGAAGGCGAATAAACTGAAACCACAATCAAAGAAAACTAGCCAATCTGATCACATGGACCACAGCCTTGTCTAATTCAATGAAACTAAGCCATGCCGTATAGGGCCACCCAATATGGATGGATCATGGTGGAGAGGTCTGACAAAATGTGGTCCACTGGAGAAGGGAATGGCAAACCACTTCAGTATTCTTGCCTTGAGATCCCCATGAACACTATGAAAAGGCAAAAGATAGGACACTGGAAGATGAACTCCCCAGGTCAGTAGGTGCCCAATATGCTACTGGAGATTAGTGGAAAAATAACTTCAGACAGAATGAAAGGACGGAGCCAAAGCAAAAACAACACCCAGTTGTGGATGTGACTGGTGCTAGAAGCAAGGTTCGATGCTGTAAAGAGCAATATTGCATAGGAACTTAGAATGTTAGGTCCATGAATCAAGATGAGTTGGAAGTGGTCAAACAGATGGCAACAGTGAATGTTGACATTCTAGGAATCAGCAAACTAAAATGGACTGGAACAGGTGAATTTAACTCAGATGACCATTATATCTACTACTGTGGGCAGGAATCCCTTAGAAGAGATAGAGTAGGCATCATAGTCAACAAAAGAATGCAAAATGCAGTACTTGGATGCAAACTCAAAAATGACAGAATGATCACTGTACGTTTCCAAGGCAAACCATTCAATACTACGGTAATCCAAGTCTATGCCCCAGCCAGTAACACTGAAGAAGTTGAAGTTGAATGGTTCTATGAAGACCTAAAGACCTTTTAGAACTGACATCCAAAAGAGATGCCCTTTTCAAAATAGGGGACTGGAATGCAAAAGTAGGAAGTCAAGAAACACCTGGAGTAACTGGCAAATTTGGCCTTGGAGTGCAGAATGAAGGAGGGCAAAGGCTAATAGAGTTTTGCCAAGAGAATGCACTGGTCATAGCAAACACCCTCTTCCAACAACACAAGAGAAGACTCTACACATGGACATCACCAGATGGCCAACACCAAAATCATATTGATTATATTCTTTGCAGCCAAAGATGGAGAAGCTCTATATAGTCAGCAAAAGCAAGACAGGGAGCTGACTGTGGGTCAGATCATGAACTCCTTATTGCTAAATTCTAACTTAAATTGAAGAAAATGGGGAAAATCACTAGACCATTCAGGTATGACCTAAATCAAATCCCTTATGATTATACAGTAGAAGTGTGAAATAGATATAAGGGACTATATCTGACAGACAGAGTGCCTTATGATCTATGGATGGAGGTTCGTGACATTGTATAGGAGACAAGGATCAAGACCATCCCCAAGAAAAACAAATGCAAAAATGCAAGTCTGAGGAGGCCTTACAAATAGCTGTGAAAAGAAGAGAAGCAAAAACTAAAAGGGAAAAGGCAAGATATACCTATATGAATGCAGAGATCCAAAGAATTGCAAGGAGAGATAAGAAAGCCTTTTTCGGTGATCAGTGCAAAGAAATAGACAAAAAACAATAGAATGGGAAAGACTAGAGATCTGTTCAAAAAAATTAGAGATACCAAAGGAACATTTCATGAAAGATGGGCTCAATAAAGAAATTGTAGGGACCTAACAAAAGCAGAAGATATGAAAAAGAGGTGGCAAGAATACACAGAACTGTACAAAAAAGATCTTCATGATCCAGATAATCACAATGGTGTGATCAATCACCTAGAGCCAGACATCCTGGAATGCGAAGTCAAGTGGGCCTTAGGAAGATTCACTATGAAAAAAGCTAGTGGAGATGACGGAATTACAGTTGAGCTATTGCAAATCCTAAAAGATGATGCTGTGAAAGTGCTGCACTTATTATGCCAGCAAATTTGGAAAATTCAGCAATGGTCACAGGATTGTAAAAAGTCAGCTTTCATTCCAATCCCAAAGAAAGGCGATGAGTGCCAAAGGATGCTCAAACTACCGCACAACTGCACTCATCTCACATACTAGTAAAGTAATGCTCAAAGTTCTCCAGGCCTGTTTTCAGCAATATGTAAACCATGATGTTCCAGATGTTCAAGCTGGTAGGAAGAAAGGAAGAAGAACCAGAAATCAAATTGCCAACATCCACTGGATCATCAAAAAAGCAAGAGAGTTCCAGAAAAATATTTACTTCTGCTTTATTGACTATGCCAAAGCCTTTGACTGTGCAGACCACAAGAAACTGTGGAAAACTTTTAAAGAGATGGGAATACCAGACCACCTGACCTTCCTCTTGGGAAATCTGTATGCAGATCAGGAAGCAATAGCTAGAACTGGACATGGAACAATAGACTGGTTCCAAGTCGGCAAAGGAGTCTGTCAAGGCTGTATATTGTCACCTGCTTATTTAACTTATATGCAGAGTACATCATGAGAAACATTGGGCTGGATGAAACACAAGCTGGAATCAAGATTTCTGGAAAAATATCCATAACCTCAGACATGCAGATGACACTACTCTTATGGCAGAAAGTGAAGAACTAAGGAGCCTCTTTATGAAAGTGAAAGAGGAGAGTGAAAAAGTTGCTTTAGAGCTCAACATTCAGGAAACTAAGATCATGGCACCTGCTCCCATCGCTACATGGCAAATAGATGGGGAAACTGTGGAAACAGTGTCAGACTTTATTTTTGGGGGCTCCAAAATCACTGCAGATGGTGACTGCAGCCATGAAATTAAAAAACACTTCTTCTTGGAAGGAAAGTTATGATAAACCTAGACAGCATATTGAAAAGCAGAGACATTACTTTGTCAACAAAGGTCAGTCTACTCAAAGCTATGGTTTTTCCAGTAGTCATGTATGGATGTGAGAGTTGGACTATAAAGAAAGCTGCTGCTGCTGCTAAGTCATTTCAGTCATGTCCGACTCTGTGTGACCCCATAGACGGCAGCCCACCAGGCTCCCCGTCCCTGGGATTCTCCAGGCAAGAACACTGGAGTGGGTTGCCATTTCCTTCTCCAATGCATGAAAGTGAAAACTGAAAGTGAAGTCGCTCAGTCTTGTCCGACTTGTAGCGACCCCATGGACTGCAGCCTACCAGGCTCCTCTGTCCATGGGATTTTCCAGGCAAGAGTACTGGAGTGGAGCCCCAAGGAATTGATGGTTTTGAAATGTGGTGTTAGAGAAGACACTTGAGAGTCCCTTGGACTGCAAGGAGATCCAACCAGTCCATCCTAAAGGAGATCAGTCCTGAGTGTTCATTGGATGGAAGGATGTTGAAGCTGAAACTGCAATACTTAGGCCACCTGATGCGAAGAACTGACTCATTTGAAAAGACCCTGATGCTGGCAAAGATTGAGGGCAGGAAGAGAAGGGGATGACAGAGGATGAAATGGTTGGATGGCATCACCAACTCACTGGACATGAGTTTTGGTACACTCTGGGAGTTGGTGTGGAAAGGGAGGCCTGGTGTGCCGCAGTCCCTGGAGTTGCAAAGGGTCGGACATGACTAAGTGACTGAACTGAACTTTGTGTATATGAGCCAGAGTTGTTGGGAAATCAGTTTGTCTAATCTACTGGCTATATATCTTTGGGTTATTAACTTAAGTTTTCTGGTCCTTCTTTATCATCAGCAAAATATAGGTTACTATATCTACAAACAAGGTCTTAAGAAAATTTTATAGAGAGGTAAATCTGCTTATCAAGATACATAGTATAGGATATGACCAAGATATTTAACAAGTAAATGAATGTATGAATGACTCTGAAGCCTAAAGGTACATGAAAATAATAGTTTATGAAGATAATGCCTAGCTGTTCACATTTAGTAAATACACATTGAAAGAAAGGAAGAAATTGAGATGCCGAATAGAGAATAATTATTATCCTTTGCTCTATAAAACTGGTATGCTGCAGTTCATGGAGTCACAAAGAGTTGGACAGGATTGAGCAACTGAACTGAACTGATTTTATAAATCTGTGGAATAGTGATTTTTAAGCAGGAGATGAAAGAAAAGTCAATAGATTTCCTTTAATAAGTTAATCAATGCATCTGCATATTCTATGTGAAATGAAAGTTAAGACACTTTACTCAATGTGTACAAGATCTGTTGTGATATATGCCACCTTGCCCCATGTTGAAATTCCCTGCCCCACAGGAAACTGGATTATGTTGACAACAACGGTTGATCTCAATGTTAGGAAAATGTTAGTTACTCAGTCATTTCCGACTCTTTGAGAACCCATGGACTGTATCCAACCAGGCACCTCTGTCCATGAGATTCTCCAGGGAAGAATACTGAGGGAAGCCTTTTTTCCTCCAGGGAATATTTCCGACTCAGGGATTGAGCCTGGGTATCCACATTGCAGGCATATTCTTTACCATCTGAGCCACCTATGGAAAATATATTCTTCTTCTTTTATAATGAGACTTAAGCACATCATGGATAGAAATACACTATGGGGTTATTTCTTTGCATTGATTGCTGAGGAAGGCTTCCTTATCTCTTCTTGCTCTTCTTTGGAACTCTGCATTCAGATGCTTATATTTTTCCTTTTCTTCTTTGCTTTTTGCTTCTCTTCTTTTCACAGCTATTTGTAAGGCCTCCCCAGACAGCCATTTTGCTTTTTTGCATTTCTTTTCCATGGGGATGGGCTTGATCCCTGTCTCCTGTACAATGTCATGAACCTCAGTCCATAGTTCATCAGGCACTCTATCTATCAGATCTAGTCCCTTAGATCTATTTCTTACTTCCACTATAGAATCATAAGGAATTTGATTTAGGTCATCCCTGAATGGTCTAGTGGTTTTCCCTACTTTCTTCAATTTAAATCTCAATTTGGCAATAAGGAGTTCATGATCTGAGTTACAGTCAGCTGCTGGTCTTGTTTTTGCTGACTGTATAGAGCTTCTCCATCTTTGGCTGCAAAGAATATAATCAATCTGATTTCGGTGTTGACCATCTGGTGATGTCCATGTGTAGAGTCTTCTCTTGTGTTGTTGGAAGAGGATGTTTGCTATGACCAGTGCATTCTCTTGGCTAAAAAACTCTATTAGCCTTTGCCCTGCTTTATTCTGTATTCCAAGGCCAAATTTGCCAGTTACTCCAGGTGTTTCTTGACTTCCTACTTTTGCATTCCAGTTGCCTACAATGAAAAGGAAAGTTATGACCAACCTGGATAGTATATTAAAAAGCAGAGACATTACTTTGCCAACAAAGGTCTGTCTAGTCAAGGCTATGGCTTTTCCAGTATTCATGTATGGATGTGAGAGTTGGACTGTGAAGAAAGCTGAGCGCTGAAGAATTCATGCTTTTGAACTGTGATGTTGGAGAAGACTTTTGTGAGTCCCTTGGACTTCATGGCGATCTAATCAGTCCATCCTAAAGGATACCAGTACTGGGTGTTCATTGGAAGGACTGATGCCGAGGCTGAAACGCCAATACTTTGGCCACCTCATATGAAGAGTTGACTCATTGGAAAAGACTCTGATGTTGGGAGGAATTGGGGGCAGGAGGAGAAGGGGACAATGGAGGATGAGATGGCTGGATGGCATCACCGACTCAATGGATGTGAGTTTGAGTGAACTCCGGGAGTTGGTGATGAACAGGGAGGCCTGGCATGCTGCAATTCATGGGATCGCAGTCAGACACGACTGAACGACTGAACTGAACTGAACTGATGGGGTTATTTTGATGAAATTTAATGATGGTTAAATTTTCTCTTTGGTCATAAATGGTATGTGAAAACAGTTCATTACCTACATGAATTTTCGTTTTTCCCTGGCTATCATCATCACACTTTTCACAATTACTTAAATGTTCTATACAATTTACCATTTACAAACAAGCACATCTTTCATATTCTGTCATCCAAATTATTTAACTATTTGTACTATTTACACTGTGGCTAAAAGGTGAACTAGATTGCCACCTTAAGTGAACTGGTTAAACAGATCCTTACTCATTGCTAATTTTTTTTTTTTTTAACAGTAGAAGAGTTCTCCACAAAAGGTAAAATTAAGAAATGTGTTTTGCTGTGTGTAAATTCACCTAAACTCAATGAGAAGTATGTACTTTTTTCTTTACCAACAAATATATGGCCTTAAGAATAGCATTAGCATCAAATTACAATAACAAGAGTAAGGAATATAAAGAGACTTTTATGTACAGATGGTGCCTTGCTATTTATCACTGAGCCACAAACAATTATCCTAGAAATATTGAGATTAATAGACCAATTTGCTAAAAGAGCTAAATGTGAGAGGCATTGGGATAAATCTGAGCTATTTTCCATATCAAAAGTTTTATCTAGGGCAATTGCATTTTCCACAGCATTATAGCCAATCCACCAATGCCAGAATTTTTTTAATGCAATATTAGAATGCTTTATTTATGGGAATGAGATTATTCTGGAATTGTGGGATTATATACAGATAAACACAGAAAGTGGCACTAAGGGATGTCAATTACTTGCAACACTTTTATAAGTTCAGGTTTTTTACATCTTAACTCTTTTTTCTCTTTATACCTCAAAGCCTAAAACAACCCAAATGTTTTGGTAGTAGTTTCCATTTAATGAATATTCATGATTAGTGAAAATTTGAGAGGGTTTGGATTTTTACTCTTCTGATAAATGGAGGGTTTGATGCAGCTTCCTTAAGTCAGCACACAGTAAACAAAGCCAGGCAAAGAAGTTTTGTGTCAAGAGTATAGGTGACAAAATACAAGGTACAGTTAGACAACAGAGAAACAGGAGACCAAGTTCAGGAAACATAGATGCAAATCCCAGGTCCTTCACTGGTTGTGTGATTCTGCACAAGTCAATCACTGCCCCTGACTCTTTTCTTTGAGATGGGATTTAAGATCCTGTAAACAAATGGGACCATATATGAACTTAATAAACAATAAAGCATGAAAAACATGATATAAATGTCAGCTTTGGTTGTGCTCTGCAAATTAGTGAATTATGCTATCTCACTCAAAAATAATTGTTAAACATGTTTTCCCCAAACACCTTAGTGAAAGTGAAGTCGCTCAGTCATGTCCTACTCTTTGCAACCCCGTGGACCGTAGCCTACCAGGCTCCTCCGTCCATGGGATTCTCCAGGCAAGAATACTGGAGTGGGTTGCCATTTCCTTCTCCAGGGGATCTTCCTGACCCAGGGATTGAACCTGGGTCTCCCGTATTGCGAGCAGACACTTTAACCTCTGAGCCACCAGGGAAGCCCTGGATGGTAAATTTCAGTAGGAAGAACTTCCATGTTAGAAGTCAGAATACTCTTAATCTTGCTGGAAAAAAAAAAGCATTTTCAAGTTGTATTTATTTGACTACTTGTTAATAAGTTTCATTCTTCTTTAAACACACAAAGAAGATAAAGCAGAGCAAATAGTTCTTAATTTGAAAGCTATAGTTTTGCTTTTCACATAATGTACAATGTAGCAATATTACAGTTGGAACAAATTAGTGGAAGTAGAGATGAAATAAAATTGAAATCATTAAACTAAATGTTACCTTATGTAACTTCAGTTCAGTTCAGCCTCTCAGTCGTGTCCGACTCTTTATGACCCCATGAACTGCAGCACGCCAGGCCTCCCTGTCCATCACCAACTCCCGGAGTTCACTCAAACTCATGTACATCAAGTCGGTGATGCCATCCAGCCATCTCATCCTCTGTCGTCCCTTTCGCCTCCTGCCCCCAATCCCTCCCAGCATCAAAGTTTTTTCCAATGAGTCAACTCTTCACATGAGGTGGCCAAAGTATTGGCATTTCAGCCTCAGCATCAGTCCTTCCAATGAACACCCAGTACTGGTATCCTTTAGGATGGACTGGTTGGATCTCCATGAAGTCCAAGGGACTCTCAAGAGTCTTCTCCAACATCACAGTTCAAAAGCATCAATTCTTCAGCGCTCAGCTTTCTTCACAGTCCAACTCTCATATCCATACATGACCACTGGAAAAACCATAGCCTTGACTAGATTGACCTTTGTTGGCAAAGTAATGTCTCTGCTTTTGAATATGCTATCTAGGTTGGTCATAACTTTCCTTCCAAGGAGTAAGCGTCTTTTAATTTCATGGCTCCAATCACCATCTGCCATGATTTTGGAGCCCAAGAAAATAAAGTCTGACACTGTTTCCCCATCTATTTCCCATTAAGTGATGGGACCAGATGCCATGATCTTCATTTTCTGAATGTTGAGCTTTAAGCCAGCTTTTTTACTCTCCTCTTACACTTTCATCAAGAGGCTCTTCAGTTCCTCTTCACTTTCTGCCATAAGGGTGGTGTCATCTGCATATCTGAGGTTATTGATATTTCTCCCGGCAATCTTGATTCCAGCTTGTGCTTCTTCTAGCCCAGCGTTTCTCATGATGTACTCTGCATATCCGTTAAATAAGCAGGGTGACAATATACAGCCTTGACATACTCGTTTTCCTATTTGGAACCAGTCTATTGTTCCATGTCCAGTTCTAGCTGCTGCTTCCTGACCTGCATACAGGTTTCTCACGAAACAGGTCAGGTGGTCTGATATTCCATCTCTTTCAGAATTTTCCACAGTTTCTTGTGATCCACACTGTCAAAGGCTTTGGCATAGTCAATAAAGCAGAAATAGATGTTTTTCTGGAACTCTCTTGCTTTTTCGATGATCCAACAGATGTTGGCAATTTGATCTCTGGTTTCTCTGCCTTTTCTAAAACTAGCTTGAACATCTGGAAGTTCACGGCTCACATATTGCTGAAGCCCGGCTTGGAGAATTTTGAGCATTACTTTACTAGCATGTGAGAGGAGTGCAATTGTGTAACTTAGGCTACCTATTTAAATGACAACCAGTTTTAACTTTTTGATTATCCATAGCTCAACAAACATTCATAAATAAGTAACAGCATACAAAAACACAGAATTATATTTTCTTCTTCAGCTTTATGTAAACTAAGGATGATAATAAGAAGCATATTTCTTCATGTCTATATATTCATCTGATCAGATAAATTCCTCTTACTCTGTTAGTATCTGTCCTTGAAAAAAAATTGAACTAAACTGGAATCCTCAAGAAGAAAAGAAAATAAAGGAATATTTACTTCATTGGTCTATAGCCAAGGAAGAAACTATAAGATGAGTATTATGTTTTTTTCTTCATTTCAATCTGATACTTCTATAAAGTGCAATAAATACATTATCAGTAAAATTACATTTTTAAAAGAAGTACCAAAAAAAAAAAAAACAAACCCACCAAATGTTGTTGTTTTGTTGTTGCCATGATTAGATTCAAAGATACACTATTAATCTGCCAAATATCAATGCAAATTTCTGAAATATTTAATCTTCAATTTCTGTACCTATATCCTCACTGACAGTAACAAACAGATTGGGGACAGTTATCAGATTATCAGTTGAGTAGTTAACTGTTTCTTCTAGAAAGGGCTAGACGGCAAATGTTTTGGCTTTGTGTGCCACATGGTCTCTGTCATGAACATTTAACACCATTGCCATATATAGCATGGAAACAGCAATTGAAAAAGCATAAACAAATGGTCATAGCTGTTTATTGCAATAAAAGTTTATTTATAAAAACAAACACTGTCTATACTTGGCCCACAGGCTGTAGGCTGCTGATAACCTGTTCTAAGTTATGACATTTGATATATGTATCGATGTAATACATGAGGGAAATCCTAAAACATTGGCATGACAGGTTATGGAAATTCCAATGATAGTTGAGAACTTCTCTGAGAATAAATGGAATGAGGTGATGAAAAGAAATGGATAACTGAAGGAACCTAGGCCTCATTTAGGACAAAACAAATTGAAAGCTGAAGAAAAAATCAGTTGTCACATAGAGAAAGGAGAGAATATTCTTCATGACTGGATGTAGGTGGGATAAGTCTGTACCACATGATGGTTTAGAACTAGGGCTCCAAAGCCAATCAGTTCTGCGTGCCAATCTTGGTTTCGGTGTCTGTTAACCTATTTAAAAAATGAACAATTGCCTTAGGAAAGTTTCTCATCCTACTTTTTCTCATGGTAAGATGGAAAAATATACTACTAAAAGGGCTATTGATATAATTCACTGAAATATTTGCATGCCCTTTATCATTCTTCTTGACATAGTACATGTTCAAAAAATGTTTAGTGTAATTCTTTCCTATAAGAGATGAAGTTATATTTTTCCCAGAAAACTATTGTTCTGTAACTAAGGTGATATTTTAGAATCTAAAGCTATTTGTAAACAAATAAATTTTATAGAGAAGTAGCATCCTCTTGTTAATCATGAGACTTGATTATATCTCAAGATAGTTCCATTATCTTCTGACTTTGACCAATTTTTCTTCAGTCTCTTCATTTTTAAAATAAGATTATCAGTTCAGTTCAGTCACTCAGTCATATCCAACTTTTTTCCACCCCATGGACTGCAGCATGCCAAGCATCACTGTCCATTACTAATAACCAGAGCCTGCTCAAACTAATTCTGCCGAGTCAGTGATGCCATCCAAAATCTCGTCCTCTGTTATCCACTTCTCCTTCTGCCTTCAATCTTTCCCAGCATCAGAATCTTTTCCAAAGAGTCAGTTCTTTGCATCAAGTGGCCAAAGGACTGGAGCTTCAGCTTCAGCATCAGTCCTTCCAATGAATATTCAAGACTGATTTCTTTTAGGATTAACTGCTTTGTTCTCCGTGCAATACAAAGGACTCTAAAGAGTCTTCTCCAACACCAGAGTTCAAAAGCATTAATCCCTCAGCATTCAGCTTTCTTTATACTCCAACTCTCACATCCATATTGACTACTGGAAAAACCATAGCCTTGACTAGATGGACCTTTGTTGGCAAAGTAATGTTCTTTTTTTTAATGTGCTATCTAGGTTGGTCATAGTTTTGCTGCCAAGGAGCAAGTGTCTTTTAATTACATGACTGCAATCACCTCACCATATGCAGTGATTTTGGCAGCCAAGAAAACAGTCTGTGACAGTTTCCATTGTTTCCCCATCATTTTGCATGAAGTGATGGAAGCAGACGCCATAATCTTAGTATTTTTGAATATTGAGTTTTAAGCCAACTTTTTCACTCTCCTCCTTCACTTTCCTCAAGAGGCTCTTCAGTTCCTCTTCACTTTCTGCCATAAGGGTGGTGTCATCTGCATATCTGAGATTATTGATATTTTCCCGGCAATCTTGATTCCAGCTTGTGCTTCATCCAGCTGGCATTTTGCATAATGTACTCTGCATATAAGTTAAATAAGCAGGGTGACAGTATACAACCTTGACATACTCCTTTCCCGGTTTGGAACCATTCTGTTGTTCCATGTCCAATTCTAACTGTTGCTTCTTGACTTGAATACAGATTTCTCAGGATGCAGGTAAGGTGGCCTGGTATTCCCATCTCTTGAATTTTCCAGTTTGATGTGATCTATCCTGTCCTAGGTTTTACCATAGTCAATAAAGCAGAAGTAAATGTTTTTCTGGAACTCTCTTGCTTTTTCAATGATCCAGTCGATGTTGCCATTTTGATCTTTTCCTCCTCTGCCTTTTCTAAATCCAGCTTGAACATCTGGAAGTTCATGGTTCACAGGCTGTTGAAGTCTAACTTGGAGAATTTTGAGCATTACTTTGCTAGTATGTGACATGAGTGCAATTGCGGTAGTTTGAACATTCTTTGGCATTGCCTTTCTTTGGGATTGAAACGAAAACTGACCTTTTCCAGTCTTGTGGCCACTGCTGAGTTTTCCAAATTTGCTGGCATATTGAGTGCAGCACTTTAACAGCATCATCTTTTATGACTTGAAATAGCTCAGCTGGAATTCTATCACCTCCACTAGTTTTGTTCGTAGTGAAGCTTCCTAAGGCCCACTTGACTTTGCATTCCAGGATGTCTGGCTCTAGGTGGGTGATCACACCATTGTGGTTATCTGGGTCATTAAGACCTTTTTTGTATAGTTCTGTGTATTCTTGCCACCTTTAAAAAAAAAAAAAAACTTCTCCTCCAGTTAGATCCAGACCATTTTTGTCCTTTTATTGTACCCCTCTTTGCATGAAATGTTCCCTTGGTATCTCTAATTTTCTTGAAGAGATCTCTAGTCTTTCCCATTTTATTGTTTTCCTCTCTTTGCATTGATCATTTAGGAAGGCTTTTTTTTTTTTTTTTAATATCTCCATGCTGTTTTGGGGACTCTGCATTCAGATGGGTATATGTTTCCTTTTCTCCTTTGCCTTTAGCTTCTCTTCTTTTCTCAGCTATTTGTCAGGATAGTTTCCACTATCATGTGGCTTTCATCAATTTTTCTTCAGTCTCTTCATTTTTAAAATAAAACTATAACCTCAGCCAAATATTTCTTTCTCTCACAATGTAGAAGTTTTATGCAGTGGAAGGAAGTCTGGTTTAAGATGCACCATTAAGGTTCTAGTACTTCCTGTGCCATTGACCAGCTATGCAGTCAAAAATGAGTTTCCTAAAAGCTGTAGGCATCTTTTTCTAATAAATGAAAATGAAGCTTTGAACTGGTCAACTAAAAAAAAAAACATAAAAAAAGAAACCATCTTGCATCAATTAAGTTCAGTTGTTCAGTCATGTCTGACTCTTTGCAACCCCATGGACTGTAGCATGCCAGGCTTCCCTGTCCATCAACAACTCCCAGAGCTTACTCAAACTCATGTCCATCCAATTGGTGATACCATTCATCATCTCATCTTCCATCATCTCCTTCTCTTCCTGCCTTCAATCTTTCCCAGCATCAGGGTCTTTTCCAATGAGACAGTTCACATCAGATGGCCAGAGGATTGGAGTTTTAGCTTCAGCATCAGTCCTTCCAATGAATATTCAGGACTGATTTCCTTTAAGATTGACTGGTTTGATATCCTTGCAGTCCAAGGAACTCTCAAGAGTCTTCTCCATAACCACAGTTTGAAAGCATCAGTTCTTTGGCACTTGGCTTTCTTTATGGGCCAGCTCACATCCATACATAGCTACTGGAAAAACCATAGATTTGAGTAGATGGATTTTTGTTGGCAAAGTAATGTCTCTGCCTTTTAATATGCCACTAGGTTCCATATTCCAGGCATCTCTTTCTAATAAATTGAAATTTTTCTATTTCTAAACTTTTTCTAATAAATGGAACAAGTTCCAGTCATCTTTTTCTAATAAATGAAAATGAAGCTTTGAAATGGTCATCTAAGATACATAATAAAAAGAGACTTACATCACATTTATCATTTCCTGGTAATTCTCTGTATGAATATTGACTGTGACCCTTTAAACTGTGGCATTCTCTTTGTCAAATATTAACAGAATGCATAATTTCCTATTTTGCAGTTTAGAAGATCATACTTTAAAAGATCTATATTATTAGAAAAAAGAAATTGTGCTTATATATATATATATCTAAGGTTTTATTCCAAGTAGTAAAAACTCAACTACTTAAGACATGCAGATAGAATAACAAACAGAGCAATTATTGATATCTAGTGAAAAAGAGCAACAGTCTAGAAGATCAATAGGTGAGGTAGCATTTCACAGTAACAGCACAAAGAGAAGAGTTTTCTAGTCAGAAGCTGTAAAATGAGTGACCTTGGAAGGAAAACCAGAAAATTCTTGATCTTCTAATACTTTCTCTTGCCAAGGTAGAATGTGATAGATGGATAGATAAATTTTTTGTCATGGCAAGTTGAAGGATGAATAATAAGAATTATTTCCCTAGGTCCTTAAGTTAGTTGAATTTTTTTAGAAATTAGGCAAGATATTGTTACCACTTTCAAAAGGCAATAATCAAAGGTATCTCATTGGTAACCTAACAAACCACAATCAGTTAGTATTTATCACCACAACCAAATACCAATTTATGGTATTCATTACCACAACCAAAAATCAACTCCGATCTCTGTCATTTAGTTATACTTTTGAACTTATTGACTATGTCGCTGCTTAAAAAACTACATAAACACTATAAATATGACAGTACTAATTATAGAAAGTAACCACAGATAAATATAAAGCTATTATGAAAATTACTCGTGATTATACCACCATCCTTAATTACAAAACCATTCTTAACACAAGAAAGAAATAAACTGATTTAGGTTTTAAAATACAGCTGTTTTTGTAAAAATATAAGAATACCAATAAAAATATAATATTTTTGAAATTTAATTATTTTACTTGATATCAGATTTTCTCATATTCTTAGCTATGTTTTAAGACTATCTGCATATTACCTCATTAGATGACTTGATGAAATGAATATAGCTAGTCACTTAATAATATATGTTATGTTGCTTTCAAATTTTACTATTCTAAATAATAGTGTATTTGTACATATCATTATTTTTTCAAGATAATTCTTAGAATTGAAATTACTATTTCAAAGCCAATGAATATTACTAAGGATTTTTATTTGAGTATTGCTTAACTTACCTTAAGAACAATTGCACTTATAATATTTTCTTGAAATAAAGTATTGTTATTCACTCCAACTAGTAGCTTAACTGTGTACACATATCTTTATACTTCTAATAATATAAAACATTTCAGTATTTTAAATATTTTCCTATTTTGTAGCCTAGTTTATAGTTTTTTATTATTTAGTCTTTCCCATATGCTTATATTTTTATAGCTGAAGTTACTCTAGAACATAAAAATACATTTTTATATTAATAATAATTATAAAATGCATTCTTTCACAGTAAAATTAAACTTAACCATACTCTAAGACGATATACTAATCCACTCATTCTATTTTCAGTGTTTAACACTGTTCTAAAGATTACTTGGTTTAGAAGGTTATCAGTAAATATTTGCTTATGGATTTGTCTATATTAGACTTTTCCCTGATTATTGATCATAATTTTCTACTTCTCTGCTTGCCTAATAATTTTCAATTATATGCTGTAAGCTTTGAATTTTATACTGCTAGATTCTGGATTGTACTGTTTCTTTAGCTAGTATTGTATACTTTGTTCCCATATGCAATTTAGTTACAGGCATACCTCATTTATCGTGCTTTGTTTTATTGCACTTCACAGATAAATTTGAGTTTACAAATCAAAGATCTGTAGCAACCTTGCATTGTCAGATGATGCCCAATACTTTTTTTAAAAATAAAGTATTTTTAAATTAAGCTATGAATACTTTTTCTTAGAAATAATGCTATTGCAGACTTAACAGACTTCTCGCTCAGTTGTGTCTGACTCTTTGTGACCCATGGACTGTAGCCCACCAGGCTCCTCCATCCATGGAATTTTCTAGGCAAGATTACTAGAGTGGGTTGCCATTTCCTTCTCCAGGGGATCTTCCTGATCCAGGGATTGAACCCAGGTCTCCCACACTGCAAGCAGACGCTTTACCCTCTGAGCCACTGGGGAATCCCTAACAGACTTCAGTTCAGTTCAGTTGCTCAATCGTGTCCGACTCTTTGAGACCCCATGAATCGCAGCATGCCAGGCCTCCCTGTCCATCACCAACTCCCGTAGATCACTCAGACTCACATCCATTGAGTCAGTGATGCCATCCAGCCATCTCATCCTCTGTCGTCCCCTTCTCCTCCTGCTCCCAATCCCTCCCAGCATCAGAATCTTCCAATGAGTCAACTTTTCACATGAGGTGGCCAAAGTATTGGAGTTTCAGCTTTAGCATCATTCCTTCCAAAGAAATCCCAGGGCTGATCTCCTTCAGAATGGACTGGTTGGATCTCCTTGCAGTCCAAGGGACTCTCAAGAGTCTTCAACACCACAGTTCAGAAGCATCAATTCTTCGGCACTCAGCCTTCTTCACAGTCCAATTGTCACATCCATACATGACCACAGGAAAACCATAGCCTTGACTAGGCAGACTTCAGTATAGTGTAAATATAACTATTATATGCACTGGGAAGTCAGTAAGTCCTTGTGACTCACTTTATTAGATGGTCTGCAACCAACTCCCCAATATCTCTGAGGTACGCTTGTATTGGGACTCAGATCCTTTTAAGTTTTGTGTTTCTATTTGGTTAAGGTAAACCCAGACCACTCTTCAGTCAAGTGATAATTTATCTCCTTATGTAAGGTGATATTTTGAGAATTTTGTCAGATATCCTGTATATTATATGGTCTTTCAACTCTGATTCGAGGAAACAAAAATTATACCTATCCCTGTATGAACTCAAGCAATTATTTGGTCTATTATGTTCTGGGGATTTTTTTCTTTTTCTTCCCTTTTGTCTAGTCACTTCTTGGTTATGCATAATTAACAGTTTAAAACTTAAGGGGAAAATTCTTCAGGTCTCTAATGCAGTCTCACATTGTCAATTCTCCCTCTAGTTCTTCTGTCTTTTACTCTAACTGTGCAAATGTGTATATATGGCTCCCTTTACTCTAGTAGTCTGTCCCACAAATTATGGGCAACTTAGTTTATCCAAACTATGATCTCTTTTTTTTTTTCTCCATCCACTGAGACTTCTGAGGTTAGTTTGACTTGCTGCTGTCTCTGTTTTTGCTGGGAAACAACCTCCAGAACCTAAGATGTTGAGTTGCAGAGTTTATTTCATTTGTTTTTCTTGTCTCAGGGAAATAGCAGTTATCCAATAACTAAACCATTGTTTCATACAGCTTTCTAGATTCTAACTGTTTAAAATGGGAGGGTAATTTCAATTTCTGATAATTATCATGATGTGACGTGAAAGTCTATATACTTTCTACTTTACACTCTGTCTATATATACATACACATATGCTGTGCTTAGTTGTTCAGTTGTGTCTGAATCTTTGCGACTGCACAGACTGTAGCCCGCCAGGCTCTTCTGTCCATGGGAATTCTCCAAGCAAGAATACTGGAGTGGGTTGCCAAGCCTTCCTCCAGGGGACCTTCCCAACCCAGGGATGGAACCCAGATCTTCTGCATTGCAGGCAGATTCTTGACCATCTGAGCCACCAGGGATGCTCAAGGATACTTGAGTGGATGGCTTATTCTCTCTCCAGGGGAACCTCCCAACTCAGGAATCGAACTGGAGTCTGGGTTTAATCCCTGGGTCAGCAAGATCCCCTGGAGAAGGGAATGGCTACCCATTCCAGTATTCTTGTCTGAGAATCCCATGACAGAGAAGCCTGACAGCCTACAATCCATAGGGTTGCAACAAGACTAAGTGACTAAACATGCATGTACACATACATATATAATACTTTATATATATATATATATATATATATATATATATATATATATATATTATCTATTTACTTTCATAATTCCACTGAGGGCTTATAAAATATCATGTGGCACTAAACTTGTCTCCAAGAATTATGGTTGTGTTTATAGTCTGATTTTGATTCTTTGTTTTGGTCTACTTATGTAATCCTATAACATATCAATTGTACAGCAACAACATCAATCTTTATTAAAATGAAGCAGGATTTTTTGCTAATTTATCTTCTTATACGGTTTGATTTTTAGCAGAGGTAAATCTAGAGAGTCATTGCTATCTGCTAAAATGAATATAGATTTGGTTGATAGAATCCTATAGGCCACTTACTAACTGGGATCTTCAGAAATCTGCATAGCTCCTCTGAGTCTCAGTTTCCTCTACTACAAAGTGAAAGTGAAATACAAATACTCATTTTGAAATATTCAACTTGAAATCATGAATGTATTACATGAACTATAGTGTCTGGCATATAAATGACATGAAAATACATGAGATATAAAATGTATGTGCTATAGAAAAGGATAGGAAAAAATAACTTTATATAATTTCTTTGAAAAAGAGAAAATAACAGAATTTATGTGTGAGAGGCCACTAATTATAAGTCCCTTCTTTGAGAATTTACTTGACCTTTATAAACATCAGTTTTCTCATTTTTACAATGCAATGGTTTAAGTTGATAATTTTGAAAGTTATAAAAGTAAAATTATATGATTTAGGTCTGTTTAAGCATTGCCCAGGTGTAGGTTTTTGTGATCACAAAAAGTCTATAGCATCATCATATCTTTTATTTTAATGAAAGTAACTTATTTTCATTCTGGGTTTTAACTTATAAAAAATTCTATTATTCAAATATTTTTTAATCTCATAAATCATCTGTAAGGTATTTTTTTTGTGCTTACTTATCTCTATAATTTCCCTGAGGGAGAGGTGCCCTTATTAGGGCGTTCTTCAATAAATGTCCCAAAATATTCCCAGCATGGAAGCAAAGAGATCCTAGAGATAGGGTCTCTAACAATTCAAACAGAAATTAGTGAGGATGTGTAAATTCATCTGAAATTTTTTCCCCCTTCCCCTCCTCCAACCCCTCCCCCACTCACAGCACTTAACCAAAGGAAACTGTAAAGTCAAATGGAAGGTAGGGAAAAACTATTAAAAATAAAGACCACTTATATTTTCATTAATTCAAAATGTGAACACTATTTATGGATTGTGTATTGTTTTTTGATGATGTCTGTATGCTCTTAAGATCATAAAAGCTGACAATGAAACTGTCCACATTAAAGAAGAAGAAGAAAAAAATCCTTTTATTTCAATGCTCTTCACCCTTCTGCAATTGCTTTGTCACTCAGGAGACTGTGCCCTTTCTTTCCTCACTGCTTCTATCTAACATATGCATGCCTTGTGTTCACTTTACTCTCCACTGGCCTGGCCAAGCACGAGATGAAGATACTAATTTTAGGAGCAGGCAGAGGGAGGAGTGGGCCAGGTCTTGCCTGTAGAGACTGGAGCAATCTGAGAGTCAGTTACTAAAGTCAAACTTAAACCAAATAAACCTGGGCATCATTTCAAAAATGCAAGAGAAGACTGATTTCTAGGTCCAAGGTGATATGTTAACAACTCAGGATAACAAGCGCTTTTAGTTATTTTAAATAAATTCATTTTTAATAAAATATTATACATTATTTTATTTCATCTGATTTAATTCCAGTAAAAATGTTATACCACTGCTTTTACAGGAGGAAATATATAATTATTTGTGATTTCATCCTTTTCCATGTCTACAGAGGACAAAATGAATTGGAAATGTTTGGAAATGTGAAAGGATCTATTATTTTCACCTGTCATCCCCATTATCTGGAATATATGTTAACAGAATTAAATCATACTGAATCTTACAATCATTAATAAAAAGGGGAAATAGTGACAAAGAGAAACAATATAGCTGAGAAATATACAGCAGATATGAATGGATATTTCTTGAAAGAGGATTTATGAATG
This sequence comes from Bos indicus x Bos taurus, assembly GCF_003369695.1. Lineage (NCBI taxonomy): Eukaryota > Metazoa > Chordata > Mammalia > Artiodactyla > Bovidae > Bos > Bos indicus x Bos taurus. The sequence continues at coordinate 33,752,359 of NC_040086.1, forward strand.
GCCAATAAGCTGTGAAGAAAGCTGAGCGCCAAAGAATTGATCCTTTTGAACTGTGGTGCTGGAGAAGACTCTTGAGAGTCACTTGGACTGCAAGGAGATCCAACCAGTCCATCCTAAAGGAGACCAGTCCTGGGTGTTCATTGGAAGGACTGATGCTGAAGCTGAAATTCAAATACTTTGGCCACCTCATGTGAAGAGTTGACTCATTGGAAGACTCTGATCCTGGGAGGGATTGGGGACAGAAGGAGAAGGGGACGACAGAGGATGAGTTGGCTGGATGGCATCACTGACTCAATGCACATGAGTTTGGGTGAATTCTGGGAGTTGGTGATGGACAGGGAGGCCTGGCGTGCTGCGACTCATGGGGTCACAAAGAGTTGGACACGACTGAGCAACTGAACTGAACTGAACTGAATAAGCATATAAAAACAATATTATTAGTCTTTATAAAAATGAAAATCAAAACCACAATAGATACCACTTCATATCCACTGGGACGTCCATACTACTACTACTACTACTAAAGACAAAGGGATCACAACCACTGGTGAGGATATGGAGCAATTTGTATCTTTTATACACTGTTGGTGGCTGCTTCCTAACAACAGCACTGACTTTCCCTTTCTTAGGGCATTTATTCTTAATTGCAGAATTTTTCTGTCCTTTTGCAATACAAATCATCTACCAGCCCTGGCCAGTTTTAGAACTCAGGAATATCTTTCTCAAGGAGGTGGAAGCCATTCCTGTGAAATATAGAAATCTAAGAAGATAGTTGTCCCTATCTCCCAGTCTTTGTGGGGCAATAAGAGTCTTAGTTTCATAAGAAGCAGTCATGAAACATTAATAGCTAAATCACATTGACCGTCTTCCTCCACAGTGTCCTCTAATACTTTTCCAAATATGTATATTTGGAAATATGTTATATATATATATATATATATATATATCCAAATATGTATATTTGTCTTTTGTTAAATCATCATCTTTTGTTTCAGTAAAATTGAGTTGAATAGCTCCTCTTTTGCAGTAATCTTGATTAAAATCTTCCTTGCCTGTTTAACTGCATCAGGTGCAATTTTTATTTAACATGTTTATACATGAGAAATAAGGCTTCCCTGGTGGCTCAGTTGGTAAATGGAAAAGGGAATGGCTACCCACTCCAGTATTCTTACCTGGAGAATCCCATAAACAGATGAGCCCGGCAGATTACAGTCCATGGGGTTGCAAAGAGTCGAACATGACTGAGCAACTAAGCACTTTTTATAAAAGAAATAGAAAGATACATGTACATGAATATTTACACATGAATGTTCACAACAGTTTTGTTTATAGTAGCCAAAACATTGAATCAATCAAAATTTCTATCAATTGATGAGTAGATATGTAATATCCATACATATATTATATGTAATATAATCACACAATGAAATTTTATTTGCCAATTAAAAAAAATAAAAGAACAACTGTATGCCATGATATGGCTGATCCTGAAAAGTGAAAGAAATCAGTTACAAAAGATAAAATATTATATGATTCAATTTATATGAAGTGTCTAGAATAGGCAGTGTCCAGACAGAGAAAGTAGATTATTGATTGTTTAAAGTTGGAGAGTTGAGAGGCAATGGAGAAGTGACAGCTAAAGGGCACAAGTTTTCTCTTAAGGGGAATAAAAATATTCCAAAATTGGATTATGGTTGCACAATCTTGTGAATATATTACACACGTACACACATTGATTCATGCGCTTTGAATTTGTGAATTATATGAACATTTTTAAAAGTTCTTTCCAATAACAACACTATCTGTACCTTAAACTGATTTATTTTTCTTTATTATTAATATCTTATATATGATGTTCGTACATCCTTATTTGTTTATTGTCTATCTTTTCACAGGATTGGAAATTCAGCAAGGGTTTTGTTTAACATTTATAAGTCAAGATTTTCTGGAACACAGTAGAGTAGTTATGTTAGCCTGGGATAAAAAAAAAAGCACAGGCAGAGGCAAAGTTTTGTGTGTGATAGTTTATTTATTCCAGGGAATATTCCTATGGACCAGAAGTGGGGAAAAAAGGAAATGAAACTATGAAGGAGAAAGGTCAACAGAAAAATGAGCCCTAAAGCTGTTCTCCACTCTGAAAAATGGTACTCAATGCACCTGGGACCTTCTAGGGAAATTTACATATGGATTCTCACAACTGCCCACAAAAAGAACAAAACAGGGAAATATTTATAAATATCAGCTCTTACCTCCCATTGAGTAAGGGTTGTCCTATTAGGGTATTCAGTGCCTTAAGCTTTCAATGAGCATTTGTATTGATAAGTACAAAGTAGATTCATACAGGTTTCCCTGCCATAGAGTTAAAAAAATCCAGGACAAGAAAATAAGAAAGAATGATTTTAAAATGTGGCAATGTGCTTTTAGTTTACATCTGCATCAATCTGCTTGTCTCAGCAATTGCTGGAGTAAAGATTAGGTAGAAAGGATGTGAGAATGTGAAGTAGGTGAAAACAATACCAATCAAACTTGATGGGATACCCTAGTCCCACTGACTCCATTTCAAAGAATATGGTCAATTAGACTAGAAGAATCTAAAATATTCACTAGGGTATTATATAGTATTTGCCTCATTCCTCTATTCCAAGAACTGATGTTCTTTGTTCTTCCTTTTCCTGACTATAAAGTGAAAGTGAAGTTGCTCAGTCGTGTCCGACTCTTTGCGACCCCATGGACTGTAGCCTACCAGGTTCCACCGTCCATGGGATTTTCCAGGCAAGAATACTGGACTGGGTTGCCATTTCCTTCTCCAGAAGATTTTCCCGACCCAGGGACTGAACCTGGGTCTCCCACATTGTAAGCATTATAGGCAGATGCTTTACCATCTGAGCCAGCAGGGAAGTCCTGACTTTATAACATACAGGTATTTCACACCTCATCTTCAGATTCTTTCTTAAGATTTCCTTTTCTGACCATTTGTTCACATAAATTAATCTCCTTCAAATTTCTTAACACTCTTTAAAAGGGCACCCACAAAACTTACAGAGCAAAGTCAAACTAATGTTTAGTTATACCCTGAGAGGTTTCACTCATTCTGCTAATGTTGACTAATAAATCAGACAAAACTGATAACTTTTGACTGATAGAAACATTTTTTCTATATGTATCAAAACACTTAAGACTGTAATCAAAACTCTATTGAATCTATACTGAATATTGAGAATGCAAGTGAAATATTTCATCTTAGCTTAACAAATGATTATAATATATAAAATATAAAATGATTGTATTTTCTATTCCTTAATTCAGAAGTCTGCATGTTTGTAGAAGCCTAAGTAGGAATGGGGGTCTTCATTAGCATCTTTGTCTGTTACTAAAGTATTTCTGGGATCATGGGCTTAAGTGACCCACCAAGATCATATGGATCTTGCCTGTTCAGAGAAGTCTTGGTTGTCCTTGTCCTTGAAACTGAGAAATTGCATCAGTAACATTTCAATCAATAACCTTCCATTCTAAATATTGTTTCATCTGGACCTAATATTTCCAGTAGATTTTACTCTCTACATGACCTAGACATGTGTCAACATTTGCTTTATAGACACTATAGAATCTTTCCAGAAAAATTTTCAAAAGCAAGACTGATTATAGTCTTCCACACCTTTCATCTTTGGTAGGGCTGTAGGTGGTTAAACCTGGATCCTGAAAACTATTCTTTGATTACACAGATTGATGTGATGTTCTCTTTAAACTGACTGAATCCAGCAGTTAATACTCTAATGCAATTTTTCTACTCCCACACAAAAGTGCATACACACACAATACTATGATAATAAATAGGCACATGCCTATTTTCGCTGTAAGTGATGAAAACCTGAACCACATATTTAGGATTCATCTGCCGTGTTCTTGAAAATTACTTCCTTCCTTATGGTTATATAACACTGGAAAGTATATTTGGTAAGTTTTCAAAGTTATTTAAATTGTAGGTATATTTTCCCCTCCTAAATAACACATATTCTTTCACTATTATCTGTGATACATTGAGAGTCCATGCAGTTTTGGAACAGAAAACTCCTTAAACCACCATTGCGTGTGTGCTCAGTTATGTCCTGTTCTGTTGCCCCAAGGACTGCTGCCCACCAAGCTCTTCTGTACAAGGGATTTTCTCTGTGAGAGTACTGGAGTGGTCTGCTATTTCCTCCTCCAGGGGATCTTCCCAACCCAAGGACAGAACCTGTGTCTCCTGCATCTCTTGCATTGTCAGGTTGATTCTTTGCCATTGAGTAACCTGGGAACCCACTATGTTAATGGATTTTCAAGGCACTTGCCATATAGTTGGAACATATTTAAAAATATAGTGGCTATATCATTTACCAAATATGTTTGACTTAATCTATTACATTGAAATTTACATAAGAAAGCATGCTTTAATCTCAACAACCTCTTTCTGGAGACTAATACTGGTTTTTATATGTTTCATATCAAATACTCATATTCAGTAGATCAAATTATTAATATGCTATAAGTTCTAGATTCAGAATTCATTTTGTAATGTCTGATATGAGAAACAGCAATATTGGCTATGATGTATCAAATTCATATAAACTCATCCACTAAGGTACAGGCTAATGAAGCAAAATATACATCATGGAGTACAGTTGAACAGTGAGAAAGGAGGGTACTGTGCTGTACCTAGGGTTTGGGAAGCTAATCACTTTCTTCCTGACAATTCCGGTAGACTGCAAGCAACTATCATCTCCCAATTTGGCCAAGAGCATATTAGTAAGACATTTGTTCCCATCCATTTTTCTCTTGTTAAGGAAATAAAATCCTTTCACATATTTTCCAGTCTTCATTTTTTTCTTTTTATCTTTTTGTGAGCTATTGGTTACATCATTATCACTTCATTCATACTGTAGTTTTTGCATAAATTGGCACCAGGCCTAATGGTTTGCTGCCATTCTATAGTTCTGGAATGAGGGGTATGTTTTAATCTCTTGGAACTGTAAGAAACACCAAGATTAATTATGTCATGTAGCCAAGCACCTACATTATATGATTTTCTGCTATAAGTCAACTATCTCAGCCAGTATCTGAATAAATAAGGAAGTCACTATCTTCCTATTATAAATATAGTTATTAATATTCCTTCAAGGATGATTGGTCCTTCAAAAGGCAATTGCCTCTGAATCACTCCAAGATGATTGAATAAAAACATCCCAATTAGAGTCAACAAATAGGTCCTTGACTTTTCCTCCTGTATGCTATGTGTGGCAGGTATCTTTATATCTTCCTGCATGTTCTTATACTCATAGGTTTTCATGCCCGGCTAGTATCAGTAAAACAACCATTGATGTCAGTGTTCCTGTAGCACCAAGTGATGTCTGTTCTGAGCTCATGTTTTATAGATTCACAGGAACAATCATTCCAGATTTCCTTCCTGCTCTGGAAGCCAATTTCAAGAACAATTAAGTATACACAATGCTATTTTTATGAAAATTTCAAGTGGAGTCAATCCAAAAATATCAGCCATTATAGAAAATACTTTTGAGGGGAAAAAAAAAAACAAAAAATGAAAAAACCTCCAATGAGTTATAAAATCCCTCTCCTAATTCTCTGGCAAACTCTAAGGCTGTATCAGTAATGGTTGCCTGAAATACTCATCTTGGAATGGCTGGTGTGAATGAATCAAGATAAGCATAATCAGAAATAGCATTGTCTTTCCAGGTGTATACAAGGTAGATGCTTCTTCTGGTCTCAACAGCATTTTTCTTTTTTTTTTTTTTTTCCACAGTCTAAATCATTCCCACTTTATTTTTTTTTTTTAATTTTTAAAATTAAAAAAATTTCAGGTATACACGTGCTCCCCATCCTGAACCCTCCTCCCTCCCCCCTCCCCATACCATCCCTCTGAGTCGTCCCAGCGCACCAGCCCCCAGCATCCAGCATCGTGCACTGAACCTGGACTGGCATCTCATTTCATACATGACATTTCACATGTTTCAATGCCATTCTCCCAAATCTTCCCACCCTCTCCCTCTCCCACAGAGTCCATGAGACTGTTCTATACATCAGTGTCTCTTTTGCTGTCTCGTATACAGGGTTATCGTTACCATCTTTCTAAATTCCATATATATGCGTTAGTATACTGTATTTATGTTTTTCCTTCTGGCTTACTTCACTCTGTATAATAGGCTCCAGTTTCATCCACCTCATTAGAACTGATTCAAATGTATTCTTTTTAATGGCTGAGTAATACTCCATTGTGTATATGTACCACAGCTTTCTTATCCATTCATCTGCTGATGGACATCTAGGTTGCTTCCATGTCCTGGCTATTATAAACAGTGCTGCGATGAACATTGGGGTACACGTGTCTCTTCTAAGTGTTCTACATAACTTGTTGATTATTGAATTTGGAAGGAAATAACACTAAACTGTACCCTTTGTTGTTACCCTTTCAGTGTCTAGGTACATTCCATCGATAAAGTGGACATATGTTCCCTGCCCCTTCCTTATCATTCATTAGGGTGTGCCTTGGGTCATGGGATTTATGTGACAATTACACCTTAGATTCCACTGGAAAAATTGGTTCTAAGTGTCCCCTTTCTAAGGTTTTGGTCCACTTTGAATGAAGGCATGTGTGCTTATTAACATTTTAGCCTACAAATCTGGAGCGTACAAACCAGTTTACACAGAATCAGTTTTAAGATCCCAGCTAAGAATTGTGAATGATATATTAGGTTCTAATAACTTTCCTAACGAGACATTACTTTGCCAACAAAGGTCCGTCTAGTCAAGGCTATGGTTTTTCCAGTGGTCATGTATGGATGTGAGAGTTGGACTGTGAAGAAAGCTGAGCGCTGAAGAATTGATGTTTTTGAACTGTGGTGTTGGAGAAGACTCTTGAGCCAACAAGTCCATCCTAAAGGAGATCAGCCCTGGGTGTTCTTTGGAAGGAATGATGCTAAAGCTGAAACTCCAGTACTTTCGCCACCTCATGCGAAGAGTTGACTCATTGGAAAAGACTCTGATGCTGGGAGGGATTGGGGGCAGGAGGAGAAGGGTACGACAGAGGATGAGATGGCTGGATGGCATCACTGACTCGATGGACGTGAGTCTGAGTGAACTCCTGGAGTTGGTGATGGACAGGGAGGCCTGGAGTGTTGCGATTCATGGGGTCGCAAAGAGTCGGACATGACTGAGAGACTGAACTGAACAGAACTGAACCTATGCTTGCAAATAATAGAGGGATTATCTACTCTACAATCTCCCCTAAAATCAACCTGAATAAGACCTGCTATATAATTCCTTCAGATCTCATAATAGAGAAGGAACTTGTGATCCCTGCTCCTATTTCAAAGTGACTAGGAAACACGCATGGAGGTGAAATAAGTTCTTCAAAGTCACCAGCTCTTAAGGGTGTAGTCATACGACTCCATTGGATGTGATATCTGCCTTGGCATCCATTTTAACTGGCCAAGAGACCTGCTTGCAGGGGCCTTGAATTGACACTGGTCCCTCCCTTAACCATATAATAAAGAGTTACAAGTATATGTAAATGTCTGGTTTGACTCTCCCTACTCCCTTTTTGATAATCCCTGTCCCCTGCCTCCCAGGGCCTTCCCTTCACCCTCCCCTTAGCAAAGCCTCACTGTTCTTTGTTTGAATAGACCAATCTGGCCTTAGACTGAGGAACCTCAATACACTCCACCCATGGATCCTAATACAGTTATGTGCTCCATGTCCTGTCACAGTCTCTCTGTATGCAGCCTGCCTTACTTACCTTCTTACAGGTTAGCTGAAGGCATTCAGTGTAACTGCTCCTGCTTCTGTGGCCATGTAACAAACGTCTGTATTTCATTTTCTTTGTGATCTTTTGTTGAAACTTGGTTCACCATCTGACATTCTGGGATCTATTTAACAAATGTTAATTTAACAAAGTCACAGCATCAGTGGTGAGGACATGCACTAAAAATGTAGAGTCTTGGGTTCTGGATAAACACTGTGTTTAACTTGAAGAACTGTCAGATCAGATCAGATCAGTTGCTCACTCGTGTCCGACTCTTTGCGACCCCATGAATCACAGCACGCCAGGCCTCCCTGTCCATCACCAACTCCCGGAGTTCACTCAGACTCACGTCCATCGAGTCAGTGATGCCATCCAGCCATCTCATCCTCTGTTGTCCCCTTCTCCTCCTGCCCCCAATCCCTCCCAGCATCAGAGTCTTTTCCAATGAGTCAACTCTTCGCATGAGGTGGCAAAAGTACTGGAGTTTCAGCTTTAGCATCATTCCTTCCAAAGAAATCCCAGGGCTGATCTCCTTCAGAATGGACTGGTTGGATCTCCTTGCAGTCCAAAGGACTCTCAAGAGTCCTCTCCAACAACACAGTTCAAAAGCATCAATTCTTCGGCACTCAGCCTTCTTCACAGTCCAACTCTCACATCCATACATGACCACAGGAAAAACCATAGCCTTGACTAGACAAACCTTTGTTGGCAAAGTAATGTCTCTGCTTTTGAATATGCTATCTAGGTTGGTCATAACTTTCATTCCAAGGAGTAAGCGTCTTTTAATTTCATGGCTGCAGTCACCAGCTGTAGTGATATTGGAGCCAAGAAAAATAAAGTCTGACACTGTTTCCACTGCTTCCCCATCTATTTGCCATGAAGTGATGGGACCGGATGCCATGATTTTCATTTTCTGAATGTTGAGCTTTAAGCCAATGTTTCCAGTCTCCACTTTCACTTTCATCAAGAGGCTTTTTAGTTCCTTTTCACTTTCTGCCATAAGGGTGGTGTCATCTGCATATCTGAGGTTATTGATATTTCTCCCAGCAATCTTGATTCCAGCTTGTGTTTCTTCCAGTCCAGCGCTTCTCATGATGTACTCTGCATATAAGTTAAATAAGCAGGGTGACACTATACAGCCTTGACGAACTCCTTTTCCTATTTGGAACCAGTCTGCTGTTCCATGTCCAGTTCTAACTGTTGCTTCCTGACCTGCATACAAATTTCTCAAGAGGCAGTTCAGGTGTTCTGGTATTCCCATCTCTTTCAGACTTTTCCACAGTTTATTGTGATCCACACAGTCAAAGGCTTTGGCATAGTCAATAAAGCAGAAATAGATGTTTTTCTGGAATTCTTTTACTTTTTTGATGATCCAGTGGATGTTGGCAATTTGATCTCTGGTTCCTCTGCCTTTTCTAAAACTAGCTTGGACATCAGGAAGTTCACGGTTCACATATTGCTGATGCCTGGCTTGGAGAATTTTGAGCATTACCTTACTAGCGTGTGAGATGAGTGCAATTGTGCGGTAGTTTGGGCATTCTTTGGCATTGCCTGTCTTTGAGATTGGAATGAAAACTGACCTTTTCCAGTCCTGTGGCCACTTCTGAGTTTTCCAAATTTGCTGGCATATTGAGTGCAGCATTTTCACAGCATCATCTGTAGATGATGTAGAACTGTAGACCTGCTAAATCAGAATTTTAGTAAAGACACTTTTAAAATTTAACAGACTAAAGAGTTTCTTCCGTTAGGTACACATTAGGTATGCATTAACGTAAGTATGGTATTGTCTCTTTTCTTGGCTTATTAGAGAAAAGGGGGTTTGCTTTCTTATTCTGTTTATTCTCATTGAGAGTTCTTATTGATCTTTTTGTTAATTCTGCCTCCAAGCATGCACAAAAAAATAAAATAGAAAAATGTATTCCTCATCAAAATTTGGCATTTTGCACATGAACTGAAGGATCAAGATAATGATTCAGATTATTAAAGTAATGGATATCATAAGAATTCTAGACATAGTTACAGTGTGCTGCTACTTATGGTTCAAAAGTTTGTTTTCAAGGGGCTTATATTGATTGTGACAGTGATGAAAACTAAGAAAAGTCTTTCAACTTCTATTAATACTAAACTTTGTCTTTGGATCACAACAAACTGTGGAAAATTCTTCAAGAGATGGGAATACCAGACCTCCTGACCTGCCTCCTGAGAAATCTGTATGCAGGTCAAGAAGCAACAGTTAGAACTGGACATGGAACAACAGACACATTTCAAATTGAGAAAAGAGTACATCAAGGCTGTGTATTGTCACCCTGCTTGTTTAACTTCTATGCAGAGTACATCATGCAAAATGCTGGGCTGGATGAAGCACAAGCTGGAATCAAGATTGCCAGGAGAAATACAATAACTTCAGATAGGCAGATGACACCACCCTTATGGCAGAAAGTGAAGAAGAACTAAAAAGCCTCTTGATAAAAGTGAAAGAGGAGAGTGAAAAAATTGATTTAAAACTCAACATTCAGAAAACTAAGATCATCACATCCAGTCCCATCACTTCATGGCAAATAGATGGGGAAACAGTGATAGACTTTTTTCTGGGGGCTCCAAAATCACTGCAGATGATGCTGCAGGTGACTGCAGCAATGAAATTAAAAGACGCTTGCTCCTTGGAAGGAAAGCTATGATCAACCTAGACAGTATATTAAAAATATACACAATGGAGTATTACTCAGCCATTAAAAAGAATACATTTGAATCAGTTCTAATGAGGTGGATGAAACTGGAGCCTATTATACAGAGTGAAGTAAGCCAGAAAGAAAAACACCAATACAGTATACTAATGCATATATATGGAATTTAGAAAGATGGTAATGACAACCCTGTATGCGAGACAGCAAAAGAGACACAGATGTATAGAACAGTCTTTTGGACTCTGTGGGAGAGGGAGGGTGGGATGATTTAGGAGAACGGCATTAAAACATGTATAATATCATATAAGAAACGAATTGCCAGTCCAGGTTCAATGCAGAATACAGGAAGCTTGGGGCTGGTGCACTGGGATGACTCAGAGGGATGGTATGGGAAGGGAGATGGGAGGGGGCTTCAGCATAGGGAATATGGGTACACCCGTGGCGGATGCATGTTGATGTATGGCAAAATCAATACAATAATGTAAAGTAAAAATAAATAAATAAATAAATAAAAATAAATTAAAAAAAAAAAAGCAGAGACATTACTTTGCCAACAAAGGTCCATCTACTCAGAGTATGGTTTTTCCAGTAGTCACGTATGGATGTGAGAGTTGGACTACAAAGAAAGCTGAGTGCCAAAGAATTGATACTTTTGAACTGTGGTGTCAGAGAAGACTCTTTTGAGAGTCCGTTGGAATGCACAGAGATCAAAGCAGTCTATCCTAAAGGAAATCAGTCCTGAATATTCATTGGAAGGACTGATGCTGAGGCTGAAACCCCAATACTTTGGCCACTTGATGAGAAGAACTGACTCACTAGAAAAGATCCTGATGCTGAAGTTGGGAGAAGGGGACAACAGAAGATGAGATGGTTGGATGGCATCACTGACTTGATGGACATGAGTTTGAGTAAGCTCCAGGAGTTGTTGATGGACAGGGAAGCCTGGCATGCTTCAGTCCGTGGGGTTGCAAAGATTTGGGCATGACTGAGAGACTGAACTGAACTGACTGAAATTCATTGCCTGATCTATGAATTTTTTTTAAATTAAAACAGTACTCTAACTCATGGATCTGAATAAAAGTAACATAAGTATTTCTAGATTTTTATTGTTAAAACTTTTTAAAATAAATAAATCTCATTACTTTTCTGAAAGAAAATTATATATGTATCTTTTTTGAAAATTAAATCAGATAATACATAGGAATATGAAGACAAGTGAATAGTCACTAATCATTTTATCTGAACTTAAAAGCTGCAACTATTTAATAAATATATTTCAATATTTCTTACATATCCACAAAAATAGAATGACAGCATTTTCTTAATTTAAAAAAGAATTTAAATAGTATCCTGTCTGGTTGTTATAGAGTAGCAGGTATTTTTTCCTGTCAGATATTAAAGATATTTTTAAACATGTAAAATAATGCCATAATGCCATTTCATATTGAACTAATTCTTCTGTGCCAAAAATTATTATGAAAGTTGAAGAATCCAGTATCTTTTCATGTAACTGAATCTATACCCAAAAAATTTCCAAAAAGAGAAGAAGGCAGGAAGGAAAGAAGGAAAAAAGGAAAGAAGAACTTCCTATCCCCAGATCGTTTCAGTGGTAAAATCATCTACATATTAAAGGGGAAAATAATATCAACTTTACACAGATTTATCAAAAAAATGAAAATGTGAGCTTACTTTCTAACTCATTTTATGGGGTCAGCCCGATGCTTACATCAAAAGTCACAAGAAAACTACAAGATAAAACCATTACAGGCTAGTAACTCTCATGAACTCAAAAATATAGGGATATATGAACATGATAAAGCCATTACCAAATAGGGCTTATTTCATAAATGCAAAGTTGGCTAATCACTTTTGGATCAGCAAAGATAAAAACCATGATAATCATAATTGAGGAATAAAGTTCTTTAATAAATCTCAGTATTCATTTATTTAAAAAGCAAATAAAAATATTTTAAGCAAACTAAGAATAGAGACAGTCTCCTAAATTATTTACAAAAAGTCCACAATTAATATCAGGAGAAGGGGACGACAGAGGATGAGATGGCTGGATGGCATCACTGACTCGATGGACTTGAATCTGGATGAACTCCGGGAGTTGGTGATGGACAGGGAGGCCTGGTGTGCTGCAATTCATGGGGTCGCAAAGAGTCGGACATGACTGAGCGACTGAACTGAACTGAACTGAACTATCTCTTGCCTTGGGTAAAAAGCAAATATGTCCACTATTACTATTTTATCCAACATTTTACTAGTGGTATTAGCAGTGCAATAAGAAAGAAGGGAGCACATGTATACCTGTGATGGATTCATTTTGATATTTGGCAAAACTAATACAATTATGTAAAGTTTAAAAATAAAATAAAATTAAAAAAAATAAAAATTAAAATTAAAAAGGAAGATGTAACACCATTATTTTTAGACTACTTAATTACTTATTTTAAAATTCCAGATGGATAAATAAATATTTATAATAAATATGTGAATTTGGTAAAGTTAATACACACAAAACTTATAAACAAAAAAAATTATCTCTATATACTAGCCAACAACTGAGCTATCAGGGAAGCCCAACAAATAATTGGCAAATTATAAATATTATTTAAAATTACATCAAGAAGCATAAAATACCTAGGACTCATAATAGGTGAAACTGAGTTGAAATTTCTACTCTGAAAACCCTAAGATGTTGCTAAGAAGAATTAAAAACTTAAATAGATGCTTGTGAATGAGAAGATTCTGTATTAGCATTTGTATTCTCCCTAAATTGATATAACTGTCCTATAGATTGAATTAAATGTCAATTAATATCCAATCATCAAGCAAAATTTAGAAGATACAAGAAAAGTAGTACAGCTAAAGTAGACTTAAGATAAAATTAGAAAACTTATACAACAAAAGTAAAGACATACTATAAAACCACAATTAAGTTAATATGATATAGATACATGTGTATATAAGAAGACTACTGAAAATACTGGTGATCCTCAAAATGGATACAATCACCTAATGTACATAGCATTCTAATCTAAACAAAGACATCTCTGTAGTTGACAGCAAGTTTGTCTTTTCAATAACTGAAGCTGGAACCATTGAATATCAACACAGAAAAAAAATAAACTTTTATTATTTCCTCTCACTGCTATCTCACTAATATCTTCAAAAACTTGAGAAAGAAAGACTTATTAAGCAGAACATGAAAAATATTAAAGGAATGCTTAAGGAAAAAAATAACATTTTAGAACTTCAGAAAGTACATCTTTAAAACAGTGTAAATGGAAACCACACAGTAGAAAAACAAAGTTACAATTCTTATATATGACATAGTAGTCATATCCAGAACATGTAAGAAACTACAAGTTAATTTTTTTAAGAGATAAATTACAAGATAAAACTTGGCCAAAAGCCTTGAACAGAAACTTTATCAATGAGAATACCCAAACAGCCAGAGCATATACATTTGACCAGAAATAGTAGTAGTTACGAAAATGCAAATTTAAACAAGATCAAGACCATTAAACAGGCATTAAAATGGCAAAAGTAAAAACACAGAAAATTCCTGTGTTTGTGAAGATATGCATCAATTAAAGCTGGCATATGTTGTTGTTGTAGTGTAAATTGGTAACAGTTTTAGAAAACTCATTGTCAGACTCAAAAAAACCCTAAATATACATTTACCTCATAATTCAACAAATCTACTCTTAGTTATATGCCTAAAAGAAATAAGTGCGTATGGCCTTTTCAGTCATTTTCAAGAATTTTCATTCAACCTCTACTGACAACATCCCAAAACTGAAAATATCTGTCAACAGTGGAATGAATGAAAACATTGTGAGTAAATATTTACTAAACTGAAATAAAAACACTGATACATACAACATGGTTTAACTTTACAGACATTATAATGGACATATATTGATATATACTGCATAAATATTGATAAAATCATAATAAATGATAAGTCTTTGGATTATTTATTGTGATGTGACACAAAGGAGCCTTCTTTAGGTGCTAGAAATTTGCTTTTCTCCTCTTGTGGTTATATTGGTATAGACATGTAAAACTTACTGAGTTGTAAAAATTATGTTAGTGCACCTTATTGTATGTATGTTATACCTTAATAACAAATTAAGAATTAACTTGTAGTATATATGCCATTTTTAATCAATCAGCATTATTTACAGAATTATAGATTTTAGTGTTTTATCTTGTATTATTGAGATTGTTTTCTGAAGTTTGTTCTTTATTTCTTAATATCCTTTGTAGTATTTTTAACAGCTTTGTTGAGACGTAATTCACACAATATGGAACCCACCCATTCAAAGTGTATTTTTTAGCATATTCACAGGGTTGTGAATTCAACATCTCTTAGCATATTCACAGGGTTGCACAACTATCACCCAAACTAATTATGAAAGATCATCATTTCTCTAAAAGAAATGGCACACCAATCAGCCATCACTTCCTCGCCCCAACCCTCACCACCCAACTCTAAGCAAACTCTAACCAAATTTGTGTCTCTAAAGATTTGCCAATTTTTGACACTTCATGTAATGGAATCTTAGAACATTTTGTCTTTTGTGAATATCTTCTTTAATTTAATGCAATGTTTTCAGGGTTAGCCATGTTGTAACATGTATCATTTGATTTCTTTTTTAACTGCTGAATAATATTTCATTTTATGGAGATATATCTTTATACATGTGTATATGTGTGTGTGTGTGTATATAAAATCTAATATATATATTATATAATATATATATATATATATAAAATCTAATATATATATTAGATTTTATTTACCCTTTCATTAGTAAGTGGACATTTGGTTTACTTCAACTTTTTGACTATTATGAGAAATGCTGCTAAAAAGAGATATTTTGTGTACAAGTTTGTGTGTGAAGGTGTATTTTCCTTTCCCTTAAGTGGGCACATAGGAGTGAAATATCTAGCTCACATGGTAAATAACTTTTGAAACAACTTCCAGTGTTTTCTTTCCAGAGTGGTTGCACCACTTTACATAACTTCCAGTGTATCCACTTCCTCATGAACACTTGCTATTGTCAATATTTTTCCATTGTTGTTAGTATTGCATTGTATTTCATACAAGACCACTTGACCTGCCTCTTGAGAAACCTGTATGCAGGTCAGAAAGCAACAGTTAGAACTGGACATGGAACAGCAGACTGGTTCCAAATAGGAAAAGGAGTTCGTCAAGGCTGTATAGTGTCACCCTGCTTATTTAACTTCTATGCAGGGTACATCATGAGAAATGCTGGGCTGGAGGAAGCACAAGCTGGAATCAAGATTGCTGAGAGAAATATCAATAACCTCAGATATGCAGATGACACCACCCTATTGGCAGAAAGTGAAGAAGAACTAAAGAATCTCTTCATGAAAGTGAAAGAGGAGAATGAAAAAGTTGGCTTAAAGCTCAACATTCAGAAAACTAAGATTATAGCATCTGGTTCCATCACTTCATGATAAATAGATGGGGAAACAGTGGAAACAGTGGCTAGCTTTATTTTTCTGGGCTCCAAAATCACTACAGATGGTGACTGCAGCCATGAAATTATAAAACGTTTACTCCTTGGAAGGAAAGTTATGACCAACCTAGATAGCATATTAAAAAGCAGAGACATTACTTGCCAACACAGGTCCATCTAGTCAAAGCTATGGTTTTTCCAGTGGTCATGTATGGATGTGAGAGGTGGACTATAAAGAAAGCTGAGTGCTGAAGAATTGATGCTTTTGAACTGGAGAAGACTCTTGAGAGTCCCTTGGACTGAAAGGAGATCGAACCAGTCCATCCTAAAGGAGATCAGTCCTGAGTGTTCATTGGAAGGACTGATGCTGAGGCTGAAACTTCAGTACTTTGGCCACCTGATGCAAAGACCTAACTCATTGGAAAAGACCCTGATGCTGGGAAAGATTGAGGGCAGGAGGACAAGGGCACGACAGAGGATGAGATGGTTGGATAGCATTATAAACTCAATGGACGTGGGTTTGGGTGGACTCCGGGAGTCAGTGATGGACAGGGAGGCCTGGTGTGCTGTGGTTCATGGGGTCGCAAAGAGTCAGACATGACTGAGAGACTGAACTGAACTGAATATATAAAAATATGCATTTAGGAACTTCCCATATATTTCTGAAATTAAACTCTTTCTTTCCAAATGTTTTTTGTTTAAATTCTATTGCAATGGTATGGGTATGTTCTTCCTCTCAAAATTTTAATTATACTGTTATCTTTAATTAAATTTCATTCACATATACGCGTTAGTATACTGGTTTGGTGTTTTTCTTTCTGGCTTACAAGAGGCTCCAGTTGCATCCACCTCATTAGAACTGATTCAAATATATTATTTTTAATGCCTGAATAATAGTCCATTGTGTATATGTTATGGCAAAACCAATACAATATTGTAAAGTAATTAGCCTCCAATTAAAATGAATAAATTTATATTTTAAAAAATAAATATTATTTATTTATAATAATATTTTATTATATTTGGCAAATATATTTATTATATATTGGCAAACATAAAAATTTGCCAAGTCAAAAAAAAAATTTCATTCAATACTCTTTGCTTTACATTTTACTTTGAAACTAATACAGAAATGTTGGTGTTTTTCTTTGGCTACTTAATTTACTTTAGAAAAAAGTGAAAGTTGCTCAGTCATGTCCGACTCTTTGTGACCCTATGGACTGTAATACATGGAATTCTCAGGCCAGAAAACTGGCGTGGGTAGCCTTTTTCTTCTCCAGCGGATCTTTTCAACCCAGGGATTGACTATCTTCCACATTGCAGGCAGATTCTTTACCAGCTGAGTCACAAGGAAGCCCTCATTTACTTTATATATGATTTTATCTTTTACATCTCAAACTATTTGATTTATTTTATTTTGCACTGGTTTCCAACAGCATAATTTGACCTTTTATTTTTCTGTTCCCTCATTTTGTATTTTCTGTTTTTAGTACTGCTTTTTATTTTTGTAATTGTTGCAATAGATGATGGTTTGTTGACCTGTTCTCTTAGCAACCTCACCCTACGGTCTTTCCTAGATTTATAGAATTTGATTCTGAAGCTATTATGATGATGATTTATATTTTCATATAAATCTCATGTTCAAATGTATCAACTTCAGAATAGAAAGAATTATACATCAACTAAAGCTCCATTATATATGTATTTATGTTATTATGTTAATACACATTCCAGATATAAGTATATTTACATATATATATATCAATTTATATTTTGTTCTCCCTTAATCTACTAAAGATGTGGACTTTTTAATGTACATTCTGAATGTTTTTTACCACTATATTAAATAAAATTATAATTGCATTCTAGTATGTATGTTTTAAGGACAATTACTATAATAATTGGCAGAGAGGTAAGAATCCATCTGCCAATGCAGGAGACACAAAAGACACGGGTTCTATCTCTGGGTTGGGAAGATGACCTAGAGTAGGAAATGGCAAGCCATGCAAGTATTCTTGCCTGGAAAATTCTATGAATGGAAGAATCTGGTGGGCTATGATCCCTGGGGTCACAAAGAGTCAGACATGACTGAGCATGTGCACATGCACACAGAATAATTTACTGAAATAGTATAATTTAATTTTATATTTATCTATGTTTATTCACTGGTTGGTTTTAAAATAAAAACTACCCCATTTAAATATACAATGTGTTTCATTAGAATCAAGACACCTTTCATCATAATAAATATACACAAGTACATATATTAAGCAAAGTGCATGTAATTCTAAATACAATTGAAAATATTGGTATGAATTAAAATTTTATTATTCCTTTTTGTAATTAATATGTTTCCTAACTCAGTCAACAAAAATATTTTGGTAAAATAAGCATCCCTAGAATCTGTAGTGTGATACCTGGACACACGTTCCATAAAAGTAATTAAGACTGTGGGCAGGAATCCCTTAAAAGAAATAGAGTAGCCATCATCGCCAACAAAATAGTTCAAAATGCAGTACTTGGATGCAGTCTCAAAAATAACAGAATGATCTCTGTTCATTTCCAAGGCAAATCATTCAATATCACTATAATCCAAGTCTATGCCCCGACCAGAAATGCTGAAGAAGCTGAATTTGAATGGCTCTATGAAGACCTACAAGACCTTTTAGAACTAACACCCAAAGAAAGATGTCCTTTTTGTTATAAGGACTGGAATGCAAAAGTAGGAACTCAAGGAACACCTGGAGTAACAGGCAAATTTGGCCTTGAAGTACAGAATGAAGCAGGGCAAAGGCTAAAAGAGTTCTGACAAGAGAATGCACTGGATATAGCAAACATCCTCTTCCAACAACACAAGAGAAGACTCTACACATGGACATCACCAGATGGCCAACACCAAAATCAGAGTGACTATATTCCTTGCAGACAAAGATGGAGAAGCTCTATATAGTCAGCAAAAGCAAGACTGGGGGCTGATTGTGGCTCATCATGAACTCCTTACTGCCAAATTCACACTTAAATTGAAGAAAGTGGGGAAAACCACTAGACCATAAAGGTACAACAAAATCAGATCCATTATGATTATACAGTGAAAGTGAGAAATAGATTTAAGGGACTATATCTGATAGACAGAGTGCCTGATGAACTATGGACAGAGGATCATCACATTGTACAGGAGACAGGGATCAAGAGCATGCCCAAGAAAAAGAAATGAAAAAAGCAAAATGGCTGTCTGGGGAGGCCTTACAAATAGCTGTGAAAAGAAGAGAAGCAAAAAGCAAAGGAGAGAAGGAAAGATATAAGCATCTGAATGCAGAGTTCCAAAGAATAGCAAGGGGAGAAAAGAAAGCCTTCCTCAGCGATCACTGCAAAGAAATAGAGGAAAATAATAGAATGGGAAAGACTAGAGATCTCTTCCGGAAAAGGCAATGGCACCCCACTCCAGTACTCTTGCCTGGAAAACCCCATGGACGGAGGAGCCTGGTAGGCTGCAGTCCATGAGGTCGCTAAGAGTCGGACATGACTCAGCGACTTCACTTTCACTTTTCACTTTCATACATTGGAGAAGGAAATGGCAACCCACTCCAGTGTTCTTGCCTTGAGAATCCCAGGGACAGGGGAGCCTAGTAGGCTGCCGTCTATGGGGTTGCACAGAGTCAGACATGACTGAAGTGACTTAGCAGTAGCAGAGATCTCTTCAAGATAATTAGAGATACAAAGGGAACTTTCATGCAAAGACGATCACAATAAAGGACAGAAATGGTATGGACCTAACAGAAGCAGAAGATATTAAGAAGAGGTGGCAAGAATACACAGAAGAACTGTACAAAAAGATCTTCATGACCCAGATAATCACAATGGTGTGATCACTCACCTAGAGCCAGACATCCTGGAATGTGAAGTCAAGTGGGCCTTTGGAAGCATCACTATGAACAAAGCTAGTGGAGGTGATGGAATTCCAGTTGAGCTATTTCAAATCCTGAAAGATGATGCTGTGAAGGTGCTATACTCAATATGCCACCAAATTTGGAAAACTCAGCAGTGGCCAAAGGACTGGAAATGGTCAGTTTCCATTACAATCAAAAAGAAAGGCAATGCTAAAGAATGCTCAAACTACCACACAGTTGCACTCATTTCATATGCTAGTAAAGTAATGCTCAAAATTCTCCAAGCCAGGCTTCAGCAATATGCACACCGTGAACTTCCAGACGTTCAAGCTGGTTTTAAAAAAGGCAGAGGAACCAGAGATCAAATTGCCTACATCTGCTGGATCGTCGAAAAAGCAAGAGAGTTCCAGAAAAACATCTATTTCTGCTTTATTGACTATGCCAAAGCCTTTGATTGTGTGGATCACAATAAACTATTTAAAATTCTGAAAGAGATGGGAATACCTGACCACCTGATCTGCCTCTTAAGAAACCTGATGCAGGTCAGGAAGCAACAGGTAGAACTCAACATGGAACAATAGACTGGTTCCAAATCAGGAATGGAGTATGGCAAGGCTGTATATTGTCACCCTGCTTATTTTAATTATGCAGAGTACATCATGAGAAATGCTGGGCTGGATGAAGCACAAGCCAGAATCAAGATTACCAGGAGAAATATCAATAACCTCACATATGCAGATGACACCACCCTTATGGCAGAAAGTGAAGAAGAACTAAAGAACCTCTTCATGAAAGTGAAAGAGGAGAGTCAAAAAGTTGGCTTAGAGCTCAACATTCAGAAAATTAAGATCATGGCATCTGGTTCCATCACTTCATAGAAAATAGATGGGGAAACAGTGGAAACAGTGTCAGACTTTATTTTTGGGGGCTCCAAAATCACAGCAGATGGTGATTGCAGCCATGAAATTAAAAGACGCATAACCCTTGGAAGGAAAGTTATGACCTAACTAGACATGATATTGAAAAGCAGAGACATTACTTTGCCAACAAAGGTCCATCTAGTCAAGGCCAGGGTTTTTCCAGTGGTAATGTATGGATGTGAGAGTTGAACTATAAAGAAAGCTGAGCGCCGAAGAATTAATACTTTTAAACTGTGGTGCTGGATAAGACTCTTGAGAGTCCCTTGGACTGCAAGGAGATCCAACCAGTCCATCCTAAAGGAGGTCAGTCCTGAGGGTTGTTGTTCAACTGATGTTGAAGTTGAAACTCCAGTATTTTGGCCACCTGATGCGAAGAGCTGACTCAATGGAAAAGACCCTGATGCTGGGAAAGATTGAGGGCAGGAGGAGAAGGGGACGACAGAGGATGAGATGGTTGGATGGCATCACTGACTCAATGGACATGAGTCTGGGTAGACTCCAGGAGTTGGTGATAGACAGGGAGGTCTGGTGTGCTGTGGTCCATTAGGTCATAGGGAGTCAGACATGACTGAGCAACTGAGTTGACTAAGAGAGATAGTCAATTTCAGTTCTAGTGAAAGGTACCAAGTAAGCCTGGGACATTGGGATATGACATAAAGTACAGAGCTTATTGTATATTACCATGGCCATGTCAAAAAGAAACAAGAACAAAGTTCCACCATCTGATGATATAGGTGGCTCTTGAACATTCCTTTACCCATGATCTCAGGAAATGTTCAACTACACAGTGAAAAATTATCTCTAAACCAAATTCAAGAGTTAACTGTCTCTTATACATCAAGTGAATGAGAAAATATACACATGGAAACAGATAGGAAAGACTGAGATATACTCTTGCTATAGACCTCACCCCAGCTAATGGGAACTCCCAGTTCCCATTGTCTCTCTGAGGAGTGAGGGGTCTGGATCCTGTGGTGACTACAGTTGATAACACTGCCTTGAACATTCAGAAATTAGCTAAGAGAGTAGATTTTAAATGCTTTCAAAAAAATCAAGCCAAAACAAAATGGTAAATATGTGAGGTGATGGATATATTAATCAACTTGATGAAGTTTTTTTCACAATGTATATGTATAGCATATCATCATGATGTACACTTAAAGTATGTTCCAGTTTAAACTCAGTAAAGGTGGAAACATTACAGAAGCCAACGTAAAAGTTCTTTCAATGGTCAGAGTTGAACATCAAAAAAATAGTGGCGGTAAAAGGATCAAATACTTCAATATGAACAAGTAAATGTGCTTGTTCACAGTGATGCTAAAATATATTTATTAGTCACCTGTAGAGGATTCTAAAGCACCATATACTTTTTTCTGAAATTGATACATAATGGAAAATAATTAAATATTTAATTATCTTTATTTTCTCAGACAAACTGCACTGTTTCAAAGCATTCTACTATTTGATGGAGAAAAGTCATTTCTTTCTTCTTGTCAGACATTTACAGCTAACAGATATAGAAGGAAGAATAAAATTTTTAAGAATCACCATTTGTAAATAAATCACCATTTATTCATTAATAATAAATCTAGGCAAGGATTATCAATGAATACTAAATCCATTATGTGAAAGGTTAATGAAAAATTTTATAAGGGATGAATGAGCCTGAAAAAAACTGAACCTACTTATCTATCTTAACTTCACAATCATAGGGACAAATAGATATTATGAAGTTTCTGATTTGATGCAAAATGATATACATCTCCTAAAAAGAAATAACTACCCTCCCAAATAAATCTTAATCTAATCAAGCCTTGTTTTATCAGTTGAAAAAAATGAGGAAGCAATCAGGATACTCTACAGATATTCTACAGGTCAAGTGAATTCAGCTTAAAATAGACTTTAAAAAAATCAAAGTATGGTTAATTTACATTATATTAGTTTCAAGTATACAAATAATGATTCAATACTTTATATATTACACTCCATTTAAAGTTATTACAAAATCATGGCTATTTCTCTGAGCTATATAATATTTCCTTGTTACTTATTTATTTATATATTGTAATTCATTTCTCTTAATTCCCAATCCATATCTTGTCCCTCCTTCCTTCCCTTTCCTGATAATCATTCATTTGTTCTCTACGTCTGTGAGTCTGTCTCTGTTTTGTAATATTTATTTGTCTTTGTTTTTTTTTATATATATATATATTTCACATATAAGTGAAAACAGATATTTGTCCTTCTTTGACTTATTTCATTAAGTATAATGCCCTCCAGGTCCATTCATATTGTGGCACAAGGCATAATCTCATTCTTTGTTATGACTGGGTAACATTTCATATATATACACACATATATCACATCTTCTTTATCCACTCATCTATTGATGGAATCTTAGGTTGCTTCTGTATCTTGGTTATTGTAAAGAATGCTGCTACAAATACTGGGGTGCATGAATCTTTTCAAAGTACTGTTTTCATTTTCTTCAGATATATACACAGCAATTGAATTGTGAATCATATAGTTCTGTTTTTAGTTTTTTGAAGAAACTCCTACTGTTTTCTATAGTGGCTGTACCAATTTAATTTCTCACCAATAGTGTATGAAGATTGTTTTTTTCCACATCCATGACAATGTTTGTTATCTGTAGAATTCTGACAGGTGTGAGGTGGATATCACTGGGGTTTTGATTTGCATTTCTCTGATTATTAGTGTCGATGAGCATCTTTTCATTTGCTTGTTGGCATGTATATCTTCTTTGGGAAATGTCTATTTAATCTTCGGCCCATTTTTAAACTAGGTTTTTTTTGATATTGAGTTATATGAGCTGTTTATTTATTTTGTATATTAACTCATAGGTCATACCACTTGTAATTTTTTTTCCCATTCAGTAGACTGTCTTTTTGTGGTGTCAATAGTTTCCTTTGCTGTGGAAAACCCTTTAAATTTAATTAGGTCCCATTTGTTTATGTTTGCTTTTGATTCTTTTGCCTGAGGACACAGATCTTAAAAAAATATCACTATGATTTATGTCAAAGTGTGTTCTGTCTACATCCTAAACTAAAAAGATTTAAAAGATATGTCAAATAGATATATGTGTTGATCTTGTCTGCATCTCAATTTCAGCAATCTAAACATAAAAAGATTTTGAGATAGTTGGATGAACTTTAACATGGGCTGAGTATTAGATAGCATTAAAGGATTGTTAATATTTTGGTGAAGTGTGATAAAGTGATTTTGGTTATGCTATAAAATACTCTTATTTGTTCTTTATATATTTGGAGCAATTTGTGAGTAATATGATGATACCTAAGATTTTTCTTTCAATACTTAAACAACATTAACACAAAAGCAGTAGGAGGGATACGGGTAAAAGAATTTTGGCTACATGGCATTAATTCTAGAAGATGGATATGGAAATGTGGATATTCATTACACTATTCTTTTTTGCCTATGTTTGACAGTTCCCATTATAATTGAGGCTACTTTTTATATGCAACATATACTCTAAATTTACTTTGAGAAAGAAAAAATCATCTTTTCTTTATCTTTCTTATATCAATGTTTCTTTATTTTAATAAATTCTGAAAATGAGAATTTTTTTTCAAAGTGTTTTAGTTCTTAGAAGAGTTAATTAATTACAGCCTTAAGTTCCTTTCAAAAATATTGGGTCTAGTTTATATGGGATAAATTCAATTGAAAACTTGAAGATTTCCCTAGTGTTCTGTGAGAGATAAGGAGCCAAAAAGGGAGAGGGGGAGAAGAGGAAGAGAGAGAGAAACAGATATTGAGATTATTAAAAATTACTTTTTAATTATATAATCAGTATATGCTCCACAATAGACATCATGGATGGGAAAATTTGCACTTAGAGGTTAATTTAAGAAAATAGCAAAAAGGTCTACAAAGCAAATTGAATGATTAATCAATATATTTATTCTTTCTTAATGAAAGAATGAAATTAAATAAACTCATGTGATAAGAGTAACCAAGGTTCAGATCAGATCAGATCAGTCGCTCAGTCCTGTCCGACTCTTTGAGACCCCATGAATCGCAGCACGCCAGGCCTCCCTGTCCATCACCAACTCCCAGAGTTCACTCAGACTCATGTCCATCGAGTCAGTGATGCCATCCAGCCATCTCATCCTCTGTTGTCCCTTTCTCCTCTTGCCCACAATCCCTCCCAGCATCAGTCTTTTCCAATGAGTCAACTCTTCGCATGAGGTGGCCAAAGTACTGGAGTTTCAGCTTTAGCATCATTCCTTCCAGAGAACATTCAGGGCTGATCTCCTTCAGAATGGACTGGTTGGATCTCCTTGCAGTCCAAGGGACTCTCAAGACTCTTCTCCAACATCACAGTTCAAAAGCATCAATTCTTCAGCGCTCAGCCTTCTTCACAGTCCAACTCTCACATCCATACATGACCACAGGAAAAACCATAGCCTTGACTAGACGAACCTTTGTTGGCAAAGTAATGTCTCTGCTTTTGTATATGCTATCTAGGTTGTTCATAACTTTCCTTCCAAGGAGTAAGTGTCTTTTAATTTCATGGCTGCAGTCACCATCTGCAGTGATTTTGGAGCCCAAAATCAAGTCTGACACTGTTTCCACTGTTTCCCCATCTATTTCCCATGAAGTGATGGGACCCGATGCCATGATCTTCGTTTTCTGAATGTTGAGCTTTAAGCCAACTTTTTCACTCTCCACTTTCACTTTCATTAAGAGGCTTTTTAGTTCCTCTTCACTTTCTGCCATAAGGATGGTGTCATCTACATATCTGAGGTTATTGATATTTCTCCCCGCAATCTTGATTCCAGCTTGTGTTTCTTCCAGTCCAGCGTTTCTCATGATGTACTCTGCATATAAGTTAAATAAACAGGGTGACAATATACAGCCTTGATGAACTCCTTTTCCTATTTGGAACCAGTCTGCTGTTCCATGTCCAGTTCTAACTGTTGCTTCCTGACCTGCATACAAATTTCTCAAGAGGCAGATCAGGTGATCTGATACTCCCATCTGTTTCAGAATTGTCCACAGTTTATTGTGATCCACACAGTCAAAGGCTTTGGCATAGTCAATAAAGCAGAAATAGATGCTTTTCTGAAACTCTCTTGCTTTTTCCATGATCCAGCAGATGTTGGCAATTTGATCTCTGGTTCCTCTGCCTTTTTAAAACTAGCTTGAACATGAGGAAGTTCACGGTTCACATATTGCTGAAGCCTGGCTTGGAGAATTTTGAGCATTACTTTACTAGCGTGTGAGATGAGTGCAATTGTGCGGTAGTTTGAGCATTCTTTGGCATTGCCTTTCTTTGGGATTGGAATGAAAACTGACCATTTCCAGTCCTGTTACCACTGCTGAGTTTTCCAGATTTGCTGGAATATTGAGTACAGCACTTTCATGGCATCATCTTTCAGGATTTGAAATAGCTCAACTGGATTTCCATCACCTCCACTAGCTTTGCTTGTAGTGATGCTTTCTAAGGCCCACTTGACTTCACATTCCAGGATGTCTGGCTCTAGGTCAGTGATCACACCATCATGATTATCTGGGTCATGGAGATCTTTTTTGTACAGTTCTTCTGTGTATTCTTGCCATCTCTTCTTAATATCTTCTGCTTCTGTTAGGTCCATACTATTTCTGTCCTTTATTAAGCCCATCTTTGCATGAAATGTTCCCTTGGTATCTCTAATTTTCTTGAAGGGATCTCTAGTCTTTCCCATTCTGTTGTTTTCCTCTATTTCTTTGCATTGATCGCTGAAGAAGGCTTTCTTATCTCTTCTTGCTATTCCTTGGAACTCTGCATTCAGAAGGTTAGCCTTTTGTAAATCCACAATTAATGTCTACTTACTTCATTGAATTCCTTCAATAACACACTAGATTTTCTCAGATTTGAAGAAAAATTACTATACTGCAGAGAAATTACTGATATGTAAAGTGTACATGTAGAAGAATGGAATTCGTGTCTTCAAACTGTGAGTGGTGTTACCCAGCAATATCACAGAGATATGTAGGACATTTTTTGTGTGAATTATTTTACGGGGACAGATATGTTGGACTCTAAACATGAAAAATACTTTAAAAAATCAGAGCAAAGAACAGAATACAAGCAACTGGTTTTCTATGCTTTCTTTAAAGAAAAGACACAATGAAAACTAATATTTAAATAAACTCATATAGTGCTGTACTTTAGGTGAATTTCTCAGATTGAAGCTTCCTAAACCATGCTTTGATTTATAGCACTGCAAAAACTGTTTTACTTTTCCTGAGAGTTGCATACTCTCTGCCTCAGTTTCTCCTCATATAAAAGGTGATAATGCCTACCATGAAATTCAAATATCAAGTGATCAACTAGAAAATTATTTAGGGTTTTATGATAAAGCTATTCTCCAATCTTCCAGTTATTTACAAATCATTTTAAAATGGCCTGTTCTAACACTAAAGATACTATACTTCTAAAAAAATGAATCATGGATGAAAAAACTTCATTTATTCATTTTTGGGTTAAGTTACATTACTCCATCACTTAATTATCAAAATGTATTATGTTAGTTTAAAAATAATTAAATGTATTATCAATTTGTATACTGAATGAAATTTAAGTACATCTATATTTTTCATCTTTAGCTTTTAGACATTTATGGCAAACAGACTTACCAGGACTGGAACACTCACCAAATATTGTTCACATTAAAAGATAAAATAAAAAATAATACATACACAGATACACACACACACTATATCTATATCTATATCTATGTCTATATCTATATATCTTATACTCTGAAAGACTTTGGAAAGAGCAGTAAGATTTAAAATATCAGAGTTAGGCAATTGCTATCTACATGCCTTGATAATCCATTTAACTTATTTGAACTTCCCTCGTTTTTCTTACTGATATAATAACAACTGAAATGTTGAAATGGCAATTTGCTGAACCTACTTCACAGTGTTCTGAAGATCTTTGAAATCTATGTGAAAGTCCATAAAAAGGCATTATACTTTATATATTGCTAATAATGGTTATTGAATTTTCCATTGTAATTTGGCAGAACTATTTTAGAGAATTTATTGTGAAAATTTGTTAATTTTATATTACTGCAAAAATAATATTTTTACTTCTTATGGGAATCCTGTGACTACTTTTCTGAAATGAATATCACAGAAAGGCCATGATATATTTACTAACCACATCATAGTCTATTGCAATGGATAATGATAATTGTGTGTTTGCTTACAGATGTTTCATGTTTCATTCCCCAAAAACTAATTAAAATAAATTATCATAAGAAGCTACCTCACAATTTGATTAAGCAAATGCATAAAATACCTATTGAAACAATGCTTGTAGACAAATATCTACTGGCCAGGAATGAATATATATATTCGTTATATATATACTATATGCTCTCTCTATATAAAAAAATCTGTCTGTATTTTATTTATCTGAGAAACATATACCAAGTTTAACAAAATGTTAGGAAATAACAGTTATTCTTCATAAATAACATTCCAGGTTTATTTATTTGAACACAAAATAATTATTGGAGCTTCCCTAGTTGCTCAGATGGTAAAGAATCTGCCTGCAGTGCAAGAGACCTGGGTTCAATCCCTGAGTCATGAAGATGTCCTGGCAAAGTTCAGAAGCGCAAACCACTCCAGTATTCTTGCCTGGAAAATTCCATGGACAGAGGAGCCTGGTGGGCTACAATCCATGGTGTTGCAAAAAGTTGGACACGACTGAGCGACTTTCACACACTCATAATAATTATTATGCATTATATGATAATTTTACTTAGTAATTATAATTTAACCTATAGTCATTATAATAACAATAAAGCTACCGATATATGTGACAGGTGAGAAAATATGCATTTTAAGTATTTATTTATTCTATATCTGCATTATTATTTTGTGGGGTTTTTGTTTTGTTTTGTTTTTTACACAAAAGAACAACCTGATTTACAAAAGAGTTAAATAACCCACCTAAGGTCACAGCTACTAAATAAAGAAACTAAAAAACAAATCCAGGAGATTTGACTTTACAACCTAAGCTCTTTCAGTTTACATACTCTATAATAGAGAGACAAATATTTAGATAGATTAACAGATTCACAGATGATTAATAGATCATACATATACACATATATAAATATATACATAGAAAAAAGCAATAATATTACAGAAACTTTGTCACTCATCCTATAATTAAATATAGATGATAAATAATTTTCTATTATAAGACTTTAATAGAAAAAGACACCAATGAGAAACTAAGAAATGCTGAAATTAAAAAATAAGTTGTGTTAAATCATTCTTGGACTTTAAAAATAAACACAAATTAATTTGGTCCATTTTTTAAAATCATGCTTTTATGTATGATTTATTAATACGTCATGTATAATTTTTCTATCTATGTGAGATTAGTTCATAGTGTTTAGGTGTATGAATCTACCCAAATATGCACATTTTTGGTGAGTTTTATCAGTATTAATGCTATATCATAACTTATATCACATAAGTTTCATCCCTACTATATACTTACCTGTCACTATTTATCAGGCTTAACATTAAGCATTTTATTTTATATTCATTTATCAACCCCATCCCCCCCCCAACACACACAGAGTTAAGTATTACTAGCCCTAATTAGCAGTATTAATCAGTTAGGCAAATTTATCTGAGTAAAAAGTTGAAAAACTAGGATCAAAATCTATGCTTGAATATCAAAATCTAAACTTGTATGAAAGAAGCTCCATCCTTTCCTGTGTTTCAGCTTTCCATAATATCATGCTCTGGAACAGTCTATACAGTATTAAAGCCATCCTTTAAAGTACAAAAAAGAACCACTAGCTAATATATACTATTTTAACATCTCCCATCAGTCATTTTCCCATTATAATTGTGTACCTTGTTTTTTTAAATGACTTTTCTAATTATAGTGGTAATATCATACACTTCACCAAATACTGTTTTCTCTTAATTTCTAATTTTTTCATTTTAATATTGGAAAATTTAAAGCTGATTTTTCTTTCTATATATAGGTGTGAAAAACACATGATTTTTAGCAGCCATGCTGGACACAGATCTCTTGACATCTACTCTGGTACTTTAAAAAAAGTATAAACATACCCTATAATGATAAGCGGTGGCTCAGTTCTGGGATACTGAGTAATTTCCAAGAATTTATAATGCCTCACCTTTTCTCTTCTTGTGACCCATAATTATGAACAGAATTCATTGTAGATACAGGTGAAAGGGCTTATGAAAATATAGTGATTTCCATAAACTCAGTGCTCTTTGCTACATCTGAGGTTATAAAGTACATTCCGGTTTTAGTTTGTTCAGATATCTGAGTCTATGTCTAACTTGCCCTTTTCCTTCATGTTAGAGGACATAGTGGATTTCTTGATGCAGTCCTCTGCATTTAAGTTAGTCAAAGAGATTTTACAACTGGCCTCTTCTTCTGATGCTGGGTTGTGATTCATTATTTTGAGCTGCCTTCATTCCTCTTCCTGGAGAAGGAAATGGCAACCCACTCGAGTATTCTTGCCTGGAGAATCCTGTGGACAGAGGAGCCTAGTGGGCTGTTGTCCATGGAGTCACACAGAGTCAGACACAACTGAAGCAACTTAGCATGCATGCGTGCATTGGAGAAGGAAGTGACAACCCACTTCAGTATTCTTGCCTGGAGAATCCCAGAGACAGAGCAGCCTGGTGGGCTGCTGTCTATGGGGTCACACAGAGTCAGACACGACTGAAGTGACTTAGCAGCAGCAGCATTCCTCTTCCAATGGCCTAAATGTCCCAGTAACTCTCATTACTGAAATCTTTCTCTCTGTACGGAAACATGTTTTCCCTCCTTTGTTTAAAGGACCAAAGATTTGCCTATAATACTGTCTTTTCTGCCTTTTGAAGATATAGACAAGTAGAAGGAACTAGAAATGACTTACGCATAGTCTGCTGTTTTTCCTATATCCTATTCTGATCTCTGAGTTTTTCCTGCATCCTCTGTTTTCCCCCAGCAGCATACCAAAGCCACCCTATTTAATTGGTGATCTGTGAAAGATTCGGTCACTTGGGAAATACAATAGACTCTGCCCTTGAGTACTACAAGTCATTGTAGGATCTGGGTGTATGTCATTACTGGTCTAGGAATTTATATATTATTTCCCTTTCATTTAGCCACATCTTACTGGTCAAGTATTTCTTTAATCTATCTACTCAAAACAAGGATTTATTTATTTGTGATTTGCCAAGATGAATATGTATTATATTTTAATAGGAAGACATATTTTATCCACATTGATTTATTCTTTACAAAGCAAGATTCTTTTATTTTCATTAATTTTTATTCTTCTACTTATGATTTTTCTTCAGTATTTTCATTGACTCCCAAGGCACTTTTTAACAAAAGGATTAAGTTACAATCATCTTTATTTCTTTAGCAAGGTAAAATTTACATAGTAAAATGCACAGGTCTTAAGTATGGAGTTGAGAAGTTTTGATAAATATACACACCCATGTGACTATCACCCTAAAAAGCTATAAAATATTTTGATGACCATGGAACATTTATGTATGTTTCATTCCAGTTAATTACTATATCCCACAAGCAACCAATGTCTTGATTTTTATCATTCATAAATAGTAAATACTATTTATATATTTTATAGACAGAATCATAGAGTGGGCATAATTTTGCTTCATTTGCTCAACAATGCTTTGAGATTCATCCATGTTGTTGTTATCAGTGGTTCATTCTACTATTTAATTGTTGAAAATAATTCAATTTTATGAATATACCCTGATTTATTTAGCCATTATTTTTTTGATGGACATTCTGATTATTCAACATATATCTATTTTTTCTTATTTTCCATTTAACAGCGGAATTGACCATCTATACAGCAGTGGCAAATATACCTTGAGAAATTGTGAAATTCAACTATTAAGTTTGTTTTACAGATTTGTTAAAGTTTCCTATGTAAAAAGTCATGGGATTCACACACAATGAAGTTCTATTTTGTCCTTTCCTGCTTTAGTCTTTTTATTTCTTCATAGCCTCATTGCATTGATTAGGACTTCAGGTACAATGTTAAAGATAAGCGATGTGAAGAGACATGTTTGGATTATTCCTTCAGATCAGATCAGATCAGTTGCTCAGTCGTGTCCGACTCTTTGCGACCCCATGAATCGCAGCACGCCAGGCCTCCCTGTCCATCACCAACTCCCAGAGTTCACTCAAACTCACATCCATCGAGTCAGTGATGCCATCCAGCCATCTCATCCTCTGTCGTCCCCTTCTCCTCCTGCCCTCAATCCCTCCCAAATATTAGGAAAACGTTTCAACATCAGTTTTGATATTTTTGTTGTTCAGTAGCTCAGTCATGTCCACCTCTTTGTGACCCCATGGACTGCAGCATATCAGGCCTCCTTGTCCTTCACCATCTCCCAGAGTTTGCTCAAACTCATGCCCAATGAGTCATTGATGCCATCCAACCATCTCATCCTCTGTCACTCCATCCTCCTCCTGCCCTCAATCTTTCCCGACATCAGGGTCTTTTCCAATGAGTTGATTCTTCACATCAGGTGACCAAAGTATTGGAGCTTCAGCTTCCTCATCAGTCTTCCAATGCATATTCAAGGTTGATTTCCTTTAGGATTGACTGGTTTGATGTCCTTGCTGCCCAAGGGACTCTCAAGCGTCTTCTCCAACTCCCTAGGTTTGATGTTAGTGGCAGATTTATTTTATGCCCTTGATTAGGTTGACAATGTGCCTTTGTATTTCTCATATATTGAGTTTTTGTTACACACGGGTGTTAACTTTTATCATATGCTTTTCCACCATCTATTGAGATAATCATATGGTTTGCTCCTTTAGTCTGTTAATATGACAAAATGCATTGACTGATTATCTAACATAAATCATTCCTGGAATAAATCCCACATGGTGACAATGTACTTATAAATTGTTGGATTACATCTGCTGATATTTTTTAAGGACTTTTACACCCATATTCATGAAGGATATTTATCTGTGAATTATTTCCTGTATACCAAACCAAGTTTTGGTAGTAGGTTTTTTCCACTTATAAAAATGATTGCTATTAATTTTTAAAATTAATGTTTAGATTCCACACTATTCACCTGAAACTAAAACAATATTCTAAGTCAACTATACAATTAAAAAAATTAGTGTCTACTATTGCCCACAGTGAAATAGTGCTTCAAATTTCAGCCATTTATTGATGTGTACCTTTATCTGCCACTGTGTCTCAAAACAACATCCAATCTCTCATCTGTTGGTAACAGAAAATCATTGGGGAATCGATCTACACATTTTCCACTCTCTCTCATTTACAACAATGTTCTTTTGAATCAACCCACTTTCATTACCACTGTATTGAAAGTTGTCAATGATTTCAATACTAGCTTTAAATGTGAGTTCCAAGTCCATATTTCTGTTTTCTGCCTCATTCCATTAGAATATTTATGACCACCTCATGCTTAATACTTTTAAAGGTGAAGACATCACATTGCCTCTAAGTTTATTCCTCTTTTGAGCTTTCAATATCTTCTAATAGCAGCAGGATCGTGTGCATGTCCTAAATCATAAATCATAGATTTATGTTTGGTTCTTGTTTCTCATACTTTCTATGTGCTATGTTCAGTCACTCAGTAGTGTCCAACTCTGTGGACCCCTAGACTGTAGCCCACCAGGCTTCTCTGCCCATGGAATTTTCCAGGCAAGAACACTGGAGTTGGAAGCCATTTCCTACTCCAAGGTATCTTCCTGACCCAGGCATTGAATCTGCATCTCTTGTGCCTCCTGCACTGGCAGGTGGATTCTTTAGCATAGGTCAGTCAGTCAGTTCAGTCACTCAGTCATGTTCAACTCTTTGTGACCCCATGGACTGCAGCATGCCAGGCCTTCCTGTCCATCACCAACTCTCAAAGCCTGCTCAAACTCATGTCCATCAAGTCGGTGATGTCATCCAATCACCCCATCCTCTGGCGTCCCCTTCTTCTCCTTCCTTCAATCTTTCCCAGCATCAGAGTCTCTTCCAAAGAGTCAGTTCTTCACATCAAGTGGCCAAAGTGTCAAAGCTTCACTTTCAGCATCAGTCCTTCAAATGAATATTCAGGACTGATTTCCTTTAGGGTTAGACTGGTTTGATCTCCTTGCAGTCCAAGGGACTCTCAAGAGTCTTCTCCAACACCATAGTTCAAAAGTGTCAATTCTTTGGCACTCAGTCTTCTTTATAATCCAGCTTTCACATCTGTACATGACTACTGGAAAGATCGTAGCTTTGACTAGGCGGACCTTTGTTGGCAAAATAATGTCTCTACTTTTTTTTTTTTATTTTATTTTATTTACCTTTACAATATTGTATTGGTTTTGCCATATATCAAAATGAATCTGCCACAGGTATACATGTGGTATATACATGTATATATACCATATACCATGTATATATGGTATATATGGTATATATGGTATATATGCATATGGTATATATACCATATATGGTATATATGGTACATACATGTATATATACCATATACCATATACCATACCATACATGGTATGCGTCGTCCCAGTGCACCAGCCCCAAGCATCCAGTATCGTGCATTGAACCTGGACTGGTGACTCATTTCATATATGATATTATACTTATTTCAATACCATTCTCCCAAATCATCCCACCCTCTCCCTCTCCCACAGAGTCCAAAAGACTGTTCTATACATCAGTGTCTCTTTTGCTGTCTCGTATACAGGGTTATTGTTACCATCTTTCTAAATTCCATATATATGCATTAGTATACTGTATTGATGGGGAAATAGATGGGGAAACAGTGGAAACAGTGTCAGACTTTATTTTTCTGGGCTCCAAAATCACTACAGATGGTGACTGCAGCATGAAATTAAAAGACGCTTACTCCTTGGAAGGAAAGTTATGACCAACCTAGATAGCATATTCAAAAGCAGAGACATTACTTTGCCAACAAAGGTTCATCCAGTCAAGGCTATGGTTTTTCCTGTGGTCATGTATGGATGTGAAAGTTGGACTGTGAAGAAGGCTGAGCGCTGAAGAATTGATGCTTTTTCACTGTGGTGTTGGAGAAGACTCTTGAGAGTCCCTTGGACTGCAAGGAGATCCAACCAGTGCATTCTGAAGGAGATCAGCCCTGGGATTTCTTTGGAAGGAATGATGCTGAAGCTGAAACTCCAGTACTTTAGCCACCTCATGCGAAGAGTTGACTCATTGGAAAAGACTCTGATGCTGGGAGGGATTGGGGGCAGGAGGAGAAGGGGATGACAGAGGATGAGATGGCTGGATGGCATCACTGACTCGATGGATGTGAGTTTGAGTGAACTCTGGGAGTTGGTGATGGACAGGGAGGCCTGGCGTGCTGCGATTCATGGTGTCGCAAAGAGTCGGACACGACTGAGCGACTGATCTGATCTGATAGTGTATAGGTGTTTTTCTTTCTGGCTTACTTCACTCTGTATAATAGGCTCCAGTTTCATCTACCTCATTAGAACTGATTCAAATGTATTCTTTTTAATGGCTGAGTAATACTCCATTGTGTATATGTACCACAGCTTTCTTATCCAATATCACTGATGAAGATACATGCAAAAATCCTTAACAAAATTCTAGCAATCAGAATCCAACAACACATTAAAAAGATCTACTTTTTAATGTATACTCTGGGGTGCCACCTAGGAAGCCCCATACTCTCTATATACATACTCACGATCTCAATTGATAGTGCCTATCAATTCTAGCCCTGAGATTCTTGTTTCTATAGTAAGACCTTTCTTTAATCTCATTGTTTACAATTTTCTTGCTGCTTACCCAGACTACTACACTGGCTTTCTAACTTATTTCTT
This sequence comes from Bos indicus x Bos taurus, assembly GCF_003369695.1. Classification (NCBI taxonomy): domain Eukaryota; kingdom Metazoa; phylum Chordata; class Mammalia; order Artiodactyla; family Bovidae; genus Bos; species Bos indicus x Bos taurus. The sequence continues at coordinate 33,788,045 of NC_040086.1, forward strand.
CCAGCCCTCTCTTTACCTTCCAATCCATCCTAAATATTTCTGTGAAATTTGTATTCTGACTGTATTAACATGTCAGATCTCGCCAATTTCTCCTCAAAAAACATAACTGTGTTATCATATTAGAAAGGGGTCCCAGGTCCTAAAGTAGCAGCTTCCATTTTCTACTAATTATTCCCTATTGTTTCTACACATTTATAATAATAATTGCAATAATTTTCCTTAATAATTTCTATACATCTTTGTCTAGTATCAAAACTGAATAACTTATTTCCATTGTATGCCACGTGTATTCATGAATCCATTTCTGTGCTAATTTTAACTATCTTATCAGGATTTCTTCCTCCTTTTACCACATATACTATAAGGTAGTAGCTAATACACAACTCTGAAGTGATCGATGATCTTTGTTGTTGTTCAGTCACTAAGTAGAGACTGACTCTATGTGACTCCATGGACTGCAGCATGCCAGGCTCCCCATTCTTCAGTTTCTTGGAGTTTGCTCAAATTCATGTCCATTGAGTCAGTATGCTTTCTAACCAGATCTTATGATATAATTATCTTATTTGAATCAAGTCTAATGTTTTCAAAAGTAAGGTTGGAGTCTGATTCTTTATTGTTATCCCAAAATACACAGCATATTATCTTATTAATGGTAAATATACAATAAATATTTGCTAAATGAACTACAGACTCCATTATTTTTTTCTTAAAAAAGAAAAACAGTCATTTGTAGATGCTTAATTGAAAAATTGTTTTAGCTATCTTAGACTTGATTTAAACTATGCCCTGTACTAAGATGTAAAGAGGATAATTTAAAGACACTTGTATGTTTAATTCTTGGGAAATAATGCACCTTTAAATAATTTATTAACCAAAGCCACTTCACATCTTTGTCTTGAATCTCATAAACAGTTTTAAGTCAATGGCCTTCTTTCCTATTACCTCTTCACCAGTGTGTTCTTATTGCCGTTATGAGATTATAATTTATATGGAGACTCTCAGTTAAAAGCAGAAAATCTTCAGACTGCTTAGATGTTTATTTTGGTTTAATAAATGATCTATTTTATTTACTAATTTTAATTTATTGATTTCATTTTAATTACAATTAATAGCCTAATTTATTTAGAACATAAAAATATCTTTTTTTAATTCTATCATGTGGAAGATATCAATAACAAGATTTGACAGAACATTCAGTAGCATTGACAACTTAAGGGCTTCTGTGGCTTAGCTGGACATGGAGACAACAGGAGCTATCTGGCATTAAATAAGTCTCAAGGTGCCAGTGGGGGTTGTTTGTGAGCACATGAGAGGCTTTCTTTATAGTTCCCCAAACTACTGAGGTTTCACTTTATAGGAGTCTGAGATCCTACATGAGCAGTTGGGTATATGTCAGAAATATTTAGGTTGTCACTAATAGATAGCATATTGAAAATCAGAGACATTAATTTGCCAGTGAAGGTCCGTCTAGTCAAGGCTATGGTTTTTCCTGTGGTCATGTATGGATGTGAGAGTTGGACTGTGAAGAAAGCTGAGTGACGAAGAATTGATGCTTTTGAACTGTGGTGTTGGAGAAGATTCTTGAGAGTCCCTTGGACTGCAAGGAGATCCAACCAGTCCATTCTGAAGGAGATCAGTCCTGGGATTTCTTTGGAAGGAATGATGCTGAAGCTGAAACTCCAGTACTTTGGCTACCTCATGCGAAGAGTTGACTCATTGGAAAATACTCTGATGCTGGGAGGGATTGGGGGCAGGAGGAAAAGGGGACGACAGAAGATGAGATGGCTGGATGGCATCACTGACTCGATGGATGTGAGTTTGAGTGAAATCCGGGAGTTGGTGATGGACAAGGAGGCCTGGCGTGCTGCGATTCATGGGGTCGCAAAGAGTCAGACACGACTGAGTGACTGAACTGAACTGAACTGAATAATGTGATCTTACAAATACCTACAACTTACTAAAGATATAAAAATCTATTTTTCTACAGATTCCCCTTACAGTGTCATTTGGTATTTCCACTGTTACTTAATCATTTGTCTAATGTTTATTGGAATGAAGAGGCATACACCCGTTTTGTCTGACCCTTTGTGACCCTATGGATAGCAGCACCCCAGGCCTCCTTGTCCCTCACCATCTCCCAGAGTTTGCCCAAGTTCCTGTTCATTGCATTGGTGATGCCTTCCAGTCATCTCATCTTCTGATGCCCTCTTCTCCTTCTGCTCTCAAACTTTCCCAGCATCAGGGGCTTTTCTGATGAGTCATCTGTTAGCATCAGATGACCAAAATACTGGACCTTCAACTTTGGCATCAGTCCTTCCAGTGAATATTCAGAGTTGATTTCCCTTAAGATTGATTGGTTTGATTTCCTTGCTGTCCAAGGGGTTTTCAGGAGTCTTCTCCAGGACCGCAGTTCGAAGCATCAATTCTTTGGCGTTCTGCCTTTTTACAGTCTAGCTCTCACAGCCATATGTGACCACTGGGAAGACCATAGCCTTGACTATACAGACCTTCATCAGCAGAGTAATGTCTCTGCTTTTCAACACACTGTCTAGGTTTTTCATAGCTTTCCTGCCAAGAAGGAATTGTCTTCTGATTTCATGGCTGCAGTCATCATCTGCAGTAAATTTGGAGCCCAAGAAGAGGAAATCTGTCACTACTTTCAGCTTTTTCCCTTCTATTTGCCATGTAGTAATGGGGATGGATGCCATAATCATAGTTGATTTAATATTTAGTGTTAAGTCAGCTCTTTCACTCTCCTCCTTCACCCTCATCGAAAGACTCTTTAGTTCCTCTTTGCTTTCTGTGGTTAGAGTGGTATCATCTACATATCTGAGGTTGTTGGTGTTTCTCCTCCCTGTCTTGATTCCAGTCTGTAACTCATCTAGCCTGGCATTTCTCATGATGTACTCAGCATATGGGTTAAACAAACGGTGACAGCAGACAGCTCTGTTGTACTCCTTTCTCAGTCTTGAATATCAGTTGTTTGCCGAGTTGTGTCTTACTCTTTGTGACCCCACGGATTGTAGCCCTCCAAACTCCTTGATCCATGAAATTTTCCAGATAAGAATACTGGAGTGGATTGCCATTTTCTTCTCCAGGGAATCTTCCTCACCCAGGGATTGAACCCAAGTCTCCTGCATTGCAGGCAGATTCTTTACCATCTGAACTATAGGGAAGTCAGTTGTTCCATACATGGTTCTAACTGTTGCTTCTTGACCTGCATACAGGTTTCTCAGGAGACAGGTAAGATGATCTGGTATTCCCATCTCTCTAAGAACTTTCCATGTGTGTCATGATCCACGAGTCAAAGGCTTTAGCATAGTAAGACCCGTCCATCTTGGGTGGCCCTGCATGGCATGGCTCATAGCTTCATTGAGTTATGCAAGCCCCTTTGCCACAACAAGGCATGTATCAATGAAGGGAATCAATGCTTCCTCTAGAATAATTTTTTTAACCAGCCTGAATCATAGGTGGAAATGTGTATCTTTTATTCTCCAATGATTGTACACATTGCAGAGTCCTTTCTCCATTGTTAGGGATATGGAATCATATTACATCTTTTAAAATATTGTTTAATGAAATTCAACCTAATATTTTCATTTTCAGATATCCAGTATTTCTTGCCTATGAACTTGAGCATGTAGCCAAATTAAATGGATATTTAAGTGACAAACTTTTTAAGAAACCGATCCACATTAGTGAAACTTTTCCTTGAATATTGGAAACTTACTATTCACTGACAATATGCCATGAATGTCATCTGACAACAGATATGTGTTCTGTGTGTGTATGTGTGTGTTCATGTGCATGCACAATGACAAAATACAACCTACAACTTGTGATATTCTGTAGGTCACCAAGAGTAGATACTTTGGACACAAATACTTAGTTCATGACTATTTAAATCCTTAGAGGTTAAATCCACAATGATGAGAATCATATAATTTGATTTTATATCCTATAATTTAGATGTAAAGTATGCTTACAAATAGTTTTATTGATTTGGAGATTATCTTCAAAAGTATCTGTCTTCCCACTTGCTCTAAAGGTCCTTTCATATTCCATGTATGATTTCTTGCCTAGAATCAGGTAAATCTATCCTACAAAAGTTCAAGGATGGCTTATATTAACAACATTTCTAAAGTATTTCTTTAGGTTGAAAAACAAAATTGATTTGACAACACACATGAAAGCAAGCTTTCAGATTCAGATTTTATGTGAATCACTCTATATTTGTAAACCACACATTTCTGGTTTCAGTCACTCTAACAAATGGTTCCAGGTCTTTGCTGAAGTCATCTGTGAATATAAGGAATGACATTTTGCTGGCAATGCATTTTATATTACAGTAACAAGTTTGAATTTCTCTTTTGTAGAATGACCCTGAAATGGGTACAACTTAGATGAGGATCTATCAAGGTGAATGAATACATTTTTATTAAGTGAAGTAAACCATTTGCTCTGTCAACCTACTTTTTTGCTTCAGTAATAATGGGGCCTTTTAGAAACTCAATTGGTCACCACATTCCATACTGGATAAATTTCTATTTGTTACATTTACACACAGACATACTGGGTTTTCTCCAGATGCCATTTCAGGCTACAGAAGTTTCTGAAATCCAAATTCTTGTCATTATACCTAGACTCTCTTCCTCGTTGAAGCTACCAGTGCATTTCTGGAGATTTAACTCAACATAAAAGAATTGGTATTTACAAAATACAGATGAACAGTATTATTAAACTCTTACATTCTTTTAAGGTTATCTTGGAGTGTGGCTACAGCTACCTTTTCTTGAATCTAATTTCAGTATTAACTCTATTGATACCAACTCTCAGCCACTAACAACCTTCCTTTCCTGTCAATAATATCTGCATCAAATATTCTCTAACTTTATCCTTCCCTTGGCTTTCTCTGCCAAGCTTCACCTGGCTGTCACAGTTCACTGTGACTGCATTTCCTTTTCTGAATTCCTTGTAAAAACTAGTACTAAATAGTAATGGTACACTTCATTAATTCTAAGTTTTATGCTTTTTTTTTTCACATTTAAATAACTCTGAATTTGGAGTGATATGTGTCATGTAGTTGAGGATATCGCACAATCTCTGTTGACTTGGAAGAATATCCAAGGTAAAAAGATGAAGCACCTTAACTCACAGAAGTCAAATATTTATGGCAAAGGGTTAGATGAGATGGTGAATTAGACATTTTCTTTACTGGATAAACAATAGTAAATAGCTTAATCACTTAAGTTATCTTTTATTGAACTTCTATATATTTGGAACTTCCAAGTATGCAAAGATTATTTCATGCAGATAAGTTTCAGTTCAGTCACTCAGTCACGTCCGACTCTTTGCAACCCCATGAATCACAGCACACCAGGCCTCCCTGTCCATCACCAACTCCCGGAGTTCACTCAAACTCACATGGATCGCACTCAAACTCACATCGATCGAGTCGGTGATGCCATCCAGCCATCTCATTCCGTCGTCCCCTTCTCCTCCTGCCCCCAATCCCTCCCAGCATCAGATTCTTTTCCAATGAGTCAACTCTTCACATGAGGTGGCCAAAGTGCTGGAGTTTCAGCTTTAGCATCATTCCTTCCAAAGAACACCCAGGACTGATCTCCTTTAGAATGGACTGGTTGGATCTCCTTGCAGTCCAAGGTAGAACCCCTAAATGAATATAGGGATGCACTTGTGGCTCCAGATAAATATTTCCAACTTGTTTTACAAAATGGTCTTATTAATATAATACAGTTTCAGAAGAAATGTATTTGTACTTACTAGGTAACTGTTCAAAATAATTTTAATCATCCCATATAGAATGTTCATCATGGTATCAATTTTTTCAGATTCAAAATTGTATAAAGTGATATTTCCATTATATACTGCTGATTACATGAAATAAACTGAACTTGTGCTCATCCAGAAGACTCCTATTTTTAATCAATCAATAATTAATATGCTGTTTGCTTAGAGACCTGAGTCCCTTTAGAGTCAACAGGAGAATTACTTGATTTGGGTCACTTTCTGTTTCTCACTTAACCTCAAAATTTTATATCAGATAAGGTTTTAATGTAATTAATATTTACACATACAGAGGTCTATTGGTAGAGCTACTGAAACAGAATCTCTTAAACCCACTGATATATTCTCCAGTCTGGGTCCATGCCACATAAAGTACAGCTAAACTGGTATCATCTTGTTAAAACTGTGCACTCTCAGGCTCTACTCCCTATTTTTAAGATGCTCTGTACTAGAGACTGCATTTTAAGATTCCCTTTTGGTTCATATACACATTAACATTTGAGCATCACTGATAAAGGTGGCTACGAAGTTATGTTGAAAAACACTATTCTTAGCTCTACACCGTTTAACAATTGCCATCATTTCTTTAGGTGACATTTACAACAAACTGCCAACAGGAATCCCTTTTCTCTCCATGGATCTGTGCTTTACATGCATAACTAATTTAAAACACATTATAATGTGGTAACTCAGCTGGTAAAGAATCTGCCTACAATGCAGGAGGCCTGGATTCAATCCCTGGGTTGGGAAGATCCACTGGAGAAGGGAATGGCCTCCCATCCCAGTATTCTTGCCTGGAGAATTCCATGGACAGAAGAGCCTGACAAGCTATAATCTATGAAGTTTCAGAGTTGGATGTGACTGAGTACACATACACATACATAAAATATTTTCATCAAAACTGCAACATGCTAAGCATGCTACCTTCAATGAAGCAAAAATTTGACTCAATGAATCAATGTGAGTAAGATTTTTGCACCCAGAAGAAATCTATAATGTTAATAAAGAATAAGGGATCACTTTTTAACTTTCAAAAGATGGAGTCAGTTTTTGAATTGCATGTTTCAATTTCAGAGAAATATATAGTGCTCTTCTGCTTCCCTCTGTCTTCCCTCACCTGCCAATTTTTGTAAGTTACATTATTATTCATATATTGTCAAAGTTTATAAAATTCAGATTCTGTTTTACAACCTTCATTTCAAGAGATGTTTGGTATTAGTTCTATTTTTAAATGGATTCACTATTCTCAGCCAGTCCTTTTATGACAGGTTTTCCATTTCAGATTTTATTTTGTTTTGCTTCATCACTTAGTTGACTGGAGTTATTTATCAAATTTGCTTCTTTTTCCCCTTCAAAAATGGTTCATAAATGCTGTATTCCCTGAGTTTCAGCATGTCTGAAACTATCTGTCATTCTGTATTGTTTTGTCCTGTTTTATTGTACTTGAAGGACGATTTGGTTATGTGCAAAATCTTGGCTCAGGTTTTTATTTTCCCTCAGAACTTTGTAGCTATTGCACCATTATAGTTTGGCATTTAATGTTGCTGTGGGAAAAACTAAGGCCAGACTAAATAATTTAGTTTTTCTCAATAGATGACTTTGTGTGTGTGTGTGCATGCCCAATTACCTGAAGAATGCTTTCTTTGTATTTAAAGTTCAATAACTTAATCATATATTATTGCCAATTGTTCAATATCCATTTACTTTCTGAAAAATTCCCTAATGTATTTAAATTTTTACCTTTATTTAATTATATGTCACTATTCCATTTTGGATTTCTGCTTCAAGGAGAAATATTACATTAAGTCAATGCTGTCTGATATCTCAAATTATCACCTTCATTTTTGGTGCTTAATCTCATTTTATCTGAGCTCAGTATGATTTTATCAAATCACTATTAATGTTCACAATTTAATTTTCATATATCCTTTTGTGGTTTCTTGATACTTCTAAATTATCTATTGGCTCTATAATCGATTGTATTTTGTTTTTACTTTGTTTTCCTAAGTCTGTAATGTCTGTTTTATTTATTTTTAAATTTTAATATCATCTCAACTATGAGGCTTGTTTTTAGTGATATATAATGTTTACTAAGTTTTCAAGAGTTGCAGGATATATTCTCTTTCCAGGGCTGTATTCAAATCCAAGGAAGGTTCACTGTGTTTCTTTTTAAAATTAGGTATCTATTTTTACTTTTAATATGTCTGCAGACTTGGCAAGTCTACTTCTTCCTTTCCTTTGTTAACCTTTTTCATTGTTCTTCTAAAAATTCTGATTTAAAATTTTATGAACTTCTGATATAGGCATATATAAATAAGTTTGATTATGTGGCACAATTATAAATGCAGATTTTGGAAGACTGAAACTGATCAACATTACCTGGATTGACAATAAGCCCATAAAGTAGCAAAATCAGTTCAGCCAGTTCAGTTGCTCAGTTATGTTCAACTCTTTGTGCCCCTATGGACTGCAGCATGCCAGGCTTCCCTGTCCATCACCAACTCCTGGAGCTTCTCAAACTCATGTCCATTGAGTCAGTGATGACATTCAACCATCCCATCCTCTGTCAGCTTTCTTCTCCTGCCTTCAATCTTTCCCAGTATCAGGGTTTTTTCCAATGAGTCAGTTCTTCGCTTCAGGTGGCCAAAGGATTGGAGCTTCAGCTTCAGCATCAGTCCTTCCAATGAATATTCAGGATTGTTTTCCTTTAGGATTGACTGGTTTAATCTCCTTGCAGTCAAGGGACTCTCAAGAGAGTCTTATCCTACATCACAGGTCAAAAGTATCAGTTCTTTGGCACTCAGCTTTCCTTATGGTCCAATTCTCACATCCATACATGACTACTGGAAAAACCATAGCTTTAACTATATGGACCTTTGTTAGCAAAGTAACGTCAGTCTCTACTTTTTTTTAGTTTTTTGAAAGTTTTTTTTTTTTTTAATTTATTTATTTTAGTTGGAGGCTAATTACTTTACAATATTGTGGTGGTTTTGCCATACATTGACATGAATCAGCCATGGGTATACATGTGTCCCCCATCCCAATACCCCCTCCCTCAAAGTGAAGAATATATCTGCTTTTTAATGTGTTGTCTAGGTTGCTTATAGCTTTTCCAAGGAGCATCTTTTAATTTCGTGGCTGCAACCACCATCTGCAGTGATTTTGGAACCCAAGAAAACAGTCTATCACTGTTTCCATTGTTTCCCATCTATTTGCCATGAAGTGTTGGGACCGGATGCCATGATCTTAGTTTTTTTGAATGTTTATTTTTAAGCCAATATTTTCACTCTCTTCTTTCACTTTCAAGAGGCTCTTTGGTTCCTCTTCACTTTCTGCCATAAGGGTGGTGTCATCAGCATATCTGAGGTTATTGATATTTCTCCCACCAATCTTGATCAATTTAATATCTGCAGTCACCATCATAGTCCACCATGAGGGCTACTCTATTTCTTCTAAGGGATTGTGGCCCTTGATAGTAGATATAATGGTCATCTGACTTTAATTCCCCCATTCCAGTCCATTTTATTTCACTGATTCATAAAATGTCGATGTTCACTCTTGTTATCTCCTCTTTGACCACTTCCAATTTACCTTGATTCATGGACCTAACATTCTAGGTTCCTATTAAGTATTGTTCTTTACAGCATCAAACTTTATTTCCATCACCAGTCACATCCACAACTGGGTGTTGTTTTTTCTTTGGCTCAGCCTCTTCATTCTTTCTGGAGCTACTTCTCCACTCTTCTCCAGTAGCATAACACACACCTATTCACCTGGGGAGTTCATCTTTCAGTGTTGTGTCTTTTTGCCTTTTCATACTGTTCATGGGGTTCTCAAGGTAAGATACTGAAGTAGTTTGCTATTCCCTTCTCCAGTGGACCACGTTTTGTCAGAACTCTCCAACATGACCAATCCATCTAGGTGGCCCTACATGGCATGGCTTAGTTTCATTGAGTTAGAAGAGGTTGTGATCCACGTGACCACTTTGATTAGTTTTCTGTGATTGTGGTTTTCATTATGTCTGCTCTCTGATGGATGAGGATAAGAGGTTTGTGAAAGCTTCCTGATGAGAGGGACTGGCTGTTGGGGAATCTGGGTCTTTCTCTGATCAATAAATCTTGCCATGTTCAGTAAATCTTTAATCCAATTTTCTGTTGATGGGTGGAGCTGTGTTCCCTCCCTGTAGTTTGGCCTGAGGCTAAAAGAGGTCATGGTTACCTCCTTCAGAAGGACTTATGCCAATTCCCAGGATTGGTATATTCAGTGCCCCTGACCCTGGGGCAGGCCACTCTTGACCCACAGATCTGCTGGAGACCCATGGACAATCACAGGCCAGTCTGGCTCAGTGTCTTGTGGTGTCACTGCTCCCTTCTCCTGGGTTCTGAGCACACAAGGTTTTTTTGTGCCCTCAAAGAGTCTGTTTCCCCTGTCCTGTGGAATTTCTGTAATAAAATCCCACTGGCCTTCAAAGTCAAGTTCTCTATGGGTTTCAGTCCCTTTGCTGGTTGGGAAATCTGTTCTGTAGCAAAATAGACATATCTATTTGTCTATCTATCTATCCATCTATTTATCTGTCAGTCTTCCTCCAGAAAGGATCTATTTTTGTTTTCTAATTTTTAAAAAAATTTTGACCCCCTTCACCTATTTTTCCCACTTCATGTCCCTGTCTCTGTTAACCAGCAATATGCTCTGTGAGCTTGGGTTTTTTGTTTGGTTAGTTGATTAGTTTTCCTGTTTTGTTGTTGTTGTTTTTTAGTTGGATGTAATCCCAGTTATTTATTTTTGTTTCTGATGCTTTTATCTTGTGTCAGATTCAAAAGATCATTGCCAAGACCTTTGTCAAGGAGATTACCAACTATATTTTCTTCTAGGACTTTCATGGTTTCAAGTCTTATATTCAGGTCTTTAATTCATTTTGAGTTAATTTTTGTGTATAATGCCCAGTTGCTTTATTTTGTATCTGACTGTCTAGATTTCCCAATATCATTTATTGAAGAGATTATCTTTTCTCCACTATATATTCTTGGCTCTTTTGTCCTAAATTAATTGACCATAAAGGTGTACATTTATTTATTGGCTTTGCATTCTATTCCACTGATTTATGTGTTGATTTTTATGCCAATATCATAGTGTTTTAATTACTACAGTTTTGTAACAGTTTAAAAATTAGTGAGTACAATTTTTCCAGGTTTATTCTTTCTCAAGATCTTTTTGTCTACTAGGGGTCTTTTCTGATTTCATATAAATTTTAGGATTGTTTTTTTTGCTTGTGAAAAATTCCATTAAAATGTTGATAGGGAATATGTTAAACTTTTGTTTTGGTTTGGGTGGTACCAACATTTTAGCAATTTTAACTAACTCTTCCAATACATAAACTTGAATCATCTTTTCATTTATTTGTGTTTACTTCAATTTCTTTCCTTAATATCTGTATTTTTCAGTATACTGTTTTGTTTTGTTTTGTTTTGTTTTCCTTTTTGGACTTATGTAGCTAATCCACAGTATCTCTATAAACTCAAATTCTATTATTGCAATTTCAGAAGCACAAAAATAGACATGATTGTAAAATAAACCATCTGGATTTCAGTTTCCACAATTCTTGTTTCATAGGTCCTACTCCACAATATCACCTTTTTCTCTTTTCTGGAGTATTTATTACAAAGCAACTCCTAGGTGTCCAACAAAGGTATGACATTGAATTCAGTTGATATTCTCTGATATTTCTTTTCATATAGAGTATTTCTTCTGCACATATTTTGCTATATTTGTGTTCTCCATATGTCATTTCCCTAGTATAATTTGCCATGTTCTGTAAAAATGCTGTTATCTAACATAGCCCTATTTTTCTTACATATCTCATTAAATTTGAGGGAGGTAAATCTAGACACAGCTTTAAGTTCATGTACAAAAATGTTTAATATATATGATTCTGATATTCCCTAAGATATACTCTTAGTGAAGTGTAGATTAATCATTAAAACAAGTGTTGTCAGCCTGAAATTCATTCTTTTTAAAGTTCCAATCATCTCAGACTTAATGTATTAACAGAAATTAATCATGACTACCTTGATCTATTATATTTCATTTGAGTTGTTTCATTCTTCCCTTGAAATGTATTTCATTCTTCCCTTGAAGTCAAATGGGCTCTGATTCTTATATAAAGGAGAGTTTTCTTTCATAAGCTCTTTGATAGTCTAAAAAAAGTAGTCCTTAAAAAAAAAAATAAAAAAGCCCAGGCAAATGCTTGCTTCTTTTCTTATATTTTTCTTAGGTGAAAACATGGCTAGCCTGCTTTACAATGATTAAAAAGAAAGAGGAAGGCTACTCTGAGTGTGGGATTATTCAACTCAGCAGTGAAGGTCATGGGGAATTTATGATGAATGTTTTTGGCTAATTCAAAATTCACTGATCGTGTATCATTCAAGTTGGTTTTAAAAAAGGCAGAGGAACAAGATATCAAATTGACAACATCCACTGGATCATGGAAACAGCAAGAGAGTTCCAGAAACACATCTATTTCTGCTTTATTGACTATGCCAAAGCCTTTGACTGTGTGGATCACAATAAACTGTGGGAAATTTTGAAAGAGATGGGAATATGAGACCACCTGACCTGCCTCTTGAGAAATCTGTATGCAGGTCAGGAAGCAACAGTTAGAACTGGACATGGAACAACAGACTGGTTCCAAATAGGAAAAGGAGTACGTCAAGGCTGTATATTGTCATCCTGCTTATTTAACTTATGTGCAGAGTACATCTTGAGAAATGCTGGCTGGAGGAAGCACAAGATGGAATCAAGATTGCTGGGAGAAATATCAATTACCTCAGATACGCAGATGACATCATTCTTATGGCAGAAAGTGAAGAACTAAAGAGCCTCTTGATGAAAGTGAATGAGGAGAGTCAAAAAGTTGGCTTAAAACTCAACATTCAGAAAACGAAGATCATGGCATCTGGTCCCATAACCTCATGGCAAATAGATGGGGAAACAGTGGAAACAGTGGTTGACTTTATTTTTCTGGGCTCCAAAATCACTGCAGATGGTGATTGCAGCCATGAAATTAAAAGACGCTTACTCCTTGGAAGGAAAGTTATGACCAACCTAGATAGCATATTAAAAGCAGAGGCATTACTTTGTCAACAAATGTCTGTCTAGTCAAGGCTATGGTTTTTCCAGTGGTCATGTATAGATGTGAGAGTTGGACTGTGAAGAAGGCTGAGCGCTGAAGAATTGATGCTTTTGAACTATGGTGTTGAAGAAGACTCTTGAGAGTCCTTTGGACTGCAAGGAGATCCAACTAGTCCATCCTAAAGGAGATCAGTCCTGGGTGTTCATTGAAAGGACTGATGTTGAAGCTGAAGCTCTAATACTTTGGCCACCTGATGAGAAGAGCTTATTCATTGGAAAAGACCTTGATGCTGGGAAAGATTGAGGGCAGGAAGAGAAGGGGATGACTGAGGATAAGATGGTTGGATGGCATCACCAACTGAATGAACATGGGTTTGGGTGGACACCAGGAGTTGGTGATAGACAGGGAGGCCTGGCATGCTGCGATTCATGGGGTCACCACAATGAGTCAGACATGACTGAATGACTGAACTGAACTGAACTGAACTTTGTAAGCCAGTTTTAAGTGTCTCTCTGAATATTCTTCCAACATTGAATAATTCTTGTCATTGTCGTACCTCACTCTATGAGAAGTAGGTTGTTGGGAAGGTTCTTTCCATCTTTCTTTTATTACATGCATTGTTAAAGACAATATTCAAAGCTTAACATTTAATTATAAGTACTGTACTGAATGGCAACATAATGTAGTGATTAAGAGAAGAATTTTTTGATTAGACAGATGTGTCTTTGATCTTGCTGTGCTGCCACCAGCAGCAGCAAGAATAGAAGCAGCCAGAGGAGAGCAAAAGACTGTCAAGATGTGAATCCACATTATCAGCTACCCGTTGTATGATTTTGAGCTTACTTAAAATGTCTGAGCCTCTCCCTATTTTAAAAGGGATAGCGTAGTACTTTCTCCAAAGTGTTTTTTCAAAGGCTAAAGATAGAATCCATGTAAATTTCTTGGCACAGTTGATGAAAGATATTACTTTAAATATTTGCTGGCATTCCAGTAACTAAAATAGTAGGAGTAGCAGTTGTCACTATAGTTTAAATTTTAGTCATAGTAGTGGTATTAGTAATAAATTTCTGCACACCTCACTTTCTATCTAATCATCTTGGTTGAGAGTCAGTCAATTTCTTAGGATATAATTCTGTGGGAGAATACTGCTGAAAAAAAGATCCCTGAGAAAAATGAGACACCTGCACTGGTTTGATAATAATCTCTTTAAATCTGTTATCTACAATTTTGCTTTCTATATCATCATCATCATCATCTTCTTCTTCTTCTTCTTCTTCTAAACAGTGCTGCACTTTGAACACAGCAGTCCAAGAATGGTGGGGGTGATGGAACAGATAGAGATTAAAAAGCTGACTGTGAGATGTAGGGTGGTGTGGGGGACACACACACAGTAGGCCTTTCTGTCCTCACACTATACTGCACAATAATAGTAAAAGTGCATAAAGATATGTGTCCTATGTGTTCTTTGATGCTAGTAGAACAGATTGCCTTTCAGAGGTAACCTTCATTTGTTGGCTCTACCTGAGCAAATCTAGAGAAAGGAGCATGAATGATAAAAGTGCAGTCAGGTTCCTAAAAAATTATAGCCCAGTAGTGATGCTAGAAAATGGAGGATTTATAGTAAGTCTCAATGAAGCAGAAATACCTACCAAAAAACAAATGTTAGAGATTTTAAAAGTCATTCTGCAGTTCCTTTTTTTTTCCCCCCCTTTGGTGAAATAAGAACACTGATTATAAAAATTCCATAGGCAGTTGTCTTTATACCTAAGAAATTAATTAACATACACATTTTAAATTCTTTCCATATTTGCTAAGTAACATAAACTCCTTAAACCCTTATGTTCTGTTCCATAAAACAGAGATGATAATAATCACACATAGGCTAATTTTAGGATTCAAATGTATAGGGTATGAAAAACACCTAGCCGACCCTCCATGAACCTAAGTACTCACTCTTCTTTTTTTACACGGTGATAGAGCCAAGAACTCTTTTGCTATTATAAATTAGAAGAAGCAATTATATAATATTGTATCCAAAGTATGACCACTCATATTTCTATTCCTTACCCCTCCTTCATCAATCAAATAGACTTGTGCATAGTTTATAAATATGGTATCACCAGCTCAGCTCATCTGTGCACAATTAGTTCATGTGGTTAAACTTTATTGTTAATAACTCCAGCAGAACAGTTTTAGTTTCAGTAAAAATCAGCTGGATTCCCTTTCATGGACAAGACTACACACATAGCCATTTAAAATCATCTCACTATAAAGTGCTATTTGTTAAAAGAAGGTACTTTGATGATTGAGAAAAAGGAACTAGACAATCCATTATTGCGGCAGATAAAAGTGATTGCAAATTGTGTGAATAACATCATCAATATGTGTCTAAGATGGTACTCTCTCTTCCCACGGTGGACACATTCAAACAGGAAATTTGAGTTTTATTAGAAGTGAGAACAATAGAGACAAGCTGCTGCTGCTGCTAAGTCGCTTCCGTCGTGTCCAACTCTGTGTGACCCCATAGACAGCAGCCCATCAGGCTCCACCATCCCTGGGATTGTCCAGGCAAGAACACTGGAGTGGGTTGCCATTTCCTTCTCCGATGTATAAAAGTGAAAAGTGAAAGTGAAGTCCCTCAGTCTTGTCCGACTTAGCGACCCCATGGACTGCAGCCTACCAGGCTCCTCCATCCATGGGATTTTCCAGGCAAGAGTACTGGAGTGGGGTGCCATTGCCTTCTCCAAGAGACAAGCTGGTGGTGGTTAAAAACTAATAGAAATGGTTTTTTTAGGGCTATATGGGTTTCCCTAATTTGTCAAGGACTGGGAAGGCTATAAGACAAAGAGATTTCAAAAAAGTTTTAATTTAATTATTATTTAGAGATTTTTCAGAGATTTCTGCATGAACTAAGTGAATTTAGTTTTCCTGGCCCAATTATATCTTGAAATAGTGAAAAAAAAATTGCAGAAGAGAATGCTCAACTTCAGTGATTTTGATGAACTAGGAAGAGGTTTTACCATCTGAAGACAAGATTTTTAAATACAGATTTTAAAATTAGAATAAAAATTACAATAAGTGAGCTCTGGAGTTGTATAATTAATGCAAATGTTATAGAAAAACCTGTATCAAACTTTTATAAATAAAAATATCAAGCATTTATAACAGGTAGGAATCCACTAAGAGCAGTGAAGCCATTAAGTTTTATATACAATGTGTGTGTGTGTATATATATATATATATATATATATATATATATAAAATATTTTTCTTGTTTTTCAAGACTGCTGTGCTCATACTAAATACTGATTTGAATAAAATTTTGACAGAACCTTGCATAGTATTCATGGGGTAAAATGAAGACAGGTAGATAAGGCAAATGAATTCATTGCACTTAGAAAATATATGCTAGAATGTGTTGATTAATATATAATATCTGCCAGTTATATATCATAGATGTGTGCTCTTAACTTGTTTTTATATCAGTGACATGGAGGAGAGTAAATAGAACAGAATATACAGAAGAAATTTGCTATCTCTGTGGCAGAATCAGGCACGATTTGAAATCTTGGATGAGAGATATTTGGCAAATTTACACCTCCATTCCCTGGTTTCTAAACTGTAGAAAATATTACTTTCTCCCTAGGTTGTTACTGTTCAGTCACCCAGTTGTGTCTGACTCTGTGACCCCATGGAGTCAGCATGCTAGGCCTCCCTGTCCCTCACCATCTCCTGAAGTTTGCCCAAGTTCATGTGCATTGCATCCACTTAGGTTATTAATTAATAACATCCTAGGTTACTAGTGGTTAAATATGAAGATGCATGTAAAGTTCCTAGCATTGTTTGCCATTTGTTAAGAAAACAATAAATTACTATTGCTATTTTATTAGGATTGTGGTTATAGGCATACTTTACACTGTGGGGGCCTTTTCTTTGCCTTTTGCTTACCAGCTATCTCATTCCTTAATTCTTTGCTTTTCACTCAATCAGATATCTTAAGGACTATACCATGTATGCAGAGGAACTGCCTCTACCTACATTTGGAAACACTTTATCCACAATATTTCTTAAAATAGTCTGTTTTCATTCCACTCTCAAGTTTTAGCCTTCCTCAACTAGGCCTTAGGAAGCATCACTATAAACAAGCTAGTGGAGGTGATAGAATTGCAACGGAGATATTTCAAACTCTAAAAGATGATGCTGCAAAAGTGCTGTACTCAATATGCCAGCAAATTTGGAAAACTCAGCAGTGGCCACAGGACTGGAAAAGGTCAGTTTTCATTCTAATTCCAAGAAAGGCAACGGCAAAGAATGCTCAAACTACTGCACAATTTCACTCATCTCAAATGCTAGCAAAAATAGTGCTCAAAATTCTCCAAGCTAGGCTTCAACAGTAGGTGAACCAAGAACTTCCAAATGGTCCAGTTGGATTTAGAAAAGGTAGAGGAACCAGAGATCAAGTTGCCAACAATTGTTGAATCATAGAAAAAGCAAGAAAATATCAGAAAGACATCTACTTCTGCTTCATTGACTACGCTAAAGCCTTTGACTCTGTGGATTACAAAAAACCTGGAAAATTCTTCAAAAGATGGAAATATCAGACTACCTTATATGCTTTCTGAGAAATCTCTATTCAGGTGAAGAACCAACAGATAGAACCAGACATGGAACAAGAGACTGGTTCCAAATTGGGAAAGAAGTATATCAAGGCTGTACATTGTCACCCTACTTATTTAACTTATATGCAGAGTACATCATGTAAAATGCCAGCCTGCATGAATCACAAGCTGGAATCAATACAGCTGGGAGAAATATCAATAACCTCAAATATGCAGATGACACCACCCTTTATGGCAGAAAGTTAAGAGAAACTGAAAAGCCTCTTGATGAAAGTGAAAGAGCTGGCTTAAACCTCAACATTCAAAAAATGAAGATCATGGCATATGGTCCCATCACTTCATGGCAAATAGATGGGGAAACAATGGAAACAATGAGAGACTTTATTTTCTTGGGTTCCAAAGTCACTGAAGATTGTGACTGCAGCAATGAAATTAAAAGATGCTTGCTCCTTGGAAGAAAAGCTATGCCAAACCTAGACAGCAATATTAAAAGGCAGAGACGTTACTTTGTCCACACAGGTCCATCTGGTCAAAGCTATGGTTTTTCCAGTAATCGTGTATGGATGTGAGAGTTGGACTATAAAGAAAGCTGAGCAGTGAAGAATTGATGCTTTTGAACTGTGGTGTTGGAGAAGACTCTTGAGAGTCCCTTGGACTGCAAGATCCAATAAGTTCAACCTAAAGGAAATGAGTCCTGAATATTCATTGGAAGGGTTTGCTGAAGCTGAAGAACTGACTCATTGGAAAAGACTTTGATGCTGGGAAAGATTGTGGGCACTAAGAGAGGAAGATGACAGAGGATGAGTTGGTTGGATGGCATCACTGACCCGATGGACATAGTTTGAGTAAGCTCCAGGAGTTGGTGATGGACAGAAAAGCCTGGCGTGCTGTGGTCCACGGGGTGCAAAGAGTTGGGCATGACTGAGTGACTGAACTGAACTGAGACTCATCTTCAATTAGAAAAATCATTTCCTAGATAAAATGCTTGCTTTCAGGCTTTCCTTATCTCCATTTATTTAGGAGTTCTGCCAAATTCATCTGCCCTAAACCATTTTTAGAATACTACTGGTGTACTCCAAAACAGATATTAGCACTATCCTATACTAAGGGAAATACAAGCTTTGTTACTTTGACGCTGGTATTTCAAGATCACCAACTTATTATCACAGTAGCTTTCAGCACCTCCACTTTTTCAGAACTCTGCATTTTGCCTCACTGTCCCTATACTCCCTGTGCTACAGGTGAACATTTTTTTCTTCCCATTATCCTCCTTGTGTTTCCTAATGCTATTTCCACAGCTTAAATTATCTACTCAGTCTTTCTTATTATGCAAGCTTATAATGATGCAGCTGTCCCATACTCATCATCCAGAATTTAATTATGCAATTCTTGGTTATTCCAGGTTAATAATAATTAAGTCTTGTTTTGGAGCTTTACTTGTCATATATATCCTAGTTTTCCTAGCTAGATATTATAAAATACTGTGCATGCATGCTCAAGCCATTTCTGACTCTCTGTGAACCAATGGACTTTAGCCCGCAGGGCTCCTCCATCCATGGAATTTTCCAGACAAGAATACTGGGGTGAATTGCCATTTCCTCCTCCAAGGGATCTTCCTGACCCAGGGATCAAATAGGCATCCTCTGAATATTCTGCATTGCAGCCAGATTCTTTACCACTGAGCCATCTGGGAAGCCTTAAAAAATACATACCATTCTTATCTTCCCTCCTTAAATCCACTGTATTAATCAATCTTCTATGGATGAATTTGCAAAGCAGGTACATAGTAAGTAAACTTATACTGAATAAATCAACAGAACTGCTAATTGACCAATTCCCTCAACACTGAATCCATGCTATGGCCCAGCGTCATATAAATCTGAAAGTATGTTAAACAGTATTAGTTTGTTAAGCAGACTCCAAGGATGTTAGTCAAAATATATGCAGGAGACTTCCCTTATCCACAGTGATTTCTCATACCAATGACATGTTAATAATGTTTTATTCATATGTATATTCTGTGAAGAGTGTGTGAATTTCTATTTTCTGTCTCCAGTGACTTCACTAAAGATGATTTCACAGCTAGAACAAAGGTTTGTGTTTCCTCATGATTTTATGTCATTGCTTAATATATCATGAAGCAGAGTCACAGTTAGCAATTGCAAGAATTTATATTCCAGTATACAAACCTTCGGAGAAGGCAATGGCACCCCACTCTGGTACTCTTTCCTGGAAAATCCCATGGATGGAGGAACCTCGTAGGCTGCAGTCCATGGGGTCACTAAGAGTCAGACACGACTGAGCGACTTCCCTTTCACTTTTCACTTTCATGCATTGGAGAAGGAAATGGCAACCCACTCCAGTGTTCTTGCCTGGAGAATCCCAGGGACGGGGGAGCCTGGCGGGCTGCCATCTATGGGGTCGCACAGAGTCGGACACGACTGAAGCGACTTAGCAGCAGCATACAAACCTTTGTGAAGGATAGGATGTTCTAAAAAATAAAGGAAAAAAATCCACCGGAGTTTTCTATATTCTTCCCTAAGCACCATATTGAACAATGAGCCCAATATGGTACTGTCCATCATATTGCTAAGCTGCCAGAATAATTCAAACTTCGTTAAGCACAAGAGCAAGGGCGTTTTTAGCATCTTCTAAGCTCAGAACTTAACATTCCAGATGAGACTAGTGTCACAGGTTCCTTTGGAATGTGATTTTTCTTGATTCTTTTCCATTTGGATGTGTGAAAATATGAGGGAGGCTGAAGCAGTAGGAGAGGGAGGGAGAGCATGTCTAGAGTGATGACACATTTAAAAATATCATCCTGAGAAGCCTTGAGCTCTCTAGTTATGGATTCTAAATATAGTTATGCCAACAGGAGAGAAGTACACCAGTTGGTCTTTCAGAAAGCCTCTCCCGCATCAGGTAAAGATGACTCACCCAGGGGAGCGTCAGGCTGTGATGTGCCATTTCAGCATTTTCTTACCAAGACCTTCAAAGATAATTCCTTCCCAGAAACCACAATTTACTCGGAGAATAGTGGAATAATAACACATCAATACAGAATTCCTATCTTTAGATCACTGTTAATCACCTCAAAAAATGTGGGTTTTGTTTGTTTTGTTTTGTTACAAACAGGGTTTCTAGGTAATGACCATTACTGGCAATGGAAATATACCAAAAAAATTGCTATGGGTATCATTCACCTTGTACATATGTTGGTATCATTCATCTTGTGCATGCGTTGGCTTTGTTTTTCCATTAGATTGATTTTTGTAAGAAAATCTAATACTAGTGTTACATTAAAATATTTTTCACATTGCAACAATAAATTAAGCAGAAACATATGAAGAAAAACCTCATACTTATTACATTTTTTTGCTTATTCATTTCCCACTAGACTGGAGAAGAGAATGGCAACCCACTCCAATATTCTTGCCTGGAGAATCTCATAGACAGAGGAGCCTGGTGGGCTACAGTCTATGGGGTCACAAAGAGTCAGACACAACTGAGTGACTAACACTTACCACTAGAACGGACACATGCAAACATAAAATTTCCTAAAACCTTTTAAACCATCAAATCTATTTGAGCCTAGTATTAAAAGTAAGTGTGAAGCCATCTATTACAGTTCTTGCCTATTGCATATTTATTGTGTTGACTAGATGTATTGCATTTTAATGGCTACATGTTCATAAATTGATTTTTACACAGGGCTATTTAAAAACCTCTGTGATGAGCTAACTATAACAAACTTGCCATCTGTGTCTCTTAGGAAGCAAAAGTTTTAAATTTAGTCAACTCTTATTGGCATTTGATTTTTCAGTGCAACTTCTGTAAATTCTTTTGTCCAGATACTGAATTCTGGAGGTGTGCTGGCAAAGTAGACTAGACTGAGTTGTTTGTAATAGCTGTGACAAAACTCCAGAAATAGCAAAATTAAAACTACCAAATTGATAAATAGCACTGACTAAGAATTTATTGTGGTGCATCTAAAAAACAGCTTGCAAACTGGAAGCTTCCAAATTCAAAAAATGGTATGAAGCTCACAGGCATAAAGTTTCAGGATGACTTATAAAGTGAAATGAGGAAGTGAGTGAAGCGAAGTCGCTCAGATGTGTCTGAATCTTTGTGACCCCATGGACTGTAGCCTACCAGGCTCCTCTGTCCATGGGATTTTCCATTCAATAATACTGAAGTGGATTGCCATTTCCTTCTCCAGGGGATCTTCCCGACCCAGGGATCGAACCCGGGTCTCCTGCATTGTAGACAGATGCTTTACCATCTGAGCCACCAGGGAAGCCTTCAGGATGACTTATAATGTGGAATGAGGAAGTAGTTAACCTTTATAATGGTTGGTTATTATAACGAGGATTCCTAAGTGGCAGGGAATTGATTAAAAGTGATCATCTCATACCATGTTTAAGGAAATGATTTACTTTTTTTATTTTTTAATAAATCTCAGAGGCATTTACAATAATCTAAATTAAATTTTATTTATGTTCATGAAATAAGCTAGTGGTTTTGTTTGCTCAGGGAAGTCTCAAGATCAGTCTCTATTTTGTACTTAATTTGAACAATTTTCTACTTTTGGTCATTCTCTCAGCAGGCTGAGAGAATGTAGTATGTAACAGCAGTATATGCAGCAGTATGTAACCAACATAGTATTGCTTTAGCTTACTAGTGGTGATATTGCAATCAGCAATGTTTTATATTAACTCATAAAAATTATAACTGTCAATGAATTCACTCACTCTCCTTTAGTTAATAATCCTTATTTTATATCATCTTGGGTTAGTAGCTTTATGAGTCAATAAATTTTCTATTAAAATTTTAGAAATTCTTATATCCAGTTGAGGGTCATGATCTTAAAGTTATCAGAAACCTGTAACCTAGAGTAATTGTCATCATCTTTTTCCATGAATCTGTTTGAAGCTGAAGCATTCTGTCTACCAGTGATTGTAAACACTTTTGTAAAAAGAATTAGGAGTGAAACAATAACTTGTGAGTGATGAAATGCTTAAAAGACATAGTTAAAAATCTATGAGAATCCATAAAAAATATGCAATTAAAAACTGCTATTTTTTGTGATATTTTTATAAAATAACAACTGGAGGTGGCTCAGCTGGTAAAGAATTCACCTGTAACACGGGAGATCTGGGTTTGATCCCTGGGTTAGGAAGGTCCCCTAGAGAGGGGAACAGCCACCCACTCCAGTATTCTGGCCTGGAGAATTCCATGAACTGCATAGTCCATGGTGTTGCAAAGAGCTGGACACGACTGAGAGACTTTTATTCTCTCAGAATAAAATTATCCCAGGAGATATCTAGATTGATTGATAATATTGATAATATTATCCCAGGAGATATCTAGATTTTTATATTATATGTAATTTCCATTTTATTTCCAAATATTTTTTCCAAATAATTTCCAAATATTAATAATATTTACACATATAAATATAGGAACTTTAAATATTTTTTTATTTAATAACTCTCCCCATGAAATTTAAAATCAAGACTAAATAAAGATTTCTCTTTTACAAGGAGAGACAGAAAATCTTTTGAGATCTTTTAGGAGCCCTATGGAAAAGTCCAAAGTTAGTTTGAGGTCCAAAAAGAGTTCATTCAGAATTTGATTTGAGGAAGTTTGTTAAAAATGTCAAAATATTTAAAATACTTGATCAAACAGGAGTATAAGTCACTGGAAAACAATACTTAATTATCCATTCAACCAAAGGGACAATTAAAAGATTTCAAACAGAAAACTATATAGTTGTAAATAAAATTCAGCTTTTTTAATATTAAAAAGACTCACGCTTAACATTGTTATTTATTAGAGAAATGCAAATCAAAACTAAGATATCACCTCACATCTGTCGAAATAGCCATCATCAAAAAGTCTAAAAATAAAAAACTCTGGAGAGGCTATGGAGAAAAGGGAACCATCTACATTGTTGGTGGGAATGCATGTAGAATAGTATGGAAATTCCTTTAAAAACTAAAAAGAGAGTTACCATATGATCTGGCAATTTCACCCCTAAGCGTGTATCTGGAAAAGGCAATAACTAATTCAAAAAGATGAATGCACCCCAATAGTCACAGCAGCACTATCTACAGTAGCCAGGACATGGAAGCAGTGTAAATGTCCACTGACAGAAGAAGGGGTGAAGACGATGCTGCATATGTGCAATAGAATATTATCGCATATGAAATAGTATGCATTATTTCATTTGTATGAAATAATAGGCAAAAAGAATGAACTGAAAAATAAGGAATGAAATAATGCCATTTGCAGCAATCCTGATGGACCTACAAATTATCATAAGTGCAATATCAGGCAAAGACAAATATCAGAAAATGTCACTTATGTGGACTCCAAAAAAAGGATACGAATGAACTTATTTACAAGACAGAAAAAGAATCACAGATACAGAAAACAAAGTTATGGTTACCAAAGGGGAAACAGGAGGAAGGATAAATTGGGAGTTTGAGATTAACAGATATACACTACTATATATAAAATAGATAATCAACAAGAACCTACTGTATAGCACAGGAAACTATATTCAATACCTTACAATAACCTATAATGGAAAAAAATATATGTGTGTGTATATATATATATATATGAATCACTATGCTGTACTTCTGAAATTCACAAATTGTATATCAACTATAATTCAATTAAAAAAAACTGGAAAAAAATAAAAGGAAAATGCCCAGTTTTCCTAAGTAATCAAAGACCTGACAAAGACAGTGTCGGGCACAGGAAGTATTTCTTAAGACACGAAATCTTTGTTTCTTAGGCAGATTACATTAAAGGCAAAGGAAAACATTTTATAATATTTATTAAGAGCATACCAGAGCAGTAGTTCAAGAAATTTTTTTGTTTAGCAGATAAAAGAAATTATTAAATTGTAGATTGTAGTTTTACATGGTACCCACTGAGCCACAAGGGAAGCCCAAGGATACTGGAGTGGGTAGCCTATCCATTCTCCAGAGGATCTTCCTGACCCAGGAATTGAACTAGGGTCTCCTGAGCTATCAGGGAAGCTTTAAACAAGTACACTATTTATTAAAGCCTACAAAAAATCTAATAATAAATCCATTCAATTTTAGCCAGATCTGAACTACACAATAAAATATCCACAAAACTTTTGCAACTTTCTATATCCATTTAGGTTTTGTGTTATTCTTTTCTTTTCCTATTCTTGAACAACTAGTCATTTTATGTTAGGCAATATTACATTCTTTTCCTTGACAAAAATACACCTTACATGTCTCATATACTCCTCATATAAAAATGCATCCCATTTTCCTCCATATTTTGTATACAAAGTTTTCTTTCTTCTCTCATTAACTTTTGCAGTTATACCTTTATATATTGATTATAAATTTTAACTATAAATTAAAATTTTATGTTCCAGTGAAAGCTAGTAAGCACGCAACTATGAACTCTATTATATATTAGTGTCACATCGTAGATTAGTGAATTTATAAATACAAAATTATAAAAGCTTATGCTTTTTTAGAGACATTTTTCATATAAAAGATATGTTTGTTTATAAATCCAATACTCTTTGTCTCTGTAAAACTTAAGTCAAAAGTAGATAAGTTTAAAATTATATTTAGAAATCAATTTCTTAGTATATTGTCTTATTTGGAGATGGTCTAAATATTCTAATAAATATTTATTATTTAATTTAATTTGGTATAAATTTTTATCTTATTTACATTTATTTAAACGACTTGTTCTTAGTAATCATCCTTAGATTAGATACCGAATAGCTATCATCTTATTTCTCCTTGTTGAAGACTTTGTAAGAGAGATAGTATGAGTTTATTTGACCAGTAAATCCGGGTAGAAAAAGCTGTATGTTTGCATTATATATTGACAGCTCTAAAGGCATGTCTGCTTTTATTAAATCAACAAACTTAAAACAGTTTTTATTTATCAAAGATTATCTCAGATCATGTAAATTCAAGAAACACTTTTGCTAGTTACTTTATTTCTCAGAGTATACCTGACATATAAATACTTATTTTTCCTTGAAATCAATTAAATAGAGTTCTGTGCAAATTAATTTTAGCAATACCATCCATAGGTAGAAAAATATCACATACTTAGAGCATACACACATAGACATGCATAATATACAGACATATAGAGATTTTAGAGCTGTTGCTTTTTTAAAAATTTAGCTATATCTCAGTTACCAAGTTGAAAAGAATAGTTGGATCCAAATTGCAGATAGATTAAGATTACCTGCTCAGATGGACAAAATTTTTCTTTTTTGTTTTTAAGTAAAGATTTTTAATTTGTGCACTGTAAATATTCTTTAGAAGAAGCTATTTTTAGAGTCATTTTTGTGTTGTAGAAACTTCTTCATACCATTCAAAGAATGCATTGTGTTGTCTCTGAAAGGTCTGAGATCTCTCTTTTAAGGATGCTCCTTAAAATGGATTTACCTAAAACAAGGCTTCCCTAGAAGCTTTATTTATTCAAAAGTGTACCCTATTTTTCAGAAAGGCACAGGAGGCTAGTCCATAGTGAATATAAATATAAGAGGCAGGAATCATTAAAAGAAAAGAAGGAGATTTAGACCGGGTGGAACCCATTCTGCTTTCAGATTTTCTAAAACAAATACTCTGACCTGATAATCTGACTTCTGCCAAAAGATAGAGTTGGGTTTCCTAGGTCATTCAGTGGTAAAGAATCCACCTGCCAATGCAGGTTTGATCCCTGTATTAGGAAGATCCCCCGCAGTAGAAAATATCAACCTGCTCCAGTGTTCTTGCCTGGAAAATTCCAAGGACAGAGGAACCTGGTGGGCTTTGGTCCATGGGGGTCACAAAGAGTCGGATATGATTGAGCAACTAAGTGCAGAGATCTTTGACAAGACCTGACATAGGATTCTCCCTTACAGACCAAAAGGTGGTTTAACAAGAAGCTTCAAAAAAACAAAACAAAACAAACAAACAAAAAACAGAATATAAGTATGCATAATAAGACTGACAAGGTTAAAAAGCAAAGACAGAAAAGGTCAGATCCAAAAGAGACTTACCCTTAAACTCCAGAATCATCCAGGAAGCAGTGAAATCAGTACACTAGGCTGGTTGCTCATGGCCCTTGAGTTGGGGTCTTCTTTGGATTCAACTTCTAATGTCATAAATTGTCAAAAATCCAAAAATAGCAAAATTAAAACCACTAAATAAATAGTATTGATTAATAAGAGTTTTCTTGTCATACATATAAAAAGAGTTTGCAAACTCAAATTTCCAAGTTCAATGACTAATGTGAATGAAGCTCAGGGGCATAAAGTTGTATGGTGACTTATGAAATAAAAGTGAGGAAGTTACTAAACTTTACAATGATTGGTTATTACAATGGAAGGTTCTAAATAGCAGGGATTTGATTAAAAGTGATTTATCTCACACCATGTTTAGAAAAATGACTTGTTTTGTTTATAATTGTTAGAGGCATTTATAAGAAATCACCTAAGTTAAGTTTTGCTTACATTCATGAAACAAGCTAGATTTAGTTTTGATTACATGACTTAAATGGTTTTGTCTACCCAAGGAATTCTCAAGTCTGGTATTCATTTAATATTTAAACTCTGACTACATTTAGTAGTGTTGATTTAATATTATAAATCCAGCTTCTTCTTCATCTTTCCTCATTCTCCTTCAAAACAAGAAATCAAGATGCTACTAATACATCTGGCACTGCCATTTGGTGAAACCAGAGGGGTAGCAGTGCCAGAAAGAGTCAATCACCCATTCTGAAAATCATAGCAGAAGGTGAAGATTTCATCAATCTCCCATAGACAGATTCATATAGTGAGTCCTAATGCCTGAACTTGGTCATTAGGCTTGGAGGATAGACAGCCAGCTTTTAGAAGCCCTTTTCTTGTCTTTGGCTCAGAGGTTAAAGCGTCTTCCTGGAATGCAGGAGACCCGGGTTCGATACCTGGCTCAGGAAGATCTCCTGGAGAAGGAAATGGCAACCCACTCCAGTACTCTTGCCTGGAGAATCCCATGGATGGAGGAGACTGGTGGGCTACAGTCCACGGGATCGCAGAGTCGGACACGACTGAGCGACTTCACTTTCACTTTCACTTTCTTGTCTTTCCTCTGAGCATTAAGCTCTTCATCCTATCTTGATATAGTGAACAATGTCTCTTCTTCTTGATTTTTGTTTCCAATGCTTTTGAAATTTGTATGCATTCTTCTGGTTCATCTTCTGCCTCATTTTTATTTATCCTGATTATTTTCAGTCTTTTCTCTCCAAAATATTTACAAAAGAAATATGAAATAATAAAAATGATATTTCCTTTAATTTGGGGAAAATTATTTTTATGTTGGTGTCTTTGATATTAATGTCAGAATCTAACCTTAGAGCACCTTTATTTTTAAGTTAATTTTTCTATAGCTCCATATATTCAGAGACACTCAAAACACTTTGACAAAGACTAATGGATTTTAGGATTCCTCATCTATCATCAATTACATAAAAAATTCTCCCATAAATGTCAATTGACTACAACAAAAACTCGATTTATTTCAGAAATCCATGCCATGTGTGTTTTTTTTAAGTAAGTCATGCTTTAAAAATTATAGACTCAAAACATTGTCCAAATATCAGAAAGGCTATCTCAAATAAAAATCTACTAATTAAACCTGGAAAAATGAATTAAAAGTGCATTGAAAAAAAAACCATGGGTTAAGTTAGTACTATTTCCTGTCCAAGATAACTAGCAAAAATATTAAATTTGTATGTTTGAAAATTAACAATGTGTACAAATTAACCTGTGCCTGTTGTCCAGGTACTAAAAAACATAAGTATATATGAATAGATTATGACAATTTGCTTGTGTTTAAATACAATTTTAAGTCACTGAATTCTGCTCTAGGGTTATTTTGACAATGGGAAACAAACATATCAGTTCAGTTCAGTTCAGTTCAGTCACTCAGTCATCCGACTCTTTGCGACCCTGTTAATTGCAGCACTCCAGGCCTCCCTGTCCATCACCAACTCCGGGAGTTAACCCAAACCCACGTCCATCGAGTCGGTGATGCCATCCAGCCATCTCATCCTCTGTTGTCCCCTTTGCCTCCTGCCCCAATCCCTCCCAGCATCAGATTCTTTTCCAATGTGTAAACTATTTGCATGAGGTGGCCAAAGTATTGGAGTTTCAGCTTTAGCATCAGTCTTTGCAAAGAACACCCAGGACTGATCTCCTTTAGAATGGACTGGTTGGATCTCCTTGCAGTCTAAGGGACTCTCAAGTCTTCTCCAACACCACAGTTCAAAAGCAGAAATTCTTTGGTGCTCAGCTTTCTTCACAGTCCAACTCTCACATTCATACATGACTACTGGAAAAACCATAGCCTTGACTAGATGGACCTTTTTTGGCAAAGTGATGTCTCTGCTTTTCAATATGCTATCTATGTTGGTCATAACTTTTCTTCCAAGGAGTAAGCGTCTTTTAATTTCATGACTGCTATCACCATCGGCAGTGATTTTGGAGCCCCCCAAAATAAAGTCTAACATTGTTTCCACTGTTTCCCCATCTATTTCCCATGAAGTGATGGGACCAGATGCCATGATCTTCGTTTTCTGAATGTTGAGCTTTAAGCCAACTTTTTCACTCTCCTCTTTCACTTTCATCAAGAGGCTTTTTAGTTCCTCTTCACTTTCTGCCATAAGGGTGGTGCCATCTGCATATCTGAGTTTACTGATATTTCTCCTGGCAATCTTGATTCCAGCTTGTGCTTCTTCTAGCCCAGCGTTTCTCATAATGTATTCTGCATATAAGTTAAATAAGCAGGGTGATGATATACAGCCCTGATGTACTCCTTTTCCTATTTGGAACCACTGTGTTGTTCCATGTCCAGTTCTAACTGTTGCTTCCTGACCTGCATATAGGTTTCTCAAGAGGCAAGCCAGGTGGTCTGTTACACACATACATGCACACAAATCCCAGAATCTAATGGCTTTGAATCATAGGTAAAATGCCCTTTCACATATCTAATATCCTGATTTTCCAAATACTTTGCTTTCTTCTGTCTGTCTTCATAAAAGTATACAGTATGAAATATTGAAGCTGACCTTTGGGAAGAAGATAAACTGGTGACAGGCAGTTTAGTAGGAAGTGACCTTGTATTGTTAAATACATGTGAAAGGGATAGAAGTGTCTGAGACTAAAGTTCTATTTGCAATCTTGAAGACCCACTGTAATTTGGGTTTTCTCAGATCTTGGAAGTACATGTTTCCTCAAGTCTGGCTTGGCACCATCTCACTCACTCGAGTCCAACTACATTTTCTCACTTA
Organism: Bos indicus x Bos taurus; assembly: GCF_003369695.1. NCBI lineage: Eukaryota > Metazoa > Chordata > Mammalia > Artiodactyla > Bovidae > Bos > Bos indicus x Bos taurus. The sequence goes on from NC_040086.1 coordinate 33,817,934, forward strand.
TAGTACTGCTTTATACCCACAGCCTCATTTCATTCCAACTTTCCCCAGCTTACCTTAATTCTGACTTCTAGAACAATTACTCACTCTGGAGACAAGAAGAGAAGATAATGATGAAAAGATTTCTATTTCATTAACTTTGATCAATTCTAAAGTTTGGGCAGTTGGTCAAGCTTCAGTCTAAATATTCCTATTGCTTGTTTTGGATCTGGACAATGTGAAATTGCTTAAAGAAAAGAGTAATAATCTGCACAAGTATTAGTACTATTTGTTAATATTAAATAATCAGGCTAGTTTCTCCCTTGACTCTGGTGCTAAGGAAACAGATGTGAAATTATGATCATAAAAAGAAGGAAAGAAAAATGTTTCCCCCTATGTTTTCTTGGAGTTTCCTCCTTTGGACACTCATTTATTTGGAAAGACAGGACTTTTAAACAAAGTTTCCAAAAGATAACACTGGAAACAAATTATTACTGTCACAGTGCTTTTATGCATATGAGACTAATGTTAAGAAACATTTTAAGTCTTTTCAATTTCTTTAAACAATAGGCCTGTGTAGCAAAAAGAGAACTGATTTTGGAACCAATCTTCTTTGTTGCCCTGACCATTAACCAAAGGTGTGACTATGGACAAGTCACTTCATCTTCCTTTAATGAAGCTGACTTTAAAACTGGAAAAACTCAGAGTCTGAGTTAAAAGTACACCATTGAGTTAAGCCAGCACTTAACTCTATTCCCTGCCAAGGAAAACTGGTAAAAATATTAAAATGTATACTGACTTTAATTTTTAAAAATAAATAAAGGATAGATAATGATTGAATTTTTCATAAATGTTCCCCCTTTTTTGTTTTCTTAATCCTCCATTACTGAGAAAGATTTTGAGCTTTCTCAGGAAAAGTAGATGTCATGTATTCCTTAAGATTACAGTACCTGTTACAGATCTTTTAGGAAGGAACTTAGATTTATTCAGCAGTCTGCCCTCAAGACACAAAACATAGTAGGCATTTAGCAAATATTTGTTAAATGAATAAATTAATGGGCCTGGTACATATATTTTTATTAAGAATTCTGACATACAGGTAGCCCTTTCAATGTTATCACCATGAAGGAAGCCTCTATAGCCTTGTATTTGTGGAACAAAAAGCAAAAATTAAGGTCCAAAATAGCATTTATCCTGTCTCATAGAACTCTAAAACATCATGTTATATAAAGCATATATTTTCTAATAACAATGTCAAGTATTTCACTGAAAATATAATAACATAAATGCTTAATTTATCTTAAATATATCTATATCTAAAATTGCAAATATTACAGATTTTTAAAATGCTATATAAGATATAATTATTGCTATAAAATACTTGGATATCAAAAAACATTTTGATAATATTCCTTTTCTCAGTTAAGTCGCTCAGTCAAGTCCAACTCTTTACGATCCCATGAATTGCAGCACTCCAGGCCTCCCTGTCCATCACCAACACCCAGAATTCACTCAAACTCACGTGCATCGAGTTGGTGATGCCATCCAGCCATCTTATCCTCTGTCATCCCCTTCTCCTCCTGCCCCCAGTCCCTCCCAGCATCAGAGTCTTTTCCAAAGAGTAAACTCTTCATACGAGGTGGCCAAAGTATTGGAGTTTCAGCTTTAGCATCATTCCTTCCAAAGAACACCCAGGACTGATCTCCTTTAGAATGGACTGGTTGCAACTCCTTGCAGTCCAAGGGAATCTCAAGAGTCTTCTCCAACACCACGGTTCAAAAGCATCAATTCTTTGGCACTCAGCTTTCTTCACAGTCCAACTCTCACATCCATACACAACCACTGGAAAAACCATAGCCTTGACTAGACAGACTTCGGTTAGCAAAGTAATGTCTCTGCTTTTGAATATGCTATCTAGGTTGGTCATAACTTTCCTTCCAAGGAGTAAGGGTCTTTTAATTTCATGGCTGCTATCACCATCTGCAGTGATTTTGGAGCCCCCCAAAATAAAGTCTAACATTGTTTCCACTGTTTCCCCATCTATTTCCCATGAAGTGATGGGACCAGATACCATGATCTTCGTTTTCTGAATGTTGAGCTTTAAGCCAACTTTTTCACTCTCCTCTTTCACTTTTATCAAGAGACTTTTTAGTTCCTCTTTACTTTCTGCCATAAGGGTGGTGTCATCTGCATATCTGAGGTTATTGATATTTCTCCTGGCAATCTTGATTCCAGCTTGTGCTTCTTCCAGCCCAGCGTTTCTCATGATGTACTCTGCATATAAGTTAAATAAGCAGGGTAACAATATACAGCCTTGACGTACTCCTTTTCCTATTTGGAACCAGTCTGTTTTTCCATGTCCAGTTCTAACTGTTGCTTCCTGACCTGCATACAGGTTTCTCAAGAGGCAGGTCAGGTGGTCTGGTATTTCCATGTCTTTCAGAATTTCCCACAGTTTATTGTGATCCACACAGTCAAAGGTTTTGGCATAGTCAATAAATCAGAAATAGATGGTGGGCTGGTGGTGGGCTGCCGTCTATGGGGTCACACAGAGTCGGAAATGACTGAAGTGACTTAGCAGCTGCAGATGTTTTTCTGGAACTCTTTTTCTTTTTCCATGATCCAGTGGATGTTGTCAATTTGATCTCTTGTTCCTATGCCTTTTCTAAAACCAGCTTGAATATCTGGAAGTTCACGGTTCACGTATTGCTGAAGCCTGGCTTGGAGAATTTTGAGCATTACTTTACTAGCATGTGAGATGAGTGCAACTGTGCAGTAGTTTGAGCTTTCTTTGGCATTGCCTTTCTTTGGGATTGGAATGAAAACTGACCTTTTCCAGTCCTGTGGTCACTGCTGAGTTTTCCAAATTGGCTGGCATATTGAGTGCAGCACTTTCACAGCATCATTGTTCAGGATTTGAAATACCTCAACTGGAATTCCATCACCTCCACTAGCTTTGTTTGTAGCGATACTTTCTAAGGCCCACTTGACTTCACACTCCAGGATGTTTGGCTTTAGATGAGTGATCACACCATCGTGGTTATCTTCGTCGTGAAGATATTTTTTGTACAGTTCTTCTGTGTATTCTTGCCATCTCTTCTTAATATCTTCTTCTTCTGTTAGGTCCATACCATTTCTGTCCTTTATCGAGCCCATTTTGCATGAAATGTTCCCTTGGTATCTCTAGTTTTCTTGAAGAGATCACTAGTCTTTCCCATTTTGTTGTTTTCCTCTATTTCTTTGCATTCATCGCTGAGGAAGGCTTCCTTATCTCTCCTTGCTCTTCTTTGGAACTCTGCATTCAGATGCTTATATCTTTCCTTTTCTCCTTTGCTTTTCATTTCTCTTCTTTTCACAGCTATTTATAAGGCCTCCCCAGACAGCCATTTTGCTTTCTTGCATTTATTTTCCATGGGGATGGTCTTGATCCCTGTCTCCTGTACAATGTCACGAACCTCAGTCCATAGTTCATCAGGCAGTCTATCAGATCTAGTTCCTTAAATCTATTTCTCACTTCCACTGTATAATCATAAGGGATTTGATTTAGGTCATACCTGAATGGTCTAGTGGTTTCCCCTACTTTCCTCAATTTAAGTCTGAATTTGGCAATAAGGAGTTCATGATCTGAGCCACAGTCAGCTCCTGGTCTTGTTTTTGCCGACTGTATAGAGCTTCTTAATCTTTGGCTGCAAAGAATATAATCAATCTGATTTTGGTGTTGACCATCTGGTGATGTCCATGTGTAGAGTCTTCTCGTGTTGTTGGAAGAGGGTGTTTGCTGTGATCAGTGCGTTCTCTTGGCAAAACTCTATTAGCCTTTGCTCTGCTTCATTCCTTTTCCAATAATGGCTAAATGCACAGGATATTCAAAGTAAAAAAAAAGTTCTTCCCCATCCTTTTTTCTCTCTCTTGTTTCCTTCTTTCCTTTCTTCTCCTTTTCTTCTTTTTCTTCCTTTCTTTGCCAGGGTGCTGCTAAAGAGTAGCACAGAATCAGACTGACTCCAAAACCAGAGTTCAAATCTCTGATTTGTAATTTTGAACTCATTTATTGGCTCTCTCTTTCTCATCTTGAAAATAAAGATAGTTACAGTACTAATCTAACTGAAATGAGTTATTAAATGAAAGTATTTTAGAATGAAGTGTGTCCCCAAAATAGGTATTCAACAGATACTAGCCATTGTGATTTTTAGCAAAATTTTTAAAATGAGAAGCATAATTAAGTTTCAAAAGCCCCCAATCCACACAATGTTTGTTTTCAATACACTGTTCCTTTCTACTCCCACCACATCTTTCAATTGGGTGTTCTTGGCTTCCCACCTTATTTCCCAATAGGGAAAAGGTAGGCCTGGGAGCCAAATCAGGCCACTCTCTCCACGTTGTGGGCCAGTGGCATAGGCTTGGCTACAGACAAGCAGATAAAGGAAGGTTCAGTATATACTTGGATCCCTCAGTGACCCTACCTGCTCAATCTGGTGGCTACCTGGTCTTACAACACTTTTTACCTAATGCTTCAATATTCTGATCTGGTTCATCTCATTTTTTCTTCCCTATCTAAAAATTTGCATATATTAATTAAGGACACAAAACAGAAGTCTCTGATTGAAAGCCAAATTGATATATAATATTTAATTTTAAGATTATTAACACTGATGATGTCCTCCACCAAAATTGTCTCACTTCACTCAAAAAAATAAGAATTCAGTTCTGTGTTTTAGGACCAAATATGAGTAAAACTGGGAAAAGTGTATTGCTTATGAAGCCTCAGTTCCTTTACAGAGCCTTATCTGTCAAAGCCATCCTCCTACTCACTGAAAACTGCAAATGTCAAGGACTGTCCGAATTTCCAAACCTTTCTTCACAAGACTTCCACACTATTTAATGATTTCAATGGGAATAAATTGAACAGCAATATCACTAAATTTTTTACAGAACAAAAAATAATCATACAGAGCATGATTTTTAAGTCATCACTAATAGAGTCTGTGTGGTAGCATTTTCACTACCTCAAAGAGTCTTCCTGGTATTTATTATTTTTTTATATTTACTTGAGAAAATATAGAGTGATTTGTAAACTTATTTGGTTAAGAATTCAAGTTGATACTTTAAGTTGCTCTTTTAGTTGTTGTTTTTCAGTCCCTAAGTCTAGAGGAGTGCAGATAAAAGTTACTTAAAATCTGAAATTGACCATTGTTGAAACAATTTATTTAAATAAGCACTAAAGTAGAACCATGATTTTCAGACAAAATCTAAGACCAGTGAATGATTACTTTTAGCCAGAATTATGAAAATATAATTTACAAATGGTCAAATTTACCCTTTTTCATATACAGTTCTAGAGTTTTGGCAAATACTTATTTGTGTAACTGAATTACAAATAAGATACAGAGTATTTCCATAAACTCTAAGACTATTTTAAGTATGTAGAGCCACACAACTAACAAGAATTAGAGTTACTGCTCATAAATCTGTTTCACTGGAATATTACCACTGGTATTCTATTAGGACTACAATACAATATTTCAAAGAACTTGTTACCCTAAGTATCATCTTGTTTATAAGGTTGTTATTACTCTTCATTTTCTCTGACACTTATCAATATTTTGTTATATTTACTGGCGTGCTGTGATTCATGGGGTCACAAAGAGTCGGACACGACTCAGAGACTGATCTGATCTGATCTGATCTGAATTTACATACAATACTATTCAAACTATAGTAAAAATGAATAACAATTCTTCATATGCTTATCATATAAGAATAGCAAATGCTATAATAAAAGGTATATTTATAATATCGGGTTATAGTGTTTTCAATTAAAAATGTTGGCAAGTTATCTGAACAATAAAGCTAACTTAATATAATATTAAAGAAAGAAAAAACAGAAGTTTTAACAGATTGAAGAATCAATACTTTCCCACATTTCTAAACTGATGCAGTCCCATGTTGAAACTATTTTGTTGTTGTTTTCATTACATGACTGACTTCATGACTCATGCAAAATTGACTGCAACTGAAGTTATTTAAGCCTGAATTAAAAAACAGTAAAGACTGAATTATAATCAATCAAAATTAAATAATTAATAGAAGAGACAGCAAAATGAGAACAAAGATACAAGAAATGGGCTTAAAGAGAAAAAAAAATGCTAAGCAAGTAAGCATCTCAAGGTTGAAAGCCTCAGCTCTGGAGATCTCATTTCAGAGAGCATAATGACATCTATTATGTGGGGTTTCCCTGGTAGCTCAGACAGTAAAGAATCTGCCTGCAATGCAGGAGACCCAGGTTGGATCTCTTGGTCAGGAAGATCTCCTGGAGAAGGAAATGGTTACCCATTCCGGTATTCTTGCCTGGAGAATCCCATGCAGAGGAACCTGGCAGGCTATAGTCAATGGGATGCAGAGTCAGACACGACTGAACAACTAACACACACACAAAGGCATGTATCTTAAAAGATCTGAACATTCAAGCTTGTGGAGGAGAGGAGATATACATATATCTGAAGTCCCTTTCAAATATATATGGACTTTCCTGGCAGCTCAGACGGTAAAGAAACTGCCTGCAATGCAGGAGACCCAGGTTCAATCTCTGAGTTAGGAGGATTCCCTGGAGATGGGAATGGCATTCCACTCTTGTATTCTTGCTTGGAAAATTCCATGGATAGAGGAGCCTGGCAGCTACAATCCATAGAGTGGGACTCGACTGAGTTACTAATACTTTCACTTTCGCTTTTTTTCCAAGTATATGGTTCAGAATGTATGCTTTATATCTCTCAAAACACAATGGAAAGAAAATCTAAATGAAAAATGCCTATTTTATTCTTGGAATTATTTTTCTAAAATTTGTCTAATATTCAACCTGTGAAAGCGAGAGTGTTAGTTACTTAATTGTGTCTGACTCTTTGGAACTCCATGGACTGTAGCCTACCAGCCTGCTCTATCCATGGAATTCTTCAGGTAAGAATACTGGAGAGGGTTGCCATTCCCTTTTCCAGAGGATCTTTCTGACCCAGGGATGGAACCTGGGTCTCCTGAATTGCAGGCAGATTCTTTACCCTCTTATCCACCAAGGGAAGACTTGTAGCATATAATTTCAACTGTTTAATAAGACATAATTGAAACATAATAAGGTGAACATGTACAACTTGTAAATTTTAAAATATGTAAACACAGATGAACAATTACACTTTAAAGATGGTGAACAGTTTTCTATCTCATTCTAATTCCATTTTCTCACCTTGCTCTGTACCTACCTACGGCTACGAAACCACTGATTTGCTTTAGATTGTTGGAATATAATATAAATGAAGTCAGAGAACATGTCTGGCTACTTTTTCCCTGGCTTCTTTCACTCACTATAATTCTTTCCATGTCCATCTGTTGTAGCTTGTTTCAATATTTCATTTACTTATTTTCCTGAGTAGTATTCCAAATTATGGACGTACTGCAACTTCAAATGTCAAAAGACATTTAAATTATTTCCAAAGCAATTATGAAAAAGCTGTTATAAACAAACATCTGCAAACATATTTTTGTAAAAATATTTTATTTTTTAAATTAACATATAGATGTGCAATGGCTAGATCATATGAAGTATATATGTTTAAATTTTAAGAAATGGCTTTCCAAAATGGCTGTTCCATTTTACATTCCCTCTGTCAGTGTGGTTGTCATCTGTTTTGTCCTAATAAGTAACAATGTTGATCATATCTTCACTGGTAATACATCTGTTCAAATTTTTTGCTCATTTTTTTAATTAGGTTTTTGCTTCCTACTATTGAGTTTTGAGAGTTCCATGTATACTCTATATATTATTCCCTTATCAAACACATACACTGAAAATAATTTATTTCATTCCATAGCTTGCCTTATATTCTCTTAACTCTAAGAAAATAAGTTTTGAATTTTGTAGAAGAAAATTTTGTCCATTAATTCCTTTATTAATCATATGTATAATATACTTTGTGGCTTTCCTGGTGGCTCAGAGGGTAAGGCATCTGCCTGCAATACGGGAGACCTGGGTTCAAACCCTGGGTTGGGAAGATCCCTTGAAGAAGGAAATGGCAACCCATTCCAGTACGCTTGCCTGGAAAATCCCACAGATGGAGAAGCCTGCTAGGCTACAGTCCATGGGGTTAGGAGTCCATGGTCACAAAGAGTCAGATACAGCTGAGCAACTGAGTGACTTCACTTTCACTTTCATGGCATGCTTCAAAAACATTTTCAAATTTTAATATCACAGAGGTCATTTTTTAAAATGTTTCCTTCTTGATGTAATGTAATTTTCAATTTTAAATTTAGGTCCATGTTCCATTTTGAGTTAAATTTGATCACTAGTGTGAAGTATTCTTATTTTAATAGATATTCAATTGATATGACATCATTTGTTCAAAGCAGAATCTTATCTCCACTTAATTGCTTTTATATCTATGTTATAAATCACTTGTCCATATACATAGATATGTCATTCTATTTCAGGAATCCCTTTTCTGTTTCATTGATCTATATGTCTATTTTTATGCTGATACCACAGTAATTTAAAACTTTTTTCCCTCTACTGTTGGTATCCACTGTGACAGATAGAACCATATAGAATGATATAGCAGCATTCCCTGTATTTTTGGCATGTTGTATATTTTCATATTAATGTAGTTCAAGGTACTTGTAGTTCTACTTTTAAATTTGTCTTTGAGCCATAGGGTACTTAAAAGTTTGTTACTTAGCTTCCAAATATATGAAGAGTTTCAAAATATCTATTAATGGTTTCTAATTATTTTATAACACTTGAATCCTTTTAATTTATGTAGATTTGTTTTATATTCAAGAAGTTCCATATTAATAAATGCTCTGAATGCACTTGAAAGAATGTGAAGGTGATCTGTTTTGGGGTAGAGTGTTCTGTAAATATCAATTAGACATGTTGTTTGGTAGATGATTAAATCTTCTCCATCTTTACTAATTTTCTATCTATATAGCCTATCAATTATTTAGAGAAGCTTTTTGAAATCTCTAATTATAATTTATGATATGCTTGTTTCTCCATTCAGTTTTAACATTTTTTGCTTCATATATGTTAAATCACTGTTACTAGGTACATAAACATTAGAATCTTTATGCCTCTTGTTAAATGGGCCACTTCATGCGAAGAGTTGACTCATTGGAAAAGACTCTGATGCTGGGAGGGATTGGGGTCAGGAGGAGAAGGGGACGACAGAGGATGAGGTGGCTGGATGGCATCACTGACTCGATGGACGTGAGTCTCAGTGAACTCCGGGAGTTGGTGATGGACAGGGAGGCCTGGCGTGCTGCGATACATGACGTCACAAAGAGTCAGACAGGACTGAGCGACTGATCTGATCTGATCTGATCTGATTATCATTAAAGGACATGCTTTATCCCTGGCAATATTCTTTGCTCTAAAATCAAATTTCTGAAATTAATATAACCATTCAAACTTACTTTTGAATACGGTATGTATTTTCATAACTTTATATCATTTATAATTAAATTTTCAGCTATGAGATAATTATGGATTGACATAAAATTGTTAAAAAAATAATACAGAGAATTCTCATATACCTTTTACACAGTTACTCCTAATGGCTACTGTGCAAACATTTTGGTGCAATGTCACCGCCATTATAGGAACCGATATAGTCAAGATAGAGAATATTTCCATCTAAACAAGGATCCCTTATGTGGTCCTTCTAGGCACTCCCATTTTCTTCTTTCCCACAGTCTTATAAACTTTCAGTTCTCCATGGCTATAAATTTCCCATTTCATGATTCTGTATAAATGGAATCATGTTGTACTAATCCTTAAAATTACTCCTTACAACTAACTAGGCATAGTCTCTGGTAATTTTCAAGGTTGTTGTATGTATCAATATTTTTTTTAATGGCTAAACAGTATTTCATGTCTTTGGTGTACTACAGTTTTTTTTTTGTTGTTTGTTTGTTTGTTTTTACCACTCTCTTACCAGTTGAAAGATATATTTGTTGCTTCTAGTTTTTGACTATTACAAAAAAAGTAGTTCCCAAAGAAAGGCAATGCCAAAGAATGTTCAAACTACCACACAACTGCACTCATCTCACATACTAGTAAAGTAATGCTCAAAATTATCCAAGCCAGGCTTCAGCAATACATGAACTGTGAACTTCCAGATGTTCAAGCTGGTTTTAGAAAAGGCAGAGGAACCAGAGATCAAATTGCCAACATCTGCTGGATCATGGAAAAAGCAAGAGAGTTCCAGAAAAACATCTATTTCTGCTTTATTGTCTATGCCAAAGCCTTTGACTGTGTGGATCACAATAAACTGTGGGAAATTCTGAAAGAGATGGGAATACCAGACCACCTGACCTGCCTCTTGAGAAACCTATATGCAGGTCAGGAAGCAACAGTTAGAACTGGACATGGAACAACAGACTGGTTCCAAATAGGAAAAGGAGTACATCAAGGCTGTATATTATCACCCTGCTTATTTAACTTCTATGCAGAGTACATCATGAGAAACGCTGGGCTGCAAGAAGCACAAGCTGGAATCAAGATTGCTGGGAGAAATATCAATAAACTCAGATATGCATATGACACCACCCTTATGGCAGAAAGTGAAGAGGAACTAAAAAGCCTCTTGATGAAAGTGAAAGAGGAGAGTGAAAAAGTTGGCTTAAAGCTCAACATTCAGAAAACGAAGATCATGGCATCTGGTCCCATCACTTCATGGCAAATACATGGGGAAACAGTGGAAACAGTATCAAACTCTATTTTGGAGGCTCCAAAATCACTGCAGATGGTGATTGCAGTCATGAAATTAAAAGACACTTACTCCTTGGAAGGAAAGTTATGAACAACCTAGATAGCACATTCAAAAGCAGAGACATTACTTAGCCAACAAAGGTCCATCTAGTCAAGGCTATGGTTTTTCCAGTGGTCATATATGAATGTGAAAGTTGGACTGTGAAGAAAGCTAGGCGCTGAAGAATTGCTGCTTTTGAACTGTGGTATTGGAGAATACTCTGGAGAGTCCGTTGGACTGCAAGGAGATCCAACCAGTCCATTCTAAAGGAGATCAGTCCTGGCTGTTCTTTGGAAGGAATGATGCTAAAGCTGAAACTCCAATACTTTGGCCACCTCATGCGAGGAGTTGACTCAATGGATAAGACTCTGATGCTGGGAGGAATTGGGGTCAGGAGGAGAAGGGGACGACAGAGGGTGAGATGGTTGGATGGCATCACCGACTCAGTGGATGTGAGTTTGAGTGAACTCCAGGAGTTGGTGGTGGTAGGGAGGCCTGGCGTGCTGCGATTCATGGGGTTGCATAAGAGTCAGACATGACTGAGTGACTGAACCGAACTGAACTGAAACATTACTGTTCAGAGTTCATTTCTCTAGGATAAATCCTCAGGGTGGTGATTAATGGGTTGAATATTAATTGAAAATTTCAGTTCAGTTCAGTTGCTCAATCATGTCTGACTCTTTGCAACCCCATGGAGTGCAGCAAGCCAGGCCTCCCTGTCCATCACCAACTCCTGGAATTTACTCAAACTCATGTCCATTGAGTTGGTGACGCCATCCAACCATCTCATCCCCTGTGATCCCCTTCTCAGCCTACCTTCAATCTTTCCCAGCATCAGGATCTTTTCCAATGAGTCAGTTCTTCACATCAGGTGGCCAAAGTATTGGAGCTTCAGCTTCAGCAAACCCTTCCAATGAATATTCAGGACTGATTTCCTTTAGGATTGACTGGTTTGATCTCCTTGCAATCCAAGGGATTCTGAAGAGTCTTCTCTAACACCACTGTTCAAAAGTATCAATTCTTCAGGCTCAACTTTCTTTACTGTCCAACACTGAACATTTAGTATCTTAAGATACTACCAAATTGCTTTAGGGACTGGCTGTACAATCCCACAAACAATGTATTGTATAAATGATACAATTTCTAAACATTCTTGCTAGTTTTGGTGTCATCTCTGTTTTTTACTTTGGCCATTCTGGTAGTGTGTACTGTTACCTCATTTGGTTTTAATTTCCATTTCCTTAATAGCCAGGGAAGTTGAACACATGTGCTTATTTGATATCTTTCATATCCTCAGTAAATTTCTCTTCGTATCTTTTGTCTATTTATTTTTTTACTTGGATTGTCTGTTTATTGTTGAGTACTGAGAGCTGGTTTTTTTTTTTTTTTTTTTTTTGGAGTATTTGGGAATCTTTTCATTTCTGTTTACATTCTCTAGTTTAATATTTTAAGTTTTACAATAGCATTGATGGTGGTGGTGGTGGTTTAGTTGTTAAGTCATGTCTGACTCTTGAGACCCTCCAGGCAATTACACTGGAGTATGTCACCATTTCCTTCTCCAGGGGATATTCCAAACCCTGGGATCAAACCCAGATCTCCTGCATTGCAGACAGATTCTTTACCGTTGAGTCACCTGGGAAGCCCCACAGTAGCATTAGATGTCCTTTATGTATTCTAGGTATTAGTATATTATTGCATATGTGATTTCCAAATGTTCTCTCTGTCTGTATATTATCTTTTCATCTCTTCAACAGAGTCTTTTGTATAGCTATTTTAATTTTGAAATTCAATTTTTATCAATTTTTCTATTATTTATTCAGTTGTAAACTCTAGGATCTTTTCAACTATCTTTATTTTATTTTATTTTATTTTTAAACTTTACATAATTGTATTAGTTTTGCCAAATATCAAAATGAATCCGCCACCCTGAAGGCTTTTTACTACTTTTTTCTAAAAATTTTGTAGTTGTATATTTCATATATATAGTTATATATTTCATACACATTGTATATTTCATATATCATATATATAATATCAGCTATTATATATTTCATATGGGTTTCTTTCATAGCTCAGTTGGTAAATAATCTGCCTGCAATGCAGGAGACCTGGGTTCGGTCTCTGGGTTGGGAAGATCCCCTGGAGAAGGGAAAGGCTACCCACTCCACTATTCTTGGGCTTTTCCTTGTGGCTCAGCTGGTAAAGAATCCACCTTCAGTGCGGGAGACCTGGGTTCTGTCCCTAGGTTGGGAAGATCCCCTGGTGAAGGGAAAGGCTACCCACTTCAGTATTCTGGCATGGAAAATTTCATGGACTGCATAGTTTGTGGAGTCGCATAGAGTTGGACACCACTGAGCGACTTTCACTTCAGTAACTAACCATTTCATATTTATATTCATGATCCATTTTGACTTAATATGTGTTGGTACACATGTGTGTATAAACACACATGTATGTATGTTTATATGTGTGTAACTTAATTCAAAGTTATTTTCTTTCTTCTTTTCCTTTTTTCTTCCCCTCAACCCCAGCTCTCTCTCTCTTTCTTTACCTATGGACATCCAATTGCTCCAACATCATTTATTGAAAAGGAGGTGATCTTTCTTCCCTTAATTTGCTTTTACTACTTTGTCAATAATCAGTTGTATTTTTTGTTAGTCTGTTTCTAGATTTTCAACTTTGTCCCATTGACCTGTATGTCTATTCCTCAAACAATAAAACATGTATATATCAAGTCTGAAAATCAGATTCATTTGACTATTCTTTTTAGCAAAAATACATTAGCTATTCATATCATATGGCCAAAAGTTCTAAGTATTTATCTGAATGAAACAAAAACACTAATTCAAAAAGATATCTACACTGCCATGTTTACTGCAGCATTATTTACAACAGCTGAGATATAAAACAACGTAAGTGTCAATCAATGAATGAATAAAGAAGTTGTGGTGTATATATATGCCACATATTGTTATGTGGGATTTTATTCAGTCATTAAAGGAATGAAATACTGCCTTTTGTGATACCCTGGATGAACCATGAGGCATTATGTTAAGTGAAATAATCCAGACAGAGAAAGACAGACATTGTATGATCTCTCTTACATGTGAAATTAAAAAAATAAAATCAAACTCATGGGTAGAGAGAATAAATTGGTTGTTGAAAGAGGTGGGGGTGCAGTGAGATGAATAAACTGTTTTGTCTTGTTTTGTTTGAGCTTACATAAATTGAATAAAATTAAAATATAATGACCAAAATTAGTAGCAAAGACTTTCTGATGACAATGTAATAAGGGGGTCATGATTTAGATGGTGATGCTTCTATTCATCTTATATAAAAAGATAATTAGTGAGTTGATTGACTTAATTATCTGAAGTAGGTAAGCAGGTAGTAACTTGTTTCTCAAATGGAAGCACATGACAGTATGAGAGTTGTTGAGACATAAATCCTATATTATGACATAGGTAACCACTAGAACAAGTATATTTTTTAAAACTTAAATACATAGTGAAATAAAACTTTCTATATCTGAATTTTTATTCATTAATAGCTTTTTATAATATTGTGTTAGGTTCAGGTATAAAGTAATTCAGTTATTTCTTATATTCTATTCCATTATGGGTTATTATAAGATATTAAATATAATTCCCTGAGCAAATAAATTCTTGTTCCTCATCTATTTTATGAATAGTAGTTTGTATCTGTTAATCCCATACTCCTAATTTGCTCCTCCTACCCTCCCTGTCCCTTTTGGAAATCACAATTTTGTTTTCTATGTTTTGTATATAGATTTATTTGTAATATTTTTTAGGTTCCACATATAAATGATATCACATAATATCTCTCTGTCTGACTTACGTCACTAAGTATAATATTTTCTAGGTTCATCCATGTTACTCCAAAGGGAAATATTTCATTCCTTATTTATTCCAGGTCCCTCCTTAGATGGCTCAGCAGGTTAAAAATCTGACTGCAATGTAGGAGACACAGGAGATGTGGGTTCAACTCCAGGGTTGAAAAACTCCCCTGGAGAAGGAAATGGCAACCCACTCCAGTATTCTTGCCTGAAAAATCCTATGGACAGAGGAGGCTGGCAGGTCACAGTCCATGGGGTCACAAAGATTTGGACATGACTGAGCCACAGCTCCTTAGACCCCTAAATCTGCAGATGCTTAAACCTCACATTTAACCTTTTGTATTATGGCTTCTGCATTCTCATATACAACCAACTGCATAGATCATGTATTAAATTTGAAATCAGTGGTTTGCTGAATCTGTGGGTATGGGATACAGGGATACTGAGAGCTAATTATATATTTTTTGAAAAATAATTGTGTCTTAGTGGACCTGCACAGTTCAAATCCATGTTGTTCAAGGGTCAACTATATATAAATAACTCATAAAACTCAATATTTAAAAAAATCCACCCAATTAAAACATGGACAGAGGACCAAAACCAATATTTTTTTCAAAAAAGACATAATCATGGTAAGCAGGTACATGAAAATGTGCTCAATATCACTCAACATCAGGGAAATGCAAATCAAAACCATGGTGAAATAGCTCGTGGTTAGACAGATAACAGACGGTCATCTATTAGAATGGCTATTATGAAAAAGACAAGAAATAATAGGCATTGGCAAGAATATGGAGAAAAAGAAAGGCTTGTGCACTGTTGGTAGGAATATACATTGATGAATTCACTGTAGAAAACATTATGAAACTACCATATGATTCAGCTATTTGAAAAGATATATGTACTCCTATGTTCACTGCAGTGGTTTACAATAGCCGAGATATGGAAGTAACGTAGGTGTCCACCCATAGATTAATAGATAAAGAATGCATGATAGGCATGCATACACACACACACACACACACACACACACACACACACACAAACACATTGTGCTTGTACTCTATTGTGTCTGACTTTTTGTCACACCATGGGCCACCAGGCTCCTCTGTCCATGGGATTACCCAGGCAAGAATGCTTGAGTGGTTTGCCATTTCCTCCTCCAGAGGATCTTTCTGACCCAGGGATCAAGCCTAAATCTCCCACATCTCCTGCATTGGCAGGCAAATTCTTTACCACTGAGCCACCTGGAAAGATATATACATATGTGTGTATATATATATATATATATATATATATATATCCATATATATCCATAGAGACACACACATACATGCACATATATACAATGAAATATTACTCAGCCATAAAATGTGAAATCTTGCCATTTGTGGCAACATAGATAGACCTGGAAGGTACTATGTTAAGTGAAATAAGTCATACAGGGAAAAACTGATTTCACTTATAAGTGCAATCTAGAAAAAGTAAAATAAATGAAAAACAAAACAGAAATAGGCTCACAGACACAGAGAATGAACTGGTGACTGCCAGAGGGTGGAGGTGCTAGAATGTATGAAATAGATAAAGAGGATTAAAAGGCAGAACCTCCAGCTATAAAATAAATGTCATGGAGATGTAATATACACATAGGGTATACAGTCAGTGACAGTGTAACAACATTGTATAGTGTCAGATGGTACTGGTCTTATTGTGGTGATCCTTTCATAATGTGTAAAAATATCAAATCCCTATGTTGTACACCTGAAACTAACATAATATTGTCTGTTTAATATAATTCCTTAAAAAAAAATTGAATGTCATACTGTGGTTCAAGAAAGAACTTTGGATTTAGAAAGTTTTCCAGGCAAGAAATAGGACAAAAATCTACTACACATTTTAAAAGGAATATTTCTTATGTTTTCCTATCAAACTTCTATAGAATTGAGGCAGAGAAAAATGACCCCTGCAGTCATCTCTTCAAACAAAACTGCTGAACAATTAAGTTTTATAAAAGTGCTAATTCATTTTCTTCCTTAAAATCACTTAGAAGCTGTTAATTACAACTTTTATTAGGTGTCACATCAAATTGAATATACTTTCTCTTCTATTCTAAATGTTAATTAAAGAGCTGATATAATCCCAAAATTTATGCACTCAAAATATTAATATATGCACTTTGATTGGTGTGGTTTTAACCAAATAACAAAAGCTACTAACAGAAAATTAGCTAACATCAATCTTAATATCTTTCTTTTTTGACATTCCCTTAAGCATATTATGTCTGAACCAAAACAAGACATTTGTCACTGTTGAGTTTATGAGCCTCTTGAACACAAGGATAAGTGAAAGCAACAGACTCAAAATGCAAAAAATATCTGTCTGTTGATTTTAAAATCACCAAATGATACATGCAAAGCTATTTGTAAACCACACCTGATATTTGGGTCTCAACAACAACCTCCATTCCATCCCTGAACTTCATTTCATACTGTCAATTTCTTGCTTCAGCTCTAGAAGGAATTTTGTGATGTTAGGAAGCTCAAGGGTGTAATGAAATAACTATCTTGAAAAATTACTTGAAATTATCTAAAATCATACATAAAATATTTGGAAATATGTATTGTGCTTTTTTTTGAGTGGGGGTGAAAGTTAAGTGGTTCAGTCATGTCCACCTCTTGTGACCCCATGGACTGTAACCTACCATGCTCTTCCATCCATGGGATTTTCCAGGCAAGAGTACTGGAGTGAGTTGCCATTTCCTTCTCCAGAGGATCTTCCTGACCCAAGGATCGAACCCAGATCTCCCACATTGTAGGCAGACGCTTTACCATCTAAGCCACCAGGGAAGTCCTGTGAGTGGGGGAGGATCTTTCAAAATATGCTTTATGTCTAACTGATACGACAAAATGTGACAAACTTATCAAAATACAATGCAAATTAGGGCTTATTAATCTAGAATCAGCTTAGGCACATGGTAAACTCTCAATGCATTTAAACTATTATTTATATTATATTATTAGCAATGTAAAAGTTCAGTAAGTGTTTACTGAGTCCCCTCTGCCAGGGTCCCTGACATTATTTCATTCTAAAAAATATAAAATATTGTAGGATTAAACATGAATTGGCAAGCACAATATTCATGACTGCAGTGCCTCCTGCTATCAGGAATTGATATGAGCAATTATTGACATTATGGAGGCTGTAATTAAGTTGAAAAATGTCAGTGAAAGAAAATACAATTAAGGCCAGGTATATTTGAGCTTTGCTATCATCACCACACAAGGTGGGGCATATAACTTTAGTTCTATATTGAGCAATCATAAAATTCTAAGGGAAATGACCAAGTTGTATCTGTTTCCCTTAACATGAATAAGAAAATTGATTATCTGTAAAAGACAGATTTTATTTCCTTGATGATGAAACTTGTTTATACAATTTAAAGTTATTCCTAAATTTAGAATTACTCCAAAAAAATTCTCATAATTTTAGTTTCCTACTAAAATTTTTAACAAAAGATATTTTATTTACTAGTGTTAGACCCAGAGATATGGTCTCACATCACTAATTTATCAAGATAAGGGGTCTCAATATGAAGTTTATAACAGACAATTTGAATGGTTCTCCAAAGGCAAATCATGACAAATGCATGGCAAAAATTTAAACTTTCTCAGAGAGAAATATCTTAGAATGACTTGTTACTATAGAGATTTTTCATGGTTTGACCTCTCTTTTGATTAATTCTGATTATATGAATTCAGTACATTTTATGATTCAAGGCCTTTCTGCTGTCATTTGAGATGTAGCTTTAAAACACTGAGTTATTGTGGTACAGGTGAGAAAGTGTGGGTCTTGAAAATGTACAATGTATGGACTTTCTAATGCAGAAGAAGTGATTCCTGAAATCAAGAATGGAAAATTTTTCTGATGGACATTATTTAAAAGTAATATGGAATAGTTTTGGACATTACTTCTTTTTTAATGAATTTAGTACTTAAAGTTGAATATTAATTCATAATTTGCTAACAAAAGATAGCATTCATAAATCTGGCATTGCCAGAGATAATATTATTGATATAAAAGGAAATAGTAGACCCTGAAATAAACCAAAAGAGTGTAGTAATATATTTGAGCATTTTCCATTAAAAACACCTGAGGGCATACATGAGTTTATAACACTAGCTCCAATTAATTTTCAGCATCCTAAAAATGCGCCAAATGCTTATAAACCAAACGATGATACAAGGGAGGCTGGAATAAAGTAGGGTATTTTGGTTGTAGAGGGCAAATGAAATTAGATATTTTGAGACTGCTGGGTATCAGCATAGGACCTGGAAAAAATGAACGGTGGCTGAAGAGAGAAAATAGAATGAAAAACACAAGAAGATACAACAGTGCTGTTGCAAAACTAAAAAAGACACCTGAAGGGAATGCAATTTTGTTATCTTTCTTCTGAATACTCCATAGCCAAATACAGGACTTATTTAGCACAAAGTTAGTATTCAAAATACATGGATGCATTCAAAAGTGGATGTATTAGCTTACAAAAAAGATGCAGATGTGGCATATTTTTGGTGATTCCAAAATTGATCTTTTAAGGAAACTAATTGATTTTTTTTAGGAAACTCCAGAAGTGGAAACAGACAGCAAGCAAAAGACATGAAGGAAAGGGGGGAAACATCAGTTGTGGATTACTGTTTACCAAGCATAAAATTAACAGGATGATTTGCCAATCCTTCCTTTACTAAGTGTTGCATTAAAAATTATGGCAACATAATCGGATGACCCAGAGGGATGCCATGGGGAGGGAGGTGGGAGGGGGGTTCAGGATGGGGAACACATGTACACCCGTGGTGGATGCATGTTGATGCATGACAAAACCAATACAATATTGTAAAGTAAAAAAATAAAATAAATAAAAATAAAAATAAATTATGGCAACATAATCAATGGGAATCAACTGGAGAAGTTAGCTGAATTTCACATCAATTCCCCAGGTTAGTAGTACCATGATGTAAGTACTATTACAAGGATTTTCTCCTAACGTAAGAAAGCTCATAAATATTATTATTAGTGCACTTAGAGATGAACAATCTCTGGAACAGACTCACATTAACCAAAACAGTAAAATATTCATGTATAAAAACATGAATAATAATTCTGAATATCATTCATATTTGTTAGCAGCACAACAATACATAAATGAAGCAAAATTTACATTTGAGTATTGCAGAGAGAGTACATGTTTTACTATTTTACTGTGAAGTTTGTTATGAATGGGCAAGGAAATACTCCACACTAAGTTCCTCTTACACTGCCTATTACAAAGAAACATTGAATCATAAGTCTTTATAATCACTTACTCCACCTTTTGACTGATTTCAGAGACAGTTTGGATTGAACTTGGAAAAAACATAATCACCTTACAAAATGCTTGACCATATAGAGAGTTGTTCAGCATTATTCTTCAATGTGTTGCACTTTTGCTCACTGTGACTCAATATTTTACCCAGTCATACAGTTACTGCAGTGAGCTACTCTAGTGGTAGAAAGAAAACTGTTAACAAAACTTGTTCAAACACAGCAAAGTAGAATAATCTGAGGCTGGACAGATAATCAGTTGTCAATACCAAGCATTAGAAATTACCTTGTCTGTTCTTGGTAAATGACATACTGATGACATCATACTGAAGTATGACGACATACTTGGTAAGTAACAACTATAGGTTATTCTCTCTTTCAGGTTACTTCTGGTACTCTATATTGAACAACTATTTGCCTAAATCAGGAACTATGTTCTATTGATAATGCAACTCCTCATTACTCCTTGCTTATCTCATGCTTTAACTTCTTCTCTTGC
This sequence comes from Bos indicus x Bos taurus, assembly GCF_003369695.1. Taxonomy (NCBI): domain Eukaryota; kingdom Metazoa; phylum Chordata; class Mammalia; order Artiodactyla; family Bovidae; genus Bos; species Bos indicus x Bos taurus. The sequence continues at coordinate 33,838,413 of NC_040086.1, forward strand.
TTGACTTAAATAGTCCATTATTTGGCAGATATACTCAAGTTCTTTGTCTGTAGTCCTTAATGATAAAAGATTGGCCCAAAACCCCACCCTGGTTAGTATAACACTTTACCTATTCTGAAAGTGCAAATTCTTATTTCAATTGTAAAACAGAATAAATTCGAGCCAACCTTCACATACTACCATTTACTAACTCATTTTCATCTTTACCCATAGATTTTGTCACAATGAATCAGCTTTCTAAGCCCCTATCTAAAACCAATACCTCATGCATTATATTCTATTCCTTCATGCCTACTAAAGGACATTCAATTTTCTCTTCTTCAACTTTATTTTCCCCACATCAACTAGCTTCTTCCACAAGTTTCTGTATTTGAATAAATGATTAATCTATTTTTCTAGTACCTTAGGACTAAGCATAAACTTTTAGAATCTCCTTTAACTCTTTTCTCACACCTCACATAGTTCACCAGCAAATCACATATCCATATTTCAGCTAAGGTCCAAACCTTCAATCCTGCAAAGTTCAGGTCACTATGGTTTTGTAATTAGATTAAAACTTCTGCCTACCAACTGGTCTTCTTGATTTCTCCCTTAGTTACTTCAACTTACTATCCTCTTGGCACTATCATTTCAAAGCACAAATTATATCATATTTCTTCTCCATTAAGAATACTCCAGAGTATCCCCAACTCCCTCTATATCACAGTCAAATGGACAGATCGATCTTATTTCTCCTGCTGTAGTCTCCATTCCCCTGCCTTAGTCCCACACATTCTTTTCCTGGAGCTAATTAAACACATACCCATCTCTTTAATTCTTTCTGCCTGGGCCATTTCCTTCTAGGTATTATTTCTTTTTATTGAGGCTTCCGTTGTAGCTCAGTTGGTAAAGAATCTGCCTCCATGCAGGAGACTCAGGTTGAATTCTTGGGTCAAGAAGATCTCCTGGAGAAGGAAATGGTACCCACTCTTGTATTCTTCTCTGGAGAATCCCATGGACAGAGGAGCCTGGCAGGCTACCATGGGGTTGCAAGAATCTATACAACTTAGCAACTAAACCACCACCACCATTATTTCTTTGGTCCCTAAAAAGTTGAAACCAAATATCATTTTACCACTGTGATTCTTCCTAACCCTAATTCTATATAAAATAATTATGTCCCTCCTCTTGCCTTAGGCTTCCCTTGTGGCTCAGCTGGTAAAGAATCTGCCTGCAATGAGGGAGACATGGGTTCGATCTCTGAGTTGGAAAGATCTCCTGGAGAAGGGAAAGGCTACCCACCCCAGATTGGGAAGATCCCCTGGAGAAGGGAAAGGCTACCCACTCCAATATCCTAGTCTGGATAATTCCATGGACTCTATAGTCCATAGTGTGATTAGATTGACTAGTTTTCTGTGATTATGGTTTCAGTGTGTCTGCCCTCTGATGCCTTCTTGTTACACCTACCATCTTACTTGAGTTTCTCTTACCTTGGACGTGGGGTATCTCTTCACAGCTGCTCCAGCAGAGCGCAATCACTGCTCCTTACCTTGGACGAGGGGTATCTCCTCACCACCTCCCCTCCTGACCTTGAACGTGGGGTAGCTCCTCTTGGCCCTCCTGCGCCCTTGCAGCCACTGCTCTTTGGACTTGGGTTTGCTCCTCTCGGCCGCCGCCCCTGATCTCGGGTGTGGGGTAGCTCCTCCCGGCTGCCACCATTGTCTTCAGACAGGGGGTACCTCCAAGCCATGCCCTGTGGGGCCACCCATGATGGGCAGGTCATGGTGGAGAGGTCTGACAGAATGTGGTCCACTGGAGAAGGGAATGGCAAACCACTTCAGTATTCTTGCCTTCAGAACCCCATGAACAGTATGAAAAAGCAAAATGATAGGGATACTGAAAGAGAAACTCCCCAGGTCAGTAAGTGCCCAATATGCTACTGGAGATCAGTGGAGAAATAACTCCAGAAAGAATGAAGAAATGGAGCCAAAGCAAAAACAATACCCAGCTGTGGATGTGACTGGTGATAGAAGCAAGGTCTGATGCTGTAAAGAGCAATATTGCATAGGAAACTGGAGTGTTAGGTCCATGAATCAAGGCACATTGGAAGTGGTCAAACAGGAGATGGCAAGAGTGAACGTCAATATTCTAGGAATCAGCGAACTAAAATGGACTGGAATGGGTGAATTTAACTCAGATGACCATTATATCTACTACTGTGGGCAGGAATCTCTTAGAAGAAATGGAGTAGTCATTATGATCAACAAAACAGTCCAAAATGCAGTACTTGGATGCAATCTCAAAAATGACAGAATGATCTCTGTCCGTTTCCAAGGCAAACCATTCAATATCACAGTAATCCAAGTCTATGCCCCAATGAGTAACACTGAAGAAGCTAAAGTTGAACGATTCTATGAAGACCTACAAGACCTTTTAGAACTAACACCCAGAAAAGATGCCCTTTTCATTATAGGGGACTGGAATGCAAAAGTAGGAAGTTAAGGAACATCTGGAGTAACAGGAAAATTTGGCCTGCGAATAAGGAATGAAGCAGGGCAAAGACTAATAGAGTTTTGCCAAGAGAACACACTGGTCATAGTAAACACCCTCTTCCAACAACACAAGAGAAGACTCTACACATGGACATCACCAGATGGTCAACACCAAAATCAGATTGATTATATTCTTTGCAGCCAAGATGGAGAAGCTCTATATAGTCAGTAAAAACAAGACCAGGAGCTGACTGTGGCTCAGACCATGAACTTCTTATTGCCAAATTCAGACTTAAATTGAAGAAAGTAGGGAAAACCACTAGACCATTCAAGTATGACCTAAATCAAATCCCTTATGATTATACAGTGGAAGTGAGAAATAGATTTAAGGGACTAGATCTGATAGATAGAGTGCCTGATGAACTATGGACTGAGGTTCGTGACATTGTACAAGAGACAGGGGTCAAGACTATCCCCATGGAAAAGACATACAAGAAAGCAAAATGGCTGTCTGGGGAGGCCTTACAAATAGCTGTGAAAAGAAGAGAAGTGAAAAGCAAAGGAGAATAGGAAAGATATATACATCTGAACGCAGAGTTCCAAAGAATAGCAAGAGGAGATAAGAAAGACTTCCTCAGCAATCAATGCAAAGAACTGGGGAAAACAATAGAATGGGAAGGACTAGAGATCTCTTCAAGAAAATTAGAGATACCAAGGGAATATTTCATGCAAAGATGGGCTCGATAAAGGACAGAAATGGTATGGACCTAAGAGAAGCAGAAGATATTAAGAAGAGATGGCAAGAATACACAGAAGAACTATACAAAAAAGATCTTCACAACCATGATAATCACGATGGTGTCATCACTCACCTAGAACCAGAGATCCTGGAATGTGAAGGCAAATGGGCCTTAGAAAGCATCACTACAAACAAAGCTAGTGAAGGTGATGGAATTCCGGTTGAGCTATTTCAAATCCTGAATGATGATGCTGTGAAAGTGCTGCACTCAATATGCCAGCAAATTTGGAAAATTCAGCAGTGGCCACAGGACTGGAAAAAGTCAGTTTTCATTCCAATCCCAAAGAAAGGCAATGCCAAAGAATGCTCAAACTACCAACAATTGCACTCATCTCACACACTAGTAAAGTAATGCTCAAAATTCTCCAAGCCAGGCGTCAGCAGTATGTGAACCATGCACTTCCAGATGTTCAAGCTGGTTTTAGAAAAGGCAGAGGAACCAGATATCAAATGGCCAATATCTGCTGGATCATCAAAAACGCAAGAGAGTTCCAGAAAAACATCTATTTCTGCTTTATTGACTATGCCAAAGCCTTTGACTGTGTGGATCACAATAAACTGTGGAAAATTCTTCAAGAGATGGGAATATCAGACCACCTGACCTGCCTCTTGGGAAATTCGTATGCAGGTCAGGGAGCAACAGTTAGAACTGGACACGAAACAGCAGACTGGTTCCAAATAGGAAAAGGAGTTCATCAAGGCTGTATATTGTCACCCTGCTTATTTAACTTATATGCAGAGTACATCATGAGAAACGCTGGCCTGGAAGAAACACAAGCTGGAATCAAGACTGTGGGGAGAAATATCAATAACCTCAGATATGCAGATGACACCACTCTTATGGCAGAAACTGAAGAGGAACCTAAAAGCCTCTTGATGAAAGTGAAAGAGGAGAGTGAAAAAGTTGGCTTAAAGCTCAACATTTAGAAAACTAAGATCATGGCATCTGGTCCCATCACTTCATGGGAAATAGATGGGGAAACAGTGGAAACAGTGTCAAACTTTATTTTGGGGGGCTCCATAATCACTGCAGATGGTGATTGTGGCCATGGAATTAGAAGACGCTAACTCCTTGGAAGGAAAGTTATGACCAACTAGATAGCATATTCAAAAGCAGAGACATTACTTTGCCAACAAGCTCCATCTAGTCAAGGTTGTGATTTTTCCAGTAGTCATGTATGGATGTGAGAGTTGGACTGTGAAGAAAGCTGAGTGCCAAAGAATTGATGCTTGAACTGTGGTGTTGGAGAAGACTCTTGAGAGTCCCTTGGACTGTGAGGAGATCCAGCCAATCCATTCTAAAGGAGATCAGCCCTGGGATTTTTTTGGAAGGAATCATGCTAAAGCTGAAACTCCAGTACTTTGGCCACTTCATGTGAAGAGTTGACTCACTGGAAAAGACTCTGATGCTGGGAGGGATTAGGTGCAGGAGGAGAAGGGGATGACAGAGGATGAGATGGCTGGGTGGCATCACCGACTCGATGGACGTGAGTTTGAGTGAACTCCGGTAGTTGGTGGGGGACTTGGAGGCCTGGTGTACTGCAATTCATGGGGTTCCCAAGAGTTGGACAGGACTGAGTGACTGAACTGAACTGTATAGTTCATGGATTGGCAAAGAGTTGGACACAACTGAGTGACTTTCACTTTCACTTTTCACTGTCACTGCTGGAATTCTGGCCTGGAGAATTTCATCGACTGTATAATTTTTGGGGTTGCATAGATTCAGACACGACTGACCCACTTTCACTTAACTTTAGTTCCTTTTGCCACATTCCATTCTTATCTATTGAATGTCATTTGTGTCTTCCCCCCCCTATATAACAATTAATGTTGTTCTTGTTGTTCAATCTTTCAGTGAAGTCCAACTCTTTGCCAGCCTTTACCATCTACTGGGTTTTTCTCAACTTCATGTCCATTAAGTCCTGATGCTATCCAACCATCTCATCCTCTGCTGCCCTCTTCTTTTGCCTTCAATCTTTCAGAGCAACAGGGTCTTTTTCCAGTGACTTGGCTCTTTGCATCAGGTGGCCAAAGTATTGGAGCTTCAGCATCAGTTCTTCCAATGAGTATTCAAGGTTGATTTCCCTTAGGATTGACTGGTTTAATCTTGCTGTCCAATTTTCCCTCTTCTCCTTCATCCTCATCTAGAGGCTCTTTAGTTCCTTTTATCTTTTTGCTATTGGAGTGGTATCATCTGCATATCTGAGGTTGTTGATATTTCTCCCGACAACCTTAATTCCAGCTTGTAACTCATCCAGCCTGGCATTTCACATGATCTACTCTGCATATTAGTTAAATAAACAGGGTGATAATATAAAGCTCTGTCACACTCCTTTCCTAACTTGAACCAATCGGTTGTTACATGTACGGTTCTACTATATCTTGACCCAAATATAGGTTGTTCAGAAGACACATATGATGGTCTGGTATTCCCATCTCTTTAAGAATTTTCCACAGTTCATTGTGACCCACACAATCAAAGACTTTAGCATAGTCAATGAAACAGAAAGTGAAAGTGAAGTCGCTCAGTCGTGTCCGACTCTTTGTGACCCCACGTACAGTAGCCTACCAGGCTCCGCCGTCCATGGGATTTTCCAGGCAAGAATACTGGAGTGGGCTGTCATTTCCTTCTCCAGTGGACCTTCCCAACCCAGGGATCGAACCTGGGTCTCCTGCATTGCAGACAGACGCTTTACCGTCTGAGCCACCAGGGAAGCCCCCAGTGAAACAGAAGTAGACCCCTTTCTGGACTTCCTTTGCTTTACATATGATCCAACAGATATTGGCAATTTGATCTCTGGTTCCTGTGCCTTTTCTAAATCCAGCTTGTACATCTGGAAGTTCTCAATTCAAGCACTGCTGAAGTGTAGCTTGAAGGATTTTGAGCATAACCTTACTAGCATGGGAAGTGAGTGCAATTGTCCAGTAGTTTGAACAATCTTTAGCACTGCCCTTGTTTGGAATTGTGAGGAAAACTGACCTTTTTCAGTCCTATCGCCAGTGCTGGGTTTTCCAATTTGCTGACAAATTGAGTACAGCACTTTAACACCATCATCTTTCAGTATTTTGAACAGCTCAGCTGGAATTCCATCACCTCCACTAGCTTTACTGGCAGCAATACTTCCTAAAGCCTGCTTGACTTCACACTCCAGGATTGACTCTAGGTGAGTGACAATACCATCGTGTTTATCCTGGTCATCAAGACTTTTTTTTTTTTTTTTTTACAGTTCTTCTGTGTATTCTTGTCACTTCTTCTGAATCTCTTTTGCCTCTTTTAAGTCTTTAATGTTTCTGTTCCTTATTATGCCCATCCTTGCATGAAATATTCCTTTGTTATCTCTAATTTTCTTGAAGAGACCTCTAGTCTTTCCCATTCTATTGCTTTTCTCTATTTCTTTGTATTGTTCATTAAGAAGGCCTTATCACTTCTTGCTATTCTCTGAAACTCTGCATTCAGTTGGGTATATCTTACCCTTTCTCCCTTGCTTTTGGCTTGTCTTCTTTCCTCAGCTATTTGTAATATCTCCTCAGACAGCCACTTTGCCTTCTTGCATTTCTTTTTCTTTGGAATGGTTTTGTTCACTGTCTCCTGTACAATGTTATGAACTTCTTTCCATAGTTCTTCAGGCACTCTGTCTATGAGATCTGATTCCTTAAAACTATTTGTCACTTTTACTGTATAATCATAAGGAATTTGATTTAGGTCCTAGCTGAATGGCCTCCTGGTTTTACCTACTTTCTTTAGTTTAATTTTGCTATATAGAGCTGATGATCTGAGCCACAGTATGCTCCAGGTCTTATTTTTGTTGACTATATAGACCTTCTTCATCTTCAGATGCAAACTGATAGCACTAGCTCCATTATTTAATACTTTGTGACTTTGGGCAAATTATATAGCAGAACACTTAAATTTATATTTATAAAATAGAAATAATATTAGTAATCAACTGATAGTGTTGGCATGAGAATTAAATAATTTTATATATACAATATTTTAGATCAGTTTCAGATATGTAAGTAACATAATAGTCATTATTTTATTATTATTGTTATACAACATATTTAATCATTTCTTGCCTATTTCATATAATATTCCATGAGAATTGGAGATTTTTATTTCCACTGTTTTATCCTAATGCCTTAGTCAGATTGTGGTACATAACAGACTGTTGATAAATATCATTTTAATAAATGGTGACTTAACATATTAGAAGGTAGCAAATGAGTTTTTAATTTTCTTCCAGTCAAAATTAATCAGTACTATTCCTGCCCTAAATCATTTCTTAGAATTTTTATTTTTTACACAAAAATTCTCATTAGGTAGACCAATCCTAAAAAGGCAAGGATATTGTTTTATTCATATTTACATTCTTTAGAACACTAACTCTACTCTCTTTGCTTTTGAGTGCTATTTTTAAACTTTATTTTGTATATCTAAATACAAAGAAAACTCTAAATAACTCAGTTCTATCCAGGAGCCATGAAATTATATCTCTCTTCTTATAATGCAATCAAACAAGAAAGCTTTATTTAAGCCACCAAAATATAAATATGTCAATTGCCATACTCCTAGTAGATTTCTAGGGAACCATTCTTATTCAGTATATTCTTGTGAATCATTAAGCGACTCTCTGAGGCGGGATATAACTCCAAATACACCAATGGCTTCTAATTGATTTGAGTGCTTTTTAAAAAAATAATGAATGTTAGGCTGTTCAGTCTAGGTAGATGAAAGAGACATTGAATGGTTTTCTAATTCAAGAATATCTCTGCTGATGTAGTAATTCAAATCAAATCAAACAATTTCCTCAAACAGAAAATTAATTAATACATAAGAATTTCTTTTCTGTAATATTTCCTGTAGTTCATAATTGGATAAAAATAGATATAAATATGGCATTAAAGTTTCCTATAAAAGCAGGGCAAAGCCAGTACTTATACAAAACAAATGATTCACTTAAGAACTAAAACCCCAGTTCCACCTTAACTCTCAAGTTTTTGAGATTTTACTTAAGTCCTTTAGATAGGGCATCATGATTTATTAATTACATACTTTTATTTGCCAAACAGTATTTGGGTTCCCTGTGACTCAGATGGTTATGCAATGTGACTCAGATGGTTATGCAATGCAGGAGCCCCACGTTCAATCCTTGGTTGGAAAGATCCCCTGGAGAAGGGAATGTCAAGCCACTCCAGTATTCTTACCTGGGAAATTCCATGGACAGAAGAGCCTGGCGGGCTACAGTTCATGAGGTCACAAGTCGGATATGACTGAGCACACACACGTTGAAATTATGAAAATGAGGATTAGGGCAAATGGCAAGTTGACAAGTTTAAAACATTGTTCTCTAAGGGATATTGTACTAGACAAACACAGCAGATATTAGACAAACACATACAGATATTAGTACTCTGTTGCTCAGTCACTAAGTTGTGTCTGACTCTTGCGATCCCATGGACTGTAGCTGGACAGGCTCATCTGTCCAGTGGTATTTCCCAGCAAGAATACTGCAATCAGTTGCCACTTCCTTCTCTAGGGGATCATCCTGACTCAGGGATCAAACTTGCATCTACTGCATTGGCAGGCGAATTCTTTACCACTAAGCCACCAGGGAAGCTCAAGTACTTATGGATAGTTGCAATAAAAGATATTGAAACTCAAGTAATACCTAACAGGTCATATGAAAATGGCCTTATTTCAGTTATTTAGGAAAGTAATTTGCATTTATATAAATCTTTCATCTTGCACTGTTACAGTTAATTTCAATAAATGAACATTAAAATCAATGTTATACATCACTTTCAATTAAAGGCAGTGGAAACAGTCTTTAATTTTAAGTTTCAATCTAGCAATTAAACATTGTATTTCAATAAATGTTTACAAATTTATTGTAATGTTGACTGTAATGTTGACAAATTTACAAATGTTGACTGTCCAACCATGGAATATATAAACCTATAATCAAACCTGTGAAAGATTAGTTATTTGACATATATTGTAGGTTTATTTGTACATTTGTTTCTCTAGTTAATAATATTTACTGGGGGGAAAAAAAACATTTTCTCAATGATTCAATTGCTCATATACAGATTTTACTGTGTGAATGGCTTCACTATCAAAATTGCCATTTATTCAGTCTCTATATTTAAAAGAGAACTTTAATTTGCTACCCTATTTTGCTGCTATAAAAAAATCATATTGTTAGTTATAAGCTATTTTTCCAACAAATATTCTGAAAACTGAACGATCTTTATTTAAACACTGTGTGCAGCTGAACCATTATTTTCATTCTGAGGTTTACTTATTTAGTATAACAAGTAATACTTCTCTAAGATGATTAGCAAGTTTTGTAAAAATCAATTCTGCTGAGACTTTATTATTTTTTAATTTTTATTTTTTAGAGAAAGAAGCATTCTAGAATTTTTAAAGGTTACCTTCAATTTGGACTTATTACAAAATATTGGCTATATTCTGTGTCTTACAGTACTTCCTGGAACCTATCTACTCTTAATAGTGTGTACTTCCCATTCCCTCATCCCTGTTTTGACCCTTCCCTCCACTAACCAGTATTTATTTATTATTTTGTTTTTTGTATTTGTGAATCTGCTTCTTTCATGTTTTATTCATCAGTTTGTTGCATTTTTTAGTTTCCACATATAAGCTATATCACACAGTGTTTATCTTTCTCTGTGTGATTTATTTAACTTTATTATTTTGTTTTTTTGTATTTGTGAATCTGCTTCTTTCATGTTTTATTCATCAGTTTGTTGCATTTTTTGGTTCCACATATAAGCTATATTACACAGTGTTTATCTTTCTCTGTGTGATTTATTTAACTTAGCATAACGCCCTCCAAGTCCATCCATATTGCCAAAGATAGCAACATTTTATTCTTTTATATGATTGAGTAGTATCCTATATGTGTGTGTGTATTTTATATATGTGTGTATATATATACATACATATATACCAGAGCTTCTTTATCCGTTTATCTGTTCACTGACACTTAGGTTGTCTCCATGTCTTGGACATTGTAAATAATGCTGCTATGAGCACTGAGGTGTGTGTATCTTTTCCAATTAATTTTTTTTTAATATATACCAAGAGTGGAATTTCTAGATCATATGGTAATTCTACTTTTAGTTTTTTGAGAAATCTCCATATTGTTTTTCACAGCAGCTGCACCAAATTACATTTCCAACCACAGTATACCAGGGTTGCCTATTCTTTATATGCTCCCCTAATATATATATATATATATATATATATATACACACACACATAAACATAAAAGAACACACACACATATATATATGTGTGTGTGTTCTTTTTTTAATGATAAACATTGTGATAAAAGTGAGGTCATATATCATTGTGGTTTTGTGGTTTTGATTTGCATTTTCCTGATGATTAGTGAGGATGGGCAACTTTTCATATGCCTATAAGTGATTTCTTTCCATGGGGATGGTCTTGATCCCTGTCTCCTGTACAATGTCACAAAACTCCATCCATAGTTCATCAGGCACTCTATCTATCAGATCTAGTCCCTTAAATCTATTTCTCACTTCCACTGTATAATCATAAGGGATTTGATTTAGGTCATACCTGAATGATCTAGTGGTTTTCCCTAGTTTCTTCAGTTTAAGTCTGAATTTAGCAATAAGGAGTTCATGATCTGAGCCACAGTCAGCTCCTGGTCTTGTTGTTGTTGACTGTATAGAGCTTCTCCATCTTTGGCTGCAAAGAATATAATCAATCTGATTTTGGTGTTGACCATCTGGTGATGTCCATGTGTAGGGTCTTCTTTTGTGTTGTTGGGAGAGGATGTTTGCTATGACCAGTGCATTTTCTTGGCAAAACTCTATTAGTCTTTGCCGTGCTTCATTCCATATTCCAAGGCCAAATTTGCCTGTTACTCCAAGTGTTTCTTGACTTCCTACTTTTTGCATTCCAGTTCCCTAAAATGAAAAAGACATCTTTTGGGGTGTTAGTTCTAAAAGGTCTTGCAGGTCTTCATAGAACCGTTCCACTTCAGCTTCTTCAGCGTTACTGGTTGGCTTAAAGCTCAACATTCAGAAAACAAAGATCATGACATCTGGTCTCATCACTTCATGGGAAATAGATGGGGAAATAGTGGAACCAGTGTCAGACCTTATTTTTGGGGGCTCCAAAATCATTGCAGATGGTGACTGCAGCCATGAAATTAAAAGACACTTACTCCTTGGAAGGAAAGTTATGACCAACCTAGATAGCATATTGAAAAGCAGAGACATTACTTTGCCAACAAAGGTTCGTCCAGTCAAGGCTATGGTTTTTTCAGTGGTCATGTATGGATGCGAGAGTTGAACTGTGAAGAAAGCTGAGTGCCGAAGAATTGATGCTTTTGAACTGTGGTGTTGGAGAAGACTCTTGAGAGTCCCTTGGACTGCAAGGAGATCCAACCAGTCCATTCTGAAGGAGATCAGCCCTGGGATTTCTTTGGAAGGAATGATGCTAAAGCTGAAACTCCAGTACTTTGGCCACCTCATGCGAAGAGTTGACTCATTGGAAAAGACTCTGATGCTGGGACAGATTGGGGTCAGGAAGTAAAGGGGACAACAGAGGATGAGATAGCTGGATGGCATCACTGACTCGATGGACATGAGTTTGAGTGAACTCAGGGAGTTGGTGATGGACAGGTAGGCCTGGCGTGCTGCAATTCATGGGGTCTTAAAGAGTCGGATACGACTGAGCAACTGAACTGAACTGATAAGCGATTTGCATTTCCTCTCTAAAAAAATGTCTATGACATTCTTCTGTCCATTAAAAAAAATTTTTTTTGATGTTGAGTTGTATGAGCTGTTTAAATATGTTACATATTAATCCATCAGGCATATAATTTGCAAATATTTTCTCCCATTCAGTATTTATTTTTTTGTTGTTTTTTGCTGATGGTTTCCTTAGCAATGCAAAGCTTTTAAGTTTTGTTCTTTTTAATACTCAACATACATCTTCTATTTTTTAAATTTATTTTTACTGGAGTATAGTTACTTTGCAATGTTGTGTTAGTTTCTGCTGTCCAACAAAGTAAATCAGTTGTACATATGAAAGTGAAAGTTGCTCAGTCGTGTTGGACTGTTTGCGACCCCGTGAACTATACAGTCCATGGAATTCTCCAGGTGAGATCCCTTCTCCAGGGGATCTTCCCAACACAGGGATCGAACCCAGGTCTCCTGCATTACAGGTAGATTCTTTACCAGCTGAGCCCCAAGGTTAGCCCCTACATGTACATACATCCCCTCTTTTTTAGATTTTCTGTTCATTTAGGTCACCAAGAGCATTCAGTAAAGTTCCCTGTGCTATATAATAGGTTCTCATTAGTTGTCTATTTTTTTACATAGTAGTGGGTTTTATTTTGCTTATAATTTATTTCTAAAACTTTTTTGTTTCACTAGGTCCCATTTATTTACTTTTGTTTTTATTACCTTTATGTTAGGGGAGGGATCCAAAAAACTATTGCTGTGATTTATGTCAAAAAGTATTCCTCTAGGAGTTTTATAGTATTCCATCTTACATATAGGACTTTAATTCATCTTCAGTTTATTTTTGTATGGTGTTAGAGAATGTTCTAAGATAATTAGCAACTTTTGTAAAATCAGTTCTGCTGAGCACTTTAATATTTTTTGTATCAAAGTTCAGGAGGTAACTCTATGATTCTTTCTAGGTTAGTGATACCCAGCCATAATTTCTCATGGTTCGTAAAAGGTCTATGAACAAAATATAAAGGATCATCTTCAGTATAGCTCACTCTGTTTTAGTGTGTCAAAATCTTCCTGTCCATTATATAGAATGACAAAAACTATTCTAAGTTTGGCTTGCTGCTATTTTCTGGCAAACAATTCAGATCAATTCATGTGCAATCTGTCTTAATAATAAACAGAATACCACTTTTTATACTCATTTGCTGTTGAAAATATAACTAGCTCTTGTCTGGAGCAAATTACTTATGTCTTTATAGCTCAGTTTCTTTAACTGTAAATTTACATGTGATGAATAATTTACTCATAGGATCAGACACTACAGTATTAGACTCATGGTAAATTATGTTGTAAATTTGCTTTTTTTAATGTGTTGCTTTTAATACAATTATTCCTACCAATCTATGGAACCAGATTATTCTAGTCTACTAAAAGTTAAGACAATATATTTTGGGTTATCTTCTGAAATTTTAGAAACATATTAATCTGTATTCCCATATGCTGACCTAAATATTGCCTCAGATAATACTGCAAATATATGTTAGTGTAGATATCAGTGCAGAAATGGGTGTTATTTCTAAATATAATTTCTTTTATTATTCTTCATGCAAGTAGGACAATTGTTCCTACTACAGAGAATATGTCTGGACTAGCAAGAAAAGCACATCTAGGAGAACTAGTAATTGACATTTCAGTTTCTGATTTGCTTTGTAACTTAGGTCAGGTCATTTAATATTTTCTTCATCACCATTTCCCCACTCATAAAAGAGGCCTAGTATGTCTCTATTGTTATCAATCACAAGATTTCTGTGAGGCTAGAACAAGTTTATTTGCAAAATTTCTTTGAAAAATACAAAACACTATTAATGATAATCAGTATTAGGAATTAAATGTAAATTCTTCTGTTGTATATATGACAACAGATAGTTTAGTAAGTATTAATCTTTGCTCTCATAGAACTTCAAAAATTTTACATATGAAATAAATACCAAGACAGATTCATCTTTATGGTGGTAAACCTTTATCCATTTTTCTTCTTTATGCAAATCTAATTTTTTTTAATTAAAAAAGAAAACTATCATTCATGAAACTGCCATCTTGTGTTGGTGAAACAGATCAGCTTCTTCCTGGAGGGCCTGGATCTATTAAAATTCACTATGACTTCTTATAGGATTCCCTGGTGGCTCAGAAGGTAAATCGTCTGCCCGCAGTGCAGGAGACCTGGATTCGATCCCTGGGCTGGGAAGATCCCCTGGAGAAGGAAATGGCAACCCACTCCAAAACTCTTGCCTAGAAAATTCAATGGATGGAAGAGCCTCGTGGGCTACAGTCCATGGGGTTGCAAAGAGTCGGACACGACTGAGCGACTTCACTATCACTATCACTATGACTTCTTAGTCTGTGCAAAGACACCTTGACTTACAGTATTTTTCATTGAAGAAAAGGACATAAGATACCTGTATACATTTGCTCATTTTCCCAGGGATCAAAAACTAAAACTATATAGATACATATATACATATATATTTCACCCCAACAACAACAATAACAAAAAACTAGTCTACTTTCAGAGAAATATTAATTTCTAAGAAGCATTGTTTAAATAACCATACTCTGGTTGGTTTAGTTTACATTTGCTTTACTTCAATCTCTATATATATTCATGATTTTTATTTTTTGGTTGTTGTTTGCTGTTTACTTTTTATACTATCTTAGTCTGTTATACTAAAGAATACCACAGCTAATATATTTTTACAGAATTCTCCCTACTTTCCATTGTTGGCAAAATCCTTTTAGAAGTTTGACAATAACATGCCTTTCTGTATTGATTTCTTCTCTTCTACTCGGCAATATTGATTTTTTGTGTGCATTTACAACAAGACTCCGTTTTGTTTAATTCCTTCTCTATGAATCATCATTGCTGACAACAGGAGCTGAAACATCTAAAACCTAAAGAAATGCATTTGATTGAACAGCTGTCCTAGAGCCAGAGATGGAATACAAAGAAATAAAATGAGACTTCTCATTGGGCTTCATGAGATTCATAAAGGTCAACTTTGTTTTGAAGACTAGAAATTGAAAATAACCTATTAAGACTAACATGTGATCTTGGAAGAATGCTTGTATTAGCAGTATTCAGCAAGTCATTTTATTGGAGTTTTCAGTCTTTGCCTGAAAAACCTCTTTTACCTTTTTAAGGAAGCTGGAAAAGAAATAATCAGTGCTGCCCTAGGAAGCAATGGTTTCTAGTATATATACTTAGAAAGTGTATTCTAGTATATTCCCTTTCTAAGCACTACAATTAGGTCAAGGGAAGTCATATGATGCAAAGTAAATCATCTAGGGACACTCCAAAGACCTGTGACTGATGCTACAAAATGACAATAACAGTGACAAAAGAGACTAATCAGTATTTCTCTTCTAGGAATTTGAAGTAGGAAATTAACCATGGGAGATAAAGATGATTTTTAAAGAACCAGAAAAGTCATAATCACCATGTAGAAGAAATACTAAGACAGCAGAGACAAGCAAACAGAGAAAGTGAGTTGGTTATGGAAAAGATGAAAGTAAAGGTAGATGAACTGAAGTTTCATCATGTTAATGAAAAACAGAGTCTGTATTTATCCTTCATAGAACAGTCTTAAATCCATAATGTCCTAAAACGATCAACTCTGGCTTTAGGTATCCCTAAGTTCTCCTTCTCAAGGAGTTCTGCTACTGAGGCTAAGTCTCTTCAGTTGTGTCCGACTCTGTGTGACCCCATAGATGGCAGCCCACCAGGCTACCCTGTCCCTGGGATTCTCCAAGCAAGAACAGTGGAGTGGGTTGCCATTGCCTTCTCCTCCCTCAAGGAGTTCACTGATTATTAAAAGAGATACCATTATGAGTATTTTATAGAAATATGTGCAAGCCCAGTGAGTATGGAGAAGGAGAAAGAAGAGTGACCAACTCTTTACCAGAAGATCTGCAGAGAATTTAGCAGGAATAAACAAAAACTTAAAGAGGCAAAATGAGATCAAGTTCATTTGGAGCAAGAAAATTGGCAGATAACAATTTAACAAGTTTTCTACACTTAAAAACTGGTGCAGGCCAGAAATCAGGGCAAATCCAAACAGATGGACAGAATATGTGTGCCAAATGTCAAAGAAAAACTAAATTAAAAGCTTAATAAAGACATAGACTTAATGAGGTGGAGGAGGGTTATTGAAAAATACATAAATACTGAGTTTAAAAAGGTAACATATTACTTAATTTTAAACAATTTCAACAGGTTACTGGAACATAATTGGCAATTGTGGCATACCCTCCTCCTGTTTGATATCAATGATGTTAAATTCTTTCTTCTTTGTCTTAGATCTAAACTACAGCCCAAAACATTTCTCCAATTTCCCTTCTGATTTTTAAATCTAGGAAACAAATTTACCTGAATTATTTTTTAAATTAATTTTGGAGATTTTTTTTAGTTTTCAGGTGGTGAATTACTGTATTTCAGTGTGTATTTTAAAATGGCATTAGTAATTACATGGGCTTCCCTTGTAGCTCAGTCAGTAAAGAATATGCCTGCAGTACAGGAGACCAGGGTTCGATCCCTGAGTTGGGAAGATTCCTGGAGAAGGAAATGGCAACCCACTCCAGTATCCTTGTCTGGAAAATCTCATGAATAGAGGCATCTGGTGGGCTGCGGTCCACAGGGTCGCAAAGAGTCAGCACGACTGAGCAACTAACACTTACTTACTTAGTAATTGCATTATGTGAATGTTAAGCTGCCCTACAACACAACTATACTGTTATAAATATTAGTAGCAATAATGGTAGCATTGTAAAAACTGCAATTATTTTATATTTCTCCAAGTATTATGTATATATACATATATATGTGTGTGTTTGTAGAGATACACATAGACAAAACATTTCTTTAAAAATAACACACTCCTTTAATACAATAGATTATGTTTTTAAAGAGGAACATACAGTGAATGCTTAAATTATGATTATTTTTCATTTAAAAATATGTCTTGTATACCTTTCCATGTTACTAAACATAAATCTACTTCATTATTTTCAGAAAATATTAAAGGTGTGTAGTATAAACAGCTATATATAAACATGGCTATACTATATATAATCCAGAAAGTTAGATTCTTCCTGCTTCTACTAACAGCATAGTACATGAATAATGTGAAGCACACCAGAATTTAAGTAGTAATTAGTGTGATCACTGACCTAGAGCCAGACATCCTGGAATGTGAAGTCAAGTGGGCCTTAGAAAGCATCACTATGCACAAAGCTAGTGGAGATGATAGAATTCCAGTTGATCTATTCCAAATCCTGAAAGATGATGCTGTGAAAGTGCTGCACTCTATATGCCAGCAAATTTGGAAAACTCAGCAGTGGCCACAAGACTGGAAAAGGTCAGTTTTCATTCCAATCCCAAAGAAAGGCAATGACAAAGAATGTTCAAACTACCGCACAATTGCACTCATCTCACACGCTAGTAAAGTAATGCTCAAAATTCTCAAGCCAGGCTTCAGAAATACGTGAACCGTGAACTTCCAGATGTTCAAGCTGGTTTTAGAAAAGGCAGAGGAACCAGAGATCAAATTGCCAACATCTGCTGGATCATGGAAAAAACAGAGAGTTCCAGAAAAACATCTATTTATGCTTTATTAACTATGCCAAAGCCTTTGACTGTGTGGATCACAATAAACTGTGGGAAATTCTGAAAGAGATGGGAATACCAGACCATCTGACCTGCCTCTTGAGAAACCTATATGCAGGTCAGGAAGCAACAGTTAGAACTGGACATGGAACAACAGACTGGTTCCAAATAGGAAAAGGAGTATGTCAAGGCTGTATATTATCACCCTGCTTATTTAACTTATATGCAGAGTACATCATGAGAAACGCTGGGCTGGAAGAAGCACAAGCTGGAATCAAGATTTCTGGGAGAAATATCAATAACCTCAGATATGCAGATGACACCACCCTTATGGCAGAAAGTGAAGAGGAACTCAAAAGCCTCTTGATGAAAGTGAAAGTGGAGAGTGAAAAAGTTGGCTTAAAGCTCAACATTCAGAAAATGAAGATCATAGCATCCAGTCCCATCGCTTCATGGGAAATAGATGGGGAAACAGTGGAAACAGTGTCAGACTTTATTTTTCTGGGCTCCAAAATCACTGCAGATGGTGACTGCAGCCATGAAATTAAAAGACGCTTACTCCTTGGAAGGAAAATTATGACCAACCTAGATAGCATATTGAAAAGCAGAGACATTACTTTGCCAACAAAGATCCGTCTAGTCAAGGCTATGGTTTTTCCTGTGGTCGTGTATGGATGTGAGAGTTGGACTGTGAAGAAGGCTGAGCGCCAAAGAATTTCTGCTTTTGAACTGTGGTGTTGGAGAAGACTCTCGAGAGTCCCTTGGACTGCAAGGACATCCAACCAGTCCATTCTGAAGGAGATCAGCCCTGGGATTTCTTTGGAAGGAATGATGCTAAAGCTGAAACTCCAGTACTTTGGCCACCTCATGCAAAGTGTTGATTCATTGGAAAAGACCCTGATGTTGGGAGGGATTGGGGGCAGGAGGAGAAGGGGATGACAGAGGATGAGATGGCTGGATGGCATCACTGACTCGATGGACATGAGTCTGAGTGAAATCCGGGAGTTGGTGATGGACAGGGAGGCCTGGCGTGCTGCGATTCATGGGGTGGCATAGAGTCGGACACGATTGAGCGACTGATCTGATCTGATCTGATAGACAAGTCTTTCTCATGATCCTTAAAATCTCTCCCTACATGGAAGAGATAAAATGATTATGAGATTAGAAAACTGTGATAATGATTTATTTAGGGAGAATTGCTACTCTATAAAATCTCACTGAATTGTCTTCATGTTGGCACATCAGGAAGTTACCTTCTTACATAATGATTCTGATTTGGGGTGATCACACAGAGGATACGATACTGGAAACTCATGGGTAAAAGCCAGTTGTACTTCTAATCACCCTACAAGGTAAAGGACAGCCTCTAACAACAAAGAGTTATCCAGCCACAATGTCAATAACTCTGAGGTTAAGAAACCACAAGTCCACTCCAAACCACTTGAAAAGCTTTGAAATATAGTTCATGAAGGTGGGAAATACAGATGAATGGTAAGCTCTATGCTAAAGTAAGCTAAAGTAGACAGAGGTTAGACATGTGTCTTCAGATGTTTAATGCATAAGAAAGTTACTTCAAAACATCATCTATAATAATGATGCCTTTGCTACATCAAGAGATCCAAGTGCTTGTGAAAGTTTCCTAGGACAGCCAGCTAATAGGGAGTCAGAAGGGGAAGGCATCCCCTATGCTCCATTTTTCCCAACACAGGACTACAACATGTGTGCATGCTCAGTTGCTTCAGTCATGTCCAACTCTTCAAGACTCTACAGACCTTAGCCCACCAGGCTCCTGTGTCCATGGGATTCTCCAGGCAAGAATACTGGAGTGGGTTGTCATGTCCTCCTCAAAGGGATCTTCCTGATCCAGGAATTGAACCCATATCTTTTATGGCTCCTGTATTGGCAGGCAGGTTCTTTACCACTAGAGCCACCTGGGAAGCCCACAGAACTACAGGATTCAGTTCAAATCAAACTTTGGTTTTGGACATTCTAATTATTAATACTAGACTTATACCATGGCTTCAGTCACAATATATAAATAAAGCAATATATTTATCATGCACCATCATATATGTAACTAATTTCCAATTCATTATTGGTGGATATTTCAGAGGTTTCCAATTCTTGCTATTGCAAAAAATCATGTAGTGAACATCAATAGGTTCTTTCTTTCCTTCCTTTCCTCTTTCTCTTTCTTTCTTTCCTTCCCTTTATTATCCCTTTTTTCCTTCCTTCTTTCCTCTTTCCTTCCTTCCTATCCTCCCTTCTTCACTTCGTTTCTAAGAAAAAAAGGAAAGGTATTGACGGTATACCACTATCTTATTTTAAATAAACAGTTTAAAAAAAAGTCTTCATTTCATCTTAGAAATTATGAAAGTCCACCTTCTCCCTATTCTGTGTGATTCATTTCCATCATTAGATATATCTTTTACCCAGTCAATTAACAACAGTAATAAACAATTAGAATTAGAATAATCACTCATTAAACAGCAATTTTATACTAGGTTGCAGACCATTAACACTAAATTTGTGGTTTTTAATACTGAAAACATTCCAAGAAGGGGATATTCTTATTCTTGTTGTCAATGCAAATAATCAATAACCAGTCTATAATAGGGGTAGAAAAGAGTTTTACTCAAGTCAAACTAGAACTATAGCCCAGGAGTGCAGTCCCCCCCAAGAAAGAAAGCGCTCCTGGAAAGCATGGTTTTCAGCACAGTTTTATATATTGTCAAAACAGAAGAAAGATCAAACATGACAGAGGTATATTCCTTCAAGTTTTCAAAAGAGACAGATTAGCACATACAGAGTGAGTCAGAATGACCTTGGTGTCTGGAAAAGGAAGCTTTTCTTCAAAGAAGTACTAGCATCAGCATCATGGGTAAGGGGCTTTTATCCCTATCTTCAAATTAGAGAATCTAAACAATCTAGTACATTCGTTCTTTTCTTTGTTATAGCATATGTACAATGCATGTCTGACAGGTCATATGACAAGTTGTTCTAGTTCAGATAGAGTATAGGCCAAGTTATGCATAAGCCCAAAATGGTTTCCACATATCCTAATATATGAAAATTTAGTCTATCATTATTTTACATAAAAATAATTGAGGGCCAGAGGAGTTATAGGCTTTCTTGTCCAAGTTCTCACTACTAGTATATTATGTTTTCAGTATGTGCCTAACTCCACATGATTCCTTACATTTAGTTGTTTTATTTTCTTTAGTGTATTCTTAGACTCATTTCAGTAGAAGCTCAATTACTAACAATATTTATATTTCTATAGTTAGTTTGCATATAATCCTCAACAACCCTATGAGATAGGTAAAAGTTATTTTACTGAAGCAGTGAAAGTTAAATACAGTCAGCCCTCCTTATCCTTAGATTTCACATAAATAAGTTCTACCAACCATGGATCAAAATTAGATCTGCATTTCATTAAATCCTGGGATGTGAAACCTATAGGGAGTAAGGCAGATTATAATTCATTCCAGGTCACAAAGCTAATAAATGGCAAAACGGATTTGCTCCTAGACAGTGTGGTTTGATGCTTTAAACTATTGTACTCTAGGGTCTTATCAGAGAGGTTTGAAATTTAGACATTGTACCTTGTTTCCTTCAGTTTTTCAATTGCCCTTCTCATATTTCTATAGACATTTTCTTAAATAATATTTTTAAGAGAAATCTATCTACTTCAGCTTAACTTAATTCCTTTCCTCATGACTTAAACTCATAATTGTAATGATAAATGCAGCTGTGATTGAACTCAAAGATGTCTCAGTCACACAAGGATGAACTAAGGTGAGCAGAAAGAGAATGAAGGGTGAAAGTGCAGCTCAGTATCCTGTAAAAAGCAATAATTGCATTATTTTCTTCAAACTCAGTGATACAAGTTTTCTAAAGAGAAAAGTAATTAGGAAAAACAGGTGGATGAGCATGAGCAGAATAACTTTCAACCAAGTAGTCAATAACATTAAAATCTTAAAAATAAGTAGTTTTTTGTTTTTTTTTTTAGTTTTGCAAGGGGCTTTTTAAAAAGAGACTAAAGTAACCATTTGAGTTTGGAGGGTATTTAATAATTAACCTGCCAAATAACTCAGTGAGAGTTTCCAAGATGTCATCAGTCTAAACACAAGTGTCTGATGCCTTTATCATTTTAAATCTGACTTTTTTTTCTGAGCATTGGTGGGAAGACTGGAAGACAAAGACATTTTAACAATATGTCCCAGGACAAGCAAAAGAGCTTCTGTAGTATTTTCTCCAATTGATTCTGATGATAACTACAAGACCAGTTCCAAACAAGGCAAACTATCCTTCAAGACCTGTGCACACAGAAAAGGCAGAATGTATTAAATTCCTCTTGCTTTAGAGGAGCTTTGGTGAAGGTACACGGGAGGAATGAATTCTTACCTATTGCCATGAAGAATTTTGGGAGCAGAGGGCTTGCTCTTGGTGTTTCATAAGAGAGGAGATATACTCGCAATTGTATATTGAGAGCTCAAAGGACTACAGACTGTTGCCCATACCACAGCCTATGGAATTGCTTCTCATGAGACCTCAGGAGACCTGCCTACATTCTACACAATACAGAGTCAAAGACTGGTAAAATATTTAAAATGCTCTTAGGAGAATCTAGGAACCAGATTCCTAGAGTTAAAACAAGAAGATTATCTAAAATGGCAAGGTTCTAGAAAATAAAATTAGAGGAGATGGATTTCAATCTAAATAAGACAAATGTACAGAAAAGATACAAAAGAAAAAAGGAAGAAAGAAATGAATCTGGCGTTTAAGCATGAAGTGTTTTTTTGTTATTGTTGTTGTTGTTTTTAATTAAAATCCATGATCAGTATCTAAAAGTTTGAGCTTTCTCAAACATTTTTGTGTACTAGATGTCCAGAGAAATCAGTCTGAAACAAACAATTTAAAATGTTACATTAAGTGATTTTAAAAACATTATTTCAGGTCACAACAGAGATGACTGGAAAGTTAGGAAACTTTCAGAAGTCAGAAATATGTTTTAAAAGCACAATTTCAGTAACATATGTAACACAGGAAGCTGTCTTTTGCCTACAGGCACATTAAAATCAGATAATGAGTATAAAATAATTATCCAATTATTTAAAGAAATAAATGATTGCATGGAAATCCTGGAAAAAATAGTCATACAGTAAATGGTGAGAGACAATATTTTAAGACATTTTGTCTGAGAAGGAACTAAAATTGAGGCAAGACACAATCTTCAAAGGCAAAACATTCAACAAACCCATCCACGAAGAATACAAAGAATCTTTTACAACATCATTTGTGAAATGTGGACCATGAAAATAAACCCATAAAATTTATAATAAATTCTCAGATCATGAACTCCTTATTGCCAAAATCAGACTTAAATGGAAGAAAGTAGAGAAAACCACTAGACCATACAGGTATGACCTAAATCAAATCCCTTAAGATTATACAGTGGAAGTGAGAAATAGATTTAAGGGCCTAGATCTGATAGATAGAGTGCCTGATGAACTACAGAATGAGGTTCATGACATTGTACAGGAGACAGGGATCAAGACCATTCCCATGGAAAAGAAATGCAAAAAAGCAAAATGGCTGTCTGGGGAGGCCTTACAAATAGCTGTGAAAAGAAGAGAAGTGAAAAGCTAAGGAGAAAAGGAAAGATATAAACATCTGAATGCAGAGTTCCAAAGAATAGCAAGAAGAGATAAGAAAGCCTTCTTCAGTGATCAATGCAAAGAAATAGAGGAAAACAACAGAATGGGAAAGACTAGAGATCTCTTCAAGAAAATTAGAGATACCAAGGGAACATTTCATGCAAAGATGGGCTCTATAAAGGACAGAAATGGTATGGACCTAACAGAAGCAGAAGACATTAAGAAGAGATGGCAAGAATACACAGAAGAACTGTACAAAAAAATCTTCATGACCCAGATAATCAGGATGGTGTGATCACTGACCTAGAGCCAGACATCCTGGAATGTGAAGTCAAGTGGGCCTTAGAAAGCATCACTATGAACAAAGCTAGTGGAGGTGATAGAATTCCAGTTGAACTCTTTCAAATCCTGAAAGATGATGCTGTAAAAGTGCTGCACTCTATATGCCAGCAAATATGGAAAACTCAGCAGTGGCCACAGGACTGGAAAAGGTCAGTTTTCATTCCAATCCCAAAGAAAGGCAATGCCAAAGAATGCTCAAACTACCAACAATTGCACTCATCTCACACACTAGTAAAGTAATGCTCAAAATTCTCCAAGCCAGGCTTCAGCAATATGTGAACCGTGAACTTCCAGATGTTCAAGCCGGTTTTAGAAATGGCAGAGGAACCAGAGATCAAATTACCAACTTCCACTGGATCATGGAAAAAGCAAGAGAGTTCCAGAAAAGCATCTATTTATGCTTTATTGACTATGCCAAAGCCTTTGACTGTGTGGATCACAATAAACTGTGGGAAATTCTGAAAGAGATGGGAATACCAGACCACATGACCTGCCTCTTGAGAAATTTGTATGCAGGTCAGGAAGCAACAGTTAGAACTGGACATGGAACAACAGACTGGTTCCAAATAGAAAAAGGAATACGTCAAGGCTGTATATTGTCACCCTGCTTATTTAACTTATACATCATGATAAACACTGGACTGGAAGAAACACAAGCTGGAATCAAGATTGCCAGGAGAAATATCAATAACTTCAGATATGCAGATGACACCACCCTTATGGCAGAAAGTGAAGAGGAACTCAAAAGCTTCTTGATGAAAGTGAAAGTGGAGAGTGAAAAAGTTGACTTAAAGCTCAACATTTAGAAAACAAAGATCATGGCATCTGATCCCATCACTTCATGGAAAATAGATGGGGAAACAGTGGAAATAGTGTCAGACTTTATTTCTCTGGGCTCCAAAATCACAGCAGATGGTGACTGCAGCCATGAAATTAAAAGAAGCTTACTCCTTGAAAGGAAAGTTATGACCAACTTAGATAGCATATTCAATAGCAGAGACATTACTTTGCCAACAAAGGTCTGTCTAGTCAAGGCTATGGTTTTTCCTGTGGTCACGTATGGATGTGAGAGTTGAACTGTGAGGAAGGCTGAGCACCGAAGAATTTCTGCTTTTGAACTGTGGTGTTGGAGAAGACTCTTGAGAGTCCCTTGGACTGCAAGGAGATCCAACCAGTCCATTCTGAAGGAGATCAGCCCTGGGATTTCTTTGGAAGGAATGATGCGAAAGCTGAAACTCCAGTACTTTGGCCACCTCATGCAAAGTGTTGATTCATTGGAAAAGACCCTGATGCTGGGAGGGATTGGGGGCAGGAGGAGAAGGGGATGACAGAGGATGAGATGGCTGGATGGCATCACTGATTCGATGGACGTGAGTCTGGGTGAACTCCGGGAGTTTGTGATGGACAGGGAGGCCTGGCGTGCTGTGATTCATGGTGTCGCAAAGAGTTGGACACGACTGAGAGATTGAACTGAACTGAAATGTTATTTTGTAATAAGTCTATCAAAAATATGCAGAAGACCTTAATAGCAAAGCATATAAACATTATTGAGATATATTTTTAAGTATTTTAAATAAATAGTGAGACATATAATATTTAAGTCTTACTAACTTTATTATCTTGAAAAGCCTGTTTTATTCAAATTGATTTATATTTCATGAAATTTCAATGAAAATTCAAACTGCTCTTTTTTTTTTAATGGAATTGACAAACTAAAATGTACATGGAAAAAAAAAATTCAAGATTGGTCCATACTATCCCTAACAAATAAGTATGAGGACTTGTTCTGTCAGATACCACAGTTTACTGAAGCTAAGGCAATATATTATTATATAATACTGAAACTGGTATAAACAAGTAGAACAAAAGATCAAGTCTAAAAACAGATGCATGCAGACAGCTGAGATAAAACCAGTTTCCCTGAATATCAGTGGTCATTGGAATATTTTCAATAAATAGTCCAGAGAGTTTTACTGATTCCTATGGAATGAAAATGAAACTGGATCCCTGAATAATATAATGCATAAAGTGGAATACATTGTTATCAAAACCCCACCAGTCATTGCCAGTGGGAATGTGAAAAAGGGAATTTACAAATATTGCCCTGGGAACGTGAAATGTTGTAGCTTTGTTCATGAAAATATTCTGATAGTATATGTTTTGAAAATGCACATTCCCTATAATGCAGCAGTTGTACTCTTGAGATGCTATCAAAGTAGAGATACTAGGGAGTGGACCTGAGATGGTGGAAGAATAGGATGGGGAGACCACTTTTTCCCCCACAAATTCATTGAAAGAACATTTGAACACTGAGCAAATTCCACAAAACAACTTCTGAATGCTGGCAGAGGACATCAGGCACCCAGAAAGGCAGTCCATTGTCTTCAAAAGGAGGTAGGAAAAAATATAAAAGATAAAAAGAGAGACAAAAGAGGTAGGGATGGAGATGGGAAGGGAGTCTTAAAAAAGACAGAAGTTTCCAAACACCATGGAAACATTCTCACCAGTGGGTCTGTGGCAAGCCTTGGAATCTCAGAGGGCAACATAACTGGGAGGAAAATAAATAAATAAATAAGTAATTAAAACCCACAGATTACGTGCCTAATGGCAACTCCCAGCAGATAAACAGCCCAGATGCTCGCATCCATCACTAGCAAGAGGGGGCTGGACAGGGAGACATGGGCTGCATTGTTTAGGGTAAGGACCAGGCCTGAATGTCCCGAGGGCAATCTGAGGGAACTAACTTGAGATAGCAACAGACTGTTGATAGCTACCCCGCGAAAAGCCTTAACCTAAGACACTCCCAGGCCCGCTCACAGAACAAAGGACTGAGCAGAGCTAGCCGGCTGCGGACTGGTGCATTCCCTACTGGAGATAGGCAGGCGAGGGCAGCCAGAACCAGAGGGGGCAATCGCAGCCCTAGAGAGGCATCCTCTACCAAACTGCAAGTAGGCTTTGTTGCTAACCAAGACTTCTTGGGATTCTGGATGGTTGACATCCACCAGGAGGGTCAGAGCCAGAGATCAGCTCCCCAGAAGAGACACACGGCACACCTGAGAAGGCACACCTCTTGTACACTCAGAAAACCGAGCAGCTGGGATGGGGAAGGTGATAAGATGCACCCTCCAACTGGGCGTGACTGCTCTTGCCAAGCACCTGGTCATCTGATCTGCTCGGACTTGGGAAGGGCACAAAACGCAGGCCCAACTGAGTCTGTGCCTTTGTGGAGTACCCAAGAACCTGAAACTGATCAGCTTAGACCTGGGAAGTGCACGCAACCCAGGGCCCGACAGAGACAGTTCCTGGCAGAGCAACCTAGAGCCTGAGAAGTGTAGATCCTGAAAGCACACACGCTATGAGCGGTGACAAACCCAGTGCAGCTGAAACACTGTGAGCACTCCCCACACATGCCAGTGATATTTGTTTGCAGTGTTCCTCCCTCCCCACAGCACAATTGAACAAGTGACCTAAAAAAGTGACCACCACTGCCCCCTTGTGTCAGGGTGGAAATTAGTCACTGAAGAGACCAGCAAACAGAAGAAGCTGCCCTAACCAGGAACCTTGACAAGCCACCCATCCAACCCCACCCACAACAATGAACCTCCACAATAAAGAGGAACCACAAATTGCCAGAATATGGAAAGGCCACCCTAAACACAGCAATCTAAACAAGATGAAAAGGCAGAGAAATACTCAGCAAGTAAAGGAACAGGGTAAATGTCCCCAAACCAAACATGGGAGGAAGAGATAGGGAATCTACCTGATAAAGAATTCAGAATAATGATAGTAAAAATGATCCAAAATCTTGAAAACAAAATGGAGTTAAAGATAGCCTGGAGACAAGGATTGAGAAGATGCAAGAAATGTTTAACAAGGACCTAGAAGAAATAAAAAAGAGTCACTATATAATGAATAATACAATAAATGAAATAAAAAACACTCTGGAGGGAGCCAACAGTAGAATAACAGAGAAAGAAGATAGGATAAGTGAGGTAGAAGATAGAATAGTATAAATAAATGAAGCAGAGAGGAAAAAAGAAAAAAGAATTAAAAGAAATGAGGACAATCTCAGATATCTCTGGGACAATGTTAAAAGCCCCAACATTCAAATCATAGGAGTCCCAGAGAAGAAGACAAAAAGAAGACCATGAGAAAATTCTTGAGGAGATAATAGTTGAAAACTTCTCTAAAATGGGGAAGGAAATAATCACCCAAGTCCAAGAAACCCAGAGAGTTCCAAATAGGATAAACCCAAGGCAAAGCACCTCAAGACACATATTAATCAAATTAACAAAGATCAAACACAAAGAACAAATATTAAAAGCAGCAAGGGAAAAACAAGAAATAACCCACAGGGGGATTCCCATAAGGATAACAGCTGATCTTTCAATAGAAACTGTTCAGACCAGAAGGCAATGGCAGGACATACTTAAAGTGATGAAAGAAAATAACCTACAGCCCAGATTACTGTACCCAGCAAGGATCTCATTCAAATATGAAGGAGAAATCAGAAGCTTTACAGACAAGCAAAAGCTGAGAGAATTCAGCACCACCAAACCAGCTCTCCAACAAATGCTAAAGGATCTTCTCTAGACAGGAAACACATAAAAGGTGTATAAACTCAAACCCAAAACAACAAAGTAAATGGCAACAGGATCATACTTATCAATAATTACCTTAAATGTAAATGGGTTGAATGCCCCAACCAAAGGACAAAGACTGATTGAATGGATACAAAAACAAGACACATATATATGTTGTCTACAAGAGACCCACTTCAAAACAAGGGACACATACAGACTGAAAGTGAAGGACTGGAAAAAGATATTCCACCCAAACGGAGACCAAAAGAAAACAGGAGTAGCAATATTCATTTCAGATAAAATAGACTTTAAAATAAAGGCTGTGAAAAGAGACAAAGAATAACACTACATAATGATCAAAGGATCAATCCAAGAAGAAGATATAGCAATTATAAATATATATGCACCCAACATAGGAGCACCACAATATGTAAGGCAAATGGTAACAAGTATGAAAGGGGAAATTAACAGTAACACAATAATAGTGGGAGAATTTAATACCCCACTCATACCTATGGATAGATCAACTAAACAGAAAATTAGCAAGGAAACACAAGCTTTAAATAATACAATGGACCAATTACAGACCTATAGGACATTTCACCCCCAAAACAATGAATTTCACCTTTTTCTCAAGTGCACATGGAAGCCTCTCTGGGATAGATCACATCCTGGGCCATAAATCTAGCCTTGGTAAATTTAAAAAAACTGAAGTCCTTCCAAGCATCTTTTCTGATCACAATGCAATAAGATTAGATGTCAATTACAAGAGAAAAACTATTAAAAATTCCAACATATTAAGGCTGAATAACCAACAAATCACAGAAGAAATTTAAAAAAGAAATTCAAATACGCAAAGAAATAAATGAAAATGAGAACACAACATTCCAAAACCTATGGGATGTTGTAAAAGCGGTGCTAAGGGGAAGGTTCTTAGCAATACAGGCTTACCTCAAGAAACAAGAGAAAAGTCAAATAAAAAACCCAGCTCTACAACTAAAGCAACTAGAAAAGGAAGAAATGAAGAACCCCAGGGTTAGTAGAAGGAAATAAATCTTAAAAATTAGGGCAGAAGTAAATGCAAAAGAAACAAAAGAGACCATAGCAAAAATCAACAAAGCCAAAAGCTGGTTCTTTGAAAGGATAAATAAAATTGACAAACCATTAGCCAGACTCATGAAGAAACAAAGAGAGAAAAATCAAATCAATAAAACTAGAAATGAAAATGGAGAGATCACAACAGACAACACAGAAATACAAAGGATCATAAGAGACTACCGTCAGCAATTATATGCCAATAAAATGGACAATGTGGAAGAAATGGACAAATTCTTAGAAAAGTACAACTTTCCAAAACTGAACCAGGAAGAAATAGGAAATTTTGACAGACCCATCACAAGCACGGAAATTGAAACTGTAATCAGAAATCCTCCAGCAAACAAAAGCCCAGGACCAGATGGCTTAACTAAATTCTACCAAAAATTTAGAGAAGAGCTAACACCTATCCTATTCAAACTCTTCCAGAAAATTGCAGAGGAAGGTAAACTTCCAAACTCATTCTATGAGGCCACTATAACCCTAATACCAAAACCAGAAAAAGATGCCACAAAAAAAGAAAACTACAGGCCAATATCACTGATGAACATAGATGCAAAAATCCTTAACAAAATTTTAGCAAACAGAATCCAAAAACATAGTAAAAAGATCATACATCATGACCAAGTGGGCTTTATCCCAGGGATGCAAGGATTCTTCAATATCCACAAATCAATCAACATAATACACCACAACAACAAATTGAAAGATAAAAACCATATGATTAGCTCAATAGATGCAGACAAAGTCTTTGACAAAATTCAACATCCATTTATGATAAAAACCCTCCAGAAAGCAGGAATAAAAGGAACATACCTCAACATAATACAAGCTATATGTGAGAAACCAACAGTAAACATTATCCTCAATGGTGAAAAATTGAAAGTGAAAATGAAAATGAAGTCACTCAGTCGTGTCTGACTCTTTGCGACCCCATGGACAGTAACCTACCAGGCTCCGCAGTCCATGGGATTTTCCAGGCAAGAATACTGGAGTAGGCTGCCATTTCCTTCTCCAGGGGATCTTCCCCACCCAGGGATGGAAGTCAGGTCTCCTGCATTGCAGACAGACTCTTTACCATCTGAGCCACTAGGGAAGCCCAAGCATTTCCCCTAAAGTCAGGAACAAGACAAGGGTGCCCACTCACACCACTATTATTCAACATAGTTTTGGAAGTTTTGGCCACAGCAATCAGAGCAGAAAAAGAAATAAAAGGAATCCAGATTGG
The DNA here is from genome assembly GCF_003369695.1 of Bos indicus x Bos taurus. Taxonomy (NCBI): domain Eukaryota; kingdom Metazoa; phylum Chordata; class Mammalia; order Artiodactyla; family Bovidae; genus Bos; species Bos indicus x Bos taurus. The sequence goes on from NC_040086.1 coordinate 33,868,989, forward strand.
AAAGGAAGAAGTAAAACTCTCACTGTTTGCATCTGACATGATCCTCTACGTAGAAAACCCTAAAGACTCCCACAGTAAATTACTAGAGCTAATCAATGAATATAGTAAAGTTGCAGGATATAAAATTAACACACAGAAATCCCTTGCATTTTATACACTAACAATGAGAAAACAGAAAGAGAAATTAAGAAATTAATGTATTCACCATTGCAACAGAAAGAATAAAATACTTATGAATATATCTACCTAAAAGATAGAAAACTATAAAACACTGATGAAAGAAATCAAAGATAACACAAATAGATTGAGAAATATACCATGCTCATGGATTGGAAGAATCAATAGAGTGAAAACGAGTATACGACCCAAAGCAATCTATAGATTCAATGTAATCCCTATCAAGCTACCAATGGTATTTTTCACAGAGCTAGAACAAATAATTTCACAATTTGTATGGAAATACAAAAAACCTCGAATAGCCAAAGCAATCTTGAGAAAGAAGAACTGAACTGGAGGAATCAACCTGCCTGACTTCAGGCCCTACTACAAAGCCACAGTCATCAAGACAGTATGGTACTGGCACAAAGACAGAAATATAGATCAATGGAACAAAATAGAAAGCCCAGAGATAAATCCATGCACCTCTGGACAGCTTATCATTGACAAAGGGGGCAAAAATATACAGTGGAGAAAAGACAATGTCTTTAACAAGTGGTGCTGGGAAAACTGGTCAACCACTTGTAAAAGAATGAAACTAGAACACTTTCTAACACCATACACAAAAATAAACTCAAAATGGATTAAAGATCTAAATGTAAGACCAGAAACTACAAAACTCCCAGAGGAAAACATAGGCAAAACACTCTTTGACATAAATCACAGCAGGATCCTCTGAATATTGGAAATAAAAGCAAAAATAAACAAATGGAACCTAATTAAACTTAAAAGCTTCTGCACAACAAAAGAAACTATAAGCAAGGTGAAAAGATAGCCTTCAGAATGGGAGAAAATAATAGCAAATGAAGCAACTGACAAAGAATTAATCTCAAAAATATACAAGCAACTCCTGTAGCTCAACTCCAGAAAAATAAACAACCCAGTCAAAAAATAGGCCAAAGAACTAAACAGACATTTCTCCAAAGGAGACATACAGATGGCTAACAAACACATGAAAAGATGCTCAACATCACTCATTATCAGAGAAATGCAAGTCAAAACCACAATGAGGTACAATTTCACGGCAGTCAGAATGGCTGTTATCTAAAAGTCTACAAGCAATAAATGCTGGAGAGCGTGTGGAGAAAAGGGCACTCTCTTCCACTGTTGGTGGGAATGCAAACTAGTACAGCCACTATGGAGAACATTGTGGAGATTCCTTAAAAAAATGGAAATAGAACTGCCATATGACCCAGCAATCCCACTGCTGGGCATACACACTGAGGAAACCATAATTGACAGAGACACATGTACCCCAATGTTCACTGCAGCACTGTTTATAATAGCCAGGACACGGAAGCAACCTAGATGTCCATCAGCAGATGAATGGATAAGAAAGCCATGGTACGTATACACAATGGAATATTACTCACCCATTAAAAAGAATACATTTGAATCAGTTCTAATAATATGGATGAAATCAGAGCCTACTATACAGAGTGAAGTAAGCCATAATTAAAAACACCAATACAGTATACTGCTGCTGCTAAGTTGCTGCAGTTGTGTCTGACTCTGTGCAACCCCATAGACGGCAACCCACTAGGTTCTGCCATCCCTAGGATTCTCCAGGCAAGAACATTGGAGTGGGTTGCCATTTCCTTCTCCAATGCATAAAAGAGAAAGTGAAGTTGCTCAGTCGTGTCCGACTCTTTGCGACCCCATGGACTGCAGCCTACCAGGCTCCTCCGTCCATGGGGTTTTCCAGAAAAGAGTATTGGAGTGGGTTGCCATTGCCCTCTCTATACTAATACATATATATGGAATTTAGAAAGATGTTAACGATAACCCCAAATATGAGATAGCAAAAGAGACACAGATGTATAGAACAGTCTTTTGGACTCTGTGGGAGAGGGAGAGGGTGGGATGATTTGGGAGAATGGCACCGAAACATGTATATTATCATATGTGAAATGAATCGCCAGTCCAGTTTCAATGCATGAGACTGGGTGCTCGGGGCTGGTGCACTGGGATGACCCAGAGGGATGGGATGGGGAAGGATGTGGGAGGGGGGGTTCAGGATGGGGAACACATGTACACCCATGGCAGATTCATGTCAATGTATGGCAAAACCACTACAATATAGTAAAGTAATTAGCCTCCAACTAAATTTAATAAACTTATATTTAAAAAAATAAAAAGTAAAATGCAGAGTTGGAAAAAAAATCTGCCTGCCAATGCAGGGGACACAGATTTGATCCCCTTCACTGTTCCAGCTCCCTAAAACTTAATGTTTGATAGAGTAGATCTTAAAAGTATTCCTGGAATTCCCTGATGGTCCAGTGGTTAAGAATCCACCTGCCAATACAGGGGACATGGGTTTGATTCCTGGTCTATGAAGATTTCAGGTGCAGTGGGGTAGCTAAACCCATGTGCCACAAGTACTGGAGCTCATGTGCCCTGGAGCCTGTGCTCCACAACAGGACAGAAGCCTGCACACCAAAATGAAGAGTAATGCCTTCTCTCTACAACTAGAGAAAGCCCATACACAGCAATGAAGACCCAGTGAAGCCAATTTAATTAACTAAATTAATTAAATTAAGAAAAAAGCTTTTCTCACAAGAAAAAAAAATAATTATGACTGTGTATTGTTATGGATGTTAACTAGACTTATTATGGTGATCATTTCACAATGTGTGCAGATAACAAATCATTATGTTGTACTATGCTAAATCTGAAGCTCCAATACTTTGTCTGCCTGATACAAAGAACCAACTCATTGGTAAAGACCCTGGTGCTGGGAAAGATTGAAGGCAAAAGGATACTGGGCAGCAGAGGATGAGATGGTTAAATAGCATCACTGACTCAATGAAGGTGAACATAAGAAAGCTGCAGCAAGCAAGTGGAGGACAGGGAAGCCTGGCACACTGCAGTCCATGGGATCACAAGAGTCAGACACAACTGAGCAACTGAACAACAATGACAACAATGTTGTACACCTGAAATTAATGTAACGTAATGTTGACATGTCAATTCTGTCTAATGAAAAAAACTGAACAAACAACAAAGCCCCTCACATCTACGCCCTCCTCTTTCAGACACTGGTGGTGTCTAGTCTGGGCTCTTGTTTCCTGTCCGCTCTATGCAGTGGCCCTTCCAGCTCTGCACTTAAGTTAGGCTCTCCTCCCTCAGTCCTTCCCCACACTCCTGCCAGAGTAATTTTTCCAGAATACAATTTACCAAAGTCACTCCTCTGCTTAAAAATATTCCAGTGAGTCAATAAATTAATGGACTGGAAAACTTCCCTTTTCCCTCCAAATCCACTCTTCATTGCTCCTCACCCTGTGCTGCACACCCCACCCACCCTGGGAGGCTGACCTGTGCAGGCTTCATCAGTGGTCTTCCAAGGCCCTCTGGCTCCTGGTTGGCTTTGGCCAGTAGTGAGCACTGCAGAGAAATGGATTGAGGGAGAATAAAAGTGTATTTGTTTGCCCAGCTCTCACTTTATGAGGTTGCTGTGAGCTGTAATTCTTTTTTTTTTTTTAAGAAGAGGACAATTTTTAAAGTCTTTATTGAATTTGTTACAATATTGTTTCTGTTTTCTGTTTTGGTTTTTGGGCTATGAGCCATGTGGGATCTTAGTTCCCTCACCGGGAATTGAACCTACTTCCCCCTGCATGGGAAGGTGGTCTCGACCACTGGACTTTCAGGGAAGTCCCCTGTAATTCTTGAGCAAAGGCCTTAGTTTCTATCAACCAGTCCTTTACATGTAGCCCCTGCCTTCCTTTACTCCAACTTGTAAGCATGGCCCAGGTAGATAATGTGAGTTGTCTAATGGGGTGTTGTATCAGCCCTGAGGTTTCCCTGTATCTTGTCCTCACCTGAGTAGAGAGTATAGGTAGGTTTTTCTTTTATTGATTGGAGTATAGCTGATTTATAATGTTGTGTTAATTTATGTTGTATGCAAAGTGTGTTTTTAAAACGCTCCCCAAGAGATTTCCCTGGTGGTCCAATGGCTGAAACTCCATGTTGCCGATGCAGGGGATCCAGGTTTAATCCCTGGTCATGCAGGAGATGCGGGTTTAATCCTTGGGTCGGGAAGATCCTAGAGAAGGGAATGGTAACCTGCTCCAGTATTCTTGCCTGGGAAATCCCATGGACAGAGGATCCTGGCAGGCTATAGTCTAGGGGGTCACAAAGATTTGGACTAGCTTAGCAATAGAACAACAAAACAACAGGGAACTAGATCCCACATGCTGCAACTAAGACCAGGCAGCCAAATAAATTAGTTTTAAAAGTAAAATATGTATACAAATAAATCATTCCTCAAAAAAAAAAAAAAGACACTAGAACATAAGAATATTTGTAGAATTTGCTTTTTATAACACTTTTATAGTGAAAAAATGAATGTAAGTCAATAGTCAAAGTTTGGAAAAAATCATATTACCACAGAACTTTATTTAGTGTTTATGAAAAATTAGTTAAAACTATCTGCACTGTCCCAGAGGGATTCCTCTAATATTTGTTAAGTGAGAAAAGTAAAATATTTTGAACTATAAACATTGTGCTCTCATGTCTGCAAAAATCAATTCTGAAAATGTAAAAATATGCTTGAAATTTAAAATAAAAAAATACAGAAAAATACCAATAAATTCCTTAATATTGGCCATTGAAGCTGCTAAGTTAAGTTGCTTCAGTCATCAACTCTGTGACGCTATGGACTATAGCCCACTAGGCTTCTCTGTCCATGGGCTTCTCCAGGCAAGTATACTGTATTGGGTTGCTGTGCCCTCCTCCAGGGGATCTTCCCAATTCAGGGATGGAACTAGCATCTCTTTTGTCTCCTGCATTGGCAGGTGGGTTCTTTACCACTGGCACCATTTGGGAAGCCCAAAATCACTGTCGTGTCTGACCCTGTAACCCCGTGAACTGTAGCCTGCCAGGGGTAATGTGTAAATAGAGAAACAGGAAGAACATGGGAACTTAAGTAAAAAGGAATAAAAAAAATTTTTTTAAGTAGTATTCACTTTATAACTTATTGCCAATTACATAAAAATGGTACACATATTTGCCCATATCTATGCATACAGAGTTATGCCAGATGTTGACAAATATTTACACTGGTTGTCTTTGAATGAAACTTCAGGTGATTTGTTTTAATACTATACTGTATTAGTTCAATTTTTAAATGATTGACATTCAACTAATACAATCAGGAAAAAAGTTATGTTCATGGAATAAAAGGAAAGAATTATACTCTTAAAAAAAACTTGTGATAGCAGAAACAGACTAGAATTGTGAATCATGTGAAATATTTATATGCACTAAAGAGATTTTGGCCCCAAATTTCAGTCTTACTATGCAAGGAATCAATGAGAGAATATTATCCCTTGAATAAGGTCTTAAAAGGAGGTTGTAAATTGGGTTTCTTTTATCAAAAAGTTCTTTTTTGACCCACCTTCTACAGTAATAAAAATAAAAACAAAAATAAACACATGAGACATAAAACCTTTTGCACAGCAAAGGAAACCATAAATAGGACAAAAAGATAACCATCAGAATGGGAGAATACACTTGCAAACGAAGCACCTGAGAATGGATTAACTTCCAAAATATACAAAGAAATCAGGCAGCTCAATTTCAAAATAAAAACAAATAAACCAATCAAAAAATGAGTGGAAGGCCTAAATAGACATTTTTCCAAAGAAGACATACAGATGACCAACAAATACATGAAAAGATGCTGAACATCACAAATCATTAGAGAAATGTAAATCAAAACTACAATGAGGTACCACCTCACACTCATCAGTATGTCTACCACCAAAAAATCCACAAACAATAAATTCTAGAGGGGGTGTGGAGATAAAGGAACCCTCTTACACTGTCATTGAGAATGTAAATTGGTACAGCCACTATGGATAAAAGTATGGAGGTCCACTGTAAAACTAAAAACAGATTTACTCATATCACCCACCAATCCTACTACTCAGCATATACCCTGAGAAAACCATAATTCAAGAGGACACCTGTGCCCCAGTGTTCACCGAGGCACTGATTACAATAGCCTGGACATAGAAGCAACCTAAATGTCCACCAACAGAGGAATGGATAAAGAAGATGTAGTGCATATGCACAAGGGAAAATTAGTTAGCCATAATAAGGAACAAAATTAGATTATTTGTAGAAATGTAGAGGGACCATGCCATATAGGGCCACCCAGGGTGGCTGGGTCATGGTGGAGTGCTCTGAAAAAAATGTGGTCTACTAGAGAAGGGAATGGCAAACCACTTCAGTATTCTTGCACTGAGAACCCCATGAATACTATGAAAAGGCAAAAAGATAGGACACTGAAAGATGAACTCCCATGGTCAGTAGGCACCCAATATGCTACTGGAGATCAGTGGAGAAATAACTCCAGAAAGAATGAAGGGATGGAGCCAAAGGAAAAACGATATGCAGTTGTGGGTGTGACTGGTGATAGAAGCAAGGTCCAATGCTGTAAAGAGCAATATTGCATAGGAACCTGGAATGTCAGGACCATGAGTCAAGGCAAATTGGAAGAAGTCAAATAGGAGATGGCAAGACTAAATGTAGACATTTTAGGAATCTGCAAATTAAAATGGACTGGAATGACCATTATATCTACTACTGTGGGCAGGAATCCCTTAGAAGAAATGGAGTAGCCACAATAATCAACAAAACAGTACAAAATGCAGTACTTGCATGCAATCTCAAAAATGACAGAATGGTCTCTGTTCATTTCCAAGGAAAACCATTCAATATCATGGTAATCCAAATCTATGCCCCAACCAGTAATCCTGAAGAAGCTGAAGTTGAATGGTTCTATGAAGACCTAAAGATATTTTAGAACTAACACCCAAAAAGATGTCTTTTTCATTATAGGGGACTGGAATGCAAAAGTAGGAAGTCAAGAAACATCTGGAATAACAGGCAAATTTGGCCTTGGAGTACAGAATGAAGCAGGGCAAAGAAGAGAATGCACTGGTCATAGAAAACACTCTCTTCCAACAACACAAGAGAAGACTCTAAACATGGAGATTACCAGATGGCCAACACCGAAATCAGATTGATTCTATTCTTTGCAGCCAAAGATGGAGAAGCTCTATACAGTCAGCAAAAACAAGACTGGGAGCTGACTGTGGGTCAGATCATGAACTCCTTATTGCCAAATGCAGACTGAAATTGAAGAAAGTGGGGAATACCACTAGACCATTCAGGTATGACCTAAATCAAATCCCTTATGATTATACAGTGGGGTGAGAAATAGATTTAAGGGACTAGATCTGACAGAGTGCTTGATGAACTATGAACGGAGGTTCATGACATTGTACCGGAGACAGGGATCAAGACCATACTCAAGAAAAAGAAATGCAAAAAAGCAAAATGGCTGTCTGGGGAGGCCTTACAAATAGCTGTGAAAAGTAGAGAAGCAAAAAGCAAAGGAGAAAAGGCAAAATATACCTATTTGAATGCAGAGTTCCAAAGATAGCAAGGAGAGATAAGAAAGCCTTCCTCAGTGATCAGTGCAAAGAAATAGAGGAAAATAACAGAATGGGAAAGACTAGAGATCTCTTCAGGAAAATTAGAGGTAACAAAGGAATATTTCATGCAAAGATGGGCTCAATAAAGGACAGAAATAGTAGGGACCAAACAGAAGCAGAAGATATTAAGAAGAGGTGGCAAGAATACACAGAAGAACTATATAAAAAAGATCTTCACGACCCAGACAATCACGATGGTGTGATCACTGACCTAGAGCCAGACATCCTGGAATGTGAAGTCAAGTGGGCCTTAGAGGGCATCACTATGAACAAAGCTAGTGGAGGTGATGGAATTCCAGTTGAGCTATTTCAAATCCTGGAAGATGATGCTGTGAAAGTGCTGCACTCATTATGCCAGCAAATTTGGAAAATGCAGCAGTGAAAACAAGACTGGAAAAGTCAGTTTTAATTCCAATCCCAAAGAAAGGCAATGCCAAAGAATGCTCAAACTACCGCACAATTGCACTCATCTCACACACTAGTAAAGTAATGCTCAAAATTCTCCAAGTCAGGCTTCAGCAATACATGAACTGTGAACTTCCAGATGTTCAAGCTGGATTTAGAAAAGGCAGAGGAACCAGAGATCAAATTGTCAACATCCAGTGGAAGCATTGAAAAAGAAGACAGTTCCAGGAAAACATCTATTTCTGCTTTATTGATTATGCCAAAAACTTTGACTGTGTGGATCACAATAAACTGTGGAAAATTCTTCAAGAGATGGGAATACCAGACCACCTGAGTTGCCTCTTGAGAAACTTGTGTGCAGGTCAGGAATCAACAATTAGAACTGGACATGGAACAACAGACTGGTTCCAAATCAGGAATGGAGTACATCAAGGCTGTATATTGTCATCCTGCTTATTTAACTTATATGCAGAGTACATCATGAGAAATGCTGGGCTGGATGAAGCACAGGTTGGAAACAAGATTGCCAGGAGAAATATCAATAACCTCAGATATGCAGATGATACCACCCTTATGGTAGAAAGTGAAGAAGATCTAAAGAGCCTCTTGATGAAAGTGAAAGAGGAGAGTGGAAGAGTTGGCTTAAAGCTCAACATTCAGAAAACTAAGATCATGGCATCTGGTCCCATCACTTCATGGGAAATAGACGGGGAAACAGTGGCTGACTTAATTTTGGGGGGCTCTCCAAAATCACTGCAGATGGTGATAGCAGCCATGAAATTAAAAAACCCTTACTCCTTGGAAGGAAAGTTATGACCAACAAAGAAAACATATTAAAAAACAGAAACATTACTTTACCAACAAAGGTGTGTCTAGTCAAGGCTCTGATTTTTCCAGGAGTCATGTATGGATGTGAGAGTTGAACTATAAAGAAAGCTGAGAGGTGAAGAATTGATGCATTTGAACTGTGGTGTTGGAGAAGACTCTTGCGAGTCCAACCAGTCCTTCCTAAAGGAGATCATCTGGGGTGTTCATTGGAAGGACTGATGTTGAAGCTGAAACTCCAATGTTTTGGCCACCTGATGTGAAGAGCTGACTCATTTGAAAAGACCCTGATGCTGGGAAAGATTAAAGGCAGGAGGAGAAGGGGCGACAGAGGATGAGATGGTTGGATGGCATGACTGACTTAATGGACATGAGTTTGGGTAAACTCCAGGAGATAGTGATGGACAGGGAGGCCTGGCATATTCAACTCCATGGGGTCGCAAAGAGTTGGATACGACTGAGCGACTGAACTGAACTGAACTGAACTTGATGGACCTAGAGACTGTCTTACAGAGTGAAGTAAGTCAAAGTCAGAAAAAATATCATATATTAACACAAGCATGTTGAATCTAGAAAAATGGTATAATTGGTCTAATTTGCAAAGCTGAAATAGACACACACACATAGAGAACAACTGTATGGAGACTGGTGAATGGGTGGAGGTAGGACAAATTGGAAGATTGGGGTTGACATATATACACAATTGATACTATGTACAAAATAGGTAGGTAACTAATGGGAACCTACTTCAGCGCTCAGAGAACTCTATTCAGTGCTCTGAGGTGACCTAAATGGGAAGAAAATAAAAAAGAGAGGGGATATATGTTAATGTGCAGCTGATTCACTTTGCTGTAGAGTAGAAGCCAACACAAGGTTGTAAAGCAACTATACTCCAGTAAAAATTAACTAAAAATAAATTTTAAAATTTTTTAACATTTTAGATCTTCTTAAGATACTAAATTGGTTTTATCTGGAGAATTTTCCAAAAGTAACAGGCATTGCTCTGAAATAATAAGAAAAGAAGAAAGATGTCTGAGCTAGAAATAATTTAGTGGAGAAATAAGTCTAGATTACGTTCCTGAAAGCTAAAGATTTCCATTGCTTAAGCGTAGCACCACAGGTATACCTAAGAGAATTACATATCTCAATTAATCATTTTAAAAAATAATGAGCATTCACTTGGTGAAATGAGTTGCAATCAATTTATCTTGCTTAATATTCAAAGAACTAAACTTAATTTCAAGCCTGTGATCTTATGGGAGCAAAGCCTAGGAACATTATATATTTCAAACTACTCTTACATCAAGACTTCCCTCCTTTTCACTGAAAAATCGCTTCTGTATTATAAATCAGTTTTACTCAAGAATCTTAATAATCTTATCAGCATGTTAGGCAAATATTACTGCGAATTTAAAATTATGTGGTGCCCCTTCTTCATTGGGAGAATTTTTTAGGATTGATTTTTAGATGCCTTTTCACTTTATTGTGTTTCATAGGTGACAATTTTTGTTATTGTTGTTTTAAATCTCCCAGGTTAATGTGAATGTCATATCAGTATTGTCTAAATCTGTTCTGGGAATCATCTGCTATGTTGCCCTTTGGCTTCATGTAATAAATATATTTCTGCTATATATGTCTGATATATGCCCAAAGAAAGATAACCTACTTGTTGATAGTGTTGCATGGTAACCATGGTTCTTGTCACTAAGAGCTTTTCATTTTTCGTAAAAGAGTTCCTTACATCATTCTTGAACATGAGTTGTTAACGTAGGTGCTTGACATAGTGTTCTTCCTATTAGAATGAAAAAAAAATCACTCTCACATTTGTGTCTGTAACACCCTTTGAATACTGGCCTATACCTTTCTCTCCTCCTATTATTCTGTAATGATGGGAGGGAAAAAAATGTTATTTTGGCTTTTGAGAGAAATTTGCCTTTATTTTGAAAAGTTATAGTTTTGAAGATTTTTATTTATTTATTTTTTGCTGCAAATATGGGCAAAGAAGTGTTCTAGCAGCTGTGGCAATTTAGCTCAAATGGATCATTTATAATTGGCAAACATTTGTACCATAAGCCATAAAAGGCAGCTTGTGAAGCCATTAAATGGTGAAATTCTACTTCAGTGTTTGCTAAAACTTTGGAGAAGTAATTCTTTGATATAAGCTTTGAAGGATGAATCAATATTCAGGTTAAGGGAGGGGGACAAGTATAATTGATTATAGCCATAATGGTAATGCTATGTCATTAAGATGATAATCATCAGGTATGATACCTTATTTTAAGACAAAACTTATGTTTTGACAATCATTTCTATGGTAGAATGTAAGAAAAATTTTATCTTAGACAGAACTTCATTTTTTTTTTTTTTTCTATACTAATCTGTGACCACTTACTTTAGGAAATAGGTATTTACCTTAAAGATTTAACTCCTTGGTGTGAACAGCTAGGCTCAAAGAAAGAATAAGAGTAGATTTACATATCATCCTAGGAACTTTCTGAAAAAAAAAAAAAAATAGATTAAAGCCCCAATTGTTTCAAAGTGATTCAAACCTCACTGACATCTTGCATTTTACAGCATACAGGGTCACTACTGATCCCAAATAGAAACTCATTATAAAGAAAAGGCTGTGGGCTAGTGAGCTGACTCAAGAGCAAATCTGAATATTAGAAGAATGCTAGTTCTGGCTAGTTTGTGTCTCCAACCTCATGAACACTGGCCTAGTGATCTTTTGGTCACAGTAACTGGATTGGGAACACGTGTACACCCATGGCGGATTCATGTTGATGTATGGAAAAACCAATACAAAATTGTAATTAGCCTCTAATTAAAATAAATAAATTTTAAAAAAAGAAACCTATTAAAAAAAAAGAATTTTAAACTCGGGAACTGAAGCATGATGGACCAGTAGAAGCCATGCAGGCATGTGTACTGCACATAAGTGAACAAGGACACATCTTGTGTATGAATAACACAAGAAGGAGTTACGATAAGAAATCAAGGGTACTTTTGGTTAAAAAAATTAAAGACCTCCCAATTATCTCTTTCCATCTGTCTTCTCAACATTTATGACTGACTCCTGAGGTCTGGGTAAGGAAGCCCTGAGGATTCATGTACTATGCTAACAGTTGAGGCACAAAAAGGAAATCTTGGAACACATTAATAAATTCATGAAGTGTTTGAATAAATATATTTTAAACTGTGAAATACAATAGTATGTGTATTAAAGACTGATTAAGAATACTCCAACTTTTTCTTTTGTTAGAGCAAACACAAAAAGATATGTTTGGAAAAATATTAACGCTTTAACAGACTATAAATGTTAAAGTTACCTAAAAAATTAAGTTCTAAATATTTAAGAAACAGGTTTATATATAATATACCTTTTCTCCACAGTTATATAAATACAGTTTCACAGTATTCCACTGTAATAACATTTGTGTAAGACTATTAAGATTGAAACTTTCTTTAAGAATGCCCATGTGTCACTTTCAGGGAGAAAGAAATAGATTCAACTTCCAGATAGAGTACTAGTAGTTAATCTAGGTGTAAGCCATGATCCCATTATTTTCATAATGTTCTTAATATTGCAGTCTTCCTATTAATGTCTTATCAAAAATCAGAAGTTACTCTATAAGTGTGACTGGTGTTTCAACCAAATGAGTTGTAGAATTATTAGAGAAAGTTGAAAATATGGACCATGTGTTCTAAAATGTAAATAAAATGATTTTTTTTTAATATAAAGGGAAAAGCAAATATCTTTCAGAAAGGATGACAAACATGGGCCCCATTCTCCTACTTACTCTTCTTGAACAAATTGTAGCCACAGTTAATTGACCACATTATCTTCCTTGATTTGCCTCAAACTAATTTTGAAGTCAGGGTACCAGGCATCCATTATTCATAAAACAGAGTCAGAATTACAGATAAAAATAACCACCTACACTTTGATCAGGTATATGACAGAGATTGTGCATGGGTTATTTGACAATGTTTTTTCTGATTATAAACATGTTACATGTTGCTGTAGAATTAAAAAACACAAGCTTAAAGACTGATGTTAAAACCATAAGTAAAGCATCTAGATTTAAGAACTATTAATATTTTAGCACCAGCTAAACATTCACCTTTTAAAAATATTATTTGTGTGCATAAAATATGTATGTGTTCTTTAAATTTGAGACAATACAGTTTGATCCATCCTCATTTTTCTTTTTCCAGTCCAGAATAAAATAATTTTTCCAGATAAATTTTCAAAAACTATTCTTCAAGATCATTTTGCAGGTGAAATACTTTTCCATTGCATAGTTAGACTATTCTTGAATTCTGCCACTCTCTTTCTCCTGGATATTCGTGATGTTTTCAACTTTTTCCTTAAGAAAAATGACAAACTCCATACAAATAAATAATTTCTATTTTAGCAAAATTGGTGGTGATAGTTAAGACAGAGTATTATTATACTTTTGCAAATTTGCTCTGACAAAGGTTCTGACAGATGATTTAGAATGTGGTGAGGTAAAGATGCAGACCCAAGGCATTTTAAAAAAGAGTTGACAAATCAGAACTAGCAGACAGCCTAGTGTGAGCAGATTACATCCGTGACAACTAGCACTGAAAGACCTCAGATCTGGCTTCCCTTCTCCAGAAAAGCCAATATGCACACAGGCCTCTACATCTTTTCAAAGTCAGATTTGTCAGTGTGGAGTCCCCAGTACACAGCATGAAAATCCATATCAGGGTCTGAATCTGTAACACCAATAATATCTTAGAAATATTCACTCCTTTCATTATGAAAAAGTGTAAGTTCTCTGTAATATTTTTAAATTCCACTTTTTTTTTGGTCCTCTCTGTTCCACTCTCTAGAATCATTTATATACAAGAAGAAAGAAAGAAGAGTAGGAGAAAATATTGACTTGCTTTGGGCTAGAGACTAGAAAAGATACAATGTGATTTTAAAAAATAGATTATAAAGATCAAAACAACACAGTAAAGTTTCTAAGTATACAAATGGGATCTGTTTTAGAAATGATTTTATGAGAACTCAAATGACCTCATAAAATTGTTGGCCAAAATATGACGTTGATTTTTGAAGTAACATTTCAAATAGGTTATCTAATCAAGGATACCCTAAATATTTGGGAAGTAAAATTTATTACTATATTTCCAATAATTTGGTAGAGTAGAAATCTTCCCCAAGAATTGTCTGGTGTCCTTCCAAATACACAAAACTGTAAGTTGGAAGTGTATATAGCCAAGAGACTCTACGGATATGCATTTCCTTTAAGAACTTTGTGTTTTCATCTTCCTTTGATCAGGACAATGTTTCATGATTTGGAAGTAGATGTTATAGTGAATAACTTATGGAGTTATGGGAACTAAATTTAGCTAGTAAGAGTGAAAACCTAAGATTAATATGTTAACAAAATGATGCTCTGTTGTATCACGCCATATCCCAGGAGTGCCAGTTTACAATATTTTGCTTATAAGCCACTGAATCATGTTCATCAGCATGCAGAAAATGTTGAATACTTCCATTAATCATTTGGTTGCATAATAAAAGCATAGCACACCTAATGCATTTTCTAATGTTTTCAAATTCAGTGCTATTCCCAAAACAAGATTTTCAAACCAAAAATATAAATTGTTATTGTTTAAAAATATTATCACATAAACTCATAATAATCTCCAAATCAGGAGCAAGAATCTAGGCTGATACACAAAACAATTCATTAATACATAGGGAGAAAATGGTAGAGATTATTTTTTTATTTTTTAAGTCATCTCTATTAGTTTGCTCAGGCTGCCATAACAAAATACCTTAAGTGGTGGCTTAAACAACAGAAATGTATATGTCATAATTCTAGAGGCTGAGAAGTCCATCAAAGTGTCAGCTAATTTAGTTCCTAGTGAGAGCTTTCTTTCTGACTTGCGGACAGGTGTCTACTTGCTGTGTCTCCAGGGCATCTTCCTGAACCAGGGATTGAACCCAAGTCCCATGCATTGCAGGCAGATTCTTTACACTAAGCCACCAGGGTAGCCATATGTTTGGTATGTCTCATTAAAAAAGACACTAAAAGAGGCCTTTGTACAAGCAGAAAATTTTGGAGACTGCTAATCTAGAGCATATTTTAATTCTAGTGGTGAGAAACTTACTGTGTCTTAAGATAGCACAGTCCATTTTTAGATAACTATGTTGGAAGTTTTCTAGTATTTTCAGTTAAAATGTATTTCACAGTAGTGCTCATTCATTGGGTTCACTTCTACTACTTTATATCAAATAACCCATCCCTCCTTTCATGTCAGAGCCAGTCTGACTACCTTTAATGCAATGATTAAATTTAATTCAATGCATTTAAATATTGAGTCTCTCTTATGCCACTGAATGTTGGGGATATAATCCCCAAGCCCTGACTTTATGGTGCATTTCTGGAGATATTCAATAATAAGGATTACTTTATTGACTTAAGGTCAGATCAAGGAAAAAGATGTAATTATATGAAGTGATGGATGTTAGCTAAATTTTGCAATATATACATACATCAAATTATTCCTTAAATTAATACAGTTATACAAAAAAATTTTTCCTTTTGGTAAAATAAGCCCTTTAATGTTTCAAATAAGAAGAATAGCCTTCTAGGGAGAGAGCAAAGCTCAGGTCTTGAAGTCCCCAAAGTGAGAGAGAATAAGGCATTCTCAGGAAGTGCCAGCAATTCAATAAATCTCAAGCAGATCAGGTGGTTAATGCTGAAATCTAATGTAGAATTAGATCAAGAAAATCCCTGTCAGTAATGGTAAAAGTTGAGATTTTATATGTGGTATAATAAATAACAGTTAAAGAAATTTAAATCTGGGAATGATATACTTAGTGTTTCAAGAAGTCCTTTCCAGTTATATAATGAGGAAAATGATTGGATATTCATAGGCCAAGGAGGTAAGTATTTGTGGTACTCAAAATATCTACTTAGGCTAGAACAGAATTGATAGTGGCATGATAGAGTCGGACACGACTGAGCGACTGATCTGATCTGATCTGATCACCACAGAGCAGCTTATAAAATTTATTTTTTAATATGTACCATATTTGTTGCAAAAAATGGCTAAAATATGTGACTTTAAAGTATGTTAGTGAGAAAAATGATATATTAGGACAAAGAATAGGTTAAAAAAATAGAAGTCAATAGTAAGATTAAGAATATAAAATATATACTGTTACAATCTTGCATAATTGATAAAACTAGGCTACAAATTTGGCTATACTATTTCCTAACATATATAGTATTTGTGTGTGCTGTGTACATGTGTTTGATATGTACATGTGTGTGAGGGGTGCATGTGTATCTGGTCTTGATTTACAAAAAGAGAATTGTCAGAGAGCCATAAGGGCAGTAGTTTTTGTAACTCTATTGGAGAGTTACCTGAGAATGTTTAAAGGCTTTAATGTCATGGCCTTTTGTGATGAATCTATCTGTGATTTCTGTTCACCAAAAGTTTGCTAAAAGGCAAAGCCCAAGAGAATGATATACTAAGGCTTCAAAGATCACAGCAGTCACTCCAAAATCCATTTCTGAACATCTAAACCTTTGAAGTTTATGGAGATTTGGGAGCCCAATGCCTCTTGAAAATTCTTCTCTGCAACTAATCATACCAAGATAAATTTGGTAAATGACACTACTGACCCCACACTCTGGCCAAGTCAATTATTCTAGATTAAAATAGTTCTGATATTGCATATGAATTAACTAATCTCACACGTGCTCTGATCTGAAGTCAGCAGTCCTGGTTGACTTTGGCCATGGCACTTGAACTGCCAAAGTAAGAAACCATCTTGAGCAGCTCAGATCTTTGAATGAGTCTAAATTAGGGCCATAATGAACCAAAGTAAATAAATAACAGATGCTGATTAAAAAATGAAGTAGGAGGAATGAATCAATTTTGTTATTATTTTTTCTTATATATCTTGACAATAAAGAAAAAAGAAAGAAATACATAATTTCAGATCAGATCAGATCAGTTGCTCAGTCGAGTCCGACTCTTTGCCACCCCATGAATCGCAGCATGCCAGGCCTCCCTGTCCATCACCAACTCCCGGAGTTCACTGAGACTCACATCCATCGAGTCAGTGATGCCATCCAGCCATCTCATCCTCTGTCATCCACTTCTCCTCCTGCCCTCAATCCCTCCCAGCATCAGAGTCTTTTCCAATGAGTCAACTCTTTGTATGAGGTGGCCAAAGTACTGGAGTTTCAGCTTTCGCATCATTCCTTCCAAAGAAATCCCAGGGCTGATCTCCTTCAGAATGGACTGGTTGGATCTCCTTGCAGTCCAAGGGACTCTCAAGAGTCTTCTCCAACACCACAGTTCAAAAGCATCAATTCTTCAGTGCTCAGCCTTCTTCACAGTCCGACTCTCACATCCATACATGACCACAGGAAAAACAATAGCCTTGACTAGATGGACCTTTGTTGGCAAAGTAATGTCTCTGCTTTGAATATGCTATCTCGGTTGGTCATAACTTTCCTTCCAAGGAGTAAGCGTCTTTTAATTTCATGGCTGCAGTCACCATCTGTAGTGATTTTGGAGCCCAGAAAAATAAAGTCTGACACTGTTTCCACTGTTTCCCCATCTATTTCCCATGAAGTGGTGGGACCAGATGCCATGATCTTCATTTTCTGAATGTTGAGTTTTAAGCCAACTTTTTCACTCTCCACTTTCACTTTCATCAAGAGGCTTTTGAGTTCCTCTTCACTTTCTGCCATAAGGGTGGTGTCATCAGCATGTCTGAGGTTATTGATATTTCTCCCGGCAGTCTTGATTCCAGTTTGTGTTTCTTCCAGTCCAGCATTTCTCATGATGTACTCTGCATACAAGTTAAATAAGCAGGATGACAATATACAGCCTTGACGAACTCCTTTTCCTATTTGGAACCAGTCTGTTGTTCCATGTCCAGTTCTAACTGTTGCTTCCTGACCTGCATACAAATTTCTCAAGAGGCAGATCAAGTGGTCTGGTATTCCCATCTCTTGAAGAATTTTCCACAGTTTATTGTGATCCACACAGTCAAAGGCTTTGGCATAGTCAATAAAGCATAAATAGATGCTTTTCTGGAACTCTCTTGCTTTTTCCATGATCCAGTGGATGTTGGCAATTTGATCTCTGCTTCCTTTGCCTTTTCTAAACCCAGCTTGAACATCAGGAAGTTCACGGTTCACATATTGCTGAAGCCTGGCTTGGAGAATTTTGAGCGTTACTTTACTAGCGTGTGAGATGAGTGCAATTGTGCAGTAGTTTGAGCATTCTTTGGAATTGCCTTTCTTTGGGATTGGAATGAAAACTGACCTTTTCCAGTCCTGTGGCCACTGCTGAGTTTTCCATATTTGCTGGCGTATAGAGTGCAGCACTTTCACAGCATCATCTTTCAGGATTTGAAAGAACTCAACTGGAATTCCATCACCTCCACTAGCTTTGTTCGTAGTGATGGTTTCTAAGGCCCACTTGACTTCACATTCCAGGATGTCTGGCTCTAGGTCAGTGATCACACCATCGTGATTATCTGGGTCGTGAAGATCTTTTTTGTACAGTTCTTCTGTGTATTCTTGCCATCTCTTCTTAATATCTTCTGCTTCTGTTAGGTCCATACCATTTCTGTCCTTTATCGAGCTCATCTTTGCATGAAATATTCCTTTATTATCTCTGATTTTCTTGAAGAGATCCCTAGTCTTTCCCATTCTGTTGTTTTCCTCTATTTCTTTGCATTGATCGCTGAAGAAGGCTTTCATATCTCTTCTTGCTATTCTTTGGAACTCTGCATTCAGATGTTTATATCTTTCCTTTTTTCCTTTGCTTTTCACTTCTCTTCTTTTCACAGCATTTGTAAGGCCTCCCCAGACAGCCATTTTGCTTTTTTGTGTTTCTTTTCCATGGGGATGGTCTTGATCCCTGTCTCCTGTACAATGTCACATACCTCATTCCATAGTTCATCAGGCACTCTATCTATCAGATTTAGGCCCTTAAATCTATTTCTCACTTCCACTGTATAATCATAAGGGATTTGATTTAGGTCATACCTGAATGGTCTAGTGGTTTTCCCTACTTTCTTCAATTTAAGTCTGAATTTGGCAATAAGAAGTTCATGGTCTGAGCCACAGTCTGCTCATGGTCTTGTTTTTGCTGACTGTATAGAGCTTCTCCATCTTTGGCTGCAAAGAATATAAACAATCTGATTTCGGTGTTGACCATCTGGTGATGTCCATGTATAGAGTCTTCTCTTGTGTTGTTGGAAGAGGGTGTTTGTTATGACCAGTGTACTTTCTTGGCAAAACTCTATTAGTCTTTGCCCTGCTTCATTCCGTATTCCAAGGCCAAATTTGCCTGTTACTCCAGGTGTTTCTTGACTTCCTACTTTTGCATTCCAGTCCCCTATAATGAAAAGGACATCTTTTTTGAGTGTTAGTTCTAAAATGTCTTGTAGGTCTTCATAGAACCGTTCTACTTCAGCTTCTTCAGCATTACTCGTTGGGGCATAGACTTGGATTACTGTGATATTGAATGGTTTGCCTTGGAAACGAACAGAGATCATTCTGTCGTTTTTAAGATTGCACCCAAGTACTGCATTTTGGACTCTTTTGTTGACCATAATGGCCACTCCATTTCTTCTGAGGGATTCCTGCCCACAGCAGTAGATATAATGGTCATCTGGGTTAAATTCACCCATTCCAGTCCATTTCAGTTCGCTGATTCCTAGAATGTCGACATTCATTCTTGCCATCTCTTGTTTGACCACTTCCAGTTTGCCTTGATTCATGAACCTGACATTCCAGGTTCCTATGCAATATTGCTCTTTACAGCATAGGACCTTGCTTCAATCACCAGTCACATCCACAGCTGGGTATTGTTTTTGCTTTGGCTCCATCCCTTCATTCTTTCTGGAGTTATTTCTCCACTGATCTCCAGTAGCATACTGGGCACCTACTGACCTGGGGAGTTTCTCTTTCAGTATCCTATCATTTTGCCTTTTTATACTGTTCATGGGGTTCTCAAGGCAAGAATACTGAAGTGGTTTGCCTTTCCCTTCTCCAGTGGACCACATTCTGTCAAATCTCTCCACCATGACCCGCCCATCTTGGGTTGCCCCACAGGCATGGCTTAGTTTCATTGAGTTAGACAAGGCTGTGGTCCTAGTGTGATTAGATTGACTAGTTTTCTGTGAGTATGGTTTCAGTGTGTTTGCCCTCTAATGCCCTCTTGCAACCTACCATCTTACTTGGGTTTCTCTTACCTTGGGTGTGGGGTATCTCTTCACGGCTGCTCCAGCAAAGCACAGCCATTGCTCCTCACCTTGGACGAGGGGTATCTCCTCACTGCCGCCCTTCCTGACCAAGGTAAATTTGTTCTTGAGTCTATGTCTAAAAGTTTCACACCATAGAATCCTCAATGATTATATGCTTCCTCTTACATACTACAAAGATACATATGGGAAGTATATTTAAACCAAAGCAGAAAATAATTTGAAACAGAATATTAAAAAGAAAATGTATGTATAAGTAAATCACTTTGCTGCTCAACAGAAATTAACATAATGTTATAAATAAACTATACTTGAATTAAAAATAAAAGATACATAAATATTGTAGGTGACTCACCAAGACATTTAACTGATGCTTCTTTATTCACCTAGGTATGTACTTCCCTAAGGAATATATTTCTGCAGGAATGTACTTGGCATGTACTACCTAAAATAACCTCCAATTTATAGCAAAATGACATTAAAAGTTTCTGATAGACAGTGATTGTAATTGTGCCCTACTCACTAGTCTTATCAAGGCCTTATATTCAGAAGGTTCTTAAGAAGAAACATGTCCTCAAGCAAGGTACATTGTTGTTATATAATCATTAGTACAAAGTTTAAGGAAAACATACCCTTGAGTAAGATGAATTGTTTTGTTGTGTAATCATTAGCTCTGGGCTTAAAGAAAGTTAAAGTGTCAGAGGTTAAAGTGTGTGCCTGCACTGCAGGAGACCCAGGTTCGATCCCTGGGTTGGGAAGATCCCCTGGAGAAGGAAATGGCAACCCACTTCAGTATTCTTGCCTGGAGAATCCCATGAAGGGAGGACCCTGGTAGGCTACAGTCCATGGGGTTGCAAAGAGTCAGACACGACTGAGCTACTTCCCTTTCACTTTAAAGAAAGTTAATCTTAGAAGAAATAGATTGTTGCCATAACAACTCAGAGCTTAAAAAAAAAAAATGTCTTATGTGACTAAGACAAGAGAAGGAAATGGCAACCCACTCCAGTATTCCTGCCTAGAGAATCCTGTGGACAGTGGAGCCTGGTGGGCTGCTGTCCACAGGGTCACACAGAGTCGGACACGACTGAAGCGACTTAGCATGCATGCATGCATTGGAGAAGAAAATGGCAGCCCACTCCAGTATTCTTGCCTGGAGAATCTCAGGGACAGAGGATCCTGGTGGGCTGCCGTCTATGGGGTTGCACAGAGTCGGACATGACTGAAGTGACTTAGCAGCAGCAGCATTGACTAAGACAAAACAAAGTAAACAAACAAACAAAAGTCTGTCCTTTTCTCCATCTGGGGGGTGCCAGACTCCTTATCAACCTAAGAATTGATTATCTCAATATACATGCACATATAAGTATTTTCTTTTACTTACTGTGTCAATTCTGACAGTCTGATAATATTCATTCCATTCTGCCATTCATATGCACTGGCCCAGACACTGAAAAGCCAACTCTCTATAAGATCTGTGTGAATAAGTAAGAATGCTTTCTCCACAGTGTATTATAATTAACAGTGACACATAGATACTTCTATTTTTTTTGTCACTGCCATAAAGGAGACCTCTACTGATTCTTCTCCCCTACAAATAGCCAAGTTTTAGAAACTGATATTGTCTCTTAGTTATCTTTGAAATTAACTTAGCACCAAAGAACAATGTTTTCTATGCTGTGGGAGTCAGACAGCGTAAATTAAATTAAACTAAGAATACACTGAAGACTGAAGAGCAGATCACAAGTCTTTTAAAACTTAAACATTTAACTAATCCACAATTGTAAGAGTTTTAAATAAGTATGATGGCAAAATTAATTTGGAACCAAATAAGACAGTACATGTTTTTTATATTGCTAAGTTTATTCAGCAGAGTCTCACCAGGAATATTAACAACATCTCCTAGTCTTGTGCATGTATTATGTTTGTCCATTGATATTTACATAGTAGTCTTGAGTGAACTTCTTAAGCTTATGAGAATAAGATCCATTTTTATAGCTTTTATGCCTTACTGAAAGAAATACACTTGAATTATTTCTAAGTATATAATAACTTGATGGGTTTATGGAATATTGGAGCACATCATTATCTATTTTGTATGTCCCTAGGTTCTAAAAGGCTATTCCCCTTGCAGTCTCTGGAATTTGCTGAGTAAGCTAGTTGATTTAATTTTGGACATTTTAAAATCATGTTACCTGAGGGAGCATTTCACACATTGTTTCCCCATATATTCATTAAAAAGATAAATTCCTCAAGTGCTGTATATGAAGCATTATTTATGGTAGCAGGGCACGTCTGGGATCTGGTATATAGGAATTTAAAGTAATAACATAAATCAGTTCATCACTGGTATGTAACATACCTCTCTGTCCATTGAAATCAGCCTGGGGAAAAGAACAGTGAGGTTTATGTATATTTTTTTTTTTCTATTTCCATATAGTTTATCTCAGATTACTTTTAAGTTCTTAGAAAGGAAATAGTAGTAAAACTCTAATGTAGACCCAGAAAATATATTTATGCTTTTCAAAGTGTTTTTTTAAATAATTCTTTGAAACTACCTTCAATGTAAATTTATGTTAAACATTAAAAATTACAAAAATTATAATATATAAACATTTATTTTATTACTTCTAAACACAGGTTTCATAAATTTTATTTTTGAGACAAACTGATATTTAATATAAAATTTAGCTTGGCTTAATTTAGCATAGAAGGTATTTATTTTTATTAGAGTTCTGTTACTGTATGAAATAGATGTTAAAGTATATTTTGGTATAAACCTCTCCAACATGTTTGCAGGTGTCATATGAAATATTTTTTTAAACTGTAAGAAACTTCACCTTTATCTATGAACAAAATTATTTGGATGGCATAGTTGTATATTAGGTCATTTTAAAACTGATCTTTCTAGAAGTCATATATTTAACATGGAAAAGTTATAACTAGAGAATTTTATCTTTTGACTTTAAGAAAAAAATTCAGCCTCTATATAACAACAGAACAATAGTTAATAAATAAGAAAGTGGGCTAGATTTCATCATGTTTTTCATTCTCTTCCTGGCCTAAAGGCAATGATTATAAATCTGTGAATCAGAGAAACACTGCAGAAATTTCAATACCTTAATTTTAACATTGTTTATTAGTAAAGATTAAACTTTAAGTGATTGCTAACTGATCATTTATAAAATGACCATCAAATACTTTTGCTCTAACTAGTGTAGCTAATGCAAAAGAAATAAAATACTACCCAATATACAACTTGCATTTATAAATCATACATTTGCCCATCTAACTAAAAGATACCCATGGTCCCCTTCAGCCTTGGGGTTCCTGAATAGCTGGATGTAATTTACAAAGAAAAAGACAAAAGCCTTTTAAATTTTACCTCATGATCTAGAGATGGTGATGAGAGAAATATAGAGGTTCCACAACTCTTAAAAACCTATAAACCATGGTGTCCGCTTTAACATTTATCAATTTTTAACCACAGCTACAGGGCTTTCAGCAATCAATTATTCCCTGACTCAATGAGGGACTTGAAGCTACACCAGATAAACCAGAAATCAATTTTACTGCCTTGTGGCTTATTTCTAAACATGTTTCTTTTTTACCACATCTAAAATAAACAAAGCCGGAATTTTACTGGTTCTGTGACAATTACTTTTAAAACACACAAAAAGGAAATATTTTTAAATGAATGGAAAGGATACTTTCAGATTCAGACAACCTCCTTCCATTTTTCTTTTCTCAAACTAATAAAGTTGAGGACAGAAATAATTTTTTCTTTTCTGTTTTTCATGAAACTGATTTGTAATTGATGAAAACCTTATTTATTTCAGTTAATCCACTATCTTTCTCCATCCCATTTCTGTTGGGTTGCTGTCAGATTATGCATGGAAGGATACTTATTTGGTAGAGAGAACTATTTAGCATACTCTCTACCACAGCCACTGGGACCAAGTGATCACATGCCTCTTATTTTTCATTCTCTTATATATTATTTCTATTTGAATTGTTTTCTAACTTTCCATTCATAGCCCTTTGGTCCCCCAAATACAACATTTCCATACAATTCAATCACCAGAACAATATACTATATATTTCAGAAAACCTTCAAACTGGTCAGAAAAGTAAGGGATAGGTTAGGGTAATAGTTTGGAAATGATATTGAGAAAATATTTTAAAATAAAAGAAATAAAATTGATGATTTAAATTTCAATGAAAATGTTTCAGTACTCCCTTAAGTATTTTGAATATACAGCTATTATAGATGTGGGCTCTGGGTTAACCAAAGAAAGAGTATAAAATGTGATTTCTATACATATTATATTTACCTAGGGGTAATTAATTTGCTTCTCAAGAGAATATATTATTTTCAGAAAGCTATTAGTTGTACTTTTATAAATGAACATTTTAAAATATATAATTAGAAAAATTGAAAGATTCCACGAAAAAAAAAAAAATATAGACCCTGAAAAGAGTATCTAGGGAGGCAGGTGGAAAAAGTGTTAACCTAACTTTGTTAGCCTAACTTTGGAAATGAGTGAAATACATAAGAGTAAAGACAAAGTAAATTGAATGTAAGCACTGTACTTTAGTTAATAAAACTGCTTCCCACTTGGGTTAACATTTCTGATATCACAGAATTGATACTATTAAGTAAATAAATGGTGAATGTTGGAGGCCACGTTTCTCACTGTTAGATTCGGAGGTGACAGAGTGCAAGGCAGAAGACTAGAATGATCTTCTGGTAATATATAAGCTATGGATGGAGGTTCATGATATTGTACAGGAGACAAGAATCAAGATCATCCCCAAGAAAAAGAAATACAAAAAAGCAAAATGGCTGTCTGAAGAGGCCTTACAAATAGCTGTGAAAATAAGAGAAGGGAAAAGCAAAGGAGAAAAGGAAAGATATACCTATTTGAATGCAGACTTCCAAAGAATAGCAAGGAGACATAAGAAAGGCTTCCTCAGTGATCAATGCAAAGAAATAGAGTTAAACAATACAACGGGAAAGACTAGAGATCTCTTCAAGATCATTAGAGATACCAAGGGAACATTTCATGCCAAGATGGGCTCAATAAAGGAAAAAAATGGTAGGGACCTAACAGAAGCAGAAGATATTAAGGAGAAGTGGCAAGAATACACAGAAGAACTGTACACAAAAGATCTTCATGACCCAGATAATCACGATGGTGTGATCACTCACCTGGAGCCAGACATCATGGAATGTGAAGTCAAGTGGGCCTTAGGTAGCATTACTACGAACAAAGCTAGTGGAGGTGATGGAATTCCAGTTGAGCTATTTCAAATCCTGAAAGATGATGCCATGAAAGTGCTGTACTCAATATTCCAGCAAATCTGGAAAACTCAGCAGTGGTCACAGGACTGGAAACGGTCAGTTTTCATTCCAATCCCAAAGAAAGGCAATGACAAAGAATGCTCAAACTACCACAAAATTGCACTGATCTCACACACTAGTAAAGTAATGCTTAAAATTCTCCAAGCCAGGCTTCAGCAATACATGAACCATGAACTTCCAGATGTTCAAGCTGGTTTTAGAAAAGGCAGAGGAACCAGAGATCAAATTGCCAACATCCGCTGGATCATGGAGAAAGCAAGAGAGTTCCAGAAAACCATCTATTTCTGCTTTATTGACTATGCCAAAGCCTTTGACTGTGTGGATCACAATAAACTGTGGAAAATTCTTCAAGAGATGGGAATACCAGACCACCTGACCTTCCTCTTGAGAAACCTATATGCAGGTCAGGAAGCAACAGTTAGAACTGGAACTACAGACTGGTTCCAAATATGAAAAGGAGTACATCAAGGCTGTATATTGTCACCCTGCTTATTTAACTTATATACAGAGCACATCATGAGAAACACTGGGCTGGAGGAAGCACACGCTGGAATCAAGATTGCAGGGAGAAATATCAATAACCTCAGATATGCAAATGACACCACCCTTATGGCAGAAAGTGAAGAAGAACCAAAGAGCCTCTTGATGAAAGTGAAAGAGGAGAGTGAAGAAGTTGACTTAAAGCTCAACATTCAGAAAACGAAGATCATGGCATCTGGTCCCATCACTTCATGGGAAATAGATGGGGAAACAGTGGAAACAGTGGCTGAATTTATTTTTCTGGGCTCAAAGATTGCTCCAGATGGTGATTGCAGCCATGAAATTAAAAGATGCATGCTCCTTGGAAGGAAAGTTATGACCACCCTAGACAGCATATTAAAAAGCAGAGACATTACTTTGCCAACAAAGGTCCATCTAGTCAAGGCTATGGTTTTTCCAGTGGCCATGTATGGATGTGAGAGATGAACTATAAAGAAAGTTGAGCACCGAAGAATTGATGCCTTTAAACTGTGGTGTTGGAGAAGACTCTTGAGAGTCCCTTGGACTGCAAGGAGATCCAACCAGTCCATCCTAAGGGAGATCAGTGCTGGGTGTTCATTGGTAGGACTGATGTTGAAGCTGAAACTCCAATACTTTGGCCACCTGATGCAAAGAGCTGACTCATTTGAAAAGACCCTGATGCTGGGAAAGATTGAGGGCAGGAGGAAAAGGGGACAACACAGGATGAGACGGCTGGATGGCATCACCGCCTCAGTGAACATGGGTTTGGGTGAACTCTGGGAGTTGGTAATGGACAGGGAGGCCTGGCGTGCTGCACTTTATGGGGTCGCAAAGAGTTGGACATGCCTGAGCGAATGAACTGAACTGAAGCAAAGTAATTTTGGAAACATCAGTATAAATTCATGTTTACTCTAATAAGGATACAAATGGCTATATATAGAATGTATATGTATGTATGTGTTTATACATGTGTGTGCATAAGGATTATTATACATATCTATTTTTCCTTTGCTTTGTTAACTAAGGCCTAAAGTAACAATACTCTAATCAATGTGAACATATATAGCACCCATTGTTTGATTTCTAAAATCATTCTACAATATAAGGATCTAACCCTTCTTGGGAAAATGTCTGGTTCTACTCCTAGGGCAGGAAATACATGAGATGAGCACAAAGCATTTTGTAGTGTCAAGAAAGTAAGAAAGTACCTAAAAAGAACAAAACTCATATTGATAGAATATGTCAGTGGAGCACAGATGAATGAGAGAGCTCCTAATGGCAGAAGTAGGAACAATCTGAGCAACAAAATAGAGTAGTTTTATAAAATAATGACTGAATAAATTAATAAATGTTGGAGAATGGGCAAGTTTTCCATATGGAATTCCAACTGACTTATGTTTATTCTTTGTTCCCAAGTGGGAGCCAAACTCTCCACTCCTGAGATGAGGGCTGAGTGCAGTGTTGACTTCTTTCTGTAGAGTTTGTTATTGGAAGGTGAAAGTTAAAGGGTAATTTTAAAGGGCACAGCAGTTAACTGCATGATATTAGCAATTATTCTATGAAGATCATTAAGCTATGACATTTGAAAAACTAATCCAAAGAGAAATCTTTCCAAGAATTCCCTTCTTTGCCACATTCTGATTTCACAGGTTCTGCTCATGTTATAGTCTCCTTAATAAAAGGGCATGAAGGGTTTATTTTTCCAGTTAATATGTAATGGGAAAAGCAATGAATTAGAGTCAGTCAAGGCTCTGTCTTGTCCTAGATCGATGAGGAGAAGGGGATGACAGAGGATGCGATGGTTGGATGGCATCACCAATTCGATGGACATGGGTTTGGATAGACTCCAGGAGTTGGTGATGGACATCGAGGCCTGGAGTGCTTCGGTTCATGGGGTCGCAAAGAGTCAGACACGACTGAGTGACTGAACTGAACTGAACATAGTACTTATTTTTTCATTAAAGTGAGAGTACAATGCATATGACATAGTTTGATAAAAGGAATCAAAAATAGGCAATTGGCAATATGTAGTTACTGCAACGGAGAAGGCAATGGCAACCCACTCCAGTACTCTTGTCTGGAAAATCCCATGGGCAGAGGAGACTCGTGGGCGGCCGTCTATGGGGTCGAAGAGAGTGAGACAGGACTGAAGCGACTTAGCAGCAGCAGCAGCAGCAACAGTTGCTGCAAATGGTAATATGATGTGCCTGAACAGAACTTATACATAAAGCATGTTAATCTTCATAATTCTCATTTATTGAAAGACATGTCCATTGACTATAATATGTTAACAGTAGTTACCAATGAGAGCTCTTTTGACACTTTGGAATATACATATATATTTATGAGTCAAGAAGTTTATTTATTTAGTGTCCTGAGGGTGGTTTTCACTTACATTTCTTATTAAAAATTCCCCTCCGAGATATGCATAAGCGATGTATATAAACTATAATAAGACACTGACTTATCTGTAGTAAATTTACACAAATTCAATAAATTTAAAAAGTGCTACTGGTTTCTTAAGCATTAGACTATAACGATGTTTTGACTAGTTCATAAGAGTCATATAGACTTTCATTTAAGAAGTGACAAATATAAAGTGTTCTACAGGGTCCCACTCTCTATCTTCTCTGTTTATTCTGAACATACTATATAGGATGATTCAATTCTATATCCACGGCTTTTAATACTCCCAAATATTTATATTTAATATTTACATCTATCAAACA
Source organism: Bos indicus x Bos taurus (assembly GCF_003369695.1). NCBI lineage: Eukaryota > Metazoa > Chordata > Mammalia > Artiodactyla > Bovidae > Bos > Bos indicus x Bos taurus. Next base: position 33,897,810 of record NC_040086.1, read on the forward strand.
TTTAGACCTTTCTGACTTCCTGGATATATCCATCTTGTTTTTTCATTCAAAACACATTAAAATCAGCGTAGGCAAACTCAAACAAATTGTTCACTTTCTTACACCAAGAGAAGCTTGCTTATCCTTTAATTATTATTGAAACTTAGGTGTCTTGGAAAAGTAGATGATTCAAAGTTTGGGGAAGACAAAACATAATTTAAACTCCTAGAATATACTGCTGTGCCAGAAAACTAAAAACTGCTCAAATACTGATGGAACTTTTCACAAGGAGACCAGAGTGTTCTGCATTTAGTTAACAGTTTGTAGTTTGGGGCTTATAATAGTGGGTTTTGTTTTGTTTTGTTTTGTTTTCAGAAAAAAATCGTTTTAAAAAATTAAGTCACAGGGAAAAATATTAATTTAAAACTTGTAGTAAGCCAATGAAGCAGCAAGATCCAAAGAAGTTACAGAGAAGGAGAAGGCCTCAAAACTTGAGATCACTTCAGTCACTTTTATCTTAGCAATATTTGCTGATTCAGGGCAGAAGCAATCATCTGAGAATTCTTACTTAATTCCAGTGAGAGAGGTCCACAGCCATAGAAACCAAAATAAAATGTATCATAAACTTGGATATCATCTAGAATTTAACTATGAGTTTTTACAGGGCATAGCCACATTCTGAGTCGGTGTAGATTGAGAGATGAAAAACATAAGTGACAAATCCCTAATGTGTATGGTATTATTTTAAACAATGTCCTGAGTAAAATATTTAAATTGAAACCTGCCAAGAATATGTCGTAAAAGATAATGGCTTGAAACCCTGGGGGAGGGGAAGATGAAACAGAGATAGTCTTATCAAGATGGCAATCGGCATCATCTTGATTAACATTATCAGACATTGAAGGAAAGGAAGAACCTCAGAAGGAATATAACATCATCAGGGCTCCCTAAAATGTACATGCACAGCATCCACTATTCAATAAAAATTTGAGAGGTCTACCCAAGAATTAAAAAAAAATGAATTCACAAATGATAATTAGAAGAGAGAAACTGATTTATAGGAAATTTAGAAAGTGGAATTAGTTGAAAAGGGTTGTAAAATAATATCATTAATGTATCCAGGAAGGGGCTTCTCTTGCGGCTCAGCGGCAAAGAATCTGCCTGCAGTACAGGAGAATCAGATTTGACCCCTAGGCCAGGAAGATCCCCTGAGAAGGAAATGACCACCCACTCCGATATTCTTGCCTGAAAAATTCCACGTGCAGAGGAGTCTGGTGCGCTACAATCCATGGGATCTCAAGAGAGTCAGATATGACTGAACAACTAAGCACACAGTAAGTATATCCAGGAAAATACTCAAAGCTTTACAGAGCAGTTAGAATGATAGTAAATCAACAAATTAATCTGGGGAAATCAAATGGACATTCAATAACTGATAAATAAAATATGTGAAATTTAAAACATACTCTAAAGGGATAAAAATCAGATTATAAACAAAAGATGACAGGATTGGTCAACATTACTCTGATCCCAAAATGCAGGCAAAGAAATTACAAAAGGTAAAGGACAGAAAATATCTTGTATTAATAATAAATCCAATAATCTAAAACAAGAAGTGAAATTTGTCTCAAGAATAAAGGTTGGGATAACATCTAAAAAATCAATATAATTTTCAATATTAATTGAATGAAAAAAGAAAAAGATCATGTGATCCTATCAAGAGATACACAAACTGTGACAACAAATTTAATATCCATTCCTGTTAAAATCTCAGCAAATTAAAAATATAAGAATGCTTCCTAAAACCATAAAGTATATTTAAGTAAATGGTTTTTCCATTAGTTATGTATGGATGTGATAGTTGGACCATGAAGAAAACTGAGCACTGAAGAATTGATGGTTTTGAACTGTGGTCTTGGAGAAGACTCTTGAGAGTCCCTTGGACAGCAAGGAGATCAAAGCAGTCAATTCTAAAGGAAGTCAATCCTAAATATTCATTGGAAGGACTGGTGCTGAAGCTGAAGCTCCAATATTTTGGCCACCTGATGCAAATAACTTACTTATTGGAAAAGACCCTGATGCTGGGAAAGATTGAAGACAGGAGGAGAAGGGGACAAAAGAGGGTGAGATGGTTGGATAACATCATCAACTCAATGGACATGAGTTTGAGCAAGCTCTGGGAGTTGGTGATGAACAGGGAAGCCTGGCATGCTGAAGTCCATGAGGTTGCAAAGAGTCTGAAATGACTGAGTGACTGAACTGACTAACTGATCTAAGAAAAACCTATAACTTACATCACACAGGGAGATAGAGCATCTGTTCCCACCACTTCCATTCAACATTGTACTTTTAGCTAGTGTGATAAGGCATGGAAACAAAGTAAAAATCTTAAGACTGAAATCAAAACTACCTTATTTCTAAGCTATTAGAACTGATAAGTGGACTTAGCTAGGGATTAGGTTATAAAATTAATATAAAAATCAACTCTATTTCTATCTACCAGCAAGAAGCATTTCAAAATTAAAATATTAAAAAGTACAATATGCACTAACATTCTTAGATATTAACTATGCATGGAAAAAGCTGTAAAAAGATGGACATGGAAAACTATAAAATATTGCAATGAGAAATTAAAGAGCTAAACACCCAGTTATACTTGCACATGGATCAGAAGACAACAGTATTTTTAAGATGTCAAGACAGCTCAAATTGATCAACATAATCTAACCTAAATTTAAACTAAAATTCTCACTATAACTTAAACTAAATGCAAAATCACCTCCATCAGAATGGTTGAAGAAAAAATAAAATACAATTGTTGGTGACAATGTACCTTAATTAGAACTCTTATGTTCTGTTGGAAACACTCTGAAAAATGTTTGGTTATTATTGCATTGTTGTTATTTAGTTGCTAAGTCGTGTCTGATACTTTGCAACCAAATGGACCATGGCCCACAAGGCTCCTCTGTTCATGGGATTCTTCAGGCAATAAAACTGGAGTGAGTAGCCATTTCCTTCTCCTGAGGATCTTCCCAACCCAGGTCTCCTGAATTGCAGGTGGATTCTCTACCATCTGAGCCACCACTGAAGCTCCTTATTTAATAGATTAGACTATCCCAATAAAAATGACTGAACTACTTCATGAAACATTATGAATCTCACAAATACAATGTTGTGATTCTTCAATCAAAGAATCTATTTTGTATAGTTGCATCTATTAAAACATTAAAAAGAAGTGAAAGCAAATCTATGACATTCAAAGTTAGGAAAATACATGGATAATTATAGAGTTTCCTCCCAAATTTATATGGTATCAAACAAAATGATCATTGTTGAAGAGTAATCCAATGTAACATTTTTTCCATAAGTAAACCCTCTGTCTTATTCCATCAGGATCTCTGTTATCAGGTCTACTTTACTTAAAAATAATGTAGAAACAAGGAGTCTACACCAAAGTTAATATCGATAGCAATATATAGGTAAATAAAATGCAAATTGGAATATTTTTCATAAAGTAATCAATCACTACCTAATTTTTATTAATGATGCAAATTTGGGATAAAGAGTAAAAATTGCTGGTAAACATTTTATCTGAGGTTCATAATTTAAGTGAGTAGATTTTTATAATTCATAAGACCTTTCCAGATAAATATGACAAATAAAAATTTAAAGATTTTCACTCCTTAACAGTGATATTTTCCCTTCCATTTGAATGATCAGGGGAGAAGAGACTGTTTTAAGTTATATATCAGTAAGTCCACCTCTCCATATTATTCCCAGAAAATTATAAGATGATAGCGCACATTTCTTATTTGCTTCATGACCATATTAAAAAAAAAAAGAAGAAGAAACATCTGGTTTTTAAAGAAAACCTGGTACTAACAAGAGCTCAGAACAAATATTTACTATAGTTGTGAATGCTGAATGTATTTTCATGTGTTTTTCATATATGAGAAGGGTAATCAATTGTCTGATGTTTCCTTCTGCATTGAAATTATAGCATGAAGTGAATTGTCTCCTTTTCTAGTTAGCATTTATATTGGATCAATCTCAGCTTAATCATTTGTATACAATCATTTGCATGCTCCTTCTCTTACATCTCTGAAAGGTCAGCATGCATTACTGTTCTGCCTTGACAATGGAGGTTACTAAAGTACACTAAGAATACAGAAGCTTATCAATGATCTCCAAAAAGCCATTAAATTCAGCAGCTCCAACACAGAGAACCTAATTTGCCTGCATACCAACTACATCTTATCATACTTTTTCTTAACCCTTTAGTCATCTTCCCAATTTTTTATTACTCCCAATACTCAACTCAATTCAACTCTTGAAGACTTTGTTGAACAGTCACTCAGTGCCAGCAATATGTAGCTTTTTTTTTTTTCCTTTTTTTTTTTTTTTTTTCAGCAATATGTAGCTTATCTGAGAGATATTATCTCAGAACATGGCATGCAGGCTTTTGATTGCTCTGTGAATGAATGAGTAAATGAACAAATTCAAATGTACATAATTGGATACTAATCCAATTTTAAAATGGTACAAAATCTAGCTGAAAAGGAAAAGAAAAAAATATTTTAAAAAAATGATTATAAGCTCTAAAGCAACTCACCTGTTAAATTATAACCTCCAAGAAAGTAGACAGTGTACCTATTTTACTCTACTTTGTTCCTGTTGTTCAGTCCCTAAGTCATGTGTGATTCTTTGTGACCTCATGGACTGTAGCATGCCATGCTCCTCTGTCCTCCACTGTCTCCTGGAGTTTGCTCAAATCCATATCCATTGAATAGGTAGATAATTTCTCTTTTTGTCTTCAATCTTTCCCAGCATCAGATTCTTTTCCAGTGAGTCAGCTCGGCTGAAGTACTGAAGCTTCAACTTCAGCAACAGTCCTTCCAATGAATATTCAGGGTTGATTTCCTTTAGAACTGACTGGTTTCATCTCCTTGCAGTCCAAGGGACTCTCAAGAGTCTTCTCCAGTTTGAAAGCACTTCTCCAATTTGAAAGCATCAATTCTTTGCCTTTCGTTCTTCTTTATGGACCAACTCTCACATCTGTACATGACTATTGGAAAAACCATAGCTTTCACTATACAGACTTTTGTCAGTAAAGTGATGTCTCTGCTTTTTAATATGATGTCTAGGGTTGTCATAGCTTCCCTTCCAAGGAGCAAGCACCTTTTAATTTCATGGCTTCAATCACTGTCCGCAGTGATTTTGCAGCCCAAGAAAATGAAATCAAATCAGTCACTTATAGAACTATACCTTACATAGATAGAGAACATTCTTAAAATATATGCTGGTATATTCATATAGCTGGTCTCCTTACTTACGCTCTAGCTTGAAGAGTATTCTCAAAACAAAAGTCAGAGTGATTGTTTTAAAATATAGATAAGATTATGGCACTCTGTCCCAAATCTTTCCCTGCTTTCCCATCTCACAAAGAACATTAACTTAAAGTACTTACAATGGTTTCAAATTATCCAATCCCTGACACCTGCAATTCTCCAACTTTCTTTCTCACCTACCTACTTTGCTCCAGTCATTCTCACCTCCTCAAGTATTTTTTTTTTGTTTGTTTGTTTGTGTGTTTTGTTTTTAATGCCAAGAAACTTCCTGTTTCAGGACCTTTAGACTTGTTACTCCCTCGGCCTAATATTGAAAGAATTTCTCCTTCATTTCCTCCTAATTACATTATATTAACAAGACTCTCCTTAGTCAACTTATATTAAATTCCTCTTACTGAGTCTTTGCCATTTCCTCTTATTTTTCTCCACAGCAATGATGACCATTTAAAAATATTTTAACCCACTTATTTACTTATTTTCTCTCTTTCCTGCTAGAAAGCAAGTCCCAAGTGGGGAGAGATATGACTTTTTGTTTCAGTATTATATAGATTATATCTCACATATTCCTGGTATGTAGCATGCGCTCAATAAATAAGAAAATAAAAGATCAGAAATGTATTAGACAATGAAGTAAAAACCAAACATCATGCCAACAGCAGCAAAAGCATAATTTTACAGTGAAGAAAATAAGTATGATATAGTACCAAATGAGATAGTATTCATTTATAAATAATCATGTTATCAAAATAAGTCCCTCTTCTATTAATGGCATGGGTTGGGGTGATGATACATCACAAAGAATGCAGCCTGTCCTAAAAAGCCTACCCCATGTCAAGGGTTTTTTTTTTTTTAATACTTAAAAAGGCCTTAGTGATTATATTTTTCTCTAAGCAATAAAGAATAAAGGATGCACCAGGAAGAAAAGCAAGAATAAAAGAATCCATAGGAGAGGTATGGATATATATCTCTACATATACCTCAGTTGGGTCAGGATGATCCCCTGGAGGAGGAAATGGCAATCCACTCCAGTATTCTTGCTTGGAAAATCCCATGGAAAGGGGAGCCTGGCAGGCTATAGTCCATGGGGTCGTAAAGAGTTGGACATGATTTAGCAACTACACAGATATCTCAAATATACATTTGAGGATAATATCAAGGAAAAAAAACAAATGGGACTAAACCAAATCAAAATCTTCAATATTAAATTTTTACATATCATTTTGCTTATTATCTCCCTACAATTTCCAAAAACATAGTTCAATAACATGTACTATAGTTAAAACAAACATTTACCTGAAGTTCATGGAATTCCTTATTTTTATGTATCTCCATTGATTTATAACACTTTATAAAAATCTGTCAAAAGGAGTTTGAAAACTTGCATTGTTACATATTTGCAACCAGTTTTATCAAATTTATACTAATTCAACTTCTGCACTGATGTTTTTTCCAGTTAAAAGTTAGAGATTCCACGATACACCAAAGAGACAGGATGAATACACAGAAAATTAATTTTAACACAATGTCTTTTATTCTACAAGTTTCCCTATTCAAAATTAATTCTGTAAACTACTGTGCTTTTCATATAACTTCTTGTAATATCATTTTTTCATATTATTACATTCTATAACCAGAATATTTGTAATGTTTTGGCCTTCCTGGACATTTGAAAAAAAAAAAAATGAAGTTTACAGGATAATTAGCTGAACAGGATTGCAAACATCTAGCACACTTGGCCTCACTCACAAATTTGATAAAGAAAAAATCCACAAGGTTATGCAAAATGCTCCATAATGTAAATCATTGGTAGAGAAAAGACTGAAAAAAAAAAGAGAGAGAGAATGAAGATAGGTATAAATATACTGCAATAACGCAAGCAATAAATGTGGAGTCTATGCTATGTCATTAATATGGGAAGAGGAAGAAGGCATGCAAGTAGTTAAAATATTTTGGTATTTATTATATACCTGTTTTGCAATGTTGAGACCTGAAATTATTGAAGACATGTTTTGTCTCAAAGGTCCTCATCCTTCCCAAATTCTTGTCTGCCACTCTGCTCTTCACATGTTATATATTAAATGTTCTGCTTCCTTTGTCTACCCTATTTTTCCAGCCTAAATTCACTCTTCCTCACTTCTTCTAAATAATCACAGTTGATTCTCTCATTGTGCCCAATTGTCTATCTTCTTCCATTATCATTCTCCAAATCAGCGCTGTTCGGAGCGGCTAAATTCCCCTAATCCTGGGGTCTTTCTCTGTCCTTATCACTCCTAATCTGTTGACAATATTTGACACCTTCATATTTTTACTGCTCTGCTTTTATACAATTTTTCTCCTCTCATGTTCACTATGACACTTTGCCTTGATACTGAAAGGTTGTTGCTGAACAAAAAGACAGATGGGATTCTTGGCCTCCGGAGGAGAAGAATTCAATCTGAGGCCAGAGACAAGGCTTGATCATTCAGAGCTTTTGTGTAATAAAGTTTTTTTTAAAAGTATAAAGGAGATAGAGAACGCTTCTGACATGGGCATTAGAAGGGGGCAGAAACAGTACCCCCCTGCTAGTCTTCAGCTGGATGTTATATAGTCACTGCTGCTGCTGCTGCTGCTAAGTTGCTTCAGTCGTGTCCAACTCTGTACGACCCCATGGACTGCAGACTACCAGGCTTCTCCGTCCATGGGATTCTCCAGGCAAGAACACTGGAGTGGGTTGCCATTTCCTTCTCCATATATAGTCATTAACAGCCTATTAATGAAAGAAAGGAATGTCTTAAAACTCAGAATGGCACCAGGCCTCTCACCAATAAGATACATTTTGGGATAATTTTGGCACCGAATGGTTCAACCTGGGCCATAAAATGATTAACTTGAACCTTGTAGAAGGACAGATTACCATACAAATAATTTCATTTACATAGATTAGGGAAACAATATCTGAGTATAACATACTGGTTTGTCAAGTAGGTTCTGAGCTATTAGGCGAACTGACTTGAAGACAGAGTTTAGAGTAAATGCATAGTACATTAGCATAGCTTAAGACAAACATTTCCATAAGAAAAATGCATTGGTTATCTCAAGGTTTAAGAATAGTTAACTTCAGGTAAAACCAGGTGTCATTATGGCAACACAATATTTTAAGAGAAACATTCTTTTAAATTTGTATAAAGAAGGAAAAAAATACGGCTAGTTTGTTTCCTCCTGCCACTTAAGAGAGATAAAAATGTCTGACACTTGAAGGCTGTTTCCTCCATTTGGAGACCCCTGGCCTTCCTGCCTGTTACCCTCTCAATACTATTCAAATTGTCAGAAGGATAAAAAACCCTGCATTCTTTCTAGCCATTCTCTTTTTCATATTCACCAAACTTTTATGTCCTCAAGATTTTTATCTCCTGTGTATCATCACTTCCACTCAGGTCTTTTCATCCTTCTTCTTCCCTATTTTTCTATTCCCTTTCTTTTCCCTTCATTTTTTCTTTCCCTTCCCTTCTACACCATTTCCCTTCTTTCCCCTTCCCTCCTCTTCTTTTGTCTCTCTAAACTAAATTAGGTTTGGGTAGATCCCCTGGAGGAGGGCATGGCAATACACTCCAGTATTCTTGTCTGGGAAATCCCATGGATAGAGGAACCTGGAGGGCTACAGTCCATAGGGTTGCAAAAAGTCGGACACAACTGAAGTGACTGAGCATGCACACATGCATACTAATTTGTCTTATCTTCTTCAAATAATAGTTCAATATAGATAATTTCCTTAATACCTATTATTGTATTTTAGCTTCAGTCCTATGAGGCATTTGTACCTCCTTAATCATGGACAAATACAAAACCTAACAAGGACTGAACAAATTCTCTGCCTCGTAAAACTTCACTGGCCCCCTCCAGTTCTCCTAAAAACACTATTATTGCCCTATCATTGTTGTGCTTACTTGCTCAGTCATGTCCGACTCTTTGCAACCCATAGACTATAGCCTGCCAGGCTCCTCTGTCCTTGGGAATTCTCCAGGCAAGAATACTGGAGTGAAGTGTCATGCCCTCCTCCAGGCCTATCATTGTTAAAATGTTCCAAAATAAAGTCAGAGTCTTCTTTACCACTGATGCCTACAAGTGGCATTTAAGATTTCAATATTCCATTTTACTTCCTTATTTACTTTGCTAACTTGATTTTTTATCACCTCTAGCTTGGCATATTGTAATATTTGTTGTTCAGTCACTAAGTCAAGTCCAATTCTTTGCGACCCCGTGGACTGCTTCATGCCAGTCTCTTCTGTTCTCCATTACCTCCCGGAGTTTCCTCAAAATTACGTCCATGTTATAAAATACTCTGAACTAATATTCCTGTTTTTAGACATACCTAATTCAAAACCATTTTATTTCCAAATATTGAAATATATTAGGAAACCTCTCTACATAGAATTGTTTAAGGCCTCTCCACAGACAAATGAAAGCCCCATTCTAACTGTGATATTTAAAGTGTTTTTTGAGTGCAGTTACTGTTTCATTGTAGTTCAATTTGTCAGGTAGTTAGAATAGGGAATAGGAGTCCAAAATGGTGGTGGCTAAAAGACAAGGAAGAGAAAAGCCCACGAAAATAGAACAGAGAAAGATCAAAGGAAGGTCCGAGGACTTGAGTGAAGACTTCAGGTAGAATAGCACTCCTGACTAAGCCCAATTTGCATAGCAGGCCCAGGGGGAAGAAAAAAACATATAAAAAGAGGAGCCAAAGGGCTCTCTCTCTCCCCGCCGCACACTGGGGCAGTCTTCTTTTCGTGTCTTTGGATCGACATGCCCTCACACCTCAAAGATGGATTTTCCTGCTGTCTTCTAAATAAAATAGAGCTGTCTCAGGGCTGTAACACGATCTGTTCAAGACCTGAGAGCTATAACACGGTCTAAGACCCGATAGCTGTGACATGCCGAGGGGGCTTTAATGTCCGTCACTCTAAATCTTTGTTGGAAGAGACAAAAACCGAGGCGCATACACTTACCTGACAAATTCATGTGAAATGTTATTACATTTCCTACATGACCCATCAGGCAATATTTTAAGGACAACAACATCTCATTTACTTCATAGCCCACTGATAGACATGGTTTAACCAGACTCCTAGCATCTAATCAGTCTATTTTCCAAAGAAAATCTCCCCCAAGGAGAACAGCCAATAACTGGTTAAAAATCATCATCATCATCATCACCATCATCTTCAGACCAAGATTAATCAGAGAACTAAAAACATGGGGAAATTATTAAAGAAGAAAACAAAACAAAAAAAATGCCCCATGTTTTGTCTCTCTACCTTTTCTTAACTGGCTTTCATTTGCAGCAAGATTCATTGCTCCCATTTCCAGGCAAATGGGAATAGTAAAATGATAAATAGTGGCATTGCACTGTTATCTATTGTAATACTTCTTATCTGGGATGGTTTTAAAATGTGCTCCAATTCAGTAGCTTTGAGGAGGGGCCTGGATTCAACATTTTAAAACATTTCTCAGGTAAGGCTTTACAAGACACACTTTGCATAACAAAGATCTTTTGAAAGGCAGTGAGGTGGAGATGGAGGAGATAAGGTACACTTAAGAAATGAAAGCAGAAGAATAAAAATGAAAAGACAATGGCATCAATTTTGCTGGGATGCCAGTTAATATGTTCCAGCTGGTTCACAATATGTGAATATAAAATCAATCAGAAGAAACATTTCATCAAAAAATGAACCATATCACTGTATTTCCACATACTTTGTAGACAATCCATATATATTTATTATCTCTCTTAATGAAGAAGAAGTGAAGTGAAGTAGCTCAGTCATGTCCAACTGTTTGTGATCCCATTGACTGTAGTCTACCAGGCTTCTCTGTCCATGGGATTTTCCAGGCAAGAGTACTGAAGTGGGTTGCCATTTTCTTCTCCAGGGGATCTTCCTGACTTAGGGATTGAACTCAGGTCTCCTGCATTGCAGACAGATGCTTTACCCTCTGAGCCACCAGGGAAGCTGTAATTTTACAGTATTTTCATAAATTTTAATAAATTTGTGTTGGTGATCTCTCCAATCTTCATGCAGCTTCTGAGCCTCTTTTTCTTCTTCATCTCTATCTTTGTTCAGTTGCTCAGTCATGACCATGTGGACTGCAGCATGCCAGGCTTCCCTGCCCTTCTCTATCTCTTGGAATTTGTTCAAGCTCATGTCCATTGATTCAATGATGACATCCAACCATCTCATCCTCTGTCATCTCCTTTTCCTCCTGACCCCAATCTTTCCCAGCATCAAGGTCTTATGAAAAAACCCTGATGTGACTGTTCGCATAGGTGGCCCAAACACTGGAGCTTCAGCTTTAGCATCAGTCATTCCAATGAATATTCAGGGTTAATTTTCTTTAAGATTGACTGGTTAATCTCACTGCTGTCCAAGGGACTCTCAAAAGTCTTCTCCAGTACCACAGTTCAAAAGTATCAGTTCTTTGGTGCTCAGCCTTCTTTATGGTCCAACTCTCACATCCATACATGACTGCTGGAAAAACAATAGCTTTGACTATACGGGCCATGTCACCAAAGTGATGTCTCTGCTCTTTAATATGCTGTCTAGGTTGTCATAGCTTTTCTTCCAAGGAGCAAGTGTCTTTTAATTTCATGGCTGCAATCATGATCCACAGTGATTTTGGAGCGAAAGACTTTAGTCTCTCACTGTTTTCAATTTTTCTCCATCTATTTGCCATGAAGTGATGGGACTGGAGGCCATGATCTTCGTTTTTGGAATGTTGAGTTTTAAGCCAGCTTTTTCAGACTCCTCTTTCGCCTTCATCAAGAGGCTCTTCAGTTCTTTGCTTTTTGTCATAAGGGTGGTGTCATCTGCATATCTGAGGTTTTTGATATTTCTCCTTGCAATCTTGATTTCAGCTTTTAATTCATCCAGCCCAGCATTTTGCATGATATACTCTGCATATAAGTTAAACAAGCAGGGTGACAATATACAGTCTTGATGTACTCCTTTCCCAATTTGGAACTAGTCTATTGTTCCATGTCCGGTTCTAACTGCTGCTTCTTGGCTTGCATACAGGTTCCTCAGGAGGCAGGTTAGATGGTCTAGTATTCCCATCATTTTCAGAATTTTCCACAGGTGTGATCGGCACAGTGAAAGGCTTTAGCATGGTCAGTGAAGCAGATTTTTTTTCTGGAATTCCCTTTCATTTTCTATGATCCAACAGATGTTGGCAATTTGATCTCTGGTTTCTCTGTCTTTTCTAAATACAGCTTGTACATCTGGAATTTCTCAGTTCATGTACTGTTGAAGCCTAGCTTGAATGATTTTGAGCATTACCTTGCTAGCATGTGAAATGAGTCCAATTGTCTCGTAGTTTTAACATTCTTTGGTATTGCCCATTTTTATAATTTCTTTATCTATTTTAACCTTTGCATTTATGCCATTTCAAATTGAACAGGACTTTATCAATTAAGAAAAAGCACTGACAACTACAAATATCAAGGTATTATTTACTATTATATGAACTAGTTCCCCAAATCTAGTTGCAGGTCCCTCTGGTTTAGTAGGTTACAATAAATGAGTAAACAGTGTCTCCGACCACCCCCAATCTCAAACTCAAAAACTCTATGATAAGTCAGGCTCAAGTATAAAGTCATTAAATAACTGGTTCTTAACTTCTGTGAGGAAAGAAGAAATAACAGGGGTGAGAGGAGCAACTGTTTCCTTGCTTTGGAAAAGAACATGCAGAATCTATCAATGTCCTCCTTCTTCTGGAATCAGAAACTTCTCACAGAGTTCAGGGATTGTATAGAAAAGGAGTAGGGAAAGGGCAGTCTTCTGGAATTAACCAACTCCTCCATGTTCTGGGTCACTACACCAATGAAAATAGGAAAGAAATTGAATAAAAGACATGGAAGGAATTAAGTACATTAAATTAGGCCCACAAAATCAAAATAGTTTATGTCAAGCTCTTGGAACATTTTCATTATTATATTTCACTGTATTTTGGAAGTTATGTATATATCATGTGGTTTGTAAAAAATAATCTGATACATAATTTATTCTGTTTATATATAGTCTTTTTTCCACTTAATGGTTTAGTTTCACAACCCAGACAATAAGTTGTAAACATAATATATGAATATACCACAACACCTGCTCCCATAATAATTACTGTTATGTTGTCATTGTGCTAACAATGGCCCATAGACGTAGTACTTATTAAATTGTCCAGCATTGTGGTTTAAAGCAAACAGAAGTACAGTGGCCACATACAAAATCTGTGTTTGTAAGGAAGTCAGTTTCATTGTGAGAAAAACAATCTTTGATGAGGAATAAGAAACAAAATAGAATTTGATGTGTAGAAGAGATCAGACATATAATTTGGAACTGAATTAATAAAAAGCTAGTAGCTTCTGGAGTTTTTATTTTTTGAAGTGGGGTCTAGTACTTGCACAATGGTACCAGATGTGTAGATAGTTTAAAGCAACAGTGGAGCTGAATGAATACAGTAGTCTATGATTAATATGCATTTATTAATGGGCTACATTAATATGCATTAATAAATGCATATTAATATGCATTTATAATATGCATTATAAAATGCACTTATGGACTTGCAAATGGGTCCATATACCATTCAATGAATTCTTATAACTAACCATTTTATAAAGCAGGGTTCTTTCATACACAATTTCAAAAATATCACTTTAGAATATTTTAAATTTTATAATGTCTCATTAATTGGAAATATAAAAAACTATTTGATATGTACAGTATGTTTATCTGTCCAATTAGGATTCCTAGTAATTAAGATCAAAATCTCATGAGTTCTAACAGGATGATCATTCAGCAATCACATAATAAGATAATTTTCAAGATGAAACTGACTTTAGGGTTAAGTTTAACATATAATGTCATTTTAACGATGAAAAAATTAAAGCCTAAAGATGTAATCTGACCCAAAGGGAGTTATTTTTAAGTTAAAATAATGGTTTCAATTTCTAAGAATCAGAATCTCTTTAACTTACTATTCCACTCTTATTCATCAAACTAAAAATATGCCATAAAATTAAGTCCACTAGCATCTCTTGAGTCATTGCTTCTTTATGAATATTTTTTATTCACATAAGAGTCTGACCATCATGATGGTGGTTTGGAAATAAATTACTACTGCCATTCAAGCTCCTCAAAATTCATCAGGTGAGATTTGTACACACAAGGAGTCATAAACACAGAAGCATTTTATGAACCTGATAAAAGAATAACCTGAGTAGAAAACTGTGGTCGGGAATATATGTCTTTCTGAAACAATCTTCTTATCACTCTCCAAAGACCATTAAACCAAACTGCATTAACTTGAAGTTTGACCCCAGTCCCATAAGTCTGGGCTATATGAAGAGACAATGCCCTCCACTCTTTCTCCTCTAATGAATGCTTACTTTGATCTCTGGAGACAGTGTTTCACCTAACCATGTCTGTTAGACAATTGAGTAAAGGAGAGCTAATAAATTAATCAGAGGGACAAAATAATCAATTTAAGATCATTGTGCATTATTAGAAAATGTGGGTGTTAGGATAATTTTTCTGGACAAGATTTGTAGTAGAAATGAACCCTTAGATAATTCTGTGTACCTTCACATGGCTGCTCCTTACCTGTAACCAGTGAGCATAGTTTTATTTTAAAGGCAGTTAAAAAATACACACACATACATATATTCTCTTTGGATAAGGGAATGTGCATTTTTTTTTTTTTTGGACTTCTAACAGGAAGAAGTTTAAAATAAATTTATAATAAAATTTAAAGTAAAGATATAAAATAAATTTCTTATTTTATGTCCCATGGTACAAAAGATTTCATCATAAAATATAGTCACACTCACATACACATGCACATATACACATACCCATATGCACATACACACAGTATTCCACACGTGTACACACTTCTCAAAATCAAAAGACAGGGAGAGATCAATGTTACCCAAAGAGCCAGGCAGGCTGTCGTCTTGTATTATATCTTTCAAAATAAGTTATTTAAGTTCTACTAGATATGCTTGTGACAAGACAGGCACAGTGCTGACAAATTTAAGTGAGGACTAGTAGCTCAGTTGGTAAAGAATCTGCCTGCAATGCAGGAGACCCATATTCGATCCATGGGTCAGGAAGATCCCCTAGAGAAGGAAATGGCAACCCACTTCAATACTCTTGCCTGGAGAACTCCAAGGACAGAGGAACCTGGTGGGCTACAGTCCATGGGATTGCAAAGAGTTGGACACAACTGTGTGACTAATTTTCTTTTCTTTCTTCCCAACATTGTAACTCTAGGAAACATTATGAGTTCACTAAACATTTTTCTCTTTTAAATTCTCTAATCCTTTATGGACTCTGTGGGAGAGGGAGAGGGTGAGAAGATTTGGGAGAGTGACATTGAAACATGTAGAATATCATGTAAGAAACGAGTTGCCAGTCCAGGTTGGATGCGCGATACTGGATGCTTGGGGCTGGTGCACTGGGACGACCCAGAGGGATGGTGTGGGAGGGAGGAGGGAGGAGGGTTCAGGATGGGGAACACATGTATGCCTGTGGCGGATTCATTTTGATATTTGGCAAAACTAGTGCAATTATGTAAAGTTTAAAAATAAAATAAAAAAAAAATTCTCTAATCCTTTCCTGCTTGATCTCTTGCCCACCTTTCCTGAGGTAGAATAGCCATGCTGAATAACTAGGAGGTATAACCTGAGGAAAATTGTCCTCCCTACCTAAACAGAGTGACTAGGTTGATACTACTTTGTGTTAAACACATACTTGAATCTTGTCTCTAGGTTTTCAGGCATATAAATTTGATTTATTTCAGTGTGCCCAGGGATTTCCAGATTTACTTTAACCAATTATAAAAATGAATAATATAGGAATGAATTCCAAATATTGATTCATCACAAGAATTAATGTTTGCTTGTATGGACTGACTATCTTTGTCTATAAAAGAGAAATTCTATAGTGAGATTTAAGGTTATTTGAATTTGCCTGATATGCTTTAGAACCTAAGTCAGAAGAATGATATTAATAACTATATAATACTGCAAAGCAGTCATCTTTGTGATAGGTATAAACCTCCTAAATGGACCAGTCATCCACTTAAGCTCAATGAAGTAGGTATCCTTTTCATATGGAAGGTGCTAAAAATTTATTTCAGTTCATTCTTGTTCTCTTAAAAATACTCTTTCAACAATCAATTATATTGATTATACTTAAGTTTTCTTTACCTCAATCACAATCTAATTATATCTTCTTGAGATTAATCCCAATTTATGTTGATTTCATTTCATAACTTTCTAAGGCTCTTCAATCTCATATTTATAATATATTCCTTATGTTTGCTATGATGGTAAATTATTAACTCTTTCTTAATTGTATTTTCAGTTGGTAACCCTGAATTTTAGTATTAACCTTTAATGTGTTGGGAGTATCTGTTTAGTTTTTTTTTTTTTTTTTAAACTTTACAATATTGTATTGGTTTTGCCAAATATCGAAATGAATCCACCAAGGTATACATGTGTTCCCCATCCTGAACCCTCCTCCCTCCTCCCTCCTCCCTCCTCCCTCCCTATACCATCCCTCTGGGTGGTCCCACTGCACCAGCCCCAAGCATCCAATATCGTGCATCGAACCTGGACTGGCGACTCATTTCATACATGATATTATACATGTTTCAATGCCATTCTCCCAAATCTTCCCACCCTCTCCCTCTCCCACAGAGTCCATAAGACTGTTTTATACATCAGTGTCTCTTTTGCTGTCTCGTATACAGGGTTATTGTTACTATCTTTCTAAATTCCATATACATGCGTTAGTATACTGTATTGGTGTTTTTCTTTCTGGCTTACTTCACTCTGTATAATAGACTCCAGTTTCATCCATCTCATTAGAACTGATTCAAATGTATTTCTTTTTTTAATGGCTGAGTAATACTCCATTGTGTATATATACCACAGCTTTCTTATCCATTCATCTGCTGATGGACATCTAGGTTGCTTCCATGTCCTGGCTATTATAAACAGTGCTGCGATGAACATTGGGGTACACGTGTCTCTTTCCCTTCTGATTTCCTCAGTGTGTATGTCCAGCATTGGGATTGCTGGATCATAAGGCAGTTCTATTTCCAGTTTTTTAAGGAATCTCCACACTGTTCTCCATAGTGGCTGTACTAGTTTGCATTCCCACCAACAGTGTAAGAGAGTTCCCTTTTCTCCACACCCTCTCCAGCATTTATTGCTTGTAGAATTTTGGGTCACAGCCATTCTGACTGGCGTGAAATGGTACCTCATAGTGGTTTTGATTTGCATTTCTCTGATAATGAGTGATGTTGAGCATCTTTTCATGTGTTTGTTAGCCATCTGTATGTCTTCTTTGGAGAAATGTCTATTTAGTTCTTTGGTCCAGTTTTTGATTGGGTCATTTATTTTTCTGGAGTTGAGCTGTAGGAGTCGCTTGTATATTTTTGAGATTAGTTGTTTGTCAGTTGCTTCATTTGCTATTATTTTCTCCCATTCTGAAGGCTGTCTTTTCACCTTGCTAATAGTTTCCTTTGTTGTGCAGAAGCTTTTAAGTTTAATTAGGTCCCATTTGTTTATTTTTGCTTTTATTTCCAATATTCTGGGAGGTGGGTCATAGAGGATCCTGCTGTGATGTATGTCGAGAGTGTTTTGCCTATGTTCTCCTCTAGGAGTTTTATAGTTTCTGGTCTTACGTTTAGATCTTTAATCCATTTTGAGTTTATTTTTGTGTATGGTGTTAGAAAGTGTTCTAGTTTCATTCTTTTACAAGTGGTTGACCAGGTTTCCCAGCACCACTTGTTAAAGAGATTGTCTTTAATCCATTGTATATTCTTGCCCACTTTGTCAAAGATAAGGTGTCCATATGTGCGTGGATTTATCTCTGGGCTTTCTATTTTGTTCCATTGATCTATATTTCTGTCTTTGTGCCAGTACCATACTGTCTTGATGACTGTGGCTTTGTAGTAGAGCCTGAAGTCAGGTAGGCTGATTCCTCCAGTTCCATTCTTCTTTCTCAAGATAGCTTTGGCTATTCAAGGTTTTTTATATTTCCATACAAATTGTGAAATTATTTGTTCTAGCTCTGTGAAGAATATCTGTTTAGTTTTTATCTTCATCTGGAAAAGATTGATCTCTAGGTGCTGACATGAGAAATGATCTTTTCATTTCCTCTAGTCCAAGCTTCTATGTCAATGGACATCTTGTGGCAACAAGATAGAGGCACTATAAGACACCAAAATTTTCTCACTAATGTCAAACTAGAGGGATAGAAGTATATCTGTTTTCTCAATAATCACTTTTATGCCATTACTTATTAGTAGTTCAAAGCATTTGATCACACAACCTTTTGGCTTACCTAAATCCAAAACAAAACAAAACAAAAAACTCTTATGTAACAGAATATTACTCAACCACTAAAAAGAACGAATCAATGCCATCTGCAGCAACATGGATAGACCTGGACTGTCATAGTGAGTGAAGTAAGTTAGAGAAGGAGAAATATTGTATATCATTTATAAGTAGAATAAAAAGAAATGATACAAATGAACTTATGTACAAAACAGAATGAGACCCACAAGTCTTAGAGAAAGAACTTACAGTTGACTGTATACACTGCTATATTTAAAATGAATAACTATAAAGGACCTACTATATAGCACATGGAACTCTGCTCAATGTTATGTGGCAGACTGGCTAGGAGGGGAGTTTGGGAGAGAATGAATACATGTATATGCATGGCTGAGTCCCTCAGCTGTTCATCTGAAACTATTAAAACATTGTTAATTGGCTATACCCCAATACAAAATAAAAAGTTAAAACAATTAACTCTGTATGGTATATTGAGATATTCTTCCTTCTTTTCTTACTTTAGTTCTGTAGCTGAACTAGTAGGCATTGAGGACTTACTTTGAGCCAACTTTATGTTAGGCATAGGAAATTAGAATACAGTATGATAAGTGCTAGCACAAGAATAAAAGCAAGGTCTTTAGAAGAACACAAAAACTTTTAATCTTGAATAAAGCGCAATTGCAATTTTTGGCATCCCCCCAACCTACCCTAAGTTTCAACAATTCTCTAGAAGGACTCATAGAACTTAGCAGTCTTTAAATTCATGGTTAAATTTTAGCACAGTAGAAGGATACAAAGAAATATTATCTCACAAATGTTAAAATGACTGTCTTCAAAAATATAAGACATAAGTATTGGCAAGGATGTAGAGAAAGGGAATACTTGTGCAATGTTGGTGGGTATGTGAATTGGTATACCACATAAGAGTACACTGGATTCATATAACCATTAGAAAAAGTCAAAATATCTTTATAGACATTATATCATTAACTGAAAACCCCAATTACACATATGCAGGATGATGTGAGGTGCAGGACACAAATGATTTTCAGGGTCCAATCAGAGAAGAAGTCTGCCTTATCTTAAGAACACTTGTTGCTAAAGAACTATGGCTATAATAAATGAACCAAATCTGACTCCCTATTTAGTTAAGACCTTCTAAGCAGCTCTGAAACTTTCTCATATCTTTTGGTCTATCTTCAAAAAATTCCTAATGAACACTGTATCCTTCATGCAGATAGCTACTAGAAATGATTGCTAACGGTGCCTATAAAGCATAGTGCTGGTTTTCTCACTGAGACAGGCAGCATTAACGTTGGTTACCCTGAATTTGAAGCAAACACAGTACACAGGTGTATGGAGAATCACATATTGACTGCACAAAATAGGCAAATTTCATCTCTTCTTGCTTTCAGGAAAAAAAAAAAAAAGGTCAAAGTGGTCACTTGAGACCAGAGCTTTTCTGATTTTTCTGTCTGATTAAACTTAAAGTGGAGTGTCAGTGGGCCAAGGAGCTTAAGGGCAAATGAGAAATTCAGTGTGCATTGTTACAGAACAGAGCTAAATCCCATCTAGAGAAAAGTGGTTTGGGAACTTGCTAATAGAAGAAACTCGGTCAGTTGCAAATATCTTATAAAACACAGAGTAAACTCTTTTAAAATTGACAAAGACTGGATAGTTCAATTACTTTCCTGTCTATAAATCACATTTAGATGAAAGAACAAGAGAGTAGGAAAAAAACGAAATGAGATGCAATTGCATTAATAAGGATCTTAGGGAACCTTAGGACCCCATAAAGATAGAGATCAGAGCATATTCTTTGACTTCAAGCTAATATTTGGCAG
The DNA here is from genome assembly GCF_003369695.1 of Bos indicus x Bos taurus. Lineage (NCBI taxonomy): Eukaryota > Metazoa > Chordata > Mammalia > Artiodactyla > Bovidae > Bos > Bos indicus x Bos taurus. Next base: position 33,918,356 of record NC_040086.1, read on the forward strand.
GGAGCTTGTTAATCTGCAGAACAATATTAAAAGGAAGAAAGAAGAGGGAAGAAATGGAGGAAAGGAGAAGAAGAGAGAAGAAAGGTGGCAAGGAAAGGAGGAAGGGAGGGCAGACGAAGAGAGGGAGGAAAACTGTTCTCCTTTAACACCTTTTCTTTCCACTCCTCTGTTGAAACTGAATTCTAGATAAATGAAATCACTTGAAGTTTAACAACTCTTTCTTTCTCTTGGTTCTTTGTCCAAATCACTCCCTTTGCCTATGACACTCTTGTCCTTACCCATTCTAGGGGATATTTTCTACTCCTCCTTCAGAACCTTGGCTCAGATGCATTGTTGCCTGGAAAATCCTCCCTGATGAACAATAAGATATATTTATAAATAATTGAATGTAGTAATTAAAAACAAATCTTTAGCATAGCATGCATTTTGATATATTTTATTTACCATTTTGCTTTTACATCTTATTCAGTTGGCTAGGTGTGGGTATTATCATATGTTATTCAGTTCAGTTCAGTTCAGTCACTGTCATGTCCGATTCTTTGTGACCCCATGAACCGCAGCACTTCAGGCCTCCCTGTCCATCACCAACTCCCGGAGTCCACCCAAACCCATGTCCCTCAGTCGGTGATGCCATCCAACCATCTGATCCTCTGCCGTCCCCTTCTCCTCCTGCCCTCAATCTTTCCCAGCATCAGGGTCTTTTCAAATGAGTCAGCCCTTCACATCAGGTGGCCAAAGTATTGGAATTTCAGCTTCAACATCAGTCCTTCCAATGAACACCCAGGACTGATCTCCATTAGGATGGACTGGATGGATCTCCTTACAGTCCAAGGGACTCTCAAGAGTCTTCTCCAACACCACAGTTCAAAAGCATCAATTCTTCGGTGCTCAGCTTTCTTCACAGTCCGACTCTCACATCCATACATGACAACTGGAAAAACCATAGCCTTGACTAGACAGACCGTCTCTGCTTTTTAATATGCTGTCTAGGTTGGTCATATCTTTCCTTCCAAGGAGTAAGTGTATGTTATTAGCACCTAGCATAGTAACTGAGATCTAGTATATAATAGGTGATTAATAATGATTTCATGATAAATCTAACAATGATTCTCTAACCATCACCACTACCATCTAAGGTGAGAAGTGACAAAGAATTTGGGAGTGTGTCAGAACAAACCTGTTGCTAATAACGTAAAATAATGTATCCAAAATATAAAGATAAATCAGTGAAATCATGTTCATTCAAACATGATTAATAACTTAAGTAGAAAAAATATAATTGAAGACATGATCCATATTATTTTTCAGTAGTAATGAGATATACTAGCTGGCAAAATGTGGGTGGCATTGCATCCCTTCTAATTCAAGCAGACTTCAATCAAATCAAATGTCCCTATTTCCTTTCTCAGATCTACAAAATCTCATAAATATAATCCTTACCCCACAAATCACAGGACACTCCTATCCCCCCAACCCAATTTCACATTGTGCTCCTTGACCTTCAGTCTTCCTCTCCTTTCTTACCAAATACCTGGCAATATAAAGCTACCACCCCAAATTAATATATTGGATAGTAAAATTATTTTAAAATGAGAAGCTTTATGCTTAAAGAACATAAAAGTTACCTGAGAAGGGTTTTCAAAGTATCATATGTCTCCTCAAATTTGAAAAGCAGCCCTATTAAAATGTGACAAAGTTACATACTTGGACACATAGTACAATATACAGAGGAAGGAGAAACTAACTTGCTTTTTTTTTTTTTTTTCTTTTTAATCTACCACATGCCAAGAATTAAATGAAGAAAATCTAGGTAAATTCTCAGGATTATTTGGTTAAAGATAAGTTAAAGTGAAAGTCGCTCAGTCATGTCCATTTCTTTGCAACCCCATGGACCGTACAGTCCATTGAATTCTCCAGACCAGAATACTGGAGTGGGTAGCCTTTCCATTCTCCAGGGGATCTTCCCAACCCAGGGATAGAAGCCAGGTTTCCTGCATTGCAGGTGGGTTCTTTACCAGTTAAGCCACAAGGGAAGCCCATTATTTGGTTAGAAGGGTATTATATATCCCATTTAGAGGTAAAAACTTAGTATTTTGAAATAAATGTTAGTACTCACACAGAGACTAGTAGAGTAGTATAGTTTATTTCTTCAGTCATAAATAATAATACATGATTAGGTAGGGCTTCAACTTTGATTATTGAATCCACTCTTAAAAAAAATGTCTCAAGACATTACTATATTTTTCTGGGTAGACAAGCATGTTTTAAATAATGGATGTTTAAGAAGGACATTCTGCAATAAGGTGGAAAGCAAACATGTCATGAGAGTTTCAAACAAAATCCGTGCCTTGAAACATAGCCACATTATACTGAATATATAAACACAGCAATGTGTTTCTGTTCTTTGAAATAAATGTGGATATTGTTTCTATTCTTGGATATAAAATAAGATCATTTAGTGTTTAGGAGAGTCATTTTTTTTTTTCTTTAACTTGAAAATTTAAAATAATACAAGCCTACAGACCAGTGTCACATTTCATCATGTGGCTAAATAACTACTCTAATACTTGAAAAACTAATTCCTGACATCGGAGATTATATCCCAAGTTTTAATAGGATTTCAGTGGGATAAAAATGTATGGGTGTGCTCAGTCACTTCAGTCCTGTCTGACTCTTTGCAATCCTGTGGATTATAGCCTACCAGGTTCCTCTACCCATGAGATTTTTCAGGAAAGAATACTGGAATGGGTTGCCATTTCCTCCTCCAAAATCTTTACTACCCAGGGATCGAAGCCACATCTGCCAGTGTCTTCTGCACTACAGGAAGATTCTTTACTGGAAAGAGCTGCCTGGGAAGCCCTGGAATAGGAACATGAGAGTGCAATGAAAGCTTTAGCAGATAGAGCTCCACAAGTCCTTCCTTTGTGTTACCAAAGAATGATCACATTATCTACAGATGAATCTCTAAGTGATAATCACTGCTTTTGTGTCTAATTAGGAATTAAAAGAAGAGGTGTTGAAATAGGCCTTGGTGTTGTATCTGGCTTGTGATTTATGAACCTTATTGTTGGATAAAGGCTGCAAAACCATCTGTTTCTTACAACAATGATACACAGCCTCTTGCATATCCAAAGCATATTGCTTTCACATTAATGCTGAAATTTCCTTTCCATAAAAAACTTTATCCCTCACTCAATAAGTCTGGCATTTTTATTCTAAGATGCACATCTATATCTACATATTTTCCTTAACCTGTACTCCTAGATCACTTCCATTTTATTTGTATATATCTACATTCCTCTCCCTATATCAAATATTACTTTGGCATAATTTAAGAGATGTTACTTCTTGGTGATTTTTCACAGTTACCATGGTTAAATTTTTCAGTTAAATTTATACTCATTTGTTTTTTCTACTTCTGAATGGGCTATTTAGAATTAAATGCTGCTTAAATTCCTAAACTTGGGAGTATACCTTTGGAGGATCTAAATCATATCAATATGACACTCTGCTCAGTTAATCAATGCAACATGTCTGTGTCTCTATGGAGATGGATTGAGCCATGTGTCCACTGAACCACAGACTACTGAGTATCATTTGACTACAGCACTACTAATATGTCTTTATCTGAGGTATGTACTGTTTATGGATGGGGTCTCTGCATCATCACCTGATCCAGGTTTCATCATTCTCTTTTTCAAATTCTATTCAGTATTTGACTTATGTTTTTCTCATAGAAGTAGTTGTAACATGGTGATATCAAACCCTTGTATGTTTAAATTACTTTTACCCACAAATTATTTCCCCACAAATAATTTTGATTATTATCAAAGTTTGTCTTTACTTAAATGGTTATGTCAACCTACACTCTCTGAATCTTACAATCTAACTCATATTCATTATTCAAGATCAAGCTCCAATGCCTTCTCATTCATTTTCAACATGACTCAAAGCCCCTTTATCACTTTATTTTGAAATTCCAAAGTGTCTATATATTTTCCATGCAACAATTTCTTTGGAGATTGTTTTTTCTGATATGTGTATTTTCTAATTATACTGGAATCTTTACCACAAATTTAGGTACTAATCTCCACAGTTATTTTGGTAACTTTAATATAATCATCACTGAAATAATTTCAGTTTTCACCTGTAAGAAGTTTTTCTCCTCCAACACATCTCCACCATTTAACTGTAAATTTTTAAAAGAAAATTGCCTTTTCAGTGATTTATTGTTGGTAAAATCAGTACATTATTTTTGACAGTCAAGTGTTAATTCAAAACTAGTGAGATGTTTGGGACATTAAGCAGTTTCTCTTATTTTAAGTCATACATGTAGAAGATGAGTTAAAATAGGATAAAAAAAATTTTTGAAGGGGTAGGTGAGCAAAATCTTCTTCCAGAAAACCTGAACTTCTGTCAATGAAGATTACAAATCCAAGTGTGTGTGGTACACAAAAATTGAACTAAAGTGTCCTCTAAATTATTATTTCCATCCTTTTAATCATTTCAATACAATTTAATCAATATTGAATACATATCTACTGTGTTACTTGAACTGCTTTAGGCATTTTGAAGTTACAGAATTCCACTGTATGTGATTCTATATGATTCCAACTTTCAGCCTTCCTTACTGACAAATTTGGGAGAAAAGATAAGAATTCAGATAAATATAAATAAAGTATATATTACAGAATGTGCTCTGGTAAGATTACAATTGAACATCTCTCATGTCCTAAGTGTTTGCATGTGTGTTTTTCTAATGTATCCCACAAGAAAGATTTTAATTCCAATTAGATAAAATCTTTAGGAGAAAGAGTAGTTATTATATTGAGCTTCAGAGAATGAGTAAAATATCGACAAATTTGAAGAGGATAAAGGTCTTCTGAGTCAGATGGGAACTCTTAGAAAAAATGCTGCTACTCTATTTCTAGAAAAACAAGTGGGGAAACCACTTCTATCTTCAGTGGTCATTGTTGTCAAATGGTTCTAAAAGCTTTCTAACCTTTGTCAAATGCATCACTCATCACTAACACTAATGATGCAGAAACTGACTCCTGCTCTACAGGATTAACAAGACCATGGTCTGTAGTCTTTGTTGGCAGGCTAAAAAATGAAATAAAAAACAAAATGCGACAACTCAATCCTCTTTAATCCTACCTGTTGTCTGTACCTGATGAATGACTTCTAAAGCTAGGGAACATTTGATTTGAAGTTCTATGTTAAGAACCAGGAGATTAAATTGAAAACATAAAATGCTCTGACTAGTAAGGACACACATTCTTTGTTGTGAAATAACACACTTAGTAAAGATGGCTAGATATCAAAATAGGGAGAATTTTAATTAGAAATATCCCTAAAGCATGTGTAAGTAGAGAAGTCACATTAATAGTCAACATTAGTTCTGCCAAAGGGCATACTATTTTTGACTAAATGTTATAATTAGGATAGTTCTTTGCTATTAATGCTATCATGAATATACAGTTTTGCACTGGAAAAGGCTTCTGGTTGGATTTAGTCTCATCTTCTCATTTTGGCTGAACAACTTTCACTGTATGAGAGAGAATCTGTCAATGGAAAAGTATTTACTAGAACTCAAGGATTTTATTCTCTACACTAGTATTCTTTCTAAAAGCCTCCAAGCAACTTATATTTCATCACTTTCCAACTCAAATGAACACTGAAAGAAAAGTTTCTAAAGAATCAACTTAATTTCCTTAACAGTAATCCTTTGTTTAGATTCATGAGCGATTAGTTATTTAGTTCTTCTGTAATCTTTCTGTGGCAAAACTAAAATAGATATTGACCAAATACTGTCCACCATTTGCTGTTGTTTTTCAGTTGCTCAGTCATGTCCAGATTTTTGCAACCCCATGGACTGAAGCATAAGAGGCTTCCCTGTCCTTCACCATCTCCCAGAGTTTTCTCAAATTCATGTCCATCAAGTCAGTGATGCGATCCAACCATCTTGTCCTCTGTTGTCCCCTTCTCCTCCTGCCTTCAGTCTTTCCCAGCATCAGGGCCTTTTCCAATGAGTTGGTACTTTGCATCAGATGGTCAAAATATTGGAGCTTCAGCCTTAGCATCAGCCCTTCTAATGAATATTCAGGACTGATTTCCTTTAGGATTGACTGGTTGGATCTCCTTGCAGTCCAAGGGACTCTCAAGAGTCTTCTTCAACACCACAGTTCAAAAGTATAAATTCTTTGGTGCTCAGCCTTATTTATGGTCCAACTCTCACATCCATACATCACTATTGGAAAAACCATAGCTTTGACTATGGACCTTTATAGGCAAAGTAATGTCTCTGCTTTTTAATATACTATCCAGTTTGGTCATAGCATTTCTTCTATTTTCATGGCTGCAGTCACCATCTGAAGTGATTTTGGAGCCCAAGAAAATAAAGTCTCTCACCTTTTCATTGTTTCCCATTCTATTTGCCATGAAGTGATGGGACCAGATGTCATGATCTTGGTTTTTTGAATGCTTAGTTTTAAGTCAAGTTAAATGTCCATCATTTTAATGGCCACCATTAGAGTCTCAGAAAAGGACTACATCTACTCCAAAATCAAGAAAAAATATTAGAACAACATCTTGTGCCCAGGGATCTCTTGCATGCATGCTAAGTGACTTTAGGTGTGTCCAACACTTTGTGACCCTATGGATTGTAGCCCTCCAGGCTCCTCTGTCCATAGGGATTCTTCAGGCAAGAATACTGGAGTGGATTGCCATGACCTCTTCCAGGGGATCTTCCCAACCCAGGGACTGAACCTTCTTCTCTTATGTCTCATGTATTGATAGGCAGGTTCTTAACCAGGTGCCTGTGAAGCCAGGTATCTCTTATGAAGTGATATTTGTAACCATAATTGGCAGATTTAGCTTCATATCAAATGTTTGGTTCATTATTTAATGGTGTATAAATTTTAAATAGTTATTCCTTAAAAAACTGTTGGAATTCATTTTTTAATAATAAAAAAGAGCTAAGAGAAGACTCTTGAGAGTCCCTTGGACTGCAAGGAGATCCAACCAGTCCATCCTAAAGGAGATCAGTCCTGGGTGTTCATTGGAAGGACTGATGTTGAAGCTGAAATTCCAATACTTTGGCCACCTGATGTGAAGAGCTGACTCATTTGAAAAGACCGTGATGCTGGGAAAGATTGAGGGCAGGAGGAGAAGGGGACGGCAGAGGATGAGATGGTTAGATGGCATCACCAACTTGATGGACATGGGTTTGGGTGGACTCCGGGAGTTGGTGATGGACAGGGAGGCCTGAAGTGCTGTGGTTCATGGGGTCGCAAAGAGTCGGACACGACTGAGCGACTGAACTGAACTGAACTGAAAACCATATTAAATAATTGAGATCATTTAGATGAATGATATCTAAATAATTCTGAGTCATTAAACAGGATTCCAATAAGTAATGACTTGTATTTCACTTTGATAAAATGCTTGGGTAAATTAAAGAGTTTGCGTAACATGACAAAGCAACAATAACAACAAAAATAAAACATTATTCATTAAACATTCTCCATCTGACAGTCCCTGTTCTAACATAAATCTAATAAGGAGAATCTATATTCATTCCCATTTTAGAGAGGGGGAAACCAAGGTACATTTCTCTCTAGTAAATTCTCCAGTTCGACACAACTGATAATATTATAGCTAAGATTTGTCCCTACGTGGTCTGGGTCCAGAATTCAAAGTTAACCACTTAATAATATCCAGTATCCCCAAAATGCTATTCTATGGGCATAATGCACACACAAACACCCACATTTTTAGCCCTAACTTTTTGCAAACACTCTTATGAGAATCATAATATCAAATGGCTCTCTGAAAGTTCCTAATTTTATTTTGGAAGTAATTCATTAATGAAAAGTGTCATTAAAAGTGTCTGTAATAGCATGGATACTTATATTATTTTCTAATTTTTATTCCCCTATCTTAATATTTTTCCATGGCATAGACTCAATTATTTTTCAATCTGAACTAAGTTGAGTAGTATTTCACCATTATTCTTCAGAATATAGTAAGTCAAATTCAACAAAAAATTAAGCATACACAGTGTTAACTGTACAGTAAAATGAAGACAGACTAATATATGGACTTTTTGTAGTAAAGTTAACATACAGAAATCAATTCAAATAAAACACTAGTGTACTATTATGATTTCACCAAAAGTAAAAAAACAAAAAACAAAAAAAACACAGGAATATTTGAGTTTAAATATGACTAGTGGATTGGCTTTTGAAAGAAAACTGCAAGCAAGATGCTATCTTTGATTCAAATCTGTGTAAAGAGATGTGTCTTATAAAGAATGCCTAAATTGAAATCCCACTGTATTATATTTAAAATAATGTCTGCTGTACATTATCCAAAATTATTACTTTTGGTTTTCAATTGCACTATTCTTAATACTGTGGAATATGAATAAATGTGTTGGAAACTCTTCCTTTAAAAAGGTCATTTTTCGAGTTGGTCTAATGAGCCAAGTTTCTGGTCAATAAGAAAAGCGCACCAAAAGTGAGCTCAATCAATTAATTACATAGAAAATAAGTAGGGCATTTCAATTTTATCTATATTTAGCCTACTCTACATTTTATCACAAGACACTATTGTTGAGTGCTTTGGGGAAAGCATAACTACTAAGAACTCTGTGTAAAAGTAGGGGAAAACATAAAAGGAAACTATTTCATAGTTAAAGTTACTTTTCATTAAAGGTAGATATATTTCTCCAACAATCCAGGAAAGGAAAAACAAAATTCAGGGGCAGTGATAGTGAAATAACAAAGTATTCTGAGAAAATTAACTTTTTTCCTTATACGATCTCTTTGCTGACCATTTATTTAATATAGTACTTATAAGGCTGCAACTTGGAGTTCTTCCACCACCTGAACTTTTGATTTCAAGCATTGCAAATACAAAAGAAGAAAAAGAAAAAAAAAGCACTCTAACAGAATCTCATTCCAAATTTCTTTCTATTATGTGTTGCAAATTTTCTCTCAAAAGCTTCTTTGACATAAATCACAGCAGGATCCTCTTTGATCCACCTTCTAGAGTAATCAAAATAAAAACAAAAATAAACAAATGGGGCCTAATTAAACTTAAAAGCTTTTGCACAGCAAAAGAAACTATAAAAAAGATGCAAAGATAAAGCTGAGAATGGAAGAAAATAATTGTGAATGAAACTACTGACAAAGGATTAATCTCCAAAATGCTCAAGCAGCTCCTGGAGTGTATCGCCATCAAAAAACAGGGCGAAAACCAAAACAGACATTTCTACAAAGAAGACATAAACAAGTGAAGAAAAGATGTTCAACATTGCTTATTATTAGAGAAAAACACATCAAAACTACAGTAGGCACTGCCTCACACCTGTCACAATGGCCATTATCAAAAGAATCTACAAACAATAAATGTTGGAGAGGATGTGGAGAAAAAGAAACCCTCCTGAACTGTTGGTGGAAATGTAAATTAATGCAACCTTTATGAAGAGCAGTATGGAGAGTGTATAAAAACCTAAGAATAAAACTACTAGGGATACATTGTGGGAAAATCATAATTCAAAAAGATACACATACCCCATTGCTTATTGCAGCACAATTTACAATAGCCAGGACTTGGAAGCAACCTAGATGTTCACTGACAGATGAATGGATAAAGAAGCTGTGGTAGAATATCACAATAAAATATCACTCAGCCATAAAAAGGAAAATATTTGAGTCAACTCTGGTAAGGTAGATGAGCCTAGACCCTGTTACATTGAAGTAAATCAGAAAGAGAAAAACTAGTACTGTATATTAATGCATATACATGGAATCTAGAAAAGTACACTGACAAATCTATTTTCAGGGCAGGAATGGAGACGCAGACATAGAGAACAGACTTGTGGACACAGTGGAGGAAGGAGTTGGTGGCGTGAATTAAAAGAGTATCATTGAAGCACATACATTCAGTTCAGTTCAGTTCAGTTCAGTTGCTCAGTTGTGTCCAACCCTTTGCGACCCAATGAATCACAGCATGCCAGGCCAGCCCATCCATCACCAACTCCCGGAGTTCACCCAAACTCATGTCCATCGAGTCGGTGATGCCATCCAGCCATCTCATCTTCTGTCATCCCCTTCTCTTCCTGTCCCCAATCCCTCCCAGCATCAGGGTCTTTTCCAATGAGTTAACTCTTCGCATGAGGTGGCCAAAGTATTGGAGTTCCAGCTTTAGCATCATTCCTTCCAAAGAACACCCAGGGCTGATCTTCTTTAGAATGGACTGGTTGGATCTCCTTGCACTCCAAGGGACGCTCAAGAGTCTTCTCCAACATCACAGTTCAAAGGCATCAATTCTTCAGCACTCAGCTTTCTTCACAGTCCAACTCTCACATCCATACATGACCACTGGAAAAACCATAGCCTTGACTAGATGGACCTTTGTTGGCAAAGTAATGTCTCTGGTTTTCAATGTGCTATCTAGGTTGGTCATAACTTTCCTTCCAAGGAGTAAGCATCTTTTAATTTCATGGCCGCAATCACCATCTGCAGTGATTTTGGAGCCCAAAAAAATAAAGTCTGACACTGTTTTCACTGTTTACCCATCTATTTCCCATAAAGAGATGGGACCAGATGCCATGATCTTCATTTTCTGAATGTTGAGCTTTAAGCCAACCTTTTCACTATCCTCTTTCACTTTCATCAAGAAGCTTTTAGTTCTTCTTCACTTTCTGCCATAAAGGTGGTGTCATCTGCGTATCTGAGGTTATTGATCTTTCTCCCTGCAATCTTGATTCCAGCTTGTGCTTCCTCCAACCCAGCATTTCTCATGATGTACTCTGCATAGAAGTTAAATAAGCAGGGTGACAATGTACAGCCTTGACATACTCCTTTTCCTATTTGGAACCAGTCTGTTGTTCCATGTCCAGTTCTAACTGTTGCTTCCTGACCTGCATATAGGTTTCTCAAGAGGCAGGTCAGGTGGTCTGGTATTCCCATCTCTTGAAGAATTTTCCACAGTTTATTGTGATCCACACAGTCAAAGGTTTTGGCATAGTCAATAAAGCAGAAATAGATGGTTTTCTGGAACTCTCTTGCTTTTTCCATGATCCAGTGAATGTTGGCATTTGATCTCTTGTTTCTCTGCCTTTTCTAAAACCAGCTTGAACATCTGGAAGTTCATGGTCCACGTATTGATGAAGCCTGGCTTGGAGAATTTTGAGCATTACTTTACTAGCCTGTGAGATGAGCGCAATTGTGCAGTAGTTTGAGCATTCTTTGGCATTGCCTTTCTTTGAGATTGGAATGAAAACTGACCTTTTCCAGTCCTATGGCCACTGCTGAGTTTTCCAAATTTGCTGGCATATTGAGTGCAGCAGTTTCACAGCATCATTTTTCAGGATTTGAAATAGCTCAACTGGAATTCCATCACCTCCACTGGCTTTGTTCATAGTGATGCTTTCTAAGGCCCACTTGACTTCACATTCCAGGATGTCTGGCTCTAGGTGAGTGATCACACCATCATCATTATCTTGGTTGTGAAGATCTTTTTCGTACAGTTCTTCTGTGTAGATCAAAGCCATTTGAGGGCAATAGCTGATGGACAGTGAGAAGTGATTTGTTTCATGCTAAAATCAGGGCAATTAAAAGTCAGTATAGCTCTCTTTTCCTGATGCAAAAATCTTGTAGAATATATGCTCTAGAGGCATAGATTCTTGAGGGAGGAGAGCTGCTTGACTCCCATTAGGCTTTGCATAAGTTAGAAATAAATTTTCATTATTAAACCACTGATATTATAAGTTTGTCTGTTTTTGCACTTAATATATGTTATTCTGACTAAAACAAATATATTTTGTCAGCAAAATCCAAATGTTAATCATTATCTCTTTCCTTTTCCTAGCACTAAAAGAACCTTGTATTTTCCCCAAAAGTATCCTCACATATTCCATATTTTTATTATAATGTTTCAGCAATTTATTTATAACATATGATTATATTATATATTAATTATTTTGTTTAATATTTAATATCAAATATTTAAATACTTCTATATGTTTGAAACTCTTTCTTGTTCACTGTTACTACCTTTCTATCTATCCTACTTGCTGGCCCTATTTTCCTTCTTGCTAACAAAAACTTTTAGCATTTCTCTCAGCATTGTTTTATGAAATTCAAACTAAAGTCCTGTTTTTTAAAACGTCTTTATTGAAAGAGTTAATATATGCAAAGCATTTATACAAGCTCTACAATTAGATGCTCTATTTTTTTTTCCTTTAATCATTTCTATATGCTGTTAAAGTGCTGCACTCAATATGCCAGCAAATTTAGAAACCTCAGCAGTGAAAACAGGACTGGAAAAGCCTGTTTTCATTCCAATCCCAAAGAAAGGTAATGCCAAAGAATGTTCAGGCTACTGCACAATTGCACTCATCTCACACAGTAGCAAAGTAATGCTTAAAATTCTCCAAGCCAGGCTTCAACAGTACATGAACCAAGAACTTCCAGATGTTCAAGCTAGATTTAGAAAAGGCAGACAAACCAGAGATAGAATTGCCAACATCTGTTGGATCATAGAAAAAGCAAGAGCATTCCAGAAAACCATCTACTTCTGCTTTATTGACCATGCCAAAGTCTTTGACTGTGTGGATCACAACAAACTGTGGAAAATTCTTCGAGATGGGAATATCAGACCCTAACATGCCTACTAAGAAATTTGCATGCAGGTCAAGAAGCAACAGGTAGAACTGGACATGGAACGATGGACCAGTTCCAAATTGGGAAGAGAGTATGTAAATGCTGTATACTGTCACCCTGCTTATTTAACTTATATGTAGAGTACATCATGCAAAATGCTAGGATGGATGAAGCACAAGCTGTAATCAAGATTTCCAGGAGAAATATCAATACCCTCAGATCTGCACATGACACCAGCCTTATGGCAGAAAGAGAAGAGGAACTACAAAGCCTCTGAAGGTGAAAGAGGAGAGTGAAAAAGCTGGCTTAACACTCCACATTCAGAAAATGAAGATCATGGCATTCAGTTCCATCACTTCATGGCAGATAGAGGGGGAAACAATGGAAACAGTGAGAGACTTTATTTTTGGGGGCTCCAAAATCACTGCAGATGGTGACTGCAGCCATGAAATTAAAAGATGCATGCTCCTTGGAAGAAAAGCCATGACCAACCTGCTGCTGCTGCTGCCAAGTCACTTCAGTCATGTCTGACTCAGTGAAACCCCATAGATGGCAGCCCGCCAGGCTCCCCCATCCCTGGGATTCTCCAGGCAAGAACAGTGGAGTGGGTTTCCATTCCTTCTCCAATGCATGAAAGTAAAAGTAAAAAGTGAAAGTGAAGTCGCTCAGTCGTGTCCGACTCCTAACGACCCCATGGACTGCAGCCTACCAGGTTCCTCTGTCCATGGGATTTTCCAGGCAAGAGTACCAGAGTGGGGGGCCATTGCCTTCTCCTAGACAGCATATTAAAAAGCAGAGACATTACTTTGCCAACAAAGGTTTTTCTAGCTAAAGCTATGGTTTTTCCAGTAGTCATGTATAGATGTGAGAGTTGGACCATAAAGAAAGCTGAGCACCAAAGAATTGATGGTGCTTTTCCAACTGTGGTGTTGGAAAAGACTCTTGAGAGTGCCTTGGACTGCAAGGAGATCCAACCAGTCCCTCCTAAAGGAAATCAGTCCTGAATAGTCATTGGAAGGACTGATGCTGAAGCTGAAACTCTAATACTTTGGCCACTTGATGCGAAGAACTGACTCCTTAGAAAAGACCCTGATGCTGGGAAGGACTGAATACAGGAGAAGAAGTGATGACAGAGGATGAGTTGTTTATATGGCATCACTGACTCAATGGACATTAGCTTGAACAAGCTCCATGAGTTGGTGATGGACAGGGAAGCCTGGCTTGATTCAGTCCACGGTGTTGCAAAGAGATGGACATGACTGAGCAACTGAACTGAACAGACTGATATGTTGTAGAGGGTTATTTATAGAACAGGTTTTGAGCTCCTTTGGCTAGGATTTGATAGAATCCATTGGATTCAGATCATTTTTTAATTGATTTCCAGGTTTTCTTGCCTCATTACTTGGTTTTATAGCTATTTGTTCCTGTGCTCATTCACAGTATTGGCCATGGATTATGATTTTTCAATGGCTGAATGTCTTCCACTCATGTATCAAGGACCTGATCCTTTGTATGTTAAATTATCAATTTCTGTATGTGTGTTTTTCCCAGTTCTAAGTTTTACGCAAGAGTAACAAAGCTGGGTTCCCTCTTAGCCTGAGGACTAAAGCCATGACTCCCGCTGGGACTCTAGCCTTTAAGGCATGTATCTTTTCCCTGGTGGATCACTCCCACCTCCCAGTTGTTAATAGCACCTGTTGTTTCCTTTGCAAGGACTTGAGCTTCAACATTGTGTGTTCATTGTTTGGTTGTCTTATTAAAAAAAAAAAAGTATTGTTAGTTCAATATTTCAGTGTTTTTGAAATAGCAAGGTGGGTTCTTCATATAGCAAGCTGGGTTCTTCATACACAGAGAAGGCAATGACACCCCACTCCAGTACTCTTGCCTAGAAAATCCCATGGATGGAGGAGCCTGGTGGGCTGCAGTCCATGGGGTCGCTAGGAGTCAGACATGACTGAGTGACTTCACTTTCACTTTCATGCATTGGAGAAGGAAATGGCAACCCACTCCAGTGTTCTTGCCTGGAGAATCCCAGGGATGAGGGAGCCTGGTGGGCTGCCGTCTGTGGGGTCACACAGAGTCAGACACAACTGAAGTGACTTAGCAGCAGCAGTAGCAATTCTTCATATAAAATTGCATATCACTATAGGTAATGTTATTAGCGTCATTTCTTAAATTTAAAATCAAAAGTTAAATATATTTTTAAAAATTTACTTCTGGCATCGATAGCCTAAAATTCTGTTTCTACTTTGAAAAATGAGAAAAGCTTTTAATTATTTTCAATGAACATTTAACCAAGCCAGTTTACAATTTTCTTTGTAGAAGCAATTATTTTAAAACTAAGGTATTTCCAAATAAAGTTCCCTTCAAAGACAAATCACCAACTGTAGGTGAGAGTTTAGGGATTACTAAACAAGGAGATGCACAAGACTGAGGATCTATAGCACATGCATTGCTTCACTGTTATTTCCAGGATCATTTAGTCCAGTACATTTGTCTTTCATTTGTTTTCAAGTTCCCAGAGAGATGACAGCAAACTTCTCAGTGAGTCAAACAAGAGTCTTTAAGAGGCTCCAGTATCTTTTGGCTGAAGATGAATCTGCCAGTGGCTTGTTTGTTCCTTTGTCAGTTTTATTTTTATTACTTACTGTATGTCTCTGAGGACCTGGAAAGAGTAAAGATTAGGCCATCAAAGCTAGCTCTGAGCCAACAGGATGACCTTGCTTTCTTTCTTCTCCTTAGCTTGAGCTAAAAAAAAAATGGATTTTATTCTCCCTGAGTGATGTGACTTAACAAAGATTCTTTACCTTAAGGATACAAGGCTCTTGCTTCTGTGCTTGCCCTGACTCTCACTTTCTCTACTCCTAGCTAAAAATTGAATACAAGATACTTTTCGTATAGGATTCTACCTACATTCTCCTCCCAATTTATGCAAAAATGTCTATATAAAAATATTAATCAATAGCTAATCTGCTTCATTACAAGACACTTTCACATATATAACCATGCTTACATGTAAATATAAAGCATCTGAGTGTAACAATGACAGTTTATGTTCATCAAGTTCCAAAATTATAATAAAAAATAAAGAATTCTGATTAATCAATTCCATATTTACTATTAAACTTCACATTTTATACAGTCTTTCTCCAATTCCTTTATCAGACGATTCAATGATAATATGAGCAACTGACACAGAGTTAGAACTCAAAACTCATAAGAAGTAAAAACTTGCCATTGACAAATTTCTCTTATTTATATCAACTCTATAAGCCCCATAGTTTCACTCATCATTTCATTTCTTCTTTATGTGTTCTTCCATATTTCTCAGATAACTTTGTTTGTATTCCTATTTTACTTTATTTTCCAGGCAAAAATATAAATAGTCCAAAAAATAACCTCATGGAAAAGGCTGACAAAATCACTATCAGAATTTCATATTACTGCAGAAGTTCAATAGCTTTGTTAGTTCCTCTGCTGGAGGCAGTCTGAAATAGGTAGATAGAAACTTTAGTTTGCAATGAACAGCATGTCATTGTGAGAAGTGAAAAGCCATTTTGTTTTAGGCAAAAGGAAGTTGCTCTGAAATGTTGAACAATTCACTTACCAGGCTCTCAATTTCTAGAAAACAGCATGCTGCAGGTCTACATAAAACACTTAGAATTCAATGTTTTGTCTTTAAACATATGTGCTACAGTTAAAGCCTATTGCTCCTTTCTAACATGGAATATTGGTGGGTAGAAAGCACCATTCCTCAGACATGAGGAAGGAAATACAGTTGACATAAAGGAAACTTTTATAGGCATAAGTTTTAAGAAACAATGTCAGAAGATACAACAATTATGCTTTTTATTTGGAGTAAATTGCTGTGGCATTTATCTGTCTCAATGTACATATCTAGATTAAGTTAATTATCACACTCTAGGATGAGTAAATTTCAGTGGGGTTACATGACAACAACCACAGATCAATTATGATATAGGGCATGGCCCCAAAACAGAATTGTATGCTGTAGATATCCTACACAAACCTCCTCAAATGCAAACATTTTTTTAAAATCTAGAAATATTTTCAGCATGTCCTGACACAGTTCATAATTTCCTTCACTTTACTATAATAATTTGCATTTATGACTATTAGACTTTCCATCATTTCACATTTTAAAGTTTTTTAAAGTTGTATTGCTATAAAATTTTAGAAGTCAGTAGTCCTGCCATGTTTTAAAAATGAAAAACAGCAAGTCCCAGCTGCACTATTTCTTCTCTTTCTGCATTTCTGTTATATCAAGACTATCTCTTAAATTTTCAGTTTTATGTTTTGGAATATATCTTAATATTTTAAAATATGTGATTATATAAACATTTTCAGAATTTAAGTTTTGAGTTATCATTGGCTTCCTAAAATGGAAAATGAGAATTTAGTCACTATGTCCTCCAATACTTAACACATTTTTCGTATCTAGAAATCTACTATACATAATAATTTTGGTTATAATATTAAACAATATTATAATATTTTTTTTTCAGTTTTGATTTTTTAATTTCAGTATTATAATCAACAGGCAGACTTTGCTATACATGCTTGTTTCCCACAGGAAAGGCAAAAGTTATTAATTGAATGATGATAGGAGAAGGGCTACAGGACCCTCTAAAGAGAGCTGGACCAGTGTTCACCAAGAAAAAAATAATAAACTGCCCTTTTTTTTTTCTTTTCTGTTCTTGGGGACAAGAAGGACAAACTTTCTATGCTCCTACTAGAAAGTATAAATTTCTTTCCCATATATTTAAACCTATCTGGTAATATATCAGTTTCATTGTTTTCTTAAACATATTTCTCTCATGCCTTTGTCCTTATCTAATCTGAATTTTGGTGTTGGAGAAGACTCTTGAGAGTCCCTTGGACTGTAAGGAGATCCAACCAGTCCATTCTAAAAGAGATCAGTCCTGGGTGTTCACTGGAAGGACTGATGCTAAAGCTGAAACTCCAATACTTTGGCCACCTCATGCGAAGAGTTGATTCATTGGAAAAGACTGATGCTGAGAGGGATTGGGGGCAGGAGGAGAAGGGAACGACAGAGGATGAGATGGCTGGATGGCATCACTGACTCAATGGACGTGAGTTTGAGTGAACTCTGGGAGTTGGTGATGGACAGGGAGGCCTGGCGTGCTGCAATTCATGGGGTTGCAAAGAGTCAGGCATGACTGAGCGATTGAACTGAACTGAATCTGAATTTCAGGCTTTCTAGGGTTTTAGGTATAGCTGTACTCTTGAAGTCTAACACACCTCTCCCAGGGATTATTCTTTGGCATTTTGTGATGTTGGAACACACATCTGTCTTCCCACCCCACTCTTCCTTCTTCTAGTATAGCATATCTTCCCATAATTTTTTTTTTTCCTTAATGCATGGGACTTGTTTTTGAAGAGTCTCTATTTTTTTTTCTTTTAACTTTATATTTGAAAACAATTGTAATGGGAACAAATTTCTAGTTTAAAAAATTTGAAAGTATCATTCCATTTTCTTCAGTTGCCACTATTATTTACTGCTATAATTTGATTCTGTTCAAATTTCCAAACATTTGCATGTGATATGAATTTTTCTGTGTAAGTTTTAAGACTCTTCTCTGTGTGTCCAGTTTTCTCCTATTTGATGGTGATATATGTACATGATTTAAATAGTCTCTACTGCAATGAATATTTATGGTTATTTCTATTTTACAAACTCAAATATTTTCTTCCTTTTTACCACTTTATAATTTTTTTTAAAATGTCTCTTTCGTATTTATAATAATCATTGTCTACAATGTAGGAGACCCAGGTTCAATCCTTTGATCAGGCAGATCCCCTGGAGAAGGGAATGACTACTTCTTCTAGCATTCTTGCCTGAAGAATTCCATGGACAGAGGAGTCTGGCATCCTTCAGTCCAAGGGTTGCAAAGAGTCAGACATGACTAAACAATTAACACTTTTACTTTTGATCTTAATTTTCTTATTACTATCGTTTTCCTGGGATATCTTTTGCCATCACAGCTTTTAACTTCTCTCAGTTTCTGTACTTAAAGTGGGTTTTCATGTAAATAACATTTGTTGGTTTTATCTAGTTTGGCAATCTCTGCCTTTTGAGTATTTAACAACTTATTTTCAATATAATTGTTGATGTAGTTGGGCTTAAATATGATTGTTTGCTATTGTTTTTCATTTGTCCAATTTATCTATGCTACCGTCTTTTGAGTTTTTCTCCCATTGTATCTCTTCTTTTGACTTATTGACTACTGCTCTTTCTTTTATTAGCTTATTTTCATAGTGGTTTTTCTACAGTTCACAATATCCATATTTAACCACAATCTGCAAATAATATATGGCACTTTATACCTGTATAAATCTTTTCCATTTTGAATATTTTAAAATTATTTATTTGCTGAATAACCCCTCTGTTTCCTTAGTTTGTTCTTTATTACTAATAATCTTATAGTGGACTTCCTGGTCCTTTATTTCAGGTTTCCTGTGATTGCTATTCTTTTTCAAGTGTTCTATGTGTATGTGTTCTATTTAGAAGGGGCTTTTATCATCTTTATCTTTCAAGATTTCTTTTTATATTCTGTTTTATGATACCTTAATTTTAATTTCAAAGAAGTTTTTTGTGCTTCTTATAAGTGTTTAGTTATCAGATCAGATTAGTCGCTCAGTCGTGTCTGACTCTTTGCAACCCCATGAATCGCAGCACGCTCGGCCTCCCTGTCCATCACCAACTCCCAGAGTTTACCGAGACTCAGTCCATCGCGTCAGTGATGCCATCCAGCCATCTCATCCTCTGTCGTCCCCTTCTCCTCCTGCTCCCAATCCCTCTCAGCATCAGAGGCT
This sequence comes from Bos indicus x Bos taurus, assembly GCF_003369695.1. Lineage (NCBI taxonomy): Eukaryota > Metazoa > Chordata > Mammalia > Artiodactyla > Bovidae > Bos > Bos indicus x Bos taurus. The sequence continues at coordinate 33,937,888 of NC_040086.1, forward strand.
TTTCCAATGAGTCAACTCTTCGCATGAGGTGGCCAAAGTATTGGAGTTTCAGCTTTAACATCATTCCTTCCAAAGAAATCCCAGGGCTGATCTCCTTCAGAATGGACTGGTTGGATCTCCTTGCAGTCCAAGGGACTCTCAAGAGTCTTCTCCAACACCACAGTTCAAAAGCATCAATTCTTCGGCACTCAGCCTTCTTCACTGTATAATTTAATGGTATTTATATAATATGTTTGATTTATTTTATTGCATTGTTTTCTGACTTGTCTGTTTCTTCTGAGTGTTTTAGCTTTCTGTTATATTTTCTCTCATTCATGTAAGAAACATAGTCAAATGATAGACTAGAAAATAGGGAAAATGTTTTGCATGTGTCACTGGTGTTGGTTACCTTGTTAACTAGTGGACCTTCTTTGTGTGTGCTGGCTGAGTTGTTACGACTTTTTCCGTAAGTTTGTTAATTTATGTCACTTTTTTATAGTAAATATTCTCAAACTAATCTTTCTTCATAGTATTTCATACTTCTGATGTCTGAGTCTTTTGTGGGCTCCATGATGCATACAGACCTACCTATGCATTTCCCCCACTGCAAGCATCATTTTTAATTTTCTCTGGCTCCTCTGTTACTATTTAGGTACATGATTTAAAATTCCAAAATTGTTTTGCTGGCATCTCTTTTTCTGTTATATTTACCTTTAAATATTTTTATCAGTGTGATAAAATGATATTTAAAGAAATTATATGTTTTTGCCATTTAAGAAATCAGTTTTCATACCCAGTCTTATGTTTAATCAGTAATTCAGTAAATTTGTGCTGACTAATAGGTATTTGGCCTCTAGACTCTGTCCTTAAAGTACTTACATTTCATCTAGAGTAATACAGCTAACGTCTCAAAAAAAAAAAAAAAAAAAAGAATATAATTGAAGCTCAGGAAAGGAAGACATATATGTGGATTGAATATTTAGAGAAGAGAGAGAAGAAAATGTAGGTCATTCACTGATACTTAAGAAATGGAACACATTTGGTCTTTGTGAGATTAAAGAACACATCAATAACAATGATGAAATACATGCAAAGAATGCTTAACCATACTTAGTAAATATGCTAATTAATATAGATTACTCACCTAATTCTCCAAATATATGGGCTAGTTACAATTATTTCCTTCACTTTCATAAAACAAAACAAAACAAAAGACATAGTTGAAGGACTTCCTTAATATCAGAAAGTTAATCAACAGTTGAACCAGGATTCAAGTCCCAAAGCCTAACTTTAAAACCTATGCTCTTAAACAGTAGGTTAAATTGATATTTGTATATATGCAGCTTAACTTAATAATGTATTTGAATTCAGAGTAAGCATTTTTAGAGTTTTCTTAGAAAGCCAAATATAATTTTAATTGTGAGAGAAAATGACAAGGAAATGTAGACTGGTTTATGATATAGCCTAATTTAAAAAGAGTTAAACTTCTTTTATTAAAAATTTATTCTATTGAAACTGGAGGGAAAGCTGCAGTTTTAAGCTGAAGGTGAACAAGTTAACAAAGCAATGAGCTGACATTGGCTGCAGGATCTTAAAATTCTTGGTTATTGTAATCAGCATGTTTTGAAATAAAAATGCCATAACATCACTGTTATTCACTCTCCCCCAAACATTCTAAGAATCCAAAAATGTTAACAAGCAAAACAGAACATACGCACAATTAGATATAAATTTATAGATAAATTATATTTCCAATAAGATCTTTCCCTAAATATACATGCATTAAGATTCTGTAAGACACAACTTGTTATATTTTACCCCCTTTGAAATACAATAAGTTAAAAATATTAGAAGTTTGATGCAACAAACCTAGTCTATCAGGCATGTAATGAGAGTGCTTCCACTAATTATTAATAAATGGCTTCCATGTTGCTAAGAAGTATTCTTCCTTATAATTACAAAATAACCTCCAAATATATTTATTAGTACAGCTCTCCACTGCTTTTGCATGTCTATTAATCAAATTTTAGCATAAAAAATTTAAGAGAATAACAAGCTTTCAGTGATTAAAGAGGGTAAGCTTGATGTGGTGGAAGAAGAGGATTGGAATCAGAAATTTCTACTCTATGAATAGCAATGATACTGCCTAAGTGAAAAAGTTGGCTTAAAGCTCAACATTCAGAAAACAAAGATCATGGCATCTGGTCCCATCACTTCATGGCAAATAGATGGGGAAACAGTGTCAGACCTTATTTTTGGGGGCTACAAAATCACTACAGATGGTGATTGCATCCATGAAATTAAAAGACGCTTACTCCTTGATAGGAAAGTTATGACCAACCTAGATAGCATATTGAAAACCAGAGACATTACTTTGCCAACAAAAGTCCATCTAGCCAAGGCTATGGTTTTTCCAGTGGTCATGTATGGATGTGAGAGTTGGACTGTGAAGAAAGCTGAGCGCTGAAGAATTGATGCTTTTGAACTGTGATGTAAGACTCTTGAGAGTCCCTTGGACTGCAAGGAGATCCAACCAGTCCATCCTAAAGGAGATCAGTCCTGGTTGTTCATTGGAAGGACTGATACTAAAGCTGAAACTCCAATACGATGCTGGGAGGGATTGGGAGCAGGAGGAGAAGGGGACGACAGAGGATGAGATGGCTGGATGGCATCACCGACTCAATGGACATGAGTTTGGGTAAACTCCAGGAGTTGGTGATGGAGAAGGAGGCCTGGCATGCTGCAATTCATGGGGTCGCAAACAGTTGGACACGACTGAGCGACTGAACTGAACTGAACTGAACGTAAAGTAATTAAAAAAAAAAAAATTGTCAGAAAGCAAGTCTGTTCAAGGACTAAATGAGAAAAAGTAGTGTTCCACATAAATTTCTGTCCCTGGGTATCTTAAAAAAATGCAAACAGTGATGCGTATCTCCTGCCCATTCAAAATGATTTCTAATTTTTGCATTAAGCTTAATTAGCAAGGGGCTTCCTTGGTGGATCAGACTGTAAAGAATCTGCCTTCAGTGCAGGAGACCTGGTTTTGATCCCTGGGTCAGGAAGATCCCCTGGAGAAGGGACTGGCTACCCACTGCAATATTCTTGCCTGGAAAATTCCTTGGACAATGTAGCCTGGCGGGGTACAGTCCATGGGGTGTCTCAAAGGGTTGCATGTGACTCAGTGACTAACACACACTCTCACACTTAACTAGAAAGGAGGCAATTTCTGGCATTATGCATATGTGCTTTAAATATCATTGGTACTATTCTTGTTATTATATTATTTTGACTATGTTTATACATTTAGCTTATTCAATTTACAAAAAAAAAAAAAATCCAAATGCATTTGGCCTGGCAGATCATTTGGTCAAATGACCAGCCAAATGACTTTACTTTCTATCAGAAAGAAGTCTGACTTCATTGCATTTTAGTTATTACAGTGGCTTTCATTTCAAAATAACTGTGCTAATACAAGCTCCATGGGACCTTACTTTGGAATTCAAATACTAAGATAGATAGACAGATGATTGACAGACAGGGTCTGGTAGACTACAGCACAGAGAATTCTGTAATAAGCTTGATACTAATTCTCCAGTTTTGTCTTTTTCTTCTTTTTTTTTTGGTAAGGTCATGTTATTTAGCTACCATTATACCCTCCCTCAGGAGCTATGCGCTTTTAAATTATCTTTTTGGTTGGAGTTCAAGAATACAGATGCGGCTAGATAGGATTCTGGAAATTTGATCAATTTGCCTTTCTTAGTAATCTGGATCAAAGGCAACTGTGCAAAGTGTGAAAATGGGAAAGAAGCTTCAGAAACATCAGTGGATCTGAACTTCCAGATCTGCAGAATTTTCAATTTGATCCATTTTTAGACATAAGTACATTTAAAAATGAATATCTTTAACACAATTCTCTTAAAATGATCTATGCCATGGATTTTATGGAAAGTCTTCGCATCTTTCAGGAATAAGCACACCTAGGGTTGAAGACATCTGTTATAAAGCATTATTCATTCTTCATCCTAACAAAATCACTTTGCCTATTGACAAGGTCAGGAATTATAAAGTGAAGAAAAATAAAAGAGTTTATTCAAGAAGATCTTACTGCATCAACACAGTCCCTTTAGTCTATCATGTCAGAAGAAGGAGATGTGGCATTTGTCTGTGATGACACAATTGAGCTGAATTTAAGTACTTGAAGGAGTCTGTCAGCAACTCTGTGAAACCAATCTGAAATAGTCCATTTTCTTAAATGTATTTAATTGGGTTGGGCCTCAAGGCATATATTTATCAGACTTCTAGTGCTTCATAGCTAATGCCCTGTCCCAACGTCTCAAAAGTCTGTCTTTCTCATGCTATTTGATTTGTCTTCTATGTCTCAAAAACAGCTGTTCAAAAGTCATGAGTACACATAAAACCAGCAGCCAAAAATCATACCATTTCATTAAGACTATATTGATTTAAATTATTACAAAAAGATTTATAATTATAATTCTGTGGGGGAGAGAGAGCAAGAGAGAGAGAGAAAGAGAGACTTCAATACTTTTAAAAAATAAAAGATTCATCAAGCCATCTTATTGCTTTATGGCTCCACAGATAGATATTACAGGGATTTTTTTGATTCCATTTACCCTTCATTTATATTTTTTTATTTCTTATTCACAGACTGAAGAATAGAAACAAAGAAGTGTTATCATATATCCATAAAATATACACAGAAGCATTTCATAAATAGTAATTTATGCTGTAAGAATAATAAACAACTTAAACAAAATATTTTGTTTTTTAAAGCAGAGATGCACAGAATAAGCCCATCTGGGTCTTGGAATCCATGAAATAATCATGTAAATTGCTCTCAGAAATAAAATTAGACACATTATAACAAAAATATATCTAACAATTAATCTTAAAGTGGAGATTTATATACCATGGAAACTTGAAAAACTACAAAGATGTACACATTATGAATTCACAGGTGAAATATGAACATAAGATTTTCAAGGTTCTATAACGAAATGGAAGCAGAAGCTACTTATATAGACACGTACAGAAGTTACACAGAACCAAGAGATTATACAGATCACACGCAAATGTGTAGCAGTGTGTCACAGTAGTGTGTCACACATAGTAGTGTGTCTTAAAAGTACATTGATAATGATGATGAATCTTCAAATTGATTTATAATGGCCAGGAAGTCATATTTGTATCTTACCTAGGTAAGGGAATCTATTTTATTCATTCAGAAAGAGGAGAAAAATGCTTGGAGCTCTAGAAAGTCATCCCTTTTCAATGTGTTACTTCAGAAGCATCTCTAGGCTACAGTGCAATATTCACACATCCTCAGTTATGTTAAGGCCTGAGTATATGGCCCAGGATATCACAAGTAGCTTGCTTTTGTGATCTTTTTCCTGGGGTATTCCTTTGTTCTATTTGTTTTCTTTCCTAAGAAGGAAAAATATAGACTTAAAATATCCACAGAATTCTCTTTACCTATAAAGACTATCTTCTACTGAAGTTCTGTATAATTGAGTGATTAAAACTTCTCAATATTTGAAAAGTGAAAGTGAAAGTCACTCAGTCTTGAACTTGAGACTCTTTGCAACTTCATGGACTATAGAGTCCATGGAATTCTCCAGGCCAGGATGCTAGAATGGGCAGCAGTTTGCTTCTCCAGGGAATCTTCCCAACCAGCTGAGCCACAAGGGAAGCCCTCATCTACTTTAGACTTGCCCTGGAGGTCACTCACCTATACAGAACTTCCCTGCAAGTAGTAGAAAATTGTTTTTATGTGTTGTGTCCCTGGTTACTTTCCTGGATGAATACTAACTGAGCCCTTGTAAGTACTAACACCTCTGGATGTATGGACATTGAAAAGGAGAGATTCCTACCACTCTTCTTTCATGTAACAGTGGATTTCAGATCTGACTATTTGAGGATCAGGGCACTTATCCCAGGTCTGCATGATATCAGGCCACAAGGTGTGCTTCTTTGGTGGAGGGGGATGCAATGAGTAAGCAAAATCTTAACTTTCTCACAATTTTAAGGAGATATTCATTCCATTTTAACCCCTGCTCATAAGAGAGCTTTTGTATCCTTCACAGTTCTATCTGGGAAAAGATACTAATCTCTATTTTGGAGGGTGAAGGAGTATTGGAAGGTATATTTTCTTTTCAACTTTATGCCCTTCAAAATATTTATAGCTTTTTCACAGGGCTAAAAAAGTGCAATTGATTTTAAGATTAATTTTTTTATTGTACATAACAATATGCAATATCAACTCAGTGTTTCTTGCTTTCTAGGACTAACATCTCAACCTGTAGAATGCAACACAGATAGAAATGTAGAAAGAAAGAAAGACAGATAGATATTTATGCCTACACACGCACACACACACACACACACACACACACACATACACATATATGCATTAAAATGCAGTGATTGCATAATGGCAAGTATAATAGAACTTTCTAACTTTAAATTTCTAAAATCTAATTACCATGACATTGCTGCTGTTGCTGCTAAATTGCTTCAGTCATGTCCGACTCTGTGCGATCCCATAGAAAGCAGCCCACCAGGCTCCCCCAAGCCTGGGATTCTCCAGGCAAGAACACTGGAGTGGGTTGCCATTTTTCTTCTCCAATGCATGAAAGAGAAAAGTGAAAGTGAAGTCGCTCAGTCATGTCCGACTCTTAGTGACCCCATGGACTGCAGCCTACCAGGCTCTTCCAACCATGGGATTTTCCAGGTAAGAGTACCGGAGTGGGTTGCCATTGCCTTCTCCACTATGACATTAGCACTATAGAAAACAATCAGATCAGATCAGTCTCTCAGTCATGTCCGACTCTTTGCGAGCCCATGAATCGCAGCACGCCAGGCCTCACTGTCCATCACCAACTCCCGGAGTTCACTCAGACTCACGTCCATCAAGTCAGCGATGCCATCCAGCCATCTCATCCTCTGTCGTCCCCTTCTCCTCCTGCCTCCAATCCCTCCCAGCATCAGAGTCTTCTCCAATGATCAATTCTTCTCATGAGGTGGCCAAAGTAATGGAGTTTCAGCTTTAGCATCATTTCTTCCAAAGAAATCCCAGGGCTGATTTCCTTCAGAATGGACTGGTTGGATCTCTTTGCAGTCCAAGGGACTCTCAAGAGTCTTCTCCAACACCACAGTTCAAAAGCATCAGTTCTTCGGCGCTCAGCCTTCTTCACAGTCCAAGTCTCACATCCATACATCACCACAGGGAAAACCATAGCCTTGACTAGACGAACCTTTGTTGGCAAAGTAATGTCTCTGCTTTTCAATATGCTTTCTAGGTTGGTCATAACTTTCCTTCCAAGGAGTAAATGTCTTTTAATATCATGGCTGCAGTCACCATCTGCAGTGATTTTGGAGCCCCCAAAAATGAAGTCTGACACTGTTTCCACTGTTTCCCCATCTATTTCCCATGAAGTGGTGGGACTGGATGCCATGATCTTCGTTTTCTGAATGTTGAGCTTTAAGCCAACTTTTTCACTCTCCACTTTCGCTTTTATCAAGACGCTTTTGAGTTCCTCTTCACTTTCTGCCACAGGAGTGGTGTCATCTGCATATCTGAGGTTATTGATATTTCTCCCAGCAATCTTGATTCCAGTTTGTGTTTCTTCCAGTCCAGCATTTCTCATGATGTACTCTGCATATAAGTTAAATAAACAGGGTGACAATATACAGCCTTGACGAACTCCTTTTCCTGTTTGGAACCAGTCTGTTGTTCCATGTCCAGTTCTAACTGTTGCTTCCTGATCTGCATACAAATTTCTCAAGAGGCAGATGAGGTGGTCTGGTATTCCCATCTCTTTCAGAATTTTCCACAGTTTATTGTGATCCACACAGTCAAAGGATTTGGCATAGTCAATAAAGCATAAATAGATGTTTTTCTGGAACTCACTTGCTTTTTCTATGATCCAGTGGATGTTGGCAATTTGATCTCTGGTTCCTTTGCCTTTTCTAAAACCAGCTTGAACATCAGGAAGTTCACGGTTCACATATTGCTGAAGCCTGGCTTGGAGAATTTTGAGCATTACTTTACTAGCTTGTCAGATGAGTGCAATTGTGTGGTAGTTTGAGCATTCTTTGGCATTGCCTTTCCCCGGGATTGGAATGAAAACTGACCTTTTCCAGTCCTTTGGCCACTGCTGAGTTTTCCAAATTTGCTGGCATATTGAGTGCAGCACTTTCACAGCATCATCTTTTAGGATTTGGAATAGTTCAACTGGAATTCTATCACCTCCACTAGCTTTGTTCGTAGTGATGGTTTCTAAGGCCCACTTGACTTCACATTCCAGGATGTCTGGCTCTAGGTCAGTGATCACACCATTGTGATTATCTGGGTCATGAAGATCTTTTTTGTACAGTTCTTCTGTGTATTCTTGCCATCTCTTCTTAATATCTTCTGCTTCTGTTAGGTCCATACCATTTCTGTCCTTTATCGAGCTCATCTTTGCATGAAATGTTCCTTTGGTATCTCTGATTTTCTTGAAGAAATCCCTAGTCTTTCCCATTCTGTTGTTTTCCATTATTTCTTTGCATTGATCGCTGAAGAAGGCTTTCTTATCTCTTCTTGCTATTCTTTGGAACTCTGCATTCAGATGCTTATATCTTTCCCTTTCTCCTTTGCTTTTCGCTTCTCTTCTTTTCACAGCTATTTGTAAGGCCTCCCCAGACAGCCATTTTGCTTTTTTGCATTTCTTTTCCATGGGGATGGTCTTGATCCCTGTCTCCTGTACAATGTCATGAACCTCATTCCATAGTTCATCAGGCACTCTATCTATCAGATCTAGGCCCTTAAATCTATTTCTCACTTCCAGTGTATAATCATAAGGGATTTGATTTAGGTCATACCTGAATGGTCTAGTGGTTTTCCCTCCTTTCTTAAATTTAAGTCTGAATTTGGCAATAAGGAGATCATGGTCTGAGCCACAGTCAGCTCCTGGTCTTGTTTTTACTGACTGTATAGAGCTTCTCCATCTTGGCTGCAAAGAATATAATCAATCTGATTTCGGTGTTGACCATCTGGTGATGTCCATGTGTAGAGTCTTCTCTTGTGTTGTTGGAAGAGGGTGTTTGTTATGACCAGTGCATTTTCTTGGCAAAATATCCTGCGTCCGAGGTCGGGTGGGGGGGCTGGCCGACAGGAGATACCCAGCGTCTGGGGTCAGGGGTGGCCTACGAGAGGAGTTACCCCGCGTCCAAGGTCAGGGGCGGTGGCTGGGAGGAGCTATCCCACGCCCCTAAGCCCGAGGCCAGGGGCGGCAGCCGGGAGGAGCAACCCACGCCAGAGGCCAGGGGCAGCGACGAGAGGAGTTACCCCGCATCTGAGGTCAGGGGCAGCGGCCGGGAAGAGCAACCTCACGACCGAGGCTAGGGGTGGTGGCCAGGAGGACCAGCCCCACGTCCAAGGAGCCGTGGCTGCAGGGGCACAGGAGGGCCTAGATGAGCTATCCCACATTGAAGGTCAGGAAGGGCGGCGGTGAGGAGATACCCCTCATCCAAGGTAAGGAGCAATGGCTGCGCTTTGCTGGAGCAGCCGTGAAGAGATACCCCACGCCCAAGGTAAGAGAAACCCAAGTAAGATGGTAGGTGTTGCAAGAGGGCATCAGAGGGCAAACACACTGAAACCATACTCACAGAAAACTAGTCAATCTAATCACACTAGGACCACAGTATTGTCTAACTCAGTGAAACTAAGCCATGCCCATGGGGCAACCCAAGACAGGCAGGTGGAGAGATTTGACAGAATGTGGTCCACTGGAGAAGGGAAAGGCAAACCACTTCAGTATTCTTGCCTTGAGAACCCCATGAACAGTATGAAAAGGCAAAATGATAGGATACTGAAAGAGAAATTCCCCAGGTCAGTAGGTGCCCAATATGCTACTGGAGATCAGTGGAGAAATAACTCCAGAAAGAATGAAGGGATGGAGCCAAAGCAAAAACAATACCTAGCTGTGGATGTGACTGGTGATAGAAGCAAGGTCCGATGCTGTAAAGAGCAATATTGCATAGGAACCTGGAATGTCAGGTCCATGAATCAAGGCAAACTGGAAGTGGTCAAACAAGAGATGGCAAGAGTGAATGTCGACATTCTAGGAATCAGCGAACTGAAATGGACTGGAATGGGTAAATTTAACTCAGATGACCATTATATCTACTACTGCGGGCAGGAATCCCTCAGAAGAAATGGAGTGGCCATCACGGTCAACAAAAGTGTCCGAAATGCAGTACTTGGATGCAATCTCAAAAACGACAGAATGATCTCTGTTCGTTTCCAAGGCAAACCATTCAATATCACAATAATCCAAGTCTATGCCCCAACCAGTAACGCTGAAGAAGCTCAGGTTGAACGGTTCTATGAAGACCTACAAGACCTTTTAAAACTTACACCCAAAAAAGATATCCTTTTCATTATAGGGGACTGGAATGCAAAAGTAGGAAGTCAAAAAACACCTGGAGTAACAGGCAAATTTGGCCTTGGAATACGGAATGAAGCAGGGCAAAGACTAATAGAGTTTTGCCATAGAAAACAATAAGTACATTTATTCTGAGTTACCTTGTGATTATACTAAAACAGCAATTTAGTGCATTTATTATGGAGTAAATAATTAAAGTAACTAAAATATTTTGCAAATATCAATTGTTCTATAAATACTAATATGTTCATAGAACAAACATAGATGTTTAGGAAGAATGATGAATTGACAAATATTGAATAATAATTTATTAAACTATTTGAGCACCATGGCCCAGATAAGTTGCCACATCATAAAATTAACCATTACAGCATATTATCTAGGTCTTGTAATATTATAGATTAATGTTCTCCTTTTAGTGTTTTACCTTTGTTACCTAATTTTTTTAAAAGAAAGGTTTTATATCAATAAAATTAAATGGCAACTCAGTGTCACCTGCTACTAATTAAAAAAAAACTAAAATAATATAACTAAAATAATGTTTTCTGTAGTCTGCTAAAACTCCTGAAACTCATCTTACCCTAGTCTATTTTTTAAAAATGAGAGAAATTGGAAAATTTTAGAGAGGTATTAATGACTTTCTGGCACCAAGGTAAGACTTCCTCGTTGATTAAATCAATTCATTTAGTTAGAATTAAAAAATAATTAACTAAAGTATTCCACATAGTGATAGAAAGAGGAGGTAAGATGATTACTCTTTGCAGAAAACAAGTATAAATGACAATATTGCCAGTAACAACCATTCAGTGGCACCAGAAATAAGCAAAAGTCAAACAGAGTATTGAGAAGCATTTGTTCTTTAAAAAGTGCTGAAGTGTTACAAAAATGCAGGCTGCATCTGTGGCTTTCTTTCCTGGAAATGCTCCTACCCTCTTTCTGCCTTTTTCCCTGTTTGATCACTGGAAATGAGAGCTTTACTGTTATGGGGTTTGAGCAAATTATCAGCTTTACAGGTGCAGACTTGATTTAATGTGGGAACAGGAGATACGCCCAGGTCTTTGCCAACGAAAATCAGCAGGCTCAGTTTGAAAGATATGGAATGTCCATATAGACATGGGAATCTAAAACTGAGGTCCCAGTTCTGGAAGGGCAGTAGACAAGGCAGGAATTTAAAGGTGATATCCTAAAAGTGACAGATCCATATAAGAGCTGAAAGGAAAAAAAAAAAAAGAGCTGTAGGAGCTCCAAACCCATCCTTGCCACTAGATAAACTGCACATGCAGTGGGGGGTGGGGGTGGGGTGACCTAAAGAACCATGAAAAATCTAAAATGTATGGGCTATTGAAAATTTCTAAGGAATTTAAATGGATTTCTCTACCCATTCAGGACGAGCTCAACAGAACACAGAGCCTTGTGGATTTAGGCACGTTATGTGACCACTGATAAACACACACACACACACACACACACACACACACACAGGAAAAATACTGTAAGAAATCAAGTAGAAAAGATTAAATGTTTTATCAACTGCATAGTAGATAAAACCTAAGAACAGGCAAGTTATTGAGAACTACAATAACTCTCAGGATAATAAAATAAAGTCCAAAATTACTATATTAACTACAATTTTCAATTAACTAAAAATCATTAAGCATGACAATAAACAGAAAAGTGACCAAAAGATAGCAACAAGGCAAATGACAGCCAAAATAACTTCACTCTGAGTGAGCCCAGATATTTAATTTAGCAGATAATACTTTTAAAGCTGCTATAATTCAAATGTTTGAAGTAAAATAGTAACAAATAATAAAAGAACTAAAGATAAGTGTGCTAACAATGAGCAACAAATAGAATATTCAATAGAGAAATGAATATAATAGCAAAGAAACAAAAGGGAAAGTTGCAATGCTGCTGCTGCTGCTAAGTCACTTCAGTTGTGTCCGACTCTGTGTGACCCCATAGACGGCAGCCCACCAGGCTCCCCTATCCCTGGGATTCTCCAGGCAAGAACAGTGGAGTGGGTTGCCATTTCCTTCAATGCATGAAAGTGAAAAGTGAAAGTGAAGTGACGCAGTCGTGTCCGACTCTTCACGACCCGATGGACTGGAGCCTGCCTACCAAGCTCCTCCGTCCATGGGATTTTCCAGGCAAGAGTACTGGAGTGGGGTGCCATTGCCTTCTCTGAAAGTTGCAATGAGAAACCAGTAATTTAAATGAAAGTATAAACCAGATGGGCTCTGAGCAGATCTGAGATGGCAATAAAAAGAAATAAATAATAAAGCAAGTAGAAAATGAGTGAAAGTAAAGAAGATTTGAACGTTTATTTAAGCAGCAGCATTCAAAAGGTAAAATATTTTGAAATAAGTGTAACAAAAGTGGTATAAGTCTTGTAAAATGAAACTTATAAACCACTGCTAAAGAAATTAAAGAAGGTTTGAATGAACAGAGAAATATATCATTTCCGCAGGCTGAAAGACTTGCTATTTTAAGGTGGCAAAACATTCCAAACTTATCTACAAATCAACATAATAGCTATCAAATTTCCAGTGGATTTTTGAGACAGACCAACCGACTCTAAATTTATATGTGAAAAAAAACTTCCAGAAGTGCTACTATCTTTTATCATGATTTCAAAAATAATTTTAGATTTACAAAATAGTTACAAAGATTATACACAGAATTCTCATATTCCCATTCCCTTACTTCTCCTAACATTAGCAACTTGCATAACTATGTCACTTTTATCAAATTTCATAAATTAATGGTGAAATTTAATTACCTAAAGTATGCACTTTATTCATATTTCTCCAATTTTTCTACCAACAATTTTTGTCTTTAGCCTTATACTGTCTGTATACTTTGCCCCTGCCTTTCCTTCCCACTAGTTTCAATAAAAATGTCCTGGATTTTAATTCAGTTAGATGTATTTTTCACTGTCCCTCAGTAGGAACTTTCTATCTTCAGTTCCTACCACACCCTTACTTGAAATGAGAAAAATCTTCAGATAGTAAAATTTAATTTTTGCACCATGTGCTTCAGTAGGTTTTGGAAACTGCATACAATAATACATCCGCCATTACAGAAACATACAGAATACCACATTATAAAAATTCTTAATGTGCAACCTATTTACAGTCTCTCTCTCCTCCCTCCCCAAACCCCTTAGCAAGTACAGATCTTTTTTTTTCCTGTTTCAAGAATTTAGTCTTTTCCAAAATATTATATAAATGCAATCACAAAACATATATACTTTTGACTCTGATTTCTTTCCCATAATAAAATTCATTTGAGACTCATTCTTTTTGTTTAAATCCATAGTTTATTCCACCATATGGATTTACCACATTATTTATCTATTCACTTATTAAATGATATGTATCTTATTTCCAAATATTGGAATTTGTGAACTGAGCTGATTCAAACATCTAATAGATTATTGTATGAACGTAAATACTCAGTGCACTTTGGTAATAATAGATCGTTGCTGGGTTATATTTTAAAAGTATGTTCAACCTTATGATAAACCACCTTTTTTTTTTTTCCCTGAGGTTCTATACTGTTTTCACAGGCAGTAGAAATGTTTTCTTAGTATAGCACACTTGAACAGCTGTTGATATTGTCATTTTATATTTTTCAGCCACTTTAGCAATTGTCTAAATGTTCCTCAGTATGATTTTAATATGCATGTTCTTAATAATATATTGAGTTACTTTACCTTTGCTTACTTAACATTTATATATCTTCTTTCAGAATTCATCTCTTATTATTTTATGTCCATTTTCTTAAGTCTTTTTGGTTACTGAATTTTTTAGAAATCTTTTTATATTCAGGATAAAAGCTAATATCAGATATATGATATATGAATATTTTCTCCAGAATTTGGCTTACCTTTTCATTACATTAAAATTTCATAGGAAAAAAAAATTTGTTGATAAGGTCACCAATTAAATTTGTTGTTTTTTATATATAATGCTTTTATGTCATATATTAAAAAATCATAAAATTCAAGGTCATGAGATTTTATACTTTACAGAAATTGTGTAATTTTTCACTTTATATTTGTCTACAATCCATTTGACTCAATTCTTGGATGAAGTGAGAGGTATGAGTCAAGGTTTATTATTTGTTTTTAATGTGGAAGTACAATAAGTACAGTACCATTTATTGAAAAAGTATCATTCATCAACTGAATTTGAATACAATTTTGAATAAAATGCTGACTATATTTCTGATGATCTACTGCTGGGTTCTTTATTCTCTATCAATGAACAATTAATTGGGTATTATCTTGATTAGTATTCACTTCAGTTCAGTTCAGTCTCTCAGTCTTGTCCGACTCTTTGCGACCCCATGAACCACAGCATGTCAGGCCTCTTTGTACAACTCCAACTCCCGGAGTTTACTCAAACAAATGTCCATTGAGTCTGTGATGCCATCCAATCATCTCATCCTCTGTCATCCCCTTCTCTTCCTGCCTTCAATCTTTCCCAGCATCAGGGTCTTTTAAAATGAGTCAGCTCTTCACATTAGATGGCCAAAGTATTGGAGTTTCAACATCAGTCCTTCTGATGAATTCTCAGGACTGATCTCCTTTAGGATGGACTGGTTGGATCTCCTTGCAGTCCAAGGGACTCTCAAGAGTCTTCTCCAACACCACAGTTCAAAAGCATCAATTCTTCCGCACTCAGCTTTCTTTATAGTCCAACTCTCACATCCATACATGACTACAGGAAAACCATAGCCTTGAATAGACAGACCTTTTTTGGCAAAGTAATGTCTCTGCTTTTTAATATGTTATCTAGGTTGGTGTTAACTTTCTTTCCAAGGAATAAGTGTCTTTTAATTTCATGGCTGTAGTCACCATCTGCAGTGATTTTGTAGCCCAAAGAAATAAAGTCAGCCAATGTTTCCACTGTTTCCCCATCATTGTGCCATGAAGTGATGGGACAGGATGCCATGATCTTAGTTTTATGAATGCTGAGCCTAAAGCCAACTTTTTCACTCTCCTCTTTCACTTTCATCAAGAGGCTCTTTAGCTCTTCTTCACTTTCTGCCTTAAGGGTGGTGTCATCTGCATATCTGAGGTTATTGATATTTCTCCTGGCAATCTTTATTCCAGCTTGTGCCTCTTCCAGCCCAGCGTTTCTCATGATGTATTCTGCGTATAAGTTAAATAAACAGAGTGACAATATACAGCCTTGACATACTCCTTTTCCTATTTGAAACCAGTCTGTTGTTTCATGTCCAGTTCTAACTGTTGCTTTCTGACCTGTATACAGGTTTCTCAAGAGGCAGATGAGGTGGTCTGGTATTCCCATCTCTTTCAGAATTTTCCATAGTTTATTGTGATCTACACACTGTCAAAGGCTTTAAAGAAGAAGTCTTTCTGGAACTCTCTTGCTTTTTTGGTGATCGAGCAGATGTTGGCAATTTGATCTCTTGTTCCTCTGCTTTTTTAAAAACCAGCTTGAACATCTGGAAGTTCACGGTTCACATATTGCTGAAGTCTAGCTTGGAGAATTTTGAGCATTACCTTGCTAGCGTGTGAGATGAGTACAATTTTGTGGTAGTTTGAGCATTCTTTGGCATTGCCTTTCCCCGGGATTGGAATGAAAACTGACCTTTTCCACTCCTGTGGCCACAGCTGAGTTTTCCAAATTTTCTGGCCTATTGAGTGCAGTACTTTCACAGCATCATCTTTTAGGCTTTGAAATACCTCAACTGGAACTCCATCACCTCCACTAGCTTTGTTCATAGTGATGCTTCCTAAGGCCCACTTGACTTCACATTCCAGGATGTCTGGCCCTAGGTTAGTGATCACACCATCGTGATTATCTGGGTCATGAATATCCTTTTTGTACAGTTCTTCTGTGTATTCTTGTCACCTCTTCTTAATATCTTCTGGTTCTCTTCTGTCCATACCATTTCTGTCCTTTATTAAGCCCATCTTTGCATGAAATGTCCCCTTGGTGTCTCTAATTTTCTTGAAGAGATCTCTAGTTTTTCTCATTCTATTGTTTTCCTTTATTTCTTTGCATTGATCACTGAAGAAGGCTTTGTTATCTCTCCTTGATATTCTTTGGATCTCTGCATTCAAATGGGTATATCTTTCCTTTTCTCCTTTGCTTTTTGGGTCTTCTTTTCACAGCTATTTGTAAGGACTCCTCAGACAGCCATTTTACTTTTTTGCATTTCTTTTTCTTTAGGATGGTCTTGACCCCTGTTTCCTGTACAATGTCACAAACATCTGTCCATAGTTCATCAGGCATTCTGTCTATCAGATCTAGTCCCTTAAATCTATTTCTCACTTCTTCTGTATAATCATAAGGGATTTGATTTAGGTCATACCTGTATGGTCTAGTGGTTTTCCCCACTTTCTTCAATTTAAGTCTGAATTTGGCAATAAGGAGTTTATGATCTGAGCCACAGTCAGCTCCCAGTCTTGTTTTTGATGACTGACTTGATTAGTATAGATTTATAGTTGCTGCACCTAAGTCACTTCGGTCGTCTCCGACTCTGTGCAACCCCATAGATGGCAGCCCACTAGGCTCCACTGTCCCTGGGATTCTCCAGGCAAGAACAGTGGTGTGGAGTTATATATATGAAATACGTTAGTATCAGTCTTCAAAACGTTTTACTTTTTGATGAATAGATAAATAAATACTAGTATCTGCGTCTACCTTCAAATAATATTATGTTGTTTCATCTGTAATATAGTTTCTCTGATCTGCCTCTTGAGAAATTTGTATGCAGGTCAGGAAGCAACAGTTAGAAATAGACATAGAACAACAGACTGGTTCCAAATAGGAAAAGGAGTTCATCAAGGCTGTATATTGTCACCCTGTTTATTTAACTTCTATGCAGAGTACACCATGAGAAACGCTGGACTGGAAGAAACACAAGCTGGAATCAAGATTGCTGGGAGAAATATCAATAACCTCAGATATGCAGATGACACCACCCTTATGGCAGAAAGTGAAGAGGAACTAAAAAGCCTCTTGATGAAAGTGAAAGTGGAGAGTGAAAAAGTTGGCTTAAAGCTCAACATTCAGAAAACGAAGATCATGGCATCCAGTTCCACCACTTCATGGGAAATAGATGGGGAAACAGTGGAAACAGTGTCAGACTTCATTTTGGGGGGCTCCAAAATCACTGCAGATGGTGACTGCAGCCATGAAATTAAAAGATGCTTACTCCTTGGAAGGAAAGTTATGACCAACCTAGATAGCATATTCAAAAGCAGAGACATTACTTTGCCAACAAAGGTTCGTCTAGTCAAGGCTATGGTTTTCCCTGTGGTGATGTATGGATGTGAGAGTTGGACTGTGGAGAAGTCTGAGCGCTGAAGAACTGATGCTTTTGAACTGTGGTGTTGGAGAAGACTCTTGAGAATCCCTTGGACTGCAAGGAGATCCAACCAGTCCATTCTGAAGGAGATCAGCCCTGGGATTTCTTTGGAAGGACTGATGCTAAAGCCAAAACTCCAGTACTTTGGCCACCTTATGTGAAGAGTTGACTCATTGGAAAAGACTCTGATGCTGGGAGGGATCGGGGCCAGGAGAGGAAGGGGACAACAGAGGATGAGATGGCTGGATGGCATCACTGATTCGATGGACGTGAGTCTGAGTGAACTCCGGGAGTTGGTGATGGACAGGGAGGCCCGGCGTGCTGCGATTCATGGGGTCTCAAAGAGTCGGACATGACTGAGCGACTGATCTGATCTGATAACAATAAAGTTCCAAATTCTCCCTTTCACCAATCTTATATATTTTACATATCCATGCGCTATGTAACACTCAACATATTTTTTCTTTTAGCTACTAAGTTATCTTTTAGGGCAAATAAAACAAAAACATTTAATTTACCTTCTTTTTTTTCCTATTTTCAACACTATTCTTTTCTCTTGTTACTGAAAAATGTTTCTTGTGTATATCACATTTCTCTGCTTGAAAACCTTCATTAGAATGTCTTACACATTAGGTCTGCTGGCAATGAATTCTAATTTTGTTTTCTCTGAGAAAGTCTTCACTTCTACTTTATTAATGTGTATTTTTGCTAGGAATTACATTCCTGTAATCTGTGTTGACAGTTGTTTTTTCTTTTTTTTTTTTTAAATCAGCACTTTAAAAATATCAATCATTGTCTTCTTAATTGCAAGGTTACTTATGAGAAGATTGCTGTAAAATTTAATCCCTGGTACCTTTGTAAGTAATATATCTTTCTACTTTTCAAGATTTTCACTTTGCCTTTATTTTCAGTAATTTAAATATAATACATATACAAATAAGTTTTTCTGTGTTGATTATTTTGCTATCTGTGTGGTGCTCTGTAAGCTTGTGTGATGTTCTATAAGCTACTATAACTATAGTTTGGTGTCTTTCCCTAATTTTGGAAATTTCTTAACCATTACTTTTCTTCACTTTTTTTCCCCCATTTTTATCCCTTTCTGAGATTAAAATGATTTGTCTATTATATCATTTGATATTTTTCCTAAAGTGTTAATATTCTCCTATGATTTTCCTTTTGTTTTATTTTGGATGATTTCTACTGATTCATCTTGGAATCAAATTGCCAACATTCATTGGTTCATAGAGAAAACAAGGAAATTAAAGCAAAAAATATCTACTTGTGCTTCATTGACTATGCTAAAGACTTTGACTATGTGGATCACAACTAACAGTGGAAAATTCTTGAAGAGATGGGAATACCAGACCACCTTACCTGCCTCCTGAGAAACTTGTATGCAGGTCAAGAAGCGAAAAATAGAACTGGACATGGAACAACAGGCTGGTTTCAATTTGGGAAAGGAATACATCAAGACTATATATTGTCACCCTGCTTAGTTAACTTCTTTGCAAGGTATATTATGTGAAATGCCATGCTGAATGAATCACAAGTTGGAATCAAGACTGCTGGGAGAAATATCAACAATCTCAGATACGCAGATGATATCACTCTAATGGCAGAAAGTAAAGAAGAGCTAAAAAGCTTCTTGATGGGAGTGAAACAGGAGAGTGAAAAAGCTGGTTTAAAACTCAACATGAAACATAAAAGGCCATGGCATCTGATTCTATAATTTCATGGGAAATAGAAGGGGGAAAATGGAAAGAGTGACAGAGTTTAGTTTCTTTAGCTTCAAATTCACTGCAGACAGTGACTCCAGCCATGAAATTAAAAGATGTTTGTGCCTTGGAAGAAAAGTTATGACAAACATAGTGTATTCAAAAGCAGAGATCACTTTGCGGACAAAGGTCCATATAGTCAAAGCTATGTTTTTTCCATTAGTCATGTACAGATGTGAGAGACCATAAAAAAAGCTGCACCAAAGAACTGATGCTTTCAAATTGTGGTGCTGGAGAATATCCTTGAGAGTCCCTTGGACTGCAAGGAGATCAAATCAATCAATCCTCAAGGAAATCAACCTTGAATATTCATTGGAAGTACTGATGCTGAAGCTGAAGTGCCAATATTTTGGCCACCTGATGCAAACAACCAAATTCTGATGTTGGGAAAAATTGAAGGCAAAAAGATAAGAGGGTGACAGAAGATGAGATGGTTAGATAGCATCATCAACTCAATGAACATGAGTTTGTACAAACTCCAGTAGATTGTAAAGGACAGGGAAGCCAACAGTCCATGGGGTCATGAAGAGTCAGACATGACTTAGTGACTGAGCAACAACAACAATCTTGGAATTCACTGATTGTTTCCTTGATGCTGTTGTATTTAACTGCAAAGTAGATCTTAGACCATCATTCTCTTTTTATTTTCCCCAGTCCCCTAGCATTTCCATTTGGTCATTTCTTGCTATTTTTAGTCTATGGTAAAATTACCTTCAAAATGATGGTTTTGCATGTTTTCTGTATTTTTATTAGTACCATTAACATGCTAAGCATTATTACTTTAAGTTTCATGTATATTAAATCCAACATCTGTGATACATCTGAATTTAGTTCTGATAGTATTTTTGTCTCTTCAGACTGCAATTTTTTTTTTCGCCTTTTTGTAATTGCCCTGCAATTAATAGTATTATTATTTTTTTTGGACAGCTGTTCATAAGTGTAGGCATTGAGATATATATACAACTTATATTTATATTTATAAAATATTTGTTAAAGCCTATCTAGTATATTTATACTTGGACATGTGCATGCCTTTTTTTCCAGAGACAAAAATAATGGGGCTATGTGTTAATAAAGTTAGGAGTTGGGAATTAAAGTTTCCTGTTACTACTTTTCTTTCCAAATACCACAGGCTGCATATTCCCCCACTGACTGGGTTTATCAGTTTAGTTCAGTTCAGTTACTCAGTCATGTCCAACTCTTTGCAACACCATGGACTGCAGGCACTCCAGGCTTCCCTGTTCATCACCAACTCCCAGAGCTTGCTCAAACTCATGTCCATTGAGTCGGTGATGCCATCCAACTATCTAATCCTCTGTCATCTCCTTCTCCTCCTGCCTTCAATCTTTCCCAGCATCGGGGTCTTTTTCAGTCAGTCAGTTCTTTGCATCAGATGGCCAAAGTATTGGAGTTTCAGCTTCAGCATCAGTCCTTCCAATGAATATTCAGGGCTGATTTCCTTTAAGATTGACTGGTTTGATCTCCTTGCAGTCCAAGGGACTCTCAAGAGTCTTCTCCATCACCACAGTTTAAAATTATCAGTTCTTCGGTGCTCAGCTTTCTTTGTGGTCCAACTCTCACATCCATACATGCCTACTGGAAAAACCATGGCTTTGACTAGATGGACGTTTGTTGGCAAAGTAATGTCTCTGCTTTTCAGTATGCTGTCTAGGTAGGCTAATTTTCCAGAGTACTTTCCTCAATATCTGATTTCCAGAGAATTAGTCTCTTGCAGCACTTTCAACTGTAATCCACTGTTATTTTGATTATTATCATGATAGCCTGGAGGTAACTGGAGTGGGAAGATGCCATTCTCTAATACTCTAATTCATACTAAATTTTAGGCAGATTCTGTTTCCCTTTCCTTCAGGGCTTTGGTCTGCACAAGTGTTCCTTCCCTTCCTCTAACTGTCACAGCAAACTTTTCATTCTTCCCTGCCCATGCTGTTGTTGCTGTTTAGTTGCTAAATATTGTCTAACTTGTGATGCCACAGACTGTAGCCCACCAGGCTCCTCTGTCCACAGAATTTCCCAGGCAATAATACTGGAGTGGTTTGCCATTTCCTTCTCCAGGGGATCCTTCTGACCCAGGGATCAAACCCATGTCTCTTATATTAGCAAGCATATTCTTTACTGCTGAACCACCATGGAAGCACATATCATGGACTTAAACTCCATCTCTCTGCCAGCTCCCCTTCTCAGCTGCAACATTGCCAATATAATTTCTGTATTTCTTCTTTTTGCAGATTAAAGCCATTTCTCCATAATAGAGATGGCAGAGATCAGTATAGCATCTCTCCATAAGACACTAGTGGCTACTGTTTGTCTCCTCCTGCCAACATCACAAGAAAAGTTTTCCCAAGATTCTATTCAATCTTATGAGTAGCTTCCAAAAATCTTAGAGAAAAATCTCGAAGAGTGTGACCCTGCCTGTATCTATACCCCTATGTACTTTACATTCTTTTTCTTTCTCACACTCGCATCTTAGCTATTCATCAAAATGCATTAGCTGTATCTTCTTACTGGCATATATAACCCCCTGCAGTGTCTGTCCTAGGTTACCATACACTTAGATTGTGTTTCTCCCTGCAAGCATCTTTTTCTCTCCCAATATTCTAGGTTACTTGATTGTCCTGGAAAGTCTTTTCACTGATGGGTTCAAGAAAAGTTGTTAATTTCATTGATTTGCAGTTTGTATAACTAATTTTTAGTTGCAGAGGTTGGAATGAGACTTCTGGTACTCTGTATCTCTGAACTAAAACTGCTGTTTACTGAAAACAACAAAATTTGTTTTAGATTAATATTCAATTGTCTCTATATTTGCTTTTTATTTCCATAGTTAAAATTATTATGCAAATAATAATACTAAAGGATTGATTCAAATTTTATAAATAATGTCTAATATGCTAGAAATACAAAAATGTATATATTTAAAATATATATATATTTAAATTAAACAATCAAATAAACTGATTTTAACAAAACTTTGGTCTTTCACATTTAAAGTATATGTAAGGTTTTCTAAGTGGCTCATTAATATTGTTATTCTGCATGTGAAACTAACTTGGGTTAAGGGTTGGGGTGTGAAGATAAGACTGGAAGAACAATGATAAATGAAATACTTGAAAATGAGAAAAAATACAAAAAAGATGTAACTACAGTAACCAAAATAGTAATATTTGACCTTAAAGTGACCTTTTCAATTTGCATTCTATTTAAACAATCCCCCAGCACTGACCTAAAAGCTCTCATTTTTATACATAATAAAGATATAATCTGCTGTCTCCAAAGTGAACAAAAATCCAGTGAGAATTATTATCAACTTTCCTTTCTCATCTATTACTGAAGGAATTTTTTTCATCCTAGAAATAGAGTAATAAAAATAAGACACTTGTTTCTTGCAAGCATATAACTTCCTCCAAACAAAATCAGTTCATTTCAGGAGGGGAAATACAGATTAATACACAGGAGTTTTGAGTAATTCACCCCTATTCCCCTTTAATAAGCATATGGAAAGAA
Source organism: Bos indicus x Bos taurus (assembly GCF_003369695.1). Lineage (NCBI taxonomy): Eukaryota > Metazoa > Chordata > Mammalia > Artiodactyla > Bovidae > Bos > Bos indicus x Bos taurus. Next base: position 33,960,956 of record NC_040086.1, read on the forward strand.
AGCAATGGATGAATGATGGTCATAATTTTGTGTAAAATATTTAAGAGGTTAGTGTAACTGGAAGTTGAATGCTTCTCTGTGGCTGGAGATGAAGCTGAGAATGTGAGCCAGACCAGATATTTACAAAGCTTTTGTAAGCCAGGCTGAATAATTCACTCTTCTGTAATAGGCAATAAAAGAACTAGAAAATAGCTTGAATTGTCATGATATAATTACATTTTTAGAAAGACAGCACTGTAGGTGATGAAACCATCTTGATTAAGGAGCAGACCCAAATTAGAGGGCTGTCACAGTGTTATTGGCAAGAGGGCTAAGAGCCAAAAGTAGGAATCACTAGTGTGCATGAGTAAGTAGAATGAGATTCAGAAGGTAATTTTTAGATATGACTAATGAGATTTAGTTTCTGATTAAATATAGAAGGGAGAGCTTTGAAAATAAGGTATAAGATGAAACCTAAAATTAATGAATAACAAAAAAGAATGAAGTTTAAAGAGTAGATTTAAGTCGGTTTATTTCTTGCTACGTTTTGACAGTTCTTTTAAATCATCTCATTTTATTTTCAGGGACATTCCTTTGACTTTATCTTGTAAATATCTTTTGTATTGTTGTTGCTATTGGTGTTTAGCCTACTACAACACCAGGTTATATGGCAATTATTTTTAAATCTATTTATAATACATTGATTCTTTCCCATAACACTGTATGCTTGTGTCTGTGCAAACATTCTTATCTTCCTGGGGATAAGAAATGTGGTAATTTGAAACTTCCTCTGCACCTGACAATGTGAACTTTTTCTTTGGGAATTCTTTTCCACTCTTTGTTTGACTGTTTTATTCTTTCTTATTTAAATTGGAACATTTTCTCAATCATCTGCTGATTCTCAGCTATATCTTTATATTTAAGAATTAAATATTCAAAGGTGATTAAATTTCCTGGTTCCTAGCAGTTTTACTAACTCACTGGCTTAACTATAAAACAGTGGTCACTTTTTTTTAGGGTCTATAAAATATCAGTATTTGGAGATATTTCTCTGATTTAGTGTTTATTCAGGTTCTCTGAACAAGAATTCTGCAAGAATGAGCCTGAAGCACATTTCCTGAATGTAGAAGTTCTCAGACAAGTCAGAAGGGGCTGTATCTCACATTATCTAGATTTATGTATGTTCTTTCTTGGAGTTCCACTCTCTTCTTGGTATACTTGATAACCTAAAATTCTGAGATTCATTATGGATCCTGAGGATAAATCAACTCACTTCTTGCCATTATTTCCATTAGCAAAGGCTTTAAATGGAGGTAACTATTTTCTAATAAATCATTTATCCTTCATTTTCCAGTTGCTTTCATTTTTTTCAAACAGTTTCTCATTAATTTATTGAAGTATATTGTCTGCTCCTTTGTTATCAATGTCTTTGTGGGTCTTTACATTTCCTATTTATTTTATTCAATTTGAATGTAATCTAGGAAGGTAGAAAATATAAATATTTGTGGTTGAATTGTGTTCACTTACTCCAAATATGCTGTTTAATTTTAACAATTTAGTTATTTTCCAGTTAGAACTACAATTCAGCCATTAAAAACTGGAAATCAGAGCATCTGCCCTACCTATTTCACAGGGCATCATAAAATTATGAAATTTTTATATTAATTAAAAATATACATTAAAATATATATTAATTAAAAATATACAAATATGAAGCATTTTTAGACATTCAAGTAGTATCATGAAAATAACCTGTAAGCAAACCCTTCATTTTTCAGTGATATGATTTAAGCTGCATTCTCAATTTGTAAAAAAAGTATAAATCAATTCACCATGATGTGTTTATGGGTTTTCACAGAAGATGTGTGGCCTGCATACATGGTACCCACAGAAAGTTGTCCAGTGGAGATACATTACTGTAATTATCCCCACAGCTTATGCAGTAAATTCCTCAGAGTCTTGTGTATAACAAAGATGAAAACAAAGGATATATATGATTTCATTGTATGGCTGTCACTATCCAATTCTGTAGTCTTTCATTCTCTCATAATTCATATTCAGATTTTCAAAAACAATTAGGATTCTAAATTTGACCAAGGCTTAGTCTAACTTGTGTATATATACATATATATGGGACATTATATATGTATATGTATATTTATCTACATCTCCTATTTATCTCCTAATTATTTAGATCTCCTATTTATCTATCTACCTTCCTCTCAATGTGTCTTGGAGGAAATAAAGGAAGGAAATACATCAATATTTAATAGAGTTGATTTTAAAAATGGATTATTGTATGGCAGTTTATATTTCTATACATTATGATTTCTAAGTTTTCAACTTTCCACTTGACTGTGAGTACATATTTTATATTCAGAAAATAATTATTTTTAAATTGTACTCCATCAGATACAGGACTATCATGGCACAGAGATGAAAAGCTCTAGTTATTGCTTTTTTAGGACATAATTTAACAAAATTTGAAAGATCCATCCTCATAATTAAATAAATATTGATTTTAATAAGTTAACACCTGTGTGTAAGATTTTTGGTTTCAAGTAGGTAGAAACAATCTTGCAAACAATTAATCACTCTTCTCTCAATCCTGTAGTGAGTTGCAATGCATGCTAAATGATGCGTAAAGGGAAGGACTGCTTTCTTTCATTCTACCAAGAGTATACAGCACGTAAGAAGAGAAAGATTAGAAATTATTTTTGATTGCTCAGTTTGGTGGAACCCAATATTCCTATGAATAGGTAACAGTGAATAATGAGGGAAGAGACAGCTGCTTCCCTTAATGTTTTAACATGATTTATTCAAATTTATAATGGAGAATTGAGGAAAATAAATTTGCACAAGCTTAAGTAAAGTAAAGAAAATGTCAGTAATCATTATAAGTAATCTGCGGAAATCATCTATTTCTTCCTATGTGAATGGTCTTTTAGCACTGGCCTATCTGCAAACATTGTGCACATATAAAGTCACCACATTAGGGTCAAGCACAGTGATACTCTGAATCATAACGAGCAATCAATAGTGACCGCTTAACCTGCATAATTGAAAATAAAAACTATGTTAATTTTTAGTATTTTGAAACCCATGAAATTGAAAGCATTAGACAGAAAAATAAACCAACATCTTCAGATTTAAATCCAGAATAATGAGAAATCCACAGTACTTTATGTAACGCTGTAGGGCAAAACTATTAAATACATTTAAAATATTAGAACTATATTTCTTGGAAATCATTCAATAAAAATGACCTATTTTCACTAGATATTAATATTTTAATTGTCACTGCTATTTTATTTTTTGGTTAGCCAGATATGTTAGCATTTTCTTCATCATATCCTGAAATAAAAATAGTTATATGTCACTAACTCTACCAAGGTAAAAGACAGTGAAATGGTATGTAATAAAGAATTTGGTTGAATTTTGTCCCAGGTTCCTGGGAGGTAACATCTAAACCTTTGGAATTTTCCAAGTGATAGAAGTGTCTTTGTTACCTATAGTGGGCTCGCAAGAAAACACCTGATAATTTATGCTAATGAGGTGACTCAGGAATGGACTCTTTACCCTGAAAGACTAACCATGTGATTAGAGGGTTTAGGATTTCGGTCCCATAATATTAGGCTCTAGCGAGGGAAGAGAGACTGAAGATTAATCTAAACCACAGGTTTCTTTGGAAAAATGTCTATTTAGATTTTTTTGTGCATTTTTTAATTTTTTTGTTTCTTTTGATATTGAGCTGTATGTGCTGTTATATTTTGGAAATTAATCCCTTATTGGTCATATAATTTGGAAGTATTTTCTCCCATTCTGTAGGCTGTCTTCTTGATTTGTTCATGTTTCCTTTGCTGTTCAAAAGCTTTTACATTTAATTAGGTTCTATTTATTTATTTTTACTTTTCTTTCCAGTATTCTAGGTGATAAATCCAAAAATGTGTTGCTGTGATTTATGTCAAAGGATGTTCAATCTATGTTTTATTTTAAGAATTTTATAGTATCTCATCTTATAATTAGGTATTCAACTCATTGTGAGCTTGCTTTTTTTTTTTTTTTGTATACAGGGTTAGTGCTGTGCTTAGTCACTCAGTCATGTTTGACTCTAGTCCCCCCAGGTTCCTCTGCCCATGGGAGTCTCCAGGCAAGAATACTGGAGTAGGTTGCCATGCCCTCCTCATACAGTGTTAGAGAACATTCTAATTCCATTCTTCTAGCTCTACTGTTTTCCCAGTACTACTTATTGAAGAGATTGTCTTTTCTCCATTGTATATGGTTTCCTCCTTTGTCATACATTAATTGACAAAAAGTGCATGGATTTATTTCTGGACTTTCTATAATGCTCTATTAATCTAAATGTTTGTTTTTATGCCATTACCATACTGTTTTATGACTATAGTTTTGTAGTACACTCTGGTCTATACTGTATATATAGCTAAATGGCTGTATAGCTAAAAATAACACAACATTAGAAATCAACTTTTATATAAAAAATATATTAAAGGCACATGGCAAAACACACACACACACACACGGACAACGTTTCCATCAGTGGTGCTTACATTCTGAAGTCTCAATACAATCTCTGGACACAAAACTTGAGAGAGATTTTTTGATTGAAAATAATCTGCATATTGTCACACATGCTAAAAAGCTAATACATCGCTGAGAATGTCACAAGCTTCACTTTTCATACCTTCCCATACCTCATTTGTATGGTAAGTCCCTTACATATGAACAAGTTTCATTCTGATCATAAATACAATTTTTCATAAGAGCAACAAATTTGGCCTAGGTACCAACTAATATAATCAGCTATATGGTACTGTACTATAATTTTGTAATACTTTTCTACAAATAATACATAAAGCATCCAAAAATAAACATTTTACATCTTACAGTACAGTACCTTAGAAAGTAAAGTAGTACACAACAACACTCGGCATACAGGGGCTGGCACTAAGTGAACAGACAGAAAGATACTGACTGGAGGAGAGAGGAGGTGGGAGATGGAAGAACTGAAGAATCATCAGCAATAAGAGATGGAATGCAAGCTGCAACTTCATTCATGCCTCATGCTGATGGCACAAATTCTGGCTCTTTGCTGAATTTCATTCTATCTACTCTCTTAAAAAATCAGTTCAGTTATGTCTGAGTAGTAACTCTTTTTTTCCTAGTCATAGATGGCAAGGTAGCACTAGATTGCATTCTGAATGGATGCTGCAACATTTCTGCACCATTCTATGTTCAGGTCCCATACCTCAAAAACTAAAACTGTCTCCTCAAATAAGGAAAACCCCCTTGCTGTTTCCTGCATCGTGAATCTCTTTGTGTCCTCAGGTACTTTTTCTGCCTCCTGTCTCTCTTCACCCTTTTTCTGGGCCTCCAATCCCATCAGGTCTTTATTAGTAAACTTCTTGTGTTGCACAAAAAGGAGTTCAGTGAAGTTATCCTCTTGCAGATCTAGCTCCAGCTTCTTGCAAAGGGTCACTAAGTTGCTGAAGACCTCTTTGGACTCCTCATCCAAATGCACGTTCACATCTTTGAAAGTTTGTAACTTGAAGACCCATATGTAGGGGACTTACACTATCCCTTTGTTATAAAAAAGCTCCAATTATATTGACTAAGTTTTTTGAGTCATTCTAGTAAATTGTCAAACCTGAGAAGGTAAAGCGAACCTCAAAATTTGTATCCAGCTGATGAGAAATGAAAGTGGCCTGTGAATCTCCAAACTGGTTATTGATATCTGAAGTAAGGGCAGTCTCATGGTGGACTAATCCCTCAACCTGTGATCAAAAAGTTTGGCCTACTTCTTCATAATTAATGTCAGAAGTCAGTGCACAACCAAAAGAAATAGACTGGCTGAGCAGATGAAAACATGATCATGTATGCACTTCCACTTACCACATTACTCTGCTTCATCCCCTAAATAGTATATAATTATTTTATATGATTAGGTTAATCATGTTCCCATTAAGACTTGCATTTATAATTATCTTTTATTTTTTGTCTTCCTATTGATTGTGTAAACTGATAAATATCTTTTACTATCATGATTATGTAACTATTACTCACTTAATATCATTGCATCATGATTAATCAACAAAAAAGACAATAGAATTTTTTATCACCAAAGCCACCATTCCATAAAAAAATCTGTAATCACTTTTTAAAATCCAGATGCATATCAGAATTATTTTGGAATTCTTTGAAAAATAAAAATACCCAAGTATTGCTGCTTTTTTTCTCCTAATGTTCTAGATATGTTTATAAAGAGCAGCCATGTTTAAAAACAACCAGACTATATGAAGATCTTTTATCTAGTTGGTTTCACTTTTTCTATTTCATATTCAGTGCTCCCATTTCATTTAGTTTGTTTTCCAGTTTTTCCATGTTTTCTTTTCTTTTTTTTAATATTCTTTCCCAAGCCTCTATCAAGCATAGTAGAAAAGCTTTTGTATACATATATATAAATAATGTGTTTATTTATATATAATAATAATGTGTAATAATAATGTGTAATAATATCTAAAATATATATATTTTAGAAAACTTATGAATTTTTGCTTAACTAAAATATTTATAACATTTTGATTCCACTTGCTTGATTCATTATGAGTAGAATGCTAGATTTCTAATTTAAAAAAAATAGATACACAACGAGCAACAAAGGTTTACTGTATAGCAAAGGCAACTACAGTCAACATCTTGTAATAATTCATAACAGAAAATACAGTAATATATGTGTATATGTATAACTGAGCCACAAAAAAAAGAAATCTAAAAGAATTCTTCTTTTTGAAATTTTATAACGTTTGTCTTCTATGCCAGTTTTTCTAAATGTACTTTGGACATCTAACAACAACTTATGAGATACAATATTTTAAATATGTTTTTCAAGATATAAGATTAATATAAATTAATATAAATATAAAACTATTATATTTAAATTATTAATGACATCATTCAAGATGCTCCTATGTTTTCTGCATTTGACTAAATTTTCTCAGATAAATGTTAATATGTCTCACTATGATTATATATATATTTTTATCCCTTATGTTTCTTCTGATTTTTGCTTTACATATCCTTGTTCCTTTGTTGTTAGGTGTCTAACCATTTATGTCATCTAACTTCTTTATGAATTGTACCTTTAATCATTAAAAATATTCACCTTTGTTTCAAAAAAAATAGAAAAGAAGTCAGTGCAGATAGAGATATCATTAAGTGTTTTAGGTATCAGGAACTACAACATATCCAAAATTTCCTTTTAGCCAATTTAGACTTCAGGTCTCCAGTTGGTATTAGACAAATGTATATTTTCTTACTTTCCTTAATGATTGCCTAATCTGATTTACTAATGGCTATGATCTTTATTCTAGAGAATTGATAAGATAGAAAAGTGTGTCTATCTGCTTTTTAAGGTGTCACAGATAAGGATTTTCTTAGAAACCTAGTCTCAAAATTACTTCAAAAGTTAGTTTTTTAATCTAATATTTCCCATCTTTTTAAAATCACAAGTCAATATTAACAGAAAACAAAATGAAGGAAAGTAGATTTGAAATGTTGAAAACAAGAGAAAGAAAGGAAAATAAATGACATAAATATTTGTGCATGATAAGTAAATTACCTCTGAAGTTGCCTCCAAAATTAAGTTTCAAAACTGTTTGAGACAATGCAGCAGCATTTGAAAAAAAAAAAAAAAGTCATTGCTTTTTAATGATTATATTTTGCATAGTATTTATTTTGATATTTAAATTCAAATATTAGTAAGCTCAATCTCAGTGTTCAATTATCGTACATTATTTCTGTCGTTAAAAATCATGAGTAAATGAAAAATGCAGAACCTGGTGGTGGTTAAAAGTCACTATAATAAAATGAGGGACTTCCCTGGCAGTCCAGTGGTTGACAATCTGCCTTCCAAAGCAAGGAATGCTGGTTCAATCTTTGATCAGGAAACTAGGATTCCACGTTTCATGGGACAAGTAAGCCTGCCCACAGCATCTAGAGAGAAGCTCATGTGCTGCAACAAAGATCCTAAGTATCACAACGAAGACCTGACTTAGTCAAATATTTTTTTTAAAAGGATGAAAAACCCAAGTCTGAATATATTTCATACAATAAGCCTAGGACAAAATCTAATCAATGTTCAATTATCTTTGGCCATCATAAAACCACACTCCAAGATGCTGTTAACTCTTATATCAGCAATGCATAATTTAAACAGGAAAGATTGATATAAAAAGTATTGGTTGCATGTTAAAGGAAAATACAATCCTTTTTGTGTGTGTGATGAAATGTAGCTCAAATAACAGAAAGATATTCTATATGAAATTAATAATTTCATCTTGATGCCAAAGTCATATAGAAAAATTTGCCTTGAATGTTAGGCAGCAAAAAGGAATTGCCCAAGTCTGTTTTTTCAAAAGATCATCTTAGCATTTCTCAAAGTTATCTACCCAAAGAAGCCCACGAAATTTCCAGGTGTTTATGCAAATCATCATGTAATGTATTAAAATATAAAAGAGTAAAATTTTGATAGTGTATGATATCTTTCTATCATTTAATAAAGTTTCACATGTAATTTAAGTGACTGTTGAGTTTGTTTCATTTTGTGATTTCTAGATATACTTGGAAATTTCACTTATATTCGTTCACTTGGGCTGTTATACTTCAGACTAGTTCAAACAGATATTAATTTTTTCACAGTTCTGGAGGCTAGAAGTTCCAGATTTATGCGCCACTGGCTGCTTTCAGGTGAGAGCTCTCTTCCTTGCTTGTAGAGAACCACCTTACTGTTGTGTCCTCATTTGGCCATTCCTCTGTTGTGTGCCAGTGGAGAAAGAGAATGGCAGGGTGTCTCTTCTTATTATTATTAGGGCACCAATCCCATCAGAGCTGGGACCCATACTTATGCCTTCATTTATCTTTAATTACCATCCCAAAAACATTGTCTCCAAACATCATCACACTGGAAGTAAGAGCCTCAACATGTGAATTCTAAGGGTAAAAATACAGGCTAAAACAACATCAAACAGTTAAGTGTCTTACTGTTCACCAACCATAGGACTTGATTAAGAATGTTTTAATTAGAAGTAGAACCAAGTAAGTTGTTTGCATGTAGATAAACTTTGGAAAAACAATATATATATATTTTTAATTCTTCAATTTGATAATGTGGTGTATTCTATTGACTTCAGACTTTACTACAAAGCTATAGTAATCAAAACAACATGGTACTGGCACAAAAACAGACACATGGATCAATGAAATAGGACAGAAACCCCAAAAATAAGCCCACACACCTATGGTCACCTATTCTATGACAAAGAAGGCAAGAATATAAAATGGACAAAAAACAGTCTCTTCAACAAATAGTGTTGAGAAAACTGGAAGCTACATGCAAAATAATGAAATTAAAACATTTTCTACATTGTATACAAAAATAAATTCAAAATAGTTTAAAGATATAAATGTAAGACTGGATAATATAATTTTCCTAGACAAAAACATTGGAAGAGTGCTCTTTGACACAAATTGCAGTGGTATTTTTGGGGGTCCATCTCTTAAACCAAAGAAAACAAAAGCAAAAACAAACAAGTGGGACCTAACTAAACTTAAAAACTCTGCACAACAAAGGAAGCCATGGGCAAAACAAAAAGACAATACCAAGTGGGAGAAAATATTTGCAAATGACATGACAGATAAGGGATATTTTAATATCTACCATATATAACAACTCATATAAACTTGACATTTAAAAAAAAGATTAAAAGTGTGCAGAAATTAATAGAAATTTTTCCAAAGAAGAAATGCAGATGGTAAACAAGGACATGAAAACAGGCTCAACATCACTAATTACCAGGGAAATGCAAATCAAATCACAATAAATTATCATCTCACACATGTCAGAAGAGCTGTTAACAAAAAAGAAAACAAATGATGAATGCTGGTGAGTATGTGGAACAAAGGGAATGCTTATAAACTGTTGGTGGGAATGTAAACTGGTGCAGCCATTGTGGAAAACAGCATGCAGATTTATCAAAAAACTAAAAATAGAACTATCCTATGATGTAGCAGCTCCACTCCAGGGCATATATTAAAGGAAAAAAAAAAAAAAACTAATTGGAAAGGATACATGCACCCTAAAGTTCACAGCAGCATTATTTACAATTGCCAAGATAATCCAAGTGTCTATCAACAGATGAATGGATAAAGAAGCTGTGGTATATATACACCACATATACATATATATATATAATGGAATACTACTCAGTCATAAAAAGAATGAAATATTGCAATTTGTAGCAACATGGATAGATTTGGAGGACATTATGCTAAATGAGATGTTAGACAGAGAAAGACAAATATTATATGATATTACTTGTATGTGAAATCTAAAAAATATAACTAGTGAATACAACAAAAAAGTAGATTCACAGATACAGAGAATAAACTACTGGCTACCCTTGGGGAGAGGGAAGGGAAAAGGGCAATATAGGGATATTGGGAAAAAAAGTTATGGGATTATATAAAATTAGGTGTTTGAAACTTTTGAAAATTGCAAAGCACAATAGAATTTAAAGAACCTTTCATTCAATAGCAAAGTAAATGTTAGCTTTTAAAGAACTTGTATTTCTATTACACTCACATCCCTATAGGAGATGGGCTAGGAACATTAATTCCATTTGCTGCTGCTGCTGCTAAGTCGCTTCAGTCGTGTCCGACTCTGTGCAACCCCATAGACCGCAGCCCACCAGGCTTCCCCGTCCCTGGGATTCTCCAGGCAAGAACACTAGAGTGAGGTGCCATTTCCTTCCCCAATGCAGGAAAGTGAAAAGTGCAAGTGAAGTCGCTCAACCGTGTCCGACTCTAGCGACCCCATGGACTGCAGCCTACCAGGCTCCTCCATCCATGGGATTTTCTAGGCAAAAGTACTGGAGTGGGGTGCCATTGATTTGCAACAGTGAATAAATCATGCTCATTGATTATATTTGTGTAATTTAACTAAAAATCACAAGGCAGACAGAAGTAAAGCAAAATCCAAGCTACCTAATTTATAACTGTTAATACGAATAATCTGCAATTGTGCCACAAATTTTCAACAATGTAGGGTTGTACAATTAAATGAAATTCAACTTAGTCAGAACGGTTGGAAAAAAGATAGTGAATGATCTCATTCGTAAGTGTTACTCACGTTGGAGAGTACTATTATTCCCATAAGTAACAGTTCACTTCTTTCAATTAGAAAATTTTAAGAGACTTTTCAACAGTCTCTTTTCTCAGAAAGAAAAAAGGAAGAAGTGAACGTCTTAGCTGGAAGGATTAAAAAGAAGGAGTGGGATAATACATATCCTTAATTATTTTTAAATAATGCATTGATAAGTAAAATGGATTGGTCCTAAAACAGAAGTCAGTATTGAAAAAGAAGAACTACATAGAGCAAAATATGGTGCCAGAAGAAAAATTCCTTGACTTTATAGAACTAAGAAAGTAACTGCTCAAGTCTGCATATATTAACAAATGACTTTAAAAATAATTTGCATAATAACATTTCAAAGCCAGAGGGCTATGGATATCATTCTTCCTCATAAGAGGCCATTATATTAACTCAGAAATTAAATATTTCCATAAAAATTCTCTGCAGAAAAATAACCTGATGATGGGATTATCATTTATTTTCAGCACAATCTAGAAACTTAGCAAATGGCAACTTATCACCCCTGTGAGTCTGATAACTGTATTGACTTTCAGTAATTTAAGACAAAGGATAGCACAGTTTAATAGAGTTTTTACCACATAGAACTATGAATTTCTATACAACACATGTATGGTGTGTGTATTTGGAAGAAAATCAAGAGATAACGACACAAAAGTCAACGTCCCATCATTTGAAAATTCTTACAAGATGTGCAAGATGTTTGGAGCACCAGTGGCATATTTGGTCCAGAAAGTAGCAGATTAGGCTTTGAGGCCTTCTACTTCTGTTTCTTTACACCAAAGCCCACACTTAGATAAGTGGCTATTGCTTTGGAATTTTCACCTAGAAAACCTTAAATCAGCAACTTCACGGAGTTATCTCCAAATATTTGCATATTGGCGTCTATAAGTTATTCTGTGTAGTTCTCAGACTTTCAATATTACTTACTTGGTAAAGCCAGCTGCTGGTCTTATGACCTCTGTCACTGACATATCGTCATGCCTTGGGAGTAATCAAAATACTACTTGTAACATCAGGCCCCTGATGCTCTTGCAATGTCATTACTTTATTTAGCTAATTGTTGTAGACAGGGTCTGACCCTTTGCAATTCCATGGACTGAGCCCATCAGGCTTCTCTGTCCATGGAATTCTCCAGGCAAGAATATTGGAATGAGTAGCTATTCCCTTCTCTAGGGGATCTTTCTCAGCTAGGGATCGAACCTGGGTCTCCTGCATTTGCAGGTGGATTCTTTACCATCTGAGCCACCAGGGTATTTAGTAATTAATGCTTTTCATTGTTTCCAAGTTGTGAAAATTATTAGAATTTAATTTCTGATTAAAGAATATTTTTTTAAGCAGGCTAAAATAAAGTTCCTAAATATTTTTTATGAAAAAAACTTACTTTGGATTAAATTATTTTACAGGCACTCCATATGTTTTGAAGCAGTTTTTACACTGTGATATCTACCATAGTTGTCTCTTAATGAGCTTCTTCTAATGTATCACATAAATACTGGGAACTCCTGTTTACACATCTATTATTAACTGTATGTAGGTGTCCATGCACTGAAACATTAGTAGGGTTCCAACATAAACTCAGTAATTATTCACTTTTTAGTCCCTTTGTTTCAGCTACTGTGTATTATTGTGCAAACCTATTTTGACACCTCACTGATTAACCTACAAGAACCATAATTCCAAGAAAATTGTATTGCTTGCAGATGAAAATAAATTTCAAAAAGGAGTGTATTTGGGTGAAACATAGAAAGTACAGGATACTATAATCATCTCATCTTCTCTTTATTTTTCCCCTCTATGTCTTTCTCTTTCTACCTATTGGCTCCAGGCTCTTGTTTTTCTCAAGAAATTTCTTTCTTTATCTTTTTTATTCCCTTTCCACAGCTGACCTCAAGTAATGATTATACTCATAAACTCCTTTTCTCCCTCTCATTAAAGTTTTAATTTATATCAGTCTAGCTGGATTCAAATAAGCAGGCTGCTGTTTAAAGCCACCTTTACTGAAACACTAGCTCTATTAGTTAGTACCAACTTGTTCTCAATCTAGTTAAATTTTCTTTGCCTTAGCTTCCTCAACTCCAGATTGAAGTGGTTTGTTATAATTAAGAAATAAAATCCTATCTATAAAGTACTTAATATAGGAGTTTCCACATATAGTAAGCACTAAGTAATATTAGCTATTTTTTGTCCTTTCATATAAAGATAACCTCTACCTTATAGGTTTATGATGATTTTTATGAGACGACATTTGTATAGAACATATCACTCAAAATATATTCTAGCAATGAAGATGATACTTCATTCTTTAAAAAAAACCTGTCAGAGTTTTAGCACATTCATAATGTCAAACTGTCTTAACAATTGAATAGCATACTTCTTAATTTGTATTCTGAAAGCTTGAAAGTCAGAAAGAAAACATGCCAACTCTTCTCTTATGACACTATTTAAAAGTGTTTCTGAGACTTCAGAATGATACTAAGAAACATTAGACTATAGATTTTAATGAAATTATAAACATAGACTCAGTTGACATGGCAATGCAGTAAGGAATAAAGGTGAGGCCGTTTCTACCACAGTTAGCACTGTATTTCAAGACATCTCTAACTGGATTAACCAGAATCTATCTGTAGTAATTAAAAATATATGTCCTGTATTTCTGTACTCTTCATCACTTTTATGTATAAGGGGTGTGTGTGTGTGTGTGTGCACGCGCGCTCAGTCAGGTCTGACTCTTTGCAAACTCATGGACTATAGCCCATGAGGCTCCATTTTTCATGGAATTTTCCAGGCAAGAATACTGGAGTGGGTTGCCATTTCCTCCTCCAAAGGATCTTCCTGACCCAGGGACAAAATCCTCATCTCTTGTGTCTCCTGCATTGGCAGGCATATTCTTTACATTGCATCACCTGGGAAGCCCTATATATAGGGCAACCATGTAATATTTTTGTGAAAACTCAAGCTCACTATCAACAGTATTATTTGTTGTTCAGTCACTCAGTCATGTCTAAATGAGTCTAGACATCTCAATATGTAGTTAAGAAAATGAGACTTACAGAGATAAAAAAAAATTCTGACAAAGAGAAGACACAGAGAAAGTATTCAGAAACAACAACCATAATTAATGTTGGTGCTATCAGGGTTTCTCCTTTTCCTTGGATACACTGGGGGATGGGCTTAACTGGGCTTTCAATTTATGTTTGTCTTTTCTCCATCCTGTTGTTGTTCAGTTGCTCAGTCATGTCCAACTCTGCAACCCCATAGACTGCAGTACGCCAGGCTTCCCTGTCCTTCACCATCTCCCAGGGATTGTTCAAACTCATGTCCATTGAGTCAGTGGTGCCATCCAACCATCTCATCCTCTGTCATCCCCTTCTCCTCCTGCCTTCAGTCTTTCCCAGCGTCAGGGTCTTTTCTAATGAGTCAGCTCTTCGCATCTGGTGGCCAAAGTATTGGAGATTCAGCTTCAGCATCAGTCCTTCCAATGAATATTCAGGATTGATTTCTTTCAGCAGTGACTGGCTTGATCACCTTGTAGTCCAAGGAACTCTCAAGAGTCTTCTCCAACACCACAGTTCAAAAGCATCAATTCTTCAGTTCTTGGCCTTCTTTATGGTCCAGTTCTCAAATCCATACATGACTACTGAAAAAACCATAGCTTTGACTATGTGGATCTTTGTTGGCAAAGTAATGTCTCTGCTTTTTAATATGCTGTCTAGGTTTGTCATAGCTTTTCTCTCCTGTATACCCTTAAAAGATAATTTTGTTCATTTATAGCAGGTGTTTCATTTTAATCATTACTGATACTTTGGGTAAGATAATTCTGTGCTTCATTTAGGAGGAAGGAGGGGCTGTCACATGTTGTAAGATACTGAGAAGCATCCCTGGCTTTCTGCCCACTAGATGCCAGGTACAGTTCTCAAAACCAATGGTGATAACCAAAACTGTCTCCAGATATCTCGTTCGCTGGAGATCAAAATAACCCCAAAGAAAAACGTATTTATGGATTAGTTTCAACCAGTCTCCAACTTAGCCATACTGCTTTATTTCATGTCCTAACTTATTTCAATATGATCTTCTTTGATACCATTTTAAGCTCAAGCTGAGTTTTAAGAAAATTTTAGTAATAATGTCCTCAAAAATTTCCTATATTCAAAATATTTTTTAAAGTTTCTACCTCTAGCATGAACAATATAATAATGATCAAGAAAACTACATTTAGTTGTTAAAATAATTAAAATAGTATAGACATTGACAGATGGCCCACAAGGTTTACTACTTAATATAAGAGCTTAAAGTATCAACAGGTTTGGTGGTCTTGGTCATGTTGTTATACTATTGGAGGTAATGGGGGAGTAAGAGATATTCTTTATAGTTATCTGGCAATTACACGTGGTTTTGGCAGTGGCCAGAACTTAATGATTCAACAGATACTATACAAACCTTGTCACAAGAAGGCAAGATACATTGGTCATTGTCCAGACAGGATAACAGACACTACTCCAAAGATTTCGAGAGAAAGGTGTTTAATATAGCTAATTGATAACAAAGTACTAGAAGGACTATGATAGACCTTTTCAACATTTTATAAAATCAGGGCTTCTGGGTAATCAATTATTTAACTAGACTACTATGTTCCTTGTCAAAAGCCCAAGATTACAGTTATTTTGTTCTGAAATGAAGGATGTGTCCAGAAGAAAAGATGTAAAGTATATTGTTCATTGAATTTATTTTATGACATTTCATAAGTCCTTGGATGTGGTGCTGTCAGAAGTATCTGTGGCAGAAAAAGGCAAATTCATAAAAATCCATAAAAATCAGTGTCTATACCAGTAAGAACAAATTACCACCCCCTTTAGGATCTAAGGAACCTGATACAATAAGTTGCCTTCAAATACTTGACTGGTTCCTACAGAGACTGCTGACATATTAATGGCTTATGACTGTTTTCTGCCATTGGTAGGATGGATCCTCTGCAGTGGCAAGAAAATAGATTAGCTCAAAGAGGGGAAGCCATTGTTTTAGTGCAGATTAATCTCTTTATCCCCACTGCCATAAAATTGTATAGATGAATTCATTGAGCAAGGAATTTGGTGTTTAAGAAAGAGGCTAACCAACTCAATGGACGTGAATAAACTTCAGTGATGGTGATGGACAGGGACGCCTGGTGTGCTGTAGTCCATGGAGTCACAAAGAGTCGGACACGACTGAGCAACTGAAATGAACTGAACTGATACGAACAGGGTAGGTCATCTTGTCTATTGCCTTTTGAGGCCCTCCTCACTAATGATGCTGCCTAAATTTGGGTGAGACACAGATATCTTATATTTTATGACTATTGTGAAATATTTATCCATGCATCTCTTCAAACTTCTTTGTCATCGTTTAATAATGTTCTGTTGTTTACATATTTTTGACCACACAGCCAAACCTTGAGCCACTCTCCAAATTTAATATATGCCTGTTACCTCTGAAAATCGTTTCATCACAGCAAAATGAACAAAACACATTGGTTAAATATTTGCCCACTTGAAGGATTTTGTTTCATCATCTTTCAATGTTATCTAAAACCACTGTTCAGTTCAGTTCAGTCGCTCAGTCGTGTCCGACTCTTTGTGACCCCATGAATTGCAGCACGCCAGGCCTCCCTGTCCATCACCAACTCCCGGAATTCACTCAGAATCACGTCCATCAAGTCAGTGATGCCATCCAGCCATCTCATCCTCTGTCGTCCCCTTCTCCTCCTGCCCCCAATCCCTCCCAGCATCAGAGTCTTTTCCAAAAACCACTGTGGTAATGAGAAAATAATGTCCTTCCATATCATGTCAGACTTTGGAAAACCATATGTAAACTATGTCCAAGTATCTTCTTCCTTAGTGCTACAGTTATAGGGAATGTAGTATGAAGCCATAGAAATGCATTAAGAGAAATAAATCAATGTAGCAGGAATGGATGCCTTAGAACTCTATTATTCCTGTTTATGCAATTCACAGTGTATTCATCACCTGTCCAACTACAATTTAATATGCAATTATTCCATTTGTTTAGGGATTCTGATAATGCACATTTGATTTTTACAGCTTATCTGATCCAATAACATCAGGTTTAAGGTGTGACACCTGGAATGCATAGTCCTTGATGTTTTGTAGTAAAGCATTTCATTTCTGTGAAGACCAAGAGCAAGTTCTCAAAACATAAATAGTATCTTGGGACATGGCTTTCTTAAAATGCCTTAGGGTTGGCACTGTGATTATACTTCAGGGCTTGCTAATGGCTCCATAAATCATTCTTGTCTACTACAAATTCTTTGGTGCCATTGAAATTACTGTATCTCAAACCCAAGGAACAGAAGAGTTTGTATGTAGCGTGAATCTGTTGCAGAACATTGGTTTGCTTTGATCCTCATTTAAACTGGCATTTCAATAGATAACTTGGAGCATGATACTCAAATGGGTAAACACTGCCTCCCAAACAAAAAAGGAAGACAATGGTACCAAGCAATGTGTGTATAAGTATGTGTGTGTGGAGTGGGAATACATAGCAGTAAAAAATGTATTACTTTTCTCTTTTATTGAAATATTCTGAAAAGCCTTAGACCACTGGAATATAACAATTTGCAGAGAGTAACTAGAAATTTATAGAATTCTTCTTCAAGGGGATATAGCTTCTGTTCATTAAATGACACTAGATATGTAAAGGAGCTGCTCTTTGGGAAATGACATCCAGGTCAGATTCAGAGTCTTCCTGATTATACAGCCATGTAACATTTTATTAGATGCCCATCTATTTCATTTCTGTGATCATTTAGAAACCATCAACAATCTTCACATACAAAAACACTTATTTACTGTTCCAGCCCTACTCTCATTAGAATAATTATGTCCACCTCTTCACCTCTGCCAGTCCAAGATTCCACTATGCCATTTGAAACTGAGCAAAGGATTTTAACGGCCACATTTCCTATCATCAGATGTGCAGAGGACAGTCAACACAATGATACTGGTGCTCCTCTTACAGATGCATTTTATAATGCTGGATTGAAAGCAGAGAGTCTAGGTATTCTTGGGGTACATTTTTGTGGTGGTGGAGTTAAACATTCTTATATCCTTATAATCATCCATTTAATACTAGAAAGTTTCTATTATTTTAGCTTCAATAAATATAAGACAATTCTGGATCCAAGGTACTGAGTTACTCTAGTAAACACATTACTTCTGGAGTTGCATAAAAACACCAGTATCAACAAATTTAGCCTAATGGAATGTGACATTCTGTCTTCCTTGGTCTAGATCAGGGGTTGACAAACTTCTTGGACACAATGATAAATATATTAGGCTTAATGGCCCTTAAACTTAAACCCTAAAAACTTACTTACTACTATATTTACCAGCTTTTTACTGAAATAATATAGCAATTAAAAATATGTAGGGTTATCAGTTATCTCTTTCTGGCTCAGACTTTACATTTGTTCCCCTGGATCAAGTGTGATGGAGTATTGCGCTAAGTTTGAGGCTGGGTCAATGAGATGCAGTAAAGGGTTTGGGTTGGGGGGTAATCTCTTTCCTTTGAATGGTGACTCTACAGTTGATGTCATTATAGGGTCTTCAACCAAAACAATGCTAGTGTCCTCCTGACAGAGAAGGACTTCTGGATACTCAAGAGGACTGGACGAGTTTCTGTGATGTGAGTCTTCATACAAGCCCTCATCACAGTTCTCAGGGTCTCATTTCTTTACCGTCAATTTTCCAATTTTCAATGAGAGCAGTAAGTTCATGAATCAACTTACATTTTATTTCTCCTCATGTAAAGTCTAATTTAGGGTTTGAAGTTTAGTTGCTACATTATTATATTGAGATAAGATATATTTGTATCATAATCATAGGAAGTTAGTGATTTCATTCTGTAATTCGTGCTGAAATTTTGAAGTCTGTGCTTGTCCTTTTTCCCTTAAACTTATATTGCTAGAAACCACTAGCAAGCCTGTGTTATTATATTTCCCACTAAAAAAGTCAACTGAAGCAAGCAAAAGTGACTAATGAATTAAATAATTTCAGTTAGCACATACATTTACATTATCCCATTTTCCTCTGGCAATGACAATATTATCACTTCCAAGCCTAGTCAAGTCAGGAAATCCACCACAGACTGCCACCTTTAAAGACCAATTTCCTGGGACTACTTTTTATAGTAAGTGAAGTATCAGAGACAACTTAAAAAAAAAAAAAAGAAAGAAAGATTTCTAAATATTCCAAACAGAGTAGAATTAGTACAGTGAACTAACTATAAATCTAAATCTGTCATAAACAAGTGAAGAAATAAAGAAAAGAGAGGCTAGTTCTGGAGAAATGAAATTTTGATAAAACAAGGTCATTTCAACCCTTGGAGTTGAACCAACAAATCTGAACTGACCACAGTATAACTGAAGTTACTGCACAGCCAGTGCAGAACTGCTATAGTGGTGCTGAGCAGCAAGTTTTTGAATTCTGAAGTGAAATTCCTGCCAAAGCAAAAACACAGATTATTCTTTTTTCTGTTTGGACATGTCTCACCTTAAGAAATCCTATAGTAGACCAGTTGGCAATGGATTTGAAAATGTAGTCTGCAGTCTTCCAGCCCCTGTAATACAAAGCAGAGAACAAGTAAGAGAAAAGGGGTTATAGTCAATGATAAATATCTCACAAATATATAGATAGTCAAGCAACTAGGATCATCTAGATGTAAGCATCACATGTATGTTTTAGTGGAATAGATAAGTTTCCTGGAAGGTCAACAGATCATTATTCAGAAGTTCTGCCTTAATAAACAGAATGATGGCAATAGTGTGTGATAGAGGAGATCATGCATAAAGACATGCAGTGTTAAATAATGTTGTTGTCTCCAACAGAAAATTACCCGATAAAGAGGACATAATTTTGGTTTAAACAAAGACCTGGAGAAGTAAAGTAATTTCTATGGGAAATAATTCATGAATTCTTTATTTTTTACATATATAGTAAAGGAATGTTTTTATCATAATTTATAAATTTATTGACTTGTGAACAAATATAAGCATGTAAAAACCCTGTAATAAATTTATAACTTTTTTCCTAACACTACGCTCTGTGATATAGAGGGGAAGATAACTTATAATGTCTTAATTAGATTGCATCTGTTTGAATTAACCTCTTCATGGTACTAAACCTCTTCATGGTACTACGTGTAAGTGAACACAATCATCTCTCCCCATGCAGGAACATTTGTGAGGATATTGTTATTGACTACAATATCAAATTCCCATAAGGAGGAGAAAGTATAGATCAAGAGCATTTCAACACAGTGAAAAGGTGATGAAAAACTTTTAAAAGTATAGCAGTAATACTAAATTCCAACCTGTCACATCATTACCTGAGTTGAAGTTTATCTGACAATATATTATTTCTAAAAAGTTAATTTGAATTAGTTAAGTTCTGAATAAGAATTAAACATCTATGAGATTAAAAATTGTATCCAGTTTTTTACTGGATATATTTACTGTTTGATACTTGGAAGCCTCCATCCTTTATTTTCCCTCTGGTTGCACCTTGTAACAAGGTCATCCCCATGGGTAGGGAGCTATTTATGTGATATAAAAGTCCACAATAAAACTGTTTATATTAAGCTCTGAAATATGTGTCAGAATTATAAACTTCTCAAAATTCATCATTATTTTGATTATGTTTCCATATATAGATAGATAGTTATACTTTAAAAATAATAAGAATTCTAGAATGAAAATATCATGTCTTAAAATTCTTTGAAACATATATTCACTTATACATACCAGTAGTAGTAAGTTTTGCTATGCTATGCTATGCTAAGTCACTTCAGTCGTGTCCGACTCTGTATGACCCCATAGACAGCAGCCCACCAGGCTCCCCCATCCCTGGGATTCTCCAGGCAAGAACACTGGAGTGGGTTGCCATTTCCTTCTCCAATGCATGAAAGTGAAAAGTGAAAGTGAAGTTGCTCAGTTGTGTCTGACCCTCAGCGAACCCATGGACTGCAGCCCTCCAGGCTCCTCCATCCATGGGACTTTCCAGGCAAGAGTACTGGAGTGGGGTGCCATTGCCTTCTCCGATTAGTAAATTTTAAGGTAGGCCAAAATACAGGAAATGGGATTAAAAAGGTTGCAATTTGAGTAATTTGAAAAGCACATATAACTTTTGTTTCTTTCAGAGCTTGGGATATGCCTTAACTTAAAGTTAAAAGTAAATAATTTTTTTGAAGTTAATTAGAAGTTGGTTAATGGGAGATAAGAAAGGGATATCGGCCCATGTGGATCATACTATAAGTCACTTTTATCACTAATTCCTCAATATTTTGGTGTTATTCTTTATAGACATGTGATCCACTGAATGACCCATCCATATATGGTGACAAAAAGAGTAATACAAATAATTAATGCTATCTTAGCATAATGATTCTAGCCCTAAGGGGAAAAAAAAGATTCATAACAAAAATATACAGCTTTAATGAATTTATGTTCTTCTGTGGTTCTCAAAATTACTCAAATGAACAACATTTGTTTTTCAACATCTCTTTGAGATAGCATATAGAAGCAGTTACATATAAGACACAATACCATTACTTTCCAGGAAGATTATATTAGTCAAGGACTGCAAACAAAACATTATAGAAACAGATAAGAGCTAATAGTCAAAAGAACTAGTTTCTACCAGTAAACTTGAATAATTCATTTAATCTTTATGGGTTTAAGTGTTCTCATATGTAAGAGGAGATGGTCATATGTATTTCATCTGCCTCATTAGGTATTCTGAGAATCAAATGATTAGCATAACAGCTATAAAGTTCTTGAGAAATTTCCAAGGCTGATGATAAAGGTTAGGATGGTATGGTACAGTCAGGACATGATGGAGCTGTCATCCAAGACTCAAGGTTTCTTCAGTGTAAAGAAGATTGCAGAAGTTATGAGTCATACCTAGGCAAGCACAATAAGAACATTAATGGAAAGCACTTTAGAAACAACCGCCCACCCCAAGATTAGTAATATTTCTTTTTTTTAGTGATGAAATCTGACAAATAAAATTACAGGTAATTACCCAGTGGCCTTTGTTTACTCCAAAGGCAGAGCAGAATGAACAATAATAGCACTGTGTGGAGTAATTACTAGGAATATTAAAGAGGTATGAATGGCTTGGCCCATAGCCTAACAAAAATTCGATCAAGGAATGTGAAGGAAAATATTCCCTCAAAGCACACTTAAAACCATTTACCTAAAATCAAGGAAATAAATATCTGTTTATTATGACTTGGGAGACAGGAAAGGGTTATAAAATAACCTTGATACCAGAGTAAATAAAATTTAAATTATAATATAACTTCTTTTCAATGATCTTTTAAAAAGGAACCATATTTTAGCCTAAAGTTATATAAATGCTTATGCAGGCTTTCATGAAATTATAATAACTTGATTTATAAATACAGGTTCTGTTATGAAAAAAGTAAAAGCAGTAATTGTTTTATTTTTCATCATATTTTGGATGGTTGAGCATTGCAGGGGAAATCCCAAGTATTGTTAGTAAAACTATTCAGTGTAGGGGTAAAAAAGTCATGTGTAACTGGAAAACTAAAGAAATGATATTTGTGATTGGATGAATGATATAAATATTTTAGATTTCATTGGTGAAGAAGGCATATGAGGTAGACATACAAGCATATACAATATTTTTAAAGCAATAAATAATTTTGTTTTGTTGCCTATAGATTTTGAATAATATGATAATAGATTAAAAAAGAAAATTTTACTTTTGGAGCCTTTGGTGGAGAAGAATTCAGAGGAATAACTTTAGCTAAGAATAAACTGCAATAAATTTTTTCAGAGAATGAGAATTTTAAAATGTTAGTGTTTAGAAATGGGGTCCTGACAATTTACTGACAATTTGTGAGCTAGAAATATAAAGAAAGAGAATAGAAAAATGATATCAATGTTTCAGCTGCACATCATAACAGTAATGGGAAACATAGGGACAGGGTAGAGTTGGAGAAATATTAAGAACATATTGAAGTTTAGCTTTCAGCAAGTTTTAATAATATTAAATATGTGTTGGAATATGTGCCATGTTCAGACACATCTCAGTCTGAAGCATTTTGCATACTGATGCCAAAGGAGACTTACTTAAACTTTAAATTTTTTATTTCAGTTTTTTTTTTTTTTTTTGGTTTACCTTAAAAAATAGAATTAGTAGACAAAATCAACCACTTAATTTACATTTTAGAATATTCTAACTGGAGATATCAGTGAAAGGTGCAGAATGCTGCTGCTGCTGCTGTTGCTAAGTCTCTTCAGTCGTGTCCGACTCTGTATGACCCCATAGATGGCAGCCCACCAGGCTCCCCCATCCCTGGGACTCTCCAGGCAAGAACACTGGAGTGGGTTGCCATTTCCTTCTCCAATGCATGAAAGTGAAAAGTGAAAGTGAAGTCACTCAGTCATGTCTGACTCTTCGCAACCCCATGGACTGGAGCCCACCAGGCTCCTCCATCCATGGGATTTTCCAGGCAAGGGTACTGGAATAGGGTGCCATTGCCTTCTCCAAATGTGCAGAATAAGATTCCAAAAATCTAGCACTCCATAGATATAACAAATAAACTGACAAAATCTCTGTGAATAAAATTTTTTGGAATTCTAGATACTAAGGAAAATCTTATAGCAACCACAGGAATGCATAATCAAGAAAAACTGGCTGAAAAGAAAAGAAGAAAGAAAAAAAAAGAACTGGCTAGATCTCAGTAGGAATAATGAGTTTTGTGGTATTTATCATATACTGGTCCCCTCCCTCTTTTCAGCTCAGTGATTGCTTTGAAGATAACAACCACAGTTCTGGTACAGGTACACATACCTAAAGTTGAAGAATGAACCTCGTTTGCAGAGAATAGTGCTTGTGTGTTTTGCTTATATATAGACTTCATAGAAGATGTCTGAAGGGCTTGTCTTGGCCTATCTCAGAACACTTCCACTGATGAAGCAGATACTCAGGAGGTATTTGTTTAAAACTTTTACAGGCAAATGAATTATTCTAGTACTACCTGAGGTAATGGATAACTGTTCAGGAAAAACAAAATAACCAAAATGATTGTCAGGAAAGCTGAGTAATGAGATGCCTTTGGAAACACGAGTTTTGAAAAGCTCCAACATATCCATTGGAAACCAGAAATTCATGAACACATGTACACATGCTCAAAAAAGACCTGAAATAACCTAAGCTCTTCAGTTCAGTTCAGTTCAGTTCAGTCGCTCAGTCGTGTTCGACTCTTTGAGACCCCATGAACTGCAGCACGCCAGGACCCCTGTCCATCACCAACTCCCGGAGTTCACTCAGACTCACGTCCATCGAGTCAGCGACGCCATCCAGCCATCTCATCCTCTGCCGTCCCCTTCTCCTCCTTCCCCCAATCCCTCCCAGCATCAGAGTCTTTTCCAATGAGTCAACTGTTCGCATGAGGTGGCCAAATTACTGGAGTTTCAGCTTTAGCATCATTCCTTCCAAAGAAATCCCAGGGCTGATCTCCTTCAGAATGGACTGGTTGGATCTCCTTGCAGTCCAAGGGACTCTCAAGAGTCTTCTCCAACACCACAGTTCAAAAGCATCCTATGGCTTATACTTAGAATTTGTGCAAACATGAAGTGGAAGTGAGTTGTAAACCATCCAACTGTGTGTAGAAGGTATGTCCCAGAGTCTGTCTTCAAAGACTTGAAGATACTTTTTGAACCCAGGTATTTAAGGAAATCTATGCCAACACCTAACTGAACACAAGCTAAAGGAACAAAGACTTGAGTGGCCACATACAACAGATAATGCAGACATTACAAATCAGTTCAATAAAGTTGCTAAGCATACCCTGGATATGAGGGAGAATCTTTTTATCCAATATTCTATATTATAGTTTTCAAAATGTCCAGTTTTCAACAAAACTTATGAAAAATGTAAATAAACAATAAAACATGGCATACATGTAGGAAAATAAAAGCAATTAATAGAAATTGTTCTGAGGAAGCACCAACATTGGATTTACTAGATTAAGAGTTTAAATCAATTATTTTAAGTATGCTCAAAAGCTAAAGAAAAACATATGCAACCAAAGGAAACCAAAAGAAAATTGTCTCATCAAATAATTAATCAATAAAGAGGCAAAATTTGCAAAAAGGGATCAAACTAAAATTCTGGAAGTAAAAACTACAGCAAATGAATGAAAATAAAAATTACTATAGGGTTTTCAAAAGCAGATTTGAACAAGCAGAAGAAAGAATAAAAGAAAACATAAGAAAGGTTAACTGAGAATTGATCAGATAATAGAAATAAATAAGAAGGATGCAAAATAAAGACTGAGTCTTATGTGACACCATCAAATGTACTGACATACACATTCTGGGAGTCCAAGTAGGTTAGGAGAGAAAGAAAAGAACAGAAAGTGTATTTATATAATAATGGCCCCAAACTACCTAAATTTGATTAAAAAAATTAACTTATACATTCAAAAAATTTGGTAAATTCCAAGTAGGATAAACTCAAAAAGATCCACAGCAGATACATTATAATGACACTTAAGAAAAAAATGGACAGGGAATCTTAGAGATAAGACTCTCATTAAGAATTGCTGCCAACTTCTCATTAGAACTTATGAGTGCAGAGGCAGTGGAATATTACATTCTAGGTGCTCCAAGACAGACAAAATTCTTAGCTAAGAATTCTACACACAGAAACACAACTTCAAAATTGAAGCAGAAATTAAGATGTCTCAATAAAGTAAAAAAAAATAAAATAAAAGCTATGACAGATTGTCACTATTAGGCATGACCTATAAGAAATTTTGGGCTTCCCAGAAGGCTTCAGTTCAGTTCAGTCGCTCAGTTATGTCCGACTTTTAGTGATCCTGTGGTCTGCAACATGCCAAGCTCCCCTTTTCTTCACCATTTCCCAGAGCTTGCTGAAACTCATGTCCATTGAGTCAGTGATGCCATCCAACCATCTCATCCTCTGTTGTCCTCTTCTCCTCCTGCCTTCAATCTTTCCCAGCATCAGGGTCTCTTCCAATGAGTCAGTTTTTCACATCAGGTGGCCAAAGTATTGGAGTTTCAGCTTCGGCATCAGTCCTTCCAAAGAATATTCAGGACTGGTGTCCTTTAGGATTGACTGGTTTGATCTCCTTGTTGTCCAAGGGACTCTCAAGAATCTTCTCCAACACCACAGTTCAAGAGCATCAATTCTTTGGCATTTAGCTCTCAGCTGAGCTCTTTTTATGGTCCAGCTCTCACATCCATACATAACAGCTTTTGCCTGGTCATCAAAGAAATATGTGGTCTTGTGGTACCCTGATGGAAGATTGTGTCTTCTGTTGACTAATTTTGGACACAGAACTGGTTTAATTTAGAGTAGTACTTGTTGAAATTAATCCTTTGGGGTTTTTGTTGTTGTTGTTGTTGTTTTTCACTTAACTTTTGTGGAACTGAAATATCAAAGTGATTTACATAACCAAGCTGGTGCAAATGATACAACAGGATCTCTCCTGGGGTACTCTTAATTCATGTTTTCACAGATGTTCCTACTGCTTGTGAAAGTAGCTTCAGATTTGGTAAACTTGCAAAGCTAGAAGTGCTATAACATGATGATGACTTCAAAATGGCAGTAGAAAGAATGAAAATAGAAAGTTGCTTTCCAGGTAAATATTGTTGCCTTGGGTTTACAGGGAATATGTAGCTAATGACTATTACTGTTTCTTGAAAACAGTAACTCATTAAGATGATTATCTTCTAGCAGACTTATAAGGCATTTCTTTTTACTTAGCCATAAAAAAGAATGAAACTGGATCATTTGTAGTGATGGACCTAGAGTCTGTCACACAGAGTGAAGAAAGTCAAAAGAAAAAAAATATATGAATGTGTATACATGTAATTTAGAAAAATGGTACAGATAAACCTATTTGCAGGGCAGGAATAGAGATGCAGATGTAGAAAATGGACATGTGGACGCTGTTGGGGAAAGGGAGAGTGGGATGAATTGGGAGAGTAGCACTGACATACATACACTATTGTGTGGAAAATAGGTAACTAATGAGAAGCTGTTGTACAGCACAGGGAGCTCAGTTCAGTACTCTGCGATGACCTAGAGTAGTGGGATGGAATGTGGAGGTGGGAGGGAGGCTAAACAGGGAGGGATATATGTATACATATAGTTGATTCATTTCATTGTACAGCAGAAACTAACACAAAATTCTGAATCAATTATACTCTAATTAATAAAAAAAAATAAGACATTTCTTCATGTCACGGCACAGACTGAAAAACAAAAGAATCTGTATGGCTTGATTTATGCATGTAAAATATTAATAAACCAAAAGAGTCACACTGAAATATCTTGTAAACAAGGGACACTGGAGACAGAATACAACAAATACATATTAAAACATGAGGAAAAATAGAATTTATTAAAATGTAGCAGCATTTGAGAGTACAAACAAGTGATAATAGGTATATAAAACAGAATAAAGTAGTGAAGCATAAGTAAGAAAGAAAATTTACGTATATTCAGATTTGTCACAGAAATTGGTAGAAAACTATTATTAAAGATTCATGATAAAAATTGCTATCCAAGACATGTTTTTATATTTGAATTTGTTATTGCATGATTTAACAATAGATTAGATATATTTTAACATTCATTATAGCTTTGTGATCTCTATTGGTATTTTACAGTCATATTAATAAGGGAAAATAAATAAAAGTGAATATGTTTCAGAAGTACTGATTACTAATACTTTTCACACTGATAATGAGATCTTCTATAATGCAAAAGGGCACATTTTTTGTCATTCAGTGCACTATTTTATACCTTTGTATCTTTCTGAAATAGAATTTTTGGGTACTTGTATCTGAAAATATTGTCATGTCTTTTGTACTTAAAATACAGCACACTTATTGCACACACACACACACTTAAAAAAATATTTAATTGTTCCTATACATAATTGGGAAAAAGTCAGATACAATTCATAATACAGTTTTAAAATAGCATAAATGCTGTTTCAAAATTCGCTTAGTATTCTTTCCACTTAAAATATTATTTAATCCTACTGTTTTCCTCATGATTTGGCAAATTTTCTAAGCATCAAATTTACTGACCATAGACATCATTCAATCTAAGTTCAATATGTTGTTGTTGTTCAGTTGCTAAGTCATATCCAACTCTTTGCAACCCCATGGACTACAGCACGCCAGGTTCTCCTGTCCTTCACTATCTCCTGAAGTTTGCTCAAATTTATGTCATGGAGGCAGTGATACTGTCTAATCATCTCATCCTCTGCTGCCCCCTTCTCTTTTTGCCTTCAATCTTTCCCAGCATAAGGGTCTTTTCTAGTGAGTTGCCTCTTCACAAAAGTGGCCAAAGTATTGGAGCTTCAACTTCAGCATCAATCCTTCCAATGAATATTCAGGGTTGATTTCCTTTAGGATTGACTGGTTTGATCTCCTTGCAGTCCAAGGGACTCTCAAGAGTGGTCTCCAGCACCGCAATTCAAAAGCATCAATTCTTCAGCACTCAGCCTTCTTTATGGTCCAACTCTCACCTCCGTACACAACTACTTGAAAAACTACAGCTTTGACTATATGGACCTTTCTTAGGAAAGTGATGTCCCTGTTTTTTAATACACCGTCTAGGTTTGTCATAGCTTCCTGCACAAGCATCTTTTCATTTTAGGACTGCAGTCACCATCCACAGAGATTTTGAAGCCCAAGAAAATAAAATCTGTCACTGCTTTCACTTTTCCCTCTTCTATTTGCCATGAAGTGATGGGCCTGGATGCCATGATCTTAGCTTTTTGAATGTTGAGTTTTAAGCCAGCTTTTTCATTCTATTTCACTCTCATCAACTTCAATATAGTTGTCCATTTAAGATTGTGTGGCACTAAAAGTTCTATTAGTGTAAATTTTTAAAAATCAAAAATTACTAATGAAACCAAAACCATCATGTTGTCTATTTCACAGTCTCCCTTCCTCATGTTCCATTCTTCCCTCAACTTATTCTCCCTTTATTCTGTCACTTGACTCAGTAACAAATACATATCAAGAGCATGAGTAAAGATGGAACACATAAAATGTGGTAGCATCTGAGCAGTGTTGCTAAGTAGTGTCTGACTCTTTTGCAACTCCATGAACCCTAGCCCTGATAGGCTTCTCTGTCCATGGGATTTGCCAGGCAAGAATATTGGAGTAGGTTGCCATTTCCTCCTCCAGGATATTGTTCTGATCCAGGGATTGAAGTCACATCTCCTATATTTGCTGGCAGATTCTTTACCACTGAGCCACCTGGGAAGCTCTAGCATTTGAGTATACAGCAAGTAATAACAGACATGCAAATTAATATAAAGTAGCAAAGCAGTAAAACTATCTATGATTTCCACATGGATTGGTTTACCATTTCCCTCACCCGCCACCCACCTTACAACAACATAAGTCTGATGAGGGAAGAGGGCTTTTCTATCTAACTTACAACTATAACAGAATGCCTCAAACTGCCCGTAACACAGTAAGCAATTAATAGATATTTGTTCAATGAATAAAGGTTGAAAAAGAATGAACAAAGTCTTAATAAAAATGTACTTTAATCAGGAATTAAAGATATCCTTTGTGTAGGTTATATATTTCCAAATTAAGTTAGTTATTGATGTATAGATAACCTCTCTTTAGGGTTTCCCATATCTCTCAAGGCTCCCAGCATCCTTGGTGATTCTCAATCAGCCTCCAGTTTATGCAGCAATTTTTGATTCTTAAAATTGCATAAATCTCAGGCTGTGGCCACGCCTCTGACAGTTGCTGAATATTCTTCCCATGATCCCTTGAGTCCCTCCGTGTGTATACTATAAGCTACTTGTTTGCTTTTGCCAGCATATTTGTGAACTTATGTACAAACTATTCAATTAACTTGGATATATATGTATACAGTACGAATTTTAAAAAAGCCCTCCTAGACATTATACTAAGTGAAACATGTCAGACAAAGGCAAATACTCTACGATCTCAATCCTATGTGGAATCTAAAAGAGCCAAACTTATAGAAAGAGAGAATAGAATGGTGGTTTCTGTGGAATGGAGGACAGGGAGATGTTGGTCAAAGGGGTCATACTTCCAGATACAAGTGGAATAAATTCTAGGGATCTAATACCCAGTATGATGACTATAGTTAAATTATTGTTTTATATACTACAAAGTTGCTAAGAGAGCAGATCTTAAATGCTTTTACCACATACAAATACACAAATGGTAGTGGTAATTATTTCATACTAATTATATGTATCAAATCATATTATACACTTTAAACTCACACAATGTTATATGTTAGTTGTATCTCAATAAACTTGGCGTAAAAGCTCATGTACTCCAATTTATCCTTCCTTCAAATGTTTCCTCTGGCTTCCAACTATTTACAGTACTAAATTCAAGATCCTTTTGTTAGCAATTAAAATCTTCAATAAATATTCCCAAATTTATCCTTGACTACTCTCATAGATCATACTAAAGTATTAGCAAGATTTTAATGTGAATTCCAAACAAAAAC
The DNA here is from genome assembly GCF_003369695.1 of Bos indicus x Bos taurus. Classification (NCBI taxonomy): domain Eukaryota; kingdom Metazoa; phylum Chordata; class Mammalia; order Artiodactyla; family Bovidae; genus Bos; species Bos indicus x Bos taurus. The sequence continues at coordinate 33,991,742 of NC_040086.1, forward strand.
ATTTTTATAATTTTCAAAATGATAAAATTGGAAGTCGAAATGGTATCAATTATATATAGGCTTGGTAAACAATTCAATTAAGAACAAGTGATCAGTAAATTTAACCATTATAAGTGGCATGATGATCTGTAGTTTATTTGGTATGATTAATGTTTAAATTAGATCAGTGTCTTGATAGAACCCATTAAACTTTCTGATATGCTGCCCTGTACTTCCAACCAAAACAAGAAAAAAAAAAAAAAAAAGAAAGAAAAACCAAATATATTATGGTTAATTCAAAATTCATAAAAGGAATTGTTCACTTAGTACTTGATCCCAAATCCCAAATAAGGAACTTTAAATGATTTATTCATTTTTAATTTGAGCAATTAATATACACATAAAATCAATCTCAGCCATATTTATCTATTAGTAAAGCAAAAAATGGCCAGATTGTTAATGAACTGGTATGTCCGAAAGCAGTTAATAAAATTGTTAAGTAAGCAAATATTATTCTATCAAATATATAACTAGCTCTTTTAGAGCTAGTTGGAAAATTATGAAGAATAAGCAACTAGGAACCATGATCATTTTAACTATCATAGTCCTTCCACTTGGAAGAAAAGAAAACTTCTTAAAACATCAAGGCCAGAACCACAGCTTTGTAGTGTGCTCAGGGACTCAACTTCTGCTCCACATGTGCAGAAATGCAGAAAGAGTTAGATCTAAGCTGACAGCTCGCACTGACCAAGTGGATTCCAACTGAGAAGAAGAAGAAAATGCATTGACAGAACTGTCCATCTGTGACTCATGATGCTGGTACAGGAGCTTTTAGAAAGAAGAAGTATCAGGTTTTCTTGAGAAACTCTAAAAATTGGAGGGTAATTGAAGATGATAGCATTTAGCAAGCCTCAGTGAACTTCCCTACACCTATCTCATTGACAGTATGTAGTATCTGAATTCTGGAATGGATCTCTTTCAGCCAAACCAACAACTCTATGCTTTATGAAGAACAGAAGGTTTGGTTTGACATGCAATAAAACATTCTAGAAATCAAAAAATGTTAGATAACTATGTAACATCAAAATAATTTATCTGGGGATTCACCTATGATATCAGAAATATTTAGACCTAATTCATCACACTTTACATTCATGACTGTCCCATTACAATTATCTTTGCACTTTTACAGATGATGGCATAAAAATAAAATTATGAAATTGAAATTCACCTGGAAATTCAAAGTCATCTGACTGTTAAAAAGACAGAAGTTCTTTTTTCCAGTCTTATCTGTTATAGAACATCACATGGCTAAAAACAATGATGTGTGTATGTATGTTAGTTGTCCTGCTGTGTTCAACTCTTTGTGACCCCATGGACTGTAGCTCTGTAGCTCACCAGTCTCCTCTGTCCATGGAATTCTCCAGGCAAGAATAATGGAGTGGGTTGCCATACCCTTCTCCAGAGGATCTTGCCAACATAGGGATTGATCCCAGGTCTCCTGAAATGCAGGCATATTCTTTACTGTTTGAGCTACTTGAGAAGCCCAAAAACAATGATAATAAACACTGATTTTTTTTTAAATTTATAAATCACTAATCAAAGGGAAACACAACATACTTCCATTGAAGCTGGAAAATGTAGTCTTAAAAACTTCTTGAAATAATTTAAAGTGTTTTCTCACACTTTCTGTGTTTCAACATATTTATTGTCTCATTACACTTCACAATAATATTGGAAGGTATCAAATGTAAACATTATTATTCTCATTTTATAAATGAGGCAACCAGAATTACTATGAATTACTCAAGGAATTGGAGAAGGAAAAGGCAACCCACCCCAGTATTCTTGCCTGGAAAATTCCATGGACAGAGGAGTCTGGTGGGCCACAGTCCATGGGGTCACATGAGTCAGACATGACTTAGTGACTAAACCACCATTCAAGGAATACACCCATTTGATAACAGAGCTGGAACTGTGAATGCAGCTTTATTTTGGGGATTGCAGGGAAAACCCTCTTCATTTGGGAGATGGAAATGATAAAAGTTGAATTTTAAAATGAAAACATATGACTCCACAATTGATATAGTGATTATGCAAAAAATAAATGACATCTAGGTCAGCAAGTCTTAACAATAAATTAATAAAGGACTGATAAATCCTTGGTTATTTTCTCAACATCATCAAGGAGTAAATGTTTGAATTATAATTAATATAGACCTATATTCATATTTATAACTTAGTCACCATCACTTATATGGTTATGATTTAAATTTTAATTTGTGTCTTACAAAAATGTCATGTAAGTTACTAAAATAATGATAAATTATAGTTTGTCCTACATTTAGTTTCTTCCTATGTCCTCTAGATGACTTTTCATCTGATATGGCCTAACCTGAATCATCTGGTTTGTATATAATTACTATGCTCATTCACTCACGTAATGAGGAATTACTGAATTTAAGTGGAAGCAGAAAATGTCCACACTTTGGGAACAAAATGAAAGTAACACAATCCTTATATTCCAGAAATCCACATTTTCACAAAAGGTCAGTTCAGTTCAGTTCAGTCTCTCAGTCGTGTCTGACTCTGTGACTCCATAGACTGCAGAACGCCAGGCTTCCCTGATCATCACCAATGCCTGGAGTTTACTCAAACTCATGTCCATCTGGTCGGTGATGCCATCCAACCATCTCATTCTCTGTCATCCCTTCTCCTCCTGTCTTCGATCTTTCCCAGGGTCTTTTCTAAGGTGTCAGTTCTTCGCATCAGGTGGCCAAAGCATTGGAGCTTCAGCTTCAGCATCAGTCCTTCCAAAGAATATTCAGAATTGACTTCCTTTAGGATTAACTGGTTTGATCTCCATGTAGTCCAAGGGACTCTCAAGAGTCTTTTCCAACACCACAGTTCAAAAACATCATTTATTTGGTGCTCAGCTTTCTTTTTTGTCCAACTCTTACATCCATACATGACTACTAGAAAAACCATAGCTTTGACTAGACAAACCTTTGTCAGCAAAGGTTAAATATATTCACAAAAGATAAATATATGCAAATAAGTAAATGCAATACAATATATATTCTAACAGATACTACTGGCCACTGTTTACAAAGATCAGATAAATGAATAAGTATAGGAATTCAGAAACTATTTCCCAGAAGAGAGAATCCCTGTCTCTGACCTTAAAAGTGTAAGAAGAGTTTTGCTAAGCAGCTAAGCTAGTAGAAAGACATTGTGAGCAAAGAGGACACATAAAGACATAAATATATAATACTTTTAGGAAAATAAAAAATAGTTTAGTGTTAACAGTGCATAGATTGCAAGCAGAAAGTAGAGAGACTAGAGGAATGGGCAGAAACAATAGCTTTGAAAATAAATGGATTTGCTATGCTAAAAAGTTTAAATATCTTCTTTAGGTGAAGGACGTGTTCCGCTTTTTTTTTTTTAAATTAGGAAATTGGCATGATTAGACTTAAATTTTAGAAAAAGCTATGTTTATAAAGAAACAGAAGCTCAAAGTTTAAGCAAATCCTCTGACATCTGGAATTCAAATTTAAAACTAGATAATGTTATTATGTGCTGCTTCCTAGTTTAAGATATTATAAAATACTATATTGAGAAGCTAGACTAAGGACAGAAGAGGTATTAAGGTAGAATTGTTGAGACTTGTCTTTGGGATCAATTAAACAAGGGAATGATGCACAGGGAAAAGCTGAATGTGACCCTGAAGCAATGAATAAAAAGAAGATCTTAAACAAGGTGAATAATACGAAAAAAAAAAAGATTAGGGGGGACCATTTTATTTAGACACAATTTGATGATACTTGAAGGTAGAAGTGCTTAAGAAGCATTTAAATAACTGGAACTTGACATAGATGCTAATGACAATTTATACATAATACAATAAACTCAGAAGTCATAAGCCTTAGGAGAAACAAGTTTTTCTGAAAGTATTGGCTAAACAAAGAAAGTAAAGGGGCTGTGGTTAGAGCTTGGGTGTATTAGTTGGCAAAAGGTCCTATAAAATAGTATCACAAACTGGTTGAATTAAACCACAGAAATGTATTTCATAGTTTGGGAGACTAGAAAAGTTCAAAATCAAAGTGTCAGCAGGGATACTTTTTACTGAGGGTTAGGAAGGAATGTTCTGATTCAGGCCTTTTTCCTTGACTTATAGGTGGCCATCTTACCAGTATTTCTCTTCACATGATCTATCCTGTATCTCTGGGTCCACATATTTTTTTTTCTTTTTAATGATACAAGTCATACTGGATTAGGACTATTGGTAATGATCTCATTTTAACTTGATTACCTCTGTAAAGATCATATTTCAAGTAAAGTCATTTTCTGAGATACTACATTATTTTTGATGTGTAGAATTTTTAGGAACATAATTCACCTCATAATACTCCACCCTCTGCCCTGCCCCCATTAGTGTCCTTTTCACATACAAAATTCACCATATTCCAGCATCATGAAAAATCTTAACAAATTCCAACATCATCTCTGTACAAAATACCTCCTAACCATCATATACGTCACATATAGGTGAGGTATGATTCATCCTGAAGCAAAACGTATTTCTAGTTGAGAACCTGTAAAACCATAAAATAAGTTATCTGCTTCCAAAACACAATGATGGACCAGCACAAAGGGGTCTAGCACAAAGGGGTCCCCTTTCCACTTCAAAGGGGAAATGAAAAGAAAGGGTAAATTTCAGAAAGCAAGTCTGAAATCTAGCAGGGTAAATTACACTAGGTTTTAAGGCATGAGAAAAAATAGCGCTGCCTAGATGCTCTGTCGGTAATTACCACAGCCTCTGGCAGTCACCTGTCCGAAACTGAGGAGCTGACCCTACTCTAAGGAACTGAGGAGGAGGTAGTCCTGCCATGGGACTGTGTCCTTTGGGCCAGTGGAAGCCCTAATGATCGTGAACTGCCTTTGGAGTCATTCTTCCCTTTTCTTGAAGGATACTGCATGTTTGGAGCTAGAGAATCCCAGAAGCCTATAGAATCCCAGAAGTCCAAAAACCATTCACTGCCCCACCATATAAACTTATATATACACATACACACTTATGTGTAAGTGCATATGTTTATACATAGATATATTTTTATATATACAGGTATGTACATACACACATTATTATATGTATAAGTTATATTTGTTTAATTAGTATATGTATTTGTATAATTTGTATATATATATTATATGTGTATATGTATAAAATCCCATCATATCATTATTTATAGGTTCATATATATATATATATATATATATATACACGCATATATATGTATACACGCACGTATATGAGAGACAGCAGAGATTGATTTTTACAAACTGACATGATTGTAGAGCCTAGTTTGAGATTTGTAGGGCTGACCTTCAGGCTAGAGATTCTGGCACGACTTTGTATTGCTGTCCTAAGTCTAAAGTGAGTATGAAGGCAGTCTGGATGAAGAACTCCCTCCTTTTTGGGAGATCTCAGTCTTTTAAGGCCATCAACTGATTGGATGCAGCCAATCCACAATATGAAAGGCAACCTAGTTTATAAAAAATCTGCTAATTTAAATGTTAACCACATTTTAAAAATACCTTCACAGTAACTTCTAGACTGGAGAAGGGAATGGCAACCCACTCCAGTACTCTTGCCTGGAAAATCCCATGGACGGAGGAGCCTGGTAGGCTACAGTCCATGGGGTTTCAAAGAGTGGGACACGACTGAGTGACTTCACTTTCACTTTTCAATTTCATGCATTGGAGAAGGAAATGGCAACCCACTCCAGTGTTCTTGTCTGGAGAATCCCAGGGACGGGGGAGCCTGGTGGGCTGCCGTCTACGGGGTCACACAGAGTCAGACACAACTGAAGCGACTTAGCAGCAGCAGCAGCAACTTCTAGACTGGTGTTTGACCTAGCAACTGGGCACTACAGCCTAACTAGGAGAACACATAAAATTAACCAACACACATGGGAACAACAAAAGAATGGACAGAAAAGAGTGATCCAGTAAAAAAGCTAAGAGTCAGAATTATGGAAGATAATGAGAAAGTCCTATAGTGGAAGGGGTAGTGGAAGTCTTACAGTGGAAGCCCAATGAGTAGAAATTTAAGTGTGTTTTTTTTTTTTTAGTTTTTTTTTTGTGTGTGTGTGTGTGAACTGTATCAGAATAGACAGAGAAGGCCAATGAATTCTAGATTAGAAATGTTTATTTTCTAAAGAAATTGTTTTTGTCATTGGGAGTTTCATAAAGATAGGCAAAAAATTTAGACAGGAACACATCAAGGAGAAAATTATGTTTCCTGAAGCATGACTAAAGAGATAACCTAAATAAACGTCCTGACCAAAACAACGAATAATCCTGGCTAAAAGATATAAACACAGCCATTTTAAAAGCTTGGCTGAGGTAAGGAGAAATTTAAAAATAAATACTCAGAGGCCTCAAAACAAAGTAAAAGTGGAAAGTCTGAGAGAGAAGCTCATACTGAAGTCAGCTTTCCTAAGGTTTATTTCAAACTCTAGTGACAATGAACTTCTCACTGATGCCAGTACAACAGAAAATGGCAGGGCTGAATGCATAATCTAAAAAAATATATTATATTTTTTGTAAACTAGGGTCCCTAAAGAGCCTGGTGGGCTGCTGTCTATGGGGTCGCACAGAGTTGGACATGACTGATGAGACTTAGCAGCAGCAGCAGCAGCAGCAGGGTCCCTAAAAGTAAACAAAAATAAACTACATATATAGAAAACATAATAGCTAATTTTGACTTTTATTCTGGACATAAGGGAAATTGAAGAATAAAAACAAGAAAGTCCGATTAAGTCTGAATGTATAATATGAATTCCTAAGGAAATATCACCTGAATTTGGTGTATTATATGATCTGAAAATTCTTAGGGTGAAAAGATGTCTGAGATTTTTATTGCCTTCAGGTATCTATCAGATTCAAATACAAATTTTGGGGAGGAAACTAACTTTAACACAGTCATAAAAGAATAATTACAAATGAAAGTCCAAGAAATCTGAAATCGCAATAAAATATATAGGAAAAGAATGCAGAATGAATAGAAGACAGCAGTAACTGTAGAAAGCAGAAACAACAAGAACTTCAGACACTAGAATGATCACAAAATGGAAAATAAATATGTTTAATATATTTTCAAAAAAATAAAAATACAGTCTACAAAAAAATAAAATTAGAGTACCATAAGAAGTACCAGAAAGGAAAGGAAGATCCTTGTCAAATAAATACTAATTAGATTGATGTTTGACTTTTTAATAGCAACAATGGAATCCAGAAGACTAACACTCCCAATGAGCTGAGAAAATGTAACTCTCAATCTTAAATTGTATGTCTACTGCAAACATCTTTCAAGAACAAGGCCAGAATGAAGACATTTTAGAGTTACCATAACTTATAAATTTTATCACCAATAGAACTTTTCTACAGAGACTGCTAATAGGTGTATATCAGGAACAAAAACAAAATAATTCCACTATTAATAAACAAGATGGAATGGCAAGTACAGAATTTGGTAATTATATGGATAAACTTTAATAATGACTATTAAAAATCATGTGTAATGTCAAATTTCTGGGGTTAAAAGAAAAAAGATATAAAATATAAGATTGTAAATTGAGTATATAAACTGGGTGCAGAGAAATATGAATTAAGGTGTTCTTGCATATTTATATTGTTTGGAATATATAAAGATATTGATTAACTTTGGATTTTACTAAATATGGATGTTAAAATTTTTAGAAAATAAGTTAAACAACATAAGTCTATATCTGTAATGAAAACACCACAGGGGAATTTCAATAAATCCACAGGAGTTAATGGTATATAAAAAACAGGGAAAAAACTTATTTTCAAGAAATGTCATTTTTTTTTTTTTAAGAAATGTCATTTTTAAGAGACAAGTTGCCGGAAAATATTTTTTAAATGATGGAGAACACTACATTTAGAATTGCACCAGATAAGATGATTCTACTTGCATGACTCATTCAACAGACTTTTCACCATTGATCATTACATCCTGAGTTGTGTTCAGGATGCTAGACACCTTACTAGATACTAGAGATACAAACAGTTAGATGACAGTCCTTATGCTCAAGGACTCAAGGACTTACAACGGACCATTTCATTAAGGACTTGGTGGCTTTATAAACAGTTTGGACATTATCCTAGTAACACATAAGTATGACAGAGTTTTAAGTAAGAGAATGAATGACATAATCAAATATGTATTTTATAAGCTCATTCTAAGTTCAGGATAAAGAATGTGTAGTATGTCCTCAAGAGTTGGGAAACTTTGTACCTATCCAAGAAAGAAATGCTGACTATCTGAACAAGGTAGTGGCAGTGGTTACTGGGGGAAAATAAAAGGGACAGATGTGAATTTGAACACATGAATATTCCTCAATAGGAAAAATAGCTATTTTCCATTGAGTGGACACTGGTATTATATAAGCAAGTGCCTACATTTATGGTGGAATTCATCATCATATATACAATTATGAGTTTATATATCTCGTACAACTGAGAACTGAAGTGTGCATGCAAGCTTTAAATTTTAAAAGTTCAAACAGGATCACTCTGACAGTGCTAGTAAATTCTCCAAGGATTTTTTAATGGCATCCTGCCCAATGAAAAATGCAACTTATAAAATAATAATTAAGGAGAGGTTTGTGGGAAATCATGTTCCATGAATAGACAAACATATTTTTATTAAATCTTGAGTTCACTTTTTATTTTGAACTTTGAAATAATGTTGGAAAAAGTTAAAAGTTTCCAGTTTTCAGAGTGTTGTAAGTTTCCTGCCTCAGAACTCTTTCTTTTTTTTTTTTGAGATGCTTTATCTGAAGGTGCAGTTAATGATGTTCTCAGCTCTGCAAATTAAGCCAATGTTTTTACATCAGTGAGAAGAGGCATTGAGGGATACTAAATGTGAGAATACTGAATCTCAAGGATTGTAAACCCTTTTCTGCCTAGATGTTTCATCTCCAGAGTTTCAGATTTTCAAGGGTCTGCCCAAAATCTAAAAGTATAGATCAAGGAGAAATTGCCCGTGTGACTCAAAAGTGGTAACCAAGCTCCCTTGCCTGTCATCACAGAGATTCCTTGAAGCTGGGAAGCCAATCTTTGCTTTTTATGGAAGTGTTAGTCTGTCCAAGAAATACAGTAAAATATACACAAATGAAACCAATATGCATAATTAATTTACTAATGATGTATGCATAGTTAAAAATAATCAATAAATTACTGCAAAATATTTGATATTGAGAGAGTTAATTTAGGCAGGGTGTCCAGGGACCTCTAAGGAAGAGGTGAATATTCTGCTCAGGCTTTCCTTAAGCCTTGTGTAACAATGTATCTTGAGTGAGAACTGGGCTTTTCTTTATGTCTGGAACTGATAATTACACAGGGAGACATTGTCTTACTCATTCAAATGCTTTTCTTAGGCTCTATGTTAATAAGAATAATTGTAACAAATCTTGCCTGAGAACCTGTTTCTCAAGACCTGTGCCCCTGATTACACAGCAACAGTATATCTCGCCCAGAGACTTTGCCTGGCCGGAACCAGTTCTCCCTGGCTAATCTTGTGCTGAAATTATCTCAGGAGGTATGCCTTGGGAAAGGGTCTCTTGGAACTCTTATAACCTTGAAGTATTTTTTTCTCTATTCTCAGCAGCCAGCTGAGAAATATATAACGCCCTCCTTAAACCAATGAGGGTAGGTACTCTCCTACCCACTTCCAGTGCCCTTTGTTGGAGGTTTTCTCTATCCTTTTCACTCCAATAAACATTGTTACACAAAGCTCTGAGTGACTGGGACTATTTCTGTTGGGTCCCAGAGTGAAATTTTCTCCTTCGGAGACTGTGAATACCAGCACTGTTCACCACAAACTGTCAATATTTGTCCAAATTAATGCAAATTAGAAATGCTAAAAGCCATTTGTATTCATTTGTCATTCTTGAAAGAAACTAGGAAACCAGAGTTGTGAGATTAAGAAAATTAAATTACACTATAGTGTTCATTTAAATAATTTTAAAAAATTCTTCTCTTTCCTTTTTCTCTTAAAATTATCATTTGTAAAGAGGAAAATCATATTTCCTTTGTCAGTTTATCTGCTAATTCATTGTTGGTGCTACTAAATTGTTGGTGATTTTTTACCTAGCTGGCCAGATAAACACTTTCAGCTGTTTAGAGGGCTTCACGGATAGGTTTTTACAAATTACCAGAGAACAAAAGGGAAGAGGTGGAGATATCCTGATTAACTCTTAACACCTTCCTCAAACTGAAATTTGACAGAGTGGCTAATAATCTACTTTGGAAGAAAGAGAAAGCTATACCAAAAATCAGAGATTTAATTGAAAAAATTAAACTTCAAAGTATGACTTTAATCTGTAAAGAATCAGTTCAATATCTACATATATTGTTCTATTTTAAAAGGCTATACATTTATAATGTTGTCAATTATAAAATACCAGAATTTGATAGACAATAACCCATTTTCTTTCCTTACTCCACCTACCAATTGTATTTAGGGAAAATATTTCTGTGTTTTATTTTGCTTAATAAGAAATCCTATTATACCTGTGGTGGATTCATTTTGATATATGGCAAAACCAATACAATATTTTAAAGTTAAAAAATAAAATTAAAAAATGCATACAAACAAATAAGTGAAAATTAAAAATATATATATATTTAAAAAAAAGAAATCCTATTTTATAAAATCTCACAATCCCTAAGTCTATCATTTGCTGAAGAGATTTTAAAATCTTGGATTATTTTAAGTAGTCTTACTTTCCATTTTAAACATAACTAAAGCTATTTTTCAAATGTTTCAATCATGTTTTATGCCCATATTTTATATTTCTCAGCCCTAAGAGACTGCAAAGATTATACCAGGCATGGTTAAAACCCAAAACCCATAAATGGATACTGCAGTGAAGAATGCTGCTGCTGCTAAGTCGCTTCAGTCGTGTCCGACTCTGTGCTACCCCATAGACAGCAGTCCACCAGGCTCCCCCGTCCCTGGGATTCTCCAGGCAAGAACACTGGAGTGGGTTGCCATTTCCTTCTCCAATGCATGAAAGTAAAAAATGAAAGTGAGTCACTCAGTCGTGTCTGACTCTTAGCAAAACCACGGACTGCAGCCTATCAGGCTCTTCCATCCATGGATTTTCCAGGCAAGAGTACATATATTCAAATAAAGGTGTATAACTGGGCTGAATTTGTGTTACTTTCAACTGGAAATGGGGGAAAAAAGAGAATAGTCAACTTCTAAGGAGGTAGACTGAGCTCTTGATTTGGAGATAAAGCAGAAAAATAAAATGGAAAATAAAGTAGAATGAAGACAAAGTAAGAACAGGAGAGAGCCATGCAAAGGAATGGGAAGATGAGTAAAGACAGGATCAAAGTAAGTAGTTGGTAGGAGGAACAAGGACTTGTGGTTTAGGGGAAGGGTAAAGAAATGTGTTTGGTAAGCACTTTTGTCATCATTTTGGATAATGTTAAATGCCAGGCTGGGAAGTTTGAACTTACCCTAGAGTCAAGGAACAGCTCTGGAAGGTTTTTAAAAAGGCAAGTTGACAAGACAAAATATGTGTTACAGAAAGGTCAAATTAGCATCAATCTTGGAAGGACAAGGAGTTGGGAAAAGAAACTGGAAATATTACCTTCAATGAAGTGAAGTGAAAGGGTTAGTCACTCTGTCATGTTTGATTCTTACAGCTTCATGGACTGTAGCCTGCCAGGGTCCTCTGTCCATGGAATTCTCCAGGCAAGAATACTACGGTGGGTAGCCATTCCCTTCTCCAGGGGATTTACCTGACCCAGGGATTGAACCCAGATCTCCCTAATTATAGCCAGATTCTTTACCATCTGAGCCACCAGGGAAGCCCTACCGCCAATGAAAGTACTTCTAAAATTTACACTTGTATGTGACAAGCAGGAAAAGGTTTAATTTCAGCAAATGCTGTCCTTTTCACAGGCTCTGGAGGCATACGTCTCCCTGATGTCAGCAATACCTTGAAATATTTAACAAGGCTTAACTGTAGTGACAAATTATTTTATAGTCCTATAGCATGTCAATCCAGCTTGAGTTGGCGGTGACAAGTACATTTACAGAAGAGAAGAGAAGCAAACTAACATTTATTTTTCATATTTACTACAGTGGCTTCCCTGGTGGCTAAGACCGTAAAGCATCTGCCTGCAATGTGGGAGACCCGGATTCGATTCCTGGGTCGGGAAGATCCCCTGGAGAAAGAAATAGCAATCCACTCCAGCACTCTTGCCTGGAAAATCCCATGGACGGAGGAGCCTGATAGGCTACAGTCCCTGGGGTCGCAAAGAGTCAGACACGACTGAGCGACTTCACTTTCTTTCACTTTCACAGTTGCTAAGCATTTTGCCTAATATGAGGAACCATACCTTGGAAGAAAAATCTGCATCCTAAACTAATATTAAAGATATGTCTAGTGTTTCACTTGCCTCTGACTTATTTAAAAAATCAGTATATATAAAAGTGAACTCAGCCATATATTTTTTAGAAAAACTTCAACTTTATTACCATACTGAGCAATCTAAGGTAATGGAGCAGTAGAGGAAAGAAATTTCAGGTGAAAAGAGCACTGGATTTGTTGAATATTTCATTCCTTTATGGACTGCTTACTGAATAATTACAAAACAAAGTATTTCAACTTATGAAAAGCCCAAAGAAAGAAAAGTACTATATTGTAAAACAATCAGGGAACCTAGTCACTGTACCATGTTAAGGAAAACTTTTATGAATGAGAGATTCTTACTTGAGGTCAGAATGGTAAGTAGGATTTTGCTGATAAAAAGATAGGGAAGACTAGTATCTTGTTCTGGCATTGCTCTTTGTTAGTAACATTACTCTACTTATAGAAGGAAGCAAAGGATAATTTTTTTCCCCTACATACTTATATGGCAGATGTTAGGGCTGAATGAAAAAGTTATTGAAAAAAAAATATATATATATAAATATTATTTGTCTTTATTCTGCCATTAACTTGTATATGACCAAGGAATGTTACCTAATAATTTCAAATTTTAAATGACCTGGATTCAAGATAATATTTTTAATTTCTATTTTGATCTTAAAAGTGATTTATGATTATATGGTGGCTTAAAGTTGTTCATCATTTATTTCTACTCTATTTGAAAAACTGATTTTTTTAAGTCACCTGTTACAAAATTAAGGAGAGGGAATAACTGTAGTACCTTGATTTTTTTTTCCCAAATAAAATAGATAAGTTCTAAGTTTTAGAAAACTATTAAAATATCCACCTCAGATTACCCAAATTGTTTATTTCAATTTCAAAATAGATTAGAATCCTACATCTGGAGCTATACCTAAATTCTGAGAACACAGACAATTGCCTGATTAGTTTTCAGAAAATCATAGAAATTGAACTTCAGCCAATATTAGTTATATATAGATAAGTGTTAAATGACACTGCAGAAAGTGAAGAGAAACTAAAAAGCCTTTTGATTAAAGTGAAAAAGGAGAGTGAAAAAATTGGCTTAAAGCTCAACATTCACAAAACTAAGATCATGGCATCTGGTCCCATCACTTCGTGGGAAATAGATGGGGAGACAGTGGAAACAGTGTCAGACTTTATTTTGGGGGGCTCCAAAATCACTGCAGATGATGATTGCAGCCAAGAAATTAAAAGATGCTTACTCCTTGGAAAGAAAGTTATGACCAACCTAGATAGCATATTCAAAAGCAGAGACATTACTTTGCCAACAAAGGTCTGTCTAGTCAAGGCCATGGTTTTTCCAGTGGTCATGTATGGATGTGAGAGTTGGACTGTGAAGAAAGCTGAGCACCGAAGAATTGATGCTTTTGAACTGTGGTGTTGGAGAAGACTCTTGAGCATCCCTTGGACTTCAAGGAGATCCAACCTGTCCATTCTAAAGGAGATCAGTCCTGGGTGTTCTTTGGAAGGACTGATGCTAAAGCTGAAACTCCAGTACTTTGGCCACCTCATGTGAAGAGTTGACTCATTGGAATAGATTCTGATGCTGGGAGGGATTGGGGGCAGGAGGAGAAGGGGACGACAGAGGATGAGATGGCTGGCTGGCATCTCATCTCTGACTCGATGGACATGAGTTTGGGTGAACTCCAGGAGTTAGTGATGGACAGGGAGGCCTGGTGTGCTTCGATTCATGGGGTCACAAAGAGATTGACATGACTGAGTGACTGAACTGAACTGAACTGAACTGAGGCTCTTACTTATCAATGATATTATCTATTTTCTCTTGAGACAAAATATCCTATAAAATCAGGTATCTATAAAATGAAATATTTAAATGAATGACCTCAAACATGGCTTTCAGTTATATGATTCCATATATCTATAGAGTACTTTTCAAATAGCGTGTTTAAAATCCCTTGTGATCTCTACTATAAGTTGCTTTTCCAAAGAAGCAGTGGGCATGATTAAAAAATTGACCCACTCACATAATATGTTTAACATTATTTGGTAGGTAAAGTGTTTTATTTTGTTAACCAGGGCCTCAGGTTGATGGAGCGTGCACAGTCTGAGACTGCATGATGTGGAAGGTACAACCACCATCTTCACTGTGGTGAATTAAGGGTCCTCATGGTGTCCTTGCTCTGCTCTGCTATGTCTCTGCCTAGAAGGGATCTGTGTCACCTCTACTTAGAGTGTAGAGACAATAAGTCCAGTGGTCTTGCCTAACAGAAGACTGGGAAGACAAAAAGAGACTTAGAACATGAGCATCAGTAGACCTCCCATACAGAACCATGCAGTTTTAGAATGGAGAAGTTATGTTACATACAGTGCAACACTTTAAGGGATCAGAGTGACCCTAGCAAGATGAACTGACTTCATCAATCACATAGCCAGGAAGAGACAAACCTGGAACAGATAGTTCTTAATGCCCTAGCTTTTACTTTATTCAAAAATCTTGAAGATTTTATTTTAATGACTGAAAAAGCATTTTAAAATACCAACAGTAGAAATGAAAAATTGTAGACACTGTGTGTCTATTCAATTCTATCCTTTTAAGGATGAAACTTTCAGCCTAGAAATTCCTCAGATGTGTGTTAATTCTAATCCTCTATGGGCATAGCATTTAAATTCTAGGTCATTGTCCAAAGCCAGGCAAATAGCTAAGGCCAGCACAATCTGGATAAAATGGACTAGGATTTAATTTCATTGCTTCCTTTTATATATTACATAGATAGCAGAGTTATCTTTTAAACACAGGCCTATTACTCATTTTCAATGGTAAGTGCTTAAGTTCACTACAGATACTTAAGTGCTATCCAGGTGGCAATGCCTGCAATTTCCCCTGAATGTCATCATAGTAAAAGGACTACTGCGCCTTCTAACCCTGCCACTCTACCACTGTGCTTTCCAAAGGGTTATCTATAAATACTTCTAGATACAGAGGCAGTTTCCTCTTTCATGCTCCCTCTTTATCTTTTTCTCCCCCCTTTTCTGAATAGATATGATAAAAAAGAAGAAAAAAATATTAACCACACTTGAGATCTTGTCTTTTTTTGTATGTGAATATTGTCCTAACATATCTCTCCTCCTGAAACTCTAGTATGTTTTAATTCCACATGCATGGCTACCTTTTGAACTAAGAATTTTAGGCAAGAATGTTCAAAAAGTTTCATTTCTAAAGCTCTCCCTGGCTTTATCAGATTTTGCTATTTGTCTGTTTATAGTTTTAGTCACTTGTATAATTTATAATTCTAAATTAGAGGTTTGCATTGCCTTTTCTCCGTTCTTAGCTACCCTGTCTAAAGCTTCCTCATTGACCCTCTGCCTGAAGTCTACAATACCCAAATCATACTTAGAACATTTAGCAAGATGGTAATGCTAAATAGTCCTCTATTTAGCAAAAGTATTTTACTACTACCCTACTTAAGGTAAGGGGCTAGTGAAATAGTCCATAATCTATTCAGAGGCTTTTCCTATCCCATATAACATTCCATTTGATTTACTACCTGGCTTTTCTAATACACCAACTCACATTAAACTTGTTACAACTATTGCTGAAGTTAAAGTAATGCATTTTTTTTTTTTTTTTTGCCAAACAGCTTTTACATTTTAGGATAAACCTCATTCTTAACCCAAAGAGGTGAATGTTAGACATTTCTCACACTTCAGCCTGTCAGTGAAGGAAAAGCTTTTTGCCTGAATAAGCTTTTAGTTGCTCTTCAATGATTTCCCATTGTGGGTACTTGCTCTGTACAAATCTTGTTCCTCTTGACTGTCCTGTGAAAAGAGGTCAGCAATGGTATCTCCCATTGCACATGTGCCATGTTGCATTCTGACCACAGTGACTGTCTGCAGTCACAGGATAAGGGCCTGAGCTATATAATGGTGGGCGCTCCCTTGAAGAGGAGAGAGAACATCTTCTATTTCATCTATGGAAGGGGGATGTCTTGAAAAAGGAAACAGAAACTTAAAATGAGGGCTTCAATACATTGAACAGATTGAAAAGGAATTTCTCAGCTGTCTCTGTAAATCATGTCCTTACACTTGGATTTTGAGAAATTAAGCTGTCCCAGGGGTTATTTATAAATGAATTTATGAAAGTTTTTACCATGTTTCCATGACCAGTGGCTAGATATTGAAAAATCTTCAAGGATAGTCCAAGATGAAGATGAGAGACCTATATTTTATAAGCAAGTTAATTTAAATATAGCTTAGTGTTTTCTGTTAGCTCTGAGTATTTAATTAAGTTTTGATTAAAAGATCTACTCTAGTAAATATCAGTTTTTGATTATTGGGGGGAAATACCCAAGTGAGTACTTAGAGAGGAGCATTTAAGGGAAACATAACCCCACTAAGACATATATAGTAGTAAAAATATTAATAAAAACAATAAAATAGTCTAAGCATTCTTCTAGGTTATATGCCTTTTAATTTTATCAACACTACTAATTGATAGTGCTACTAATAAGCCCATTAATAGATGAGAAACTTGGGACAGAGAAAAGTTAAACAATTTATTTACAGTCACAAAGATATTAAGAAATGGAGGCCACAGCCTCAGAGGAAGTAAACCATGTTTGGGAATGACAGACTCAAAAATATTTTCCATACAATGATTCTGTCTCCTTAGTCTGCCTTGGGTATTCTCAGTTTGATTTTGTTAAGGAAGACAATGGGCTCCAACATATTCAAGCATTGTTAATTTATTGAGCTTGGTTTTGTGGCTCCATTATTGCCCTCTTATGCCAATACGATACTCACTTTATCTCATCTTAGTGATCAGATGATTAGGATAACTTATAGAGTTATCACAATCAATTTTGGAATCTGCTTAGTTATATAAGTATTATTTCCATGAATGCCTTGTTTTTCTTGATACTATATTTCCTCTCAAAAATCTCACACTGATGGAAACATTCTTCTGTTTTTACGTATTCATAGAACTAACTGCTTTCACTCTTCTAACATAAAGGATGTATCCTCTACAGTAATAAAAGATATTTGTTTGACCAAGTAAGCTACTTCCAAAGATCAGTCATTCTCAAGAAAAAGATAAGGTAAATTAATAAAACCTAAAGGCAATGCCAAAGAATGTTCAAACTACGAACAATTGCACTCATCTCATACGCTAGTAAAGTAATGCTCAAAATTCTCCAAGCCAGGCTTCAGCAATACGTGAACCGTGAACTTCCAGATGTTCAAGCTGGTTTTAGAAAAGGCAGAGGAACCAGAGATCAAATTGCTAACATCCACTGGATCATGGAAAAAGCAAAAGAGTTCCAGAAAAACATCTATTTCTGCTTTATTGACTATGCCAAAGCCTTTGACTCTGTGGATCACAATAAACTGTGGGAAATTCTGAAAGAGATGGGAATACCAGACCACCTGACATGCCCCTTGAGAAACCTATACGCAGGTCAGGAAGCAACAGTTAGAACTGGGCATGGAACAACAGACTGGTTCCAAATAGGAAAAGGAGTACGTCAAGGCTGTATATTGTCACCCTGCTTATTTAACTTCTATGCAGAGTACATCATGAGAAACGCTGGGCTGGAAGAAGCACAAGCTGGAATCAAGATTGCCAGGAGAAATATCAATAAACTCAGATATGCAGATGACACCATCCTTATGGCAGAAAGTGAAGAGGAACTAAAAAGCCTCTTGATGAAACTGAAAGAGGAGAGTAAAAAGTTGGCTTAAAGCTCAACATTCACAAAACTAAGATCATGGCATCTGGTTCCATCACTTTATGGGAAATAGATGGGAAAACAGTGGAAACAGTGTCAGACTTTACTTTTTGGGCTCCAAAATCACTGCAGATGGTGATTGCAGCCATGGGTAAAAGATGCTTACTCCTTGAAAGGAAAGTTATGACCAACCTAGATAGCATACTTAAAAGCAGAGACATTGCCAACGAAGGTCCATCTAGTCAAGGCTATGGGTTTTCCAGTGGTCATGTATGGATGTGAGAGTTGGACTGTGAAGAAAGCTGAGCACCAAAGAATTGATGCTTTTGAACTGTGGTGTTGGAGAAGACTCCTGAGAGTCCCTTAGACTGCAAGGAAATCCAACCCGTCCATTCTAAAGGAGATCAGTCCTCGGTGTTCATTGGAAGGACTGATACTAAAGCTGAAACTCCAGTACTTTGGACACCTCATGCGAAGAGTTGACTCATCGGAAAAGACTCTGATGCTGGGAGGATGTGGGGGCAGGAGGAGAAGGGGACAGCAGAGGATGAGATGGCTGGATGGCATTACCGACTCGATGGACAGGAGTTTGGGTGAACTCCGGGAGTTGGTGATGGACAGGGAGGCCTGGCGGGCTGCAGTTCATGGAGTTGCAAAGAGTCGGACATGACTGAGTGACTGAACTGAACTGATTCACATAATTTTGTAAAAAATGAAAAAATTTAGAGCAGATTTAGAATGAAACTGTATTTTACTTCATATGTGTTAACTCTGTGCTTGAAATTTGAATGAACCTGATTTTTTTTTTTATGGCTTTGGAAAAGAGGGAGCATTATATGATATAAGACATCTTGTATTTTGCTGACTACATATAACTTTCTCTCTGAAATCTGGTTAATGCTTTCCTGATTTTCCATGTTATACACATTAAAGATCAGTTGACTAGGCAGATTGTGA
This sequence comes from Bos indicus x Bos taurus, assembly GCF_003369695.1. Taxonomy (NCBI): domain Eukaryota; kingdom Metazoa; phylum Chordata; class Mammalia; order Artiodactyla; family Bovidae; genus Bos; species Bos indicus x Bos taurus. The sequence continues at coordinate 34,010,883 of NC_040086.1, forward strand.
ATACCAGTCTCATTTTTTATTACAAATAAATTAGGTAAATTTATCAGTAGACTAGGTAGCCTTTAAAAAAAAAAAAACAATGTAAATGAGCGACTGAACTGAACTGAACTGAATGTTCTCTTTAATATTCCACTTATTCTATTGAAAAGAGCAAGGCTAACAGTGTTGTCTTGAATAGGATGGTTAGAACATGAATGAATGACTAACACTTTATTAGAATTTTGAAGAGCTAACACATTTCTAAAATGTTCTATAGCTTTCTTTTCTACTTCAAATCAACTAAATAATCTGTTAGCTACCTAACATCCTCCAAGTCTAAAACCAAGAATTATGAAGGTTTTCCAACTCTGTTCTTTTGAGAAATGGCAGACAACAGAAAATGGGAAGTAATTCAAAGACTGGAAAAGAAATATTTAGGCACTATTCTAAGGGAAGAAAAAGGTAAGAAACGAGAGCAACAGGAGCTTATCAGCACTCAGACTGGTTGTAACGGGAGAGCTAAACAAGGGGGAAGCGAGAGAAAGGAGAAACAAAAACAGATCACTTTAGTGTTCCCATGCATAATTTAGAAAGAAATCTCCATCTTCAAATGGCACTCAGTTTCAGATCAAGTGAATACAAAGTAATGCCACAGAAGATCTATACCTTGAAGAGCTTTCTTATATGAGAAAATATTTTGTTGATAATTACTGTGCTTTAAGACTACCATGTAACCATCTCGTCCTCTGTCGTCCCCTTGTCCTCCTACCTTCAATCTTTCCCAGCATCAGGGTCTTTTCAAATAATCAGCTCTTCACATCGGGTGGCCAAAGTATTGGAGTTGCAGCTTCAACATCAGTACTTCCAATGAATATTCAGGACTGATTTCCTTTAGAATGGTCTGGTAGTATGTTCTTGCAGTCCAAGGGACCCACAAGAGTTTTCTCCAACACCACAGTTCAAAAGCATCAATTCTTCAGCACTCAGCTTTCTTTATAGTCCAACTCTCACATCCACACATGACTACTGGAAAAGCCATAGCCTTGAATAAACAGACCTTTTTTGGCAAAGTAATGAGATGGTTGGATGGCATCACCAACTCAATGGACATGAGTTTGAGTAAACTCCGGGAGTTGGTGAGGGACAGGGAGGCCTGAAGTGCTGCAGTCCATGGGGTTGCAAAGAGTCAGATATGACTGAGTGACTGAACTGAACTGAAAGGAAGACTACCATGTACGTGTTTATTGTTTCTCATTACATTCCATTTGTAGAAAAGGATGTGCAAGTTAGTTGGAGTAAGAATGGATTTAGTCCCCTATTTTTGTCCATAAAATTTGAGTCATTAATTGAGTGAGTTGAGGTTGTTTAAGTAATTGTGAGTACTGGGCTTATCTTTATTACAGTGTAATCTTAGTTCAGGAATAGATCATGGAGTGAGCAACTGGCTGGAATCAATAGGTGGAGGGAAAGATTCTAAATTTCTTAGGAAGAATTGGTTTTTTTCATGTTTTGAAAACCCAAGAGAACAGTTAGAAAACTTGGCAATTGTTTTGGGGGAAGGTTCACAGCTAACTTAAAGACAGGTACAGAGATTTACCAGAGAAGACTCTTGGGAGTCCCTTGGACAGCAAGGAGATCAAACCAGTAAATCCTAAAGGAAATCAGTTCCGAATATTCATTGGAAAGACTGATGCTGAAGCTGAGGCTCCAATACTTTGCCACCTAATGCAAAGAGTTGACTCATTGGAAGACTCTGATGTTGGTAAAGATTAAGGCAAAAGAGAAGAGGACTGCAGAGGATGAGATGGTTAGACAGCTCTACCAACTCAGTGGTTATGAATTTTAGCAAACTCTGGGAGATAGTGGAGGTAAGAGTTACCTACTGTACTACAGTCTACAGGCTCTCAAAAGACGATTTAGCAACTACACAACAACAACAGGCATTCCTCATGTGTTTCCTGCCCTCCACAGCAATTGTTCAACTTTTTTTGTAAGTGTAATATCTTTATTTTCTTAACCAAAAGTTCAGGGGCTCTATTTAGTCCCCTTAAAATTTTATGACTACATTGCAAGTTTAGGTCAGGTTGTTGAATCTGTGTCACTAACTGATGGGAGTTCTAAGGTGAAAAGTGGTAGACAGTGTTTATGATGAATAGCTCTAACTTCCATTTATCCAGAAACAAATGAAATTCTGGTAAATGTTGATTACATAGGTAACAAGTTTTTTTGGATGAGCACTGGAAAGGGAGAAATTACAAACAGAATAGGGGTTGCTGTTTACTCCATGATGCTTCATAGATTTTATACGCCCATTAACAGCCAATAAAATTTAAAAATAATAAGAAATAAATGTCTATGAGTTGTGTTTTGCTGTTTACATTCTATGAAATACATTTTTAAAATTTTGGTCTAATAAAATATACCATATGTAACTATGACCTAGATGGTGTTATGAAATGTTAAAACCAACCTGCTGTGGAAAGCCTGTGTCAGATTCCTTAAAATAAAATGAAATTTAAGACTTTCATTTATGGATAATAGATGCAAAAGATGAGGAATAAAATAAGTAATACAAATCTCTGTGAGCAAATATAAACAGGGCAAGAAAAAATGGAAGATTAATAAATAAGAACCTACATTTCAATTTCAGTTTATGGCATCAGCAGTTACTCATTTACAAGCCCCTATCACTCAATCCCACTTAGCTTATGTTTTTCTTCACTCTATCTGCTATCCTCTGTCAAGAGTGGCTTTCAGTTTTCTTACTCAGGTACTTTGCACTTCCTGTTTTTTCTGTCAAAACTTTTTTCTCAATATACTTAACACTACTCACCCTCAGAGGTCAATTTACATAATATCTCCTCAGAAAATTTTCCTAAAAAAAATCGTATCTTAATTAGCTCCCCACCCCTTTTTAATTTCATCATTGTAAAAGAACAACACGAAAGCTAGACTCAAACATTGTAAGAGTAGGGCCTGCTATTTTCGACTATTGGTACAACATAGTACAACACATCCCTGGGGTTCATTAATCTTGCTTAACTGAAACTTTATGCCAGTTAATTAGTAACTCACCATTTCCCCCTCCCTCCAGTCCCTGAGAAATCACTACACCACTCTTTGATTTTATGAATATGACTGTTTTAGATAACTCATATAAGAGGAATCAAGCAGTATTTATCTTTCTAGGATTAGCTTATTTCACTTATCAAGAGGTCCTCAAGTCTCATCCATGTTATAACAAGTGTCAGAATTTCCTTCCTTTTAAGGCTGAACTACATTTTATTGCGTGTATATACCTCATTTTCTTTAACGATTCATCAGCTGACATTTAGGTTGTTTTCAAACATTGGTTATAGTAAATAGCACTGCTATAGTAAATAGCTTCCCTGCTAGCTCCGACGGTAAAGCGTCTGCCCACAGTGCGGGAGACCTGGGTTCAATCCCCGGATCAGGAAGATCCCCTCAAGAAGGAAATGGCAACCCACTCCAGTACTCTTGCCTGGAAAATTCCATGGATGGAGGAGCCTGGTAGGCTACAGTCCATGGGATTGCAAAGAGTCGGACACGACTAAGCAACTTCACGGACTAAATAGCACTGCAAGGAAAATTAAGGCTAGAATGTCTTCAAATCTTGATTTAAATTCTTTTGAATAACTATCTAATACAGGATTGCTGGATCAGATGCTATTCCTATTTTTAGTATTTTTGAGGAACTTCCATACTATTTTCCATAGTGGCTGCACCACTTTGCTTTCCCACCATCAGTGTGCAATTGTTGCAGTTTTTCACATCATTGCCAACACTTGTGGTCTTTTGTTTTTGTTGATAAGAGATGTACTGACAGATATGATGTAATACTTTATTGTGGGTTTGATTTTAAACTTCTTAATAATTAGTGCACTAAGCAATATTTTGTATACCTGTTGGTCATTTGTAAGTCTTCTTAGAAGAAATGTCTATTTAGGACCCTAATTGTTGATGCTTTCTTAGGAGGATGGTGGCCATGATGGTGGATAACAGGATTCTAAGAATTCTTTTAAATCCACTGTTTCTAGCTCAGAGACTCAGGGACCTGCAGAGCTCTGTTTTTAAGAGGTATCTTATTTCTAATACTGAGAGATGGAGGTCAAGAGAACAAGGTCCCTCTCTATGCTTCCTATTCTTAACACTATATTTCTATGTATATGTTGCTATTTTAGGCTTCTAATTGCCATTTGTACTACTTTGGATCCTCTAACCTAGAATAAGGAGCATTAAGAGCTCTAAGTTTTCACCTGTGATTCAAGCCAAGACTGAAACCATCACATTATAATTTGGCTGCATAGTCAGTTATCAGAATAGCTGCCATTGTATGACTTGGTTCTTGGTTTTTAGGCCATGTTTCCAGGGAACAGGGATTATGCTAGCAGGATATGTGGACTGAATTTTAACACCATTTTTTTGTGTGTGTGTGTTTCCATTTGAGTAACTTCAGTTTTCTGACATCAGATGTAAGATATATTTTATTCAGTAGTTTCTAGTTATTAAATAGTTTCTGATATCTGATAAACTGATACCTGTTACTATACTTCAGTTAGAAGTGCTTTTGAATATTCCTATTTTTATTGGGAAAGTAAAAACTCTGACACTGCTTTTCATCAGCCTAATCACTGCAGAAATCATTTATTTTCTGATTATCTCGAACTGGGAAGATATATGAGTGAGTCAAGTAATATTTAATGATGCTGGTCATACATTTGGCAACAGGGAAACTAGAAATAGATTTCACATATAGTAATTAAATTCATTTTGGGGTCAAGTTTTCATGGATATATCTTCTAATATATACTGGTGGTCATTTTCTCCTCTAAAATTCAAACATCACCCCACCAACAAGGACTTTATAAATCAAATAGCTGTATTCCATTACTTTTCACTGCTTTACCAAAAGAAAAAATGTCAGTGAGAAAGAAACATTACAGTCATATATGCATCACTCTTACTTATCTGCTTTGGTTATTTCTTCCAAATTTAATATCTGTCATTAAAGATGGAATTTCTTATCTCTCTGATTTTGGCTAATATTTTTGGGAGAAATAAGGTGTGACTGTGATATTTTTCCTAAAACATTCATTTATGTTTAGTCACCTCTAAAATTTGTTACATCTAACTTTGATTCATGTTTCTATTTCTGAATTATTATCCAAATTAATTGAAGCTAAAAGTCTTTGTTTGACCTATAGCTCCCAATTTAGATAGAATTTTGAAAATAAGACAAGCATTTACATGACAATACCAGTAATCTTTACTTTTGTGGTTAAGAGTAAGATACAAGGATGCCCTTAGCAGTGCAAGGTATATAGTCTTGTATTTTATATATAGACATTTTATGAAAACTTTACATGGAATATAATCTACAAAAACATCAAATCAGTATGATATACATCTGAACTAACATAATATTGTTGTCAACAATATTTCAATAAATATTTGTTTAAAAACTTAATAAGGAAGGATTCATTCAGACCTAATATTTACACCATTTTGTTTAATAACAATCTTAGAGAACATCTTTCAATATCAAACTCTTTCTGAAGGAAATAAATTTGCCTTTTTCCTCTTATGAGGCAATTCTTACTTTGCTGTTCATTAACTTCCTTCCTGCAAGCAGGTCAAAGCAACAGTTAGAACTGGACATGGAACAACAGATTAGTCAAATTTGGGAAAGGAGTACATCAATGCTATATATTGTCACTCTCCTTATTTAACTTATATGCAGAATACATTATGCAAAATGCCACACTGGATGAAGCTCAAGCTGGAATCAAGACACTGGGAGAAATACCAGTAACCTTGGATAAGTAGATACCACTCTAATGGCAGAAAGCAAGGAGAAATTAAGAAACTCAATGAGGGTTAAAGAAGAGAGTGAAAAAGATAGCTTTAAACTCAAAATTCAAAAAACCAAGATCATGGAATCCAGTCCCATCACCACATGCAAATAGATGGGGAAAAAAATGGAAACAGTGACAAATTTTATTTTCTTGGGCTCCAAAATCACTACAGAGAGTGACTGCAGCCATGAAATTAAGACAGTTGCTTGAAAAAATGCTATGAGAAACATTCAGTTCAGTTCAGTCACTCAGCTGTGTCCAACTCTTTGCGACACCAAGGACTGCAGCACGCCAGGCTTCCCTGTCCATCAAAGGCTCCAGGATCTTGCTCAAACTCATGTCCATCAAGTCAGTGATGCCATCCAACCATCTTATCCTCTGTTGTCCCCTTCTCTTCCCGCCTTCAATGTTTCCCAGCATCAGGGTCTTTTTCAATCAGTCAGTTCTTTCCATCAGGTGGCCAAAGTATTGGAGTTTCAGCTTCAACATCAGTCCTTCCAATGAATATTCAGGACTGATTTCCTTTAAAATAGGTTTGATCTCCTTGCAGTACAAGGGACTCTCAAGAGTCTTCTCCAACACCACCATTCAAAAGCATCAATTCTTCGGTGCTCAGCTTTCTTTATAGTCCATCTCTCACATCCATACATGACCACTGGAAAAACCATAGCCTTGACTAGATGGACTTTTGTTGACAAAGTAATGTCTCTGCTTTTTAATATGCCATCTAGATTGGTCATAACTTTCTTCCAAAGAATAAGTGTCTTTTAATTTCATGGCTTCAGTCACCATCTGAAGTGATTTTGGAGCCCCCAAAGATAAAGTCTGTCACTGTTTCTATTGTTTCCATGAAGTGATGGGACTGGATGCTATGATCTTAGTTTTCTGAATGTTGAGCTTTAAGCTGACTTTTTCACTCTCTTCTTTCACTTTCATCAAGAGAAAAAACTTTTGTAGCACTTCTAATTGCTTATCCCATAATCTGAACACTTTGACAAAAGTTACAAGAGACGAAAAGGTTAAAGTACAGAATGTCTTAAAGCTTTTTAAGGCATCAAGTCTGTTCATAGTGTTTTACAGCATCCTTCAAGACTGGACAGTTTTGTGAGAGTATCCGATTCTAAAGAAGAAGACTCACCACTTAGCTTTTGCTGCTGCTGCTGCTGCTGCTAAGTCACTTCAGTCATGTCTGACTCTGTGCGACCCCATAGACAGCAGCCCACCAGGCTCCTCTGTCCCTCGGATTCTCCAGGCAAGAATACTGGAGTAGGTTGCCATTTCCCTCTCCAACTTAGCTTCTATTGTGGTAATAATATAGATATGATGGATATGTAGATGGTTCAAAAGAATATTATAACTTAATAACTTATTTGATTCCACTTCTCAAAAAAACTAAATCAATAAAATTATGCTAGAATATGATGAATCCAAATCAAAAGTTTTGGTAACTCCTGATTTATACAGTCAGAGAGAAAACGGACTTCCCAGGTGGTGCTAGTGGTAAAGAATCTGCCTGCCATTGCAGGCTACTCAAGAGACAGGGGTTTAGTCCCTGGGTTGGAAAGATCCCCTGGAGAAAGGAAAGGCAACCAACTCCAGAATTCTTGCCTGGAGAATCTCACAGACAGATTCTTTACAGTTAGCGCCACCTGGGAAACTCATTGTTCACTGCAATTGTCTATAAATGGTATGCATCAAAGTTTCAGTCTGTAGGGTCACAAAGAATCAGGAACGACTAAAGCAACTTAGCATAGAGAAAATTGATTAAAGCATCAGATTAATAATTCTACTATGTTCCCCTAAATTTCAACATATTTCAATCCCTCCGAATAATTCTGAAAATTATGAATAAGGAACTGATGCTCAAGGATGAAAATAACAGTCCAAGATCAAACAGGTAACAGGGGAATAGCTGGGATTAAATTACATTTATCTTATATAAACCCCATTTTCTTCCCACTGTCCTCAAATAACTAAAGTTATACAAGTAAAATCTCAAATGTAAGAAAAAGGATGGGTGATTTTTTAATTTATATTGAATTTTATAGACAAAATAAATGAAATTTGCAGTATTCCCTAAAATACCAAGGTGAATACTTTGAAATTTAAGAAATATACATCTTTCTTGGTACATTATAGTATTCTCTCCCCTTCTATTGCCCATGCTTATAGACGTATAATGAATCAAGGGCACAAAATACATACACATGGAACAGGCTGACTAGACAGCAATAGACAGAGAGTCTTGACTTACAAGAATAAAAACAAAGAAACAAAAATGAACACAATTCCACTTCAGATAAGCAGAAGTAAGGTGGGTATTGGAACTGACTAAACATGGCTAGCATCACCAACTCAATGGAAAAGAATTCAAGCGAACTCTGAGAAATAGTGGAGGATAGAGGAGCTTGGTGTGCTGTAGCCAATGGGTCTGCAAAGAGCTGGACATGACTCAGCAACTGAAGAACAACAAAACATGGTTAGACAGTAGAATATAAATTCACATTGAACTAGAGCACAGCATTTCCAAAAATTGAAGATATGAAAGAAATTAGGCTAGTTGATAAATGATAATAAAAAAACACAGGGTAAAATAAAAAGTAGTCAAATATTCTGATATTAAAGTATCAAGATACCTTTTTTCTCCATCAGGATTTGCTAGGAGCTCATCACTTAAACGGTTCTCAAGAGTGATATTTTACCTTTGTGGAGTGACTACAGCCCCAGAATAACTGCAGCATCAAAAGATAAACTTTATGACAGTATTAAGTTATATCTTAATACATGTATTGTAAAAATTAGAGCTTTTTAAAGCATTTTAAATTACAAAAATAGAAATGGGTTATGTGTACTTTGAAACTGGAAAGCTTCTAGAAATTCTGGCATCATGATTTTCCTCCACTCCTTATCACTACTTTTGTTTACTCACTTGTTTCTTTTCCCTCCTGAAGCGATCTCTCTCTGTCTCATAACCCATAGAGCTGAATACAGTATCTCATAATACACTGTATGTGTCATGGAGGCTGTGTGTTTTCTTTTTAATTTTCCCTCTTTCTTTTCCTGTTGTTTTTGTGTTAAAATTATTGAGAAAGACACCTGCTCAATTTTAAAGAATCTGCCCATTTTGATGCTGGTTACCATTGATGAGACTATATAATATATATGTAGCTGAAGGGCCCTTTCCTCAAAACACAGTTGCAGGTAGAGAACTCTTATGAACTGGAAGATAACCAGGTTTCATGGTGAGTAGTCTACTCTTGCAAGGGAGAAGGCGCTATACACCATGGAACCCACTCATAAGAAAAAAATTATCAAGCATCACATTATTAATTGTTGTTTAATTCTATCTTTGGCAGGATAAAAGCGACAAGTAATTTATTCAAATAAATCTCTCTTAATATGCTTATGACTTAACAATAATTTACAGAAAGCATAAATGACTATAAGATATATATTGAAATATCAGTAGTGTTTATCTTCATGTATAAAGGAAGGAAAACTTCATGTATTAAAGTTTTAAATAATTTTGATACAATATAATTTACTGTGTTTCCTAAATATTTTATATTGAATGTACAAAATTTTTTAAACAGATATAAAATAAAAAGTAATAAACATCATGGTACACAAAAACACACACATCTATATACATTATGTGTGCATGCATGCTAAGTAGATTCTTTGTGACCCTATAGACTGTAGCCCACCAGGGTCCTTTGTCCATGGGATTCTCCAAGCAAAAATATGGAGTGGGTTGCCATGCCCTCCTTCAGGGGATCTTGCTGACCCAGGGATAGAATACTTGTCTCTTATGTATCCTGCATTGACAGGCATGTTCTTTACCACTAGCACCATCTGGGAAGTCCATACACATTGTATCATGATGTATAAAGTATTTATGATAAATAATATATATTATTTTAATTTACTTTTTAAAAGTAGCACTCCATGTTTCTCACTTATGCATACATATACAGAAGCAATGTCTGCCTTTCCTAGTATATTATACCAGTGAACATCCATCTGCTTTTCCTAGTATTTTGTTGTTGTCAGGTCACTAAGTCATGGCTAACTCTTTGCGACCCCATGGACTGCAGCACTCCATGCTTCCCTGTCTCTCATCAACTTCTGGAGTTTGCCCAAGTTCATGTCCATTTAATTGGTGATACAATCCAACCATCTCATCCTCTGCCACCCTCTTCTTCTTTTGCCTTCAAATTTTCCCAGAATCAAGGTATTTTCCAATGAGTCACCTGTTTGCATCAAGTGGCCAAAGTATTGGAGCTTCAGCTTCAGCATCAGTCCTTCCAATGAGTATTCAGGTCTGATTTCCCTTAGGATTGACTAGTTTGATCTCCTTGCTTTCTGAGGGACTCTTAAGAGTCTTCTTCAGCAGCACAGTTCAAAAACATCAATTATTTGGTGTTCAGCCTTCTTTATGGTCGAACTCTCATATCCTTTCTCACTACTGGAAAGACCATAGCTTACGACTATCCAGACCTTTGTTGGCAAAGCAATGTCTTTGCTTTTTAAAACACTGTCTAGGTCTGTCATAGCCTTCCTTCAAAAAACAAGTGTCTAATTTCATGGCTGTAGTCACCATCTGCAGTGATTCTGGAGCCAAGAAGAGAAAATCTGTCACTACTTCCACTTTTTCCCCTTCTACTTGCTATGAAGTGATGGGACTGGATGCCATAATCTTTTAGTTTTTTGAATGCTGAGTTTAAAGCTGTATCTTTCACACTTCTCTTTAACCTTCATCAAGAGGTTCTTTAGTTCCTCTTTGCTTTCTGCCACTAAAGTGAAATAATCTCCATACCTGAGGTTGTTGATATTTCTGGCAATTTTGATTCCATCTTGTAACTCATCCAGCTCAGCATTTTGCATGATGTATGTACACTGCATATAAGTTAAATAAACAGGATGATAATATACAGCCTTGTCATACTCCTTTCCCAATTTTGAACCAGTCAGTTGTTCCATGTCCAGTTTTAATTGTTACTTGATTCGCAAGTCTTTCTCAGAAGACAGGTAAAATTGTCTGCCATTCCCATCTCTTTCTTTAAGAATTTTCCAGAGTTTGTTGTGATCTACACAGTCAAAGGTTTCTACATAATTAATGAAACAAAAACAGATATTTTTCTGGAATTCCCTTGCTTTTTCTATGATCCAACAAATGTTGGCAATTTGATCTCTGGTTCCTCTGCTTTTTCTAAACCCAGCTTGTACATCTGGAAGTTCTTGATTCAAGTATTGTAGAAGTGTAGCTTGAAGGATTTTGAGCATAACCTTACTGGCAGGGGAAATGAGCGCAATTGTTCGGTAGTTTGAACATTCTGTAGCACTACCCTTCTTTGGACTTAGGATGAAAACTGACCTTTTCCAGTCCTGTGGCCACAGCTGGGTTTCCAAATTTGCTGACATACTAAGTGTAGCACTTTAACACCATCATCTTTTAGTATGTTAAATAGCCCAGCTGGAATTATATCACTTCCACTAGCTTTATTGGTAGTAATGGTTCCTTGACTTTACACTCCAGGATGTCTGGAGGCCCATTTGACTTTACACTCCAGGATGTCTGGCTCTAGGTGACTGGTCACACAATTATGGTTATCTGGGTCATTAAGACCTTTTTTGTACAGTATATTACACCAATATACAGTGCTCCAAGACTTACTTTTTCTTTTTCTAATTATTTTTTAATTGAAAAATAAATTATAAATAAAATATAAATCATAAATATATTTATATTCTATTTAAATATTAAATATTTTATTTAACATTACTTTATTAATATTTAATTTATTAACTTTTAAATATTTTACTTAAATATTATGTTAAAATATAAGCAAAATACAAATTACAGTATAAATTATAAATAAAATATGATTGATTTACAAAGTTGTTAGTTTCTGCTGTAAATCAGACATATATATATATATACACATATATCTGCTCTTTTTTAGATTTTGTTCCCATACAGGTCATTACAGAGAACTGAGTAGAGTTTCCTATGCTACACAGTAGGTTCTCTTTAGTTATCTGTTCTGTATGTAGTAGTGTGTATATGTCAATCCCTCGTGGCTCAGCTCGTAAAGAATCCACCTGCAATGCGGGAGACCTGGGTTTGATCCCTGGGCTGGGAAGGTCCCCTAAAGAAGGGAAAGGCTACCACTCCAGTATTCTGGCCTGGAGAATTCCTTGGACAGTACAGTCTATGGGGTTGCCAAGAGTTGGACATGACTGAGTGACTTTCACTTCCACTTTCATATATCAATCCCAATCTCCCAATGTAACCCTCCCTTCCTTTCCCCCTTGGTAATAACCACAAGTTTGTTTTCTAGATCCGTGACTCAATTCCTTTTTTGTAAATAGGTTCATTAGTACCATTTTCTTAGATTCTACATATAAACGATGTATATTTGTCTTTCTCTATTACTTCTTCTAATAAGGATCATGCCAAAATCTAAAACCAGAGGATATGTCTGAAAGCCTTTCTTGGCAAATGTTTATTTAAAAAACACTTGGATCTAAGGGAATTTCTCTTTAAGATTCCTTCCATTTTGTGATATGAGCTTATTTCAATGAGGAGATTCAGTTTTAGAAAATGCATGAGACTAGAAAGTTTGTCATGCATAACTGTGCTGTCTCCTGATATCTAGTGCAGCCATGACATTCAGCTGAGAATCAAAAATGAGAGGAAACAGTTCTTTCATTTTCCACCATCTATTCTTCTTGCCCACTGATATTCAGCAATATTTTTTAGCAATATTTTATACATTTAGTTTAGAAACAAAGCAACATGGCTTTTCTTTTAACAACCATCTATATGTTGAAATGTGCAGAATCACAAAAACATAGGTTACTGATATATACTTATGCTTCTATAACAGTCTGTACTTTATGAATATTCTTGAAACTTTGGTGTTGGTTTTATAAAATTTTTCTGAGTCTTACTGTCACGAAAATCAGTCCACATCACCTTCTAGAATTGTGGTGACAACTACATATGAGTGTATTCAATAAATCAATGAATTATACTGAAACATTCTGGCCTGTTTTGATGGTGGGAAGTTTCCATCTCTAAAAATCAATGAACTCCTGAACAGTGTATTTATTTAGAAAAAAAACTTTAAATTAACCATGGAACTACAGATGTGCAGTATAACATACATTATACTGAAATATTTTTTAAAATTGTCAAAACTAATTTAACAGGAGTATTTTTGAATTAACTTTCTTTCAAATATGATCTTCTGTCACAGACAATCCATGAACATTGAAAAGGAAACATATACATATGTTCCTAATACACACACACACACACACATATATATATATTCTGAACCCTATTGCTTCCATATTTGCTACTGTTTCTGACAGAGTATGTATGGCCCACAGCTCAGTTCAGTTCAGTCACTCAATCATGTCTGACTCTGAGAACCCATGGACTGCAGCACACCAGGCCTCCCTGTCCATCACCAACTCCTGGAGTTTACTCAAACTCATATCCATTAAGTCGGTGATGCCATCCAACCATCTCATCCTCTGTCATCCCCTTCTCCTCCCTCCTTCAATCTTTCCCAGCATCAGGGTCTTTTCAAATGCATCAGTTCTTTGCATTAGGTGGCCAACATATTGGAGTTTCAGCTTCAATATCAGTTCTTTCAGTGAATATTCAGGACTGATTTCCTTTAGGATGGACTGGTTGGATCTCCTTGCAGTCCAAGGGACTCTCAAGAGTCCTCTTCAACACCACAGTTCAAAAACATCAATTTTTCGGCACTCAGCTTTCTTTATAGTCCAATTCTCACATGCATACATGACTACTAGAAAAACTGTAGCTTTGACTAGATAGATGGACCTTTGTTGGCAAAGTAATGTCTCTGCTTTTTAAAATGCCATCTAGATTGGTCATAACTTTTCTTCCAAGGAGTAAGCGTCTTTTAATTTTATGGCTGCAGTCACCAGCTGCAGTGATTTTGGAGCCCCAGAAAATAAAGTCTGCCACTGTTTCCACTGTTTCCCCATCTATTTGCCATGAAGTGATGGGACCGGATGCTGTGATCTTAGTTTTCTGAATGTTGAGTTTTAAGCCAACTTTTTCACTCTCCTCTTTCATCAAGAGGCTCTTCAGCTCTTTTTCACCTTCTCCATAAGGGTGGTGTCCTCTGCATATCTGAGGTTATTGATATTTCTTCTGGCAATCTTGATTCCAGCTTGTGCTTCATGCAGCCCAGCATTTCTCATGATGTACTCTGCATATAAGTTAAATAAGCAGGATGACAATATACAGCCTTGATGTACTCCTTTCCCGATTTGGAACCAGTCTGTTGTTCCACGTCCAGTTCTAACTGTTGCTTCTTGACCTGCATACAGATTTCTCAGGAGGCAGGTCAGGTGCACAAAATACATATTATTTTAGTAATGTGTCATTGGTTTTATTTCTGTCCATTAATTTTAGAAAAAAAATAATTAGACAAGGTCTATTACAATAATACCAACAAATATTAGAAAAGTCACAATCAAACTGATAAACAATAAGATACTAAAAGGAATAGTATAAGGCTTGCATTCTGACTTGTGAACAATTAATGAATATCTGACTCTGTTGATCTGAAAGTTATAAAGAACTTCTGGTTTAATTCTGGAAACAGGAAAGCCCTCAGAATTTGTGCATGACTCAAATCATAGTATCACACATCTGATTAACTCAATGATTTTAAACAGGCTGTTTACTATGTTGACATATACTTTTCAAATCACTGTGAAGATTAAATGACACCACTGTATAATACATAGCACAACTGGATCTTCTAAAAACAATAGTTTTCTTTCTCTTTTCACTAAAACATGTTAGAAAAAAATAATTGTTATAATTTTACATGATAAGTTATTCATTTATTTATATTTAATTAAGAGAGAGTATTTTTTTTTGTCTCAGGGGTTATGATGTATAGATAAATTGTTATTGGTAATTTAATGTTAATATCTGGGAAGACACTATTATAAAAATTTCTAATTTTCCTAATACAAATTTGTAGACTTTTACAAAGTCACTCAAAACCACAACAATTTTTTCCCAATAGATATGATAAGCCAACTGTAAAATCTGCCTGTAAGTATAAGTAACAGGGGCTTCCCTGGTGGCTCAGAGGGTAAAGCATCTGCCTGCAATGCAGGAGACCTGGGTTCGATCTCTGGGTTGGGAAGATCCCCTGGAGAAGGAAAAGGAAACCCACTCCGGTACTCTTGCCTGGAAAATCCCATGGATGGAGAAGCCTGGTAGGCTACAGTCCATAGGGTCGCAGAGTCGGACATGACTGAGTGACTTCACTTTCACTTTTCATAAGTAAGAGGAAAGAAGAGACATGTTGGGTGTATTCTTCCCAGGTGGCACAGTGGTAAAGAATCTGCCTGCCAATGCAGGAGATGCAAAACACCCAGGTTCTATTCCTGGGTCGGGAAGATTCCCCTGGTGTAGGAACTGGCAACCCACTCCAGAGTTCTTGCCTGGAAAATTCCACAGACAGAGAATCCTGGCAGGCTACAGTCCATGGGGTATCAAGGAGTCAGATACAACTGAGCACACACATACACACACCCACACATTAAAAAGTTTTATATAAGTACAGCAATGTTGGGGCAGGGTTAGAAAAACAAGAACAGTGGATCAGGAAGAGAGGACAGAAATAAACATATGAATTCTTTAAGACCCAAATAACAAAAGGGATGCTCTGGAAAAGAGAGACTGTTAAATGGTATTACTGGGACACTTGGTTCACTACAATTCAGTCGCTGAGGAATGTCTGACTCTTTGCAACCTCATAGATTGCAGCATGCCAGGGTTCCCTGTCCTAACCCTAAGACAATCTGCTGGAGCTTGCTTAAACTCATGTCCACCAAGTCAATGATGCTATCCACAATCTCATCCTCTGTTGCCCCTTCTCCTGCCTTCAACCTTTCCCAGTATCAGGCTGTTTTCTAATGAGTCAATTCTTTACATCAGGAGCCAAAGTATTGGAGCTTCAGCTTCAAGATCAGTCCTCTCAATGAATTTTGAGGACTGATTTCCTTTAGGATTGATTGTTTGGATCTCCTTGTCCAAAGGACTTTGAAAAGTCTTCTTCAACACCATGGCTCAAAAGCATCAATTCTATGGTGTTCAGTTTTCTTTAGTACAATTCTCACATCTGTACATGACTACTGGAAAAATCATAGGTTTGACTAGATGGACCTTTTTCAGCAAAGTAATTAATATCTCTGCTTTTTAATATGGTCTCCAGGTTTGCCATAGCTTTTCTTCCAAGGAGCAAGCGTCTTTAATTTCATGGCTGCAGTCACCATCTGCAGTAATTTTGGAGCCTCAAAAAATAAAGTCTCTCAGTTTCCATTGTTTCCCCATCTATTTGTCATGAGGTGATGGGACCAGATGCCATGATCTTAGTTTTTTGACTGTTGAGTTTTAAGCCAGCTTTTTCAGTCTCCTCTTTTACTTTCCTCAAGAGGCTCTTTTGGTCTTCTTCACTTTCTGCCATAAGAGTGGTGTCATCTGCATATCTGAGATTATTGATATTTCTCCTGACAATCTTAATTCCAGCTTGTGCTTCCTCCAGTCTGGCATTTCAGATGATGTACTCTTCATATAAGCTAAATAAGCAGGGTGACAATATACAGTTTTGTTGTATTCCTTTCCCCATTTGGAACCGGTGCATTGTTCCATGTCCGGTTCTAACTGTTGCTTCTTGACCTGCATACAGGTTTCTCAGGAGGCAGGTAAGGTGGTCTGGTATTCTCATCTCTTGAAGACTTTTCTGCAGTTTGTTGTGATCCACACAGTCAAATGCTTTATCATAGAAAATGAAGCAGATGATTTTCTAGAATTCTCTTGCTTTTTCTAATCCAGTGGATGTTGGCAATTTGATCCCTGGTTCCTCTGTCTTTTCTAAATCCAGCTTGAACATCTGGAAGTTCTCTGTTCATGTACTGTTGAAGCCTATCTTGGAGAATTTTGAGCATTACTTTGCTAGTGTGTGAGATGAATGCCGCTGTACAGTAGTTTGAACATTCTATGGAATTACATTTCTTTGGGATTGGAATGAAAACTGACCTTTTCGAGTCCTGTGGCCACTGCCTAGTTTTCCAAATTCACTGTCATATTGAATGCAGCACTTTCACAGCATCATCTTTTAGGGTTTGAAATAGCTCAACTGTAATTCTATCACTTCCACTAGCTTTGTTTGTAGTGATGCTTCCTAAGGCCCACTTGACTTCACATTTCAAGATGCCTTGCTCTAGGTGAGTAATCACACCATTGTGGTTATCTGAGTCATTAATATCTTTTTTGTATAGTTCTTCTGTGTAGTCTTAACCACTTCTTCTTAATATCTTCTGCTTCCTTTAGGTCTATACCATTTCTGTTCTTTATTTTGCCCATCTTTGCATGAAATGTTCCCTTCATATATCTAATTTTCTTGAAGGGATCTCTAGTCTTTCCTATTCTGTTGTTTTCCTGTATTTCTTTGCATTTATCACTGAGCAAGGCTTTCTTATCTCTCCTTGTTATTCTTTGGAAGCATTCAAATGGGTATATCTTTCCTTTTCTCTTTTGCCTTTTGTTTCTCTTCTTGTCTCAGCTATTTGTAAGATTTCCTCAGAAAACCATTTTGCCTTTTTGCCTTTCTTTTCTTGGGGATGGTTTTGGTTACTGCCTCCTGTACAGTGTCATGAACTTCCATCCACAGTTTTTGAGACAATATCTATCAGATCTAATCCCTTGAATCTATTTGTCACTTCCACTGTACAATCATAAGGTATTTGATTTAGGTCATACCTGAATGGTCTAGTTGTTTTCCTACATTCTTCAATTTAAGTCTGAATTTTTGAATAGGATTTCATGATCTGAGCCATAGTCAACTCTTGGTCTTGTTTTGCTGAGTGTATAAAGCTTCTCCATCTTCAACTGCAAAGAATATAATCAATCTGATTTCAGTATGGACCACGTGTAGAGTCATCCCTTGTGTTGTTGGAAGAGGGACATTTGGTTACTCATATGGAAAATATTTTTCTTACACAATACTTAGAAAGTCCACATGGATACAAAAACTCAAATATGAAAGGCAAAACTGCAAACATTTTTTAAGGAAAATACAGGAATGGTATATTTGTGATCTTGGAGTAAGAAGTGATTTAACAATTTATAATAATTTATAAAAGATATAGATTTCTTTTCTATAGAAAAAAGAAATCAAAAATTCAAATCTATTAGAATTAAGGTCTTATTCTGATTGAAAATGCAATAAAGGAAGGGAAGAAATCTGCAGTTTGGATAAAGTGTTTCCAACACATAACTGAGATTAGTGTTGATTCAAGGAAATGTGTGTTACATGGAACCAGGGAGCATATATGGAGTAATTCAAAGATGATTACAGTTTATTTCTGAATTTGGCAATGTCAAATGACCAATTCAACTCACTTATTCTGTGAACTATTTATGATTTCCTGTGAACTTATACAATCTCTTGCAGGTTAAAAATAAAAACAATAAACTTTATAAATAAAATAAATGACTTAGAAAAAAAAAACACAGGCTAGAAGAAAGCTTCATGCTTTCTATTAAAATTGGCAAATATTTCCAGAATATGATACTAATAGTATAGGCAAAAAAGAAAAAAAAAATAGATAAATTACATTATACCAAAATTTAAATGACTGTGCATAAAGGATACAATCAACAGAGTAAAATAGCAACACAGAATGAAAGAAAATATATGAAAATTATAGGTTAATGTAAAAAATATAAAGAACTTCTACAACTCAAAAACAACCTAATTAAAAACAGGGGGAATGATTTGAACCGGGATTTCTCCAAGAAAGATATATAATTGGCCAATGAGTCTGTGAAAAGATTCTCAATATGGAAAGCAAATCAAAACCAAAATGAGATACCACCTCATATCCATTAGAATGGCCATTATTTAAAAAAAAATAATAAAAAACTCAGAAAACAGCAACCGTTTGTGAGAGAAGTGAAATAACTGAAACACTTGAGCACCGTTGGTGGGAATGCAAAATGAAGCAGTTACTACAAAAAAATAAATAAAAATGGTACTGCTGTTGCTGCTAAGTCGCTTCAGTCGTGTCCGACTCTGTGTGACCCCATAGACGGCAGCCCACCAGGCTCCCCCGTCCCTGGGATTCTCCAGGCAAGAACACTGGAGTAGGTTGCCATTTCCTTCTCCAATGCATGAAAGTGAAAAGTGAAAGTGAAGTCGCTCAGTCTTGTCTGACTCTTAGCGACTTCATGGACTGCAGCCTACCAGGCTCCTCCGTCCATGGGATTTTCCAGGCAAGAGTACTGGAGTGGGGTGCCATTGCCTTCTCCAAAAAATGGTACAGTAGTTCTTTTTTGAGGAACAAAAGTAGAATCACCATACGATCCACTCCTAGGTATATATCTAAAATAACTGAAATTCCACTATTTTATATATATTCAAAGCGAAAGCCTAGTTTCAAAGAAAAATTTGTAAACCAGGTAAATGTATTTAATACTACTGAATGGTACACTTAAAAATGACTAAGATGGCAAATTTTATACTGGGCCACCTGTGAATTTTACTACAGCTTTTCAAAAGATTTAAATTTTCTCTTCCTGATATATGACAAGTGTAGAAGTGTCTGCAATTGACATAAAAATAAAAATCTACTGCTTTCAAATTAGCTTAAAATATTACCATCCTCCCAGGATTCTCCTGGTAACAGTTCTCAGAACACCTCGTTTTGCCTTTTTTCTGTATTTGTCTGTTTCTAGAGACCTTCAGGTCAAGTGTACTAGGAGGCTTATTTTTATCTATTATATCATGTCTCCATCAACATTAGTTAAACAAAATCAGTGAGTCAATATGCCCAATGAGCTTACTAAAACATTTGAAGCAATTTCATGATTAATAAGTGGAAATGTTTATTTCACTATATTAACTTATGTTGCAGAACTCTGAATCAATACAAATATGTATACTTCCAACAAAGCTGTATATTTACTAATCAAGATGTCATTCCTGCTTAGAATTGTAGGAAATTCCAGTATATATAAGCTCCTCATCTTGTTGTTCAAGACTGGTTGTGTTATGGCATTTATAAATTTTCAACCCATGTGAAACATTTTCTAAAAAGTGCCTGTTTTTGTTTCCAGATCAGTTTGTGACAGATCTCAGAGAGTATCCATGAGTTATTATCATTACGTATTTAAGATTTATTTACCTATTTTACTATTAACACTGGGAAAACAGAGAAGCTAAAAAGTATCTCCTAAGCCTGCAGCTTTTTGCAAATTTAAATTTAGTTGTCATGTGTATACTAGTTTTATTTTAAATAATAGTGTAAAGATAAACTGTCATAAAGTGAGAAATATGTGCTTTAAAACTGGGAAGGATTTTTATTTGATCATTCATCATCCACCTTTGCTGATTCTTTGCTCATATGTTGTGTTGATAGACTAGAATGTGTTACTGAGGACATAGAAACAGTTAGTTTTCTTATTGCTAACATTTGTAATGCTTCTAGAAATAAATTTGATGTTGGTTCTTAGTGGGGTACTAGCTATTCATTTCTTCAAAAAAATCTGATGTATACATTACTTACATTTTATTTGTATGTCTTAACAAATGCAATAAGTTTCATTGCTGGTAGAAAGCCTGATCTGCCTTTCTACAAATCAATAATAATTAAGAAAAATCACTTATATTTCACAGATTATACATGGCCCAGAAATGTTTAAAGATAAAATATTAATATTTATGGCAAAAATAATGAAGCCAGTGTCACTAAATTTTATTAAACATATGAAG
This sequence comes from Bos indicus x Bos taurus, assembly GCF_003369695.1. NCBI lineage: Eukaryota > Metazoa > Chordata > Mammalia > Artiodactyla > Bovidae > Bos > Bos indicus x Bos taurus. Next base: position 34,031,584 of record NC_040086.1, read on the forward strand.
AAATATATTTAGTTTAGCTGGAATTTTAATAATGGTGAGTTCTCAGCATTTGCATCTTAGAAAAAAGGAATGGAAGTTCTGGCATCTTAGAAAAAAGGAATGGAAGTTAGATCATCATACTAATATTTAATCTACAGTTTAAATTCATTGAATTGAGTCATGAAGAGAAATTCACCCCCTTCTTTTCTAGTCAATCCCTTTCTTTGAAATATTAAAGAGAAAAGTAGATATTAGTATGCATAATTATGTTAAATGACTCTCTATTGGCTGTCAAAAATTTCCACAGATTTGAAACACAATTCCAAGTGTAGAAACAAATACTTGGGTGTGGTTTTTCATTAAGGAGACTATATAAATAATTATATAAAATGTGCCTTCAAGATAGATAAAATTGCTTCCTGAATAATTCTTTAGTACACAAGCTAATTTCTCTAATTATTCATTTCAGGGCTCTAGAGAATTGTTATAATCCTTAGAGCTTTACAGGTGATTCATAATTACAGAGAATTAAGTAACTGAATGTCACAGTGCAACCTCCACAAATTATATCCCACAAATAAACGAACTTACTACCACAGAGGTAGAGATTTGTTCAGGGTCTTATGCCCATTCTGCAATATTAAAAGAGTTCAGTCTTAAGAATTTTCACTTTCAATTAAGTTTTTTTCTGTCTTTTCTCTCCTCTTTCTTCTTTCTCTCCCTTCCTCTTTTTCCTTTCTTCCTCTTCCATTTTTTAAAAAATTTTATATCTTTAATTTATGAACTCTTTCTTTCTGTATTCTCCTTTCATTTTTCTCTTTTTCTATACTATCTGTAAGTCCTACTTTGTTTGTCAAATAAGAAAAGACTGGTCCAACATCAGTCAAATAACTAGTGTTGAAAGCTGGATTGAATATAAGAGGGCAGAGATTGAATGGTAAGCTTGTTACTTTTGTCAAGATGCGATGCATTTTCAAACTAGAGTAATTAATATAATATAATATAATTAATTAATATACAAACAACAGAAAATAAGATGAGCTGTTATTCAGAGATTTAATAATTCTGTTCCAAACTTTTCCTTAAATAAGATATTGCTGAATATTACTTGAAATATTAATATATATTCACTTAAGGTTTCACTCATTTCCTCTTCATAGAGCCACAAAATTAAAAGATGCTTGCTCCTTGAGGGAAAAGCTTATGACAAACCAAGGCAGTATATTAAAAAAGGAGAGACATCATTTTGCAGACAAACATCTTAATATTCAAAGTTATGGTTTTTCCAGCAGTCGTATACGGATGTGAGTGTTGGACCATAAAGAAGACTGAGCACTGAAGAACTAATGCTTTCAAATTGTCATGCTGGAGAAGACTCTTGAGAGTTCCCTGGACAGCAAGGAGATCAAACCAGTAAATCCTAAAGGAAATCAACCCTGAATATTCACTGGAGGGACTGATGCTGAAGCTGAAGCTCCAATGCTTTGGTCATCTGGTGCATAGTGGACTCATTGGAAAAGACCCTGATGCTGGGAAAGATTCAGGGAAGGAGGAGCAGGAGGTGACAGAGGATGAGATGGTTGGATGGCATCACAAACTCAATGGACATTAGTTTAAACAAACTCCAGGAGACAGTGAAGGACAGGGAAGCCTGACGTGCTGCAGTTCATGGGGTCACAAAAAGTCAGACCTGACTTAGTGACTGAACAATAGCAACATGCACTATATTCTAGCACAGCATTATCTAAAATCTATACCACATAGAACAAGAATCTGACAAGATATTTCACACAAAAATCAGTTTCATGTTAAAATAATCTTAAATGCTAATATAAAGTATCACTTATATTTCCCATCAAAACTCCTAAAAAGTCCAACCACAGGAATTGTGCTTTATTTTTTAATTCAGAGTTTCTTAAGCATAACCTCAGGCCTATTTCTGTATATGAAACAACTGGTGAAAGTTGCTCAGTCATGTCCAACTCTTTGCAACCCCATGGAATTCTCCAGGCCAGAATACTGGAATGGGTAGCCTTTCCCTTCTCCAGGGGGTCTTCCCAAACCAGGGATTGAACCCAAGTCTCCCACACTGCAAGTTGATTCTTTACCACTGAGCCACCAGGGAAGCCCAAGAATACTGGAGTGGGTTACCTATCCCTTCTCTAGCAGACCTTCCCAACCCAGAAATTGAATCAGGGTCTCCTGCATTGCAGGCAGATTTTTTACCAGCTGAGCTACCAGGGAAGCCCAACAACTGGTGACATTCCCACAAAGCTTATTCATTCAACAGATAACTCTTTATTTCCAGGACTCTGTTGCATACTGAGGATCAGTCTGAGATTTAGTAATCTATTCTCTGGGTCTGCCTTCTGCTCCAAACTCATTCAGTCATGCCCAACTGTACACACCCAAATCTTTCTTTCATAGTCTGAAACTCCAGTGCCTTTATTCAGACTGTGAACATCAATCAGAACTGCACCTCTGTGTATCATCATCATGCTCTATGTCAAGAGATAGCTCAATGTATTTACTTCTGTTAAACTTATCCAAAATTTCTTTCCCCAAATCCAAAATTCATTTTATCCATCTCTAAACATATTGGCATCTTACTCAGATACCATCTTACTCAGTCTACCATTAGTTGTTTCAGTCTTCCCCTCACATTACAATGTGGATGTTTGTAGGTAGAGATTTTGTTACTTTTGCATCCATACCTCTTGAACTTTCACAAAGGCTTGGACATTCTAAGCATGAGAAAAAGTGTTTATTGAAGTGAATTTTACATAGAAAGAAAGAGACCTTGAAGCTGTATTATTTGGTGCCTGTATCAGGTATTTCAGATCCTTTCTAGCTGCTGTTTCAGCCACCAGTTTTCTATTGGTTTTTAAGCACTTTCAAATTTTCACTTACCAGCAACCAGGGTCAAGACTGGGCAGTCTTTTTGTTCTCTGCCCATGTGCTTCCTCTAGAACAAAAACAGGACAATACTTGCTCATGTAAAGTTCAGGCCCACGGAATGAAACTAAGAGTTGGCGTCTGGCTTATAAATTATTTCTTTTCTCCTCCAACTACCCCCCACCACTTACCATTGGCACCACTGAATTTGTTAGGCTTAACAGGGGCCAGTTCTATGAGACTGAGCAATAAATTGTCCTTAGCAGAAGGCAACTAATAAATGTCTCTGAGTATCTTTCTTCCTTCTTCCCCAATTCATTCCCTTGATCCTTCATAGCTGGTCCCTGTGCTTATCAGTTCAGTTCAATTCAGTTCAGTTGCTCAGTCGAGTCTGACTCTTTGCAACCCAATGGACTTCAGCACACCAGGGTTCCCCATCCATTACTAACTCCCAGAGCTTGCTCAAACTCATATCCATTGAGTTGGTGATGCCATCCAACCATCTCATCCTCTGTACTCCTTAATAAAGTGGTAATTCAGAAACGGTTTTAGTTTCTACTTTATTGGAAAGGGCTTCTCTCATAGCTCAGTTGATAAAGAAACCACCTGCAATGCAGGTGACTCCAGTTCGATTCCTGGGTTGGGAAGATCCCCTGAGAAAGGGAAAGGTTACCCACTCCAGTATTCTGGCCTGGAGAATTCCATGGACTTTTTAGTCCATGGAGGGGTCACAAAGAGACATGACTGAGTGACTTACACTTTATGAGAAAACCAGGTAGAGACTGGGATTTAATAACTAATTACTCTCAAAAGCTCCTGGTATGAGACTCTCTTAAATAATCAATGAATACATTGGAAAACTGAGCTGTGAGAATATAGTTTTTGGTCATCTTTCACGACCAAACTGATGTTAATGAACTTCACAATTTACCCTTTTTCTTTCACAAATATCCACATTTGTTATCCTCTTATAATACCATATTGTTTCTCTCTTCAAGACAGAAAATATTCTCTTCAGCATACTACTAATACTACAATCAGTATCATCATCATCATCATCATGAATCTGTGAGTAGATTAACACTACAATAATTGATTTGGTTGTTACAAAAGACAAAATACTAATAAATTCATGTGAACTAAAATGGACTGGAATGGGTGAGTTTAATTCAGATGACCATTATATCTACTAAAGAATCCCTAAAAAGAAAAGGAGTAGCCATCATAGTAAACAAAAGAGTCCAAAATGCAGTACTTGGATGCAATCTCAAAAATGACAGAATGATCTCTGTTTGGTTTCAGGCAAAACATTCAATATTACAGTAATCCAAGCCTATGGATTCTTCTGTGCATTTTTGCCACCTCTTCTTAATATCTTCTGCTTCTGTTAGGTTCCTACCATTTCTGTCCTTTATTGAGCCTATCTTTGCATGAAATGTTCTCTTGGTATCTCTAATTTTCTTGAAGAGATCTCTAGTCTTTCCCATTCTATTATTTTCCTCTATTTCTATGCACTGATTACTGAGGAAGGCTTTCTTACCTCTCCTTAATATTTTTTGGAACTCTGCACTCAAATGGGTTTATCTTTCCTTTTCTCCTTTGTCTTTAGGCTTGGACAATTTTCCATTACAGCCAATGTCATGGGGATGAATACATTATATGCACTTCTGTTCTGTATACATTTTTAATGATGGGGTTGTTGTTTAGTTACTAAGTCGTGTCCGACTCTTACAACCTCATGGTCTGTATCCTGTAACACTGTTCTGTCCATGGGGTTTCTCAGGCAAGAATATGAGAATAGGTAAAAAAACAATTCAGCATTTTTGGCTATTTACAAACACTGTGTAATCATACAAGAGTCAATATACAATTTTTAACCAAAGAAAAAGTAAAGTTCTATCAGATATAATAAATTCCTTAATAAATTAATACATCTTCATCCAACACCTGTGCTGTGAAAGGTGTTGTAATGAATATAAAGTTGTATCACATCAGAATTTGGTTCTTATGGTTCATAGTCATGACAAATATATACAAATAATACACACACATAATTGTGACAAACATGGCCTGCAGGCTTTCCTCATATTCATTTTTTCCTTTTTAATTCCTAATGGCAATGTATCCAGACAAAATGCCTCCCCAAGATCATTTACAGATAAGAGCCATATACCAATTCTTTCCAATGGATTATAAAGCAAATCATGGTTTTAGTCTTCTAGGAAAGCATTTTTTAAATAGAATAGATTCACAAGCAGCTTTGTTTCACTTCTTTCACTTTCCTCTTCTTCCTGCCTAGAAAACAGGAACAATACTTCAGTGTACAGGAGTCATATTAGAACCATGAGCTTCCCAGGTAGCCCTGTTGGTAAAGAATCCACCTGCCAATGCAGGAGACATAAGAAATGCAAGTTTGATCCCTGGGTCCAGAAGAACCCCTGTAGAGGGAAATGGAAACCCACTCCAGTATTCTTGCCTGGAGAACCCCATGGACAGAGGAGCCTAACAGGCTATAGTCCATGAGGTCATGAAGAGTCAAACATAAATGAAGCAACTTAGCATGCACACGTGCATTAGGACCATGCAAAGGGATGCTGCACATTAAAATAAGCAGAGCAAAAAGTTAGAAGGAGCTTAGCTTCCTGCGCTGGATATTTTAATTGCTGTATCATCCTGGAATTCTTACTTCTAGTCTTCTTATTATGTAGGATTATTATAACTGACAACTTTTAGGTTACTATCTCATAGAACTGGTGTCTATCAAAACAAGTATGAATGTAATAATACTATAAATAGGTAATTTGTTTATATAATGCAACTCAATAAAAATTTATAATATTGAGTCAATATCTAATGTGTCATTTTAACAAATTCCCTTTAAATTCTATGTATGTATATAATCATACACATAGTCATATATAAATATATATAGTCATATATATGTAGTCACACATAAAGTATATGTATATAGAGATATAGACACAAATGTATAAAGCTGCCTGGGGATTATTTTATGATAATTCATGGATGTAGACTTCATGACTACTTGCCTTTATTCTGTACACAGACAACAACCATTATTATATGATAGGAGTAAATCTGTGCTAATACTACATTATCACATAAGAAAACTGACTAAATAAACCTAATGCATACTCATGCACTAGGGAATCAATCAAAATAAATGTGTACTTTAAGAAAGGATGGTTTCGCAGTACTACAAATAGGAGTACATACTAATACATGTACCTATGTCTTTAATGTAGAAATAAAATAGAAAGTGGTATATCAAAACGAATACATCAAAATCAGAGTGGGTTAATGAATTACATCTGTTTTATGAATATTGCATTGTTATCAAATGTGTTAGCTATATGTAAATATGTAACATTGTTAGCTTATGATTCCACTTTTAAATGTTGCACATGTGTTTACATAAATATAATCTGTGTATAATAAATATGATTTAGCATGTAAAAAGAAGGACGCCCACCATACTGATAAGCTCAGAGAACTCAAGACAATGGAACTGAAAGTGAGGCAGTTGTATACAATTTATTATACACCTTTTATTCTTCTGTATTATTTAACTTATATGAACATGCCATATATATATGCATGTATGTAATATATGTACATATATTAAACCCACATTTAAGAGATTAAAAACAGGCTTCCTTGCTCTTCACTATCTCTTGGCACTTGCTCAACTTATGTCCATTGAATCAATGATATCATTAAACCATCTCATCCTCAGTCATCCCCCTCTCTTCCTGCCCTCAATCTTTCCCAGCATCACAGTTTTTTCCACTGTGTCCACTCTTCACTTCAGGTGGCCCAAGCATTGGAGTTTCAGCTTCAGCATCAGTCCTTCCAATGAATATTCAGGACTGATTTCCTTTAATATTGACTGGTTTGATCACCTTACAGCCCAAGGGACTCTCAAGAGTCTTCTCCAACACCACAGTTCAAAAGCATCAATTCTTCAATGCTCAGCTTTCTTTATGGTCCAACTCTCACATCCACACATGACTACTGGAAAAACCATAGCTTTGACTAGGCAGACCCTTGTTGGCAAAGCAATGTCTTTGATTTTTAATATGCTTTCTAAGTTGGTCATAGCTTTCCTTCCAAGGAGCAAGGGTCTTTAATTTCATGGCTGCAGTCACCACCTAGAGTGATTTTGAGCCCAAGAAAATAAAGTCTCTCACTGTCTCAATTTTTTCCCCAAATATTTGCCATGAAGTCATGGGACTGGATGCCATGATCTTAGTTTCCTGAATGATGAGTTTTAAGCCAGTTTCTTCACTCTCTTCTTTCACCTCCATCAGGAGGCTCCTTAGTTTCTCTTCACTTTATGACATAGAGTAGTATCATCTGCATATCTGAGATTATTGATATTTCTCCCAGCAATCCTGATTCCAGTTTGAACTTCATGTAGCTTGGCATTTCACATGATTGCATTCTGCATGTAAGTTAAATAAGCAGGGTGACAATAGATAGCCTTGATATACTCCATTCTCAATTTTGAACTAGTTTGTTGTTCCATGTTCAGTTCTAACTTCTATACAGTTTTCTTGGGAGACAGGTAAGATGGTTTGGTATTCCCATCTCTTTAAGAAGTTTTCACAGTTTATCGTGATCCACACACTCAAAGGCTTTAGCATAGTCAATGAAGCAGAAGTAGATGTTTTTCTGGAATTCCCTTGCTTTTTCTATGAGCCAATAGATATTGGCAATTTGACCTCTGGTTCCTCTGCCTTTTCTAAATCCTGCTTGTACATCTGGAATTTCTCAGTTTACATACTGCTGAAGTTTAGCTTGCAGGATTTTGAGTATTACTTTGCTAGCATGTGAAATGAGCACAATTGTGTGTTAGTTTGAACACTCTCTGGGATTGCCCTTCTTGGGACTGGAATGAAAACTGACCTTTACTAGTCCTGTGGTCACTGCTGAGTTTTCTAAATCTGCTGGCATATTGAGTGCAGCACTTTCACATCATCATCTTTAAGGATTTGAAATAGCTTAGCTGGAACTCCATTACCTCCATTAGCTTTGTTCATAGTAATGCTTTCTAAGGCCCACTTTGCTTCACAATCCAGGATGTCTGGCTCTAGGTGAGTGATCACATCATTTTGGTTATCTGGGTCTTTAAGATCTTTTTAGTATAGTTCTGTGTATTCTTGCCACCTCTTCTTAACATCTTCTGCTTCTGTTAGATCCAAGCAATTTCTATACTTTATTATGCTCATCTTGCATGAACTGTTTCCTTTGTATCTCTAATTTTCTTGCAGAGATCTCTAGTCCTTCCCATGCTGTTGTTTTCCACTATTTTTCTGCATTGTATGATTAAGAAAGTTTTCTTATGTCTCCTTGCTATTCTTTCTTGGAATTCTGTGTTCAGATGGATATATGTTTCCTTTGCTCCTTTGCTTTTCACTTCTCGTCTTTTCTCAGCTATTTGTAAGGCATCCTCTGACAATCATTTTACTTTTTTGCATTTCTTTTTCTTTGGGATGGTTTTGGTCACTGCCTCCTGTACAGTGTTATGAACCTCCATCTTTAGTTCTTCATGCACTTTGTCTATCAGATCTAATCCCTTGAATCTATTTGCCACTTAGAGTGTATAATCATGCATAATCATAAGGGATTTGATTTAGGCCTTATGTGAATGGCCTAGTTGTTTTCCCTACTTTCTTCAATTTAAGTCCAAATTTTACAATAAAAAGCTAATGATCTGAGCCACAGTCAGTTTCTAGTCTTGTTTTTGCTGACTTTATAGTGCTTCTCCTTCTTCAACTTCAGAATATAACCAAACTGATTTCAGTATTGACTTTCTAGTGATGTCCATGTGTAGAGTTTTCTCTTGTGTTGTTAAAAGTGTGTATTTGCCATAACGAGTCTGTTGTTGGTTAGGCTTTGCCCTGCTTCATTTTGTACTCCAAGGCTAAACTTACCTGTTACTCCAGGGATCTCTTGACTTTCTACTTTTGCATTCCAGTCCCCTATATTGAAAAGGACATTTTTTTTGGTTTTAATTCCAGAAGGTCTTGTAGGTCATCATAGAACTGTTCAACTTTAGCTTCTTTGCATTTGTAGTTGGGGCATAGACTTGGATTACTGTGATGTTGAATGGTTTGCCTTGGGGTGAACCAAGATCATTCTGTCATTACTTTTAATTGCACCCATTACTGCATTTCAGACTTTTGCAGACTATGAGGGCTACTCCATTTCTTCTAAGCAATTCCTTCCCAAGGTAGTAGACATAATGTTCCTCTGAATTAGATTTGCCGTCATCAGTTCAGTTCAGTCGCTCAGTCGTGTCTGATCTTTGTGACCACATGAATTGCAGCACGCCAGGCCTCCCTGTCCAGCACCAACTCCCGGAGTTCACTCAAACTAATGTCCATCGAGTCCATGATGCCATCCAGCCATCTCATCCTCTGTCATCCCTTTCTCCTCCTGCCCCCAATCCTTCCCAGCATCAGGGTCTTTTCCAATGAGTCAACTCTTCGCATGAGGTGGCCAAAGTATTGGAGTTTCAGCTTTAGCATCAGTCCTTGCAATGAACACCCAGAACTGCTCTCCTTTAGAATGGATTGGTTGGATCTCCTTGCAGTTCAAGGGACTCTCAAGAGTCTTCTCCAATACCACAGTTCAAAAGCATCAATTCTTCGGCGCTCAGCTTTCTTCACAGTCCAACTCTCACATCCATACATGACCACTGGAAAAACCATAACCTTGACTAGACAGACCTTTGCTGGCAAAGTAATGTCTCTGCTTTTGAATATGCTATCTAGGTTGGTCATAACTTTCTTTCCAAGGAGTAAGCGTCATTTAATTTCTTGGCCGCAATCACCATCTGCAGTGATTTTGGAGCCCCCCAAAATAAAGTCTGACACTCTTTCCACTGTTTCCCCATCTATTTCCCATGAAGTGATGGGACCAAAGGCCATCATCTTCGTTTTCTGAATGTTGAGCTTTAAGCCAACTTTTTCACTCTCCTTTTTCACTTTAATCAAGAGGCTTTTTAGTTCCTCTTCACTTTCTGCCATAAGGATGGTATCATCTGCATATCTGAGGTTATTGATATTTCTCCCAGCAATCTTGAATCCAGCTTGTGCTTCTTCCAGCCCAGCGTTTCTCATGATGTACTCTGCATATAAGTTAAATAAACAGGTGACAATATGCAGCCTTGACGTACTCCTTTTCCTATTTGGAACCAGTCTGTTGTTCCATGTCCAGTTCTAACTGTTGCTTCCTGAACTGCATATAGGTTTTTCAAGAGGCAGGTCAGGTGGTCTGGTATTCCCATCTCTTTCAGAATTTTCCATTTATTGTGATCCACACAGTCAAAAGCTTTGGCATAGTCAATAAAGCAGAAATAGATGTTTTTCTGTAACTCTCTTGCTTTTTCAATGATCCAGTGGATGTTGGCAATTTGATCTCTGGTTCCTCTGCCTTTTCTAAAACCAGCTTGAACATCCGGAAGTTCACAGTTCACGTATTGCTGAAGCCTGACTTGGAGAATTTTGAGCATTACTTTACTAGTGTGTGAGATGAGTGCAATTGTGTGGTAGTTTGAGCATTCTTTGGCATTGCCTTTCTTTGGGATTGGAAAGAAAACTGATCTTTTCCAGTCCTGTGGCCACTGCTGAGTTTCCAAATTTACTGGCATATTGAGTGCAGCACTTTCACAGCATCATCTTTCAATTCGAAATAGCTCAACTGGGATTCCATCACCTCACTATCTTTGTTCATAGTGATGCTTTGTAAGGCCCTCTTGACTTCACATTCCAGGATGTCTGGCTCTAGGTCAGTGATCACACCATCGTGATTATCTGGGTCATGACGATCTTTTCTGTACAGTTCTGTGTATTCTTGCCATCTCTTCTTAATATCTTCTGCTTCTGTTAGGTCCATACCATTTCTGTCCTTTATCGAGCCCATCTTTGCATGAAATATTCCCTTGGTAACCTCCCGGTCCAAAACATGAAGTCTGCCTTGAAACATATAATATATGAGGGATGATATTCTCTCACTGAAAAAACTCATTAAGAATGCAGGAAGAGATCTTCCATTCTTGGCGAGAAAGGCAGGTTAATTTTCAGGACATATAAACAATTTCATATAATTTCTAATATGTCCTGCTCATAGGCACATTTCAGATTCCTTAGTGCTAGGAACTATCAGCTATTATCTTCCTTCTGTACCTTGTTTACAACAATAAACTCAAGATATAAAGGGAAAGCTGAGTGTCAGAATCTTTTGGGAAATGTTTTGACATTGAACTCTTCAAGCAGGATGGAATCTTCCCTTTTCTCCTCACTCAACCCCATTATGCCTCTCCCTTCACCTCAAGATGATGTCTTTCCCTTTCAGTAGCTCTGAGAAGGAGTTTGTTAAAACTTAATTGTCAATCATGAACATATACTATTTTATAAATTAAAGGTTAAAAGTCACAGCCCTCAGTTGATGCCAAATCAATAGTCATCCACCTGTTTTGAGATACTATACAGATAACTATTTCATAATTAAAGAACTCTAGCACAGTGGCAGGTGCTGAACATCAAGGCACAGCCAAACTTCCAGTTCTTGGACTTCATGAATTTGGGGAATTCTTCATGAATTTGGGGAAAATACTCATATACACAGAAGCTCAGATTCTGTATCCAAAAAATAAAAAAATAATAGTACTTATTTTGTTGTTGATTCACTCAGTCTTGTTAGATTCTGTGCAATCCCATGGACTGCAGCAAGTCAGTCTTCCCTGTCCATCACCATCTTTCAGAGCTTACTCAAACTCAAGTCCTTGAGTTGGTGATACCATCCAACCATCTCATCCTCTGTTTTCCCCTTCTCTTCCTGCCTTCTGTCTTTCCCAGCATCAGGGCCTTTGTCAATGAGTTGGCTCTTTGCATAAGGTGGCCAAACTATTGCAGCTTCATCTTCAGCACCAGTCCTTCCAATGGATATTCAGGGATGATGTCCTTTAGGATTAACTGGTTTGCTCTCCTTGCAGTTCAAGGGACTCTTGAAGAGTCTTCTGCAACACCAGAGTTTGAAAGCATCAATTCTAGTTTACAGGATCAAATTATATTAGTACACCCTGTGAGGGCTTCTCAGGTGGCACAGAGGTAAAGAATCCACCTGGAATGCAGGAGACATATGTTCCATCTCTGGGTCAGGAAGATCTGCTGGAGAAGAAAATGGCAACTCACTCCAGTATTCCAACTTGGGAAATTTCATGGGCATAGGAGCCTGGAGGGCTAGCTCATGGGGTCACAAAAGAATCAGACATAACTTAGCAACCAAACAATAACAACACCCCTAAAACCCAGAATGAGATTAGTAAAGGATATCACATATTGTTCTGTCACCTAAATATGGATAAATGTTAAAATGATTTTCTAGAGGTTTACTGTATTATAATGCCTAGTATTTAAAAGTTTGTAAGACATTTCTCTGTTTCACATGCATTACCAAATTTTATCTGCATAAAAATCCTAAAAGGAAGTGGAATATCCACATCATTTGTATATAATAAAACTGAAGCTCAGAGAAACTAGAAACTCATGGAGTTGGGATTCACTAACTGGCAACATAGTTCCTGGCAGCAATGCCCAAACTGTAAACCACAACAATATACCTCTTCTCATGTATCTCATTACTCACCTTTTAAAGAGTATGTATCACACTTATAGCTTTCTTTTGGCTAAGAAGTTTTGTTGAAATTATATTGTCTATCAAACTTCTGCTTATTCCAGGGCAGTTGCCCTGAGATTTCAGATTTAGTTCTGTACATTTTTCCTGTTTTCTAATAGTCTCATTTTCACATTTATCTTAATAGTCTGAGACTCTCTCTTTACCACCAGATAGATTTTGCTGGCATCTTCCGTATTTACAGATATTTTTCTCACCAAAAAACCACCTGACTCAACTTCTTCATCCTTTTAGGATTATAATTTCCATCCCTCAGCTTCATTCCCTCCAGATAAGTATGAAGATGCAGATAAATCTCTCCTTCTATATAAAATTCCAGTATCACTAAGAATAGTATTTTAAGGATAGAGACAGAACTTATTTACTATGATGAATACAGAAAGCCCTAGGATTTATCTGAATGTTTGTCTTTTGCAATTTATTCTCAGAATATATGATAATATATATGTGAACATTTGAGGTCTATTTGAGGTGGACATATTCTTGTTAAAATTCAGTATAACAAGAATTTTGAATTTCATGGATAAAAGTCTACAAGTTTCTAAGTGAAAATGGTATAATGTAAGATTATTATTTTCAGGCAATTCTTCTATCAGGTATAAAAAGCCAGTTCAGTTTTCTAAAATGTGAAAGAACTCAAGCAGGTGATGAAGGTACTTGAAAAAATATAGTCAAAGAGACAGAAAATCATATATGTGAGGGAATATCAGAGTGGAACAAAATAAAGTACATTGTAAGATAAAGCTAAAATGATATCAGAATGTCAAAATTATGTAACAGCAAAATAAGTACAAGATACAAATCAAGGTATGTGAAAACCAGGTCCAGAAGTTCTATATTCACATAAAAGGTAAGAAGCAAAAAAATGACAATAATATAGAAAAAAAGCCCCATACTGAAGGGACACATACACACACAACTCAACATGAAGCAGTGATATTTGAGAACATCAGTAATTAAAGGAGAATTGCAAATTGTTCCAGAGACAAAAACATCTTCAAAGAATGAGAATAGATGTGCATCAGAAAAACATTTCACTAGCAAGTTTAATGCAAGAGAAAATGCAGAAATATATTCAAAGTGCTGAGAGAAGATGCTTTCAAAACTGAATTATTTGACTCACCAATATAATAGGCAAGGACTAAGTAAAATAAATACATGTGTAATTAGGTCAGAACACATAAATGGGCAAAACATCAAAACAGACATCATTCCAAATAAGAAAAACAGATGACAAATAGGCCCATAAGAAAAAAAAAAAAAAACTCAAAAATATTTGTCATTACAAAAGTGCAAAATAAAACAATAACAAGATATATCTCCATGCATTCGAGAATGGTTTAAATTAAGTTAACTGACAATACCATATACTTAACAAGAATGTGAAGTAACTGGAATGCTCATGCATCACTGATGGAAATGAAAAATGATACAGGTATTTTTTAGTGTTTTTTATAGTCAATGATCCATTAATTTCATAAGAAATAAGAAATGAAAAGCAATCCACGAAACATACAAAAAGTTGTACAAGGATACAAAATTTGCAGCAGTTTTATTTTTAAAAACTAAATCTTCAAATAAGTGAGACATCTTTCAAATGATGACTATACAAACTGTGGTATATCTATATACCATAATAGTATACTATGTGCGTGTGCTAATAAGTAAGTTGCTTCAGTCATGTCTGACTCTGTACGACCCTGTGGACTGTAGCCTGACAGGCTCCTCTCTCTATGAAATTTTCCAGGCAAGGATGCTGGAGTGGGTTGCCATGACCTCCTCCAGGGGATCTTCCCAACCCAGGGATCAAACCCATGTCTCTTATGTCTTCTGCACTGGTAGGCAGGTTCATTACCACAAGTGCCATCTGGGATAGTACTTTGTAATAAAAGGGATCAAACACTCATGCTCATAAATAAGTTTTAAATTGATATTTCTCAGTTAAAGAGCCAGACTCAAAATGCTACATACTCCACAATTCTATGTATATGGCACTCTAGAATTGGCAAAAGTCTAAGGGCAGAAAAATTATTGATTAGCAGAGAAAGAAAAGGAGGACGGTTAACTACAAAAGAGCAGTATGAAGACAATTCAGATTGATTAGAGGTCAAACAAAGAAAAATATATTATTATTAAGAAATTTATATAAACACAAATAACCCCTTTCTTTAAAAAACATTCACAGTCACAGCACAAGAAGTAAATATAAAATATATATGAAAAAAGTATGGATTAGATAGGGATCTATAGAATTCCATTTGAAGTAACAAACTCCCAGATGTTAGAAGAATATGAAAATAACACTTAATTCCTGCTCAAGACAAAAGTCCATTATTATTCTTCCAAGAGCTGATTAAGGATTTCCTGTTTCTTTTTCTTGTAGTAGTGTTGCTCTAAGTCATGAGGCTCCCCAATTCACCCAATGAGTAGTCTTCATTTAAGCCAACTATAAGAGGAACTAATATGGTGAATCAGATATGGGAGGTTTTGATGAGAGGTCTGGATCTGTTGCATATCAAATCGGCTAGAATTTAGTCACAACTCTAGATTAAATTATAAGACAGACTTAAAATATAAGAAGAAAATAATGAAGTTTGGGTGAACATCCAGCACTATTCTGCCATAATTAGTAAATGTAACTACACTGTAATAAAACTTAACTGTGACTTGAGACACTATAAATTTAAAAGGTAAGAAAGAGGATTTAGAATTTGTATAAAGAATTTATATAAAACAAGAAGACCACAGTGGAAGAGCAGGAGGGAAGAACTTTAAAAAGGACAAGAAAAGATTTTTCAGTAAATAAGATGAGAAGAAAGGAGACCAACTGTAAGTATTTTTGCAATGTTTTGCTATTCAAATTTATTTGAATGTATATATAAATTTATATAAATTTTATACAAATTCTAAATTTTATATAGTATATATAATTTAGCCTGTTTGTCCTTGCATCCCCACTGTTTACTGTCTTACCTGACATTTTAGTTAAATCAGCTTGCCTAATGAAAGTTTTGACTAGTGGTCCAAGAGTATCCAACTTTTTCCTCTGGTATTGATATGTAGACTGAAGCTGGTCAATTTCAAAGAGATACACAGTTTGGAAACATTTGATAACATGAGTTCCAGGTGTGGATATATTGACAACTGATAATAAATTAAAATACACTGGGAACAAGTACCTCCTTGAACACCAAGATACCATATTTTATTTGCATGACTCACTGCTCATGCAGTATGGTCCACAGCTAGATAACTAACATTATCCAGTACTGAACAGAGTGTCATCAAACATCTTCTAAGTCAACTTAAACTTTGCTCAGGCTTCTTTGATGCCTTTACCATTATTTAAGTGGAGAAAAATGTACAATCTTGGCTGATTAATGAGAGAAATCATAAAGATTTTTAGTTAAAAGGGATATTAGAGTTTTTTTTTTTCCTTTAATCTTAAAAAAGTCAGATCCATAACCAACACATAATTCTCAATTTGAAGCCAATGTTTTTCTCTATTGTGCCATACAATCAAGGTATCTCAAGTAGAATATCCACATCTGTTAATAAAATAATTCCAGATTATTATTATTACTACAATAATAAGCATATCCAAGAAAAGCTGAAACAAAATTTGGACATGGTGAAGAAAAAAAGCCATCTTATTCCTAAAAAAAATTATTTTTGCACTTGGAGAAAAATTTCATCATGTCGTAGAGATGACACATTACAAAGGGTTAATGGGGCTAACCAATCACAAGTAGTTATTCATGTTTTACTTTGAGAAAACAAAATTAGAACACACAAAGCTAAAAGGCAAAATAAAAACAGTTCTTACAAATTCACCTTCAAGATATGTAATAAATTACATTTTCCCCCAGTTTTTAAAAGTGGTTTCCAAGTGGTTTTTTAAAATGAGTTTTCATATTAAAACACAATGTTCTTATTATATGGGTTTTCATTATATGAATCTGAGAAAAAAATATTTTCTTGTAAAGCTAACCAGTAAATTTTACAAAAGTAAAACAAAACAAACAGACAAACAAAAACCCAGTGCTTCCAACTGAAGATTATATACAAAAGTAAGAAGTCAATATACAGTTTCAGTGCATGTAGTTTAAACATGTTTTTTGTTTTCATAACAGGAAAGGAACTTTCCTATCTTCTCTGAAATGGTTTCAGAGTAGAGTCTAAAAGTGTGAAAAATCTCAAGTGTAGACTAATATAATCAATGAACTGTACAGGTCCTGGAAAATTCACAGGCTATAAAACAGCCAAGTAAGGATGCAACCTGTCAGAAGATTAAGATTAAAATTTGGTTGTTTGCCCTGATGGCCAATTAAAAAGGAATTCTAACATTCCTATGTGGAAACCAACCATAAATATCTGTGTTATTCATTTGAATATCACTTATCCTTTAAAGATTTTTGGGTTACCAACAATTTGTAATTCAAAATTCAATTACTTGAGTCCAGATTTTTTCTCTTTTTAAAATATGAGACAGATTCTCCTTACACACATGTTCTAAAGAAGATTCTACAAAAAAGGGAATGGCAGCCCACTCCAACATTCTTGCCTGGATAATTTCATGGACAGAGGAGCCTGGTGGGCTTCAGTCCATGGCGTCACAAAGAGTTGGACAAGACCACATGACTAACACTTGAAAGAAGATTAGAATACTGATTAGGTCAAATCCCTTAACTCACCAACATGTATTTTTTTCTCCCTTAGTCCCTTAAAATAAAGCACTGTCCTTGACCCCAAGATGGCAGAATTTTAAATTTAAGAATAACTTCAGTGCTCAACACCAAAAGTCTTAATATTTGATAAATGCCTGAGAAAACTGGTGCTTGCTCAACTTTGTATAAAAATTTGAATCTAATATTACAACCTCAATTTTGAAACCTCAATCCACAGTTATTTCCACTACACCATGCTGTCTTTACCAATTGAAATAAGTGATTTAAAAAGTGTTTATTTTATTGCTATTTTAACCGAGATTTTACATTCTTTGGAAATTATTTTGCATAAAGCCTGCTTCAATCATTCAAATATAAACTTAAAAATCTACATCGTTCATCTGCTTTAGCTTTAAAGCAGCCAGCAGGGAATGCAAATGGAGACATTTAAAGCCTGGACAAGTTCCTGAATGAGGTTCAGTGCTGTTTCCTTCTGAAGCAATAATAAACATTTATATTTGGGAAATAGTTGAAGCCTTGGGCGTGGAAAATTAAGCCATAATGATCTCTTGTTGGGAATGGAGAGTCTAATGATACAATAATAATCATGATGACAATAATAATGATAAATCTTGATCTGATGATGAGTTGGAAATACAAAGCAATGGGCTTTGTATGAAACAAATGAAACAGTTTATGGCATTCTGAGGAACACAGGTACTCTTAACTTCAGTCTATTTTCTGGGCCTATATAGAAACACCAAGTGAAAAGTGACAGATGCTGCCTCATTCCTGCTGCTTTTGAAAACTCACTTTTCTCTATTTCAGAATGAAGTGCTTGAGTTCTTGCACAGTCTAAACAGAATTCTTCTGTTAAACTTTAACATAAAACTTAGAGAAATTACCAGGACTGCGTGACTGTGACATTGAGTCAAGGTTGTTTTCTTCTTTCTTCATGTTTATTTCTTTACTTACCATAAACCTTGCTAATACCCTTTGGAGTTTTTTTGCTTGTTTTTTACTACTTCACATATGCTTTCCTATCTCCATTAAAATGTGTCTTTATATTATTTTCATTCTTACTTTTATCTCTGATCTTTCACTGATGATGATCCCAAACGTGTGATGGATTTTCTGGGCAAAATCATCAACACATCATTTTATGCTGCTTCAACCATGTCCTGTGTTAGGCTACTTATTTTTTAGCACACTCTTGTAGGTTTAGATATATCTGATATTGGACTGCATGTTGATCAGTATTTTAAAACTGTGCTTATCTACCATCTTATGCATTTCTGAGAAGTATGCAAAAGATAAATTTAAGAATAACTCCTTGTAACTTTAAGAGCTCTAGAGATGTTCCACAACTATAAGTCAAACTTCACTAAAGTGTTAACAAGCGTTACTTTGACACATACAGTGTTTTTCATCTAGGAGTCATCAACATTCTGTCTAGCCTGCTTACATGTACCACTGGAAAAATATCAAAGAAAATGCTTTCCTCTTTCTATTTGATCAAGTTTTTCCAGAATGTAGAACAACATTATAATAACTTTTCAGCATATTAGGAAAAGGAACTTGAGAATTTAAGACACATTAACAGACCATGTAAATCAGGAAATGCTTAAGTGTTCACCATTGCATTATTATAGAAATATTAACTGAAGGTGGGACCAAATGCTATTCAAAAAGTTAAATAGCAACAATAATAAGAAGAGAAAGGAACAGATGGGAAAATCTTTAGAATCCCATATGATTAAAAATAATTTAAAAGTACAGTGGAAAGATAAGGTAAGGTAAATACACCTGCTGGATATTTGACAAAAGTAAAACTCTGATCAAGACTTTCATTCTTCAGTTGATTCAAAAGACAAAATTATAGAGCTGAAATATTGAGAAAATGATAGGACAGAAACTTAGAAATATTATCCTATATTTTAATAAAATTATTTTAAATGAAAGATAACCTCCAGCAAAAACAAAAAGCAAAGTATGATTCCCTAAAGTTTCTTTTATTTTGAACAATTCTATAGAGAATTTACCTTACACTCTCCTCCTGTACCAATCTTCAGAAAATCTATTTAATGATAGATGTAGCTGCTTCTTAGTTTGCTTAACTTCACTGAAAACAGAATAGCAGACCTATAACGTCACTCAATTTACTTCATGACTTCTCAGATAAACACTGTCAGCAACCAAATACCTGTGATAGTCCCTCCATGATATGTCCTCTAGGGCCAGCCTATTGTACATCTCTTTATGTTGCACAACACCATACAAGAGCTTTGACACCCTCAACAAGGGTCTCCGAAGTAACAATATCAAATCAAACAGAACATTCAGTAAATATGCTAATGTAAATGGTATTGTTTTTAATTTTAAATTTGACTTATTTATTGTTGGTATATAGGATGTCAATTGATTTGTATATTAGCCTTGTATCCTATAACTTAACTTTAATCATTTATTAGTTTAAGATTTTTTTAATTTTAATTAAAAATATCAAAATGAATCAGCCACAGGTATACACGTGTTCCCCCTCCTGATTGTATTGATTCTTTTGGATTTTCTACATAGACTATCACATCATCTGCAAACAAAGTGTTTTATTTCTTTTTTCCCAATCTGTATACCTTTCTACCCTTCTTTTTTGTGCTTAACTGCATTAGCAGTCCCTTCTATTATGGCATTGAAAAGAAGTGGTGAGAAGGGACATCCTGCCTTGCTCCTGATCTTAGTGAGGAAGCACTGAGTTTCTCATAATTATGTTTTTGAGAAAGTTCCCCTCCACTCCGAGTTTACTGAAAGTTTTTATTATGATATGGTGTTGAAATTTTTTCAAATGCTTTTTTCTGCATTTATTCATTTTATCACATAACTTTTTCTTTTTTAATTTATTCATGTGATGGATTACATTAATTTATTTCTGGTGCTGAGTTAGCCTTGTATATGTGGAATAAATCCTACTTGGTAATAGTATGTAGTTTTTTTTAATATTTATTTTTTATTGAGGTAACATGACTTTATAACATTATATGTTTTACATATACAACATCACATTTCTACTTCTGTATACTCTACGGTAGGCTACCACCAAAAATTTAGTTTCTATTCATCACCACACAATTGATTGCCTTTAACCATTTCGCCATCCGCTCACCCCTTCCTTTATAGTACAAATATTTTATTCTTTGTATCTATGTGTTTCTTTTTATTTGATTTGTTCATTAATTTTTTTGTTTGTTTATATTCCACATTTGAATGAAATCATGTGGCATTTGTCTTTGACTTATTTTTCATATATGCTTATAAAAGATATTATACTCTAGTCTTCTTTTCTGGCAAAGTCTTTTTTCTGGTTTTGGTCTTAAAGTAATGCTGGCCTCGCAGAATAAGTTAGGAAGTATTTCCTCTATTTCTAGCCTTGAACAAGATTGTAGAGAATTGCCATAACTTCTTTAAATTCTTCGTAGAACTAACCAGCGAACAAACACTTCTTTAATATCTAAATTATGTAGCCAATAAAATCCAACATGTTTCTGAAAATTTGACCAGAGAATTTATAAAGTGGCAATTTTGTCTGTGATAACATTAAACAGCTGAATTATGACTCTGGTTACCCATACTTTTTCCTCAGTTTAGTAGTGGAAGTTTATGCAAAAAAATATATTTTTCAGCTTGTATCCATACTCAAGTGGCTAAAAATCTAGTACCCTAATTATTACATGAAATTTTTGAAAGCCAGACAGAAGCAATTTTTAGACAAGATTTTAACCTCAATATTCTCATATTGAAGTCAACACTGAACGAGATGAATAACTTAGCAGTAGTTAATTTTCACCCTTGTTAAATATGGCTAATGTTGCTAACTTCTGCTTCTGGTTCATGGATGCTTCTTCTTATAGGTGAAATTACACTGGGTATTCCCAAGCAGCTTGGTGGTAAAGAGTCTACCTGCCAATGCAGGAGACTCAAATTCAATCCCTGGGTCAGGAAGATTCCCCTGGAGAAGGAAATGGCAATCCACTCTAGTATTCTTGCCTGGGAAATTCCATGGACAGAGGAGCCTGGCAGGCTACAGTCTATGAGGGTCACAAAAGAGGTGGACAGGACTTAGGAACTGAGCAGCAGCAACCAAATTCAAGGTCAACAAGAATTTGAAAGTGAAAAAGGTAATTGTAATAATGTACAAGAGTGAGGATGTTTGGGGATTAAAATAATTTTATGGCAATACATTGCTAAGTAATGAAGTAAAAGTTATTTTGATATAATGGTAACATGTTTTTAACTATTAATTTCTCATAATGATTTAATAAAAAGCATTCTGATAATGTGGCAATATATTACAATAGGAATTTTATTTCATAGGTGGAAACACATGTTCAAATTTAAGTTGTCTAGAAAGTTGAGCAAATAATTATTTTTTAGTCCATTATTTGTTCTTTAGAATCACAAAGTATCTTTATAATGAAATGATATAAAATATATTCATAAATCTTAGAAATATATCACCAGATAAGATTTAATTTTGCCATACATGTAAAAAATAAATCTGCATGATGCTAACTGCTAAACTGGCATCTTATAGCTAAAATAAATTGACACTATTTGTTAAATAAAGAAGCTACAAGGATATATTGTACAGCACAGGGAATATGACAATATTTTATAGTAACTTTAGTCAGAGTACAATCTAAAAAATCCTGAATCCGTATATTATATATCTGCTACTAATATTATAAATAAACTACATCTCAAACAAAAATAAATCCACCTGCCAATGTAGCAGACACAGGTTCGATCCCTGGTCTGGGAAGATTCCCATGTGTCACAGAGCAACTAAGCCCATGCACCACAGCTACTGAGTGTGCATGCAGCAACCACCGAAGCTCTTGTGCCCTAGAGCCTGTGCTCCACAAGGTGAGAAGCCGCTAACAATGGGAAGCCTGCACACCACAACTAGAGAGTATCCCCCACTTGCAAAAACTAGAGAAAGCACAGGCATAGCAATGAAGACCCAGCAGGGCAAAAAGAAGTAAAATAAATAAATAATAAAATAATTTAAATAAATAAGCAAAATTGAAAATATACAGCAAGAACTATAAAATGTTGGAGGTGCTTTGGCATGATAATTCACTTTCTAAGAATTGTTTCTTATAGGACTCATAGGACCAATGGACAAGCATATAACAGTGTTCCTCACAGTTATCAGAAGAGTAAAACTCAAAAATAAATCACATCTTCAGCAATAACATTTTTTAAACAACAAAATGATAATGTATAATAGTATATGGCAATAACATAATTATTTAGACTATATTCCATATGTATAGAATTATTCCATTAAATAGTATTATAGATATTCTAGAAAATACAAATCAAATTACTGAAAATGGTGAACTTTTGGAAAGGGTGAGATGTGGATTCTATAACATTCTATGATTTTTGTCTCATCTATATTGCCTGTGGAATTTAAAAGATAAATATGAGAGGTTGGTAGTGGGGATATGGAAGTTTTTCAGAATCAGGTACTCTCTTGGACCTTTTGCAGAATAGGTTAAATGTGTATATGTATAAACAAGTGAGTGTGTAAATGTGTGCATGTGTATACTTTTTCTTCCTGTTCAATAACCTTTTAAGTATCCACAATGATTTCTAATGCACTTACCCTGTACTGAAATTAAAAAAAAAAAAAATCCTACCTTTAAGTACAATTTTAACTAATGAGTGAACTATATGTGTAGTCTAATAGGAATCAGTCCCTTAGTAGCAGAGAATTCAAACAACATACACTTTTACTTCTGGACTTAAGTTACTAATACTGTACTTCACTAACATCACAGGGAATTTTATATTCTAAACCTATGACCTCATATACTGATTCCAAAACTGAAGTGCTTTTCTCTCACTGAAGTGGAAAATTAAGAAATTCTTTAGCTGCAGGCCCCCTTCTCTGGATTTATCTTATAAATATGCAGGAATGTAGGAAGATAATGTAGCCAAAACCAAAAATCAGTGATGCTTCTTAGATAAGCCAAGCACAAACACACAACTCCAATAAGGCTTTTAAGTATATTAAACTAAAGTTTTAAAATATATTTACCACTAAGATAAATGAAATATCAATAAATGCGTTGATAATAATATAAGACACTTCATTCACTTGGAATTCAAAAAAAAATTATTTAACTTGTTCCCCTGATCTTTAGGTGCAGACATACGACTTTGGAATGTTGGCTTTGCAGTTATAAAACTAGTAGGGTTTGATTTTTCTAATGATTACCTCTGCACTATAGCTCATAAGGTTTGGTGGTGGTTTAGTCGCTAAGTCGTGTCTGACTCCCTGAAACCTCATGGACTGCAGTCCACCAGGCTTCCCTGTCCATGGGATTTCCCAGGCAAGAATACTGGAGTGGGTTGCCATTTCCTTCTCCATCATAATTCTTAACAATCTAATTTATTAATTTAATAAAATTTTCCAGAAAATAATACCCACAATTAAGTTTCCAACTTTTCCTTATAATTATTATTTGCAATTTTTATTAAGGTATAGCTGATTTACAAGTTGTGTTAGTTTCAGATATACAGTAAAGTGAATCAGTTATATATATACATACGATGGCAGTGGTTAATCACTCAGTCATATTCAAGTCTTTTGTGACCCCAGGGACTGTAACCTGCCAGGATTTCCCAGGTAAGAATACTAGAGTGGGTTTCCATTTCCTACTCCCGGGGATTTTCCATACTCTGAGGTCGAATTTGCATTTCCTGCATTACAGGCGGTCTCCTGTATTGAACGCAGATTCTTTACCAATGTATCTGTTCTTTTAAAATATCCTTTCCAAAAAAATAAAATAAAATAAAATAAAATATCCTTTCCCCATACAGGCCACTACAGAGTACTGAGTAGAGTTCTCTATGCTATTACACTAGGTTCTTATTGTTTACCTATTTTATATACAGTAGTGTGTATGCATTAATCCCAATCTTCCAGTTTGTAAACATAATAGTATTTTGCTGATGTTTTCCTGTCTTCAAAAAAAGTTACCTATTAATTTATGTTTCTTTTCCAAAAGTAATTAAGGCAGCTTTAAAAGATGCATATATTATAATATTATGAAATGGCATCAATGATTAGGGAAGCAAGTTCTCTCTTGAAAAAATGTGTTTCTAGTAAAATCAAATCTCAGGCTTTCATTATCACAGTGAATAATCACATTACTTTCTCTTTATGACAGAATGCTACTTATCCTTCAAAGTCATGATTAAACATTATCTCCAGACTCAAGATAACCTCAATCACCAAAATCAGAAATAAATACATGGTTCTCTATGTTTTAATACTTTACAGTATAGTACTAATTACACTTGCTATTTTTCCTTTCATTCAGGCATTGGCTATGAGCCATAGATGGTAAGGGACTGTGAATTCTATCGTCTCTATTACTCAATGTCTAATAAATTCCAATCATGGAGTAAGCATTCAATTATGCTGAAAGAATGTCTGAGAAAATAAATTAATCATTATTTTTTTAGATCAATGACCCAAGCCAAAGACAACATATATGTAATTATGCAAAGTGAATTTATTAAATGTTACAGTGAGGGAGAATATGACCATCATGGGGAAAAACAGGATGCTTCTGTAAAAAGGGTGTTGTAGGATTAGGTTTTGGCTGGGTGATTTGGAGGAGATGCTACAGAAGTGGAGGGTTGCTCTAGATTAGATGCTGTCAGAAAGTGAGGGAAATGCTATAATTCAATAAATCTCATCCATAGGAAGGAGAGATAGTAAAGTAAATGATAAGGAAATAGCAGTCACTCATTGTTTCTAAGTGACAAGGCATTTGGTAATTTTGTGGGTAGAAGAGAAAACTTATCTATATTTCAGCTTGGAATAATATTATAAGGTTGCTTTACATTGACTCATTTTATCATGGTCTTGACCAGGGATTGAAGCCAGGCTCTCAGTAGTGAAAGTGCAGAATTCTAACAACTGGACTTCAAGGGAATTTCCTCATGTAACCTTTTCTGAGTTTAGTATTCCATGAGACTACTTATGTCTGTGATTATGGTTTCAGTGTGTCTGCCCTCTGATGCCCTCTCGCAACACCTACCGTCTTACTTGGGTTTCTCTTACCTTGGACGTGGGGTATCTCTTCACGGCTGCTCCAGCAAAGCGCAGCCGCTGCTCCTTAACTTGGACAAGGGGTATCTTCTCACCGCCGCCCCTCCTGACCTTGAACGTGGATTAGCTCCTCTCCGCCCACTGTGCCCGTGCAGCCACAGCTCCTTGGACATTGGGTTGCTCATCTTGGCCACCGCCCCTGGCCTCAGGCATGGGGTAGCTCCTCTCGGCCGCTCCTTGTCATGGACCACAGCTGTGTATAACTGAATGAAACTAAGCCATGCTGTGTGGGGCCATCCAAGACAGGCAGGTCATGGTGGAGAGGTCTGATGGAATGTGGTCCACTGGAGAAGATAATGACAAACCACTTAAGTATTTTTCCCTTGAGAACCCCATGAACAGTATGAAAAGGCAAAACGATAGGATACTGAAAGAGAAACTCCCCAGGTCTGTAGGTGTCCAATATGCTACTGGAGATCAGTGGAGAAATAACTCCAGAAAGAATGAAGGGATGGAGGCAAAGCAAAAACTGTACCCAGTTGTGGATGTGACTGGTGATAGAAGCAAGGTCCGATGCTGTAAACAGCAATATTGCATAGGAACCTGGAAAGTTAGGTCCATGAGTCAAGACAAGTTGAAAGTAGTCAAACAGGAGATGGCAAGAGTGAACGTCAACATTCAAGGAATCAGCGAGCTAAAACAGGGTGGAATGGATGAATTTAACTCAGATGACCATTATATGTACTACTGCAGGCAGGAATCCATTAGAAGAAATGGAGTAGCCATCATGGTCAACAAGAATCTGAAATGCAGTTCAGTCAGTTCAGTCGCTCTTTGCGACTCCATGAATTGCAGCAAGCCAGGCCTCCCTGTCCATCACCAACTCCTGGAGTTCACTCAGACTCACGTCCATCGAGTCAGTGATGCCATCCAGCTATCCCCTTCTCCTGCCCCCAATCCCTCCCAGCATCAGAGTCTTTTCCAATGAGTCAACTCTTTGCATGAGGTGGCCAAAGTACTGGAGTTTCAGCTTTAGCATCATTCCCTCCAAAGAAATCCCAGGGCTGATCTCCTTCAGAATGGACTGGTTGGATCTCCTTGCAGTCCAAGGGACTCTCAAGAGTCTTCTCCAACACCACAGTTTAAAAGCACCAATTCTTCGGCTCTCAGCCTTCTTCACAGTCCAACTCTCACATCCATACATGACCACAGGAAAAACCATAGCCTTGACTAGATGGACCTTTGTTGGCAAAGTGATGTCTCTGCTTTTCAATATGCTATCTAGGTTGGTCATAACTTTCCTTCCAAGGAGTAAGCGTCTTTTAATTTCATGGCTGCAGTCACCATCTGCAGTGATTTTGGAGCCCCCAAAAATAAATCTGCCACTGTTTCCACTGTTTCCCCATCTATTTCCCATGAAGTGATGGGACCAGATGCCATGATCTTCGTTTTCTGAATGTTGAGCTTTAAGCCAACGTTTTCCACTCTCCACTTTCACTTTCATCAAGAGGCTTTTTAGTTCCTCTTCACTTTCAGCCATAAGGGTGGTGTCATCTGCATATCTGAGGTTGTTGATATTTCTCCCGGCAATCTTGATTCCAGCTTGTGCTTCTTCCAGCCCAGCGTTTCTCATGATGTACTCTACGTATAAGTTAAATAAGAAGGGTGACAATATATAGCCTTGATGTACTCCTTTTCCTATTTGGAACCAGTCTGTTGTTCCATGTCCAGTTCTAACTGTTGCTTCCTGAAATGCAGTACTTGGATGCAATCTCAAAAAAGACAGAATGATCTTTGTTCGTTTCTAGGGCAAACCTTTCAATATCACAGTAATCCAAGTCTGTGCCCCAACCAGTAATGCTGAAGAAGCTAAAGTTGAACGGTTCTATGAAGACCTACAAGACCTTTTAGAACTAACACCCCAAAAAGATGTCCTTTTCACTATAGGGGACTGGAATGCAAAAGTAGGAAGTCAAGAAACACCTGGAATAACAGGCAAATTTGGCCTTGGAATACAGAATGAAGCAGGGCAAAGGCTAATAGAGTTTTGTCAAGAGAATGCACTGGTCATAGCAAACACCCTCTCCCAAAAACACAAGAGAAGTCTCTACACACGGACATCACCAGATGGTCAACACCAAAATCAGATTGATTATATTCTTTGCAGCCAAAGATGGAGAAGCTCTATACAGTCAGCAAAAACAAGACTGGGAGCTGACTGTGGCTCAGATCATGAACTCCTTATTGCCAAATTCAGACTGAAATTGAAGAAAGTAGGGAAAACCACTAGATCAAACCCCTTATGATTATACAGTGGAAGTGAGAAATAGATTTAAGGGACTAGACCTGATAGATAGAGTGCCTGATGAACTATGGACGGAGGTTTGTGACATTATACAGGAGACAGGAATCAAGACAATCTCCATGGAAAAGAAATGCAAAAAAGCAAAATGGCTGTCTGAGGAGGCCTTACAAATAGCTGCGAAAAGAAAAGAAGTGAAAAGCAAAGGAGAAAATGAAAGATATAAGCATCTGAATGCAGAGTTCCAAAGAATAGCAAGGAGAGATAAAAAGCCTTCCTCAATGACCAATGCAAAGAAATAGAGGAAAACAACAGAATGGGAAAGACTAGGGATCTCTTCAAGAAAATCAGAGATACCAAGGGAACATTTCATGCAAAGATGGGCTCGACAAAGGACAGAAATGGTATGGACCTAACAGAAGCAGAAGATATTAAGAAGAGATGGCAAGAATACACAGAAGAACTGTACAGAAAAGATCTTCACAACCAAGATAATCACGATGGTGTGATCACTCACCTAGAGCCAGACATCCTGGAATGTTAAGTCAAGTGGGCCTTAGAAAGCATCACTACGAACAAAGCTAGTGGAGGTGATGGAATTCCAGTTGAGCTATTTCAAATCCTGAAAGATGATGCTGTGAAAGTGCTGCACTCAATATGCCAGCAAATTTGGAAAACTCAGCAGTGGCCACAGGACTGCAAAGGTCAGTTTTCATTCCAATCCCAAAGAAAGGCAATGCCAAAGAATTCTCAAACTACTGCACAATTGCACTCATCTCACATGCTAGTAAAGTAATGCTCAAAATTCTCCAAGCCAGGCTTCAGCAATACATGAACTGTGAACTTCCAGATAGTGGAGCTTGTTTTAGAAAAGGCAGAGGAACCAGAGATCAAATTGCCAACATCCATTGGATTATTGAATAAGCAAGAGAGTTTCAGAAAAACATCTACTTTTGCTTTATTGACTATGACAAAGCCTTTGACTGTGTGGATCACAATAAACTGTGGAGAATTCTGAAAGAGATGGGAATATTGGACCACCTGATCTGGCTCTTGAGAAATCTGTATGCAGGTCAGGAAGCCACAGTTAGAACTGGACATGGAAAAACAGACTGGTTCCAAATAGGAAAAGGAGTACATCAAGGCTGTATATTTTCACCCTGCTTATTTAACTTATATGCAGAGTACATTATGAGAAATGCTGGACTGGATGAAGCACAAATGAATCAAGATTGCTGGGAGAAATATCAATAACCTAAGATATGCAGATGACACCACCCTTATGGCAGAAAGCAAAGAGGAACTAAAGAGCCTCTTGATGAAAGTGAAAGTGAAAAAGAGTGGAAAAGTTGGCTTAAAACTCAACATTCAGAAAACTAAGATCATGACATCTGGTCCCATCACTTCATGGCAAATAGATGGGGAAACAATGGAAAGAGTGACAGACTATTTTGGGGGGCTGCAAAATCACTGCAGGTGGTGACTGCAGCCATGAAATTAAAGAATGCTTGCTTCTTGGAAGAAAAGTTATGACCAATCTAGACAGCATATTAAAAAGCAGAGACATTACTTTGCCAACAAAGATCTGTCTAGTCAAAGCAATGCGTTTTGCAGTAGTCATGTACCGATGTGAGACTTGGACTATAAAGAAAGCTGAACATCGAAGAATTGATGCTTTTGAACTGTGGTGTTGGAGAAGACTCTTGAGAGTCCCTTGGGCTGCAAGGAGATCCAACCAGTCCATCTTAAAGGAGATCAATCCTGGGTGTTCACTGGAAGGACTGATGTTGAATCTGAAACTCCAATACTTTGGTCACTTGATGCGAAGAGCTGACTCATTGAAAAAGACCCTCATGTTGGGAAAGATTGAAAGCAGGAGGAGAAGGGGATGACCATGGATGAAATGATTGGATGGCATCACTAACTCAATGGACATGAGTTTGAGAAAACTCAGGGTTTTGGTGATGGACAGGGAGGCCTGGTGTGCTGCAGTCCATGGGATCACAAAGAGTGGAAGATGATTGAGTAACTGAACTGAACTGATCTAGAGAGTTTAGCTTAGTATCTGCATCCCTTGTGTGTAGGTATATGCTCAGTTACTTAACTGTGTCCAACTCTTTGATGCCCCATGGATTGTAGCCTGCCACGTTCTTCTGTCCATGGAATTTCCCGGGGAAGAATATTGGAGTGGGATACTCCAGGGACCCAGGGACTGAATCCACATCTCTTGTGTCTTCTGCACTGGCAGGCGGATTCTTTATCACTAGCACCACCTACAAATCCCAGCTTTATCTCCTAATATCTCATATTTTTAAATTACATATAAATTAAAAATTATATTAGCTTTCTACTTTGTTCACACTCTCGTTTCCAACCAACCCTAAATTTATTTGCAAAGTGCACTCCCTGATAACACATTGAATATAATAGAATAAATTTAACTTATTCCAAACAATATGTTCCCGATTTAATGTCATTTTTTCTTAACCAGTCCTTCTTCCTATTTTTCACACTTCTCCTTTCCATATGATGATGCACATTTTAAATAACATACAAATTTATCACCCTTAATTATACCAGCACTATCCTCATTATCCTCACTTAAATTAACTTATTTTTGTGCAGGTTTTTTTCCCCCCCTACTTAATACTGAATATTAGACAGTCATATTGATTCACAAAGCATAAAGTTTAAGAACATGATTTCCAGAGTCTGCCCAGATTTGATCACACATGGATGAATTCTAACTCCATCACTTGCTACTCTCTGAACTATCTAAGCCACAAGTGGGATATCTGAAAAATGATAGTATTAATAGTATTTATCACTATTGGATGATAGTAAAAAGTGGATGGTTGTAAGAAGTAACAGAGACATAACAGGTAAAGCACTTAAAATAGTACTGGAACATTGTGAACCCTCAAAATTGTTCCTAATATTATACCTACACTTCTTTTTAAACTAGACCTCAATTATTTTTTAATTCTGAATTTGTAATTTCCTCTATGATTTCACTCTTTCCACCACTACTTATCTACTATCTGTTTCTACTCCATATTATTCCTTAATTAAATGTCCAGAGTAAATCCATAGTTGTAGTAATTTTATAGCAGAATAATCACATGAGGAAATCATATACTTCCTAAGAAACTATTAATTAATTTCCTTCCCTAAAATACTTATAGATTAATGATCTTAAGGCCTAAGCCTCAATCCCACATCTTTTATGTCCCTTGTATTGGCAGATGGCTTTTATCCCTGGGAGGGGAAGATGCCCTGGAGTAGGAAATGGCAACCCGCTCTAGTATTCTTACCTGGAAAATTTCACAGACAGAGGAGCCAGGGAGGGCTATAGTCCACAGGGCTGCAAAGAGTCAGACATGGCTGAGTGACTGAGCACACAGACATAAATAAAAAAACTTTATTTATTCATTTAATAAATGTTTATTGTGCACTTAAACTCATGTGTGTTTTATCTTAAGCTATTCAGTATTCCCCAAATATTTCCATGTGCTCTCCATCATCAATATTTTTTTCATGGTGCTTCCTTCTTTTAATGCCCTATTCTCTTTTAATTTTCCTCTTTTATTTAAGATGTTATATTG
This sequence comes from Bos indicus x Bos taurus, assembly GCF_003369695.1. Lineage (NCBI taxonomy): Eukaryota > Metazoa > Chordata > Mammalia > Artiodactyla > Bovidae > Bos > Bos indicus x Bos taurus. The sequence goes on from NC_040086.1 coordinate 34,062,883, forward strand.
AGTAACAGGATGTGAACTTATCATCTATTGAACATTAATAGCATTTTGTTTACATTTTATATTATCTTTCCATTAGTTTTCTGTCTGCTTTGATTTTATTTATTAATATGCTGCTTTTGTCTAGCCACTCTATGATGGCCTAATCTAAGCAAATATAGTCATGCACAACCAGTAGTCTCTTTTTAATTTTTAAATATGATGAAATTTAGTTGATCTCCATTATGTCATTTCAAGGTATTAATTAAATCTAAGCTCAAATTCTCCCAAATATACAGGTTTTTAATCAAGCAAGTGTTTATCAGTAAGTATCCATGACACATTGTACAACAGCTTTAGTAAATTCAATGTATTTCAGCTACTTGAAGGGTTTAAAAAGACCACTTAATATGAAATGTCCATGAAAGGCATTTGCAAGTACTTTATAGAAACAGGATTTCTTTTCTCTTTTAGCTGAAATCAGTGAATTAGAATCACTGTTAACCAATGACTTGATACAGCAACAATTAAGGATGAAGCTTTAGAATCATTCCTAAATAGCAGGGAAGTTTTTCTAGATGCTTATATTGCCAACCTGCTTGTTTAACTTATATGCAGAGTACATCATGAGAAACGCTGGACTGGAAGAAGCACAAGCTGGAATCAAGATTGCTAGGAGAAATATCAATAACCTCAGATATGCAGATGACACCACCCTTATGGCAGAAAGTGGCCTCTTGATGAAAGTGAAAGTGAAGAGTGAAAAAGTTGGCTTAAAGCTCAACATACAGAAAACAAAGATCATGGCATCTGGTCCCATCACTTCATGGGAAATAGATGGGGAAAACAGTGGCAGACTTTATTTTTGGGGGGGCTCCAAAATCACTGCAGGTGGTGACTGCAGCCATGAAATTAAAAGACGCTTACTCCTTGGAAAGAAAGTTATGACCAACATAGATAGTATATTCAAAAGCAGAGACATTACTTTGTCAACAAAGGTCCGTCTAGTCAAGGCTGTGGTTTTTCCAGTAGTCATGTATGGATGTGAGAGTTGGACTGTGAAGAAAGCTGAGTGCCAAAGAATTGATGCTTTTGAACTGTGGTGTTGGAGAAGACTCTTGAGAGTCCCTTGGATTACAAGGAGATCTAACTGGTCCATCCTAAAGGAGATCAGTCCTGGGTGTTCATTGGAAGGACTGATGCTAAAGCTGAAACTTCAATACTTTGGCCACCTCATCGAAGAATAGACTCATTGGAAGAGACCCTGATGCTGGGAGGGATTGGGGGCAGGAGGAGAAGGGGATGACAGAGGATGGGATGGCTGGATGGCATCACCGACTTGATGCACATGAGTTTGGGTAAACTCTGGGAGTTTGTGATGGACAGGGAGGCCTGGCGTGCTGTGATTCATGGGGTCTCAAGGAGTTGAACACAACTGAGCGACTGAACTGAACTGAACTGAAACGAAACTTCTTTAGAATGCAGTATATCTGATATCCTAACCATTCATGGAGTATTTGTTTTAAAGTAGAACAAATGACTGTCACATCTTTGACTGTGTGTATCACAAAAAAATGTGGAAAATTCTGAAAGAGATGGGAATACCAGATCACCTGACCTGCCTATTGAGAAATCTGTATGCAGGTCAGGAAGCAACAGCTAGAACTGGACATGGAACAACAGACTGGTTCCAAATAGGGAAAGGAGTATGTCAAGGCTGTATATTGTCATCCTGCTTATTTAACTTATATGCAGAGTACATCATGAGAAACGCTGGACTGGAAGAAGCACAAGCTGGAATCAAGATTGCCGGGAGAAATATCAACAACCTCAGATATGCAGATGACACCACCCTTATGGCAGAAAGTGAAGAGGAACTAAAAAGCCTCTTGATGAAAGTGAAAGAGAAGAGTGAAAAAGTTGGCTTAAAGCTCAACATTCAGAAAACGAAGATCATGGCATCTGGTCCCATCACTTCATGGGAAATAGATGGGGAAACAGTGGAAACAGTGGCAGATTTATTTTTGGGGGCTCCAAAATCACTGCAGATGGTGACTGCAGCCATGAAATTAAAAGACGCTTACTCCTTGGAAGAAAAGTATGATCAACCTAGATAGCATATTGAAAAGTAGAGACATCACTTTGCCAACAAAGGGCCGTCTAGGCAAGGCTATGGTTTTTCCTGTGGTCATGTATGGATGTGAGAGTTGGACTGTGAAGAAGGCTGAGAGCCGAAGAATTGGTGCTTTTGAACTGTGGTGTTGGAGAAGACTCTTGAGAGTCCCTTGGACTGCAAGGAGATCCAACCTGTCCATTCTAAAAGAGATCATTCCTGGGTGTTCTTTGGAAGGAATGATGCTAAAGCTGAAACTCCAGTACTTTGGCCACCTCATGCGAAGAGTTGACTCATTGGAAAAGACTCTGATGCTGGGAGGGATTGGGGGCAGTAGGAGAAGGGGATGACAGAGGATGAGATGCCTGGATGGCATCACTGACTTGATGGATATGAGTCTGAGTGAACTCTGGGAGTTGGTGATGGACAGGGGGGCCTGGCATGCTGTGGTTCATGGGGTCGCAAAGAGTCGGACATGACTGAGCGACTGAACTGAACTGAACTGAACTGAATTGAACTGAAAGGCATTGAAAAATTAAACACACACACACACCACACAAACATATATATACATATACTTAATTTTACCTGCTGATATATCTTAAAATAAACCATAGATACTAAAACATAGCTCATTAACTTAATACATTTCTAAAAGGTATAACGTATAAGTTTCTGTTTGTTTTATATTCAATATTAATACTGCCTAATGAAAATTAGTCTCTTAACTGGATACTTACCTACTCTTCAAAATGAACTGAACAAAATGCTGACATAAAAATTTAATAATAACCTTGCCACACTAACCAGACAAATGATGTCATTGGTCTTTTAGTCCTAAAAATCATGTATACAAACAACTAATCTGAGGGTTTTTTCTAGCATAAAATTTTAAATCACTACTATAGGAATAGATTTTAATGATGTTTGCTTTAAAGGGTAATTTCAACATCTATCTAACCTTCTAAAGTCACTCTTTTCCTTCTTCTTCAAGTTCTAATTTTGTAAGTTATTGTTTTCAAATTCTATAGAGTCACAATATTACTGTTCCATCAATTATATTTAAAATGCATCTTGGACCTGTAAACAAACATGTTTCAAGGAGAGGTGTGATAACATCTGCCATGATAATTATAGAATTATCTATTTTACCTGTTTGCTTTAGAAGTTTGATTTATATAAATCTGAGATAATTTTATTAGTTTTGCATATATTTAGAATTGTTCTTTGAAGGGGTTAATCTTTCATATTATAAAATATTCCTCTTTATCTTTAGTAAGGCCTCATGTTAAAATGCACTCTAACATGTTCAATCAACATGGCTCTAAGAGTTGTGAATTATTTTAATGCAATACATCAAATGACCAATATAGTCACTTAAAATGGCAAACATTTATTATCTTACAGATTTTGGGGTCAAGAATCTGAATATGGATTACCTACATCGTCTGCTCAGGGTCTTGCAAGGCTGTATTCAAAATGTTGGCCTGGAAGAGCTGCCATCTCATCTACTATTTGGGGCCCTTTTCCACTCTCACAGGTTATTGGCAGAATTCTCTCTTTGTAGTTGTACAACTGAAGTCACTGCTTTCTTATCACCTATGGCTATGAGGCACTCTTCAGTTCCTAGAGGATGCCTCAAGTTCCAGTCATGAGGTCCTTTCCTAGCAGCAGACTTCCTCAAAGCTAGTTAGAGAGTCTCTTTTTTTATCCCTTCAGGAAAAGTCTGGTCCTTCTTTGAAAGGGCCTACTTGATCAGGTCAAGTCCTGTCAAGTTAATCTCCTTTTGATTAATTTGAGGTCAACAGTTTAGAGACCTGAATATTATATCTGCAAATCCCTTCACTATTTCTTCACAACAGCCACCTCTCATGTAGTAGAATCCCAGAATATTCAAAAGACCCATACCCTAAAGGGGCCAACTTCCTGTGCAATGTAGAGAACAGAGAGCACTTTAACTCCACATAATCCACTTTTACCTTTTGTTCTTTTGTTGTCATTTTTCAACTCCAAAAGACATTGTATCATTTTATATAGTCAGCATTCATTATACTCACAGATTTACTAAGTTTCTCTATGTTCCTTTGTGCATCTCTGTACTTCTGTATGGAATCGTTTTCCTTTTTCTTTTAGTGATATCTTTGGTATTTCCTTTTGTGCAGTTTGGTTATTAAATCTGTCGATCTCTATTTGAGTTTCTTATTGTAAAAATGTCTCTATTCCTGTTTCATTTTATAGAGATTTTTTCTTTAATAGTTAAATATTCCAAGAAAAATTTGCTGAAAGAAAATTAGATGTGAAAGAAATTGTTTAGAAGAAACGTCTGTGAGAGACAATAGGGAGGGGGCAAAGAGAGGCTGAGAGAGTGCTCAGAGGGCAACACAGGTCAAACTCTGAGAGATGGAGAACAAGAAGGAGGGAGAAAGATGAGAAAAGTTGAATGGGAGCGTGTTAGTCTGCAGTGTTTCTCAGGGAAAATTCACCAAGTCTATGAGGGAGGCTTCAAGCCACAAATGCCTACCAGAAGAGTCCCTAATCTCCTAAAATGGGCCTGTCACAGTGTCCCTACCATACTCAATCATTAGCAGTCTATGAGAAGTATGGCTTCTGCACCAATTTAGGCACTGACTTCAGAGCACAGAACCTGAGATCTTCAGTTAATTATACTTCTCAAGGTTGGGGATTTGAGAACACTGAAAAATCCCATGGACAGAGGAACCTGGTGGGCTATAGTCCATAAGGTCACAAAGAGTCAAACACGACTGAGAGACTGAGTGTGCATACTTACACACACACACACATACACACATACTGCTATGGCAGCCATAATATAGACTTCTACTCTTGTATTTATTTATTTTAGAACTTAGGACACTATCTTTTATTGCCTGGTCACCATTGTTTCTGCCAAGAAATCAATTCTATTCTGAAAAACAAAGATGGAGATTTCTTTGCATTTACCATGTTTGTTGTTTTTTAACTTCTTTAATCTGGATTCATATCTTTTTATAACTTTAGCGATTATATTTACAAATATGACTGGTCAATATCATTGGAAAGTTTTGCCATACTTGAACAAAAAGTATATGCATAATGAATATTTACTTCTCCATTTTATCCTCAATGTTTATTAGGACATTTTATACATCTTCCATTCTTTTCCTTTTTGTTTCCAATTAGAATATTTCCATGTGAGATAACTTTCTATATTCCAATCCTCTCTCATGATATATAATCTAACATTAGAGCATCTGTGTTAGTTGAGTTCTTATTTTCAACTATTTTATTTTTTACTTCTAGAACTTCCCTATTAAAAATATACTTTCTATTTCATTACTGAAGTACTTAATATTAATTACAAATATTTGAATGTCTAAGTGCAACAGATCTAATATTTGCATTGGTTGTAAATCCATTTTATTATTTTTTCTTTTTAAAAAAACACATGGTTAGTTTTGATTGAATGCCACACAGTGTGCTGAAAACTGAGACACAGAATAACTTTTTTCAACATGTTATTTTTTCTCAATACATAATTGATTAATTTTTATTTCTGACAAGAAGTTATGTTCATTTATGTAGTCATGGATCGAACTGAACTGGGCTTCAGTCATTGTGAAAATGATCAATTTCTAACTTACTCTTTTTTTCCTCTTTAGTCCCTGGGTTTCTCAAATGAAAACATGCAGCTCTACCTCTACATTGAGATCTAAACCCAAATACTCACTTTCCACACTCCATGTCAGATGCAGAGTTCTCCTCACTTCCAAGGCTTCAGTTTTGAATCAGCAAATTCTTTGAGAAGTAAATTGCTTCCAAATATTGTGTAAAATAACTATTCTTCCCTTTTAGGATGTCTTGCCTGTTCAAATTCTTGCTATCTTAGTAGTTTTTGGATATCTCCAAACAAATATTATTATATTGTTATGTATAGAATTTAGTTCTCAGGTAAGGTTGGACTGAATACAGCTAACCTGCTGAAAGTGAAAATTATTTTTATTAAGTATTAAATAAGAAACAATTTAAAAAGTGAAATTTTTGCTATATTTATTCTACCAAAATGTAGTGTTAAGCTAATAAAAATATAGTGAGATTTTACTTCTTTTTTTTACTTGGTAACTCACTTCAGTTCAGTTAGTTTAGTCACTCAGTTGTGTCTGACTCTTTGTGACCCCATGGATTTCAGTACGCCAGGCTTCCCTGTCCATCATCACCTGCCAGAGCTAGCTCAAACTCATGTCCATTAAGTCGGTGATGCTATCCAGTATTCTCATCCTCTGTAATTCCCTTCTCCTCTTGCTTTCAGTCTTTCCCAGCATGAGACTCTTTTCAAATGAGTCTGTTCTTCCCATCAGGTGGACAAAGTATTGGAGCTTCAGCTTCAACATCAGTCTTTCCAAGGAATATTAAGGACTGATTTCCTTTAGGATTGATTGGTTTAATCTCCCTGGTGTACAAGGGACTCTCAAGAGTCTCTCCAACACCAGAGTTCAACAGCATCAATTCTTCAGTGCTCAGCTTTCTTTACGGTCCAACTCTAACATCAGTATATGACTACTGGGAAAACCACAGCTTTGACTAGATGTACCTTTGTTGGTAAAGTAATGTCTCTGCTTTCTAATATGCTGCCTAGGTTGGTCATAGCTTTTCTTCCAAGGAGCAAGTGTCTTTTAATTTCATGGCTGCAGTCACCATCAGGTTTTGGAGCCCAAGAAAATAACGTCTGTTGCTGTTTCCATTGTTTCTCCACCTATTTGCCAAGAAGTGATGGGACTGAATGCCATGATCTGAGTTTTCTGAATGTTGAGTTTTAAGCCAACTTTTTCACTTTCCTCTTTCACTTTCATTAGAAGGCTCTTTAGTTCCTCTTTGCTTTCTGCTATAAGGGTGCTATCATCTGCATATCTGAGTTTACTGATATTTCTCCTGGCAATCTTGATTTCACTTTGTGCCTCATCCAGCCTGGCATTCCACATGATGTTCTCTGCATATAGCTCAAATAAGCAAGGTGACAATATACAGCCTTGATGTACTCCTTTCACAATCTGGAACCAGTCCATTGTTCCATGTCTGGTTCTATGTCTGTTGCTTCTTGACCTGCATACAGATTTCTCAGGAGACAGGTAAGGTGGTCTGGTATTCTTAAGAATTTTCCACAGTTTGTTGGGATCCATGCATTCAAAGGCTTTAGCGTAGTCTATGAAGTGGAAGTAGATGTTTTTCTGGAATTCCCATGCTTTTTCTATGATCCAACAGATGCTAGCAATTTGATCTCTGGTTCCTCTGCCTTTGCTAAAACCAGCTTGAACATCTGAAAATTCTCAGTTCATGTACTGTTGAAGCTTAGCTTGGAGATCTGTGAGCATTACTCTGCTAGCATGTGAGATGAGTGTAATTGTGCATACTTTGAACATTCTTTGGCATTGCCTTTTTTGGGGACCAGAATGAAAACTGATCTTTTCCAGTCCTGTGGCCCTGCTGAGTCTTCTAAATATGTTGGTATATTGAATGCAGGGCTTTCACAGTATCATCTTTTAGGATTTGAAATAGCTCAACTGGAATTCTGTCACCTCCACTAGCTTTGTTCATAGTATGCCTCCTAAGGCCCACCTGACTTCACTCTCCAGGATGTCTGTTTCTAGGTGAGTGATTACACCATCATGGTTATCTGGGTCATGAAGATCTTTTTTTGTATAGTTCTTTGAATTCTTGCCATCCCTTCTTAATATTTTCTTTGATCAATTCTGATTAACAAAATGACACACGCAAATGTGTTATAAACTCCATTTACATGAATTTATTTTAAACAGAAAGGCATGTATTTGACTCTTGTTATGTTCATACCATTTTATCAATTCAATGAGAAACCAGTTTACAAAAACTACATCACTTTTACTCTTTCAAATCCAATATGAGACAATAGCTTAAATATATGCATAAGACAGTTATTAATGTAAAATTATCTGCTTGACTTTTACAATTGCATGCTTAACAGCAAAATTCAGATGAATAGTGAAAATTACATGTTTCAGTCTCTAAGTTAAGTTGAACTCACATTGAGCATTTTAATGTATGCCTAATAAACATCCAATTTGGAATTAAGAGCATAGATTATAACATACTAGAAGGTCATTTTATTTGAAGTGTATTTCCCTCTAATATAAATAGTGGAGCAAGTTAAACACATAGTAGCTAGACATAATTAGTATTTTCAAATGTACTTGTAAAAATAAAAGAAAAATTAAAGTAGGTATTTGTAAGCCTACAAATCATTCAGTTGGAGAGAAATCAGAATATCTATGCTGTAACTGTCTTGTTGAAAAATTTTACTTTTAACTCTGTGAAGTAGACCCATATTCATGAAAGCAATGGTCAGTTTTACTGTTCTTTGCACAGGTAACTTGTGCAAATAAATGGTTTCTGTAATTCAATGTAATTGTAAAGTCACTTCAATTTTTTTAAAAAGTAAAATTCTAGGTTATTGTACCCCCAAACATAGGCACAAATATTAGCAAAATCCAATCAATAATAACTATAATTAAGCAAAAGAATATCTACCACTATTAGACATTGTTTCAGTAAAGATTGTTCTCTGCATTCTCAGAAAACAATTGACAATGTTTTTTCTCTTAGGCTTGCAATTTTCTTTCCCTAGCTGTAAATTTTCCCAAAACTTTCTATGGACAAAAATTCCTTGGACAACTAGTATTCATCAATTAGAAAGATTAAAATAAAAAAAAAAACTTGAAAATAACAGTTCCTGATGACAATGTTAAGGGCAAAAAATACATTCACTACTCATGGGAATGCAAAATGGTACAACAGCTCTGGGAGAAAGTCTAGCAGTTTCTTACAAAGCTAAACATAGCCTTAACCTGTGATCAAGCAATCACACTCCCAGTGTGATTTTTACCCAAATGATTTGAAAATGTGGCTACACAAAAAACTGCACATGAATGTTTATAACAACTGCATTCATAATCACCCAAAACTGGAAGCAACCATGATGTCCTTCAAAAGATGAATGCATAAACCGTCCCACATTCATACAAAACAATATTATTCAACAATAAAAGTAAGTAGGTTATCAAGCCAGGAAAAGACATGGATGAATCTGAAATGCACACTGACAAGTAAAAGAAGCCATTCTGAAACAGTCACATACAGTATAATTCCAACTATATGGCATTCTGGAAAAAACTAAAGACATGGTAAAAAAAAAAAATAAATCAATGATTACAGAAAAGGACACAGACTGATAAAGTGAGACATGGGGTATTCCTTAGGGCAGTGTAATTATTCTATATGACACTATAATTCTGGATAAATTACATTGTATTTTCCAAAACATATAACATTTTCCAGCACAGTCAACTTTAATGTTATATATTCATAAAAAATCATTTAGGAACTCAGAGAATCAAGTTGATTCTGTCAAACTGATGGAATGTACTGTATTAAAAATAAGCAACACAATCTTACTGTATACAAATGTATGAAATAACCTCGGTGAAGGTAAAAAGTTAACATACTGATCTAAATAACTTTGGACATGAGTAAAGTCAGTAAGACTAAACAAAGAAGAAGGTCTACACAAGCAATGAGTATACTGAAATACGCTGTACTATCTTCATAATTTGGCAATACGGAGTTCATGATCTGAGCCACAGTCAGCTCCCAGTCTTGTTTTTGATGACTGTATAGAGCTTCTCCATCTTTGGCTGCAAAGAATATAATCAATCTGATTTTGGTGTTGAGCATCTGGTGATGTCAATGTGTAGAGTTTTCTCTTGTGTTGTTGGAAGAGAGTGTTTGCTATGACCAGTGCGTTCTCTTGGCAAAACTCTTTTAGCCTTTGCCTTGCTTCATTCTGTATTCCAAGGCCAAATTTGCCTGTTACTCCAGGCATTTCTTGATTTCCTACTTTTGCATTCCAGTCCTTATAATGAAAAGGACATCTTTTTGGGTGTTAGTTTGGAAGCAGAGAGTGAAGAAGTTGGCTTAAAACTCAACATTCAGAAAACTAAGATCATGGCATCTGGTCCCATCACTTCATGGGAAATAGATGGGGAAAGAGTGGAAACCGTGTCAGACTTTATTTTGGGGCACTCCAAAATCACTGCAGATGGTGATTCCAGCCATGGTGAAATTAAAAGACGCTTACTCCTTGGAAGGAAAGTTATGACCCACCTAGACAGCATATTAAAATGCAGAGACATTACTTTGCCAAAAAAGGACCATCTAGTCAAGGCTATGGTTTTTTCAGTGGTCACGTATGGATGTGAGAGTTGGACTGTGAAGAAAGCTGAGCACTGAAGAATTGATGCTTTTGAACTGTGGTGTTGGAGAAGACTTTTGAGAGTCCCTTGGACTGCACAGAGATCCAACCAGTCCATTCTGAAGGAGATCAGTCCTGGGTGTTCATTGGAAGGACTGATGCTAAAGCTGAAACTCCAATACTTTGGCCACCTCATGCGAAGAGTTGACTCATTGGAAAAGACTCTGATGCTGGGAGGGACTGGGGGCAGGAGGAGAAGGGGACAACAGAGGATGAGATGGCTGGATGGCATCACCGACTCGATGGACATGAGTTTGAGTGAACTCCGGATGTTGGTGGTAGACAAGGAGGCCGGGTGTGCTATGATTCATGGGGTTGCAAAGAGTCAGACACGACTGAGGGACTGAACTGAACTGAACTGATCTTCGTAATTTTTTTCCGTATATCTAACACTGTTCCTCCAAAGGGACCTATAATTAACTATAATATTCTTATAGCTAAGTGACCTTGTAGTGGGTACAGTACATGTAGTGGATTACAAAAATATCTTCTGACAATTATTGGATATAGAAGCTTCATTACTGGATCCTGGGCTGGATTGGCACTGACATTGAAGCACCAAGAAGGTTTGTCATTATTAAAATGAGGGCAGATCATAGACATATAATAAAAATAGTCCAGACCTCATTCCAACTTACAGCAAATTTTCTGGGCTGACAGGCCCACACAGTGGTCATTTCTTTACTTTCCAAATGTATAATTGGATTGGCTAAGCTTTGTACTTAGCAGAACACTCACACTGGTTCTTAAATTTGTGGGATAAGAATCACTGAAGTGGGAAAGCTAAATTAAATTCTCTTCAATTCCTTCACCAAGTTAAGTTGCCATATAAATAATAATATTACCAGGTAAAACTTCTGCCATGATAGAGTTAATAGTAATAAAATAAAGGGGAAAAAAAAAAGCACATGATCATCTAAATAGATTCAAAGTATTTAACAAATTCTACATTAATTTCCAATATTTATGCTCAGACATTCAGTCATATCCAAATCTTTGCAACCCCATAGACTGCTGCCCGCCAGGCTCCTCTGTCCATGGGATTCTTCAGGCAAGAATACCGGAATGGGTTGTCATTTCCTTTTCCAGGGTATCTTCCTAACCCAGTGATCAAACCCATGTCTATTACGTCTCCTGCATTGGCAGGGATTCTTTACCATTAGCATCATTTCCAATGAAACACAGCAAACTCAAAGTAGAATAAAGTTGCCTGAAACTAATAAAGGACATCAATAAAATACCTAATGCTAATATCATAATTAATGGTGACAGACAATGCTTTCCTTAAGTTTAAGATAAAAAAGTACTTCCATTCTCAGTAACTATCTATTTAACATTATAATAGTTTCTAGTTAGTACTATCAGAATGAATAATAAATAAAATTACTCATATTGGAAAAAGGTAAAAATATCTACAGTTATATACACATGACATACTCCTCCATGTATAAAATCTTGAGAAAATCATATGCACACAAACACGTACTTATTTCCATTCGTTGAACTGATAAAAACATTTAGGAAGGTCACATAAGATCAATATACAAAAATCCATTGCATTTCTACTTCTGCTTCATCAACTATGCTAAAGTCTTTGACTGCGTGGGTCACAACAAACTGGAATATTCTTAATAAGGTGGGATTACCAGAGCCCACATTACCTGCCTCCTGAGAAACCTGCATGCAGGACAAGAAGCAACACTTAGAACTGGACATGGAACTGGACTGGTTGAAAAGTGGGAAAGGAGTACCTCAAGGCTGTATATTTTACTTTTATTTGGCTTACAAGCAGAGTACTTCATGCAAAATCCAAGGCCAGATGAACCACAAGCTGGATTCAAGACTGCAGGGAGAAGTATCAACAACCTCAGATATGCAGATGATACCAGTTTAATGGCAGAAAGTAAAGAGGAATGAAAGAGCCTCTTGATGAAGGTGAAAGAGGAGAGTGAAAAGCTGGCTTAAAACTCAGCATTCAAAAAAGCAAAGATCACGGCATCTGGCACTATCACTTCATGGCAAATAGATGGGGAAAGGTGAAAACAGTGTCAGATTTCATTTTCTTGGGCTTCAAAATCACTGCAGATGGTGACTGCACCCATGAAATTAAAAGACACTTGCTCCTTGGAAGAATAGCTATGACATACCTAGATAGTATATTAAAAAGCAGAGATAACACTTTTGTGACAAAGGTCCCCATAGTCAAAGCTAAGGTTTTTCCAATAATCATATGTGGATGTGACAGTTGGACTATAAAGAAAGCTGAATGCTGAAGAATTGATGCTTTTGAACTGTGGTGTTGGAGAAGACTTTTGCGAGTCCCTTGACTGCAAAGAGATCCATCCAGTACATCCTAAAGGAAATCAGTCCTGAATGTTGATTGGAAGGACTGATGCTGAAGTTGAAACTCCAATACTTTGGCCACCTGATGCGAAGAACTGACTCATTAGAAAAGACCCTGATGCTGGGAAAGATTGAAGGTGGGAGGATAAGGGGACGGCAGAGGATGAGATGGTTGGATGGCATTACCGACTCAATGGACATGAGTTTGAGTAAACTCTAGGAGTTGGTGATGGACAGGGAGGCCTGGCATGCTGAAGTCCATGGAGTTGCAAATGGTCAGACATGACTGAGCTATTGAACTGAACTGATACGTTGGAAGGACAGGGTGCTGAAGCTGAAGCTCCAATACTTTGTCCACTTGATTCAAAGAACTGACTCACTGGAAAAGACCCTGATCCTGGTAAAGATTAAGGGCAAGGAGACAAGGAGATGATGGAGGATGAGATGGTTGGAAGGCATCACTGATACAACGGACATGAGTCTGAGCAAACTCCAGGAGATAGTGAAGGACAGGCAAGCCTGTTGTGCTGCAGTTTATGGAGTTGCAAAGAGTTGGACATGACTCAGCAACTGAACAGCAACATACTCACAATGAACATTCTGAAAAAGTAATTTAAAGAAATTTATTCCTAGAAGCATAACCAGAATAGTACTCAGTAATAAATTTAACTAAAGAAATGAAAGGCTTTAATGATGGGATCAAGAGAGCAAAGTAGGAAGATCATGAGATCATCTTCTCCCACAGACACACCCAAATGACAACTACATATAGAACAATTTTCTCTGAGAACAACTGGAAGACCAGCAGAACAGCTCTTCTACAAAGATCTAAAGAAAAAGAAAACCAAACACTGAGATGGATAGGAGGGGAGGAGAAGCAATTTAAATAGGACTCACATACCTTGAGGGCAACTCAAAAGAGGAAAGCATATCATAAGCTCGGTGGTCATCCTTAAGGAGTGAATGGCTCACACCCCAGATTGTGTATCTTAACCCTGGGAACTCACACTGGGAAGACAAACCCCCTTAACTGGTTTTGAATACCAGCAGAGCTTAAGATCAGGAAAACTGAGGGAGTACAGGAAACTGTGACTCCACTTTTAAAGGGCATTGCACAGACTTACTTATTCTGAGTCTTAGTGCAGAGGAGTACATTAAAAAGTACTTGACATCCTAGCTGTCCCAGAATGTGCACCCTGCCCATCTCCTCCCCACCACCCAAAGCCTGCACTCAGCTCTGACTCCATGCCCAAACACCCACCAAGATGGTGGTTCACAATGTACCATGGGAGAAGCCCCAGCCTGTACAAGGCTCCAGTTCTACCTCTCCAGCAAAAGCAGCTGGACATACACTGCCTGCATAAGGACACTTCTACAAAAAAGACATGCCTTCAAGACCAAGAAAGGTAAGTAAATTGTCTAATTCATAAGGACTAACACAGAAAGTCAAACAAAATGAGAAGACAGAGAAATACATTCCAAACCAAAGAACAAGACAAAACTTGAGGAAAAAAACTAGCAAAACAGAGATAAGTAATGCACTTGATAAAAGAGTTCAAAGTAATGGTCATAAAAATGCTCATCAAACTCAGGAAAAGAATATAACACAGTGAAAACTTAAACAACAATGTATTAAAGACCTAAATATAAAAGCTATATAACCCCTAGAAGAAAACACAGAATATTCTTTGACATAAATCACAGCAAGATCCTCTTTGACCCACCTCCTAGAGTAATGGAAATAAAAACAAAAATAAACGAATGGGACTTAAAAGCTTCTGATGAGCAAAGGAAACCATAAATAAGATGAAAAGACAACCGTCAGAATGGGAGAAAATAACTGACAATGAAGCAACTGACAAACTATTAATCTCCAAAATACACAAGCAGCTCATGCAGCCAATATCAGAAAAGCAAACAACCCAACTGAAAAGTGGTGGAAGACTTAAACAGATAATTCTCCAAAGACACACATGAAAAACATGTGAAAAAATGCTCAACATCACACATTAGCAGAGAAATGCAAATCAAAACCTCAATGAGGTATCACCTCATACCAGTCAGGATGTTCATCATCAAAAAATCTACGGACAAAAAATTCTGGAGGATGTGGAGAAAAGGGAACATTCCTGCACCATTGGTGGGAATGTAAATTGATACAACAACTATGGAGAACAGTATGAGGGTTCCTTAAGAGACTAGGAATAAAACTACTATATGACCCAGCAATCCCACCTCTGGGCAAATACCCTGAGGAATGCATAATTCAAAAAGACACATATACATGTAAATGCAGCACTATTTACAACATCCAGGACATGGAAACAACCTAGATATTCATCAACAGATGAACAGCTATAGAAGTTGTGGTACATATATACCAGTGGAATATTAGCCATAAAAAGGAATGACATTGAATCATTTGTAGTGGTACGGATGGACCTAAAGTTTGTCATACAGAGTGAAGTAAGTCAGAAAGAGAAAAACAAATATCATATATTAACACACACATATGTATATATATGGAATCTAGAAAAATGGTACTGATGAACCTACTTTCAGGGCAGGAATAGAGACACAGATGTAGAGAATTGACTTGTAGAAGTAGAGGAAGGACAGGATGGAACAAATTTAGAGAGCAGCACTGACATACGTACATGACCAGGTGTAAAATAGATGGCCAGTGGGAAGTGGCTGTATAACACAAGGTGCTCAGCTCCATGCTCTATGATGACCTAGAGAGGTGGGATGGGAAGTTTGGGAAGGAGGCTCAAGATGGAGGTGATATATGTATACTTATAGCTGATT
Organism: Bos indicus x Bos taurus; assembly: GCF_003369695.1. Lineage (NCBI taxonomy): Eukaryota > Metazoa > Chordata > Mammalia > Artiodactyla > Bovidae > Bos > Bos indicus x Bos taurus. Next base: position 34,078,461 of record NC_040086.1, read on the forward strand.
CATGTTTTCTTTTTTTGAAGCAAAGAGGTTTATTGGCTGTTGTACAGTGCAAGGTTAGCTCAGTAGAGCCAGGCTGCTGAAGCTTTGCTCCTTTCTTCTTTTTTTTAAATATAAATTTATTTATTTTAATTGGAGGCTAATTATTTTACAATATTATATTGGTTTTGCCATACACCAACATGAATCTGCCACGGCTGTACACATATTCCTCATCCTGAAGCCCCCTCCCTCCTTGCTCATCGTACCATCCCTCTGGGTCATCCCAGTGCACCAGCCCCAGGCATCTCGTATCCTGCATCGAAACTGGACTAGTGATTCATTTCATATATGATATTATACATGTTTCAATGCCATTCTCCCAAATCATCTCACCCTCTCCCTCTCCCACAGAGTCCAAGAGACTGTTCTATACATCTGTGTCTCTTTTGCTGTCTCGCATACAGGGTTATCGTTACCGTCTTTCTAAATCCCATATATATGCGTTAGTATACTGTATTGGTGTTTTTCTTTCTGGCTTACTTCACTCTGTATAATAGGCTCCAGTTTCATCCACCTCATTAGAACTGATTCAAATGTATTCTTTTTAATGGCCAAGTAATATTCCATTGTGTATATGTACCACAACTTTCTTACCCATTCATCTGTGATTCATGTTGTTGTAGGGCAGAAACTAACAACTTATAAAGAAATCATCCTCTAATTTTAAAAAATAGCACTTGGAAGAATCTAAAATATATAAAAAATGTTTGCATATGTTATCACATGAAAAATAAAGAATCTACACCTTTTTTAAAAAAAGGAAGGCATACAGATGAACAACAGGCACATGAAGAGGCTCAACATTACTCTCATCAGGGATATGCAAATCAAAACCACAATGAAGTATCTATAACCTTACAGTTATTAGAATGACTATCATCAAACAGACAAGTAGTAACAACTGATGGAAGGATATGAAGAAAAGGAAACCTCCTACATTGTGGGAATGTAAACTGGCATAGCCACTATGGAAAACAATATGAAGTTTCCTCAAAAAATTAAAAATCGAGCTACCATATGACCCAGAAATTCCACTCCTGGGTATTTAATCAAAGAAAATGAAAACAATTAAAAAAGACATAGGCACCAAAATGTTCATTGTTGCTGCTTCTGCAGCTAAAGTTGCTCCAGTTGTGTCTGACTCTGTGCGACCCCACAGACGGCAGCCCACCAGGCTCCCCCGTCCCTGGGATTCTCCAGGCAAGAACACTGGAGTGGGTTGCCATTTCCTTCTCCAATGCATGAAAGGAAAAGTGAAAGTTAAGGTGCTCAGTTGTGTCTGACTCTTAGTGACCCCATGGACTGCAGCCTACCAGGCTCCTCCATCCATGGGATTTTCCAGGCAAGAGTACTGGAGTGGGATGCCATTGTCTTCTCCCCAAAACAAACTAGTGGTTGCCAGATGGGAGGTGGGTGGTGAAATGGGAAAAACAGGTGAACAGGATTAAGAAGTACAAATTACCAGTTATATAATAAACAAATCCCAGGAATGTACTGAACAATACAGGAACTATAGGTAATATAATAACTTTGTATGGTGCATAATCTATAAAAATATTGAATCACTGTTTTGTAAAACTGAAATTAATATAAGTCAAATATACTTCAATCATTAAAAAGAGGAAAATGAAGTCTGTACAATGAAAAGTTCAAAAGATTGCTGAGAGAAATTTTAAAGATCCAAACAAATTAATAAGAATTCCATGTGTATGGATTAGAAGACTCCATGTTTCTTATGACTGCAACTCTCCAAATTGATCTATAAATTCAATACAATCCTCATCAATGTATCAGTAATCATTTTTGGTAGAAATTGACAAGCTGATTATTCAAATTAATATGTAAATGAAATAGCTTTAACAATTTTGAAAAAGAAGAAAAAAGCTTAAGGACATAAACTTAGATTCAGTACCAAAATATGATTCATAAAAGAAAAAAATTGTTTAATTTCAACAACAGTAAAAATTCCTGTGTTTCAAAATAGATTAGTAAAATTGAAAAGACAAGTCATGTCTGAAAACCATGTATGTAATAAAGGATCTGTACCCAGAATACACAAGTAACTCTTTCAAATCAGTATTTAAAAGACAAGAATTCCAACTAAACAGTAAACAAATAATTTGGCATTTCATCAACAAAGTTATATTAATGCCTATTCACATAGTCACATGAAAAGATGCTCAATATCCTTTGTAATTAGGAAAATGCAATTGAAAAATACAATGAGATACCACCACATATGCACAATATGGGTATTATCATAAGACACAAAACAACAAGTGTTGGCAAGGATGTAGAAAAATAAGTAGCATCATACATTTCTTGTGGGGATAAAAATGATTTAGCTGTTTTAGAAAGAGTTTGGCAGTTTCTTTTTTAAAAAAATACATGTGTATTTAAACATATCATATGGCCTTACCTTTCCATTTCTAGATATTTACTCAAATGCTTATGTCCATACAAAGGCTTGTACATGAATGTTCATAACAGAATTATTCATAACATCCCTAAGATGGAAATAATCTAAATGAATATTAATCAGTCAATGGATAAACAAAATGAGTTAAATTCATAGCACATTTTCCAGATGCAAAAATGTATATATTGGATGATTATATTACATGAAATGTCAAGAAGAATGAAAGCTACGGAAACCAAAAGCAGATAATTGATTGTCTAGGATTCATGAGAGTGGGAATTATTTGGAAATGTGTGGGAGACAACTAATGGGCTGATAAAATGTTTTAATATTGAATTGTAGTGATGCTTGAGAGTGAAAGTCAAAGTGTTAGTCGCTCAGTTGTGTCTGACTCTTTGCACACCCATGGACTGTCCTCTGTCTTTGCACACCCAGTCTCCTCTGTCCATGGAATACTTGCGACAAGAATACTGGAATGGGTTGCCATTCCCCTCTCCAAGATATCTTCCCAACCCAGGGATTGAACCCACGTCTCCTGCATTGCAGGCAGAATCTTTACTGTCTGAGTCACCAGGAAAGCCCATAGTGATGCTTACATAGTTCTGTAAATTTTAATTGTAAGCTTATTATATTCTAGTCTACAGTATATAAATGTTAACTCCATTACACTATAAAAAATAGATATCACATCCTGGCAGAAAATGGTAGAGAATAGTGACACTCTTAAAGATTTATAAAGATGGCTCCATTTATAGCTCTATTTTAATTCACCAGTCTAGCAACTATATATAGTGTGTTCCAATCAGATATCTCTCTGGGCATCAATGTACCTGTTATAGGCAGAATATTGATCCCTCAAAAAGGTCTACATCCAAATTTCTAGAACCTGTGATATGTTAGGTTTCACAGCAAAGGAGAATTAAAGTTGCAGATGGAATTAAGAATACCACTCAGCTAATCTTGAAACAGAAAAAATTTTCAGATTATCCGGGTAGGCCCAGTGTACTCACAAGATTCTCATAAAGTGAAGAAAAAAATAGGAATGCCTGTTAGAGTGATGCAGCATAAGACTACACCAGTTTTGAAGTTGGAAGAAGATCTTGAGCCAAGGAATGAAGACAGCCTGCAGAAGTTGAAGAAGGAAGAAAGAAAATGGAATTTTCCCTGGAGTATCTGAAACAGAACACATCCAAGCTGACACTTTGATTCTAGCTCAAAGATATCTGCTTAAGACTTCTGACCTCCAGAAATGTAAGATAATAAAAGTATGTCTAAAGTATGTCTAAAGTATGTCTAAAAGTATGTCTAAAGACATTAAATAAGGTAAATTTCAAACAGCTGTAATAGAAATCTAATGTGGCACTCATCCCCCAGCTGCTGGGAACACTGGCTACTAGTGACTCAGAAATGTCCCTGACTAGAAACTCCTCAATTTTAATAAATTGTCTAGGTAAGGTTTTACTTCCTTCCAGAGTGTGTCAATGATTAGCTAACACAGGGTTGCAAAGACCTTAGTTGCAATTAAACTGTAGGTCAGCATGTTTCTCTGCTTCTTCCTACCTTCGTTGTCTTAAAGTTATATACTCTGAGACCATTTTCCAAAAAAATCTGTATATAACTCTCCATCTTGGAATCTGTTTCTGGTGACACAGCTCCATTAACATAGATTCTGCAAAATGAGACAGCCTCTTTATTGACATTTACAGAAAAATCTCTGTCTCAGAATTTCAGTAGTTTCTAGAAAATCTTAACTTGGTAAATTTTTCTATCATAATTTAAAGTCCCCCCCCCAGATTCCTTCCACATTTTGATTAATAACTACATTTCCAAAGAGTAAACTGCTTCTATCGCACCCTGATTTCACCAAATAAGGCTTTAAAAATAAAGTATTACATTTTTATTCAAAACAGCAATTTTGGTAGGTGATGTGTCAATTCAACATGTGTATAGAAAAGCCAACTTTAAAACAAAGCTCTCTGCTGCTGCTGCTGCTAAGTCGCTTCAGTTGTGTCTGACTCTGTGCAACCCCAGAGATGGCAGCCCACCAGGCTCCCCCATCCCTGGGATTCTCCAGGCAAGAACACTGGAGTGGGTTGCCATTTACTTCTCCAATGCATGAAAGGGAAAAGTGAACGTGAAGTCGCTCAGTCGTGTCCGACTCCTAGCGACCCCATGGACTTCAGCCTACCAGGCTCCTCTATCCATGGGATTTTCCAGGCAAGAGTACTGGAGTGGGTTGCCATTGCCTTCTCCACTTAATATCCTTGCCACAGCACATTATAAAACAAAACAAACATAATAAAACAAACAAGGAATAAACCAAAATGTCACAAAATTAACTTAATGTTTGTTTATAATGTATAGAGAGATTCACACATAATAGAGACATAATATCTTTTTCCTTTGAAAACATTATTTTAGGTTGGTAATTCAGTATTAAATCTAGAAGAGAGCTTTCTATAGAATTGACTGATCATTGTTATGTATTAGGACCTACTCCTTTTTGAGTGACAGCAGTATAATTAATTGCTGTTCCTGACTCACAGATATCAGATATTAGGTTTCACATGAATAAACAGTTAATAAAATTTATAAGTCTTGCAGGGAGGTCAGGAATCTGAGCAGTTCTATTATTTTTGCTTGATTTTTCCCCTTTGTGAAATATAGATAGCTTGAAAAGTACTGATTCACCTTTTTACATTTTTATTCATTTAATGAACTTTTATTGAGAATAATCAGGGAATATTGTTATGTATTTGGAAAAAAGTACATCTTTATTACTGAATTCCTTGTTCAGATGATTTAAAATTAGAACTGAAAGAAACCTTAGAGTGATTCCAATGTGCCAAAAATTTTGTTCAGAGAAAAAGTAGACTTCAGTGTCCTCATTCTATATGTTAGGAAATAAAGACTTGAAAGTATATGAGATGCCCCTCAAGTTTATATATACACATAGTGGTTGCAGAGGCAGGATGGGAAACTAATACATCTAATGGTATTTCTACCAAAAGAGACCTTAAAATATAAGAAGGAAGGGAAAAGGGGGAGATTCAATGTGTGAGAGAGACCTAGCCTCTTACGGCTGACTTGATAAATGAAGGAGGACATGTCAAAAACTTAAGAAGAAAGTAAACTCTGCTGCCAACCAGAGATTTTGGAAGGAGATGCCAAGTCCCAGATAAGAACTGCAACTTCAGCTGACATCTTACTATCAGCCTTATGAAACTCAGAGTACTGAAACCAACTATGTAGGCTGGAAACTTGAACTACAAATGAACATTGTTTCAACCGGGTAAGTATGTGGCAAATTGTTATACAACAGTAGCAAACACTTTATTTACTATTTACTTTTTTTTTTTTTTGCTGTCTGACCAATGAGTAAAAACTTTCTCCTCAGTGTTTTTGTTGTTGTTGTTGTTTGTTTGTTTGTTTCTAAATTCAGAGCAGAAACTAATCCTTTCAACACTTTAATTATGGATATCTGGACTCCAGAACTATAAAGGAAATAAACATCTTTTGTTTTAATCTACTATGCTTGTGGTAATTAGCTAGAGCAGCTCTATGAAACTAATACAGTGTGGTAAATAGCATTAGTGACCCTGATTTTTTGACCCTCTATAGGTACACCTTGGCATGCGACTTCTCACTAAAGTAGGAAAATGTACTTCACTAAATCTTGACTCTGGGCTTGGTCACCTGATTTGTTAGCCTAAAGGAATAAGACAATTGTGATAGTGAATCAGTTCTAAGCTAAGGCTCACAGAAACATTGTGTGTTTCTACTTGTTCTTTTATACTTTGTTTGTTGTTTAGTCATCATGTCTGACTCTTTTGAGATCCCATGGACTGTAGCCTACTAGGCTTCACTGTCCATGGGATTTCCCAGGCAAGAATACAGATGGATTGCCACTTCCTTCTCTAGGGGATCTTCCTGATTCAAGGATCTGACCTGCATCTCCTGTATTGCAGGTGGGTTCTTTACCACAGAGCTACCAGGGAAGCCCTCTTTTATGCTGCAGCCAGGTTCAAAGAAAAAAGGTGCTTGGGCCAGTCCTCTGGGTCTGGAAGAATGATGAACAAAATCACTTCAGCTAAGCCCAATCTAGATCAGTTGGCTCCTGGCCAACATACAAACTGTGAGCAATAAGAAATTGCTGTTTTAAGTCACTATATTTCAATATGGTTTTTACACAGAATTGCTACTAATATAATGAGTAAATAACTCTCTTCACAATACAAAATATTTGCTAAGGACTTTTAAAAGTTAATGATTTATATTTAATGTCCTGTTTAAAGTAGTTTTTACTTGAGAGGTAAAAGAATGCATAAAACATGTAATCTCTTCTCCATATTGGCAGGCCCTGGAATTAGTACTATGTAATCCTTTTGAAATTACCACCAACTGGATTTTGATATTGTAATATATTCATCATCAGTGTTTATATTAAGCACATGATGGCATCTCATGTCCAGAAAAATCCATCAGTTAGTTCAGTTCAGTAGCTCAGTCATGTCCGACTCTTTGCGACCCCATGAACCACAGCATGCCAGGCCTCCATGTTCATCACCAACTCCCAGAGTTCACCCAAACCCATGTCCATTGAGTCTGTGATGCCATACAACCATCTCATCCTCTGTCGTCCCCTTCTCCTCCTGCCCTCAATCTTTCCCAGCATCAGGGTCTTTTCAAATGATTCAGCTCTTCACATCAGCTGGCCAAAGTACTGGAGTTTCATCTTCAGCATCAGTCCTTCCAATGAACACTCAGGATTGATCTCCTTTAGGATGGACTGTTTGGATCTCCTTGCAGTCCAAGGGACTCTCAAGAGTCTTCTCCAACACCACAGTTCAAAAGCATCAATTCTTTGGCGCTCAGCTTTCTTCACAGTCCACCTCTCACATCCATACATGACCACTGGAAAAACCATAGCCTTGACTAGACGGACCTTTGTTGACAAAGTCATGTCTCTGCTTTTCAATATGCTGTCTAGGTTGGTCATAAGTTTCCTTCCAAGGAGTAAGCGTCTTTTAATTTCATGGCTGCAGTCACCATCTGCAGTGATTTTGGAGCCCAGAAAAATAAAGTCTGACACTGTTTCCCCTGTTTCCCCATCTATTATTTGATCATAATAGTCTCTGACTTATACTAGTCTCTGTTCAGTTCATAAACACAAGTAGGTAAATTCCAAGCTCCCTAATAAGATACACAAGGCTTGCATGGTCTAATGCTGCTTATTTACTTGTAGCAGACAAGTTTGTGCCTCATATAACATCTCTGTAGCCCATCTCTGATTTCATATGCAGCTACTGTGGAGAGCTCATATCCACAGTTTATGTTTCCAACTGATCTCTTGATGGCAACATCCCATCTGAAATATACATTGGAAATCCTTAACTTGCCCTCCAGTCCAAGGATTCTCCTCTTGGGGTGGAATACAGTGCCAGGCTGGGAGAGTTCCCACAGAAATATGGAGGAATTAATGCCTTAAGACAAGATCAATTGATAGTAGTGCCTATAAGTAAATATCCCAGCCTTCTTTCCTTTAGGATTGTAAGGTATGGAGTTAGAGTAGGCGAGGTTCAGAAAAAGAATGAGACTGGCACTCTACAGGAACAGATCACCTTTAATGAGGCAAAAAGGGGCAACAGTCAGATTAGTGAGCTGCTGCACTTATCTAAGAAGAGTAAGTATATATACGCATGTGTGTAGAAAGCTGCCGTCTTAAGGGGGCCTGTTCTTCTCCAAGGTTGCTGGGAGTAGTTATCTCTTAAACGGCTGGGGCAAGGAGTTCTGGAGATTGGCCAGAGGCTGGGCCAGCTTGGAGCTGGGCATAATTAACCTAATGTCTATTTTTTTCTTTGGGTGAGAGAGTTCTCTGTCTTGCCAGAATGGTGGGGAGGACCTAGAGGGGAGTTTTAACTCCAGGTTACCTTGAGCCAGGCAACTTTCCTTCATTCTTGACTTTAAGGAATATATATAAAAAGAGAAAGAGATGTGGGTGCCGTTAATGTTCAGGGCTTCTTTGTGCTGATAAATGAGGGTCAGGGGTTTGTAGTCTGGGAGGAAGGAAGTTTAAGGCCCGTAGTGTTGATTTTCTATTCTCGCCATCAGGGTTTCAAACAAAAGAACAGTCTTGACTTGGTCTCAAGAGATGGCCCAAATCCGTTCTTGGAGAAAACTTTGAAAAGATTGAAGAGACAGGGTCCAAATAAAAGGAGTAAAATGATAAGTACCAATGGTCCCAAGAAAGGAAGTAACCAAGGGAGGGCCTGTTGGAACAGGTTTTGGGGAGTGTAAAGGTTTTGTAATTCTTTTTTGTGGCGTTCAATTCTAAGTTCTTTGACTCTGTCCCGGACTATGTCCATTTCATTAACAAAATAGCAGCAGTCTTTTCCTAGAAAAAGGCAGGTCTCTCCCTTTTTTTGTGGTGAGAAGGTCCAGGGCTCGCCTATTTTGTAGGGCCACAGAAGCCAATGAGTTAATTTGTCTTTGGACTGAAATGAATGGTGGGGAGGACCTGGAGGGGAGTTTTAATTTCCTGGTTACCTTGAGCCATGCAACTTTCCTTCAAGGAGGATATCTCAAAGAACTATTATTTATCTTTCTCAGGAGGTGTGATGAAATTGAGCCCCTATTATAAAATAATTATTCTTATTTCAGTTTTTTCTTTTTAATCGAATCACCCTTCCTGTGCTTTCAATCCTGCTTTATGGGATCACCTTTCTAATAAAATACCAACATCAATGTCTACATCACTGGCTTGGGCTCTGCTTTAGAGGGAATCCGAACAAAGACTTCCCCACCCCAATCATCTCTCTGACTTTTTCTCTTATTTCACTTTACTCATTTTCATCATTTTAGCTAAATTGGAACTGCTTGGAACAGTCTCTCTTAAGACCTCTTCTTTTACCTTTATCTTAACTTCATTTAGATTTTCTCACAATTTTAAAGTTATAGCTTAGGTACCAACTTTTTCATGATGTTCCTCCAAAGAAAGCAGGTACACTTTCTCAAGTGCTACTGTGGTGCAGTTGGTAAAGAATCTGCCTGTGAATGCAAGGAAATACAAGAGAAGTGGCTTCGATCCCAGAGTTAGGAAGATCCCTTGGAGAAGAAACTGGCAACTCACTCCAGTATTCTTACCTGGGAAATCCCATGGACAGAGGGGACTTGCAGGCTACAGTCCATGGGGTCTCAGAGTTGGACACAACTGAGCACCTAAGCACACACGGTACCAGAATTCATATATCATTATACTGATAACCTTGAATAATAATAAAATATTACTTCTTATTCTTTTAGTTCCTGCTAGCTTATATACTTTTCATTATTGTAATAAAGGATAGGAAATTTTGCTATCAAGTGTGCCAAAAAGTAAGAGCATTATGTTTGGAGGTGTTAGCTATTCTCCCTTGTTAAACAACATTTCAGACATTTAGCACTGTCCTCAGATACTACATTTGTTACTCAAAACCATCTCTACTGACAGCTTTGCTTTTATCTTTATCTTCTATGAAGGTCTCTAAGTGTAAAATTATGTTTCTGGATCAAACCTAGTAACATTGAAAATGCATTATAATTTAATCCATTTATTCAACAAGCAGTTAATTTCATCTGTATGTCAGGCCATGCAATTAATATTGGTGATACACAGTTAAATAAGACACTCCCTGCTGCTGCTGCTGCTCCTGCTAAGTCACTTCATTTGTATCCGACCCTGTGCGACCCCATAGACAGCAGCCCACCAGGCTCCTCTGTCTCTGGGATTCTCCAGGCAAGAATACTGGAATAGATTGCCATTTCCTTCTCCAATGCATGAAAGTAAAGAGTGAAAGTGAAGTCACCCAATCGTGTCTGACTCTTCACGATGGCATGGACTGTAGGCTACCAGGCTCCTCCATCCATGGGAGTTCCCAGGCAAAAGTACTAGAGTGGGTTGCCATTTCCTTCTCCCTATGCACTTAAAAATCCAGTAGTGAGATTCAAGTGATGAAGTAAGCCTTTGATCTAAACACAATCATTATCTGTTCTGTAATAAAGAGAAATCTGTAGCAAAGACAAATTAGGCAATGTGTGCAAAGTAAAGCAAAAATGTAAGAGTTAGAATTCTAACTCAGATAGTCCGAATCTGTAATTCATATGCTTGTAAACCACATTTCAGATGTAATATGTAAGAAGTTACCAGAGTGTCTGGGTGAATGAGGAAAGAAGGCAGTAGTTAATTGGAAAGTGTTTTTAGTTGTTGATAATTGATACTGTCCATAATTAACCACAAAGGCTTACACGGCACAGTTGTTACAAAATAGAAGTCACAAATCTTACCAAAGTTACTATTTTACTTGAGTCTATTCACACATGCAATCTAAAAATTTTAAAACAGAGTTTTACCTCAGAAGTGTATTTTTAAAACTCACAAATACTATTGCATGACAATAGAGAAATGCCATATATTTCTAGAGAAAACTCATTGTTTTGTCAGAGGCCATTCTTTTGATGTTTTTTATTTGCAGCCCTGGTGGATGCTAGGGTGCACTCCCTGGGCTTTGCTATTTCCCTTGCCTTTAGACAAAGAGAGGCCACCATGCTCAAGAGCAGGCTTCATTTTGGGGGGCAGTCCACATGCAGACACACAGGCCAGATTTTCTTGCCTCCATTTGTTGCATATCTGCTGGGTTATCCCTGATCCATGTTGCATGTCTGCTGGGTTAGCCCTGATCCCAATTTCTTTGCAGCACTGTCTGGGGTCTTTGGTGTGACTGCACCATAGATCGTTTCCTTCTGCCTAGCTTTGCCTCTTTCACGACCCCACAGAAAACACCCTCCCCCCCACACACACACAATTTCTTCATGTATAAGGGTCTGAAATGTGTCTGTATCCTACTTAGAAACTACCAGTTACTCTGTTACCCTTTCAGGAAGGCTAGCAGAAGAAAGGAGATTCCTAGTTCAGAGCTGTGAAAGAAACAGGACTTCTGGTTCAGAGCCAAATGAAGTTATTACTCATAGCAAAGCAAGCAGCATGAGAATAAAGCTTGAATCAGTTCTCCCATGACCCTCAAGCCCAACAATGCAAATGAAAGGTCAGATGGATACCTGCACACACTGTGTATTCCCTTAAAGAGGAACATGTAGCTTAGGGAATCAGGTTCTTTAAAACAAGCCATGGAAGAAGCCGACTCTTCCTCATGAAGGGAGACATCATGGCATGCCTCAAGATTTCTTTGTACATATACAGTCTTGAGAAATGTCTTGTTTAAGAGTAGTCAAGGTCTCATGTTCCAGGCACTCCAGGTAAAACAGTACAGGATTGCTTAGGGTTCTCCCAATACTTTGTACCAGAATTTGCTTCCCAGGGACATCAATCTATCAAAACAATACCTCATGTAAAACGGACACCACCCGTAACTAGTTTTTCAGCTGTTCTCATCATCTTCTGACATATAGCTTGTATATTAGTTATCTGAATATTTCTTTAAAAACTATAGTTGTAGTATAAACTGCTGAGTGTGTTGACAGTCATATCGTGCTTCAGTTCTACAAGAAAAAAAGTATGTGTGTATATATATATATACACACACACATATATATGTGTGTGTATATATATATAAACAAGTTTTGAAAAAAAATTACCTTAGTGTCCTGGATACCAGAGGGCCGCGGTTCCAGAGCTGTTCTCAGGAGTCTCGTACACGTCACATCAAGTAAACCTCAGTCCCCTCAGACTCCTGACCGCTCACAAAACTTGGAGGCATAGTGAGGTCTGGGCTCTCTCAGGAGCACAGTCAGGGGACTAGAAACTGGATCCCGCACAGATGTCGAGCTCTTGCGGGACTGCCCTGACAGGAGCCGGACACCCCAGGCAGCGAGCTGCGCATGCTCGGGCTGCCTCCAGAACCAACGCTCAGGAATCTCCCGGGGCGGCAACACCAACCTGTGAGGTGTAGCTGTGGAGCCACAGTCCGAGTCCGCCAGCTTCTGAGGCCCTGAAACCTAATACCATTCTGACTTGCCCATCCTCCAGGTCAGTTTTTAATTATACAGAATTGTTAAAGTTTCCCAGGGGAAAAGAATTGCCACACATTGTACTTCCAAACTCGTTTGAAAAAAAAAAAAAAATGAAACTTTGAAGTTACTTTGTATCGTTTCAGCACTGAGGTAATTTGCCTAAATGCTTCTGATAAATTAATGAAATTTTAAATCTTAAACCTTGCTGAGGCTTTTATACTTATGACAAGGTCTTTTTCTCTGAAGAAGGGGAGGGAAAACGAGTGAGCTTTGTTTTTGTGTGGATATATGGATTTCTGTTTCTCATATCGAAACCAAGAAAATGGAATACATGTCTTGGATAATGATTGGATACTACCGCTGTGAACAATTCTAAAACTATCTTGAATTTTTCTGTGTATTTCCTTGAAAATATGTAGCTTTCAAATTATTTAAAACTATTTTAGGGAGATAATTATTTTTATATCTAAGATAATTATTTTTATATCCCCCCTTCCCCTGCATTGTAAGAAAAAACTTAGTGATATAAGGAAGTATAACAATTAACAGGAAATATATAGAAAACCAGTAAAGATTTCTCAGTGAGAGAGAAAACGTTCATGTAAAATATACTTTGGTTAGAACAGAGGTGATAGCTGCATTGTATCAACACATACAACCTGTGTGTTATCAAATTTCTTTTTTTTTTTTAACCTAAATAGATCAGGTATTCAATATGTCCTTGCAGGCAAAAAAAAAAAAAAAAAAAAAAAAGGCACTATACTTTTATACATTGATTTCACCAAAATTCAGTATTTTATATATATATATATATTTTTTTTTTTTTTTGAGTTGGAAGAGGGCTTGCAATATTTAATGAGTAGGGTTTAGACCAGGTTTTAGGCTAATGTGTTACTCCGACTTTGTAATATAAAGGTTCAGGATCAAGTTTTGATATAGCAAGAAGAAAATGAGCCTTGAGTGCTTTGACCAAATTCTTGCCATGAATCATAGAATATCCCTGTAACAGAAGGTTGAGTGAAACCATTACTACTTCTACCTTGGGCCTTGTTTCTTACCAGTTGCAGGAGAGTTTATTGAAAGAGAGAGCTGAAAGAACACCTCAAGAGAGGTAAGCCAGGCCAAGGAAGGTAATGGCCAAGGAGGGCTGGGGTGTACAGCTTTTAAGGCAAGGTTTTTTGCATAATCCAGGTGGTTGTTGATTGACAGTCTTAATTAACAGCAGCTGCCAGTTATATAATAAGAGGCCCTATTGAGCAGGCCCTGCCCATGATTCAGTCAGTTATAATTAGATGTATTTATCCATAGAATATTTATGAACATTTTAATAAGCCCAATGGCTGCCAAAGGTTATCTAAGGATAAGGTAATGTGAGACGTGCACATGTTCCTCCACTTGGCTAGTGGGGGATTTTTTCCAGGCCCATGACCATTTTGGAGGGCTGATAGGGGTCTGTTTTGGGCAGGGTGGTAAATAGCAGGATTAGGGACTATTGAATATTCAGCCCATGGGGCTGCCTGTCATATGTGCGTAGCTAACTTCTTATCTAACAGAACTTTTTTTGTTTGTACCAGAACTGACTATTAGGGTCCAGAGCTGGAATCAAAGAGACTCTGATATTTGATAGTAATGTGGCAACAATTATGGAGAAGGAAATAGCAACCCACTCCAGTATTCTTGCCTGGAGAACCCCAGGGACAGAGGAGCTTGGTGGGGTGCTGTCCATAGGGTCGCATGGAGTCAGACATGACTGAAGCGACTGACCATGCATGTATGCATTGGAGAAGGAAATGGTGACCCACTCCAGTATTCTTGCCTGGAGAATCCCAGGGACAGAGGAGCCTGGTGGGTTGCTGTCCATAGGGTCGCATGGAGTTGGACATGACTGAAGTGACTTAGCAGCAGAAGCAGCAGCAGTGGCAACAATTTGATCCAAATTCCCTTATAAAGCCCACTCAGAAATGGAAGATCCTTGTGTGTCCACAATCAAATTGCACTAAATTCTCAGTAACTTTGAGGAAAGTTTTCTTTAACTGTGGGCTTCCAGTATTCTTGCCTGGAGAATCCAATGGATGGAGGAAGAGTCTGACACGACTGAGCGACTTCACTTTCACTTTCACTTTCACTTTCCCTGATAGTTCAGTTGGTAAAGAATCCGCCTGCAATGCAGGAGGCCGCAGTTCGATTCCTGGGTCTGGAAGATCCATTGGAGAAGGGATAGGCTACCCACTCCAGTATTCTTGGGTTTCCCTTGTGACTCAGCTGGTAAAGAATCTGCCTGCAATGTGGGAGACCTGGGTTCAATCCCTGGGTTGGGAAGATCCCCTGAAGAAGGGAAGGGCTACCAACTCCAATATTCTGGCCTGGAGAATTCCATGGGCTGTATAGTCCCTGGGGTCACTAAGAGTCGGACATGACTGAGCAACTTTCACTTTCACTTTTCCTTAACTGCCTATCTCACATGGCAAATCTGTGAGCCTCTACTCCACAGCTGAGGATAGGGACAGTATTCTCCTTTTCCTTGGATGATACCATCCCATTATGAGGGTATTGAGTGAGTATAGTAGACTTCTCAGCTTACATCTCTGAATATGGAACTTTTGCCCAATAAATGAGTTGAGGAAAGGCCAATAAAGACCAGAAAAATCTCAGCCTAGAGTAAATCCTCTGCTCAGTGGAAAGGGTGGGTTGAGGAAGGAAGCCCCTAAGTTGTTTCAACACTCACCAGGAGTTTAGCCTCTGCTGTTTGGGGGTGGAGTGGAGAAGAAAAATTCAAGTGGCCTGCCCCTTATGTTGAAATACCATATCTTTGACTGAGAGGTAAAGGGAGAGGGAAACCCTATTTTACTGGTTGTACTGCCTAGATCAATGTTTCTATTATCATACTTTTTTTTTTTTAACAGTCAAGCCTTATTACTTTAATAGAGATAAACATGCATATCAGTGGTCAGGGCATGAAATTGAGAAGGTAAGCCCAGATTCTAGGCTGCTGATAAGCCTAAAAATGTTGATGAGAGAAACTTGTCAGAGGGACCAGGCATGTTGGGGGCTGTGCTTACCACAGAAGGGTAGGGAGAATAGGGGAATGAGGGAACAGGTCATAGTCAAGTGCCATAGACTTGCAGTGTTCTTACCAAAATTTAGTAAATTTTCTAAAATAAATATTTCTTAATTTTCTCTGTGTCATTAGAATAATTTTCAGAGTCTTTGAATTGTTATCTTTCTTAAACTTTTTACCACTTGTTACCAGTGTTTCCCTGGGACTGGGTCTGCAGAGATACTCAAGTTTCTGCCATCCCAAACATCTAAATTTGATAAGTGCATTCTTAATACAGCCATTGGAGCAGATTCAGATTTTTGAGAGATAGTTGAGATATCAAGTTTATCAACCCACAAGAACTGAGCCAATCAAAGCAAATTATTTTATAGGTTCTCAAAAATTCAAAAATAAATCTTGTTCAGTCCAATAGTTAATTTTTTTGTGAGTCAATTTTGAACACCTCCAAGCATATTTATTTGGCTTAAAATTGTTGATATTAACCATATCCTTCCCTACATGCTAATTTTCTTTAATAAATTATGGTCTATAAAATTTATGAATTTAGTCTAAATTATCAACAAAACAGAAATCATGTATGTGGTATACAACATACAATTTGTAGACTGGAAAATACAGAACTCCTGCATTAGTCTTTGTCCTACCCCTATGATCTAAGTGACTTTGAATGATTATTCTTTCAAGTTATACCCTTATCTGGAACTTGAGATTTGCCTAGATGATCTCCAGGTCAGTTGGAACTTTAACAGTCTTTGATTCTGGAAGATAATAGCCTGACATTCAAATAGAAATATTAAGGAGAGAGTTGGAGATAAGGGATTAGAAGCTTACTGAGAGTTCAGAAGTAGAGCTTTATATTAAAGACTGATTGTTATTGACTTTTTTAAGAGAAACAAGAATAGATTTGCTTTTTGTAGAAAGACAAATGGAGAAAAGAAAATCATCAGAAAGACAGACACAAGTACAATGAAAAATCAGGACATTTAAAAGTCTTTGAACTTAAAGATAGTTTCAAGAAGGAAAACTGTTCAAAATGGTCATGAGACAATCCACAGCATATTTAGAAAAAAGGACTTTTGATCTAACAGTTTTGCAAAGCATATAGCAGTTTTGAGAGTGGGGAGAGAAGTAGTAAGTTTGTCAGAAATAAAGGAAAAACTAAATAAAGAAGAAACTAAAACTTTGATTATATAAGAAAAAGAAGTGATAAGACTGTCCTGGAGCTTTGATTACATATACATTCGCAAGCAGCTAGTAACTATGGCACCCCACTCCAGTACTCTTGCCTGGCAAATCCCATGGACGGAGGAGCCTGGTAGGCTGCAGTCCATGGCGTCACTAGGAGTCGGACACGACTGAGCGACTTCACTTTCACTTTTCACTTTCATGTATTGGAGAAGGAAATGGCAACCCACTCAGTGTTCTTGCCTGGAGAATCCCAGAGACGGGGGAGCCTGGTGGGCTGCGGTTTATGGAGTCGCACAGAGTCGGATAGGACTGAAGTGACTTAGCAGTAGCAGTAACTGCGTCACTTGAAATAAGTTTAAGAATCCTTTTCCTGAATTGTATTTCCTTTATTTTTTCTGAATTAACCTCTTTTTTATGTTAGAGGGAACCTATTTATATAATTATTGGATTTGGTGTATAATTTATTTTTATCATATTCATATCTTCATAGATAAATAGTATTTCTATTATGACTCCTTTATCCTCTGTTTTATGGATTGCATCTTATTTTTGTTTATGTAACTAGTTCAGTTATAATTTATAAATTTAGTTATATTTGAATGACTATATTATATAAAAGAAATCTTGATAAATCAATTTGATTAATTGTTCATCACTAGAAACAGGATATCCAAAACAATATCATGATTTTAAAAGAATATGCTACAGCCTACACAGTTTAATTTTAAAAATTATGTATGTACTTTTATTATTTTTTTCTCAGTCTTCCATTTCTCACTTTGGAATTTACCACACCCCATCTGCTGGTAGGCTGTAACACTCCTACAATTTTCCTCAGCCTCTTTCTTGGCAAGATTTCCTCTAAATGTAAGTATTGATACAAAATTCCAGATTATTTCACTGATTTTTCTTCTTTTCTAGTGAGACATCATCTTACTGATATTGAGAACTTGTTCCATTTTAAGTAGCTTATTGAGAAGAAACTATATTCTTTCATGGTTATAATCTTTACATCTTTTTTTAACCTGGAGAAGAAATTTTGAAGGAAAGATGCAAACCCAACCTTTAAGCATCTGAAGGGCTATCAGATGGACAGGAATACATACTTTTAAAAGGGTAGAACTTGGACAAAGCAGTAGAAGATGCAGTATTTTGACTCAGCATTGGGAGCTTTATGACAATGGAACAGATAGCCTCCAGAGAGAGCAAACTCTCCCTAAGTGATGCTGAGGGGATCAAACATCCTCAAGAAGAAATCACTGGACTAGCAAGAGGCTATATCAGACATATAAAATTTGCAATCAAAAGTCACTTTAGAAATACATAGCTTCTTACATTTATGAATGAGCTAAAGTGAAATGCCCATGATCATTCATCATAATGAACCCTAACTTAACTGATTATTATATTCACCTGCATTTTGTTGTGTGCTTGTGTATGTGCAGTGGGGGCATGGTTGTTGGTAAGCTACAGTTTACTGACTCATCCCAAGACTGCATAATTGGAATTCCTGTGGATGGGTATGGAAATGTAGCTTCCAAATCCACTAAGTTTGGCAACTGCTGATACTGCTAAGGATACCAGGTTCTCAGTCACATCTTCTTTTAACCATTTGGTATTGGTTAAGTCCCTTCCACATAAAATATGACTTTTTTCTTTAAAACAGTATTTCTGTAATCAGTGAAATTTGTGATCTATTCAAGACTCTTGAGAGTCCCTTGGACTGCAAGGAGATCCAACTAGTCCATCCTAAAGGAAATCAGTCCTGAGTGTTCACTGGAAGGACTGATGTTGAGGCTGAAACTCCAATATTTTGGCCACCTCATGCGAAGAGCTGACTCATTTGAAAAGACCCTCATGCTGGGAAAGATTGAAGGCAGGAGAAGGGGATGACAGAGGATGAGATGGTTGGATGGCATCACCGACTCAATGGTCCTGAGTTTGGGTAAATTCTGGGAATTGGTGATGGATAGGGAGGCCTGGTGTGCTGCAGTCCATGGGGTCTCAAAGAATCAGACACAACTGAGCGACAAACTGAACTGAACAATGTTATTTTGGGACTCCCAGGTGGCTTAGTGGTAAAGAATCCATCTGCCAATACAGGAGACATGGGTTCATCCCTTGGTTGGAAAGATCCCCTGGAGGAGGAAATGGCAACCAACTTGAGTATTCTTGCCTGGGAAATCCCATGGATGGAGGAACCTGGTAGGCACAGTTCATAGGGTTGAAAAGAGTCAGAAATGACTGAGCACAGTTATTTTAAACTGGATCAACATAGGTTGTCCAGTTAGGCTGCATTCAACTTTAATTATAAACTGTTCTGTGAAATATAGAACTTAACAAGAAATTATCCTAATATGAGACTAAACAAATGTGAGTGAGGCCAGGAAACCACTCTAAAAATAAATAAAATTAAATCTAAACATACTCTAATCTAAGAGTTGTTAACAGATACAGAGAAGTAGATTACTGATTTATGTCTATTTTTTTGCTGCTGCTGCTGCTGCTGCTAAGTCACTTCAGTCGTGTCCGACTCTGTGTGACCCCATAGATGGCAGCCCACCAGGTTCCCCCATCCCTGGGATTCTCCAGGCAAGAACACTGGAGTGGGTTGCCACTTTCTTCTCCAACGCAAGAAAGTGAGAAGTGAAAATGAAGTCGCTCAGTCGTGTCCAACTCCTAGCTAGTTCCTACAATTTGTTTTGATATCCCCTTCATAGCTGCTGCTTTCTGCTGTCTTCTAAGACTTGTTAATTTTTGTTATAATCAACTCCAATATCACCTGCAGGCTCTAAAGCCATGAACTTTTGGAAGAGAGAGATTCTAATTTGTGAGTGTCCTGCTTGAGAGGTCATACTAGTAGCTGGTTAAAGTATAGCAGAATTGGTTTGATAGTGCTGAGTTCAGAGGAAGTTGGATGAACTACATTCTAGATGTGTAGTTAGTCTATATTAAGTTAAATATGTTTCATTCAATTATTTGATGAGGTGATCATTTTGTAATGCTGTTTTTAACAAAACTCGTCATTTGATACCACTAAATCTTCCCTCTATGTCTTTCTTTTTAAGTCATATCTTACTCATCCATTTATGTTAAGCTAGTTTATCTACCTGTGTATAAACACTTACATAAATCTCTTCTTGTGTAGCCTTAAAAATCTAAATCGTTTTTTTGATCTCTAGTTTTCTCATGTACAAAATGACTGAATTTTACTTCTTGTCCAGGGAAGCTTTATCCTCTCTAATTTGACATTCTCTTGAAATAACTTACTCAAGCAAAGAAATGAGCTTATGTTTATAACTCAGTCATTGGTAAGGGCCTAAGTGAGGAATAGAAACACAGCACATTCTCTTAAGATCTTTAGAATGAAAAGTCTTAAATTCACACTATTCTAATGTAATTCATTTATGTTTTCTACTTATTTAGTCATACCTATTTAGTATATGTGTTATCTGCTATTAACAATTCACTTTGAGTTTTAGGACTATTATATAGATAGATAAATAAAGACCTTCCCCATTTAGATAAAGTTAACCAATCTTCTGGTATAGCTAGGACCAATGTCATATGTCCTTATTATTTTTAAATTATCTAGATTCTCCTTAATTCTCTGGTTGAAAAACTTTCTATGGTAGTCATTTTTTTTAGTACATTTATTTATTTTTATTGGAGTATACTTGCTTTACAATGTTGTGTTATTTTCTGCTGTACAGGAAAGTGAATCAGTTGTATATATACATATATTTATTGAGTACATTTTGAATGTATCTCTAGCTTTATGTATTACTGCTTTGCCCCATGAGCTTTTAACTGATTGTCAGTTTTTATAACATGTCAAAGAGAGCCATTTACCCATTTGACACTGCCTGTCAGTCAATCCTTATGAAGCTGTAAATAGTGTGAAAATGTCATTGTTCACTAAGTTGAAAAAACAGTGTTAAATTTTTCATCAGAAATTTTTAGAGCAACAATAACCAACAGAGACAAGTTGGGAAAACACAAATGCACACAAGTTGGAATAACATATATGTATAGTTGATGTATTTTTATCTTTCTTAAGAAGAATATTAAAATTTCTGTCATTAGTATATAGGTGAAGCGTCAAAATATTAGAAATAAGAGAAATGTGAGTATATTCTGTAATTTATTTTTTAAAATATTTATTTATTTGGCTATGCAAGATCTTTTACTTGAAGCATATGAACTGTCATTTGTGGCATGTGGGATCTAGTTCTTTGACCATGGATAGAACCCAGGCTAGGAGTGTGGAGTCTTAGCTACTGGACCATCAGTGAAGTCCAGTCTCTGTAATTTAAAGTGTAAAATCAACCCAAAATAAACTAAAGCAGACATATTAAAATTGCTTGAAGAAACATAGTAATACCAATGTCAATTTAAGCATATTAAATTACTCAAATACAGAAATAAATCAAGGGGGGAAATGACCCATGATCATGTAGCATCCATGGATGGACTAAAAAGGTGTACTGGTAGTACCTTGAGCTGATGAACTGGGAGTGATACAGCCTTTTGACGAAGACTCCATATTATAAGACTGTTGTGAACAAGCCTGATTCTGAAATATAGTCTTATCCTAAATAGGTTTCTACACAGTGAAACTAGTCTGATTATTCCAAAAACTATCTCCCATTTTTGGTGATAATTCTCATAGAAAAATAACATCACATTATGGAGAATACAGGATTGTTAGCTGGGTGGCATGTTTTGAATATTATGAATGCATATAACATTTAATAATTTGGCTTCATGAACTAATACGATTTGGTAAAAAAGAGGTTTCCCTTGAGAGAAAAATCTATTGTCATTTTACGAACAAAAGTCAAGTTTCTGAACATGTAAGACTGACCTGGGAAATGATAAATTCCCCAAGGTCTATGTGGAGAAGGAAATGGCAACCCACTCCAGTACTCTTGCCTGGAAAATCCCATGGATGGAAGAGCCTGGTAGGCTGCCGTCTATGGGGTTGCACAGTGTCGGACATGATTGAAGCAAGTTAGCAGCAGCAGCAGCAGTAGCCAAGGTCTATGAGATATCTTAAGGGATCTTTTAATATTCTTTCCCTCAGGAAAGGAGAACATAACTGTGAACATCTGATTCAGACTTTTAATTTCTACATTTCTATATCAAAACAAAGCAAATGCTTTCAAATTCACAAATACTTTGATTCAAGATCTAGCATAATATTTATTGTTGTATTTTGCACATCCTTATCTATGAGGCCAGTGACCTTCCTGAATAAAACTATATTCTTCATATAACTCAGCATCAATTCTAAGAATGTTTGCTATGTGTATTTTAATTACATATATATTTAAAGCTATACAAGTTATTGTTACTGTTATTTTTCTGCAGAAAGTATTTAATTTTGAAGGGGTCATTTTGTCCTTAATCTTATAGTCACAATTTGGGATATTTTTTTTAGTGTTTCTTAAATTCATATCTGGTTCTGATAAATTTTATTAGTTGGTATTTGTGTATGTAAAATATCTGTCTTTTACACTCACTTCTGAAGAAAATCTGATTGGATAAAGACTTTCCTACAGTCTGCATAAAGACTTTCAGCTAGTCCCTCATCATCCGTTCAAATATGAAGTTATTTAATTGTCTTCCAAGACAGAAGGCAGTGTTTCATTGTTTCATTGAGAGGTTAACAGTCAATCTTACTAAGCTACTGAAGGTAGTATATCCTTTCCTTTTGTTTGAAAAATGATAATCTTAAGGATTTTCTATGTCTTTTCTTCAGTACGTTTATACTTATGTGCCTAGTTGTGATTTTCTTTGTATTTGTAGCAATTGTTGAATATATGGTTGGATATCTTTCATCAGTTTTGGAAAATTACCACCTATGATCTCTTCAAGTATTTCTTATGTTACCAACCTTTTTAATCCACACTTGCTACTTCACTCAAAGCTAATATAGAGCAATTAAGTCTCTAATTAAGGGTATATTATCTTCATTTAAACCCAATCTCATGTTTGCTCAATATCAGATATTGTATTTTAAGTTCAAATTTCCCTTTGCTTCGTTTTTGAAAGTTTCCATTTTCTGCTGAAATAACAATGCATTTTATTTCCTAGAACAGAGTTGGCAATATTTTTATTATTTTTTTTATTTTATTTTATTTATTTTTTATATATATAAAGAGCAAGACCATACATGTTTTAGTCTTTGTGGGCTATGTACAGCCCTGTCCCATAATTGTCTTTGTGTTACCATCATTATTGCTACTGTTGTGTCTTTGTTTTTACAAACCTTTAAATGTGTAAAAAATATTTAGCTCACAGACTGTTTATGAATCACAGCTGGTTTAAAGTCCATGTCTTATAAGACTATTATCTGGATACACTATGATTTTGTATCTATTTATATTCTTTCTCTTGATTTTTTAAGTCAGATCACTTGGTCATCTTATAAGTCAGATTATTTTTTATTGATAAATAAGTTTGATAGATAAAGAACAGAATGATATAATTTCATTCCAGGTAAGATATAAGTTTGTTTCAGGCATGTAGCTCTAAGTCAATTAGCAATCCTGGATTACCAGAATATACTTAGTTATCAGAATGATTTAAAACTGGTCTTTCAAATGATGTCAGCAAGATGGCCAAATAAGACATTCCTCCTTGTATCCCACCCCACAACAACAGTCCTTCATTCATACACAACATGTTGTGGGCACTGTGGGATCCAACACCATATACCAAGGAATCCAGGAGGAGTTTCACCCACTCATGCATCAGGCAGTAGGTGTACAGACTTTACTCACAGCTGTGAAACCTGCAGTAGTCTATAGTCTGGTTCCAGCCTGTCTCAGTGTGGTCCAGGAGTCCCTGGAGAACACTGTTTTAAACAATAACCCACATATGAAAGGACTTTTATAGAAATCTAAGAGGCCAGAAGAAAAATTCCAGTATACCACTGAAGCAAAAATATTCAAGTTTAGATTCGTTTAAGAGAGTAAGAGGAACAGTTTGACTTTATCCACATTATATCTCCCTCAAGGTATTTAGCAAAACTAAATGTCAAGAGACCTTTCTTAGCCCAAGATTTTTCACACTGGGGAAAGTGAGGCCTTGTGGGGAGTTTGGAGTCCCAGTTGTGTGGGACACAGCCAAAGATGTCCTTGTCTCTCTTGCCCCATGTAGGGCATTAAGTCATGAGCTACAAAACTAAAGGTATGAAGAGGCTGGTAGAGCAGCAGATAATGATGCTCAGGGGGTAATTAAGGGAGACATATCTTATTTACCATATTGCAGCCTCCATCAAGAAGCCCATAAATGAGCTGCTGGAAACGATTTGCCTGTAGTTTCTCACAACTGGCCCATGGGCACCACCAGTGCTCTGCAAGCCAGACCCACACACCCCCAACTCTGTGGCTCTCTCCCTGCACGTGTCCTGATAGTGATAAAAGTAAACTTTGAAAGGTGTCTAGTGAGAACATGCAGAAAATTAACACAAATATATAGAACAGAAAGAGACTACAAACTTGAACTTACACACTGTGATCAAAGGGGATACAAGAAATGTTCATTATATTCAAATCAATAATGTGATATGCAGATTAATAGAGTGAATAAAAAAATTGTATGATTTTTATCAGATGCAGAAAAAGTCAGTTGAAAAAACATAACATTCTTTTAGGATAAAAATCTTCAAAAAAGTAGGAATATAAGGAATATACATCAACATAGTAAAGGCCATACATAAAAATCCTACAGTTGAGAGAGTTTGATAATGGAAGGTGGAGAGCTTTTCCTCTAAGGTAACAAACAAGACAAGGGTGTCCACTCTTACCACTCCTATTCAACATACTATTTGAAGTTCTAAACAGAGTAGTTTTGCAATAAAAGACATCTAAATCATAAAGGTAGAAGAAAAGTATCTGTTTTCAGATAATATGACCTTATTTATGGAAAGTCCTAGACTCCACCAAAAAATTATTAGAACTAACGAAAAACTTCAGTAAAGTTGCAGAATATAAAATCAACATGTAGAAATTATTTATGTTTTCATATCCTAACAGGAAAATATCTGTAAAAGTAAAGAGGCATTTACATTTATGATATCATGAAAAACAATAGAATGTTATTGTTGAGTCGTTAAGTCATATCCAACTATTTGCAGCCCCATGGACTGCAGCATTCCAGGTTTACTTGTTAACAGGTTAACTTCCTCTACTATCTTCCGCAGATTGCTCAAATTCATGTCCATTGTGTTGGTGATACTATCTAATCATCTCACTCTGCTCCCCCCTTCTCCTTTTGCCTTCAGTCTTTCCTGGCATCAGGGTCTTTCCCAGTGAGTCGGCTCTTCACATCAGGTGGCCGAAGTAGTGGATCTTCAGTTTCACCTCAGTTCTTCCAATGGATATTCACGGTTAATTTCCTTGAGGATTGATTAATTTGATCTCCCTGCAGTCCATGGGGCTCTCAAGAGTCTTCTCCAGCACCACAATTCAAAAGCCTCAATTGTTTAGCACTCAGCTTTCTTTATGGTCCAAATTTCCCATCCATACATTACTACTGGAAAAACTATCACTTTGACTAAATAGACCTTTATTAGCAAAGTGATGTCTCTGCTTTTGAATACACTGTCCAGGTTTGTCATAGAAAGAAGAAAACATCTTTTAATTTCATGGCTGCAGTCACTGTCCACAGTGATTTTTGAGACCAAGAAAATAAAATCTGTCACTGCTTCTACATTTTCCCCTTCTATTTGCCATGAAGTAATGGGACAAGATGCCATGATCTTAGTTTTTTTGAACACTGAGTTTTAAGCTAGCTTTTTCATTCTTCTCTTTGACCCTCATCAGTAATTATTTAGTTCCTCTTTACTTTCTGCCATTAGAGTGGTATCATCATCTTTACTGTTAAGCCACCAGTTTGAATCCACCTGCAATGCAGGAGACACGTGTTAGATTCCTGGGTCAGAAAGATTGCCTGAAGGAGGAAATGGAAACCCACTCGAATATTCTTGCCTAGAAAACTCTCATGGATAGAAGAGACTAGCAGCTACAGTCCATTGTGTTGCACACAGTCAAATCCAACTAAGTGACTAAACACACACTGGGTATATATGTATATGTGTATATACATACATGCATTTATATGAACATAACATGTAATATTTTGTCATGAGAAAAAAGGGAATATATGTATATGTGTGTGTATGTACATGTGCACATACATGCATATATGTATATACATATGTGTATATGTGTATATAGATACATGTGTTTATATAAACATAACACATGATATTTTGTCATGAGAAAAAAAGGGAATACTGACATTTGTGACAAGTTGCATGAACCTTGAGGACATTATACTAGGTGGAATAAATAAGACAGTGAAAGATAAATACTTTGTGATCTTACTTAAATGCAGGATTTATAAAAGCCTATTTCATAGAAACAGAGTAGAATGGAGGTTGCCCAGGGATAGGGGCAAGGGAAATGGAAGATATGGGTAAAAAGTCTATAAACGTTCAGTTACAAGAGGAATAAGTTCTGGGGATCTAATGTACAGCATGGTGACTATAGTTAATAATACTGTATTATATAGTTGAAAGTTGCGACGACCCAGAGGGATGGTATGGGGAGGGAGGAGGGAGGAGGGTTCAGGATGGGAACACATGTATACCTGTGGTGGATTCATTTCGATATTTGGCAAAACTAATACAATATTGTAAAGTTTAAAAATAAAATAAAAAAAAGTTGCTACGAGAGTAAAGCTTAAATGTGTTTGCCATAAACATGATAATTGTGTGGGGTGATGAAGGTGTTAATTGAGCCTACTATGTTAATTATTTTATACTATTTAAGTATATTAATTCATATACTTGATAAGCTTAAGTTGGACACCTTAAGCTTACACAATGTTATGTCAATTATATCTCAATAAAACTGGAAAAGAACAGCACATTGGTCCCTTGGAGAACAATTCTATTTCTAATTCACCCACATATCTAGTGTATAGTATTTTGTGATCCTAGATGAAAATAGTCCCTTGGACTGCAAGGAGATGCAATCAGTTCATGCTAAAGGAAATCAGTCCTGAATATTGATTGGATGGACTGTTGCTGAAGCTGAAACTCCAATACTTTGGCCATCTGATGCAAAGAACTGACTCATTTGAAAAGACCCTGATACTGGGAAAGATTGAAGGTGGGAGGAGAAGGGGACAACAGAGGATGAGAAGGTTGGATGGCATCACTGACTCGATGGACTTGAGTTTGAGAAAACCCTGGGAGTTGGTGATGGACAGGGAGGCCTGGCATGCTGCAGTCCATGGGGGTCACAAAGACTCGGACACGACTGAGTGAATGAACTGAACTGAGATGAAAAGCAAGGGGATTTAACCTGCTCCTTTTCTTCCCTTGATAGGGTCCAAACTCCAGTGTTTGTCTTCCAACCCAGGAGTCTCTCAGAATGTTTAGTTTCTCAGTATCTCAGGAATCTCTTCTAAAATTAACATGTGTCTCTAAAGGAATAATGGCCCCACAAATTTCTCTCATTTCTTTGGATATTTGTTCTCTTGAACTTGCCCAAGTAATTCTGCAGCACTTTCATAGCTATGATAATTTCAAATAGATGTGCTTTTTTTTTTTTTTTTCTAAGACTTTCTGCTTACTGGTAGCAGAATATTTGGTCTGAATGTTTTATCTTTACATCAAGGAGTATTTTAAATTCACCCACATACCAAACAACTTAGACAAGTCCAAAGAAATAGCAAAAACATATTCTTGTTTTAAAAATTATGTTATCGATGTATAAAGTAAAAATGGTGTCTTTTTCAATAGCTTGTTTATATTAAGACTAATATAAGAACTGGGTATTTTTCTTTATATTCCAATATTTTTTTTTCCCCCTCAATATGATGCTGTCCTCTTTAAAAGCACTCAAATATCCTCTTCCAGGAGTACCCAAGTTAATTTTTTTTTCTCATTCTTGTTATTGCTTCATACCAAAAAAACGATCAGTAGCCCTTTTTTTTGCATGTGTTTTATTCTACATAAAATAGTCTCATGCAATTTAAAAAGTATTCTTAATACCAAAAATAT
The DNA here is from genome assembly GCF_003369695.1 of Bos indicus x Bos taurus. Classification (NCBI taxonomy): domain Eukaryota; kingdom Metazoa; phylum Chordata; class Mammalia; order Artiodactyla; family Bovidae; genus Bos; species Bos indicus x Bos taurus. The sequence goes on from NC_040086.1 coordinate 34,106,253, forward strand.
CGCAGTAAAATTGCTGTGGTATTACATTAATCAGTAATGCCAGTGCTTTTAGAAAGAATTTATGAATATCTATAAAAATGAAACAATTATACATCTCTGGATGTATCCTTGGCTTTCCAGAGATAATCTTTGTATTTTATCCATCAATCCCCAGTTTCTTATCTCAGGGTTACATAGAAATTTTGGAAATTTACAAAATGGTGTGATATACTAGGGCTTCCCTAGTGGCTCAGATGGTAAAGCGTCTGTCTGCAATGCAGGAGATCCGGGTTTGATCCCTGGGTTGGGAAGATCCCTGGATTAGGAAATGGCAGCCACTCCAGTATTCTTGCCTGGAAAATCCCATGGACCGCGGAGCCTGGTAGGTTACCGTCCATGGGGTCGCAAAGAGCTGGACACGACTGAGCGACTGAGCGACTTCACTTTCACTTTCACTAGGCTTTGACTTATATGTAATGAAAGTTTCTGATAAGAAGAAATTTCCAGATCTTTTAATGTAAGGATTAAGCAAAAATGCATCTAATGGAAGAATTGATAATGTGTTTACCTGAGTACTCTTGGGTACCAAGATGTAAAAATGAACTCAGATACATTCATATAAAATGTGTTGTGTATTGTAAACTTGTGGCCATCATGGAAATGTAATTTGGGTGCTAGTCTGCAGGAAGGCTCAAGGAAATCAGACCCAGAAGGGTGGGAGCCAGAGACAGTTACCTCTGTAATTCTGAGAAGCTGCATCATATTTGGCTCTCTCTCCTTCTCTCACTCTATCACTCATTGTCATCTTCATCTCTCCTTTCTAATGTGAATCTTCTCTTTTCTGCTCACTTCTCACCCAGTCAACTCCCTATTTTATACTTAACATGGTTTTTGCTTTCTCATGTATTTCTCTTCCTTGTGAATTTGGAATGCTTTTACAAAAGTTCAAGTCCAAAATCCACATTATCATTCTACTCAAATACTTAACAAAGACCAACTGCAATCTCATCATTCATTTCAGGTTTTCAAGGGAAATAAACTGATTGGTTCTCAACTAGGGAAATAATGTTCAGATCATAACTTAGGTGTTAACTTTGGTCTATCAGTCTTGCCTGAAGGATGGCAAACATTGGAAAATTAGGTAAATATTATTATGGCTACATGCTAGAGATTATGCGTACTATTGTCTGGTACCAGATGAGGTTAACTTTTAGAATGAAAGAGATAGGGATGTAGTATCAGCTCTCTAATGCTGTATTCTAAGCTAAGTTAACAGGATTCTGTCTGGCTTTGCCCTCAGCAGGTAGGTCAAGTTCACAAACTGTTGGCCTATGAGCTTAGTATGTCAGAGAATGCATTCATGCTGAACAGCTGAGGTATTTTGTTTTGTTTTATTTTGAATTTAATATCTGTATTTGTGGCATGCACTTCCTGAATCTATAAAAGCCATATATGCCAGCAGGTTGCTGTTATTGACTTGTCACAGAAAACATTGAAATTTACAACCACAATGTTAGAGTCCATAATATGTATGGAATTTGCCAAGATTATTGTTATCCAGTTGTTGAAATGCTTGGCCTATGGAGACAGCCTTACAACTAGGCAGGAAGGATGCTTTCCCTTTACATAATGTGAACTGAATATTATGATGGAGTGTTTTAATATGCTGTTTTATTTAATAATGACAGAAACTCTGAAGATATTTATTATTATCTGTATATGGGGATTAGGAATAGCAATTCTGGGCTTGAGTCCAAGTTCTGCTTACCATCCATGTTTCCTTGGAAAGATGCTTAAACTCCATTAGTCTTAATTTCCTCCTTTGTAAAATGGTGGTGATAATACCTGAAATATAGGTTTAATGTCAAAATTAAATGATAAAAGTGTTTAAAATTACTTACATGTAATAGATAATTAAGCATTTCCTTGTCTTTGGCTCGGTGATTTTAGACAATACAAATTTAATTATTTGATGAATCATCTATCATCACCTCTACTCTTGAGCTGTGTGGTTACTACTTAAGTTGGGAAGATATTTCCATAATTTTTTTAAGCTTCTGTATACTCAGGACCAGTGATACAAATTTGAGTACTGACTGTATTAATCTACTTGTTGTATTAAAGAAGCTATTTAGTCAGAGGAATAGTAGTGAAGTCACTTAAATTCATTTGGGTCAAGGGATTGTGGTTCTACAACATTGTTTATTTTCAGTGTTTTACTGTTCATGAAGGTCAGCACTGCCTTTTTTGAATTTGCTATTAGTTCTGTGTTAAAATTGTCACACTCTAACTGAATTATTTCAGTATCATATCAATAGATCCAGGACAATCCATAATATTTCTCTTTTCAAATCATTCTGTTGGAGCATACAATTCATTCTCATATCATGACAGGTATAAATACGATTACCAGAAGCTATGTGTCCTAGGAGATGGTTTATTTTCTTGGGTGCGTTCATCTCCTCTGGGAAATTCATTCCAACTTACCTTTGCATGAGAAACAGCTTGTTGTTTCAAGTATTGTTCCCTCCTAATGACCTTTTTTATTCACTTGTGTGTTTGACTTGGAGACATGGGAGATTTCATTTGAGGAGTGGGTTATGATTTTCTTCGTCTGGAGCTTTAAGTGCTTGGGGCATGTCAGGAGAAAAAAAAAAAAAAACTCTTGAGGTGGTCAGGGCCAGATGGCTTTATAGGTTTACATTTAATCTGAAGATGATGGGAGGACATTGAAGGACTTTGAGCAGGTTAATGGGCTGACTCTGAATATTCCATATTTCCTAAGTGCCTCCCACATAGTCTTTTGTGAGTTTTACTTTATGTTTTTGAGAAGGTTTCTTGATCACAGTGTAAAAGATATGTTAGAGCAAAAATTGGAACTGTTGTAACTCTCAGTTCAGTTCAGTTCAGTCGCTCAGTCGTGTCCGACTCTGCAACCCCATGAATCACAGCACGCCAGGCCTCCCTGTCCATCACCAACTCCTGGAGTTCACCCAAACTCATGTCCAACGAGTTGGTGATGCCATCCAGCCATCTCATCCTCTGTCGTCCCCTTCTCCTCTGCCTCCAAATCCCTCCCAGCATCAGAGTCTTTTCCGGTGAGTCAACTCTTCGCATGAGGTGGCCAAAGTACTGGAGTTTCAGCTTTGGCATCATTCCTTCCAAAGAAATCCCAGGGCTGATCTCCTTCAGAATGGACTGGTTGGATCTCCTTGCAGTCCAAGGGACTCTCAAGAGCCTTCTCCAACACCACAGTTCAAAGTATCAATTCTTCAGTGCTCAGCTTTCTTCACAGTCCAACTCTCACATCCATATATGACCAATGGAAAAACCATAGCCTTGACTAGATGGACCTTTGTTGGCAAAGTAATATCTCTGCTTTTTAATATGCTATCTAGGTTGGTCATGACTTTCCTTCCAAGGAGTAAGTGTCTTTTAATTTCATGGCTGCAGTCACCATCTGCAGTGATTTTGAAGCCCCAAAAAATAAAGTCTGACACTGTTTCCAGTGTTTCCCCATGTATTTCCCATGAAGTGATGGACCAGATGCCATGATCTTTGTTTTCTGAATGTTGAGCTTTAAGCCAACTTTTTCACTCTCCTCTTTCACTTTCATCAAGAGGCTTTTTAGTTCCTCTTCACTTTCTGTCATAAGGGTGGTGTCATCTGCATATCTGAGGTTATTGATATTTTTCCCGGCAATCTTGATTCCAGCTTGTGCTTCTTCCAGTCCAGCATTTCTCATGATTTACTCTGCATATAAGTTAAATAAGCAGGATGACAATATACAGCCTTGAAGTACTCCTTTTCCTATTTGGAACCAGTCTAGTGGGCCTTGATTAAGAGCTGAAATAAAACCATGACAGATATAATACCAAGGAAGGAAAATAATTTAAAAATAGGAGAAGAAAGAAAAGGGGAAAATCAGATTCTCAACCATAATATTAATGGAGAAAAAGAGCACTTTGCAATCAGAGGGTAGTTTCAGTTTTATAAAATAGTGTTCTTACCATATTCCTCTTTCTGTCTGCTCTCTGGCCCAATTCCTTTACCTTTTCAAATACCTTCCAAAAAAACTTTAATTATAGGGAAAAGTGTATGGTGCCAGAATTAAATATCAGATATTTTTTAGAACATAAATACATGGCAATGGTAACATTCTTATATCATGAATATCAACTAAAATATGGATTTTTACATTACAGATTTCCCAGATTGCATGCTGGTATGGTAGAGATATGGAAATTAACATTATAAAGCTGAGAGTGGAGCTAAGACAATATATATTTCAAAGGAGAAGAAAGTGATAGAGAAGGAGATAGGAAAGCAGATGGAGGAAGCTCAAGGTCCGTTTTTCATTCACTTCTATCTGTCCTATGTAAAGGAACCTATTTGTTCACCACTATCTATACAGATGTTGGTTTAGCAATTCTGAAGAAAGATCCTAGTTAAAATGTGTTCCTCCCCAACTTGCTATGATGATCATATACTCCTTTTCAAAATAGAGGCCATTGGGTTCAGTTCAGTTCAGTTCAGTTCAGTTGCTCAGTCGTGTCTGACTCTTTGTGACCCCATGGACTGCAGCACTTCATGCTTCCCTGTCCTTCACTATCTCCCAGAGTTTGCTCAAACTCATGTACATTGAGTCAATGATGCCATCCAACCATCTCATCCCCTGTTGCCCCCTTCTCCTCCTGGAGGTAACTGAAATGGTGGCACAATTACAAATAAATCTGTCTGTCTTATCTATCTAGGATATAGATCTATCTATCTTTCTATATATCTATCTATCTATCTATCTTCATAATCTTGCCTCTCCCAGTAAAGTTCTTTATCTTAGTAGTTCCAGGCTCATTGTTTTGGTAGGGCAATAACACAATTGCCCCAGTCTCCACCCTTGCTATAAAGAATGAGGCATATACAGAGTAAAGCAGTTTAGACGCCTAAAGTAGGAATGAACCTGGTGTTGCAAGGATGTGTACAGAGACTCCTGTGGCTAGAGCATAATAAACAGAAGATTTTTTGGTGTAATTAGAGGCCAAAAGATAAACAGGAATCAGATAATATAAAGTCTCTTAAGACATAATAGAGAATTTAAATTTTATTTAGGTGCAAAATAAAGCTATTGGAGTATTATAAGCAGGGGAGGGAAATGATTTGATTGATATTTCATTTTGACTGGTGTTTGAGTAGAAAGAAGAATAGAAGGGAGATCAAACAAGAGACTGGGAAAATGCCAAGGAAAAGATAACGATGGTTATGACCAGGTTGGTAGTGATACAGATGGAGACAACTGGAGAGATTTTGGTAATGTTCTGGAGTTAGTGTCCACTGAACTTCTAAATGGTTCAAATGTGTGGATTATGGGAAAAAGAGAAATTAAGAATAGCTTAACTGGTTATCCATGTCTTTAAAAAGAACAATTTCATGGAAGTTGTAGAGACACAAGTTCAGGATGACTAGTTGAGGTAAGAATTAGAAATTGGAAAAAAGAAGCAGTGATGAGAGAACACTGTAAGGAATTTTCTGTGGAAAAAACAGGGAGATGGGATGGTTGTTGGAAAAAAATAAGAGGTCTTGGTAGGAGTTGTTTCTTTTTTGTTTGGGAGCTCCTATTTGAGTATTTGAGGCTTCCCACATGGTGCAGTTGTAAAGAATCTGCCTGTCAATGCAGGAGACACAAGTTCAGTCCCTATGATCCAGGAAGATCCAGGAAGATCCCCTGGAATAGAAAATGGGAACCCACTCTAGTATACTTGCTTAGAAAGTTCCATGGACAGAGGAGCCTGGTGGGCTATAGTGCATAGGGTTGCAAAGAGTCAGACGCACTGAGCACACACGCACTCACTTATTTGAATACTCACAGAATAGTGATGAAAATAATCAAATAGAGATTAACTGAGGATATTGGGAACAGATAGAAGAATTTTTAAAATATAATTTTATTTAGTTCTTTTTTTTTTTTGGCTGTACTGGATCTTGTTGCTGCATGCAGGCTTTCTCTAGTTATAACAAGTGAGGGACTACTTTTTTTTTAATTTAAATTTATTTATTTTAATTGGAGGCTAATTACTTTATAATATTGTATTGGTTTTGCCATACATCAACATGAATCCACCACGGGAGTACATATGTTCCCCATCCTGAACCCCCCTTCAACCTCTCTCCCCGTACCATCCCTCTGGGTCATCCCAGTGCACCAGCCCCAAGCATCTTGTATCTGTGGAGAAAAGGGAACCCTCTTATCCTGTTGGTGGGAATGCAAACTAGTACAGCCACTATGGAGGGACTACTTTCTAGTTGTGGTCCACGGTCTTCTCATTGTTATGGGTAAGTAAAGAATTATTGAAAGGTTAAAAATGTGTTTGTGTTTGAATTTTTAAAATTTACCTATTGACAGATTTTACCATGCTTTAAAGAAAATTATCACAGCATATGAAAAGTCAGTGATAAAATCAGTCTTGCTTTTTCAGAAGTCACTAAGAGAGTAAGCCTTGCATGCTGCAGTCCATGGAGTTACAAAGAGTTGGACAAAACTGAGCAACTGAACAACAACAAAGAGAGTAAGTTGGAAAGTTTTCCGTAAATCAAGTTCTTCTGTTCCCTCCTATCTATGCCAATACTTTAATTTTTATTGCATTATTATATAGAAAGGTTTTGAGATAGTCCACCCCCTTTTCCTCTACTTATCTTTTTTCAGTAGTATTGATTTTTGATTTTTTATGTATGACTATAAAATTGTTGGGTCATCATTTCATAGTATTTGTGGAAAAAAGTAAAGGAAAAATGAAGCAAGGTTTTAAAGCAAGGTTTGACAGTCCATTTTGGGGGGTGATGGGGGGAGCTCTTAGAGTTTGGGAAAAAGAAATGAACCATCATATCAGATATCAGAGGACAGTAGTTCTGCAGGTAGCAGTCCTGATCCAGACCTAACCACAATTCAAGAAATCATAGTATTTGCACTTAATAATTTGGTGTTCTTTGTAGTAGATAATCACAGTGTTTGAGTGAGATTGAACTGAATTCACCATTGATGCTTTAGCCAGTGATACAGAATTGCCTGAGAGGATATTTGCAGCTGGTTTCAAGGGAAGTGTGAACTCTACAAACAGTTTCTTTTACTGTGTACAGAACTTGAAGGTTTCAGTATTAGGTTATAGTTGTGTTGAAATCTAAATGATAAATGCAGACTGGGTTACTCACCTTTCGTCATTAGTTTGCAAAAATTTCTCTTGGGTGTGTTTATGGTATAATTCCTTGATGGATACAGTTATGCTAGGATAGAGTCAGAGTCATCTGTGTGCATGCAGTGTATGTTTTAAATGTGCTTGCCTTAAATTTGTAATTCTATATACTCTGTGACTCTCTGGCAGTTTTATCTTTTAAATCCAGACTCTAGATCTAAGTATTTAACCTGTGTGTTTAATTAGAAGTTTTATTTGACCTTCTAATTATGTTTGAAGGCAGATGGATAGAATACAAGGTTTTAGAAATGGACTCTTTTATTTGAACTGGAAAATGTGTGTGGGGCATGGAGATTTGCATAGGTAAATACTCAATTTCTGTTTTGGCTATAAACCAAAATGTCACCTTCTTTATTTGAATAGAACTACAAATAATGTAAAATGTCATTCAAAAGAGCTACAACATAAGTTTATAGGATTTTTTTTTTTTTAATGTCAAACCTATCAGATATTTTAGCATCCCTGGTTAAGATCCTTGATTTCCAATGATCTCAAAGACAATTCTAAAGTAGTAAAAGCACTTTGAATCTCCTTCTGCAGTAAGTAATTTAATCTTAAAACCTTTTTTCAAGTTCTGATTCCATTGGTGCTACTATTCGATGATCTATAAAGCAATCATTAGCCACTAGTCATATATACAAATAATCAGCTTCTCTATAAATTTAGTGATTTCAGCCTGAGGAGGGTTCAGTTTTTGGCAAACCAATATTCCATTATTTGCATTACTTGGAAATGGTCAGAAAATGACATAAAAAAGATGTTTAACATCTTGTAAGTAACTGGAGGAATTTAGATCTAGCCTCTAGTCAAAAAGCCATTGTATTATATAGAGCAGTCCATGAAAGAACATTTTGGGAACAGTAAAATGGCTAAGATTTATTCATCCGTTTACTTATTCAGCATAAATACTATCGACTCAGTGACTATTATGTGTCAGATACGCTTCTAGGTAAGGGGAATATAGTAATAAATAGGCTAGACAGTTTTTTTGCCTTTTAGGAGCTTATATCCTAATGGGAAAATAGACAATATACAAATAAATATATACTATGTCAGGTACAGCTTTGTACACACAAGTACAGTGGAGGGCATAAGGGATCTCTGGGAAAAGGATATTGGTATTGTATTAGATTCATTAAGAAAAATTGAGGGCAAGAGGAGAAGGAGGTGACAGAGAATGATACAGTTGGATGACATCACTGACTCAATGGGCATGAGTTTAAGCAAACTCTGGGAGATAGTGAAGGATAGGGAAGCCTGGTGTGCTGCAGTTCATGGATTGCAAAGAGTCAGACATGACTTAGCGACTGAACAGCAACATCAGGAAAGGCTTAATTGACAAGGGAAGGAAAAATCTTGCATCTCTTTGGGAGAAAAACATTTCAGGCAAAGGCTAAATCAAATACAAAAGTCCTGAATTTACATGTTGTTGTTGAGTGGCTAACTTGTGTCCAACTCTTTGAGACCCATAGACGGCAGCACACCAGGCTTCCCTGTCTTTCACTATCTCTTGGAGTTTGCTCAAACTCTGTCCATTCAGTCGATGATGCCATCCAACCATCTCATCCTTTGTCACTCCCTTCTCCTCCCACCCTCAGTCTTTCCCAGCATCAGGATCTTTTCCAATGATTCAGCTCTTTGCATCAGGTGGCCAAAGTGTTGGTGCCAAAGTGTTGGAGCTTCAGCTTCGGTATCAGTCCTTCCAATGAATATTCAGGGTTGATTTCATTTAGGATTGACTGGTTTGATCTCCTTGCTATCCATGGGACTCTCAAGAGTCTTCTCCAACACCATAGTTGAATTTGCATAGTGATTGACATTTGGAAAGAAAAGTGAGGCCAGTATAGCTGGACTGGAGTGGAAAGTATACAAGATTATAAGATAGTAAGGCCTGAAGATCTAGATTTTATAGGTGACCATATGTATTCTGGCTTTTATTCTGAGCGAAATGATTAGTGATTGGATGGCTTTAAAAGGATAAACAACACAGTATGACTTATATTCTAAAATAATAGCTCTGATTGCTATGTGAAGAATAAATGTATAAGGAGCATAGAATGGACACAAAGGAAATGTTTAAAAGGTTATTACAATAATTTGGGAAATAGATGGTGATGGTAGAGTAAATATAATAGATTTTTTGTATCTATTGAGGATTGAGCTAACAAGTGTTTAAAGATGGTTATACATGAGGTATGAGAGAAAGAAGGAGAAAAATTACATGATACTTTTTAGTGTACTAACATGGAAAACTAGAATAACTATTTACAGAAATGAGAAATAGAAGCAGGCTATACAAAAAGCAGGTGTTTTTTTCTGGATATGTTGAGTTTGAAATGTCTGTTATACATTTAAATGAAAATACTGAATAGGTAGCTAAAGATATGAGTATGACATTCAAGGCAGATTATAGACATAGATTTGCTAATTATCAGCATACAGGAAATATAGGTGGTGTTCAGTGCTTAAAGACTTGAGAATATTGTTGGAACTGCACTTTCTTTTTTAGAGAGGGAGGAAGCTCAGTTCCCCAACCAAGGGCTGAGCCCAGGCCCTGGCAGTAAAAGCCCAGAATCCTGACCACTAGGCAACCAGGAAACTCCCTGAAACTGAGTTTTATAGAGTAGTTGAGGATTGAACCTGGGAGCACTTTAGCTTTGAAAATTTGAGGATGATGCTCAGTCGTTCAGTCATGTCTGACTCTTTGCAACTCCATGGATTGTAGCCTGCTGGGCTTCTCTGGCCATGGGATTTTCCAGCAAGAACACTGGAGTGGGTTGTCATTTCCTATTCCACAGGATCTTCCCAGCCCAGCGATTGAACCCACATCTCCGGCATCTCCTGCATTGGCAGGCAGATATATTCTTTACCACTGAACCACCTGGGAAGCCCCCAAATTTGAAGAGACTTGTTAAAAAAAATCTAGCCAAAAGAAATGTAAAAATTGGTTATTGAAGTGAAGCAAAGTTTAATGAATACACAGTATCATGTTAAACAACTGATAAATTAAACTGAATATTAACTTTTGATCATAGAAGTTGGTCAAATGAATGTTATCAGAGTCCTTGACAGAAAGTTTGTAAACAAGAAAGAACAATTCAGAGACAGAAACCTTCACATTTTTTTGTTAGGGATATTGGCACTCATAAATGAATTACTACTATATTAAGGTATGTATATAAATAGAAGGAAGACTTCACTCTATCAGTTCAGTTCAGTTGCTCAGTTGTGTCCAACTGCGACCCCATGAATTGCAGCACGCCAGGCCTCCCTGTCCATCACCAACTCCTGGAGTTCACCCAAACTCATGTCCATCGAGTCAGTGATGCCATCCAGCCATCTCATCCTCTGTCGTCCCCTTCTCCTCCTGCCTTCAATCCCTCCCAGCATCAGAGTCTTTTCCAATTAGTCAACTCTTTGCATGAGATATAATTGTATGTATGATCAGTGTTTTATAATTCTTGTAGAGTACTATATTGTGTTTGAAGGACAAAATACAGAGATTAATATTTTAATCTTATCAAGTAGTTTTGAATACTCATATTAAATCTTTCCCCAATCCTCTCCACTGCACTTATTTTCTAGCTAAGATATTAACTATTATTTAAATATATTGATATGTCATCTTTGTGAAGATTAAAAAAAATAGTATGTTTTCCCAACTTTCATAGTGGTTGCCTAAGGTTGAATTTTAATCAGAATGTTAAAAAACGTTCCCTTCTCCTATGCTCCCCACCTCCGTGCTGACACATTGTTTTAGAATGTTTATGGTGGAATGCCTCCACCATAAACACAAGGTATCACTAGATATTTGTAGCCTGTGATATTCTTGGGGTAACTATAGTAATAATAATCTTTATTCTCAGTTCAACTGCTGACTATAATATCATAATTTCCCATATTAAAACCCTTACAGAAGTAAAGGTGTACACATCTCCAAGCATAAACGTAACTGACCTCAGGACCTATGGCTCCATATAGCATGTCCAGAGTTCAAGAAATAATTACAAAGTCCACTCAAAGACAAGAAAAAACACAGTTTAAAAAGATTTAAAAATTTCCATAATTAATCCCACACATGATACAAATATTGTTACTATTAGGGATTTAACATAGCTATTATTGTTAGTCTCAGGTGCTCAAGATAAAGGTAGACAACACATAAGTAAAGATAGGTAACTTATGCCTAAGGAAAAAAAAAACTATAAGAAATAATAAAATGGAAATGCTGGAAATCAAAATCATAACAATCAAAATGAAGAATGCCTTTTTCAAGCATATTAGAGGACCCAAAAGCATTAAGGAATGAATCAGTGATAGCAGGAGAGTATAAATTACCAAAACTGAAAAAAAAAGAAACAACCTAAAGAAAGCAGTCAGAACAGAACATTCAGAGTCTTTTGGACAAAATAAAATAATCCTATGCACCCAACATAAGAGCACCTCAATACATAAGACGAACACTAACATACTTAAAAGGAGAAATTGACAGTAACACAATAGTAGGAGACTTTAACACCCCACTCACACCAATGGACAGATCATCAAAACAGAAAATTAATAAGGAAAACAAGTCTTAAATGATACATTAGATGAGATGGATCTCATTGGTATCTTCAGAACATTCCATCCAAATGCAGAAGTATACACCTTCTTCTCAAGTGTTGATTTCAACACAAAGTATAAAATGGATATTCATGTGTATATGTGCTCAGTTGTGTCTGGTAGAAGGGATACAAAAAATAGACCCCTATATATGCTGTCTACAAGAAACCCACTTCAGACTTCAAGACACATATAGAATGAAAGTAAGAGGATGGAAAAATATTTTCCATACAAATGGGAAGCAAAAGACAGCTGGAGTAGCAATCCTCATATCAGACAAAATAGACCTTAAAATAAAGATTACAAGAGATAAGGAAGGATGAAGTGAAGTCGCTCAGTCGTGTCCGACTCTTTGTGACCCCGTGGACTGTAGCCCACCAGGCTCTTCAGTCCATGGGATTCTTCCAGGCAAGAATACTGGAGTGGGTTGCCATTTCCTTCTCCAGGGGATCTTCCCCACCCAGGGATCGAACCCAGGTCTCCCGCATTGCAGGCAGATGCTTTAACCTCTGAGCCACCTGGGAAGTCCAAGGAAGGATATTACATGATTATCAAGGGATCAATCCAAGAGGAAGACATAACAATTGTAAATATCAATGCAATGGCACCCCACTCCAGTACTCTTGCCTGGAAAATCCCATGGATAGAGGAGCCTGGTAGGCTGCAGTCCATGGGGTCGTGAAGAGTCGGACATGACTGAGTGACTTCACTTTCACTTTCCACTTTCATGCATAGGAGAAGGAGATGGCAACCCACTCCAGTGTTCTTGCCTGGAGAATCCCAGGAACGGGAGAGCGTGGTGGGCTGCCGTCCATGGGTCACAGAGTTGGACACGACTGAAACGACTTAGCAGCAGCAGCAGCATGCCATTTCCTTCTCTAAGGGATCTTCCTGACCCAGGGATCAAAACCGTATCTCTTGCATCTCCTGCATTGGCAGGCGGATTCTTTACCACTGTGTCACCTGGGAAGGCAAATTCATACTAATATAAATAAATGAATAGGTGGAAAGATGGAGAAAAGAGGACAAACCAATCATACAGAATTTCAGATGATATGTATAGATGTTCCCCTTCAGAAAGTGGAGTTTAATCCACCTAGCCTTAAGTATGGACTGGACTTAGTGACTTGTTTAGAAAGAGTGGAATGTGGAAAATGGAAAAATCATAATAAGAGGATATTATGAAAAACCCAATACTTATACATTCAGTCACTTAAAATTCAGTTCTCTGAAAGACACTAAACTGTGAAAACTCACTGAAAAATAATTAGGATTCTTAAATAGTGAGAAGGAGGGAGAGAGGGAAAGGGAAAAGGGGTGGGGAGAGAGAGAGTGAACACCATGTCATATCACTGGTAGAATACACGTGCGCACACTCACACACACGTGCACACACAGTTGCTATTCAAAGAGAGATTATAAAGAGATATATAATCTATATTATGTATATAATATAGATATAAATTATATACACACATATATAGATAGTTATAGGCATATAAATAATCGAATATGTTGTTAGCTGCTTCTCCCCACCAACAAAGAAAATTCTAGGTCCAGATGATTTCACTAGCAAACTCTGCCAAATATTTAAAAAAGAAATAAAATGAATTCTACAAAATTGCTTGCAGAAAGTTAAAAAATAGCGAATGCTTCCTAGCTCATTTTACGATGGCAGCATTATTGATAAGAATGCAAATCATTAAACACACTTAAAATATGACTCAGATATTTCACTCTTAGAAACTACCAAAAAAAAAAAAAATGTATCCACAAATAAGAATTTTAATGATTGTTCTAAGGAGCATTCGTTATTTATAACCATCCCAAATTTGAAACAACCTTCCCAAATTTGAAACAACCACATGTCCATCAACTAGTGAATAGATAAACAAATTTAAATAAGTTATTTTACATACACAGACACGTGTGTGTGTGTATACTGAAATACTATTCATCAATAAAATAAAGAATAAAGACCTGATATATGCTACATACGTGAACATCAAAAATGTCGAAATATGATGCTAAGTGGAACAGATTACTACATGAACAGATTACTATATGTTGTATAATTCCATTTTTATGAAATTCTAGAAATGGCAGTATTGTTACAACAGAAAGTAAATTAGTAGTTGCCTTAGACTAATGTAATGGAAGGAAATTCATTGCCCATCTGCAGGAGGAAACTTTTTAGGACAGTGCATATATTTTACATCTTCACTGTGGTGGTTATTACATGACACTATATACACTTACTAAAATTCAGTGAACTGTATGTGTAAAGAGAGTAAATTATGTTTTATGAAAATTACACACCAGTTATTGCAGAAAAAGTAAATACACTGTCAGATACAGGAATAAATATGTCATTAAGGGTAGTGCTGCTCCACTTTGAACATTTATTCCATGTTTTAATAACAGCAATAAAGATGAAAATATAATTATTTCAAGAAATTCAAACTGTCTAGAAGGTATAATTAGATGATTCAGATTGAATAAATTAATTATCTACCTTATAGTTTATGGAATTTTCTTCAGATGTTTTTACCCTTTGTCTTGGAAACTAAGATGAGTATCTTTGTAGAGTCTACTGCAGTACCTTTGAAATTCCTCCTTCTTGTGACAACGAAGTAGGTTTTAAAAAGTGCAAAGATGGTAATTATTTATGGGGCAAGGTTTCCTCTCACATTTTCACTTCCCTCCTCTATGATTCTTAATTATTCTTTTGTGAGATGGTATTGGGTATCCTATAATTTTACCTTTTGTCCTTTTATAATTATCTCACGTGGTGGCTCCTAGAAAAAGGCACTCCAAATCAGCATTTTCAAAAACAAACTAGTATCTAACCATTCTTCACAACAAAATCTTTGCCAAGTCAGGCCCAGTTTTGTGAAACAAGGAATGATTCTTTGCCCCAGTTGAAGCCACATTTAGAATGTTTGTGGAAGTCTTCAGTCTATTCCTTAGTGGAATGAAGAGGCCTCTTTCATTTCCATTGACTTAAATTTCTGGCAGGTCTAGATAAGTCTGTTTGGAAATAACTTTTTTTTGTCACATTTGATACTGGTTTTCAGTCTATAAAAAGTAGAGATGGAAAAAATGTGTGGGTTCAAAATTGACTATCAAATGTTGTGTCTCCAAAAATACATTTTAAAATATTTTTGAAACCTTTGTGTTAAAACTTAGTGAACAATCAAGTGTAGAAAGATATGCCCACATATTACCAGACGTGACTGACTGCTGTGATGATGTTACCATAATATTTAGGGAAGAACAAAATGTGAATCCATTCATTATCAAAACATCCTGAATGAATCATGTGTATTTGCCTGTACATCACTTTTAAGTATGTTTAATGAATTTTTCATCTTTAATTTAAAATGGTATTTTGTTACTTCTCTCAAAGCATACTTATTGGGCACCTTCCATGTATCTCTGTCCTAGACACTGATCATATAGCAGAGAAAAAAAGTGACACAGCTCCCCACCTATGAGACCTCTTATTCTAATGGAGATGAAAGATTATTATTTAAAAAACCCCATAAAACAAATATATAGCTACAGCCTGGAATAAGTGCTAGGAAGCAAAAGTGTGCTGTGAGAGAGTGGAACTGACAACACAAAGCTTTGGGAAATGAATGGAAGATCTTGCTGCAACCTTGTCGTTGAATTTGGTGTGGTATGCCGGTGTTAGCAAAAAGAATTGCATAAGTGGAGATGTTGAAGCCAATTTCTAAGCTAATGTTAGCAACATAGAGAATAAGCTCAAAGAACTCCTTGGGGCTGAAACATAGGGACAAAAAGTAGATTGACCTAAAGTGAGTATGGAAAGATAAAGGTAGCGTGTCTGGTAGAGCATTACAAAAAATGTGGTAAAGAAAGAAGTGGGTAGCATATCAAAATATTTGACCACATAGGCCAAATTGATTTTTTTTTAATTTATTTATTTACTCTAATTGGAGGATAATTAATTTACAATATTGGGATGGTTTTTGCAGTACATCAACATGAAATTGGCCATACGCATACATATGTCCCATCCCTTCTGAACCCCCTTCCCACATCCCTTCCTCCCTCTCTTTTACATATGGAAATGTGTATGTTTCAATGCTATTCTCTCAAGTCATCTGACTCTTTCCTTCTACTGTGTCCAAAATTTTGTTCTTTATTTCTGTGTCTCCTTTGTTTCCCTACACATAGAATCATTGGTTTCATCTCTCTAGATTCCACATATATGTGTTAATGTACGACAACTGTCCTTCTCTTTCTGACTTACTTCACACTGTATAATAGACTCTAGGTTCATCCACCACATTAAAACTGACTCAAATGTGTTCCTTTTTATAGCTGAGTAATATTCTGTTGTGTATCTGTACCACAACTTCCTTATCCATTCATCTGCTGATGGATAGATGTTGCTTCCCTGTCCTAGCTGCATATGTCTTTTCCAATTCTGGTTTCCTCAGGATATATGCCCGGTAGTGGGATTGCTGGATTGACTACTTCTGCTTCATTGACTATGAGAAAGCCTTTGATTTTGTGGATCATAACAAACTGTGGAAAATTCTTCCAGAGATGGGAATACCAGACCACCTGACCTGCCTCCTGAGAAACCTGTATGCAGGTCAAGAAGCAACTGTTAGAACCAGACAGGGAACAATGGACTGGTTCCAAATTGGGAAGGAGTACATCAAGTTTGTATATTGTCACCCTGCTTATTTAACTTATATACAGAGTACATCATGCCAAATGCCAGGCTGGATGAAGCACAAGCTGGAATCAAGATTGCCAGAAGAAATATCAATAGCCTCAGATATGCATATGACACCACTCTTAAGGCAGAAAACAAAGAGGAACTGAAGAGCCTCTTGATGAAGGTGAAAGAGGAGAGTGCAAAGCTGGCTTAAAACAACATTCAGAAACTAAGATCATGACATCCGGTCCCATCATTTTATGGCAAATAGATAGGGAAACAATGGAAACAGTGACAGACTTTATTTTGGGGGGCTCCAAAATTACTGCAGATGATGACTGCAGTCATGAAATTAAAAGACACTTGCTCCTTGGAAGAAAAGTTATGACAAACCTAGACAGTGTATTAAAAAACAGAGATGTCACTTTGCTAACAAATGTTCATATAGTCAAAACTCTGGTTTTTCCAGTAGTCATGTGCTCAGTTTCTCTGTCGTGTCCAACTCTTTGTGACCCCATGGACTGTATCCCACCAGGCTCCCTGTCCCTGGAATTCTCCCAGCAAGAATACTGGAGTGGGTTGCCATTTCCTTCTCCAAGTAGTCATATATGTATATGCTAACTGGACCATAGAGAAGGCTGAGTGCCAAAAAAGAATTGATGCTTTCAAACTGTGATGTTGGAGAAGACTTGAGAATCCCCTGGACTGCAAGGAGATCAAACGAGTCAATCCTAAAGGAAATCAATCCTAAATATTCACTGGAAAGATTGATGCTGAAGCTGAAGCTCCAGTACTTTGGTCACCTGATTCAAGGAGCTGACATATTGGAAAAGACAGTGATGCTGAGAAAGATTGAAGGCAGGAAGAGAAGGGGATGACAGAGGACAAGATGGTTGGATGGCATAATTGACTCAGTGGATATGAGTTTGAATAAAGATGGTGAAGGACAGGGAAGCCTGGCATGCTGCAGTCCATGGGGTTGCAAAGAGTTGGACATGACAGAGCAACTGAAAAACAACAACAGTGGTTTTATTCCTAAATCTTTAATAAATCTCCATAAATTCTCCATAGTGAATGTATCAGTTTGCATTCCTACCAACAGTTTAAGAGGGTTCCCTTTTCTTCACACCCTCTTCATCATTTATTATTTGCAGACTTTTTGATGATGGTCATTCTGACTGTTGTGAGATGATACCTTGTGGTTCTGATTTTCATTT
Organism: Bos indicus x Bos taurus; assembly: GCF_003369695.1. Lineage (NCBI taxonomy): Eukaryota > Metazoa > Chordata > Mammalia > Artiodactyla > Bovidae > Bos > Bos indicus x Bos taurus. The sequence continues at coordinate 34,123,994 of NC_040086.1, forward strand.
CTCTAATAAAATGAGTGATGTTGAGCATCTTTTTGTGTGTTTATTAGCCATCTGTATGTATTCTTTGGAGAAATGTCTGTTTAGATATCCTGCCCATTTTTTGATTGGGTTGTTTTTATTCAAGCTGCATGAGCTGCTTGTATATTTTGGAGATTAATTATTTGTCAAGGGAGGCAAAAATACATGATAGAGAAAAGACAGTCTTTTTAACAAATGGTGCTGGAAAAACCGGTTTAAATTAGTTTAAAAACTAATTTAAAATAATGAAATTAGTACGCTTTCTAACACCATACACAAAAAATAAACTCAAAATGGATTAAAAACCTAAATGTAAAAGCAGAAACTATAAAATTTTTAGAGAAAAACATAGGCAGAACACTCTCTGTTGTAAATTACAGCAAGATCCTCTATGACCCACCTCCTAGAATAATGGAAATAAAAACAAAAATAAACAAATAGGACCTAATTAAATTTAAAAACTTTTGCACAATGAAGGAAACTATAAGCAAGGTGAAAAGACAACTCTCAGAATGGGAGAAAATAATAGCAAACTAAAAAACTGACAAAGGTCAAATTGGTATCCACCATTTCTCAATTATCTCAAAGCTTTTCTTTAGCTTGTTTTCTTGAATTACAGCTTTTGATTATGTGTTTGGCTTCTCTCTCAACCTCTGCTTCTTTATTTTTGCTTTGAGTATTGTTATAAACATATCTGATATATGTAGTATACTTTAAGCATTTGCAGTAGTTATTGTTTTATATTCACATTGTTCTGTCTTTGGCCGATAGGAAAAATCTTGTTTGGCTCTTATGTCACCTTGATATGGCTCCCTTTAGTCTTGCACTTAGTCGCTTGCTTCCTGGAATAACATAGTGGCTGAAACAGTAACCTACTGTTCTAAGTGGAACTAGTTTTCAAGACTACCTTCTGAATCTTAAGTGGGGTCATTGCTACTATATTATTTTTGTTTCTAGGTCTTTTCAGTGATACATTTTTATATTAATATTTCTATTTCAAATGTAGCATTGTAGAAATTATTTTTCAAATATTCTTTTTTTTTGAAATTTTTATTAGGGTATAGTTGGTTTAGAATGTTTTGTTAGTTACAGGTGTACAGTAAAGTGAATCAGTTATACATATATCTACTCATTTTTAGATTATTTTCCCTTATAGACCTTTACAGAATATTGAGTAGAATTCTGTGTGCTATATAGTAGATTCTTATTGGTGGTGGTGGTGGTGTAGTTGCTAAGTCATGTCTGACTCTTGAGACACCAGGCTCCTCTGTCCATGGGATTCTCCAGGCAAGAATACTAGAATGGGTTGCCATTTCCTTCTCAGGGGATCTTCCTGACCCAGGAATCAAACCTGAGTCTCCAGCATTTTAGACAGATACTTTACCAACTGAGCTATCCTTATTATCTATTTAATTTTCTTCATTTTATATGTGTATCTCTTTTGTCTGAGATTGAAAAGGTGAGCTCCAAATAATGCAATAAAGTTCTTAAAAACTACTCAATCTACTGATGGGATTGTGATTATCATCCTAAGGGTGACACACTGCCCCCTTCCTCTGGCTACATTTGACAAAGGAGGAAGTCATTTTGTGTTGATATATGATGGCAGGAATTCAGTTCAGTTCAGTCGCTCAGTCATGTTCAACTCTTTGCGATCCCATGAATCACAGCACACCAGGCCTCCCTGTCCATCACCAACTCCCGGAGTTCACTCAAACTCATGTCCATTGAGTCAGTGATGCCATCCAGCCATCTCATTCTCTGTCGTCCCCTTCTCCTCCTGCTCCCAATTCCTCCCAGCACCAGGGTCTTTTCCAATGAGTCAGAATGTGGTCCACTGGAGAAGGGAGTGGCAAACCACTTAAATATTCTTGCCTGGAGAACCCCATGAAAAGTATGAAAAGGCAAAATGATAGGATATTGAGAGACGAAGTCCCCAGGTCGGGTAAGTGCCCAATATGCTACTGGAGATCAGTGGAGAAATAACTCCAGAAAGAATGAAGGGATGGCAGGGATTACTTCTGGTCACTTAACCTCAAGAAGGTCAAGGATGATAAAAACCCTGAAAAACACCATACATTTTACACATTTACATTTTGCTCAGCCTAAAATGCTAATACCACATCTGTAAAGAAGCACATAGAAGCAGAGAGGGGTACCAGAAAGCTAAGGAAACAATTTTCAGAGCCTCTCACTTGCAGTGGTTCCTTGATAGGGTCTCAGAGTACTCTAGCATTCCAGAAATATGTGCACATGGTCACATATCCCTTTTTAAACTAACTGTAGTAAACTGTTTTATCTGAAATTGATGAAGATCTCTTCTCCTTTACTCTGGCTTTGACTTTACACTCATAATTCCCTTTATCTTTGGCAGCTTTGAAGTGGCTACAGACATTTGGGGATCCAACCAAGGGGATTTTTTTTAATGTGGATGTGGTTGGCTTTTGTTTAGTGGATTATACGTGTATGGTTTGTTATCATTACCACATACGGTTGAGTTGTTGCTCCCAGTCCAGTATCGGTGCAGCTTCTTATGGCTCTCCACAGTGTTCACTGTGCCTGCTCTCCTGCATCTGGAAGAGATGTTGCATTCTGATATAAGTATGCCCTGTGCCCACCTCCAGAATTAAATAAGTAGGAGTGAAGATTCAAAGCTAGTCTATGGAAAAATCTTCCAGTCGTGGTATTGTTCAAGTTGTAATTGACTTATTTGGTTTTATGGATTCTAAGTCAAAAACCAAAGTTCTATCCTTGGAAGAAATTTCTTAGTAATGCAACATATACAATTTTAAATTCTAGTAGTGTGTGTATATGTGTTTTCTTTTTTGATGGTACTTGTAAAAACTAAAATATATCAAAATTCTTGTGTTTGAAAGACTGAACATAGTGGTATTTAAATATCTGGTATATTTGGATATGAAATAGCATGCTTCATGTTTCAAAACTATTAACAATAAAAAAGCAAATTTTGTTTACCATGCCAAAGGGAAGATTAAATTATTTTCCTGTCCTCTTTCATGGAAAATTTTTATAAAATTCTTGTCAAATGAAGAAAGGAAAAATACAATAGAGGTATACCAGGTACTTAAACTAAAAACAGATTTGCTGGTATTTGTCAATGCATTGAAATTTTGAGTTTTTGTTATCACTTTCATTTTAAGTAAATATTATTTCATACTTAATTTTGTATATTATTTTCCTAAAGATCTCATACTCTCAATTGTATAATATCAGACTCTATAAAACCTGGATCTTTCTTCATATAGAAAGAAATAGAAAGCCCTGTGTATTAGTCTAGTGACAGATGATAGTGATTTATACTTGTTTGGTGAGAACAAAGGCACGGATGATTAAAAGAAACGTGGTAGATAAAATATACTATATTCTGGAAGCTAGAGTCAATAATGTTATGAAACACATAGTAAAGGAAAAATTTTATTTAAGCCAAAATCTCCTATTTTGGGGGGTAGGGGGGTTGCCTGGTATCTCAGATGGTAAAGAATCTGCTTGCAATGCTGGAGACCCGGATCTGATCCCTGGGTTGGGAAAATCACCTGGAGAAGGGAATGGCTACCCACTCCAATATTCTTGCCTGGAGAATTCCATGAACAGAGGAGCCTGGTGGGCTACAGTCCATGGGATCGCAAAGAATCAGACACGATTGAGTGACTGTGTGTCCAGTGATCCCATTTTTTACACATCATTATTTTTCCTCATAGGATTAACCATTTTTTACACATTATATTTCTCGTTCCTAAAAATCTTTGTAAATTATTTTGGTTAGACATCATTGTACTTGAATTATAGGTAAAAAGACAAAGTTCTGGAGACTGACTCTCAAAGTTGTTGAGCTTAGTGTTATCAGTATAATCATGACCTTTTCTATTCCATGCTGAGCTGTTCTACAGTGATTTATTCAAAGCTGCCATACAGTAGTTAAATTTCTCAAAAAAAAAAAAAAAAGTCTCTAAAAATCAAGAAGAGGAATAGCTGAGGCTAGAAACTTTGTGGTCTAAACTTAAAACTTATATATATATATATATATATATATATATATATATATATATCTCAAAACTATTTACTTGAAATCCAATGGTAAAATAATTGTCTTTCATTACAAGCAGATTTCTCCTTTTACCAAGATAAAAAATCAAAATACAAATATACAATATTTTTATACAATAAAAAAGTCTAATTCCTTAATATTTTACTTATTTGTTGATCTAAATCTATTTTGTTTTCTAATATGCAGTCAGTGTCAACTGCCAGAGGTGAAGCAAGATTTTGATATTTCCCTTTAAATTTCCTCTGCTAGACTTGATCACTGAAATTCACTTGAAATTGTGGTTTGTACAACTGATCATGTTTCTGTACTTATCCTGTTATTTATATTTCTCTCATCAAGCACTCTCCACTCTCCCTCTCTGCCCTAGCCTCTTTCAAATATGTGTTCACTTTCCTTTTCTAAGCACTAGTCCTACAACCATATCATTTAAAAATATAATTGAGTTGGGAGTCAAAGGCCAGGGCAATTCCAGATCAGTATTTAAGTTGGAGCACTGTGGCGATAATTAATTTATTATAAGAAATGGTACTGGGGTTTCAATAGGCTGTACACTGACTTCCAAACCTCTGGTGACTCAATATAGGAACAGAGAATAAGGCAGTGGTGTGCCTTACTTTGCCCTCATGGTGCATGGATGGAATGTTTGTAAACCATGTCTCTTGTTGAATACAATAAAAGAGTGGTTTCCAGAAAAGAAAAACTTATAGTAATTTATTTTATAAAGTAATAATTTATTTATAAAATACCTAACCATCCAAAGGTTAATAGAGTTTTGCCAAGAGAATGCACTGGTCTTAGCAAACACCCTCTTCCAAGAACACAAGCGAAGACTCTACACATGGACATCACCAGATGGTCAACACCAAAATCAGACTGATTATATTCATTGCAGCCAAAGATGGAGAAGCTCTATACAGTCAGCAAACACAAGACAGGAAGGTTACTGTGGCTCAGATCATGAACCCCTTATTGCCAAATTCAGACTTAAAGTGAAGAAAGTGGGGAAAACCACTAGACCATTCAGGTATGACCTAAATCAAATCCCTTATGACTATATAGTGGAAGTGAAAAATAGATTTAAGGGCTAGATCTGATACAGTGCTTGATGAATTATGGACGGAGGTTTGTGACATTGTACAGGAGACAGGGATCAAGACCATCCCTAAGAAAAAGAAATGCAAAAAAACAAAATGGCTATCTGAGGAGGGCTTATGAATAACGATGAAAAGAAGATGCAAAAAGCAAAGGAGAAAAGGAAAGATATACCCATTTGAATGCAGAGTTCCAAAGGATAGCAAAGACAGTAGGAAAGCCTTCCTCAGCAATCAATGCAAAGATAGAGGAAAACAATAGAATGGGAAAGACTAGAGATCTCTTCAAGAAAATTAGAGATACCAAGGGAACATTTCATGCAACGATGGGCTCAATAAAGGACAGAAATGGTATGGACCTAAAAGAAGCAGAAGATATTAAGAAGAGGTGGCAAGAATACACAGAACTATACAAAAAAGATCTTCACAACCTAGATAATTACAATGGTGTGATCACTCACTCTCACCTAGAGCCAGACATCCTGGAATATGAAGTCAAGTGGGCCTTAGAAAGCATCACTATGAACAAAGCTAGTGGAGGAGATGGAATTCCAGTTGAGCTATTTCAAATCCTAAAAGATGATGCTGTGAAAGTGCTGCACTCAATATGTCAGCAAATTTGGAAACTCAGCAGTGGCCACAGGAGTGGAAAAGATCAGTTTTCTTTCCAATCCCAAATAAAGGCAATGCCAAAGAATGCTCAAACTACCACACAATTGCACTCATCTCACACGCTAGCAAAGTAATTCTCAAAATTCTCCAAGCCAGGCTTCAGCAATACATGAACCGTGAACTTCCAGATGTTCAAGCTGGTTTTAGAAAAGGCAGAGGAACCAGAGACCAAGTTGCCAACAAATGCTGGATCATCAAAAAAGCAAGAGAGTTCCAGAAAAGCATCTATTTCTGCTTTATTGACTATGCCAAAGCCTTTGACTGTGTGGATCACAATAAACTGTGGAAAATTCTTCAAGAGATGGGAATACCAGACCACCTGACCTGCCTCTTGAGAAACCTATATGCAGGTCAGGAAGCAACTGTTAGAACTGGACATGGAACAACAGACTGGTTCCAAATAGGAAAAGGAGTATGTCAAGGCTGTATCTTGTCACCCTGCTCATTTAACTTATTTGCAGAGTACATCATGAGAAACACTGGGCTGGAGGAAGCACAATTTGGAATCAAGATTGCTGGGAAAAATATCAATAACCTCAGATATGCAAATTACACCACCCTTATGGCAGAAAGTGAAGAAGAATTAAAGAGCCTCTTGATGAAAATGAAAGAGGAGAGCGAAAAAGTTGGCTTAAAGCTCAACATTCAGAAAACAGAAATCATGGCATCAGGTCCCATCACTTTCTGGCAAATAGATGGGGAAACAGTGGAAACCACGGCTGACTTTATTTTTGGGGGTTCCAAAATCACTGCAGATGGTGATTGCAGCCATGAAATTAAAAGATGCTTACCTTGGAAGGAAAGTTATGACCAACCTAGACAGCATATTAAAAAGCAGAGACATTACTTTGCCAACAAAGGTCTGTCTAGTCAAGGCTATGGTTTTTCCAGTAGTCATGTATGGATGAGAGAGTTGGACTATAAAGAAAATGAGCACCGAAGAACTGATGCTTTTGAACTGTGGTGCTGGAGAAGACCTTGAGAGTCCCTTGGACTGCAAGGAGATCCAGCCAGTCCTTCATAAGCGAGATCAGTCCTGGGTTATCACTGGAAGTACTGATGTTGAAGCTGAAACTCCAGTACTTTGGCCACCCGATGTGAAGAGCTGACTCATTTGAAAAGACCCTGATGCTGGGAAAGATTGAGGGCAGGAGGAGAAGGGGACGATAATGGATGAGATGGTTGGATAGCATCACCGACTCAAAGGACATGGGTTTGGGTAGATTCTGGCAGTTGGTGATGGACAGGGAGGCCTGGCTTGCTGCGGTTCATGGGGTTGCAAAGAGTTGGATATGACTGAGCAACTGAACTGAACTCAACTGAATTAACCATCCACTCATTTTTCTTGCCTGTATATTTCAAAACTCTATATCCTACATCTCCCTGCCTCTTCAGAATCTTATTTCCAGACTTAATCACTCTTCTTTCCAGCAATCTTAATTTCTTAATTTCCTTTCTTTCTTTCTTATTGAAAGGCTTTATGTATCACTCAAACCTGGTACATTGCTTTGTTTTCGCTGTTACTTTCTTTGGCTAGATTGCCACTTTCTTTTCCTGGAATATTGTAACTACATTTGAGCTGGTTTTTATGCTCACACCTTTCCCCTAACTGTGGCCGGAGATTGTATCCTTTACACACCTTTTTAAACATGAATTTTCATTAGAGTGAAGCCGAAATCCCAAATCTTACTAACTCATCTCAAGTTATTCTTCCTTTTATTTCTTTCACTCTACATTGTCTCTTTTCAGTTCCTCTGATGAATTATTCCCCCTGTTTTATGTTGCCAGATTAGTCTGCTCTCATATCTCAAAGTTTAGTTTAATTATCTTGTGTTCAAAGAAGCCTGAAATGATAAATCATATTGGGTTATATAATTTTGGGTTCTATGTTATTTAATAACACTTTGTATTTTTCCTAACACCCTGTTTTTAGATTGTATATACATTTCTATTATGGTTAGATAATAAATTGAAAAATTGGCTTTATAATGTCGACCACAATAGCTAAAATAAAAGCTCAGAGCAGGGCTTGCATCTGTTTTGCTTAACACTACATCTCCAGTATTTCAAAATTCCTTTTATGCAATTAAGAGTTGAATGTCTTTATTGAATGAGAAAAGAAATAAATCATATCATTTCAAAACAGAAGACTTTTGATGATATCCTTTTCAAAATTCTCTTATACCTTGACTTCTATTGAGCTGCATCTTCCAAAATTTGCTTCTGTTTGTTTCTCTTTATCTTTTTAATGTATTTGTTTTCATAGCCTTTAAATAGATAATTTTTGTTTCTGTTTTTTTGTTTTGTTTTGTTTTCTGATTTTTTGAAGATTAGGGCTTGGCTTCCTTTTTCTATCCAGTTTACACCCTATCAGAGAACTCCTCATTTTAGTTGCCTCAGTTACCATGGAATTTATTGGAAAAAAGGAATTGTACTTGTTCTGTGATTCAGCCATGTATTTAACACTTGAATCTTCACAGTCAAACAAATATTCATTAAACTAAAGTTAGATATGTTTAAGATCGGGAATCTCCTTTAATTTGAAGCAACCAATCACAATTTTTCAAATGGTTAAACAAAAATTTAATGGTGTTAATTTCCATCTCATTGTAGTTTCTGTACACACACACACACACACACACACAGTCATAATATTTAAATATATTTATTGTGACCCCCTGGGTGTTTGTTATTTTAACCAGTTCCTACTTGCTGTGGTTTTATGTTTTTTCACCACTCTTTTCATTTGCCTTTGTCTCTAGGTCTTCTGATATAGGATAACTCTTGTGAAAAGTAACATTATTCCAGACCTGTTCTATCCAGTTTTATATTTGCTACCAATAACTACACATTTAATTTTTCATCACAATCAAGAAAGCTTCATTATTAAATATCTGAAACTGTGATATATATTTTCTCTGTATTTTCAATTGGTCATATATTTATTAAGGGCTTTATCAGTTTTTCCATATGTAGATAGAATAATCTCAAGCATAATTCTATGCTTAATATATTATGTTTTTGAAGCTATTTCATTATAATCTCACTCTTGTCTTCAGATAATGGAATGATAATTTGATGTAATTATTATTAGTTCCTAGATACAATTACTCAGCAAAATTTGTTTACTCTTGTATATGGTGGGAAACAACTACATGAATTACATGGTAGAGACACACCGATGTACAAGATAGGTTTTGAAGAGGCAGAGGAGGAAGAGATCAGATTGCCAACATTCACTGAATCATGAAGAAAGCAAGAAAGTTCCAGAAAAACACGTGCTTCATTGACTACACTAAAGCCTTTGACTGTTTGGATCACAAAAAATTGTGGAATATCTTAAAGAGATGGAAGTACTAGACCACCTTACCTATCCCCTGAGAAACCTGTATGCAGGTCAAGAAGCAAAATAACCAGACGTGGAACAACTGACTGGTTCAAAATTGGGAAAGAAGTGTGACAAGACTTTATATTGTCACCCTGCTTAATAACTTACATGCAGAGTACATCATGAGAAATGCTGGGCTGGATGAATCATAAACTGAAATCAAGTTTGCTGGGAGAAATATCTACAACCTCAAATATGCAGATGATAATCACTCTAAGGTCAGAAAGTGAAGAGGAACTACAGAAGGCCCTTGATGAAGGTAAAAGAGGAGAGTACAAAAGCTGGCTTAAAAACTTAACATTCATGAAACTAATAACATGGCATCTGATCCCATCACTTCATGGCATATAGAAGGAGAAAAAGTGGAATCAGTGACAGATTTTATTTTCTTGGACTCCAGAATCACTGTGGACAGTGACTTAAGCCATGAAATTAAAAGATGTTTGCTCCTTGGAAGAAAAGCTATGACAAACCTAGAGAGCATATTAAAAAGCTGAGACACCATTTTGCCAACAAAGCTTTGTATAATCAAAGCTATGGTTTTTCCAGTAGTCATAAACAGATATGAGAGTTGGGCCATAAAGAAGATTGGTCATCAAAGAATTGAAGTTTTGACTTGTAGTGCTGCAGAAGACTTTTGAGAGTCTCTTGGACTTCAAGGAGATCAAACCAGTCAATCCTAAAGGAAATAAACCCTGAATATCCATTGGAAGGAATGTTGCTGAAGCTGAAGCTCCAGTACTTTGGCCACCTGATGGGAAAAACAGACTCATTGGAAAAGACTCTAATGTTGGAAAAGATTGAAGGCAAGAGGAGAAAGCGGTGGTAGAGGAAGAGTTGATTAGGTAGCATCACTGACTCAGTGGACAATTTAAACAAACTCTGGCAGATTGTGGAGGACAGAGAGCTTAGAGTGCTACAGTCCATGAGGTCTCAAAGAGTGGGACCCAACTTAGTGACTGAACAACAACATACAAATATTTTATTTATGTAGCTCATTATAATACTTATATTTTCCAAATTTTTTTTGTTCTTTCAATCTGACACTTGGAAATTTCTCTTCCTTTTGATAGAGCTTCCCTGCTTATTTACTTTGTAGTCACAAAATACCTCATGCTATACTTATCTACAGACTCTTTGATATATAGTATTTGTTATATTTGTTTATTTTCACTATAAAATGTAACCAAATACTTCAAGTTATATAAGGAGACTAGCAATAAATAATGCAATCACAAAAAAATCTTAGCCAGAACCTTTCATGAAGAAAATAAAACATATAAGGAGATGATGTACATATATATGAAAATTTAACAAAAGCTGAGCAGGTACTCAACAGTGTAGCCCAATCTCTATGAAACTGTAGCTCTGAAGAAGAAATTAACAGTGTTGACCTTAGAGCCACACTATCCAAGTCAAATCTAACTTAAAATTTCCCCATCCAGGATTGTGATATGGATGAGAAGAGTTAGTATATGTAAATTCCTTACAATATTGAATGGCACAGACTATTCAGTTATTACTTTACTACCAGGCACATGGAGAACATGAAATAAATATTGTTAAATGACTAAATCAAAGAATGGATAGAAATTGACGTGGTTATGAGGTGGGAACATTTTAGAGAAGGTAAGTCTTTCTTGTTCATCATCGCTTTACACTCAATTATAATTTTTATAATAGAACTATAATGTCTAGAAAGGGCATGAATCACAGATATCTTATAAATTAAATTTTAAGTATCTAATTTTATGGTATCAGAAATCATGTGCAGAATAGAATCATTAATTTTACTTAAAAATGCCTTTCAAAAAATTTTAAACATTTAATTAAGCCAATTCTACTTTTAATGTTGTCAAATGTTCTCCCAGTTCCTTTTGGCAATTGATACTACAGAAAGCTATGCTTTCTAAATCAAACTTCAACATGCTTCTACATTATTAATGCTAAAATTGTGCCTTAGGGAAATGCATAAAGATGTTACAGTAAAAGTAAAGATTGTTTAGTCAGCTGTTTATAAGTACATCTGGTGTACAGGCTAAATAAATCCTAAAGCCTGAAGCAGCATAATGAAAATAGAAACACTTGGACCAAAAAATGTCCATTTTTGTATATACACATATCCAAAATCTATTTCTAGACAGAATATTTTATAGGACATTCCTCCAAAGTATTTTCTAGGTTTTCTCATTTTAAAATTAAAATGTTACTTATTTTTTTTCTTGTTTTTTGAGCTTTTTCTAGGAAAGTTTGTGTACATTATTTTTTTTTAAAGAAAATAAAATGTGAGATTTTAAATAATAAAGTTCAGCATTATCACTTCCTTTAGATATTAGAAAAAAGTTGTATATTCTTTGCATGTTAATGGAATTGTTAATGAATTTATTTTATTGAATATATTCATTGTTTATTAATGTGGTACATATCAGGAGATATAAAAAAGTATATACCATATTTTTTGAATACTGGTATTTTAGACTCTCAAAGAATGGCCAGTAAAATTAGCATAACCATGTGATTTTTTGTTTGTTTGTTTTTGTTCAAATTATGACAGTATTTAAAGTAAAAACCAGCATGATTCAAAATTCTGCTAGAAGAATAGATATTCTAGACCATATGGGGTAATTGGCCAGTACATATATTTGAGTTAAAATAATACTACTTCAGAAGTGTACACTAATTTAGGAGGTTACTAAAATGGTTAAATGGCCCCATGCTAATTAAGCAAATCTCAAGGTCATATGGGACTTGCAGAAATATCTTCGCTAACTCCCCATAGGATGTTTGGAATATTCTGTGCCATTCAGTATTGTAAGTAATTTACATATACTAACTCTTCTCACCTGTTTCACAATCCTGGATGGGAAAATTTTAAGTTAAATTTGACTTGGACAGTGTGGCTCTAAGGTTGACACTGTTAATTTCTTCTTCAGAGCTACAGTTTCATGGAGATTGGGCTATACTGTTGAGTACCTGCTTAGGTATTAAGGAGCTGAATGAGAATGTACTTACACTTGTCATAGAACAGCACTTAAATCATGTTTTTACCTTATGTGGACTACATGGAATCATGTAAAGAGTTCTGTCTCTTTTTGGGGTTATGTTTAGATTATTCAAATGACTTGAATTTGAGTATCAACACCCACAGAACTGAGATTTCAAATGAGCCTGATGGTGCAGCAAATTCAGTTTGGATGAGACAACAAGTCCAGATGCAAATGCATAGCTATAGCAGCTGTGGTTTCTGTGCAGACATATTGCTGATCTGTTTTAAAATCATCAACCCCCAAGCCTAGTGCTCATAAATTAATTATGTTTGGAACTCTTATAGAGGCAAAGAAAAAACTTAAAGCAAAATGAAACAACAAAACTAAGTTGTTCTACAGAACATTCTCTTCTTAACTAGAAACTTACAGATAAAATGCTTATTCAGATGATATTTAGGTTGTGTGTGGAGTATAAAGAAATTAATAATGGTTCAATAAAGCCCACTCAGTAAAATATATTTGGATCATTGGTAGGTACTCAGCCCTTAGTCATACACTCTGAAAGCCAGGAATCCCTGAAAGATTGCATTCTTTAAAACTAGAATAACAGGACACATTCCCAGGGAACAAATACCTTGCATTGTTGAATTCTACAATGAGAGCTTTGTGAATTGAGGAAGAATACATTTGCTAGAAAGGTTTTTGATCCTGTTAGGACTTATTTATAAAGGTCCAAGTCAAAGGGGATTGGGGTCAACAATAATGAGGAAGGACAGTCATTAAGAGTGTGCCACATAATTACAGCTCTCATAAAGGCTGGGCTGTTATACTCCATGGTCTTTTGTTTAATGTTGCATTATGCTTTTTCAATTTTAAAATATATATAACCCTTGTGTCTAATTTTAAAAATACTCAGTTCTCCCTATTTATGTTTTGGCCACAAGTATGTAAATCTTACATACTTATTCAATCAGTATCCATGGATAATTAAATAAGCTTTACTTGCCTAGAAAGTAAAACAAACAAACATTTATTATTATTTTTTTAGTACAAAAAAAAAAAAAGATCCTTCCCAGATTTCTTTTCTTTTTACCATTTAGGTGGTGGGAAAATATCTCAATTTTGTATTCTTGAAAGAAGGACAACATTTGGGGTATTACAAAAAATGCATTTTTGTATGGCGGTGAGGTCTTGACTTCTTCCATAATTTTATCTCTAGGCCTTATGGAACAAAGAGGCTACTCACCAGGTCAGAGCTCAAAGATTTTCTAAATATCTTTAACAAGAATTTTGAGTGCCACTTTTTTGTTTGTTTTATTTATTTAAAGGCAAAAAGGCTTCTAAAATTTTGTTATTCTATTTACCTTTCAAGGGGCCAATCTGGGGGGCTAAATAATTGAGTTTTATTTTAGGCCAGTATGAAGAAGAGTGATTTGGTAAAATACCACTGTTCTTGCCACCAGCTCCAACCCCTCACCACCATCATTCTTTTGTAAGGTTGTACCTTGGGGGAGAGGGGCTTAGAAATTTTACATAAATAAATGAATCAGAGGATGAGATGGTTGGATGGCATCACCAACTTGCTAGACATTAGTGTGAGAAAGCTCCAGGAGTTGGTGATGGCCAGGGAAGCCTGATATGGTGCAGTTCATGGGGTTCCAAAGAGTTGGACATGACTGAACAATTGAACTGAACTGAACTGAAGTGAGTCAAAGTTCAATCAGCTAAGTCACTTCAGTCGTGTCCGACTCTGTGCGACCCCATAGACGGCAGCCCACCAGGCTGCCCCATCCCTGGGATTCTCCAGGCAAGAACACTGGAGTGGGTTGCCATTTCCTTCTCCAATGCATGAAAGTAAAAAGTGAAAGTGAAGCCGCTCAGTCGTGTCCAACTCTTAGCGACCCCATGGACTGCAGTCTACCAGCCTCCTCTGTCCATGGGATTTTCCAGGCAAGAGTACTGGAGTGGGGTGCCATTGCCTTAACTGAGGACAATTACCTACTTTTTCAAATGCAGAGTTCCAAAGAATAGCAAGGAGAGATAAGAAAGCCTTCCTCAGTGATCAATGCAAAGAAATAGAGGAAAACAACAGAATGGGAAAGACTAGAGAGCTCTTCAAGAAAATTAGAGATACCAAGGGAATATTTCATGCAAAGATTGGCTCGATAAAGGACAGAAATGGTATGGACCTAACAGAAGCAGAAGATATTAAGAAGAGGTGGCAAGAATACACAGAAGAACTGTACAAAAAAGATCTTCACAACCAAGATAATCATGATGGTGTGATCACTCACCTAGAGCCAGACATCCTGGAATGTGAAGTCAAGTGGGTCTTAGAAAGCATCACTATGAACAAAGCTAGTGGAGGCGATGGAATTCCAGTTGCGCTCTTTCAAATCCTGAAAGATGATGCTGTGAAAGTGCTGCACTCAATATGCCAGCAAATTTGGAAAACTCAGCAGTGGCCACAGGACTGGAAAAGTCGGTTTTGTTTCTAATCCCAAAGAAAGGCAATGCCAAAGAATGCTCAAACTACCACACAATTGCACTCATCTCACACACTAGCAAAGTAATGCTCAAAATTCTCCAAGCCAGGCTTCAGCAATACGTGAACCATGAACTTCCAGATGTTCAAGCTGGTTTTAGAAAAGGCAGAGGAACCAGAGATCAAATTGCCAACATCCACTGGATCATGGAAAAAGCAAGAGAGTTCCAGAAAAGCATCTATTTCTGCTTTATTGACTATGCCAAAGCCTTTGACTGTGTGGATCACAATAAACTGTGGAAAATTCTTCAAGAGATGGAAATACCAGACCACCTGACCTGCCTCTTGAGAAATTTGTATGCAGGTCAGGAAGCAACTGTTAGAACTGGACATGTAGCAACAGACTGGTTCCAAATAGGAAAAGGGGTATGTCAAGGTTGTATATTGTCACCCTGCTTATTTAACTTATATGCAGAGTACCTCATGAGAAACACTAGGCTGGAAGAAGCACAAGTTGGAATCAAGATTGCCAGGAGAAATATCAATAACCTCAGATATGCAGATGACAACACCCTTATGACAGAAAGTGAAGAGGAACTAAAGAGCCTCTTGATGAAAGTGAAAGAGGAGAGTGAAAAAGTTGGCTTAAAGCTCAACATTCCGAAAACTAAGATCATGGCATCTGGTCCCATTGCTTCATGGGAAATAGATGGGGAAACAGTGGAAACAGTTGTCAGCCTTTATTTTATTGGGCTCCAAAATCACTGCAGATGGTGACTGCAGCCATGAAATTAAAAGATGCTTACTCCTTGGAAGGAAAGGTATGACCAACCTAAATAGCATATTGAAAAGCAGAGACATTACGTTGCCAACAAAGGTCCATCTAGTCAAGGCTATGCTTTTTCCAGTAGTCATGTATGGATGTGACAGTTGGACTGTGAAGAAAGCTGAGTGCCGTAGAATGATGCTTTTGAACTGTGGTGTTGGAGAAGACTCTTGAGAGTCCCTTGGACTAGAAGGAGATCCAACCTGTCCATTCTAAAGGAGATCAGTCCTAGATGTTCTTTGGAAGGAATGATGCTGAAGCTGAAACTCCAGTACTTTGGCCACCTGATGGGAAGAGTTGACTCATTGGAAAAGACTCTGATGCTGGGAAGGATTGGGGGCAGGAGGAGAAGGGGACGACAGAGGATGAGATGCCTGGATGGCATCACTGACTTGATGGACATAGTTTGAGTGAACTCCGGGAATTGGTGATGGACAGGGAGGCCAGGCATGCTGCAATTCATGGGGTCACAAAGAGTCAGACACGACTGAGCGACTGAGCGACTGCACTGAACTGAACTGACCTACTTTTTCATAGTGTGTGGTAGTTTCATATTCTTGTAGACTCCCAGCATTTGGATATGCACAAAAGGACATAACAAAATATGTCTCAGAAGCAAAGAAGTGAAATTTTTTATCAAGGAGACACCTTGATAAATGGAGTTGAGGTAGGATTTCTGGCTTACTAAACTATGGGATTGAGAGATATGTTCATGTGTTCCCAGCGCCCTAGTGAAAGAATATGGAGTCTTGAGAGGAACAGTAGACTAGATGTGTATTGGTTTTGAAGAAGATAGACCATGGAGTATGAGAAGTAGGTCAAAAGGCTCAGAAGTGAGTCCCATTAAACATTCAGAAAGATAGATGGTACCTCAGAGGCCCTCAACCCAGCAAAGAACAGAGCTAAGGCCTGCCCCTCCCCTACATTCCCAGGTAAAATTTAGTCTTACACTCTTTAATGTCACTTGGAGAGGAACAGAGGAAAAGAGAGGAAATATGAAAGGTTTCTGAAAGTAAAATCTAAAGTTAAAAAAAAAAAATTATTGATTCAAGTTAGTTTATAAACTTGCACCCAATTTCCTGTTCTTTGTTTCTCTGTTTTTCTCTACTGTTAAATTAGTTGGATGAACTGACTCAAATCCTTTTAATTTTGCAACTTCTGTTATTAAACTCTCTCAGCATGAACTGTGCATCTACTAAAATCCCTTAGTCAACTCACACTCTCACTTTCCTAAGTTACCAATTCATACCTTCCTCTCTCCTTATACCTACCACTGGTAACCCCATGTTTTGCATCTCTTCACTGAAGAGAAGAAATCACCAGAAGAGAAGTTTATACTTATTTGTCCCCTAATTGGTATCATTCCTTTCATGCTTGGTCCCCTCCCATATTTATTCTTTAAACAGAAACCAGAATGGTGTTTTGAATATATAAATCAGATTGTGTCACTCCCTAAGTGCCTTCCCATTGCACTTTGGATATGTCCAAACTCTCCCCAAAGTTTATAATGCCATACAAGATCTTCAGTATTGAGGTTATAAAATATCAGTAACCTCAGATACACAGATGACACCACTTTTATGGCAGAAAGCAAAGAAGAACTAAAGAGTCTCTTGATGAAAGTGCAAGAGGAGAGTGAAAAAGTTGGCTTAAAGCTCAGCTTTCAACTAAGATCCTGGCATCCAGTCCCATCACTTCATGGCAAATGGGTGGGGAAACAATAGAAACAGTGACAGACTTTATTTCCTTGGGCTCCAAAATCACAGCATATGGTGACTGCAGCCATGAAATTAAAAGACACTTGCTCCTTGGAAGAAAATCTATGACAAACTTCGCATATTAAAGAGCAGAGACATTACTTTGCTAGCAAAGGTCCATCTAGTCAAAGCTATGGTTTTTCCAGTAGTCATGTATGGATGTGAGAGTTTGGACTATACAGAAAGCTGAGTGCTGAAGAATTAAGGTTTTTGAACTGTGGTGTTGGAGAAGACTCTTGAGAGTCCCTTGGATTGCAAGGGGATCCAACCAGTCCATCCTAAAGGAAATCAATCCTGAAAATTCATTGGAAGGACTGATGCTGAAGCTGAAACTCCAATCCTTTGGCCACCTGATGTGAAGAACTGACTCATCGGAAAAGACGCTGATGCTGGGAAAGCCTGAAGGCAGGAGGAGAAGGGGTCAACAGAGGACAAGAGGTTTGGATGACATCACTGACTCATGAACATGAGTTTGAGCAAGTTCAGGGATTTGGTGATGGGCAGGGAAGCCTGGCATGCTGTATCCATGGGGTCACAGAGTTGGACCCGATGAGTGACTGAACTGAACTGAACAAAATCTTACACCAGAAAGCCTAAACAATCTAATCTTATGTTTATCTGCCCTTTCTCACTGTATCCCACTCTATCCTTCAAATTTTCCTAAATATTTGAACGTGTTCCCATGCCAGGTACTTTAATCTTACTGTTCCTTCTATCTGAAACACGTTTTCTACTGAAGGATCACAATATTCAAGTGAAGTCTTCAGAGAATGCTTAATGGACACTCATCTAAAATAGGCCTGCCATCACCACTCTCTATCTCCCATACCCTTTTTTATTTTCTTTTTGGCACTTACTCCTTTCTTGCTTATTTCTGTTTTACTGAGAGATAAAACAGTTTCTGACATACAAGAATTGTCTTAATAAATATTTTTAAATCAACACATACATAAAATCTCTTATAAAAGGATTATTAATACTGCATGACAATTATTACAACTAAGCAAAGAAATTAAGGAGATGATTTAAACAACATCATTGAAGTAAAGGACTTAGATAAAAATAATTTATCTTTTTTAACGATTATTTGTATTTGACCATCTTAGTAATCTGGACAGAGTGACCCAGATGAGAGGAAAAAAAGCTATGGCTTAAATCCTTGGTGATTCAATTAGTTTTTCCCTATTTGCAGTCACAGAATTTACCATGACCAATCAGCCATTTTATAATTATCTCCTCTTGTTCACTTTCAGCTGGAACAATACTAATCTGTTCCCAGAAATAGAAAACTATTCCCAAATGTCTGGTCATTAATATCATCATCATATCCTTATGTGCAAAGGGATAGTTTACAGAAATAAGAGGAATTATAAGGTTTCACTATATCACTGACCTAACCAAACACAATGGCTCCTTTAAGAATCCCATTTGGACGAAGGAGAGAACTCTCCTTAAAGATAATCATAAAGCAAACCACTTGGTTCTCTGTTGATTTCAGATAAATCAACTGAAATCAGGTTTTTTCCTACTGAATTTTGGCATATCAGCTTCCTGCAGAAGAAGTTGATTACATAATATGGAGAAAGTAATAAGAAGAGAGAAATCATATAATGTTCAAAGCTGTAAAGAGGTCTTCTGCAAGGTCGTTTAAACTCAGGTGAAATTCCAGTTGGGTCTCTTTTGTTCTGTTTACCACAGTGCTGGGAATTGAACTTGGCAGTGAGGAGC
Organism: Bos indicus x Bos taurus; assembly: GCF_003369695.1. Classification (NCBI taxonomy): domain Eukaryota; kingdom Metazoa; phylum Chordata; class Mammalia; order Artiodactyla; family Bovidae; genus Bos; species Bos indicus x Bos taurus. The sequence goes on from NC_040086.1 coordinate 34,143,012, forward strand.
CCTTTTGCCTTCTGAACAACTGTGGCTGGAATCCATTCCTCACACAGAAAATAGAAAATATCTTCGATGCACATAATTCAAGTCTGGAAATGGTTTCAATGCTAAACAATTGTTTTTGAAAGGACCCTGTGTTCCAAATAACTGCAATTTAACTGCACATTCAGTGCTCAGCTATAGCAATAAATTGTAGATCTTTCAGTTTTACTTCAAATGTCATTATTTGGCCCAATTTTATTCACATTCAGTGCAGTTTTAACAGTCTACATGATTCCTGTTCATGGATTAATGAGAGCTTATTCTTATTCCCCAAGAGAATGCTGTGTTGAGTTTATAAAGCTGTTTTTCAAAAGCAAAGGGAAATGATAAGATCTTTCAAATGCATATATGAGTCACCTCAATCATAATTGTAGCTTCAAAACTGAAAATCAAGTATCTCATTTCAGCTTAGCATGTATACAGTTAATGCTGGCCAGTGATCTTTTTAGGAGACCTGAGGTGTGGTATTTATTATGTATATTGCTATACCTGCAGAAAATCAACCTGTCCTTCTGGAGCTAATACAAAAATTAAATATTAAATTCAGGCTGTATTAAGAGGGCTTTTACAGTTATGCTTGCCATCTTTTGCCTAACAGTGTTACATATTCAGCCCTGCACATTTTCAGCAGATTACCATGTATTTTATGAGTGAGATTAAACAAAAAAAAAAGAATGTTTTTTTAAATCTTACATCCACCAGTCTATATTATATAGTCAGAAGAAACAAGAGGAGATTGCTGTCCTATTAACTATGGAAATATGACCTACAATCCATTGTGAAACTACTGAGAAAGAATGTGATATTCCCCAGCCATTCAAGAATGGTGGTTTCCTAGGGGGAGGGTGAAAATACTCACTAATTTTTTCATATATATGTGTTTTATGTATGGATTTTTATTTTTCTTGTATATATGGTATTTATTTGGGGAATAATATAGTTGTTGTGTGTTTTTTTCCTTTAAAAGCAATAGTGTGCAGAAGTTAAGAGCTTAGTTTCTAAATGTAAATATTTTGTGCCACATCCACCTGCTGTCCACTAGCTATATAAGCTTGGGGTTGTTGTTCAGTTGCTAAATTGTAATCGACTCTTTGCAACCCCATGGACTGAAGAATGCCAGGCTTCCCTTTCCTTCACTATTTCCCAGAGTTTGCTCAAACTCATGTCCATTGAGTCGGTGATGCTGTCCAACCATCTCATCCTCTGTCATCCCCTTCTTTTCCTGCTCTCAATCTTTCCCAGCTTCAGTATCTTTTCCAATAAGTCTGCTCTTCTCATCAGAAGGCCAAAGTATTGAGGCTTCAGCATCAGTCCTTCCAATGAATATTCAAGGTTCATTTCCTTTAGGATTGACTGGTTTGATCTCCTTGCTGTCCAAGGGACTCTCAAGAGTCCTCTCCAGCACAACAGTTTGAAAGCATCAATTCTTCAGCACTCAGCCTTCTTTATTGTCCAACACTCACATCTGTTCATGACTACTGGAAAAACCACAGGTTTGACTATATGGACCTTTGTTGGCAAAGTGATTTCTCTGCTTTTCTAATATGCTGTCTAGGTGTGTCATAGCGTTTCTTCCAAGAGCAAGCATCTTTTAATTTCATGGCTGCAATCACTGAACAAAGTAATTTTGGAGCTCAAGAAAATCAAGTGATTTACTGTTTTCACTTTCCCCCGTCTATTTGCCATGAAATGATGGGACCAGTGCTATGATCTTTTTGAATGTTGAGTTTTAAGCCAGCTTTTTCATTCTCCTCTTTCACCTTCATCTAGAGGCTCCTTAGTTCCTCTTCACTTTTAGGGTGGTATCATTTGCATATCTGAGGTTGCTAATATTTCTCCAAGCCATCTTGATTCCAGCTTGGAATTCATCCAGCCCAGTATTTCTCACGATGTACTCTGCATATAAAAGTTAAATAAACAGGGTGACAATAAACAGCCTTGATATACTCCTTTCCCAATTTTGAACCAGTCTCCTTCTCCAAGTTCAGTTCTAACTGTTGCTTCTTGATCTGTATCCAGGTTTCTCAGTATTCCCATCTCCTAAAGAATTTTCCACAGTTTGTTGTGATCCATATAAAGGCTTTAGCATAGTCAATGAAGCAGATTTTTTTTTGAATTCTCTTTTTCTATGATCCGACAGATGTCGGTGATTTGATCTCTGGTTCCTCTGCCTTTTCTATATCTAGCTTGTACATCTGGAAGTTCTTGGTTCACATAGTGTTGAACCCTAGTTTGAAGGATTTGGGGCATTACCTGATACATGAAATAAGCGTGATTCTATAGTAGTTTGAACATTCCTTGATATTGCCCTTCTTGGGATTAGAATAGAATAAAATAAGTAAAGTTGCAGTTGTTTATGAATGCTGTTATTACCTTAGCTCTATGTATGGGAAAAAAAAAAAACAAAAACAAAAACTGAGGCATAGAGCATTTGTTTAGTTCAGTTCAGTTCAGTCAATCAGTCGTGTCCGACTCTTTGTGACCCCATGAACTACAGCACACCAGGCCTCCCTGTCCATCACCAACTCCCAGAGTTCACTCAAACTCACATCTATCAAGTCCGTGATGCCATCCAGCCATCTCATCCTCTGTCATCCCATTTTCCTCCTGCCCCCAATCCCTCCCAGCATCAGAGTCTTTTCCAATGAGTCAGCTCTTCACATCAGGTGGCCAAAGTACTGGAGTTTCAGCTTGAGCATCAGTCCTTCCAAAGAACACCCAGGACTGATCTCTTTCAGAAGGGACTGGTTGGATCTCCTTGCAGTCCATGGGACTCTCAAGAGTCTTCTCCAACACCGCAGTTCAAAAGCATCAATTCTCCGGCTCTCAGCTTTCTTCGAAGTCTAACTCTCACATCCATACATGACCACAGGAAAAACCATAGCCTTAACTAGACGGACCTTTGTTGGCAAAGTAATGTCTCTGCTTTTGAATATGCTATCTAGGTTGGTCATACCTTTCCTTCCAAGGAGTAAGCGTCTTTTAATTTCATGGCTGCAGTCACCATCTGCACTGATTTTGGAGCCCCAAAAAATAAAGTCTGCCACTGTTTCCACTGTTTCCCCATCTATTTCCCATGAAGTGATGGGACCGGATGCCATGATCTTCGTTTTATGAATGTTGAGCTTTAAGACAACTTTTTCACCCTCCTCTTTCACTTTCATCAAGAGGCTTTTTAGTTCCTCTTCACTTTCTGTCATAAGGGTGGTGTCATCTGCATATCTGAGGTTATTGCTATTTCTCTTGGCAGTCTTGATTCCAGCTTGTGCTTCTTCCAGCCCAGCATTTCTCATGATCCATTTGTTACCTAAGATCAAACAGCTGGCAATTGATGGAACTGTAGATGAAACTATTAGTAGAGGAAATCCTACATTGTCTCCTCCAATGCCCTGATTTCTACTTGATGACTCAGATGGTAAAGATCTGCCTACAATGCAAGAGACCTGGTTTCAATCCCTGGGTCAGGACGATCCCCTGGAAAAGGGAATGGCTACCCACTCCAGTATTCTTGCCTGGAAAATTCAATGGATAGAAGAGCCTGGTGGGCTACAGTCCATGGAGTCACAAAGGGTTAGACACAACTGAGTGACTAAAACTCATACTTCAAATGATTTTAACATGAATCATACCTTGATAATTCCATTGCTTCTGGAAGAAAATCGTATTTGTCATTTAATTTAATGACAAATTCCTCCACTTGGTCTGGATGAAGATGATGCAATTAACCTGAAGAGTTTTATTAACCCATTTCCTCCAATGTCTCCTTCAATTCATTACAAGTTGAATCTCTTTTACCTGTTACCTGTAATGTTTCATAAATATTTTACTTTTCGTTTGCAATGTTCTATGAATGCCTTAAGTTCAATTGTGATAAATGTGTATGAAAGTGGAATAAAATTTGGTAATTTTCACATTCTAAATAACTCACACAAACCATCATTGTTTTAGCAGAAGCTTCAAATGGAACTAATAATACTTAGAGCCACTTTGAACATGGAAACTGTCTTGGGTCTAAAATCTTTTTCCTATAAAAATCAGTAGGATTTTTAATGAAAGTCTTTTTTATTTGGGGAAAAAAACATGTTTGTAATGTATTCTGATTGAGTTGACATACTGAAACTCTGTAAATACAGCATAGCATACTTAGAAAATTAAAAAAAAAAATTACTTTCAAGTGAGTGAAGTGAGAGGACCCATGTGGAATACACCTGTTCAGCATCTTATTAGCTATAAATATGCTGAGGTTTTAATTTCACAGATTCAAGGCAACAAGATGACTATCATTGAGACAGTGTTTTCCCTAAAGCAGTCAATTTAAGTAAAATGAATGCTGTCTTCTCTGTTGAAATCTTATTTAATTCGGTGTCAGTAAATTTGAACAATAGAATGTATGGTTGAATTACAATTACGTATGTTGTACAGGCATAAATAATGACTACATCTTTTTTTCCTTTTAAGTCAAACTCTGTGGCAGTATTCATTTGAGCACATGCATGATTCTGTGATGAATGTGACTAAGGTACTTAAGTTACATATTCTGTGATCCAATGTTTTAAGGTTAAGTTTGAAAAAAGAAATCACCTTCTAATTTCAAATGACTAAAGTACTTTGGCCACCTCATGTGAAGACTTGACTCATTGGAAAAGACTCTGATGTGGGGAGGGATTGGGGGCAGGAGGAAAATGGGACGACAGAGGATGAGATGGCTGGATGGCATCACTGACTTGATGGACGTGAATCTGAGTGAACTCCGGGAGTTGGTGATGGACAAGGAGGCCTGGCGTGCTGCGATTCATGGGGTTGCAAAGAGTTGGACATGACTGAGTGACTGAACTGAACTGAACTGAAAGGAGGTAAATTTTCTTTTAAGTTCCTTCTCACAAATTTTGCCAGAATTTGAAGGAATTTATAGAACTTTTATCAAAAAAACCCCACAAAACCCAAAATGAAAACAAGTTATTAATATAAAATGGCCCATAGATTAGTTGCACTTTGCCTGTAATTTAACTAAACTGTTTCCCACACAATGAATTTTACATATAATGTCAAGTCAGAATAAGTCTGCTTCCATTTAAACTTTAATTTCCCCAATATTACTAGTTTAGGTGAATTGTTACTGAAGTTAAATTTCAGGAGAAATTTGGCTTCAACCTAGTTTAGTTTCATCATATGAAATCAATATCTCTTAAATGCTAGTAGCACATAAGAATCACCTGAGAACATTCTAAATATAGTATTTTTTGGCCTTCATCTTCAGATACTAACTTAATTATTCTAGAAGTGTTCTGGGATAAGAATTTAAAAAAAACTTTTCAGGGAATTCTAATGTGCAGCTATAGTCTACTATGATGAGTCTCAGATTTTAGCACGCATCAGAATCACCTGGAGGGCTTGTTCAGCCACAAATTGCTGGGCTCCATCCCCAGAGTTTCTGTTTTCCCTAAGTCTGAATAGGTTAGAATATTTACATTTACAATAAGATGGTGAGCCTGCTGGTCTAAGGAGTATACTTTGAGAACTAGGTATGTAGATAGATAAGTCAGAGTAAACTCAATTCAGTTCAGTTCAGTTGCTCAGTCGTGTCCGACTCTTTGCGATCCCATAAATCGCAGCAAGCCAGGCCTCCCTGTCCATCACCAACTCCCAGAGTTCACCCAAACTGATGTCCATTGAGTCCATGATGCCATCCAGCCATCTCATCCTCTGTTGTCCCCTTCTCCTGCCCCCAATCCCTCCTAGCATCAGAGTCTTTTCCAATGAGTCAACTCTTCTGTCTCAAATAATTTAGAGTGTGATAAATTTTCTGAGGGGTCAACAAATCACAGCTCAACACTGGGTCCTTGTTTTTGTAAATAACATTTTACTGAGTCATAGTTACAACCATTCATTTGCATACTATGTTTATTTTCACTGTTTCAAGGACAGAGTTGAGTAATTTCACAGCAACCACGTGTCCCATAAGCCTAAAATATTTATTCTGTGGCCTTTTTTAGAAAATAGTTTGCTAATTGCTATTCTAAATTATCATAAATGATAATGTAAATGGAAAACAGCAATAGTCATAAAACAATAAAAAACAAAACAAAACAGTAATTTTTAAGATAAAACAGTATGTCTGAGCTTCAGCCCTTTATAGCTAACTGCCTTTTTGTCCATCTCTTAGTGGAGGTGTCAAAGAAGGCTAAAACTCAACATGTGACATAATAAACCTATTGTCTTCCTCTCCATAAACTTAGTCCAGACTCTTCCTACAAATAGCACCATCACCTAGGTAGTTAATGCAATCCAGAAACTCGCTCTCCCCCACCATCTAGTTTTGTGTTAAGGATTTTTTTTTTAATTTTATTTTATTTTTAAACTTTACAATCTTGTATTAGCTCCGCCAAACATCGAAATGAATCCACCACAGGCACACCCGCGCTCCCCATCCTGAACCCTCCTCCGTCCTCCCTCCCCTACCCTCCCTCTGGGTCGTCACAGTGCACCAGCCCCAAGCATCCAGCACCGCGCATCGAACCCCGACCGGCGACCCACCTCACACATGACACCATACATGCTTCAATGCCATTCTCCCAAATCTCCCCCCCTCTCCCTCTCCCACAGAGTCCATAAGACTGATCTATACATCGGTGTCTCTTTTGCTGTCTCGTACACAGGGTTATTGTATCTCCATCCATTTTTCTCCACCTTTATCATTTCTACCATCAAATAGAGGTGCTCATTACCTCTATTCTGGACTACAAAAATATCTTATTAACTAAACTTTTTGCACTCACCCTGGCTGCACCTCCAATCCATTCTTCACCCTGTAACCAGTGGGAGCTTCCCTCATCATAAATTGAAAATCTTTACTTAAAATTCTTTCCATGACCTGCAAGCCTACAGTATTATTGGGCCCTCCTTTTTTCTTCAGTCTTCCTACACCATGCTTTCTGTTGTCTTGACATGCCAACCTACCTTCAGTTCTTTTTGTTCATCTCCTTTAACTTACCAGAGGTTTTTGCACATGCTATTTCCTGCTTGAGATATTTTATTTATCCTGTTCATCTAAGCAACTCTTATCCTTTCTTTAAATACTAACTCCAATCTGATTTTCTCTGGGAAGATTTCTCTGATTTTGGTGATTACTATAACTCTACTGTAAGACTCATATATTAATTTACCTTTACTTTTAGCTCTTGCAACAGTCCATAGGGTCGCAAAGAGTTGGACACGACTGAAGCGACTTAGCACAACCGTGTTAGCCCCTGCAATAACTACACTTCTTTTAGATCTGTTCAAATAGTTGTTTGATATATATATATCTCCTGTATTAAACTATAATCTTAAAGAAAGGAGAAAATATGTGCTTTGTATTATTTCCCAGCATTATTTCTAGTACCAGGAAGTGCATAATACACAGTATCTGTTTTAAATAAAATGGATCAGTAGGTAAACATATGCCAAAACTTATTTATGTTTACATATGTACAAACTGATTTCCCCAATTAAATGTCATGTAATCAATCTGGTTCAAAATAAATAGGCAAAAAAGGAAAATTGAAGGGAAAAATAACAAATTCAATTTGCCATAAAAGCATGTAGGCAATCATTTAAAATTTTACTTCCAAGACTTATTTTTAACAAAACTTTTTAAACATAAGAAAATACTTGTTATTTTAAGTGAATAAAGCAGAAAGCAAAATCTTTACATGAAAAATGTAGAAGTATACAGATATGGCTAGAAAGAAGTAAAATAAAATGCTAGCCAAAATTGTCTTTTTTAAAATTTATTTTTAATTTGGGAAAAATAACTTTACAATGTTAGTGTTTGTTTCTGCCATACAACAACACAAATTGGCCATAATTATGCATGTACCATCATCCTCTTGAATCTCCCTCCTCTTCCCCTATATCAGTTGCCTTTGAACTGTCATTTACACTACAACAGGGATGATTATTGTGGACATTATGCTACGTGAAATAAGCCAGTTGCAAAAGGAAATACTGTGTGAGTCTACTTATATGAAATAATCTCAAATTCATAAAGACAGAAAACGGAATGGTGGTCACCAGGGTCTGGGGAGGGGGCAGGAAATGGGGAATTGTTAATTAGTAGAGGCTTCAGTTTTACAAGAATTCTAGAGGTGATTGTAAAACAATGTGAATGTACTTAACAATACTGAATGATACACTTAAAAATGATTAAGATGGTAAATTTTACATTACGTATATTTTATCTCAGTTTTTAAAAGTTGCATTTTGATGATAGAATTACTATTTTATTTGTCTTCAAACATGAAACAGTTTATTTTTCTTTTAGCATAAGAAAAAGTATCTATTAAATTTTTTTTAAAAAAGAACAAAGGTGCAAAGTCAGGGGCCATATCTGAGATATATGTGTGTTCTTAATTACTAGCAAGAGCTTTAAAAGTTGCAGGAATACAGTACATATTTGTTGAATAAAGGAAGTGTAGCTAGATAATAAAGGTGTGGTTATCAAGTGGTTAGAAGGGCAAGTGAAATTCCTTCTAGGTTTATCCTAGAGCTATTGTTTAAAAGTATGTAGTTGTAAAGATAAATTGCTTTGACCAGGTATTTCCCTCTGATTTAGACAGTTATCCCTAAAGAAATGGCCTAGATGGAAATGATCACCTCTGTTGATATTTCCTCAGAATGAAGCTTTGGAAAAGTATTGTTAGTCCTGGATTTTAAATTTGCAAATATTACTGTGTCAACTAAAAGATATGTTTCAAATATAATGCTCACAATGGAGTCAAGTTGATTCTAGATAACTGAAAGATAATACACAATTCCAGGGAAAATATATATGTTATTTCATATCTGATATACTCTTAAATGTGTCAGAATACTAGACCACAGTTCAAAAAAGTAAGTTCCTAAATGTACCATTCTGTGATATAGAAATTTACTCCTTGATGAAACACAAATGAAAAACCAGTATTTAAATTCATCTCTACCAAAATGTGTTGGCTAGAAGACTGTCATCCTTGTACATGTAAAAGAAATGGAAAGTAGTTAATTTTTGAAAAGGAAAGTCTTTTAATGGGACTCTTTTAAACCTAAGAGGAAAGGGGGGAGGGGTTTAAATTATGAAATGAATTTCCAGTTCACTGAGAAATGTTTTAAAAATTAAATGTCATACCCTTAAAATAGCAAATTACTTTGTGCAGTATGGAGGCTATACAGTTCAGTTCAATGGAAATGGATGATTGTAGCATCACCTTCTTTCTTTTCATGGGAAAATACTATATAGGACATTTACAGTATTAACTTGAGCTGAAAGTCCCAGAAACTACTTTTCTGGATTCAAGGAAAGTCATCATATATTGCTAAAAACTACAGTAGAGGGTGAGTAAATTGAAGGATCAACTTATGAACTAGAAGTGAATTTGAACAGAAACAGAACAATTTGTAGTTTTAATTAGTGAGAGCCAGATATCAAAGATAAAATAGTATTTCAAGTCTGTGTATTATACACAGCAACTGTGGACTATGGGGAAATTTTATATAACAAAAAATAAAACTGTTTAGATAAATAGTTCATTTTGAAGTTGACCAGTACAGATTGAAGGAGACAGGCAGAAGGTAGTAAGCAAGTCTCTCAGGTATCTCAGGTTATTCTGAAGACTCCATTGGGATCTATAAAGATTTCTTCTCCCCTAGGTGCTATGGGGCTCTTGGTAGTTGTCAAGTCCCCACATATGTTTTCCTGTCTGACACTTTGTGACCCCATGGCCTATACAGTCCATGGAATTCTCTAGGCCAGAATACTGGAGCGGGTAGCCTTTCGCTTCTCCAGGAGATCTTCCCAAACTAGGGATCGAACCCAGCTCTCCCCATTGCTGGCAGATTCTTTACCAGCTGAACCACAAGGGAAGCCCCGCATGTGTTTTAACCTCATTTTAACCTCTTTGATAAGAGAATTAGAGAATGACCCTGTCTTTGTCAAATTCTTCATTAACTGAGCTTTTATACTGTTCAAGGAACTAGTTATTAAGCTTGTCTCCAGGATAATCATTGACACTGGGGAAGGGAGACATAAAGACAACTAATTGCATGATATTCATGATTATAGGCTTCCCAGGTGGCCCTAGTGGTAAAGAACCTGCCTGCCAATGCAAGAGACCTAAAAGATGGGAATTCTATCCCTGGGTCAGGAAGATTCCCTGGAAGAGGGCATAGCAAACCACTCCAGTATTCTTGCTGGAGAATCCCATGGACAGAGGAGCCTGGCAGGCTACAGTCTATAGAGTCACAAAGAGTCAGACACGACTAAAGTGACTTAACACTTAGAGCACATTCCTGTTATACACAGCTGTTGCACCAGCAGAAATTAAGCCAATAGGCTAATGTGTCTTCACTTTTCTTATGAAGAATGCAACTGTTTCCTCAGGTAAAGGTCAGTGAGAGTTTAACATTGGAATGGGTTGGCCAAAAAGTTTGTTCAGGTTTGTCCCTTAACATTTTCCAGAAAAACTAGAACAAACTTTTTGGCCAACCCAATATAAGAAATATAGACAGAGTTTGGAAAGTGCTTCAATTGAGGAGCTTATTTAACATCCTTAAACTCTTGTTTTTATAAGATTTAATTATAATTTATAAGATTTATATTAATATGAAAAATTCTTGAGATGTTAAATTGTTGTATTATACAGATTTGGGTCTTCTTTGGATAGTCTTTCAGAGAATTGGGTACAGCAATAAAGTAATTCAATTTCAGCTCAGTTTTCAAAGTGCCTGTTTTATGTACACTTTGAAAAGAAAAAAGAATCACAATTGCAAATGAACTTAATATTTCTTGTTTGTACTATTCATTGAGTGTATGATTTGCTTACAGTTTGTCATATTACAAGTGGAACATAAATGCTCAATATATGTTCGCTGAATTAATGTAGAAATTGGTGACGTTGAGGTAAAGAGAAAAGTTTTTCATATGGAAATGGCCAATAAATATAGTTTTATATCTAAATGAAACATTTTGAGACAGATTATTTTGTTAAGAAACAATTAATGAGGTTGAGCTATATCTATGTCAACTAATGAGGCTGATCTGTATTCAAACTAAAGTAGATAGCAATGTAACACTGAGGACAAAGCAAATAGTGCTTACCACACTGAGGGTTGCTGCTAATTCTAAGAAAACATCCAACCCCTTCTTCAACAGTAGCCATCTAGCAGCAACTGTTAAATATGTGATTAAATTACCCTCCCTGTGATCTTGGGTTGCAGACGTCTAAATAGCAGTAATAAAATAATCATGAACTTGAAATTCCATCCAGTCATTCCATTTGACCATAATAATGTACTATGGAAGTTGATTGTGTGTGGTGACAATGAAATGCTAAGAATTACAGTCAAACCTGTGTTTATTGGAATGGAATGTGGAGGAAATTCAGCTGGTTGTTGGAAAAGCAGAGTTCAAATAGAAATCACAATAGTAGTGCTGACAGCATGCCCATAGCTAAAATCCATGTTTAGTTTGAAGCATTATAGTCTGGGGTTCCATTTGCTAATCAGTTTCTAGTTGCCCCAGTTCTTTCTCATTACTTTTTTTTTTAATATAAATTTATTTATTTTAATTGGAGGTTGATTACTTTACAATATTGTTTTGGTTTTGCCCTACATCAACATGAATCTGCCACAGGTATACACATGTTCCCCATCCTGAACCCCCCTCCCTCCTCCCTCCCTGTACCATCCCTCTGGGTTGTCTCAGTGCACCAGCCCCAAGCATCCTGTATCCTGCATCGAACTCATTTCTTTTTAATACACATTTTCCTTACGTTCACCATCTGAAATCAAAGGATTGCTTGCACCTTGAAGATTTTGAACAGAAGTTTTAAAATGTATTAAAATGCATTTTCAGATATTCTCTTTTGTATGTGACAATTTTTCCTGTTTAACCTAGTTTCCAGATTAGGGAATTCTAGACTGACAGATGGGAAATCTTTTGTTTGTGTTTGTGTATGTTTTTTTTTTTTTAATCTTTATTTGTCATTGTTCAGTCGCTCAGTCATGTCTAACTCTTTGAGACCCAGTAGACTGCAGCACACCAGGCTTCCCTGCCCTTCACTATCTCCCAGAGTTTGCTCAAACTCATGTCCATTGAGTCAATAATGCCATCCAACCATCTCTATTCTGTCACCCTCTTCTCCTCCTGCCCTTAATCTTTCCCAGAATCAAGGGTCTTTTCCAATGAGTTGGCTCTTGGCATCAGGTGGCCAAAGTATTGGCGCTTCACCTTCAGCATTAGTCCTTCCAATGAATAGTGATGGTTGATTTCCTTTAGGATTGACTGATTTTATCTCCTTGCTGTTCAAGGGACTCTCAAAAGTCTTCATCAGCATCACAGTTAGAAAACATCAATTCTTTGGCATGCAGCCTTCTTTATGGTCCAACTCTCACATCTGTACATGACTATTGGAAAAACCATCACTTTGACTATACAGACCTTTCTTGGCAAAGTAATATCTCTGCTTTTAAATATGATGCCCTAGGGACTTCCCTGGTGGCTCAGATAGTAAAGAATCCACCAGCAGTGTGGGAGACCTGGGTTTGATCCCTGGGTTGGGAAGATCCCCGGAGGAGGGTGTGGCAACCCACTCCAGTATTCTTGCCTGGAGAATCCCAATGAACAGAGGAACCCGGTGGGCTACAGTACATGGGGTTGCAAAGAGTCGGACATGGCTGAGTAATTAAGCACAACAGGTTTGTAATACCTTTTCTTCCAAGGAGCAAACATCTTTTAAACTGTTATTTTGTTATTAAGGAATCCAATTCTGTGACTGACATGAGATCCAGTTTGGGTTAACAGTGACAGTTCTGTAGGTAACTGCAGCCTACTCTGGACTTTCTGGTTCTGACCACTTTCTTCTCTCTCTACCTTAATGGAAACTCAGACTTAGGTGTCCCCAGTCCCTGCCATTCTATTACTAGAAGATTGCAAAGCCTTGTTTGTTTTTGGTAAGAAAGATATTCTCAAGGTTCAGAGCTATGAATAATTTTGTTACTTCAATATCATAATATATGGTTCTCCCTCAATGAAGAAAACAGCTCTTTGCATTAAATTGGCTGAAAAGGTATAAAGACATAATAGTTATAAGAAAAGGCTGAAATCAGAAATATTTTGTAACCAAAGCATATATCATAATGCCTTCTTTTATTCTGGAGCATCACACAAACCTTTTTTTCCACTCCCTTTGGAAAAAAAAATAACAATAAAATTTAGAAAATAAAATACAAAATGAATAATAATTTGAAATAATTCTTACATTTTCAAGCATGTAAGTAATTTAATCATATAACTTTCAAATCTCTTTCTCTGTTTTCAGTGCCCTCTTTGACTCACTAAATATTTTATATGTGAAGAGATTTCCTATTGCCAATTTATATATCCCTAATTGCAGCCATGAAATTAAAAGACACTTACTCCTTGGAAGAAAAGTTATGACCAACCTAGATAGTATATTCAAAAGCAGAGACATTACTTTGCCAACAAAGGTTCGTCTAGTCAAGGCTATGGTTTTTCCAGTGGTCATGTATGGATGTGACCGTTGGACTGTGAAGAAAGCTGAGCACCGAAGAATTGATGCTTTTGAACTGTGGTGTTGGAGACGACTCTTGAGAGTCCCTTGGACTGCAAGGAGATCCAACCAGTCCATTCCTGGGTATTCTTTGGAAGGACTGATGCTAAAGCTGAAACTCCAATACTTTGGCCACCTGATGCGAAGAGTTGATTCAATGGAAAAACTCTGATGCTGGAAGGGATTGGGGGCAGGAGGAGAAGGGGACGACAGAGGATGAGATGCCTGGATGGCATCACCGACTCGATGGATATGAGTTTGAGTGAACTCCGGGAGTTGGTGATGGACAGGGAGGCCTAGGGTGCTGTGATTCATGAGGTCGAAAAGAGTTGGACACGACTAGAGACTGAACTGAACTGAACTGATTTGTTAAAAAGTGTTTTCAAAATAGGTTTACATTTCAACTTCCAAAAACACATGAAAATTTATTCCATATACTATGTAACTTAAATATATGTTAACAGGTCATCCTACTACAGATATCTTCAGTACATTCAAAATGCACCTTTCTTGAGTCAAAAACTCCTGCTTATTCTGATTAAAAATTTTGGTGATGGGCTTCTCTGGTGGTCCAGTGGTTACGAATCCACTTGCCAATTCAGGGGACATTGGTTCCATCTCTGGTCCAGGAAGATACCACATGCTGTTGAGCAACTAAGCATGTGGACCACAACTACTGAACCCACACACTGCAACGAACGATTCCTGAGCACCTAGAGCCCATGCTCCACAACAGATCACCTCAGTGAGAAGCCCACACACCACAACAGAATGGCCCCTGCTTACTGTAATTATAGAAGCTCATGTGCAGCAACAAAGACCCACCACAGTCAAAATATTGAATAAATAAATAAATAAGTAAATCTTTTTAAAACAGTAAAAAAAAAAAAAAGATTGATGATAAAATCTATTACCATGAGGTATCTATCAAATTATTCTTCAGCTTTCCTCTTTATGTGTGTGCCCCTCAGAAATGAAAATGCTCTTATCACTGTATCACTTTCAGTTTGCTCACATTAATAATATTTTCTATCAAGCATAAGTTTTTCCTTTTAGAGTTTTCAGAAAGTCCAAACAAAGATTGATCCTTAGAAAGTAAATGCAAATAATAACTACTAGGATGAAAAAAATCCATATGCTAGACCTATGAAATACTTCTCCTATACCATCATATTCATTTTCTTGTAGTTTTGACAAGAATATGCATTTCAATGTATTCTGACCAACTGGCAATTCTTGCTGCCTCTAATGCTCAGTACCCCATACCTATAAATGAATGTCCTCTTTCATTAATATTTTTGAATCCCTGCTCCAATTGCAACTCCTCAGGCACTCAAGAGGGACTTCTCTGGTGGGCTTTAATAGTGAAGAATCTGCTTGCAATGCAGGAGACCTGGGTTGGGAAGATCCCCTGGAGAAGGAAATGGCAACCTACTCCAGTATTCCTGCCTGGAGAATTCTATGGACAGAGGAGCCTGGTAGGCTACAGTCCATGGGGTCCCAAAGAGTCAGACATGACTGAGGACTAAGACTTTCAGTCACTCAAGTCCTGTATAGTAGACTATTAGTACTGCCTCACTTTTATGAATATAAAATGTGTTAATTGAGCTATAATCTAGAAAAAAAAAGACCTGTATTAACATTAACGTTATACTGTGAAAGATGATCTCCATGACCTTCTCCACTTGGGAATAATTTGGGTTCACAGAAAACCATGAATCAATATTATGGATGAGTTTAGAACTAGAAGACATCTTTTCTTAGTATTTTCTGAGACAAGGTCATTACCATTAGAAAGTGGAAATGATCTTAATGGAAATGACTACAAAGAATTAAATTAGAAAGACATTATTAAAACCATCTTTCACTCAATTATAATCTCATTTACTTCATACAAAGTTTAGGAGTTTGCATTGTTGCCATCTGAATTTTCATAAATTACCATTTTTTCAAGGAGCAAAGGTCTTTTTAATTAAGCATTTTCTATGATTCTGTTTTCTCTCTTCTCTTAGCATATCTGTTATGCTTATTTTTATTTTTACTACTTGACCTGAATTTTGCAGTATATAATCTGTATAATATCAAATAAGGCTCCACCATTTAGAGGTAGTATAACCTTATAAGGTTGCCATTTCCTTCTCCAGAGGATCTTCCCAACCCAGGAATCAAACCCACATCTGCTGCTTTGCAAATAGTCTCCTGCATTGCAGGCAGATTCTTTACTGCTGAGCCACCCTAGTGATTTAAAATCCCTTGCCTAAGAATCACACAATCTCTATCACATGAGTCTAATTCTGATGTTTGCTTTTTCTCTTCATGCCATGTTTTACCCTGCCTTTTAGCAAACCTAATTTTGTTGAAAGCTGGACATGATCATTGTCATAGAAACTTAAGCGGAAAAGGCCTTTCATATATGGTTTTATTTTTAATTAGCGAGGTATTAGTGTTAATGTTTGCTGTGGCTGAAGATATCAGAGGCTTCAGTCTCTAATATCCTGTTTCTCCTTGTTTTCTTTGGATTTCCCTAAAACTCCTTCTTATCTAGAGTTTGTAGCTTGCAGCTCTCTTAGTTGTAGCTCATGTCATTATTCTGTAGTCCTATTGAAGTGGTGGTATGGTATTGGGGAAGAAAAACATTCTGTAAATGTATGATTAAACCTCTCTTTTTTAATGAGACAGAGTTCTTGCACTGTGACCTTCTAAAGTTTCTTAATATATGAGACAACAACAACAACAACAAAAAAAAAAACAGAGAGATTTAGAGTTATCTAATTGCTCTTCCCCTAGATTGGTTAAGTCTCTAGCACAGTATTTTTCACTGAGGGCAGGCCCAACCACAGAATGCTCTGGATATATCTCAAACTAACTACTGTTTCTATGGTCATATTTCAGAATGGCTATCTTCCTCTGCTGGTGCTGCTGCTAAGTTGTTTCAGTCATGTCTGACTCTGTGCAACCCCATAGACGGCCTCCTACCAGGCTCCTCTGTCCCTGGGATTCTCCAGGCAAGAATGCTGGAGTGGTTTGCCATTTCCTTCTCCAATGCAGGAAAGTGAAAAGTGAAAATGAAGTCGCTCAGTCATGTCCGACTCTTAGCGACCTCACGGACTGCAGCCTACCAGGCTCCTCCGTCCATGGGATTTTCCAGGCAAGAGTACTGGAGTGGGGTGCCATTGCCTTCTCCAAGTCTTCCCCTCCTTCTATCTAAACCATGTGGATAAGTTTTCCAAAATATTTGCCATGAGAACCTGGTGGTCCTCCTGAAAGTAAAATTCACCAGCATGTGAATATGCCTCCAAGTCTGGGGCTCTAAATTTTACCTATCAAGCAAATTTACACTGATCCTCCAGAAACTCATCAATTACTGTTTTACTGTGTCTATGGGTAGCCTCTTCTCCTGGTAAATTGTGATTCTGTGTATTTACTTGCGTCTCTGGTGTTTGCAATAATGGTTGGCCCTGTGACCTCAATTCTTTAGTTCATGTGAGAAGAGTTGCTGATTTTACAGTCAGTGTTTTTTTTTTTGTTGTTTTTTTTTTCTTCTTATTTTTGAGCGAGAATGACAACTTTCAAGCACCTTATAAGTTAAAATGGAAATTGACCAACTACTTTAGTTTAGTCTTTAAATTATCTCAAATATTAGTGTTTGCCTTATTAGATATGTATTTGTACGTTTTTTGTACCATCAAACAGAAGAGAAAAAAGATAACCTAATTCCTTCTTTATCCTAAACACTCTGTTTCCTTACTATGAAAATCTAAAATCATGCACATTTTAATGTTGAGGCAGCAGCATGAAAAGGGGGTAATGGGCAACTCTTTATCACTTCTTAAAAATATGAACTAGCAGATGGCATTTCCTCTTCTGTGCATTTCATCATTTAGCAGAAAACAATTAAAAGCAAATGAATCTTAAACAAATAGTTGGCATGCTCATTTCTGCAATAGTTATTTTTATAAGAATCAGAGCTTGTTGTAACATATTTAGAATATAATTTAATGTTCAACTGGCATCTTAGTTAAATCTGGTCTATTCATTTTTAGAAAAATTATGAAAACAACATCATATTGATCTTCAGTAGGTTTAGACATAACCAATGAATAAAATATAACCTTTGGGTTTAATACATACAGATTGAAATATATGGCTTTTAAAATGTCTCAGGCCAAGAGGTATAAGTGAAGCTAATGAAAGTGAACCATTAGGGTACGTCTCTCAAAGGCCCTCCTCAGTTCTAGGAGGAGACTTAATCATTTGTTCATATAGTCACATGCTTTTGTAGAATTTATGATAAAATATACTTTAACCACATTAAGACTGCTAGCATTTCACTTCTATTTCCTCTCTTCCACTCTCTTATTTCATGTAGAATAGTAGTGAAGTTGCAACAGGCATTTTGTAGATTTAGCTAAGGGTAATTGAGTTGGGGATACCTTTCATATTGGGTTCAGAAAGATCTAGTTATGTGGTTTGAACTCTGAGACATATCTAGGTAATTGCTGCCCATCTTATTGTAACAAGAACCTTGAGAAATACTCCTATTATGATAAAAGTGTTCTGAGCAGAGTTGATATGTATCCTAGCACCCAGGGCTGCAAAACATATGGGAAGTGGAAGAAAAACAACATGCAAAATAGGGACAGAAACAAGTTTGTGGAAGACATTCTAATCATCAGATTTATAAAATTGAAGTGTATTAAATTGTCAATAAATATAGAAAAACATTTTTCCCCTGAAAAGAATGTACTTGGAATTTTAACATGGTAAGTTATCCTAAACTTAGTAGCATAAAACAACAAACACTTATTAATCTCACATAAACTGTGAGGAATTAGTGGCCCAGGAATAGTTTAGCTGTATAATCTAGCTCTGTTTCTAATGTGTTTTCTGTCAAGACCTGACTGGATCTGGAGGCCCCTCTTCAAAATGGTTTGGTTGCATGGATGTTGGCAGGAGGCTTTGGATACTCATTACACAGTCCTCTTGATGGGGCTTCCTGGATGTCCTTATAACCTAGCAGCTGGTATACTTCAGAGCAAGTGATCTGAGAGATCAAGACAGAAGTCACAGTACCTTTTACAAAACCTTGTCCCCAAAGTTTCACAATGCTACTTTTGCTATATTTTCTGCACTAGAAGTAAGTCACTGAATCTGGCCCACACTCTATAAAAAGAGAAATTGGCATCATATCTTGAGTGGGAAGACTATCAAAGAATTTATAAACAAATTTCAAAACTACCACAGTTGGTATTAAAGCTTTCTTTTTGATGATTATTATGTTAGTTTTTTAGGGCTTCCCAGGTAGCACTAGTGGTAAAGAACCCACCTGCCAATGGAGGAGACATGAGAGATGTGGAATCAGTCCCTGGGTCAGGAAGAACCCTGGAGGAGGGCATGGCAACCCACTCTAGTATTCTTGCCTGGAAAATCCTGTGGACAGAGGAGTTTGGTGAGCTACAGTCCATTGGGTCACAAAGAGTGAAACACAACTTGAAGTAACTTAGCACACACATGCGTATTAATTTCGTAGGGCTCTCATAGCAAATTACCACAAACTGGATAGCATGAAAAATAGAAATTTATTTTCTCATAGATCTGTAGGCTAGACCTCCAAAATCCATGTTTTGGTGGTGCCATGAACTGAAAGCTCCAAGAAAGAATTCTTCTTTGACTCTTTGTAATTTCCATTGGCATTCCTTGACTTCAGTTGCATCATTCCAGTCTCTACCTCTGTTTCACAAGACCTTCACCCTTCTGAACCTGTCCCCACTATGAGTCTGTATCCAACGCTCCTCATTTCTCTGACAAAATTACTAGGCACTGGTTTGAGGGCCCACCCTAACCCAGTATGACCTCATCTTGATTACATCTGCAAAGACACTATTTTCAAATGAAGTCATATTCACAGGTATTGGGGATTAGGATTTGAGCATATTTGGTGGGGGCAGGGAATATAATTTAACCTAATGCAGATGTCATGCATATGCTTAAGAATATTTATTAGAATTCCTTTTTGTAGAATTCAAACCTTTAGTTAATACAGAGTATGTGCCTGACACTAAGAGTTCATATAAAAAGAAAATTGATAGCCATTTCCAAATTTAACAGAAATTCTACAAATTTAAAAATAAAGTGCTATGAAGTTGAAAGAAGCTTTTCCAAATTGTAAACAATAGAAAAAAACTTGATCAATTCCAAATAAAGGTAATTTCTATTTTTTATATAAAATAATATATTAAAATTATTAAATAGAAACAAAAAGCATGCAGCCAAAAATATAGGGAAAATAGATTTTAGGATTATCTGCTGCTGCTGCTAAGTCACTTCAGTCATGTCCAACTCTGTGTGACCCCATAGACAGCAGCCCACCAGGCTGCCCCATCCCTGGGATTCTCAGGCAATAACACTGGAGTGGGTTGCCATTTCCTTCTCCAATGCATGAAAGTGAAAAGTGAAGGTGAAGTCGCTCAGTGATGTCCAACTCTTAGCAACCCCATGGACTGCAGCCTGCCAGGCTCCTCCATCCATGGGATTTTCCAGGCAAGAGTACTGGAGTGGGTTGCCACTGCCTTCTCTGTTAGGATTATCAGGAAGATAATTAATACAAAATTTATATGTTTGGAAACTCCAGTACTTTGGCCACCTCATGCAAAGAGTTGACTCATTGGAAAAGACTCTGATGCTGGGAGGGGTTAGGGGCAGGAGGAAAAGGGGATGACAGAGGATGAGATGGCTGGATGGCATCACCTACTTGATGAACGTGAGTTTGAGTGAACTCCAGGAGATGGTGATGGACAGGGAGGCCTGGCGTGCTGCGATTCATGGGGTCACAAAGAGTCGGACACGACTGAGTGACTGAACTGAACTGAACTGAACTGTACTGAAAACTATTTTTGGTCTTATGATGTAGTACTTGCTTTATAATTTATAATACATTATTCACATTTTATTACTAAATTAATATGCACTTTTGTGTCTAATTTTGTAGTTTATTTTCTGAAGGAAGATCTCTCAGATTATATAAACTTAGTTTCCTAAATTTGGGGACTCATTTGGGCAACTTGTTTAAGAGATTAATTTTGTAGAAGGTTTTGAAGTAGGGAGTTCAAAATAATAGGATTTTAAATATACTTTGGTCTTCAAACATTGTTAAAATCAGGTGAATGTGTTCATGAATTGATAGTATAGTACCCTGCATTACTATTAGGAAGTTTCAGAGAATTACCTAAGAAAAGTGAATTAGAGTGTAAGAAACCTAGAGAATTTACCTAGTTTTTTTTTTTTTTGCCCATTGTTGAATGCCAAGAACTTGGTTAAGTATTTTCTTCACAGAAACATTTAACAAGCTAACTAGTAAATAATTATAAAATCCTCATAAATGCTAACTCTTAAAGGTGACTTTTTAAAAAATAGCACTGTCTTGAGAATGCAATTTTTCAAGGGAGTACCTATTTGGGATGGCTTAGTGAATAATTTTACACAAATCATTGATAAGTATTAATGAACAATGCATAGAAAATAGCAGAAAACAATAGAAGACTAGAGATCTCTTCAGGAAAATTGGAAATATCAAGGGAACATTTCACCTAAAGATTGGTACAATAAAGGACAGGAACAATAGAGAACTAGTAGACACAGAAGAGATAAAGAAGAGATGGAAAGAATACATGGCAGAACTGTACAAAAAAGATCTTAATGAACTGGATAACTATGGTGGTATGATAAGTCACTCAGAGCCAGACATTCTGGAGTGTTAAGCCAAGTGGGCTTTAGCTAAGTCAAGTGCTACTGTCAATAAAGCTAGTGGGCGCAAGGAAATTTTAGTAGAGCTATTCAAATCCCTAAAGGATGATGCTGTCAAAGTGTCACACTCAATATGTCAGCAAATCTGGACAACCCAGAAGTGGCCACAGACATGGAAAAGGTCAATCCTTATCCCAGTTCCCAAGAAGGGTAGTACTAAAGAACGTTCTGACCACTGGACAATTGTACTCATCTGTAGTAAGGTCCAGAGAAGGCAATGGCACCCCACTCCAGTACTCTTGCCTGGAAAATCCCATGGACGGAGGAGCCTGGTAGGCTGCAGTCCATGGGGTCACTAAGAGACGGATACGACTGAGCGACTTCACTTTCACTTTTCACTTTCATGCATTGGAGAAGGAAATGGCAACCCACTCCAGTGTTCTTGCCTGGAGAATTCCAGGGATGGGGGAGCTTGGTGGGGTCGCACAGAGTCGGACACAACTGAAGTGACTTAGCAGCAGTAATAGTAAGGTCATGCTTAAAATCTTGCATGCTAGGCTTCAGCATTACATGAACCAAGAACTTCCAGATATCCAAGCTGGGTTTAGAAAAGGCAGAGGAACCAGAGATCAAATTGCCAACATTTGCTGGATCATAGAGAAAGCAAGAATTCCAGAAAAACATCTACCTCTGTTTCATTGTCTACACAAAAGCCTTTGACTGTGTGGATCATAAAAAATGAGAAAAACTCTTAGAGATGGGAATACCAGACCTGTCTCCTGAGAAACCTGTATGCGGGTCAAGAAGCAACAATTAGAACCCTGCATGGAATAACTGACTTGTTCAAGATTGAGAAAGGAGCATGACAGGGCTGTCTGTTGTCACACTTTTTATTCAAAACCTATTTGCTGAGCACATCATGAGACATGTCCGGCTGGGTGAGTTACAAGCTGAAATCAAGATAGGGGGAGAAACATCAACAACCTCAGATATACAGATGACACCGCTCTAATGGCAGAAAGCAAAGAGTAATTAAAGGGCCTCTTGATGAGGGTGAAGGAGGAAAGTGGAAGAGCCAGCTTAAAACTAAATATTAAAACAACAACAACAGCAACTAAGATCATGTCATCTGCCCCCATTACTTAATCAGATAGAGGGGGAAAAGGTGGAAGTAGTGACAGATTTCCTTTTCTTAGGCTCTAAATCACTGCAGATAGTGACTGCAGCCATGAAATGAGAAGATAATTGCTTTTTAGCAGGAAAGCTATGACAAACCTAGACCGTGTGTTGAAAAGCAGAGACATCACTCTGCCAACAAAGATCCGTATAGTCAAGGCTATAGTCTTCTCAGTAGTCATGTATGGTTGTGAAAGCTGGAGTGTAAAAAAGGCAGAAAACCAAGGAATTAATGCCTTCCAACTGTGGTGCTGGAGAAGACTCTTAAGAGTCCCTTGAAACTGCAGGGAGATCAAACCTGTCAATCTTAAGGGAAATCAATCCTGAATACTCACTGGATGGACTGATGCTGAAACTCCAGTATTTTGGTCACCTGATGGGATGAGCTGACTCATTGGAAAAGTCCCTGATGCTGGGAAAGATTGAGGGCAGAAGGAGAAGAGGGTGTCAGAGGATGAGATGGCTGAATGGCATCACTGATGCAATGGACATGAACATGGGCAATTTTCAAGGGATGGAGGGGCAGGGAGGCCTGGCATGTTGCAGTCCATATGACTGCAAAGAGTCAGATAGGACTGGGCGACTGAACAACAACATAAGAATTTAAATAGGAGATTGCAAGACTTTTTTTTCAAGTAAATGTGACTATCTGTGATCAGACTTAGGCTTCTGATGTTGTAATGTATAATCCTAGATAGTTTATCTATCAACTGACTTTTCTATTGATTTGTCATAGATCAATAGATACTGTAACTGTACAGATATAATCTATAATATAGCTAATATTTAACTATTATCTATCCATTGAGCAGTAAATCAGTAAATATTATCCATAGATCTATCTAGTATTTTAATGTGTGTGTACATGTATATACTCACTGATACACTATTTACATTATACAAATACATACTATTTTAGAATTATATATCATTTGGCTTTTTTTTTTACTTCTTAAACTGTACTTGGGGAGCAATATTTGTCACCTCAAACCATCTATTTAGTATGAGGATTAATAATTTTTTTAAAAAAACAAGAGTCAGGAAGTCTTTCTTTTTAGTCCCCCTTAGATGCCTAAAGAATTTAACTAAATGGCTGTAGGATAGAATAGAGCTGTATGCAGAGTTGTCTACAAAGAATATGAGCTAAGTGTGGTGGGAGACACTTGCCCAGGCCTAGAGATGCAGAGTCTAATATGCTTTCATTGTTTCTGCAAGTCCCAGCAAACATTTGTTTACCAAACATGTGCTTTTCCATTTCCATGAATGAACTGCCTTCTTCTCCTTTGAAGTCCAAAACCACTACCCCTAACTTTCTCCTTTGTCTTTAGCTGAAGATGGCATTAAAGGTGAGAGTTTCAAATATTTTGAGGAGTTACTCTGGTTTTATACATCTCTATCATGTGTACATATTATTAAAGTTTGTTTTATTTTCTCCTGTTGATCTGTCTCATGTCAATTTAATTCTTAGATCAGACTGAAGAACCTAGAAGGGGAGATAAACATATCCTCCTCTCTGATCACAAAATGTGGGTGTGCTGTTGTACCAGTATGATTCAATTTATCTAAACAATTTAAAGGATTCTTTAGATTATTTTGTGAAAGTTGTGCTAAGGTTTATTCCATCTAAAACCTATTGTGAAAAAAAAAGGAAAAAAAAAAGTAAAAAAAAATAAAAAAACAAAACCTATTGTAAGCATCATAAATAATAGGAATGTAGAACCTGAACAAAACTAGTAGAGCTAACCTAAAGAGTTAGTTGGGCAGGAGAAATGTTTTGCTAATGCTTGTATTATACAAAAATAAAATACCCTCAACTCTTAAATTCATGATCCTCACTAACACTTCCACCTTCAACCGGAACAGAATGTGTATATTTTCTCTATGTTTTATTCCTCTTGGAATGGAAACAGAAATAACCACCTTACAGGAGTGTTAGAGAGGCCAAGAGTGGGAAACCTGGGATCAAGATTGCAGGATAGAAGTATCTGGGGTTCACCTTTCCCCACTAGTACATCAAGAATACATATACAAGTGGTATAATGTCCACAGAGCACCTGCTGAACACTAGCGGAGGAACTCAGACACAGTGTTATCTGTGGATAACAAAGCGGAGAAAGGAAAGAAAAAGAAAAGAAGAAAAAGAATGGGAGCCAGACCCAGGAAGGGGACTGAAGGAGAAGAAAGCTTTCCACACCTGGAGAGGCCCCTGTCACTGATGGTGAGATATGCTGAAATAGAAGAAAGGTTTTGAAGGCTAGTGGAAGAAAGTATAGAGGCCAGTCTTTGGCAGTCAGGACACAGAAAGACTTACATGGGTGGTCTGTGCCACAGACCTGGGTGTCCCAGCCCGAGACAGGTGTCCACCAATGCTAGCAGGGGTTGGGTGCTGAAGTGTAAGTTTAAGAGAGAAGACCCAGGGAAATGACTGCTGTTGGCTATGTAGAGATAGCCTGAAGAAACAGGAATGGGAATGAGGAGCTCAACTGTTCAGGGACAACCTGAGGGGACAAGTGTGAGGAACTCCACAGCCAGAAATGCTCCTGGAGGAAGCACGGTCTGCCTTGGAAGCAAGACATTACTGTTGAGTGATGCAAAAGGGGAAGGACTGCCACTGTAAACTCTGTTCCCACAAGCCATCCTCTGCCTCTGTGGGCACTGGGAGGGACTTGCACCAGAATGAGTGCACCCCAATCTGTCACCAGCTTCTGCTGGCCCCTGCCTCCATGGACACTAGACAGGGATCCTGTTGGAGTAAATGCATGTGCCCCAGTTTTGACCACCGTATTACTCTTCCAAATGAGTAAGCACACAAGTCCCAGTTTGTAGCTGGCTCCCTTCCCACCTAAGCATGCAAGTATGCCCCAGTTAACTGCTGTCTTTGCCCCCTTTTACCCAGGCAAGGAAGCTAAGCTGAGCCCCAGGGACTGTGCAACTAAGGAAAAGGAACTGAAATCTCTCTGTGCAGCTTCACAAACCACAGATTAAACTCATGCAATTGATTTGGTAAACCCAGTATCTGCAGAATATCTGAATGGACAATGAGTACTCCCACAACTGAGACCAGTCTAGCTTTAGCAGCTGTGGACTTTGAGGCACATACATGTGGGAATTGGGCCTGGTCAGAGTCTGAGCTGAGCTGCCTCAAAAATGCCCACAGTAGGGCAAGAGACCTACTTCAAGTTCTTGGAGGGCCACTTGTAGGGGCAGGGAGTTGGCTGTGGCTTATTGTGGAGATAAGCACACTGGTGGAGCAGAAGCCCCAGGTAAATATTTTTTCTTTAAATTTGTGCTCGTTTTGTTTCTTTTAAAAAAAAATAATATATTTTTATTTTTCTATTTTTATTTTTGTTTTTTATCTTTGTTTTTGTTAGTTTTGGTTTTATTGTTTGTTTTGGCTTTTGGGGCTTTATTGTTTGGTTGTTTTCTTTTTTATTTTTTTTATTTTCACAAGGACCTTGTGAAACTTAAAAGCTTTTACACAGTAAAAGGAAGCTTAAACAAAATGAAAAGACAACCCTCAGAATGAGAGAAAATATTTGCAAATGAACCAGTTGACAAGGGATTAATCTCCAAAATATTCAAACAGCACATGCAGCTCAAAAAAAAAAAAAAAAGCACCCCAGTGAAAAAAATGGTTGGAATACCTAAATAGACATTTCACCAACAGACATACAGATGGGTAACAAACATGTGAAAAGTTGTTCAACAACACTAATTATTAGAGAAAAGCAAATGAAAACTACAGTTGTGGTATCCCTCTCACACTGGTCAGAATGGTCATCAGCAAAAAATCTACAACAATGATGAAGAAGATATGGAGAAAAGCGAACCCTCCTACACTGTTTGTGGGAATGTAAATTGGTACAGCCACCTATAGACAACAATATGGAAGTTCCTTAAAATCTGAAAATAGAGCTACTTATGACCCAGAAATCCCACTCTTAGGCATATATCCAGAGAAAACCATAATTCAAAAAGATGCATGCACCCCAATGTTCATTGCAGCACTATTTACAATATCCAGGCCAAGAAAGTAAGCTAAATGTCTATCAAAGGAAGATGGATAAAGAAGATGTATCTATTATCATACATGTATACAATGGAATATTACTCAACCATAAAAAAAGGAAAAATAGTGCCATTTACAGACATGGATGGACCTAGAGACTGTCATACAGAGTGAACTAAGTCAGAAAAAGAAAAAGAAATATCATATTACTTATATATGGAATTTCGAAAAACATTACAAATGAACTTATCTGCAAAGCAAAAAGTCACCAATGTAGAGACTATGCTTATGGCTACAAAGTGGGGAGGGGGGCGGAATTTGTCATTGTCTCTAAGTCATTCCAACTCTTTGTGACCCCTTGAACTGCAGCATGCCAGGCTTCATGTCCTTCATTATCTCCCTGAGTTTGCTCAAACTCACATCCATTGAGTTAGTGATGTCATCCAAACATCTCATCCTCTGCCTCCCCCTTCTCCTCTTGCCCTCAATCTTTCCCACTATCAGTCTTTTCCAATGAGTCAGTTCTTTGCATCAGGTGACCAAAGTATTGGAGCTTCAGCTTCAGGACCAGCCCTTCCAATGAATATTCCAGGTTGATTTCCTTTAGGATTGACTGGTTTGATCTCCTTGCTGTCCAAGATGCTCTCAAGATTTCTTCTCCAGCACCACAGTTTGAAAGCATGAATTCTTTGGTGCTCAGCATTCTTTATAGCCCAACACTCACATCCTTACATGACTACTGGAAAAACCGTAGCTGTGACTATACAGACCTTTGTTGGCAAAGTGGTATCTCTGCTTTTTAATAGACTGTCTACGTTTGCCATAGCTATTCTTCCAAGGAGCAAAAACCTTTTAATTTTGTGCCTGTCAATCACTGTCTGCATTGATTTTGGAGGCCAAGAAAATGAAATCTGACACTGAAAGAAAAGTTGGACAATATATATATGTCAATCCTAACCTCCAGATATATATATATATATATATTTTTTTTTTTTTTTGAAAAGGCAATGGCACCCCACTCCAGTACTCTTGCCTGGAAAATCCCATGGATGGAGGAGCCTGGAAGGCTGCAGTCCATGGGGTCGCTGAGCGTTGGACACGACTGGGCGACTTCACTTTCACTTTTCACTTTCGTGCATTGGAGAAGGAAATGGCAACCCACTCCAGTGTTCTTGCCTGGAGAATCCCAGGGACGGGGGAGCCTGATGGGCTGCCGTCTGTGGGGTCGCAGAGAGTCGGACACAACAGGCAAGAACACTGGAGTGGGTTGCCTTTTTCTTCTCCAATGCATGAAAGTGAAAAGTGGAAGTGAGTGAAGTCGCTCAGTCGTGTTCGACTCTTAGTGACCCCATGGACTTCGGCCTACCAGGCTCCTCCATCCATGGGATTTTCCAGGCAAGAGTACTGGAGTGGGGTGACATTGCCTTCTCATATATATATATATATATGTATATGTATATATATATAGTACTATGTATAGAATGGATAACTAATAAGCACCTACTGTATAGCACAGGAAGCTCTACTCAGTGATCTGTGATGACCTAAATTGGAAGAAATTTTTATAAAAAGAGTGGATATATGTATAACTGATTCACTTTGCTGTACAATAGAAACTAACACAACATTGTAAAGTAACTATACTCCAATAAAAATAAATACAAATAAAATTTTTAAAAGAGTAGGAAAACTGGAGAATATTTGTTTTCTAATGTCTTATGTAATCAGAAAATGCTAATCTAGTTGGCACTTCATACATTTCTTAGTTGATTATTTCTGTATCAAGATGTCTTATAGATGGTAAACCTTGGAAACACAGGAGATAGTGAAACTTTGTATAACATTAACTTAAAAGCTGATCCTTATAGGACATTACCAAAAGCTTGATGATGGTATATAAAAGTGGTGTTAAATACCTGGAAAAAAATCACACAACCTGTTCTTATGTACAAATCTGAGGAAGAGGAATGTTCATGAACCTACAGATATACCATTAATACAAAGCAGTCTATAAATGTATTTTTAATGACAAGCAGCTTATTTTCCTTCTCATATTTTGCATTTATTTGGAAAATGAGTGGCAAGTCAACTCTTCTATAAAATAACTTTCAGAGTAATTGATATTTAAAGAGTGTCTTAGACCTAAGATTAAAGAGATAAACTATAGAAATTTGAAGCTAACAATTGTCACTGAAATCTGATAAATGGAAATGGTAAAATAAATAAAAATACTTTATAACTGAAGGTCATAGAGGTTTTAAGGATGGAAAGATATTTCATGTTATTGTGTTCATCTCCTTGATATCTTAAAATTACATCACCCTGCACTGACTAGAACATCTTGCATGCTGGGTGCTAAGTCCCTTCAGTCATGTCTGACTTTTGCAACACTGTGGACTGTAGCCCGCCAAGCTCCTCTGTCCATGGGATTCTTCAGGCAAAAATACTGAAGTAGGTTGCCATGACCTTCTCCAGGGTATCTTCCCAACCCAGGTCTTGAACCCAGGTCTCCTGCATTGCTGGCAGATTCTTTACTACCTGAGGCACCAGGAAAGGGGCTATATTCAGTGACCAAAAGATAGAAAACCATGGGTCAGTTTTGCTACGAAACCTTGCTTTTGAAAATATATTGAAATATACTTCTTTTTCCTTTCCTATGCTTCAGGTTGGTACTAAGTTTATAATTGAATAAAATGTATTATATTTTATGTTTAAAATTAAATGTGTTTAAGATGCATGGGGCTCTATTATTACAGGCTCCTCTGTCCACAGAATTCTCCCGGCCAGAATACTGGAGAATTCCATTCTCCAGAGGATCTTTCTAACCCAGAGATCAAACACATGTCTCCTGCATTGCAAGTGGATTCTTTACTGTCTGAACCACCAAAGGAGGCCTTTATAATAATAGTAATAGCTAATATCAGCAAATGTACATGAGTGTGCATATGTAATCTGGGCCAGGAACTGTGTTAGGTATATTACTTGCCTAACCCTCACAGAGAAAGAAGAGGGAAGGAAAAGAGACATTTTTATCCAAATTTTACAAAGAATACTAAAGAAGGAAGTTCAGTGAAATGGCAGACTAGAGATATAGATAGAAATTAGCAAACATCAGATCCTTGATTCAAACCCAAGTCTGCCTGGTCTCGTAATTTTTTTATTAATTTGAAATAGAAACTTCAGCATCTTTAACAATGATTACTTTCATTCATCTTCATACTTCTGCCTCACACTGTAATATATATGCAAATAGCACTTGAACAAAAAAGAAAAATGTAAAGAAAAGACTCAATAAAACATCTAGTGAATAGCTCCCCTAAAGAACAATATTAATATGTCCTTTTCTCAGACATTTAGGGAAGAAATTTTGTTTTGAAAGTTTTTAAACAGGCATAAATGAAATAAAGAGCTTGTTCTTTCCCCTTGCTAAATTTCACTTATCTATGGATTAGTATAAGGCAGTTTCTATAAGTGTTTCTGACTAAAAAGAATGGGTATGTTGCAGTAGTTGGTTATACTACTCAATGTATTCCATTAGGTCATACTTATTAATTTGATTGTTAATTTTATGTTTACTTATTTGTTTTATATTAGCTATCTAGATAACTATATTAAAATCTCTTATAACATTTGTAGATTTGTATTATTTTCATTTTTACTGTGAGCTTTCGGTTTAAAATTTCAGTGCATGCTATTGGTTTCTGGAGAATTCAAAATAATATATTCTTATAAACCATTATCATTATGAAATCAACTTAATTATTTGTAGTAATGTTTGTCATGCATTGTCAAAACCTAAGTTGTAAATATTAATATAAAGACATGAATTTTTAAATAATTTTTACTATCTTTTTGTTCTTCTACTTCAATTCTTTGTTTATGTTTTTGATATATTCCACAAACACCATATAGTTGAACTTATTTCCTCTATTTTGCAAATCTTTAATTGTAACCTTTTCCATTTAATATAAATCTGTTTTGGGGTTTAAATCTAAAATTTTATTTTGTTCTAGGTATTTGTAGCACTAATTCTGTTTCTTCAGCTTATTTTTTTTTAATTGCTAGGCATTTTTTTTTATTATTTTTTCCCCCATGGTGTTAAAAGCTATAAATAACCTTCTATCTCTTAGTCTTTATCTAGAAATTAAATTATCATTCTTACTTTCTCAAACATCAAAGTTAAATCTTTTATCCTGTTAAATTAAAAGTACTTAATAACATTTCATTTCTTACTATCCCACTCTTAACCAATATTTTATTCATTCATTTTAACCTAATCTAGATTTTTAAAAATAATATATATGAGTATTACTATTTTATATAGAAGGATTTTATTTATGATTATTAACATTTTTATAATTTTATTTTCTTTTTTTCATTTCAGACTTAATGTTATTTAGTAGTATCTTTCAGATCTTGTTTAATGAATATCTGTTGGTAATGAACATTTTTTATTGAAAATATGTTTTTTTTTTTCCTCTCATTCTTGAAAAATACTTTCCAGGGTATGTACTATAAGTTAGCCATTATTCTTTTCAGTTCAATGATATCTCATTCTACCTTTAACTTTATAGGTTGCTATTATGAAGAACACTTTTGTTCTAGCTGCCTTTCTTTTCAAATTATTTGTTCTTTTACTGCTTTTAGGACATTTTATTTTCCTTAATGTTTCTTCAGTTTCAAAAATATGAGGATGTTGTCCTTCCTTCTTGTTCTTCTCTCCCTCTTTTTTTTTTTTTTTTTTAATTCTTTTCCTTCCTCTTCCTCCTCCTTCATCATCCTTGGGATTCTCTGGTAAACTATAATTTGTGGATTTCTTTTTACCATTACTAATGGGGAAAAAAATATCCATTATATTTTTAAGTATAATCTTTACATCTTCCCCACCACTATTCCTCTGAGTCATCAATCCAACAGATTTCACTGTACACTTCCCATTTCAGATACACTCTTCTGTATTTTTGCTATTTATCTCTTTGTTCTATATTCTGGATTATTTCTTCTGATTTGTTTTCCAATCTATTATTTTCTTTTTTACATTGTCCAGTGTGCTGCCAAATATATTGTGTTGATGTTTAAATTTTAGTTATTTTATGTTCTATTTCTAGAAAATTTATTTCACGTCTTTTAGTACTCTCATACATTACAGTTTATTTTTACCTATTCCTTACAGTTATTTTCAATCTTATCATTTATTTCTTTAAACATATTAAACATAATCCATATTGATTAATTATAGTATCAGAGATATATGTGGCTCTATTTATGCTATCTCTGTATTTTCTATTCTTGCTTACTTGCCTTACGTATCCTTTTTAATTTTTTTTTTTGATTATTTACTATACATTACCTCTTTGAGACTATGTATAGATATTTTTTAGAGTCTTAGAATGAATGTGCTCTTCTCTAGAGGCATTCTGTGTTAGTTTTTTCAGGTGTTCCCAATCAAGTTCTCAGCTGAAAAATTCCTAGCTTGCCTTGTCTCTCCATACCTGTGCTTTGATGCATGAGGTTAGATCTGATACCTTTTCCATAATACCTTGAGTTTGGGGCATAGGATGGTTACATTTTTAGCTCTAGTTTACTCTTACACTTACCATGATGTTTATAGATGTGGGCTCTTCATTTAAGGTGGAGAGTAATTGTATGATTCTTGTTCCATGGGTCCTGGGCCCACATGTTCCTGGTTTATTATTGTAATACCAAAACTGAAGTGGCAATATCAGCAAATATCATCAAAATAAAAATAGACTTTGTGTTTTTATAGCCAGTCTTCTTCTCTGTGTTCAAATTTCTTGAAACAGTTGTCCTGGAATTCATTCATTTTCCCAGTATTTTCAGTGTTTCCTATAGCTTCTGTGGCATTCTGTTGCCAAAGCAAATCTTACAAGCATCCCTGATTGAAGAGACAGGAGCATAGACCCTATGTCTTAATGAGGGAAAATGCAAAGATATGTGCAAAATTGTGGATATAGGGGGGAGTGAGTTAATTTTGTAATACACACACACATGCAACACACTCTGGTATCAAAGATGGCATTGTAATAATTTTAGAACTAATTTGTCATCCAGTAATTCCAGTAGACATGTATGGATGTGAGAGTTGGACTATAAAGAAAGCTAAGCACTGAAGAATTGATGCTTTTGAACTGCGGTGTTGGAGAAGACTCTTGAGAGTCCCTTGAAACTGCAGGGAGATCCAACCATTCCATCCTAAAGGAAATCAGTCCTGAATATTCACTGGAAGGACATGCTGAAGCTGAAACTCCAATCCTTTGGCCACCCGATGCAAAGAACTCACTTATTGTAAAAGACCCTGATGCTGGGAAAGATTGAAGGCAGGAGGAGAAGGGGAAGACAGAGGATGAGATGGTTAGATGGCATCATTGACTCAATGAGTTTGAGTCAATTCTGGGAGTTGGCGATGGACTGGGAGGCCTAGCATGCTACAGTCCATGGGGTCGCAAAGAGTTGGACACAACTGAGCAACTGAACTGAAGTACAAAGATACTGTTGCTACACAGACCACATATAGGAAAGTAAAAGTAAGGTAAGTTAACTGAATGAATAAGGTGTTTATACAGACAAAATTAGGTTGTTGAAAAAAATTAAAAAAAAAACATTTTGACTTTGCAAAATATCAAATAAATTTCATGGCATAATTAATGTATATTAATGGAATGATTTCTAAGTGCAAGACACTGTGCAAATGCTGTTTCTTATAAACCAAGCTATTTGCATTTCAAGATGATCTTTAAAATATTATCATCACTTTGACTTTAAAATGTTCCCCTAAGCATGTGGTCAATAGGTTGGAACAGGATTAAATTTAAACATTCTATTTCCAGAATCACTGTGGACAATTACATGGGAATGAAGACCAGACAACCACATACTAACTTTATCATATGGGAATGCAATTTAAACTTTTTAGATCTTAATATTCTTACTTGTTTAATGGTGGTAATAATGAATGTATAAAAACTTATAATGTCCCAAGCCTTTTATATATATCATCACATTTAATATTAATGTCCCTTTTTATAAATGATCAAAAGAAATTTACAAGGTCACTTGGAAAATAGTGGAGTGAGGGGTCAAATCAAAACCATCTCACTCTGGAAACCAAGACATGACACAGCTCTCCTGCTATTGACAGGAAAATAGGTGTGGTTGAAATAGGGCTTTCAAAATTTCATGTGGTATTAGTTATATTATCATTTTCACCATCATTATCAACTTTAACTCCTGATTGTCTTTATAGAAGCCTTTATTTTTTTTCCTAAAAATCTATTCTTTGTATTAACAAATGCAGCCA
Source organism: Bos indicus x Bos taurus (assembly GCF_003369695.1). Classification (NCBI taxonomy): domain Eukaryota; kingdom Metazoa; phylum Chordata; class Mammalia; order Artiodactyla; family Bovidae; genus Bos; species Bos indicus x Bos taurus. Next base: position 34,176,880 of record NC_040086.1, read on the forward strand.
TCATGCCACACATAATGCCCTGTATAAAAACAAAAAATCAAACTGTCCTTTTCAAGTTTAAATAGAGCTATTTTAGTCTGTTGCACATTTCCATCTTCTCTGTCAATTTAGCTTATAAGGAGGAACTCTGTAAATCCCTTGGATCATTTCATCCCCTAATGCTCTAATGAAACTGGGAATCATTTGGTCCTTTAAAAGACTATACTTGTAGATCAATAATAAAAGCTGTACTATGTACACTTATTTCAAAAATTCATAGTGCTTCTAAATATGAATCTTTCCTTTCATGAATGAATTTTATACTATATAAATACTATATATACTTCTTAGAGCACCACACTTCCTAAGAACACTATGGAAGGCACTGACAAAGGTTAAAGATATATTGTAAAAAAGCTCAGGCTTTGGACAGGTAGAGGAGAAAACTAGAAACGGACAGAGAATACTCATAGCTGAAATCTTTGCTTCAGGAACCTCATCTGCAGTCAGGTACCTTGAGTAGAATTCACCATAACAGTCACAAAACCAATTGGAATTGAGTGCACTGAAGCTTGTGACATGGAAGAGGATGATGCTAATGCATCCAAAAATAGTCTGGTTACAACTGTTAAAGAATATTTTTCCCCCTTATGGTAGAAATAGTGCATTATTGACAGTTGAGGGGTGGGGCAGAGCTATGCACATTCAGTAATTGCCTCTGAAATGGAAAGTGAATGTTTCAGCAAGATAAAATATTTGCATTTAAATAAGAAAAAAAAAATCAAGTCAGCACTATCTTTGGTTTAGGCTTTCTGTTCATTGCTTATATTCTATGTTTTTCTTGTTTAAGGTTTGTATTTTGCCTAGCTGGTAGAGATAAGATCAGAAAAAAGTAACTGAATGATATTGTCCTATATCAGTCTCATGTTTTGGAATAGTGGATTTGGAAAATAGATAAAAATAATTGTAGGAAAGAAATAAGATGTAATATACCAGTACTTAACTGACAAAGGAATACTCTGGAAAAATTGTCATGCTTCAGTAAAATCAACTGTTACAATGATCAGTTAACTACATTATGTGATACTTCCTCTCATTTTTAAAAATCTCATGTAACTTTCACTCTTTCTATGTATTGAAGTACTAGATGCTCAGTCATGTCTGACCCTTTGCAACACCATGGACTATAGCCCACCAGGTTATTCTATCCATGGGATTTTCCAGGCAAGAATACTGGAGTGGGTTGCCGTTTCCTCCTCCAGAGGATCTTCTCCAACCCAGGGATCAAACCCATGTCTCCCACGTTGCAAGGAGACTGTTTACTGTCTGAGACACCAGGGAAGCGTAGAATTGGCCAAAATGTTCCATAGTATCTTATGGAAAAATCCAAATGAATGTTTTGGCTAACCCAATACATGAGTTCTTTCCATAAATGTAAATAATAAATTTATTTGCATACTTGATAAAGAGAATCCATTTACATTAGGTGTAAAAGCAAAAATGTAGCAAGTGAATGCCATTAACATTTATAACAGTATATGAACTTCCGGATGTACAAGCTGGATTTAGAAACAGCAGAGGAACTAGAGATAAATTGTCAACATCCATTGGCTCATAGAGAAAGCAAGAAAATTTCAGAAAAATATCCACTTTGGCTTCATTGACTATACTAAAGCCTTTGACTGTGTGGATCACAACAAACTGTGGAAAATTCTGAAAGAGATGGGAATACCTGCCTCCTGAGAAACCTGTGTGCAGGTCAGGAAGCAACAGTTAGAACCAGACATGGAACAATGGACTGGTTCCAAGTTGGGAAAGGAGTAAGCCAAGGCTGTATATTGTCACCCTGCTTATTTAACTTATATGCAGAGTACATCATGTGAAATGCTGAGCTGGATAAATCACAAGCTGAAATCAAGGTTGCCAGGAGTAATAACAACCTCAGATAATGTAGATGATACAGCCCTAATGGCAGAAAGCAAAGAGGAACTGAAGAGCCTCTTAGTGAAGGTGAAAGAAGAGAGTGAAAAAACTGATTTAAAACTCAACATTCAAGATCATGGCATCTGGTCCCATCACATCATGGCAAATGGAAAAAAATGGAAACAGTGGCAGATTTTATTCTCCTGTTCTCCCAAATCACTGTGGATGGTGACTGCAACCATGAAATTAAAAGACACTTACTCCTTGGAAGAAAATCTATGACAAACTAGGCTGTGTATTAAAAAGCAGAGACATCACTTTGGCAACAAAGGTCCATATAAAAAGCAAAGCCATGGTTTTTACAGTAGTCATGTACAGATGTGAGTTGGACTGTAAAGGCTGAGCGCTGAAGAATTGATGCTTTCAAGCTGTGATACTGAAGAAGAATCTTGAGAGTCCCTTGGACAGCAAGAGGTCAAACCAGTCGATCCTAATGAAAATCAGTCCTGACCATTCATTGGAAGGAATGATGCTGAAACTCCAATACTTTGGCCACTTGATGGGAAGAGCCAACTCATTGGAAAAGACCCTGATGCTGGGAGAGATTGAAGGTAGGAGGAGAAGGGGACGACAGAGGATGAGATGGTTGGATAGCATCACCGACTTGATGGACATGAGTTTGAGCAAGCTCCGGGAGTTGGTGATGGACAGGGAAGCCTGGCATGCTGCAGTCCACGGAGTTGCAAAGAGTCAGAGATGAATGAGTAACTGAACTAAACTGAACTGAATAGTAGATTTGAAAATTTTACAGCATTTAGAATAATAATTAACCACTTATTTCAGTAAAATGTTTTCAGTCCTGAGACAGTATCTGTTGCTGCTGCTGCTGCTGCTAAGTCTCTTCAGTCGTATCCGACTCTGTGCAACCCCATAGACGGCAGCCCACCAGGCTTCCCCATCCCTGGGATTCTCCAGGCAAGAACACTGGAGTGGGTTGCCATTTCCTTCTCCAATGCATGAAAGTGAAGTCTCTCAGTCGTGTTCGACTCTTCACAACCCCATGGACTGCAGCCCACCAGGCTCCTCCATCGATCGGATTTTCTAGGCAAGAGTACTGGAGTGGGGTGCCATCGCCTTCTCTGAGACAGTATCTACTCTTTACCATCTGAGCCACCAGGGAAGCCTAAGAACACTGGAGTGGGTAGCCTATCCCTTCTCCAGGGGCTCTTCCTGACCCAGGAATCGAATCAGGGTCTCCTGCATTGAGGCCGATTCTTTACCAGCTGAGTTACCTAGGAAGTCCATACATAGTTTAATGACCAACTAATATAAAATAGTGATTTTTCTTTTCTCTTTCCTGTCACCAATATGACTAAAACTGTTTTCCTCATATTCCTCATAGATAATATTTTAGTGATATCTGTATCTATATATATATATACCATATTATAAACTATCATGTGTATCATTTATTGTTTATATGAGAAAGAGACAAAGATATAGACAGACAGACACAGAGAAAGAAATTTCACAAGAGGAGGTAATCTGTCATGTTCAGAACTGTATCTACAGTTCCTATGGTGAGTACTCAATAAATACTTGCTAAATAAGAAGAATGATTAAGTACATAGACCATGTACATATGTATTTCATGGATGATAAATATAGCATTCTTAATAAGTGGTGGAAAGTTTGGGCTAATAAGTTACTATGCATTGGGGAAAATAGATGTGTGTGACCAGTTTTAGTAAAAAAGAAGTTTTAGATTTAGTAAATATACACACAAACAAAATATATTACAATATAATAAATATTGAGGTATATTTTGAAAATTCTATTTTGGCAAAAACATTTAAAGTAAAATACAAGCCCTAAATCTGTTCATAAAAGAGACAGATGTGACTGCATATAAACTTTAAATTTCTTATGAAAAGATGTCATATAGAAAGAAAGGTAAATGGCAAACTATAATAACTTTTGTATAATGTAAAATGTTAAAATGTTTATAAAAATAATACCAACAAAAAACTTATTAAGAAATTGCCAAATAACTATATATGTGTTTCAGAGAAATGCAGTTGACAAGCTAAAATATCACCAAGCCTAAAATAATCTAGAATGTACAAATTAATATGTGATACAATATTTCTTCTAACAGATTTACTAGAACTAGAAGATTAATAATGTCCAGTGTTGATCAAGATTTGGCAAAATGGCATTCATTGCATTTTGGTGGAGCTGTGAAAGTCCAACTTCTTTTGAGAGTACATTTTTCAAAATTTTAAAAATACTTATATTCAGAAGTTTACTGAAAAATATTATATATGAGCAAAAATTAATTCGCAAAATATTGTATTTTTATAAGGTTTAAAATTAGAAAGAGTTAAGTTAGTTATGCTGTTTTATTCAGTGGAATATTATGCAGCCACCAAAAGGGAGCAGATCCAAAGACAATGATACGGACAAAGCTCCCTATTTCTTATTGTTAAGGGACAAAAGAAAGATGAACAAGTGTACCAGTATAATCACATTGAAGTAAAAAAAAATGTTTAAATGAATATATATATATTGATGTAAGTATGTATTGACAGATAGATGACAGATAGATGTATGCATATACATCTGTCTGTAAGTAAATGTACACTGGTAACAGTGGCCATATCTAGAATATTTGTGGAACTGATCTGATTTGACTGGAGAACTTCTATATATTGAAAAAAAATTTTGAACTTACCTCCAGTCTTCATCTATTTCCATGAAAAAAAGTAAACTATTTGATTGGCCAGACTTCTGCTACTGGCCTTGTCCAAAGTGTGCTCAGTCAGTGCAATTTATCCAATATAATATAAATGTATAATTCATTATATGTTCTTGGGTTACTTTTAAAAAATCTACATCACCTATGATAGACTCTGTCAATATGTAATTTAGAACTTAAAGACATTTCCATATTTAAAATCCTTTTTCTATTTTTATGTATTTTTGTTTTCATTTTATAATTCAGCATTTTATTTTAAGTTAGAAATGCAGACTAAATATTATTTTAGGATTATAAGCACATTTTTATGAATGAGAATTATCTTTAAACTATATAATATGTCTCATTTATTGGAAATCCAGGTTAAGTGAGCTAAGGTGATTCAAGAAATAGTCAATCCACTTTAATATTATCAAAACATTAATGATACCTCTATCTCATCCATTCATATCCCAGCACTTATGTGTCATAATGCTTTGACAGTTCTTATCTCTGCCTGCAAAAATGACTTCAGAGTCCCTTGACATTTTATCATCTAAATTTACATAAACAGTCACCTTTTTTAACAAAAGAGAAGCAGAGCTTAAGAGTTCTTTGAATTCTAACTTGATTTAGTGTTAGAGGTGTGGGTGAGAGTTACTGTCTGATTTTACAATACCTGAGAAAACTAGAAGGCTGATCTCAATTTCTTGTAATAATTTTGGGGAAATATCTAGGTAACTAACAATGTCTCCTGATCTGGAAATATGCTTTTTTTAAAAAATTATTTTAGTATAGCAAAAACTCTACATTTGTTGATCCATTATTTTTGAAAAGAACTCTAGAAAGATACTTTATACCTAACTCTCATATCTTCAAAGGTCAATGAAACAAAATCTGTCTTTCAGTTATACTTTTCTTTTTTTAAGTGATTAATTTATTTAATTGGAGGCTAATTACTTTACAATATTGTGGTTTTTGCCATACATTGACATTAATCAGTCATGAGTGTATATGTGTCCCCCATCCCAGAACCCCTCCCACTTCCTTCCCCATCCCATATATTTTTCTTTAACTATTTCAGGAAGTGTCTATACCACGTCCAAATAGTAGGCTTACCTTCTGAAATATTACTTTATCCAAATCTATTACTTTATTTAGAAATAATTCTTTATAAACATTTCTTCATCTTTAAGAAAATAAAACACATCAGTAATAGAAATATTAAGTGACTGCTTTGTGTATGTGTAATTGGAAGCTTGTTGGGCTGTATTACTGTTCCATAAATTATCTATCAAAGCCTTGGTGGGATTAATTAGAACTATTACATGAATCCCAAGGGTAATTTTTTCTTTGGTGCTGAATGGATGTAACTACATTAGACACACAAATCATCATATTCTATAAATTAATCAGCTCTTCTAAGGCAATACAATAAAACCCAACTGAGGCCATAATGTACCCAAAGGATTTGTAATTCTGTCCTGGTTTCAGGAACATAAAAACTATTAGGAACTTCCTTATACTTGCACTATATTGTCATTAATATGATAAACCCAGGAGATCAAGACATCAAAGCTGAACCAAATGCCAAGACAGTTTTTATAAATATCTATTTTGGGTCACTGATTGGTTGGCTTCATAATCCTTCTTTCTGCGATTCATTAAAAAACTATTTTTTATAGACAGTTTTTTTTTGGGGGGGTCAACCATATTTCACAGAGTTTGAAGTTCAGGTTAGCATGGCTTTTATCAAAGCATTTACAGGCAGCAGTATGTATTACACATATTATTTGTTAAAGAGTGAAGCTACAGACTGGTTCCAAATAGGAAAAGGAGTACGTCAAGGCTGTATATTGTCACCCTGCTTATTTAACGTATATGTAGAATATATCATGAGAAACGCTTGGATAGATGAAGCACAAGCTGGAATCAAGATTGCCGGGAGAAATATCAATAACCTCAGATCTGCAGATGACACCACCCTTATGGCAGAAAGGGAAGAAGAAATAAAGAACCTCTTGATGAAAGTGAAAGAGGAGAGTGAAAAAGTTGGCTTAAAACTCAACATTCAGAAAACTAAGATCATGGCATCTGGTCCCATCGCTTCCTGGCAAATAGATGGGGAAACAGTAGAAACAGTGACAGAATTATTTTTGGGGGGCTCCAAAATCAGTGCAGATGATGACTTCAGCCATGAAATTAAAAGACACTTACTCCTTGGAAGAAAAGTTATGACCAACCTAGACAGCATATTAAAAAGCAGAGACATTACTTTGCTAACAAAGGTCTGTCTAGTCGAGACTATGGTTTTTCCAGTAGTTATGTATGGATGTGAGAGTTGGACTATAAAGAAAGCTGAGCACCAAAGAGTTGATGCTTTTGAACTGTTTTGTTGGAGAAGACTCTTGAGAGTCCCTTGAACTGCAAGGAGTTCCAACCAGTCCATCCTAAAGGAAATCAGTCCTGAATATTCATTGGAAGGACTAATACTGAAGGTGAAGCTCCAATACTTTGTCCACCTGATGCGAAGAGCTGACTTATTTGAAAAGACCCTTATGCTGGGAAAGATTGAAGGTGAGAGGAGAAGGGGACGACAGAGGATAAGGTGGTTGGATGGCATCACAGACTCAATGGACATGAGTTTGAGTAACCTCTGGGAGTTGGTGATGGACAGGGAGGCCTGGCCATGGGGTCGCAAAGAATTGGACACGACTGTGTGACTGAACTGAACTCAAGCTATGGGACAGCCCCTCTGGTTAAACCTTTCAGAAGTTACTTAATCATTGGTATACAGTCTGTTTCTGTGGCTTTTTTTTTTAAACATACATTGACACTTAACCTTAGCACAACTCTCTCTCCTAAGGAAACCTGACTTTTTGTCCAAGCTCAGAACTGCTGCATTAAAGGGCTGTTTGAAGGCTTACAACAATCCTAAGGAAAAAATATATTTATATTGTAAATACTACACTAATAAATATTTAGTACTAAATTTTAAATATGTCACGATTTAATACCATTCAACATCCTCCAGAATCCTAACCCTATAAAATTTATGTTTCTTTATAAATTTTATTAAAATATGTGTTATTGTAAATTGTTAACTGTAGTTGTATTGGCATCCTCAGTGATGAAGCCTGACTTCAATATCAATCTGCTCTTGCATCCCCCCACAAATGAAACATCATCCTTACAAACACACACACACACTCACACACATACAGACACACATTCTCTTCTTAGTCAAGATCTAGATCAAGCTTCATCTTTTTATTTTGTTTTTTAATATAAATTTATTTATTTTAATTGGAGGCTAATTATTTTACAATATTGTAGTGGTTTTGCCATACATTGACATGAATCTGCCACGGGTGTACATGTGTTCCTCATCCTGAACCCCCCTCTCACCTCCCTCCCCATCCCATCCCTCTGGATCATCCCAGTGCACCAGCTCCAAGCACTCCGCGTCATGCATCGAACCTGGACTGGCAATCTGTTTCATATATGATAATATACATGTTTCAATGCCATTCTCCCAAATCATCCCACCTTCACCATCTCCCACAGAGTCCAAAAGACGGTTCTATGCATCTGTATCTCTTTTGCTATCTTTCATACAGGATTATCATTACCATCTTTCTAAATTCCATATATATATATATATATATATATATATATATATGTATGCATTAGTATACTGTATTGGTGTTTTTCTTTCTGGCTTACTTCACTCTTTTATAATAGGCTCCAGTTTCATCTACCTTATTAGAACTGATTCAAATGTATTATTTTTAATGGCTAATATTCCATTGTGTATATGTACCACAGCTTTCTTATCCATTTGCCTGCTGATAGACATCTTGAGAAAGAAGAATGGAACTGGAGGAATCAAGCTGCCTGACTTCAGGCTCTACTACAAAGCCACAGTCATCAAGACAGTATGGTACTGGCACAAAGACAGAGATCAATGGTACAAAATAGAAAGCCCAGAGATAAATCCACGTACCTATAGACACCTTATCTTCAACAAAGGAGGCAAGAATATATAATGGGGAAAAGACAATGTCTTTAATAAATGGTGCTGGGAAAACTGGTCAACCACTTGTAAAAGAATGAAACTAGAACATTTTCTAACACCATACACAAAAATAAATTCAAAATGGATTAAAGATCTAAATGTAAAACCAGAAACTATAAAACTTTTAGAGGAAAACATAGGCAAAACATTCTCTGACATAAATCACAGCAGGATCCGCTATGACCCACCTCTCAGAATATTGGAAATTAAAGCAAAAATAAACAAATGGGACCTAATTAAAATTAAAAGCTTTTTGCGCAACAAAGGAAACTATAAGCAAGGTGAAAAGACAGCTTTCAGAATGGGAGAAAATAGCAAACGAAGCAACTGACAAAGAACTAATCTCAAAAATATACAAGCAACTCCTGCAGCTCAGTTCCAGAAAAATAAACGACCCAATCAAAAAATGAGCCAAAGAACTAAACAGACATTTCTCCAAAGAAGACATACAGATGGCTAACAAACACATGAAAAGATGCTCAACATCACTTATTATCAGAGAAATGCAAATAAAACCCACAATGAGGTACCATTTCACGCCAGTCAGAATGGCTGCTATCCAAAAGTCTATAAGCAATAAATGCTGGAGAGGGTGTGGAGAAAAGGGAATCTTCTTACTCTGTTGGTAGGAATGCAAACTAGTACAGCAACTATAGGGAACAGTGTGGAGATTCCTTAAAAAACTGGGAATAGAACTGCGATACGACCCAGCAATCCCACTGCTGGGCATACACACCGAGGAAACCAGAACTGAAAGAGACACATGTGCCCCAATGTTCATCGCAGCACTGTTTATAATAGCCAGGACATGGAAGCAAGCTTTATCTTTTTAAAAGTCTATCTCATGACCTTTAATAATATGACTTCTTCCTTGTGATCAAAACACACAAGCCTAGCATTATTTAAATTTTTACAAAGCAACAAAATGTGACTCTGGAATATTCTCATAGATACAAAAACACACTTTGAATAAGCAAACTTTGGCCTACAGAAGGGCAGAAAATAATGAGACCTCTGCTAATACGTCCTCTCTCTTGATTCCACTAAGTTGACTCAGCTCCAGTAACCACCACTTTCCTAAGTTCTCAGAACCTGTGTCTTTTAGATTTCATATGTCAGGAGAAAGAGTATTTTGGGACTAACATAGCTCACTGTCATTCATGGAAATGTCACCTAAAACCTACCTTAAAAATGGTGATTAACCCTTCTCAAATTAAGAGGGACTCAATATCTAAAGAAGTATATAATTTTTAACTCTGACATACCTGGAATATTTGGGATGCTGTAGCTTCTCACTGTGCCCTGAACTGAAACTTACAGGTAAATAACGTGGAGGAAATGCCCACAGAACAAGAGAAAGGTAATTAAAACTGTAGCTCTCTGACATTTCAGATGATTTAAGTTAAAGGAAAAAGATGTAATTAGAATTGGGGGACTTGCATCCCTTGCTAAACTTAGGACATTTCTAAGGGAGAGAAGGGGAAAATGCTTGAATAGCCTAAAGTTGAAACAGAGATATCTTAATATTTAAGCTGTGTAGCTGTTGATTTTCAGTTTTGTCTCCACAGTTAGGTGAGTGATCATGCACAAGTGCCTTGACCACTCTCTGTTTCACTTTCAGTTCCCTGATAAGAGATATATACAGCCTCTCTAGCAGGATAGTTATGAGGATCAAATAAGACACTACATGCTAAGTACCTAGTGTCTATCAGTGAGAGGTTAAAAAAAAATGTTGACTGGATTATTTCCTCACACCTAATATTTATTTCACACTCTCATCCCTCACTCTTCACCAAAAGAGAAATATAATATCTTCAAAATTCAGATGAGTAGAGAGGTTTCAGTACTATATGTAAAAGTTAAGGCTGTCTGGTAGTTAAGGATACCTGAATGTTAAAGATGCAGTTTATTATTCATTGAATATTTATTCATTTTCATCATGTTGTATTACCACAGTTGTCCATTCACCAGGAATTATGGTGTAATGAATACACTAGAAAGATAAATGATGCTTTTGATTTGAATGTAGATGTTAAATCAACAATTTCTTGACATCTTCTAAGCTCTCATTCTCATTCTTTACAACAAGGAAATTAAAACAACAACATTCTTTACAACAAGAAAATTAACAAACACAGAGGAAAAAGAAGTAGTTTTTAATCAAATCCTTTGCTATTGCTTCACCAGCATAAACTGGAGAGTTTAGCTCAAAATGATATTCTTATGTCATTTTTCTTCAGTTGTGATTCAGTTAACCAGATTCTGTGAACCATGCTCCTGTCTTAAGTACACTGATCTCTCTGACTACAGCTTAACTGGTATAGTCTCTGCTTCTTTTGAGATACCCTAAAACACAAACAGAGGGTTTTGTTTTTGTTGTTTTTCCTTGAACAACATTATCTGAGAAAAATAAACAGAAAAAATATAAACTCAAGTCATCTCCATACAAAGAGTAGTGATGTTTTAATCATTGTTGATTTGTCTTTACACATTGGAGGAAATTGTTGCCATCTTATACTGAAGAGAAAAACCAATACAAGATTATATGGTGTTTTGCTGAGTGTTTTCACTTTCATCTCAGGTTCAAAGTATTTTCTAACAAAATAAGCTACTCATTCTATATAAATAAATAATACCAATATTTATTAGATAATTAACTAGCTTATTTTCAATATACTAACATTACAAGAAAAGAGAAATAGAAACAGCAGAGAATACATCACCAAATTGGGTTTTGACCAACATTCCGACTCAAACAGTGCTGGGAAGTCCTGTAACACAGCACATCTGGAGTCCCAATTGTGAAAAGGTCCCAGGAAGTGAGTCAGTCTGCTCCATGAGTAAGACTTCAAAGATTGCAGTTCTGGGTTCTCTTTATAATCTCAGGATGCAAACTGATATCATCATCAATGTGTGAGCAAATTGCAAGCCTGTTTTCATGTTAATGCTGTTTGTTTAGTCTTATAAAACTTGGAATGTTGTTAAGCTTGAAGTCTGGTTGGCCAGACCCCTTCTAGGGGATCAAAAATCTCTAGATTGGTTCCCTATCTTACCTCAGTTCAGTTCAGTTCAGTCGCTCAATTGTGTCCGACTCTGTGACCCCATGGAATGCAGCACACAAGGCCTCCCTGTGCGTCACCAATTTCCAGATTTACTCAAACTCATGTCCATTGAGTCGGTGATGCCATCCAACCATCTTATCCTCTGTCGTCCCCTTCTCCTCTCGCCTTCAATCTTTCCATCATCAGGGTCTTTTCGAATGAATCAGCTCTTCGCATCAGGTGGCCAAAGGATTGGAGTTTCACCTTCAGCATCATTCCTTCCAATGAATATTCAGAGCTGATTTCCTTTAGGATTGACTGGTTTGATCTCCTTGTTGTCCAAGGTACTCTCAAGAGTCATCTCCAGTACCACTGTTTGAAAGCATCAATTCTTCGGCACTCGGCCTTCTTTATAGTCCAACTCTCACATCTGTTCATGACTACTGGGAAAACCATAGCTTTGACTATATGGATCTTTGTCAGCAAAGTGCTGTCTCTGCTTTTTAACATGCTGTCTAGGTTCGTCATAGCTTTTCTTCCAAGGAGCAAGCATCTTTTAATTTCATGGGTGCAATCACCATCCATAGTGATTTTGGAGCCCAAGAAAATAATGTCTGTCACTGTTTCTTTTCTGAGCTCCATGAATTATTTAATTTAGAGGTATCACATAGAATGATTTATTTTTCTCTGACTTTTCAAAACCTTCTTATAGTTAATATTTAATTTAAATCCTGAAACTCAAGAGAAAATCCCCTACTCCTGTCAGTTGGATTCTGTTTCTTTATCTCTTCCATTTAAAAGAAACCTTCTTTCTGTATTCTAATAATTTTCACTTCTATTGTATCAAGGTAATTCTATTATATGCAACTCCTCCCCTAGACTGGAAGTCTTGAGAAATAGTGACCATGTCTTATTATCTCTATAGATTCCACAGAAAATGATTCTTCAGAAAAATGATCAAAGCATTAAAGTATTTATGTGTACCACAAATCATAACCTATAATGTTTATTCTTAAGCTGGTAGCTTTAACATTATGGAACTAATGCCAATAAAAGATGGACTACTAAGAGGAAGGTGGGATGTAGGATGCCTCAGGTTTTTCTCTTTATATCCATATTTATCTTGTTTATTACAAATATTTTGAAGGGAATTTTGGTAATCTGGTACTCTAATCTTTCAATTAGACAGTTTTTTCTTAAAGTTCACCTATCATTTTCTTCACCTATCTTTCAGAAATAATGGATTATTTTGTTTTATTATTTGGTGTTTTCTACATAGTACTGGGGTCCTTCTATTTATGGGGATTTTATTAAGACTTCTCTATCAGCTTGTTTTCTTATTATGAGCTATATAACATTTATTCAAAAGCTAATTACCAAGAAACTACTAGATGTCTAAGACTCTATACTCTACTATCCAAAAAACTTGAAAAGGCCTATTTGGTGTTATGTGAGATAAATAACGGAGAAGGCAATGGCACCCACTCCAGTACTCTTGCCTGGAAAATCCCATGGATGGAGGAGCCTGGTGGGCTGCAGTCCATGGGGTCGCTAAGAGTCGGACACGACTGAGCGACTTCACTTTCACTTCTCACTTTCATCCATTGGAGAAGGAAATGGCAACCCACTCCAGTGTTCTTGCCTGGAGAATCCCAGGGACGGGGGAGCCTGGTGGGCTGCCATCTATGGGGTCACACAGAGTCGGACACGACTGAAGTGACTTAGCAGCAGCAGCAGCAGCAGCAGAGATAAATAAGATTAGTTTAACTATTTATATAAGTAGGATGGTATTCAGGTGCTGAAAACAAAAATCACAGCAATTTTAAAAAGTTATTTATCTCTCTTCATGTGAAAGTTTGGAAGTTAGTTCGGGGCTGACTCAACCTGTCATGGTTTCAGGTTATCTTATTACTGTGCCTTCTTTAGTGCATGATGTTTTTCTTATGTGTCAGACTAAGTCCATTCTGGGTAAGGAAATCACACCACAATCAAAATGGGGAAAGTTTAATACAGAAAATTATCAATTATAATATTATTGGAATTATATGAATTAGTAAAAATTTGAGATGACTCTAAAGAATATCAGAATAGCAGATGTTAACATATGTTTAACATAATATCAGATACATGATGTAATATAGTAATGTAACCACTTCACTAGGGCAGATAAGGTACCCAAGGAAGACTGTGCCTTATCTACCTAACTTCAACAAAGGACGTGATCCAGGTTTTGTTGAAGAGAGCAAGTTCATAGTTCAGAATCAAAGTTTCTATCTTGCTGCACTGACAGAACTTGCTGGAAAATATGCTGTCTGGAACTTGCCAGAATTCTGCCCTCTATAGTGCTAGCAAAATGTATTCATGGGAGGTGTCTCATCAAAGACAGTCTTCAACAAAATTGCCTGAAGAAGGTTCCAGGGAACCTTATAGTCTTTGGGTGGTGCTGGATACTGTGCACTGCAGTGGCCACAAGCACTGTGGGAGCCAGAGCCTGGAGCTGTGGCTCATGTTGCAGGAACTCAGCATTAGGGAAACTGTATTCTTCAGGAGTCTGAAGAGTTCTGGAATAGGTTGCAAGCTCTTTTATCATGAAGTTTGTTTCCAGCACTCTACTAACAAAGCCAGTTGAAGAACCAGTTGAACCAGTTGAAAAAAATTTTAAAAAATATTAAAAAGAAATCAATAGAGCTGGCAAAAAGGATAAATTTGGAGCTTAGAGGAATTAAATCGGAAACCAGCCATACCTTAGGATCCAAAGCTGCAAATCAAAGTTCAACCAAAAAATTTGTTTTTCTTAGGAAAACAGAAAGGAAGAAGGACAAAAATAAAGTTAACTCTCCTCTAGGAGCAATTTTTAGGATTGATATATAACACTAGTGTTTGTCCCTTTGGTCATAATTTAGGCATAAATTTAGGCACAGGTTTGGGATAGTTTTAGTTTTCAGTGGAAAGGATAAAATTATTAATCTACTTGTTAAAGTATCAATAAATAATTCATATTGATTAAAACCATCAGCTTCTACCACGTTCAGATTTTTGCTTTTTCATCTGGATATGGTAAGCATAAGAGATACATACAGTAAATTAGCTATCATATAATGATCAGTGTGTTTGTTGACCTATTTAAGAATTGTTTCTTTTCCTTACCTACGTTGAGCTATTCTTTGCCCTACTATTTCCAGTCTGTACATTGTATCTTCCATCTGATATCACACCCAGTTGCCCTAACTTTATGACATTTAGTAAAGAGCTACTGATGCCCACTTAGCTAAGATATGTGGTGGGTGACTCTTGTTTTCTCAAAGATAGAAAGCTTATGGACCTTTTAAAATTTAGACACATTAATGACATTAAACATAATCATTGTGACTTAAAATTTTAAGAAAATTAAACACCTTTTATTCAGTAATACATAACTTACTATGAAAGTGAACATCTAAATAAAAATGGGAGACAGTAGAATTAGTTAGAAGTACAGAAATATCACTGACTTTTAAAAAATCCTGATCTATTTGGGACATTTCACGTTGTTCTGAATTGGCTTAGTATCTTTATGTTCTCATCTAATGCTGAGCATTCACTATGGGTTAAAAAATGTTTCGGATATAAGAAATACATCACTTTGCAAAACAAAACAAAATGTCATGCTTTCACAGACCTTACAGTGTTGTGGGTTTGGGTGGTGGTTCAGAAAAATCAAATGCCTTGTTAGATGCTTCTAAGAACAGTAAGAAATAAGTTCTTAGAGAGTCCAGAAGTAGGGGGTTTTCTATTTACATTGGGAGACTAAGGTGACACTAGTGGTAAAGAACTTGCCTGTCAATGCAGGAGATACAAGAAACACAGGTTCAGTCCCTGGATTGGAAAGATCCCCTTGAGGAGGGCATGGCAACCCACTCTAGTATTCTTGCCTGGAGAAGCCCCTGGACAGAGGGGCCTGGCAGGCAACAGTTCATAGCATTGCAAACAGCTGGACATGACTGAAGCGACTGAGCATGCATGCACAAGGTGTTATATGGTCAGAGATACAGGAAATGGGCAAATAAGCCATGAAGCTAATGAAGGAAAACAATTTCAGAAACATGAGAAAGTATTTGCAAATGTTAGGAGGTAGGATTCACTTTGCTGTGATCAAGGCCCAGTAAGAAAAACAGTGTTAGTAGGGAGTTAAGTTAGTGGAAAAACAGTAGAAGATAAACTCCAGAAGATGGCAGAGATGAAATCATAGAGCCTTGACAGCCATGAAAAGGATGAATCTTTCTGACACACACACAAAAAATGCATATGGTAACAAGAATTAGTCTCATTTCACCAGATCTTTGCTGATTATTTAAAATCCATCCTCTCTTAAAATGTCAGGTTCTCATACTCACGGGGGCTTCCCAGTTGATGCTAGTAGTAAAGAACACACCTGCCACTGCAGGAGACATAAGAGATGCAGGTTTGATCCCTGAGTCAGGAAGATCCCCTGGAGGAGAGCATGGCAACCCACTCCAGTACTCTTGCCTGGAGAATCCCATAAACAGAGCAGCCTGGCAGGCTACAGTCCACAGGTTCACAAAGTGACTGAGCACTTCTCATACTCGTGAACTCGGATAAATACATGAGAGAACAGGCCTAGACTTAAAAGGGAAGATGGTTGGCTATCAGAAAAAAAGTGTATCCTGGGTCTCCAAGCTACTCTATGAAAACATTTGATCCAACAAGTAGTGCTCTTAGATAATACCTGACTGATTGTTGTTTGTTATTTAGTCACTCAGTCATTTCTGATTCTTTTTGACACTATGGACTATAGCCCACCAAGCTCCTCTGTCCATGGAATTTTCCAGGCAAGATTACTGGAGTGGGTTGCAATTTAGATACTTAGGTAAAATGATGTTGTCTCATTTTTTATTTCTTAATCTGAAGTAATCATTAAAAGATACACACAGTGACCTCATTTCCCTACAACCTTGGATGAAGATTCTCATGTGTGTTTAAAGTATTGAGATATAAATTTTGCTACATTTTACTAAGATATGGTCGAAAGAAAACATAGTGAAGACATTTATTCTATGTACAGTTTAGGAAAATAGAAATTAATTAAATTCCACAAAGGCAGATAATCTAGAGATAGCCTGGACCCAGAAAGAAACAAGGTATAATGAATAGAGATGATACTATATATCAGCCTTTCTGAATCTTATGAAGCTGGCCTCCAATAAGAAAGAAGTAAACTATATAGAAAGAAGTTCATAAAAACAGTTTCATTTTATATTATTGCAATTTTGCTAAAATGTATCCTTACCTAGAACTAATACTATTTCCTTCCAAAAGAATCAAATGAAAGTCTTGGATTTCTAATTCTCAGAGTGTGATATTACCAAATTTAGGTGTCTAAACACACAGAAGGGGATGGAATGTATGAGCCTTAAAACATGAAAAGGGTCCGACTCTTTCTGATCCCATGGACTATACAGTCCGTGGAATTCTCCAGGCCAGAATACTGTAGTGGGTTGCCTTTCCCTTCTCCAGGGGATCTTCCCAACCCAGGGATCAAACCCAGGTCTCCCACATTGCAGGTGGATTATTTACCAGCTGAGCCACAAGAGAAGCCACAAAAATAACAATTCTGCACTCCCCATTTATCTCTATTTATCTCATTCAGTTCTCCATATTCTCTTTACATTTAATGTTATATTTAAGATATCTTCTTCATCTGTGTATCCCAATGTCAAATGTAATTCCTGATACATACTGACAGTAGAGTAATACATTCTATTGAATCATTTTTACTGCATTATTCACAGACTGGAAACAAAATATGGCATCCTTCTCTCCAATTAAACACTATAAGTTCCTTCCAGTTTCAGTAACTTCTCATTATAAATACTAACCAAATCTTTTTTTTTTTTTTTAATTTTATTTTTAAACTTTACAATATTGTGTTAGTTTTGCCAAATATTGAAATGAATCCACCACAGGTATACGTGTGTTCCCCATCCTGAACCCTCCTCCCTCCTCCCTCCCCATACCATCCCTCTGGGTCGTCCCAGTGCACCAGGCCCAAGCATCCAGTATCGTATATCGAACCTGGACTGGCAACTCGTTTCATACATGATATTATACATGCTTCAATGCCATTCTCCCAAATCTTCCCACCCTCTCCCTCTCCCACAGAGTCCATAAGACTGTTCTATACATCAGGAACAAGACAAGGGTGCCCACTTTCACCATTACTGTTCAACATAGTTTTGGAAGTTTTGGCCACCGCAATCAGAGCAGAAAAAGAAATAAAAGGAATCCAAATTGGGAAAGAAGAAGTAAAACTCTAACCAAATCTTAATAGCTGAAAAGAAGTGAAAGGGATTAGGATTATAGTAAAGAGAACATTGCTAGTAGAAGCATAATGAATACAACTTTTATCCTATTGAAGAAAAGAAAGAAAAAAAAAAGAACTATAGCAGTTTATGCCTTTCAGCATTTACCCATAAACACTAAAAATATTAGGCTTCACCAAATAGACAGTTGACTGCATTCTCCATGTAACACTTTCCTATATTGTGACTGGCATGACACTTCCTAGTTCTTCGGGATGCTAGAACTAAACTTCCACCATGATGATACTTCCCTGTTCTTATAGACTCTAGTTTCTCTTTTAATGTGTATGGCTCCTCTTTTTCTTTCTATAATATTTTGTTTCCCAAAGGTGTTTGTCCAAATCTATTTTTTCTTTCCTACTCTCCTTTTGTATCCTTTATACAAAGATCATATTTGAGTATCACTGCTGTATCTCTTGGAGAAGGAAATGGCTACCTACTCCAGTATCCTTGCCTGGGAAATCCCACTGGACAGAGGAGCCTGGCTGGCTACAGTTCATAGGGTCACAAAGAGTCAGACACAACTGAAGTGACTTATCATGCACTATGTCTCTGTTTCCATGGGTAATTTTTCTCAATTCATTGAATACACTTTTCCAAAAACTTCCAACTGGCTATTCCATTGGATATTCTATAGATTTAAAGAAAATCTATTAAAAGCTATTTTTTTTCTTTCAGTTTTATTGAGATATAATTGATAAACAGAACTGGGAAAGTTTAAAATGTACAGCATAATATTTTGACTCATACATTATGAAATGATTATCACAATGAGTTTATTATCTATCATCCCATATAGGTAAAAATTAAAGAAACTAAAAAAATTCCCTGTGATGAGAACTCTTAGGAGTTACTCTCATAACAACTTTCATATATAACACACACCAGTGTTAAACTATAATTGACCTACCTTCTGTTAGCAACTGTGACACAACACAGTAATTTGATATTTCTGTATATTTCAAGATGGTCACCATGGTATGTCTTATTATAGTATGTCACCATACAAAGATATTATAGTTATATAATTAACTATATAGTGTGGGAACTATATTCCCCACACTGTATATTTCATGTAAATGGCTCATTTATTTCACAAGAAGAAGTTTGTTTCTGTAAATCTCTCTCACCTATTTCTTTCCTTTTCCCACACCCATCCCCTATGGCAACCACCTGTTTTATTCCTCTTTATAACTCTATTTCTGTTTTGTTAAGTTTGTTCATGTTTTGTTTTTTTAGTTTTTTGTAAGTGAAAGCATACAATATTTTTTTTTGTCTGGCTTATTTCACTTAGAATAATACCTTCTATATTGTTGTAAATGGCAAGTTTCATTTTCTTTTATGTATGAGCAATATTGCATTGTATATATGTGTGTATACAGACACACACACACACACACTCTGTCTTTATCCATCCATTTATTGATGGGCACTAAGGTTGTTTCCATATTTGGCTGTTTAAAATGATACTGCAGTAAGCATAGGTGTGCATATATCTACTTAGTGTTTTTTTCTTCATGTAAATCCCCAGCCTAAGTCATGTAGTAGTTTTGTGTTTAATTTTGGGGTTGGGGGATTGCTGTACTCTTTTCCATAGTAGTTAAATCAATTTATATTCTCACCGGAGTGCACAAGAGTTCTCTTTTCTCCACATCCTTTCAAATGCTTATTTGTTGTCTTTTTTGACAATTGTCTTTCTGGCAGGTTTGAGATGTTATCTCATTGTGGTTTTGATTTGCATTTCTCTGATGATTAGTTATGCTGAACATCTTTTTGTGTTCCTGTTATCATCCGTATGTCTTCTTTGGAAACATTCAAAGAATCTTTGACTTATTCAGAACTTCCCTTTTTAGATCAGGTTGTTTGGTTTATTACTATTAAGTTGTATCAGTTCTTTGTAAAATTTGGATATTAAGCCCTTGCCAGATACATTGTTTGCAAATATCTTCTCACATTTAGTAGATGGCCTTTTAATTTCATTGATAGTTTCCTTTGTAGGGCAAAAGCTTTTTAGTTTGATTAGGTCCCATATGTTTGTTTTTACCTTTTGTTTCCCTTGCTGAGAAGACAAAAAATAATAATAATAATAATAAGAGTAATGTCAAAGAGCTTACTGCCTATATTTTCTAAAAGTTTTATGATTCCAGATCTTATATTTAAACCTTTAATCCATTTTGAATTTATTATTGTGCACCGTGTGAGGGAATGTCCAGTCTGGTTTTTTGCATGCAGCTGTCCAGTTTATTAAAGAAGTTATCTTTAGTCCATTTTATATTCTTGCCTCCTTTGCCAATTTGTAGATGGATTGTTCCTGTAAGTGTGAGTTCTTTTCTGGGATATCTCTTCTGTTCCATTGATCTGTGTGTCTGTTTATGCCAGTACTATATTGTTTGATGACTGTAGCTTTGAGGTATAGTTTGAAATTTGGGAGCATGATACATCCAGCTTTGTTTTTCTTTCTTAAGATTGTTTCTCTCAGCCAATTACCCTGGAAACTTGTCCTACCTACCACAAGGCTGTTACCACTCCTGGGATACTCTGGATTCTGTATAACTGTGTCAGGAACCAGCCCTACCCACCAGTGGGCCAAAACACAAGCTACAGTGCCTCTAGGATTCTGCAACTAAAAAATGTGGGACCTTATTCCACCTACCATTGAGCAAGCACTAGCTTGGGACTCCATGGATCCCAGATTTACCAACCAGCAGTCATGGACATCAGCCAGTACCAGTTCTGAGACACCTTGGATCCCTCAGCAATCCAACCCTGGGTCCTGCCTTACTAACCAGTGGGCTGATACTTAACTTTGGGACACCCCAGACCCAACAGCCAGCCATGTCAGGGACTGGTTCCACCTACCAGATCCAGGACTCCAATCCTTTAACCACCCCCCTGAACCTGGCCCATTAGCACCTGGCTACCTCTACACAAGGTCCTCCACACAAGCCAGGACCTGGCAAACACCTGGATGGGGCCAGCCACAGAAGTCAATCTTCTACAACAGAAGGATCCACACATCACATAGAGGGGGCACTCATAGAGCATATAGCTCTGGTGACCAAAGGAGAGTGTATTGCTGAGATATATAGAATAACATCTATGAAGGGCCACCTCTCAAAAGTTTGGATTGTAACAAACCTACTAAATACACAGAAATTAAAAAAAAAATTTAAAAAACCTTGGATTTTCTATTGACCAAATATTTCCCTCATATTAGTGTCTCAGGACTTCAGAATGGTCTTAGGACTTCTCTAACAGGATGCCGCAAATTGAAAGGACTCTCTCTTTTTTTATTATTAAGATGGTGATGTTGGACTTCCCTAGTGGTTTAGTAGATAAAAATCTGCCTGCCAATGCAGGGGACATGGGTTCAATCCCTGGTCCAGGAAGATTCCCTTTGCCATACAGCCATAACTACTGAGCCCAAGTCCTGCAACTGCTGAAGCCCATGAGCCTAGAACTTGTGTTCCCACAATAAGAGAAGCCACAGGGATGAGAAGCCTTTGTACTACAATAAAGAGTATCTTCTGCTCACCACAACTAGAGAAAAAAGCCTGCATGCAGCCAGGAAGACCCCGTGCAGACAAAAATAGAAACAACTAAATTAATTATAAAACAAACAAAAACAGTGATGTCCTCTTCAGCTCTAGTCTTCTGCACTCCACTATTTTTCAATTGTGAAGTGAAATACCTTCAGAATCTCTTAGTGCTTAGAATGTCATCTAGCATGATAAGATGCTGCTTGTTAAATGCTGGATTGCATATCTGGGGAGGAAACATGAAATCACTGAATGCAGGAGGTCTCTCTACATTCTTTATAAAGTAGAGTTTATATACCCCATTTAAAGAATACAGGTTAAAATGAACAAAAAACTAAGCACATTTTATCTTCAAAATAAAGTCTTACCTAAATGAATACTTAAAGAGATAGTTTAAACCATGAAATTTAAGGCACTGATTACTTTTTACTTTATAAAAGATTCAGCCAGGTAGAACTATGTAACTTAAACTAAAAATAAACATCATTCTATTAAACGATTATGTTAACAGTTAGCTATGAACATCTATTTTACCTGATATAAATATCTGGAGCAAGTAGTAAGTGAATGAAATTGATCACTCAAGGCCACCACATTGCTTATTAGCTATTCAGTGGATTCCTTTACTAATGCCTCAATAAACCCCAGAAATTGAAGAGAATTCCAGACTATTTAGCACTAAATGTTCTCAAATACTATGATTTATTTTCACTGAAAATAAATGGTGAATAATCAAATGTATCCACATAAAAATTGCTCTATGAGTATAAGTAGAAACACATTTTAGTATATTTTGGGGAACATTTATCTTATAAAGTAAGCATATATAGAAGGAAAGATAGACAAGTAAGATTAGATGGGTGCATGTGTAATTCACTGTATTTTCTAGAATAACTTGGGTACCAGTCTGTCCCAGGAAACTTTTATTAGCCAACAACAACAATTTAAAAGCACAATATTGTAATGACTATAGAAATTTCTGATGAATCAAAATATAATT
Organism: Bos indicus x Bos taurus; assembly: GCF_003369695.1. NCBI lineage: Eukaryota > Metazoa > Chordata > Mammalia > Artiodactyla > Bovidae > Bos > Bos indicus x Bos taurus. Next base: position 34,199,536 of record NC_040086.1, read on the forward strand.
AGATTTCTTGCATCCTGTTTACCAGGGTGTCTACTGGACATTCTGTGTGTTTTTGCTTCTAACATTATACCAGGGGAACATTACCATGAAACTACTGGAGCCATTGTGCCCACATACTCAGAAGTTTCTTGAAGTTTACATCATGCCAAGGCAACCATTAGTCAATAACTGAGTGCTGCATGGTCATGAAAACCCCCTCCTTGTTTCTAACCATGGCCAACACTGAGGCATAGTTTATACCTAGAGCTATTCTAAGAGATCAGAATGAGGCTTTAAATGAAATCAAACCTTTACTGGGCTTCTTCCCTTTTTTTTTCCTTGGTTCCTTTATACTCATAAAAATTTTTGCTTGGAACATTTACTTAATAAACCCAATGCATACTAATCTTCATCTCGGGACTTGCTTCTGACATGTATCTTTCATGTGCATTTGTTTTAGGCAGAGGGAACTTGGAATGCAAGAGAAGGGAGAGGATCATAGAATGGCATGGCAACTATTTTTATCTACCCTCTTAATTTGGAACCCCAAAAGATTTCAGCTTCTGGAGGAAGACACTTCTTGCTCTTTGGGCTCCTTTTTGAGATTCTGAATAATGTCCACAATGAGTTGACAAACTATGGGAACATAGGGAAAAGGGAATTATCCAAATTTTTATGGCAACCTCAGCAATATTTGGAATACCTCAAGGATTGTTGGCTTTAAAACAAGAGGAGTAAATAAGCTCATTAGCATTTATAATACAAGGTTTTGGCAGTAGAGACAATAGTAGGCATCATGAGAACAGTTAACATGTTCAGACTTGTTCATGATCATATGAGACAACACACACAGTCATCCCTCTAAAGCACAGTCCGAGCTTATGGATCACCAGAGAGAATAAAATTCTTATACCATTGTAAAGGTGTCCTCACTTAATTAGGATACACTCAGGATACACATAAGACCTAGGTATTTCTAAGAGACCTTATATTTCTTTTCAGTGTTGTTTGTCATCAGTCATGTGCTACTCTTTGTGACCCCATAGACTGTAGCTCGCAAGGCTCCTCTGTTCATGGAATTTTCCAGGCAAGAATACTGGAGCGGGTTGTTGCCATGCCCTCCTCCAGGGGAATGTTCTGGCCCAGGGGTTGAACCCAGGTCTCCTGCATTGCAGACAGACTTGTTATCATCTGAGTTACCGGGGAAGCACAGTAATGCCAGTAATGCCAAGCATAATATTAGGTGAAGAGATGATATTAAAAATACTGGTGTGGGGTGCCATTCCTTTCTCCAGGGGATCTTCCCAACCCAGGATTGAACCCAAGTTTCCTGCATTGCAGGTAGATTCTTTACTATCTGAACCACCAGGGAAGTGGCAACATTAATAATACTAATACTACTACAACACCGAGTTTCTCAAAATACTTATTTACTGACCCTTATAGCAAATTTCCTGGATATAATAAGTCTCATATATTTTGCCCACTATAGAGATGAGGGAATGAGATTGAGACATGTTTAAAGGGGCACAGCTATTATATGATAGAATATATGCTTACTTTATACTTAATATGTGAGAATTTGGCTAGATGACTTTCTAAACCCTTTAAAAATCTAAAATTTTATAATTTGGCAAAATGCATAATCCTCTCCCAATTTGAGACACTTCATATTTCTGAAAGGGGAAGGTATTCAGGCAGGACATCCATATAGAAAACATTGCAATAGATCAGGTGATCTACTGAGAGATGATAATATGGATCTCAATAAACTGTGGAAAATTCTGAAAGAGATGGGAATACTGGACCACCTGACCTGCCACTTGAGAAACCTTTTTGCAGGTCAGGAAGCAACAGTTAGAACTGGACATGGAACAACAGACTGGTTCCAAATAGGAAAAGGAGTACGTCAAGGCTGGATATTGTCACCCTGCTTATTTAACTTATATTCAGAGTACATCATGAGAAACGCTGGGCTGGAAGAAGCACAAGCTGGAATCAAGACTGCCGGGAGAAATATCAATAACCTCAGATATGCAGATGACACCACCCTTATGGCAGAAAGGGAAGAGGAACTAAAAGCCTCTTGATGAAAGTGAAAGAGGAGAATGAAACAGCTGGCTTAAAGCTCAACATTCACAAAACTAAGATCATGGCATCTGGTCCCATCACTTCACGGGAAATAGATGGGGAAACAGTGGAAACAGTGGCAGACTTTATTTTGGGGGGCTCCAAAATCACTGCAGATGGTGATTGCAGAAATGAAATTAAAAGATGCTCTCTCCTTGGAAGGCAAGTTATGACCAACCTAGATAGCATATTCAAAAGCAGAGACATTACTTTGCCAAAAAAGATCTGTCTAGTCAAGGCTATGGTTTTTCCAGTGGTCATGTATAGATGTGAGAGTTGGACTGTGAAGAAATCTGAGCGCTGAAGAATTGATGTTTTTGAACTGTGGTGTTGGAGAAGACTCTTGAGAGTCCCTTGGACTGCAAGGAGATCCAACCAGTCCATTCTGAAGGAGGTCAGTTCTGGGTGTTCATTTTAAGGGCTAATGCTAAAGCTGAAACTCCAGTACTTTAGCCACCTCATGCAAAGAGTTGACTCATTGGAGAAGACCCTGATTCTGGGAGGGATTGGGGGCAGGAGAAGAAGGGGACAACAGAAGATGAGATGGCTGGATGGCATCACTGACTCGATGGAAGTGAGTCTGAGTGAACTCCGGGAGTTGGTGATGGACCGGGAGGCCTGGGGTGCTGTGATTCATGGGGTCGCAAAGAGTTGGACATGACTGAGCAACTGAACTGTACTGAACTGAACTGAATATCTAAATTACTGAGCAAGAGTTGCAAAAGGAGAAAAGAATACTTAAAGGATTCAAAGTATATTTTAAAAACCTGAACTGCACAATTCATATATTCTTCTTAAATGATGCAGTTTTGTTTTTTTTTTCAAGTATCAACTTTCATCCTTTCTGCATTAGCCCGTGTCATCTTTCTGCACTCTACTAAGAGTTTGGTGGGTGTACTTCAGAGAGTATTTTCTCTTTCTTCTCAATGAAATACTGTAACGAATGGGAAATATTTTTATTAACAAGATCATATTTACTGATTTTAAATATTATATCTTTTTCACTGAGATTTTCACCCCAATTCTGAAAGAGTTGTCTTATACTTAGTATTCTATTCTATACCATTATTGAACCATTTCCATATTTATACATGTTATTGATCAAAAAATGTCTTAAGGAGAATTTTTTTATGGTTTGTGGAAATAGTAGTATTGTGTGTGTGTGTGCTCAGTCACTCAGTGATGTCTGATTCTTTGTGACCCTATGGGCTGTAGCCCACCAGGCTCCTCTCTTCAGGTGTTTTCCAGGCAAGGATACTGGAGTAGGTTGCCATTTCCTTCTCCAGGAACTCTTCCCAACCCAAGAATCAAAGTATCCTCTATTTCATGGATTCTTTACTGCTAAGTTACTGGGGAAACCCGGAAATATTATTAGAAAATAATAAAAGTATCATTAAAATAATATTTAAGGTCCCCAGTTCCCCCTTTTGTGACAAATGAAGGAATCATCTGCATATATCATAAATAATAGTCTCATTCAACTGTGTTGGGATCTTTGGGACAAAAAAGAGGCTTTTATATCTGCTCCTCCTCTCCAGGTGCTGATTCATCTGAAGTGAGATTGAATCAAAATAGTAGTCTACTTTTAATCTTATTTAATTTTTATATTTAAACATGTGAAGATAGTATTGATATGATCTTTCATGATGATTGCATCAGAACAAAGTCATAGAAATTTAGCAATGATATTGAAAACTTTTTATTCTTTCCATTATTAAATTATTAATTGAAAGGTTTCCTTTCTTAATAGTTTAGTGTTTATACACAAAAGTTCTTGTTCCACAGTTGAGAAACAAAAGCAATTCCTTTAAGAGCCACAGGTGTTAAAGACTGGAGTTTGTCTTGGGATAATCTCCTAAAATTAAATTTATTCCTTCTAAGGAAAAGCACTAGATTCAGCTTCAAAGGTGAGTTGAATTCACTTCCCATAAAAATGGTACTATAAGTTTTTATTTACCCACTCCAGTAAACCTTTATACAATTTCCTATACTTTTTGTCTTTCCAATCTTGGTTACTTTGAGTCCATTCCATTGTACATTCGGAGAAGGCAATGGCAACCCACTCCAGTACTCTTGCCTGGGAAATCCCATGGACGGAGAAGCCTGGTAGGCTACAGTCCATGGGGTTGCAAAGAGTCAGACACGACTGAGTGACTTCATTTTCACTTTTTACTTTCATGCACTGGAAAAGGAAATGGCAACCCACTCCAGTATTATTGCCTGGAGAAACCCAGGGACGGGAGCCTGGTGGGCTGCCATCTATGGGGTCGTACAGAGTTGAACATGACTGATGTGACTTAGGAGCAGCAGCAGCATTCTACATTCTCAGTAACATCTTCACTCTTGCATTGGAGCATGTTTTCTCTATTACTAAAGCTACTTTAGGCTGTAAGAATGTATTTTTTTTTCCCTCTGAATAGTAGATTTTCTTCATTCTCAGGTTTTCCCTGGACCTTGTGTATTTCTTATTTGATATCAGTCGCTAGTTGGACACGACTGAGCGACATTCACTTTCTCTACTTTTACCATTAGACTTTGCTCTATTTGTCCTTTTCTGCTTTTTATTTCTACTGCTCTTCTTTGGGTTTGATATTCACAATTTCTTAATAAATGAGCTTATTGGAAAATCAGTCAGCATTCTGTATAAAATCACATACTAAGCAGTCCTTATTCAGGCTATCTAATAAGCAAATTCCTTGTCCAGTTTGTTGAGACAAGGGTCAGGGAAGTTTCTATGATATTTCTTTTCATGTGAATGATATAGGAATCAGAATGTTTAAAACTCTGTGACCTTTACAGTATATTTTGTTTATTGAAAAACCAGCCCAAAAAGAATCTATTGACTTAATGTGTCTTGGTTCAGTTCAGTTCAGTCACTCAGTCGTGTCCGACTCCTTGTGACCCTGTGGACCGCAGCATGCCAATCTTCCCTGTCCATCACCAACTCCCAGAGCTTGCTCAAACTCATGTCCACCAAGTCAGTGATGCTACCCAACCATCATATCCTCTGCCATCCCGTTCTCCTCATGCCTTCAATCTTTCCCAGCATCAGAGTCTTTTCTAACAAGTCAGTTCTTCACATCAGGGAGCCAAAGTACTGGAGTTTCAGCTTCAGCATCAGTCCTTCCAATGAACATTCAGGACTTATTTCCTTTAGGATTGACTGGTTTGATCTCCTTGCAGTCCAAGGGACTCTCAAGAGTCTTATCCAACACCACAGTTCAAAAGCATCAATTCTTCATTGCTCAACTCACTTTACAGTCTAACTCTTATATCCATACATGACTACTGGACAAACCATAGCTTTGACTAGACAGATCTTTGTCAGCAAAGTGATGTCTCTGCTTTTTAATATGCTGTCTAGGTTGGTCATAGCTTTTCTTCCAAGGAGCAGGTGTCTTTTAATTTCATGGCTACAGTCACCATCCACAGTGATTTTGGAGTCCCCCCCCCCCAAATTAAGTCTGTCACTTTTTTCATTGTTTCCCCATCTATTTGCCATGAAGTGATGGGACCAGATGCTATGATCTTAGTTTTTGAATGTTGAGTTTTAAACCTCTTATCGTTATCCATCATAGGGCAGACCAAATGAAATCCACAATCACAGAAAACTAATTAAACTGATCACATGGACCACAGCCTTGTCTAACTCAGTGAAACTATGAGCCATGCTGTGTAGGGCCACCCAAAATGGATGGGTCATGGTGGAGAGTTTTGGAGAAGGGAATGGCAAACCTCTTCAGTATTCTTGCCTTGAGAACCCCATGAACAGTATAAAAAGGAAAAAAAGATGTATCTTGGTAAGGCATCCCTAAAGAGATGAGGTCCAAGTCAAGTCCTAAAGGATAAATAGAAGTAAAGAAAAGCAACAGGGAAGCCATGGTGGGAAGGATATTTCAGAAAATAATTCAGTTCAGTTCAGTTCAGTCGCTCAGTCGTGTCCGACTCTTTGCAACCCCATGAATTGCAGCACACCAGGCCTCCCTGTCCATCACCAACTCCCGGAGTTCACCCAGACTCACGTCCATCGAGTCAGTGATGCCATCCAGCCATCTCATCCTCTGTTGTCCCCTTCTCCTCCTGCCCCCAATCCCTCCCAGCATCAGAGTCTTTTCCAATGAGTCAACTCTTCGCATGAGGTGGCCTAAGTACGGGAGTTTCAGCTTTAGCATCATTCCTTCCAAAGAAATCCCAGGGCTGATCTCCTTTAGAATGGACTGGTTGTATCTCCTTGCAGTCCAAGGGACTCTCAAGAGTCTTCTCCAACACCACAGTTCAAAAGCATAATTAATTGCTATGAATGTCTATTCTCTTATATGACAAATGCATCTGTCTCCTATATTGAAGTTAAGTGAAAGTCGCTCAGTTGTGTCCGACTCTTTGAGACCCCATGGACTGTATAGTCCATGAAATTGTCCAGTCCAGAATACTGGAATGGGTAGCCTTTCCCTTCTCCAGGGGATCTTCCTAACCCAGGGATCCAACCCAGGTCTCCTGCATTGCAGGTGGATTCTTTACCAGCTGAGCCACAAGGGAAGCCCAAGAATACTGGAGTGGGTAGCCTATCTCTTCTCCAGCAGATCTTCCTGACCGAGGAATCAAACAGGGGTCTCCTGCATTGCAGGTGGATTCTTTACTAACTGAGGTGTCAGGCAAGCCCTTAATCTAGATCAGCGTATAATCTTAGAGATACCTATGTTTAGCAAACAGTGACTTGGTGTTCTTGAACAATATCAAGGCTACAAAGTACAAAGAGCTTTATTTGGGGTTTTAAGAATTGCAATTCAGGAGACACAAATTCAGGTAAAACCAAATATATGTTCTGGGGAAGAGAAAGAGTTAGAGGCAAAAATCCGAAGATTACTTAAGAATTATGATTGACCCTAGTACAAGAAAGAAATATTTGTTTTTAAGAGATAGACTGTGCTGTGCTCAGTCACTCAGTCCCATCCAATTCTTTGCAACCCCAATTGACTGTAGCACACCAGGCTTCTCTGGGGGATTTCTCAGGTGAGAATACTGCAGTGGGTTGCCATTTCCTTATCCAGGGAATCTTCCGAACCAGGGATCAAACCCACGTCTCTGGCATTGCAGGCAGATTGTTTACTGCTTAGCCACCAGGGAAGTCCATAGGTACTAAATGCCCGTTAACAAAAATATAGATAAACTAACATGCTAAAATCAATCCCAAGATTTATAGCAGAATAGTCTAAAATTTTTATGTACTATTAATACATAATGATTTTTAAAATTTTTGTTTATTCTTTGTAATTGTTCTTTCCCGAGACATAATCCTCTAGGAGAAACAAAAATTTGAGTTGATCATGCATCACAAATATTGTCTTTTTATGGATAGATATAACTATATCCCCCATGGCTTCCCTTGTGGCTCAGATGGTAAAGAGTCTGCCTGCAATGCAGGAGACCTGGGTTCAATCCCTGGGTTAGGAAGATCCTCTGGAGGAGGGAATGGCAATCCACTCCAGTTTTCATGCCTGGAAAATCCCATGGACAGAGAAGCCTGGTGGGTAACTGTCCATGGGGTCCCATAGAGTTGGACACGACTGAGAGCCTAACACACACAACTATATTTCCAAGTCATTACTTGAGAATAAACACAACATTTCAAATAAGATGGCCTGTTTATATCATCAAAAGTTGAAGAAAAAAAGAAGTAAGACCAATGAGTCACAAGTAATAATTAGTAAAAGTTTATTGTGCACACACTAAAAAGAGTTTATAAACTGGGAGCACTCAAATCAAGACACATGGAATGTGGTGAACAGTTTATATATATTGTATAGGCTGTGACTGTTCTTCAAATTGGTTTGAATTTTAGAATTTTCTTAAAGGGAATTGGATAGTAGTTACCTTGTATCAGTTTGGGGGAAGAGTTTAAGTTTCACTTTTCATTGTCAGAGGCATAAGCAAGAGAAGTGACCCAAATCAAATTAGCTTCACCTGTCTTGCAAAAGCTTTTTAGCTAAACTGGTTTTGTCTGCTCAGAGAATTTTTAAGTCTGATCTCCACTTGTGTTTGACTTTAACAATACTAATTATTTTTAATGTAATGTTGTCTTTCAACTTTGTTTCATGCTGTCTTAAATAAGTAACTAGCCTATGAATTTCAGCAAGAACTTTAAATACCTTGAACTTCAAATTCTTCAAGATTTGTTGAACTGAATTATATAAGATGCATTAAGGCTTGACTATCCCATAGTTCTAGGAACTTTTTGAAGATTAATTGTGAAGACTGTATAATGTGACAAATACTGAGTGAGTTTTAATGAAATAAACATTTACCAAGTGTCTTGTGAGCGGATTGAATTTATAAGGTATTACAAATCTGGTTTCTACAATTTAGCTCAGATGGTAAAGACTATTCCTTCAATGTATGAGTCCAGAGTTTGATCCTTGGGTTGGGAAGATCCCCTGGAGAAGGGAATGGCAACCCACTCCAGTATTCCTGCCTGGAGAATTCCACGGACAAAGGAGCCTTGAAGGCTACAGTCTCTGGGGTCGCAAAGAGTTGGATGCAATTGAGCAACTAACACACACTTGTGAAAAGTGAGTCACTCAGTCATGTCCGACTCTTTGGGACCCCATGGACTGTAGCCTGCCAGGCTCCTCTGTCCATGGAATTTTCCAGGCCAGAATACTGAAGTGGGAGCCATTCCCTTCTCCAAGTGGTCTTCCCAATCCAGGGATCTAACCCAGGTCTCTCTCATTGCAGGTGTATTCTTACCATCTGAGCCACCAGGGAAGAAGACTTTTGTGAACTAATTAAATTTATAAGGTAGTGCGAATCTGGTTTCTACAATTTTAGATGAAGAAATATGTATATATAGAGAAATGATCAACAAAAAGAGAAATAATCAGAAATAAAAGTAAGCTTGATAAATAAATGTTGCAGGAGTTAAGGAGAAAATGTTCCAATATAGACAGAGCAGTAAACAAGTACTAAGAGGCAGTCCACTATGCTGTGTCAAAATTTTATTATCTGAACAACCACAATGAGCCAACTGAGATGACCTATTTTACAAAACAGGAGCAAATTAAATATCTCTGTACTTTATCAAATAACCCAGATATTTGGTCACCAAAATATCTGGATGCATAGCTGATGATTTGTTTCCTATTCCTACTATAATAAGTAAATAAATTAATACAAATGTCCTCAATATTAAACAAGGTCAGTGTATTTTTGTCACATCTTCAGTTCTTTCAGTTCCATAATTTTAGTTCTGATAAAGAAAAAGATGAAGGAAAGAGATGACAGCTCTTTGTGGAGTAGAAGGATTTTCCTATCATCCTAATTATAGAACTGTGTGAAACTGAATTACTTTCTAGGTTCTTCCAGTAAATCTGGTAGGAATATTAAGCTTAAATTAGCCTTTTCCTTGAAACTCTCTTATGCCCTTTCTGAAATAGGAAAGAGTAAAGAATTTCAACTCTCTCATGACAAATACATACAAAAAGGCTATGGCTTTCTATCTAAGAATAGGAGGAAGTCATAAGGTCTCCAGGCACTTGACTGAAGGTTAATTAATCAGTATTTGTATTCATTTTCACAGCTATATTTTTATTTGCTACCAATTGGCTTAGCAGATGGTAAGGACTAGAAATCTGGTACATCTTGAAAAATAATCAGATCTCATCAAGTCAATTAGTTTTAGAAACTACATTAGAAATTATTTGCTGACTTAAGGAGAAACAGTTTACTAATAATATTTGTTCTGGGAATAAAATTTGTGCCAAAAACATTTCTTCTCCAGTTAATTCCTGCCTGCTTCTCTACTCACACATGTCTCTGCACATACCCCTCCACACACACATACACACACACTTGGTGGTGGAAATAAATAAAAGCAGGGATGGTGTAGTGGTGGTGGTTTAGTCACTAAGTCATGTCCAACTCTTTTGCAACCCTATGGACTGTAGTCAGCCAGGCTCCTCTGTCCATGGAATTTTTGAGGCAAGAATACTGGAGTGGATTGCCGTTTTCTTCTCCAGGGGATCTTCCCTACCCAAGAATTGAACTTGTGTCTCCTGCTTCACAGGCAGATTCTTTACCATTGAGCCACCTGGGAAGCCCTGAAGACAGGATATTTTCACCTACATGAAAATTTAACAAGTTAGCCTAGTCTCAGGCTAGGAGAAGTCACTGGAAGCTGAGTTGGCCCACTTTGGCTCACCCCAGTGACTGAAAACAAGTTTTTCTTCTTTTAAAGGAACATACACACAACACATGGAAGAAAAAGGAAAGTGAAATCCCAAAGCAGTGGAAAAGTATAAGTAGAATAACAGGGTATATTCTCCAAAGGAACCAGTTAGTCTCCTGTCAGCAAACCCAAGGTGATTAATACTAACATCACAAAAGGTAGACTTTTTTAAAACAAGAGAAAAAAAAATGATCTGAAAAAAATTTAAATATTAAAAAATTCACTCTCTTCAAAGTTATTTGATAACCAATTAAGTAAAAAGATTTTGACAAGAGTTGAATTCTTTAATGCCCCTGTTGGTAGCAGGTCAGAGATAGGGCCATAGAATTACTAGAATCCTTTCCTAAGGATGCCTATTTGCTATTGCACAAAGATACAAAAATACTAAAGACCATGAAGGCAATGCCAAAAATATAAATATATACAATAGAATTAGAGACCAATTCTTTATGTTAAATAATTTTTATTGTTGTCGGTCTTAGTATTAATTTATATATTTATTTATAATGTACATGCTTTAAAAATAGTAGTATTTTTTTTTTAAACTTCTACATTAGGTGGGATTCTAGGGGGAAAATATAGTGAACAAAAACATACTAAAATCCTGGCTTTATAGGGTTTACTTTGTATTGAGATAACTGATATAAACATTAAACTCAAAATGTAGTGTAATATAAGGTGATGACCACTTGAAAAAAAATAAGGCAGTGATGAGGGATAAGGAATTTTAGGAAAGGGTAGATGTACCTTTATATGGGTTGGTCAACCTGAGCCAGGATCCAAAGGTTAAGGAGAGAACTATATGGGGAAGAAGAAAGAGTAGTTGAGAGGACTAAAGTAGTCAGTCTTTGCTTGAGTTGTAACAGAGAGATAATACTGTACAGTGAGCAAATTGAGTAAAAAGAATGAAAAGACAAGATGATGCAATGGTATGTAGGTAATAGCAAGTGAAATGGGAGGAATTTTGAAAGTTTTTAGCACGGTACTCCAAGTCTTTTCCTATGAGAATAGATTGACAGGGACAAAAGCTGAGGCATGAAGAGTACTGGAAAAGTCTAGACTTTAGATATAAATCAGGAAGTTATAGGAAACATGGGTATTAATGATACCTGACAATATTTGATTATAAGGTAAGAGTTTTACCTGATCTTCCAGGTAATAGTTTTTTTTTTTTTTTAAGAGATGATCAACAATGAGACACAGTTTAGTAGCTCTTAGACTCTTGAAAATAAGTTTGAAAACCTCTAGTTGTCTGTGAAGAAATGTAAAGAATATGATCTGTTCCCTGAATTTAATTTTGCAATGATGTATTTTCTGTTATCTTTAAACAAAAACTTGAAAAAGCCTAGTAAGTTGATCCATATCAGGCATGACCATCACCTGGGAGCTTGTTAGAAATTTGGAATCTGGTACAGCATCCAACATCTACTAATTTTCATTAATGTTAAAGTTTGAGCAACACTATTCTCTGTGGATTTCCTTGGTGATTCAGTGATAAAGAATCCTCCTGCCAACCTGAGAGGCAGGTTCAATCACTGGGTCAGGAAGATCCCCTGGAGAAGGAAATGGCAACCAAATTTAAGCATTCTTGCCTGGGAAATCCCATGAACAGAGGAGCATGGCAGACTACAGTCCGTAGGGTTGCAGAAGAGTTGGACATGACTTAGTGACTAAACAACAACAGCTCTATCTGTAAAATTAAATTTATAAATTAAAAGATAAGACTGATTATGACAAGAGAACATAGGCTCCCTGGATCCTTTACATTCATTTCTGTGTTTGATTGTTTCTGATGACTTTTATTTCCTCAACAAGATAATAACCACCTTGACACAAGTTTATCATAATCAGAAAATCAATAGAGATAGGGAGTTTGCTTTGCTTATTGCTGTGTCCACAGCACCCAGAATAGTTTCTTAGCCTAAGTAGGTGCCAAGCTTTGAATTAAGTAATATTTTTGCATATACCTCAGGCTTACTGAAAGTTCAAACCAACCAGAAACAAGAATGCACAGACAAATGTGAAAATGAAATTAATTGAATAGACATTGGCAAGTAACATTTATCTTGCTTGCTCCAGAAACAGACACTCACTTTCTCAAGCTCTTTTTATGTGACATTTGCTTACAATCAGCCAAAGCTAGACATATGGTCAAACTCAAAAATAAGATGCAAGGTCAAAGATACCATCTCCTGATTATGGAATCTGAAATATAACTAAATAAATGATGTAGTGAAAGGATGAGACAAAAATTTTAAGCTATTAGGTCAATTTGATTTATCAATATTATGTGCTAGATCTTTACTTACTTCATACAGAATTGATTCACAGTCATCAAAACCTGAAGTATTTTCTACCAATCCTTCCAAACTTTGCTCAAATATCTGCTTCATAAAAATTCTTCTGATCACCCTAGCAAAAACTAATTTTTCTCTGTTTTCTATGTCTCCATGTTACTTTCTTTATATCTGTAATTTAGCATTCCATCTTATACATCATTTTAGTTAGTTCAGGACACTCCTGGCCTTCTATCCCAGCCAACCAATACTGTAAAATCCAAGTTGCCAAAATATAAAAATTTCTAATTGATAGAGCTTTTCAGAGGGAGATTTTCTAGATTGTTATAGGAAGGAATGGAGGGGGATAAAATATGCTTATGATTTCTATCCTTTCTCTTTGATTTTAGAAGGCCTTATGGAAATCCTGTTTACCCAAATTTATTTTGGAAGTGGCATCTCAAATCAAGGGTTACAAACCCATGGTGCTCACACAGACTCTGAGCAATTGCTAATTTTGTCACATCTTGATTTCCCAAGATGCTACTATGTGACACAGTTTGTATGCTACCTTCTCCTCCTCCTCTTATCAGTTTCCCTGGTTTCCCAAGCATACTTCTCATTGGGATGAACTAAAATTCATTTCCTTATGATTAAATGCATTTGAAATGAAGTTCACCAAGCATGAAAATTTCTCCAGTCTTCTGTAAACAAAAGCCCAATAATGAAATCTGTAAGAAGAAGTTCTTAACTTTAAACACACAGGTCAAATGAGTGAGCTTTAAAATTATTTTTAAAAGCACTAAAGTTTGAGGCAAATTTTTATATACTATTAAAACACAGGGAAATATTTGTTGAAGTTATATGAAAATTCTGACTCATGAAAATAAGCCATCATTAACAGCAATAGATATGCACTGACTATTGACATTATTGGCGTATCTATTGGCAATACATATGCATTGACACTAATTGCAATAGATATGCATAGAGATACCAGACACCTTACCTGCCTCCTGAGGAATCTGTATGCAGATCAAGAAGCAACAGTTAGAACCAGACATGGAACAACATACTAATTTCAATTGGGAAAGGGATACGTCAAGGCTGTATACTGTCACCCTACTTATTTAACTTATATGAAGAGCATATCATGTGAAATGCTGGGCTGAATGAAGCACAAGCTGGAATTAAGATTGACAGGAGAAGTATCAATAACTTCAGATATGCAGATGACACTACCCTATGGCAGAAAGCAAAGTGGAACTGAAGAACCTCCTGATGAAAGTGAAAGAGGAGAGTGAAAAAACTGACTTAAAACTCAACATTCAAGTAACTAAAATCATGGCCTCGGGTCCCATCATTTCACGACAAATAGATGCGGAAACAATGGAAACAGCACGTTTATTTTGGGGGGCTCAGAGATTAAAGTGTCTGCCTGCAATGAGGGAGACTGGGTTTAATCCCTAGGTCAGGGAGATCCCCTGGAGAAGGAAATGGCAACCCACTTCAGTATTCTTGCCTGGAGAATCCCATGGACGGAGGAGCCTGGTGGGCTATGGTCCATGGGGTCGCAAAGAGTCAAACACAACTGAGTGACTTAACTTTCAACTTTCAAAATCACTGCAGATGGTGACTGCAGCCATGAAATTAAAAGATGCTTACTCCTTGGAAGAAAAGCTATGACCAACTTAGACACCGTATTAAAAAGTAGAGACATTACTTTGTCAACAAAGGTCCGTCTAGTCAAAGCTGTGGTTTTTCCAGTAGTCATATATGGATGTGAGAGTTGGACTTTAAAGAAAAATGAGCACTGAAGAATAGAGGCTTTTGAACTGTGGTGTTGGAGAAGACTCTTGAGCATCCCTGGACTGCAAGGAAATCAAACCAGCCAATTCTAAAGGAAATCAGTCCTGAATATTCATTGAAGGACTGATGCTGAAGCTGAAGCTCCAATACTTTGGCCACCTGATGTGAAAAACTGACTCTTTGGAAAAGACCCTGATGCTAGGAAAGATTAAAGGCAGGAGGAGAAGGGGATCACAGAGGATGGGGTGGATGGATGGCATCACGGACTCGATGGACATAAGTTTGAACATGCACTGGAAGTTGGTGATGGACAATGAAGCCTGGTGTGCTGCAGTCCATGGGGTCGTAAGGAGTCAGACATGACTGAGCAACATAACTGAACTGAGCCTGGTTCTGCAGTAGAGAATAGAAAACTGAGTATGCTAAGTCGCTTCAGTCATGTCCGACTCTGTGCCACCCCATAGACGGCAGCCCACCAGGCTCCACCGTCCCTGGGATTCTCCAGGCAAGAACACTGGAGTGGGTTGCCATTTCCTTCTCCAATGCAGGAAAAAGTGAAAGGGAAGTCACTCAGTGGTGTCTGACTCTTCGTGATCCCATGGACTGCAGCCCACCAGGCTCCCCTGTCCATGGGATCCTCCAGGCAAGAGTGCTGGAGTGGGGTGCCATTGACCTTTCCAAAATTGAGTATGAACAGGCATTAAATTAGCTACATCTACTATAGACAGTGGCGACAGGTGTTATCTGTTATCACAAAGGCAACCATAAACATCTATCTTAATTTCTGTTAACTTATCCCTCCACATCTAAAACTTGCTCAAGTCACTTACGTGATTATATATCTTTCTCCTTCACTGACGAGAAACCAAAATGGATTGCTAACATTCTCGTTCATAAAGGTGCTTCTTTCATTAAGGGTATTTATATGGATTAGACTCAGCGGAGACAGACCATGGAATTATATTCAGTGCCATTTGGATAGAAATAAAAGGAAGTTAATCTCGTTCCGAAATCAACCCTTGCTTTAGCATGTATTCTAAGATTTAGTTTAGGGTTTGACTTTTTAAATTTTATTTTTAACTAAAGAAACTACTCTTGTTTTTCAAGGGACCATACTTAATGTTGATAATCACAGGAACACAGATGTAGTGCAGATGAATATTGCTTTTCTAGGTCATCCCCAAATCAGAGATGAGCAATCAGAATGATAGGGTTTTATATATCCAGCATGTCTACCATCACACTGGCAGAACTGGAAAGAAAGCTCAGGTTTTCTGATTTTACATTAGTGTCCTTTGTGATATAAAACAATTCTAGTTGAGGATCTAATTATGCAATAAAGGTCTCAGAGAGATGGGTAAGTGTTCTTCTATCATGTATTGAAATTAATCCATCTATTTGAATTTTCTTTCTGGAGTTATTTCTCCATTGATCTCCTGTAGCACGTTGGGCACTTACAACCTAAGAGTTCATCTTTCAGTGTCCTATCTTTTTGCCTTTTCATACTATTCATGGAGTTCTCAAGGCAAGAATACTAAAGTGGTTTGCCATTCCCTTCTCCAGTGGACCACATTTTGTCAGAACTCTCCACCATGACCCATCTGTCTTGGGTGGCATACACAGCATTGCTCATAGTTTCATTGAGTGAGACAAGGCAGTGATCCATGTGATTAGATTCATTAGTTTTCTGTGATTGTGGTTTCTGTCTGCCTGCCCTTTCTCAGCACCTACCATTTTACCAACGTTTCTCTGACCTTGAATGTGGGGTATCTCATCACGGCCCCCGCTCCTGACCTTGGACGTGGGGTACCTCCTTTTGGCCACTCACTGCTCACTGCTCTAGCGCTGGGCAGCCACCACTCATCCACTCCAGTGCCACGCAACATGTTACTGGAGATCAGTGGAGAAATAACTCCAGAAAGAATGAAGAGATGGAGCCAAAGAAAAACAACACCCAGTTGTGGATGTGACTGGTGATGGAAGCAAGGTCTGATGCTGTAAAGAGCAATATTGCATAGGAACATGGAATATTAGGTCCAGGAATCAAGGCAAATTGGAAGTGGTCAAACAGGAGATGGTAAGAGTGAACGTTGACATTTTAGGAATCAGCTGACTAAAATGGACTGGAATGGGTGAATTTAACTCAAGTGACCATCATATCTACTACTGTGGGCAAGAATCCCTTAGAAGAAGTGGAGTCAACAAAAGAGTCTGAAATGCAGTACTTTGATGCAATCTCAAAAATGCCAGAATGATCTCTGTTCGTTTCCAAGGCAAACCATTCACTATCATGGTAATCCAAGTCTAAGTCTTGACCAATAATGCTGAAGAAGCTGAAGTTGAATGGTTTTATGAAGACCTACAAGACCTTCTAGAATTAATGCCCCCAAAAGATGTCCTTTTCATTATGGGGGACTGGAATGCAAAAGTAGGAAGTCAAAAAGCACCTGGAGTAATAGGCAAATTTGGCCTCGGAGTACAGAATGAAGCAGGGCAAAGGCTCACAGAATTTTGCAAAGAGAACCCACTGATCATAGGAACCACACTCTTCTAAGAACACAAGAGAAGACTCTACACATGGATATCACCAAATGGTCAACATCAAAATCAAATTGATTATATTATTTCCAGCCAAAATGGAGAAGCTCTATACAGTCAGCAAAACAAGACTGGGAGCTGACTCTGGCTTAGATCATGAACTCCTTATTGACAAATCCAGACTTAAATTGAAGGAAATAGGGAAAACAACTAGACCATTCAGATATGACCTAAATCAAATCCCTAACGATTACACAGGGGAAGTGGGAAATAGATTTAAGGGACTAGATCTGATAGACAGAGTGCCTGATGAACTAAGGACAGAGGTTTGAGACATTGTATAGGAGACAATGATCAAGACCATCCCCAAGGAAAAGAAATGCAAAAAAGCAAATTGGCTGTCTGAGGAGGCCTTACAAATAGCTGTGAAAAGAAGAGAAGCAAAAAGCAAAGGAGAAAAGGACAGATATACCCATTTGAATGAAGAGTTCCAAAGAATAGCAAGGAGAGATACGAAAGCCTTCCTCAATGGTCAGTGCAAAGAAATAGAGGGGAAAAAAGTAGAATGGGAAAGACTAGAGATCTCCTCAAGAAAGTAAGAGATACCAAAGGAATATTTCATGCAAAGATGACCTCAATAAAGGACAGAAATGGTATGGACCTACAGAAGCAGAATATATTAATAAGAGGTGGCAAGAATACACAGAAGAACTGTACAAAAAAGATATTCATAACCCAGATGATTACAATGATGTGATCACTTACCTAGAGCCAGACATCCTGGAATGTGAAGTCAAGTGGGCCTTAGGAAGCATCACTACCAAACAAAGCTACTAAGGTGATGGAATTCCAGTTGAGCTATTTCAAATCCTGAAAGATGATGCTGTGAAAGTGCTGCACTCAATATGCCAGCAAATTTGGAAAACTCAGCAGTGGCCACAGGAATGGAAAAGGTCAGTTCATTCCAATCTCAAAGAAAGGCAATGCCAAAGAATGCTCAAACTACCAAAGCATTGCACTCATCTCACATGCTAGAAAAGTAATGCTCAAAATTCTCCAATCCTGGCTTCAACAATACATGAACCATGAACTTCCATATATTCAAGCTGGTTTTAGAAAAGGCAGGGGAACCAGAGATCAAATTGCCAACATCTGCTGGAGCATTGAAGAAGCAAGAGAGTTCCAGAAAAACATCTATTTCTGCTTTATTGACTATGCCAAAGCCTTTAACTGTGTGGATCACAACAAATTGTGGAAAATTCTTCAAGATATGAGAATACCAGAACACCTGACCTGCCTCTTGAGAAATCTGTATGTAGGTCAGGAAGCAACTGTTACAACTGGACATGGAATGACAGACTGGTTCCAAATTGGGGAAGGAGTGAGTCAGGACTGTATATTGTCACCCTGTTTAATTAACTTATATGCAGAGTACATCATAAGAAACTCTGGGCTGAAGGAAACACAAGCTGGAATCAAGTTGCCAGGAGCCTCAGATCTGCAGATGACACCACCCTTATGGCAGAAAGTGAAGAAGAACTAAAGAGTCTCTTGATGAAAGTGAAAAAGGAGAGTGAAAAGGTTGGCTTAAACCTCAACATTCAGAAAACTAAGATCATGGCATCCAGCCCCATCACTTCATGGCAAATATATGGGGAAACAGTGGAAGACTTTATTTTGGGGGCTCCAAAAGCATTGCAGATAGTGACTGCTGATATGAAATTAAAAGATGCTTACTCCTTGGAAGAAAAGCTATGACCAACCTAGACAGCATATTAAAAAGCAGAGACATTACTTTTTCAACAAAGCTCCATCTAGTCAAGGTTGTGGTTTTTCCAGTAGTCATGTATGGATGAGAGAGTTGGACTATAAAGAAAGCTGAAAGTGAAAAGAAAGTGAAGTCACTCAGTCGTGTCCGACTCTTTGCGACCCCACTGAGAGTAGCCTATCAGGCTCCTCCATCCATGGGATTTTCCAGGCAAGAGTACTAGAGTGGATTGCCATTGCCTTCTCCAGGGGATCTTCCTGACCCAGGGATTGAACCCCGGTCTCCCGCATTGCAGGCAGATGCTTTACCATCTGAGCCACCAGGGAAGCAGGACCAAAAGAAAGCTGAGGGCTGAAGAATTGATGCTTTTGGACTGTGGTGTTGGAGAAGACTCTTGAGAGTCCCTTGGACTGCAAGGGGATCCAACCAGTCCATCCTAAAGGAGATCAGTCCTGGGTGTTCATTGGAAGGACTGATGTTGAAGCTGAAACTCCAAAACTTTGTCTACCTGATGGGAACAACTGAGTCATTTGAAAAGACCCTGATGCTGGGAAAGATTAAAGGTGGGAGAAGAAGGGGACAACAGAGGGTGAATTTGTTTGATGGCAGTACTGATTCACTGGACATAAGTTTGGGTAAACTCCGGGAGTTGATGATGGACAGCGAGGCCTGGCGTGCTGCCGTCCATGGGGTTGCAAAGTGTTGGACACTACTGAGCAACTGAACTGACCTGATTTGAATTTTATGGGCAAATATTAATATCAAGCATGGATAATGTGTGTATAATAAGTGTCTTATTTGTTTTGTGCTTCCCTTTACCCCTATATCCTTATGAAGAACTGTTTTCAATACCTAGGCATTTTACAAATAAATGTGTTGATTCACAGATTGGTATAGAATAATTTGAGGTGTAATAACTACCATGTAGTCAGACAGAATAAAGACCAGAATGCTTATTGTTTAAATATGTTGACAAGTTTTAAAATAATGATTTCCTGTGACTAAGGACAAGGGGTCCAGAAATTGTTCAGTTTAGGACTGCTTCTTACTCACTCTGTATCCTTGGCTTAGTCTTTAAATCTCTTAATATTTTAGTGCCCTACACAATGAAAACAAAAATGATACCTACCTCCTAAATTTGTATTGGTTTATAACATGAAGGCTATGATTTTTCCAGTGGTCATGTATGGATGTGAGAGTTGGACTGTGAGGAAGCTGAGCACCAAAGAATTGATGCTTTTGAACTGTGGTGTTGGAGAAGACTCTTGAGAATCCCTTGGACTGCAAGGGGATCCAACTGGTCCATCCTGAAGGAGACCAGTCCTGGGTGTTCATTGGAAGGACTGATGCTGAGGCTGAGGCTGCAATACTTTGGCCACCTCATGCGAAGAGTTGACTCATTGGAAAAGACTCTGATGCTGGGAGGGATTGGGGGCAAGAGGGGAAGGGGATGACAGAGGATGAGATGGCTGGATGGCATCACTGACTCGATGGACATGAGTTTGAGTGAACTCCGGATGTTGTTGATGGACAGGGAGGCGTGGCGTGCTTCGATTCATGGGGTCGCACTTGGACACGACTGAGTGACTAAACTGAATTGAACTGAATATATGTAAAGCGCTTGGAACCGTGTCTGCTGCATAAATAATAACTCAATAATAATTAGGCATTATTATGATCCTAATTGAAAAGCCCAGGGGAATTAAAGTTATTTTATTTAACTGAGTTGGAAATGATATTTTTCCATATGCTTTTTATTAGCTGTCATATATCTTTTTATGAAAATGTTTTTTACTATCAGAATTTATAAAAGTTAAAAAAGTACCTACAAAAAATTATGTAGTCCTTTATGTTTTATGAAATTTTGCCATGAATAAATATTTTCTAGAGCTATAACCATTATTTAACATTAAATGTAAAAGCTTTGAAAATATACTAGCCTTAAAACTAGAAACTAGGGTCAGTTTTCTAGCATTGTTATTCAATGTGGGACCTGAAAATGTGTTTAAAGATAAAGAACAGTTGTAGAGCTGTGTTGTTGAGTTAATTAGATTTTCAAAGGGTAATGATAACTGTTAATACAGAGTAATGAGTAATTCAAGAAAATAGAGGAGAGCTAACAAATGTGATTACAGTACTAATGGTTCATAGTAACCAAATTTTCATTTACCTTCTGTAATTATCCTTTCCATTCTCATTTCTTTCCCTTTCGTGGAAATGGCAACCCACTCCAGTATTCTTGCCTGGGAAATCCCATGGATGAAGGAGCCTGGTGGGCTACAATTCATAGGGTCACAAAGAGTCAGACACAATTGAAGTGGCACACAACACAGTATGTAGGCAGCTCCCCTTTTCTTTGATCTTCTCTTTTAATATTTTCCCATTTTTTATTTCATTCTCATACTTTTAATCTTATCACCTATTCTTCTGTAATTATTTTGCTATCCATTAATACACTGAAAATAGCAAAAAATTTGTATTAATATTTTTAAATATTTGTTTTTGTATTCATAACTTTGTAATTGAGATACTATTGTATGTATATGTCTCATTATAAATGATTTCTTATATTTCTATTTGACTTCTTATTTCCAAAAGACTTATGGATTCATGTCATATATAACCTCCTCAACAGGTAAATTCTAAATTCCCATTTAGAGTGAAGGTAATTTTAACTTTACTAGTTTTCTTAGCTATCTTGATTACTATTCTTACTCTCACTTCTAGATTAAAGGACTGTTGTGATGTTCATTTGCCCTTCCCTCTAAAACCTAGGAGGTAACATTTATAAAGTAAATGGTAATTTCCTGTATCTCTACTGTTTTTTGATCCTTTTCCTCAGGGGTCAGTAAAACACATCATCAAATGGATTTTCTGAGGCCTCCAAACCTAAAGTCTTGGCTTTTCAAAGAATCCTTTGATGCTGTTTTGGTTTATGAATGTAAAATGGTATTCTTGATCTATGTCACTATTCATGCCTGGTTAGACTGCCATTAACTTTCACCTTTATTGTAAACTTTCATAGAAAGCCACATGGAGGTGATACATCAATTTGAAAATAGTTAATTAGCAGCCTGCTTCTCTTTGCAGTTATCTCCAAGAAGGTCATACATGTTAACGGACTTATTCACATGGCACTAAAACTAAGTAAGATAAAATTTAGTATAATTCTATGCCAATATGGACTTTAGTTTTTTGCTTAATTTGTTCAAACTGAAAAATGCATGTGAGGCATCAAATATTCAGTTTATAAACTTAATAGTAAAAAGTGCATATTTAAACTTTGTGGGGAATATACCAAAGAGCCACTTTACTCCTCCTGCAACTAAAATAACTTGGAGAAAAATTAGTATTCCTATAGAAATGGTAAAAAAAAAAAAAAAAAAATATATATATATATGTTTCTGAAGCTGGATATGGCATACTATTCAACCTATAAACAATGGAATTTTAAACATAAAGATGTATACTTAGGTGAGAGGGTGATATACTTCATGAAGAATAAGGAAAAACTCTCATGAATTTAGCATATAATAGTGAAGGAAGTTGACACAATTAGCACAGACAATAACCAATAGTGTTCTATGTTTTCTATGTTATTAAAGCAATGCCAGAATTGCTTCCCCAGTGGCTTAGACAGTAAAGAATCTGCCTTCAATGTGGAAGAACTGGGTTCAGTCCTTGAGCTGGGAAGATCCATTGGAGAAGGGAATGGCTACCCACTCCAGTATTCTGGCCTGAAGAATCCCACGGACAGAGGAGCCTGGAAGGCTACAGTCCATGGGGTCCCAAAGAGTCAACATGACTGAGTGACTTTCACTTTCATTTTTCATATATTCTCAAGTGCTTAATGAATTCACTGTTTTGTTACGTATCAGATAATTTTAATTTAGTGCTCTTAATGGTTAATAAACTCCTTATAAGTTTTTCTAATTTTGGTTAGTCTTTTATGGCATAAATTGGCTCAAAAGGTGGAGCATGAAATTCATGAAATTCATAAGCATAGCTTTAGAAGAAATGACAAAATGACTTAATACAAGAACTATTTCTAAAATCACTGTTGGTGCTAAGACTTTATCATTTGAAAAAAATTTATCGGAGTAGTTGATTTATAATGTTGAGTTAGTTTCTGCTGTACAGCAAAGTGAGCTGGTAGTTCTTTTTAGTCTCTAAGTTGTGTCTGACTCTTTTGTGACCTCGTGGACTGTAGCCCACCAGGGTCCTCTATCCATGGCATTTCCTAGGCAAGAATATTGAAGTGGGTTGTCATTTCCTTCTCCAGGAGATCCTTCCTGACCCAGGGATTGAACCCAGGATTCCTGCATTGGCAGGCAGATTCTTTACCACAGGGCTTCCTTCATAGCTCAGTTGGTAAAGAATCTGCCTGCACTGCAGGAGACCCTGGTTCGATCCCTGGATTGGGAAGATCCCCTGAAGAAGGGAAAGACTACCCACTCTAGTATTCTGGCCTGGAAAATTCCATGGACTATACACAGTCCTTGTGGCCGCAAAGAGTCAGACATGACTGAACAACTTTCACTTTTACTTTTCTTTACCACTGAGCCACCAGGGAAGCCCAAATCAGTTATACATACATACATATATATATATATATATATGTGTATATATATCCCCCCTTCTTTAAATTCCTTTTCCATATAGGTCATTACAGAGTACTGAGTAGAGTTCTTTGTGCTACACAGTAGATTCATATTAGTTGTTTATTTTATGTATAGTAGAGTATGTATGCAGCTTCCCTAGTGGCTCAGTGGTAAAGAATCCACCTGCAGTGCAGGAGACCTGGGCTTGATCCCTGGGTCAGGAAGACCCCCTGGAGCAGGGCATGGCAACCCACTATAGTATTCTTGCCTGAAGAATCCCATGGATGGAGGAGACTGGCAGGTTACAAATCCATTGGGTCACAAATAGTCACATATAGATTGTGACCCAATACAATCTATTGGGTCACAATAGATTGACATATATACCCTGCACACACATGCAGGGTATATATATGTCAATCCCAACTTCCCAATTTATCCCCCTCTCCCAAACCTCCCTCCTGGTAACCATAGTTTATTTTCTACATCTGTGACTCTATTTCTGTTTTGTAAGTAAGTTCATTTGTACCATTTTTTTTAGATTCCACATATAAGTGATATCATATGATATGTGTCTTTCTCAGTCTGACTTACTTCATTCAGTGTGACAATCTCTAGATCCATCCGTGTTGCTGCAAATGGAATTATTTGTTCTTTTTATGGATGAGTAATATTCCAGATTACTGAGGATTTATCCTGTATAGGTTTCTCTGCACTTCCTGGACATAGGTCAAAAAGGGAAGTGATTTTGTGCTTATAGATTGGAAAACATGGTAAAGATGTTAGTTGTTCTCAAATAAATACACAGCTTTAATGTAATTCTCATAAAATTCCCAGTGAGAATTTTTATAGATATTGATTATTCTAAAATATATATGAAAAGTCAAAAATTAGAATAGCTCAAATTATTTAGAAAATGAATAAAGGGGAAGGAATCAGTCTAATCTATTGCAACATTCTGTATGTAAATCCATAATCAAGATTGTGGTATTGATAAAGAGATACACAAAAAGATCAATGGTATAGAATAAAGATCTTAGCAATGGACCTGCAGAAGTAAGTCCAACCAATTTCTGATTTTTTACAAACGTACCAGAGCAATTCAATGGAGAAGAGATGTTTTTTTAGCAAATAGTGCTGGAGCCATTGGTCATCCATAAACAAAAGAGAAAGCTTAAACAAAATGCTGTACAGATGTGAACTCAAAGTGGATGACCAACTTAGACTAAAACTATGAAAATTTTAGGAAAAACAAAGAAGAAAATCTTCAAGGTTTTATTGGTAAAATAATGAGACTTCTATCAAACGTGTAACCCATTAAAAAATACCTTAATAAATTGGATGTCATCAAAATTTAAAACTTTCACTATCCAAAAACCTAGTAAAGAGGATAAATGATATGCTGTAGGCTGAGACAATAAAGTTACAAGCCACATACTTAGCAAAGAAATTTGTAAAATATAGAAAGAACTTTAAAAACTCAACAGTCCAAACCAAACAATCCAATAAGAAAATGGGCAAGAGATATGTGTAGACCTTTCACAGAAGTAGATACAGAGATATATCTAGAGGTCAAATAACACATTAAAATATGTTAAACATCATTAGTCATTAAGAAAATCTTAAATTGAAAACACAAGGGAGATTACTACATCCTCCTCAGAAAGGCTACAAAATGAAACAAACAAACAAAAAAATCAGTAGTGAAAACACCAACTTCTGTTATAAAGATGCAAACAAACCTGGTCACTCATAAACTGCTGCTGCTGCTGTTGCTGCTGCTGCTGCTGCTGCTGCTGCTAAGTCACTTCAGTCGTGTCCGACTCTGTGCGTCTGCTAGGGAGAGTATCAGATCAGATCAGATCAGTCGCTCAGTCATGTCCGACTCTTTGCAACCCCATGAATCACAGCACGCCAGGCCTCCCTGTCCATCACCAACTCCCGGAGTTCACCCAGACTCATGTCCATCGAGTCAGTGATGCCATCCAGCTATCTCATCCTCTGTCGTCCCCTTCCCCTCTTGCCCCCAATCCCTCCCAGCATCAGAGTCTTTTCCAATGAGTCAACTCTTCACATGAGGTAGCCAAAGTACTGGAGCTTCAGCTTTAGCATCATTCCTTCCAAAGAAATCCCAGGGCTGATCTCCTTCAGAATGGACTGGTTGGATCTCCTTGCAGTCCATGGGACTCTCAAGAGTCTTCTCCAACACCACAGTTTAAAAGCATCAATTCTTTGGCACTCAGCCTTCTTCACAGTCCAACTCTCACAGCCATACATGACCACAGGAAAAACCATAGCCTTGACTAGACAGACCTTTGTTGGCAAAGTAATGTCTCTGCTTTTGAATATGCTATCTAGGTTGGTTATAACTTTCCTTCCAAAGAGTAAGCATCTTTTAATTTCATGGCTGCAGTCACCATCTGTAGTGATTTTGGAGCTCAGAAAAATAAAGTCTGACACTGTTTCCACTGTTTCCCCATCTATTTCCCATGAAGTGATGGGACCAGATGCCATGATCTTCGTTTTCTGAATGTTGAGCTTTAAGCCAACTTTTTCACTCTCCACTTGCACTTTCATCAAGAGGCTTTTTAGTTCCTCTTCACTTTCTGCCATAAGGGTGGTGTCATCTGCATATCTGAGGTTATTGATATTTCTCCCGGCAATCTTGATTCCAGCTTGTGTTTCTTCCAGTCCAGCGTTTCTCAGAGTATAAAATGATACAATTAGCCTACACACAGTTTTCCATTTTCCTAAAAAATTAAACATATAACCAACTTGCACCCCAACAATTGCAGTAATAGACATTTATCTCAGGGAAATAAAAAGTTATGTTCACACAAAAGTCTATATATACAAATACTCTTAGAAGTTTAATTTATAATATGCCCAAACCAAAAACAAACAAAAAAAAATGTAGAGGTGCTATTGTCCAAATGGCCAAATTTCTTTAAGAATATTTATGCTAAAAGAAACCAAAATTGAGGCAGAAATAAGGAAAATACCAAAATTACCTGCAAACAATGTCAGGATATAATCATAATTTGACAATAAAAGTAAGTGATTGTATGAGAACTGCCAAAATTAAAGAATAAGTTTATAATGGTGGGTCATTTGGGGAATTATTTATTTACTTTTATTCTAACTGCCAAAAAATAAAATGTTCTTCCACATATTTACCACAAAAAAGCTTTGCAATCAGTGAAGAGGATGTAAATTAGACAATAGGTAAACTTAGACTTTTAGACAGCTAGGTTACAACAGTCAAATCAAATTTAAAAATGAAATTGGCAGAATATAAAAAACCCCTTCCCTTTCCATTAAAGGTGATATTGACAGTATTAATAGAAAATGGTAAAGCTATTGGGTACTGCCAAGTAAGAAAGACATAAAGGTATGAGAACATAAATGCTAGAAACAATATTGTAGGTCATATTTTAAATTGTAGGTAAAAAGTTATTACTAGGTTATTTTTCAATAGACAGCCACAAAATCAAATGTCTGTAAGACTTTTCAATCAGTCCTGGAATAAATGCCATGCAGCCCTCCAGGCTCCTCTGTCCATGGGATTTTCCCGGCAAGAGTACTGGAGTGGGGTGCCATTGCCTTCTCCGATTTTAAAGGTTAAAACATTTAATTTTCTAAAAAAGGTAAGGTTTTAGGGGGGGAATTTAAGTGAAACTAATACTTTTTAAATGAATAACTATAGGGTTTTATTTATTTATTTATTTGCTTTCTGCTTGAAGCTACTCCATACTCAAAAGAGTCTGAAATATCTGAGGCAACTAAGAAAGATTCTTGGAGAATATGGGAGAAAATACTTATACACATACACACAAATGACATAAACACAAAATACTTTGCCACATATATACTTAACAGAAAAAAATCATTTTGATAGTTGAATAGGAGTAGAGGTGCAAGATCCTTCATTACTTTAGAGTTTAGACTTAGAAGGCAATGGCACCCCACTCCAGTACTCTTGCCTGGAAAATTGCATGGATGGAGGAGCCTGGTAGGCTGCAGTCCATGGGGCCGCTAAGAGTCGGACACGACTGAGTGACTTCACTTTCATTTTTCACTTTCATGCACTGGAGAAGGAAATGGCAATCCACTCCAGTGTTCTTGTCTGGAGAATCCCAGGGACAGGGGAGCCTGGTGGGCTGCCGTCTATGGGGACACACAGAGTCGGACACAACTGAGGTGACTTAGTAGCTGTAGTAGTAACTTGTTATAACTACTGGTAAAGTGGAAGAAGTGGAATATATATAATTTAATATATTTAATCAATATATTAAATTAATAAAATATTATTACATTGGGAAATAAAAACAAAATACAGTGAAATTATTTAACCAAATAGGGAGAATATAATGCATTTAGGTAGAATAAAATACCTTATTGAATCTCAATTTTAATATTATCTGTCATTAATTTTAAGCATAAAGACATGTTTTAGCAAATCAGTTTTTAAAATATTGTGAAATACTGCAAACCTAATAAGAGAATAAAGATAGATACAATGTAATATTTTCTCAAATGTGTTGTAATTATTAAAACTAATTGTAGATTAAAATTTAGTTTCAGATTTCAATCAAATTCAGAACATAAAAATATGTTCTATACTTTTACATATAGAACATATATATAAATTTTTATATATAAAATATATAAAAATACATTTATATACTTATAATATATATAAACATAATAAAATATGTATTATATACCTAGTCTTAAACCTAATACTATAATTTCTGGAAAAATGATAAAGAAATAATGATTTGAGCAATGTCAACAAGACTTCACATTTATGAAGGACTTTTTCAGGACAAAGAATATATTTACAATGTTATAGTAATTTCTGAATTCTGATATTATATTAAAATTTTCTATATTCCAAAAAAATCTTAATAGAAATGTTAAATAGGAGTAGTTTTGTTTTGTATTGCTTAGCAGAAATTCTACTCAACATAGGTATTTTGCTTATCTGCTCAAGTCGCATTCATGTTTCTTCTTAAATCATACTGTAGGAAGAAGACCAGGGATATGAAATAAATAATTTCACATTTTATTCATTTCTCACTCTTATGAGAATCATTATTAAATATTTGCTGAGCTAGCATGCCTGGCTTTGCAACAAAATGCTAAAGGTTAAAAAATTACTAAAATACATTCCTGCCCCTCAATTACTTTTTGTATAAAGGAAAGCATAAAGATAAAAATTATAAGAAAAAGTTAACATCTCCCTGATGAGGTCAGAAGTAATATTTTTTAATCTTTGCTTTCTCAGCACACAATATGAGAAATTTATTCAATATATATTAGTTGAATGAAGTAATAAAATGTCATCTTCAGTTAGACCTTTGATTTCTCAATTATTGAGAGAGAATATCTATACACAATGTTTGGAAGTATTCTATAAGGAGGAATTGTCACTTCTGGATTTATTTGTTTAATTATTTACATCATTTGAACTTGTGTATATTTATTTAATGCATTGGGTTATAGTCAATTAATATATTTATTTTTTGTTCAGATCTTCCAGCTTTAGTGATTGGGACACAGATTGATCCCTGTGTCCCTTTAATGTACTGTCATTTTTTAATTCTTATACACTGCTTTCTCGCTTCAGGCTCATCTTACAATTTTCTTTTTCCAGCCATAGTATCAGTTATTTCTCCAAAGAGCTCTTGATGTCTTTTAGTACCTCAATAATAAGACACACACACAAAAGAAACAATTTCATGTTGGCAAAATTTTGATCAGATAGATCTCAAAAGAGCATTCACTAATCATGAGAGAAATGCACATCAAAACCACAATATCACTTTCTCTGTCTCTCTCTGTCTCTGTCTCTGTCTCTCTCTCTCTCTCTCTCTCTCTATATATATATATAAGAATAGCTAAAATATAAAAAGACAGACCATAGTTTCATTAGGAGGGAAAGAGAAAATAAATCTGGATAAATTGGTAGAAGTCAAACACAGAAGACTACATATTGTATGATTTCACTTATATACTTAGTGAATGAAAAATTAAACACCTGCTTTGGAAAACAGTATGGCAGTGTCTCAGGGAGTTCACTTACCATGCTATTCATAAACTGCATTTTATGAAAAGTAAAAATAAATGTTCATACAAAATCTTTATTTTCCCAACTTTATTGAGACTTATTTGGCATATAACATTGTGTAAGTTTAAAGTACAAAATGTGTTCATTTGATACACTTATTATTGCAGTCTGATTATCACCATGACATTAGATAATACCACCATTCCATCACATAAGAGTATGCGCATGTGTATATATTTATTTAGTTTCTCATTTTGTAGTAATCATTTAATACTGAATATGGCTTAATAGATACTTGGAGAAGGCAATGGCACCCCACTCTAGTACTCTTGCCTGGAAAATCCCATGGGTGGAGGAGCCCGGTAGGCAGCAGTCCATGGGGTTGCTAAGAGTCAGACACAACTAAGAGACTTCACTTTCACTTTCCACTTTCATGCACTGGAGAAGGAAATGGCAACCCACTCCAGTGTTCTTGCCTGGAGAATCCCAGGGATAGGGGAGTCTGGTGGGCTGCCGTCTATGGGGTCTCACACAGTTGGACACGACTGAAGCAACAGCAGCAGCAATAGCTACTTAGTGGAGATCTGTCCAATAGAAAGCTTTGCTGAAGTTAAGGAATAAAGGCTTCTAGACAGTTTTGTATATACATATATATAAATGAATTAAATTATATATACTTGTACTTATGGAATTTTACATATAAGTTCTTCAAATAATCTTCATAGTTATGATGTAATATTATTTTTTAAATGTAATAGCAGTGGTGGATATTATGATCTTAAGTTTTCTAAAATGAAATGTAATTTTATGTTCAACTTTTATGGATGCAGTGCCTACTTTTTATATTATATTAAAAGGACTTATGTCAGATCTCCACAGTCTCTTGTGAGTGAAGACTGGGAACCTGAAAGTAAGAGAGAAAGGAGTAATTGTAAGAGGGAGGAAGGGAAAAAGAGAAACAAGAGGAAATGAGGAAAGAAAGCAGAGGAAAGAAAAGGAAAGGATGTTAATTAATTATAGTGTTAAAATGTGAACATTCTTAAAATTAGGAAAATAAAAGCTGTTCATTTAAATACACATTTATGTAATGGTAAGTAAATTTGCTTCATATTTTTCCAAATTAACCAAAAGAAAATTTTAAAGAAGTACAAATTTTTAAGAAGAAAGCCTTTAGTTTAGGAAAAGAAAAGACCAAGAACTGCTATTATCATTGTAGTGTTCAGATTTCTTGGTGATATACCAATTTTTACTTTTCAATTTTTTGAGAGGAAAAGTTATTCACATGCATAAAATTCTCCAAAATGCATATGAAATATCAGAAAATAACACCTACCTTATAAAAATGCATTTTTAAGTCAATGGATATATGATCAAACCCATCATTATACAAGGTGTAATCACATTTCCTTTACAACTGATGTGTATTATCCTTAAAGGTTGTTGGCAGCAAGTTAATTTGGAATGGGGCAAATTCAGATTTTCAAACATAGGTTTTTCTCTTGGGCGTTCCCTTCAGTTCTCTATCATCTCTCTTCCATTCTCTCTTGTTAATAAAACATGTTAATAAAACTCTTTGTGACTCCATGTAGCCTGTCAGGCTCCTTTGCCCATGAAATTCTTCAGGCAAGAATACTGGAGTGGGTTGCCATGCCCTTCTTCAGGAGATCTTCTCAACCCAGGGATTGAATACAGGTCTCCTGCATTGAAGGCAGATTCCCTACCATCTGAGCCACAAGGGAAATCCTAGAAGAGACTTCCAAATCCTATTTTTTGCTTATATGTAAGAATCCTTGTCTGCAGTGGTCTAAAGACAACCATGCTTGTTTATAAGAATGGGATTCACTTGCCTTGGAGGGAAACATCAATGTTTATAAACTTTTTTTTTTTTTCCAATAATAATCTGAAATAATGTTGGCCTCTTTGTAAATGGTGGTCCAGTAAATTATAAATGAATTATTCATCTCCTTAGGTTTACTGGGATAAAAAAATAGTACTTTGTTGAAGCACTATTACATTTTCCTCATTAATAATTGTAGAATTCACTGAAAATGCTATTAAGTAAAGTAGTAACCAGTACTCTGAGAAGATTCCCTTGAGAAGGAAATGGCAGCTCAGTATTCTTGCTTGGAAAATCCCATGGACAGAAGAGCCTGGCTGGCTATATAGTCCATGGGGTTACAAAGAGTTGGACACGACTGAGCATGCATACAACCAGTGCTTAATTGATAATAATATTTTATTTAGTATTATCGAAGAATAGTGAATTTCACTAAAATTAATTTTGTGTTCAATCAACACTTAGCTTTCTAATTACCAAAATGCCATTGGGGACAGACATCTTTCTAAAATATAGGTCAATCGCTATTTGCTTTTTAAAAATTTTTAATGTGCTTAAATATTGAATTGTGTTTAATCTACTGGAAATGCATTTCTATTACAGTGTTTCAGCTAGACTTATCCAGTCCATATTTTATTTATGTAATAAAGAAAAAGTCAAAACTACCCCCCTAGTGTTTGTATAAATGTGATTTATTGACTACTAATGTTAATTGCCTGTTAAAATGTTGATACTTCTGCCTTTCTGTCATGGATTTTTATTCAGTTGTCTGGGTGATAACCTCAGAATTTATATGTTTAACAAGTAACTCAGCATGATTTTTATGCACTAAAACAGAATAATTTAACTGTATTTTTGTACATGGTGATATTTAATCAAAATGAATGAAGAATGTATTTTCACCATCTCAGAGAATAAAATTGATATGCAATT
Organism: Bos indicus x Bos taurus; assembly: GCF_003369695.1. Taxonomy (NCBI): domain Eukaryota; kingdom Metazoa; phylum Chordata; class Mammalia; order Artiodactyla; family Bovidae; genus Bos; species Bos indicus x Bos taurus. Next base: position 34,231,701 of record NC_040086.1, read on the forward strand.
CTATAACGCAGTGAGTAAATAGAAGGTGTTTTCATTTCTTTAATAAAATTTCCTTTAGAGATTATAGCACATGAGTAATTTAAAGGGAAAATGGATGCAGTTAATGTAAATAGGTTTTATCTAGTCATCAAAGCTGACCTGGTAGTATCTGTACATATAAATGATTGATAGCAGTTTAATTGAATTGAGTGCCTAAAGGATATGCTACTGTTAAATCACTTCAGTCGTGTCTGACTCTGTGCGACCCCATAGACGGCAGCCCACCAGGCCCCCCTGTCCCTGGGATTCTCCAGGCAAGAACATTGGAGTGGGTTGCCATTTCCTTCTCCAATGCATGAAGTGAAAAGTGAAGTCACTCAGTCGTGTCTGACTCTTCGCGACCCCATGAACTGCAGCCTACCAAGCTCCTCCGTCCATGGGATTTTGCAGACAAGAGTACTGGAGTGGGGTGCCATCACCTTCTCTGTAAAGGATATAAAATGATATTTATTTATAATTTATAGTATATTATTGTCCTGATTTAAGACTCAAATGTATTCAAGTAAGTTTCAGTTTGTAAAGTGGTAAAATATTAAATTACTCCCCCCAATATTTTCCCTGACTCTGGGGAAAACTGGGTCTTGGTCTGCTGGGTGGGGCCATGCTCAATAAATCTTTGATCCAGTTTTCTGTTGATGGGCAGGGCTGTATTCCCTCCCTGTTGTTTGACCTTAGACCAAACTATGGTGGATGTAATGAAGAAAATGGCGACCTCCTTCAAAAGGTCCCATGCATGCACTGCCTCACTCAGTGCCCCCAACCCTGCTGTGGACCTTGTCAGCAGCAGGCCACCACTGACCCATGCCTCTGCCAGAGACTCCTGGACACTCACAGGCAAGTCTTGGTCAGTCTCTTGTGGGGTTATTGCTCCTTTCTCCTGGGTCCTGGTGTGCACAAGGTTTTGTTTGTACCCTCTAAGAGTCTGTTTCCCCAGTCCTGTGTAAGTTCTGGCTGCTCTGTGGTGGGGTTAATGGTGACCTCCTCCAAGAAGGCTTATGTCACACCCAGGTCTGCTGTACCCAGAGCCCCTGCCCTGCAGCAGGCCACTGCTGACCCGTACCTCTGCAGGAGACATTCAAACACTCAAAGGCAGGTCTAACTTTAACAGCATCATCAGATGGCATCACCGACTCAATGGACATGAGTGTGAACAAGCTCTGGGAGTTGGTGAAGGATGGGGAAGCCTGGTGTGCTGCAGTCCTTGGAGTCTCAAAGAGTTGGAAACAACTGAGCAATTGAACTGAACTGAACTGACTGAATATTTTCCCTTTATCTAGAGATTCTAAGACAATAAATTTCACATATAAGCTATAAAATGTATGTATCATTTTACATAATATATTGTTTATATGTACTTTAATTTTGCTTCCATAGCATGTAACTAATTCTTCTATAGTAGAAATTCACTTTAAAAATCATATGTGTTACATATAAATAATTCCTGTGGTATTAATGAAAATTATTTTAAAGGCTATTATTACAGTTATTCCTGATCAATTGTCATATATTATCATTTGTTCTGACTTATCTGGCATAAATAGAAAAAATTCAGGGAACCTCAAAACCCTCAGAATGAGAATGGATGCATACCAAGACACTTTGTGCAACTTTTTTGAAAATTATACATAATTTATTACCACATTAACATAAATGAAATAAAGTAATCATTACCTGATGAAATACTGAATTAATATAGAAACACATAGAAAAGAAAGGAATGATAGAACAAATTCTTGGTTACATTCAAAAACTTGTAAATTTCTTATATGTTTGTTTATATATTTGTGGCATGTTCAGTCAAAATAAGGGATACAAAAATACATTAGGTGTTTCAACAAAAGAGATTTAGTGTAAGAAATTTATTATATTTCATTATATAATGTGGGCTTCTCAGGTGACACAGGGTAGACAATCTGCCTGCCAGTTCAGGAGATGCAAAAGATGTGGGTTCGAGCTCTGGATCAGAAAGATCCAGAGATCAGGAAGATCTTCCTGGTGGTAGGTAGGAAATGGCAACCCACTCCAGTATTTTTTCCTGGAAAATTCCATGGACAGAGGAGCGTGATGGACTACAGTCCATGGGATTGCACAGTCGGACACAACTGAGTAACAGAGCACACACACACATTTTATAATGTGGCTCAGGCCTTATAGATAGGGTGCTGTATGGCTATTGCTGGTATCCATGGTGCTGAGTATGCATGGGAGGGAGATCATTGATGAAACTTGCTATAGAACGTTTTTAAATGACTGAAATCTACAATCAAGTGCTATTGCTTGATTGTCACTGAATGACATACAGTTTCTGCTAGTGGGGCATATTTCCCCTTTTGATGGCTCTATGCTGATAGAAAAGTAAAGATACAAAGTTCTTCCTTCCTGCTTTTCAGTCTTTTCTATATCTCCTGTTGGCAGAAACTAATAGGAAGACAGATGAATTAATATAAACACAGTACTATACATAAAATAGATAACTAATAAGGATGTACTCCAATATTCTGTAATAAATTATATGGAAAAAACTGAATAAGAATATTATATATACACTGATTATATTAAAGTTTTACACGTAAAACTTATTCACTTTGCTGTACCCTTGAAACTAATACATTGTAAATCAACTACACTCCAAAAGAAACATTAAAAAAGAAGATGGCAAAGGTATTTGTGAAATGTAGTTTGCAGAGTTCCTATAGCAGAATAGATCACAGAAAAGAAGAGTGAATTTAAAGCTAAAAGAAAATAGGTAGTGCCTCGCACGTATTGTCTCTATAAATTCTGGTGACTTTGTGCTAGGCCAAAGAATAAAGGCACAGAACCAACCATGACTAAGTAAGTGTGAAAGACTACAGCAACAGTTATTTAGGTCTTAGGGACAAGATTTTTTTCTTCCTTTATTTATTTATTTTTAATTTCTTTGTGTGTGTTTGTCTATAGGAGAAACAAAAGAAAAAATAATAATAATAAAGTGAGAAAAGTGCCTAAAGCCTGTTTCAAGGTAGACAGAGTCTCAGATGTGAGTAGGCCTGATTAAGGACACTGGAGATAGGGAGAGAAATGATTGAGCTGGCTCAGAAAACTGGATGGAAAAGCAAGTAGAATCTATGAAATGTTGGATTTAGGGGCAGGACACAACATAAATAAAGTTTTAATACATTAAAGTATTATACAGTTTAACATAAATAAAGTTTAATACATAAAAGAAAGATAAAAATCTAATAGGACAGTGTAAGCAGCATAACTAGAGAAAGTACATTCAAACAAACCACTTCTGAAGAGAAGAAGCAAAAGAGGCAGAGGCCACAGAGCATGGGCCACAAACAACAAGACATTTATTCCTTTTTTAAAAAAATGTGTTTTGCAAAATGGAAATCTTTTATTAAATTTCTCTAATTATAAAGACAGCATGCATTCTTATCTAGATCAGTAAGTCAAACAATTTACTTTTTTTTTAATTGAAGTATAGTTGGCTTACAATATTATATTAATTTTAGATGTAGAACATTATGATTTGATATTTCTATGGATTATCCTTCATGTGAAGTTATTACAAAACATTGGCTATACTTCCTGTACTATATACTACATTTTTATATCTTATTTATTTTATACCTATTAGATTCTACCTCTTAATTCCCTCCCCTTATCTTGACCCTCCCTTTACCCTTCTCCTACTGGTAACCACTGCTACCAGTCTGTTCTCTGTATCTGAGTCTGTTTCTGTTTTGTTTATATTTGTTCATTTGTTTTATTTTTTAGATTTTGCATTAATGTAAGTGAAAACATACAGTATTTGTCTTTCTCTATCTGACATTTCACTAAGCTTAATACCCTCTGGGTCAATCCATATTGTTTTAAATCTCAAAATTTCATTCCTTTTTTATGGCTGAGTCATACACACACACACACACATACACACATACACATACATACTCAGTCATCAGTCATGGCCAACTCTGTGACCCCATGTATTGTAACCAATCAGGCTCCTCTCTCCATGGAATTCTATAGTCAAGAATATTGGAGTGGGTTGCGACTTAGGAAGAAACTTTGACCATCCCCCTAACTGCTCAAAGAATGTAGATAGAGGACTGTTCCAGGAAGGAAGTGATCATCATAAGTCACTAAACCATGAACTAGTTATACAGATAGAGAGGAACCTCAGAAAGCTCATTTGTTAAAATTCCTCTCTATGTCCCATTGTCACTGAAGAGCTCAGCAAGCATTTGTTTATCAACCGTTAGCTTTTCCATCTCTATGTGAATTGCCTTCCTCTTCTCTGAGGTCCCAAACCACTATCACCAACATCCTCTTTCCTCTTTAGCTAAAGATAATATTTTAAGCTGAGTGTTTCAGCCATTTTTGCAAGTTATTTAGTTCTCCTGACTCTTTCCCATGTATACATGTTATTAAACTTTGATTTTTTCCTATTAATCTGTCTCATGTCAATTTAATTCTTAGACTGGCCAGAAGACCCTACAAGGGTAGAGGAAAATCTCTTCCTCCCCAATAATCACATATTCTTCATGTATTTATCTGTTGATGGATACTCATGTTACTTCTATATCTTAGTTATTATAAATAATGCTGCTAGGAACATTGCAATAAATATATCTTTTTGAATTAATGTTTTTGTTTTCTCTGGATACATACCCAGTCGTGGAATCGCTGGATCACATGACAGTGCTATTTTTAAGTTTCTGAGGAAACTTCATACTCTTTTCCATAGTGGCGACCACAATTACCACAGCCTTGCCAACACTTGTTATTTGTTGTCTTTTTGACAATAGTCATTCTGACAGGTATGAGATGATATCTTATTGTAGTTTTGATTTGCATTTCCCTTATGATTAATGATGTTGAGCATCTTTTCATGTGCCTGTTGACCATCTTTATGTTTTGGGAAAGATGTTCTTTTCATGTCCTTTGCTCAGTTTTTAATCAGTTTTTCTTTTTTTTAGTTGTATGAGTTCTTTATATATTTTGGATATTAACTTATCAGACATAATTCAAAAATATTTCCTCCCATTCTATAGATTGCCTTTTTGTTTTGCTGATGATTTCCTTTATTGAACAAAAGATTTTACATTTGATTAGGTTTTACTTGTTTACTTTTGCTTTTGTTTTCTTTGCCTTAGGGAGGAAACAGATCCAGAAACATATTGCTAAGCCATAAGACTAACAGTTCAAAACAGTGGTGTCATTTAACTTGTTCTTCTAAAAATTATCTATAAAGTTAGAATTACATGTTAAGTTCAATTTTGTAGGCAAGGATATTTTAATGGGGATGCTGCATACTTTCTTTCCTATTGCATCATATTATGAAACGATATTTTAGAAGAAAAAATAATCTGATATTTTCTTGTCCATCTGTGATATGGCATTTTCTGAATATCAGTTCCTATATTGAAAATCCAGATCAGAATCTCTTTCACGTGGTTCTGGCAAAATTGCATTGCTCTGACAAGCAGACGAATTATAGATATTTCTTTGCTTGATCATTCTATCTGACCAAGTGTTTGTTTCTATTTAATTGGTCTTTGAAAGGGGAGTTGGATATCTAGGCATTTATGTCATCTTTCACGGAGATAAGAGAGGAATAATTCTTTATAGTTGTAACCCTTGGCTAGGTAAACAAGAAGCCCTCAAATAGGCTCATGAAGTATTGAGTGTACAGGAGAGAGGGCATGGACAAAGAAACCAGCTCTCGATGTGTCCAAATGGATTGGCTTCAAGGGCTAAGTGAAGAGGCAAAAATTGACCAAGGGTTGGAATGCAGGATGCTCTGAAACTAGAATTTAAAAGGTGAATATTGCTTGCATTTACTTCACCATTTTTATGAAAAAGGACTTAATTTTCTCCATGTCTTTTGGAGATCTACTTTGGTGTAGAGTCAGAAGTCAGTAAAAAAAAAAATTAAAAAAACCCTGAACACTGTCCTTATATATTTAACTGCTGAAAGGACACAATCTCATACATGGGACTTGATTCTAATAATAATTTTGTTATTTTAAAGATGGAACAATGTAGAAAATCATTATCATGTCATGATTTTCCCATAAAGTTGAAAGAATCTTATCACTGTATAGAGAATGAAGACAGACAGGGGATATATGGTTAAGGTTTGTAGAAATGACTGGGGAGATGGGGAAAGAAAGCAATGACCAAGAAAAGATAAAAGAATTGTCAGTTCAGACCTCAGTCATGTCCGACTCTTTGTGACCCCATGGACTGAAGCATGACAGGCCTCCTGATCCATCACCAATGCCCAGAGTTTACACAAACTCATGTCCATTGAGGTGATGATGCCATCCATCCAACCATCTCATCCTCTGTCATCCCCTTCTCCTCCCGCCTTCAATCTTTCCCAGCATCAGGGTCTTTTCAAATGACTCAGTTCTTCCCATCAGGTAGACAAAGTATTGGAGTTTCTGCTTCAGCATCAGTCCTTCCAATGCACACCCAGGACTGATTTCTTTAGGATGGACTGGTTGGATCACCTTGCTATCCAAGGGACTCTCAAGAGTCTTCTCCAACACCACAGTTCAAAAGCATCAATTCTTCTGCACTCAGCTTTCTTCACAGTCCAACCCTCACATCCATACATGACTACTGGAAAAACCATAGCCTTGACTAGATGGACCTTGTTGGCAAAGTATTGTCTCTGCTGTTCAATATGCAATCTAGGTTGGTCATAACTTTCCTTCCAAGAAGTAAGTCTTTTAATTTTGTGACTGCAGTCCCCATCTGCAGTGATTTTGGAGCCCAATAAAATAAAATCTGACACTGTTTCCCCATCTATTTGCCATGAATTGATGGGACCGGATGACATGATCTTCGTTTTCTGAATGTTGAACTTTAAGCCAACTTTTTCACTCTCCTCTTTCACTTTCATCAAGAGGCTTTTTAGTTCCTCTTCACTTTCTGCCATAAGGGTGGTGCCATCTGCATATCTGAGGTGATTGATATTTTTCCTGGCAATCTTAATTCCAGCTTGTGCTTCCTCCCAGCCCAGCATTTCTCATTATGTACTCTGCATATAAGAGAAATAAGCAGGGTGACAATATACAGCCTTGATGTACTCCTTTTCCTATTTGGAACCAGTCTGCTGTTCCATGTACAGTTCTAACTATTGCTTCCTGACCTGCAAAAAGATTTCTCAAGAGGCAGGTCAGATGGTTTGGTATTCCCATCTCTTGAAGAATTTTCCATGGTATATTATGATCCACACAGTCAAAGTCTTTGTCATGGTCATTAAAGCAGAAATAGATGTTTATTCTGGAACTCTTTTGCTTTTTCAATGATCCAGCGGATGTTGGCAATTTGATCTCCGGTTCCTTTGCCTTTTCTAAAACCAGCTTGAACATGTGGAAGTTAACGGTTCATGTATTGCTGAAGCCTGGCTTGGAGAATTTTGAACATTACTTTGCTAGTGTGTGAGATGAGTGCAGTTGTGCGGTAGTGTGAGCATTCTTTGGCATTGCCTTTCTTAGGAATTGGAATGAAAACTGACTTTTACCAGTCCTATGGCCACTGCTGAGTTTTCCAAATATGCTGACATATTGAGTGCAGCATTTTCACAGCCTCATCTTTTAAGATTTGAATTAGCTCAACTGGAATTCCATCACCCCTACTAGCTTTGTTCATAGTGATGCTTCCTAAGGCCCACTTGATTTCACATTCCAAGATGCCTGGCTCTAGGTGAGTGATCATACCATTGTGATTATCTGGGTCATGAAGATCTTTTTTGTATAGTTCTTCTGTGTATTCTTGCCACCTCTTCTTAATATCTTCTGCTTGTGTTAGGTCCATACCATTTCCGTCCTTTATTGAGCCTATCTTTGCATGAAATGTTCCCTTGATATCTCTAATTTTCTTGAAAACATCTCTTGTCTTTCCCATTCTATTGTTTTCCTCTATTTCTTTGTATTGATCACTGAGGAAGGCTTTCTTATCTCTCCTTGCTATTCTTTGAAACTCTGCATTCAAACAGGTATACCTGTCCTTTTCTCCTTTGCTTTTTGCTTCTCTTCTTTTCACAGCTATTTGTAAGGCCTCCTCAGACAGCCAATTTGCTTTTTTGCATTTCTTTTCCTTGGGGATGATCTTGATCCCTGTCTCCTGTACAATGTCATGAACCTCCATCCATAGTTCATCAGGTACTTTGTCTATCAGATCTAGTCCCTTAAATGTATTTCCCGCTTCCCCTGTGTAATTGTTAGGGATTTGATTTAGCTCATACCTGAATGGTCTACTGGTTTTCCTTACTTTTTCAATTTAAGTCTGAATTTAGCAATAAAGAATTCATGATCTGAGCCACAGTCAGCTCCTGGTCTTGTTTTTGATGACTGTATAGAGCTTCTCCATCTTTGGCTGCAAATTATATAATCAATCTGATTTCAGTGCTGGCCATCTAGTGATGTCCATGTGTAGAGTCTTCCCTTGTGTTGTTGGAAGAGGGTGTTTGCTATGACCAGTGCATTCTCTTGGCAAAACTCTGTTAGCCTTTGCCCTGTTTCACTCTGTACTCCAACGCCAAATTTGCCTGTTACTCCAGGTGCTTTTTGACTTCCTACTTTTGCATTCCAGTCCCCTATAATTAAAAGGACGTCTTTTGGAGGTGTTAATTCCAGAAGGTCTTGTAGGTCTTCATAGAACCGTTCAACTTCAGCTTCTTCAGCATTTCTGGTCGGGGTATAGACTTGGATTACCATGATATTGAATTTTTTGCCTTGGAGACTAACAGAGATCATTCTGTCGTTTTTGACATTGCATCCAAGTTCTGCATTTCAGATTCTTTTGTTGACTATGATGCATACTCCACTTCTTCTAAGGGGTTCTTGCCCACAGTAGTAGATATAATGGTCATCTGAGTTAAATTCACCCATTCCCGTCCATTTTAGTTTGCTGATTCCTATAATGTTGACACTCAATCTTGTCATCTCCTGTTTGACCACTTCCAATTTGCCTTGATTCCTGGACCTAACATTCCAGGTTCCTATGCACTATTGCTCTTTACAGCATTGGACCTTGCTTCTGTCACCAGTCACATCCACAACTGGGTGTTGTTTTTGCTTTGGCTCCATCCCTTTATTCTTTCTGGAGTTATTTCTCCACTGATCTCCAGTAGCATATTGGGCACCTACCAACCTGGGGAGTTCATCTTTCAGTGTCCTATCCTTTTGCCTTTTCATACTGTTCATGGGGCTTTCAAGGCAGGAATTCTGAAGTAGTTTGCCATTCCCTTCTCCAGTGAACTTCATTTTGTCAGAACTCTCCACCATGACCTGTTGTCTTGTCAGGCAGAGCTAAGGAATTTTCAGACAGAGCTAAAAGATGAACTGATGGTGGTAAAAAGGAAAATAAAAATGAAAGCCATTTTGAAGAAGCAGGTTTGTTAAGTTAGGAAGAACCCAGGGAAAAAGGAACTTTTTGTTGTCCTTGAAAAGAAAAAAGTCTTATGAAAGCTTTGCTGCTACTATATGCTGTCATTGCCTCATTGTTGTCATCACTACTATCACTATTGTCTTGCTTTAATTGCTGATGAATAAGAATTATATTAAACATATCACAATAGTTCACAATTGCATGTTGTTTTTAACTGGTTAAAAAGTATAGTTGAGGGACTTCCCTGGTGGTCCTGTGGTTAAGATTGCATTTTCAATGCAGGGTCAAGGGTTGATCCTTGATCAGGGAACCAACATCCCAAATACTATACATGATGCTAGGAATTTCCTGGAAGTCCAGTAGTTTAATACTTTGTACTCTCACTACTGAGGGACCTACTTGCTGCATTGAGTGGCCAAAACAAAAAAGGATAGTTGAGAAAGTCTCTTCCATCTATGTGGTTATCTGGTTTTGTAAATCTGAATTTGGCTAAGGCCAGTATTGCAGAGACCCAGAGCAAGGACTAAAATGCCATAGTTTCTGTCTACTACACCAGGATGTCTGCCCACTTATTATTCTAGAGATTCAGCCTCTCAGAGGTCATTCAGAGGCCTGAACAAGCATATCCAAAGAAGAATGAATAAGTTTTGTGGAACAGGACATTTTGATGCATCTGTGAGTTGAAATGAGTAAGCTATAAGGTAATAGTTATTCATTATTTTTATTGTTATACCTTATTATTATAAAAGTATATATATAAAAGTGTAAGTGCATTTTGTTCACACAAAGAGATTAATAGATTTTTTTCTCACTTAATAATAGGTGTTGATATTCTTTCTATACTAGCATATACAGATTTGCTCGAGCTATTTTAAGGACTGCATAGAAACATACCATATGGATATACAGTGACTAATTTATCACAGTTGATTATACCCTCCTTCTTGAAATACTCTATTCTCCAGGCTTTCATGACTCTTCCTAATCCATCATGCTATTTACAACTCAACTGCTTAATACTGAAACGATCACGGGACAGATCTTCCCTTTCTCTTTATGTTATTTATATCCTTATCCTAGACAATATCCAGGAAACCAGTACCTTTAAATATTATTTATATTCCAGTAACTTCCAACATTCTATTGCAGACTATATATTAATATTTAAAAGGAATCTCAAAATTTTCACCAACAGAATTCTTTATCCTTACTGCATACCCCCAATTCACAGAATACTGTTCCTCTGCTTCTTTATGACAGCATATCATACCATCATGTGCCCTGTTCTTCAAATCAAAACTTAAGGATCTAAATTTAATTCTCATCATTACCTCACCTCCCATATCTGATTCATCTACAAGTCCCATTAGCTGTTTAATTTCAAAATGTATTCTAAACCAGCTTCTCTTGATTTTCTACATAATTCAAAGCCACTGTCACCTCTCACCAATACTACAATTATAGACAGTTTTCCTCCTCTCTATTTACAATTCCATCCAGACATTGCTCCAAGAGAAATATTTCAAAATGTAAACAAGGTTACAGATTTCTCCAGTTTCACAATTCCAGTGTCTTTCCATTGTACCTTGGATAAAATACAAACTCCGTACTATAACCTAAATAGTCCTATCTGAGTCAGCTCTTACTTACTTTCTCAGCTCCATCTCCTAAATTTTCTCCCAATACTGTGAACTGGCTTGTCTAATTTCAATTCATTCCTTCTTCTAAAGATGAAAGATCTTTAAAAAAAAAAAGAAAAGAAAACTACATTTCCTGAGCTTTATTTTGCCTTTGTTTCTGGGTGGACATTAGAAATGCTAATCAGATGGACTTGTGCAAACATTTGGAAAATAGAAAAAAAATAGTATACTTCTTTCTGTCCATTTGGCCTTTTCTCCTCTCATGCAAATTTGAGGACTTATGGGCTCTCAAGCAATTTTCAAGCATCTATTTTCCAGTGTTCTGAATGTTGAGAGGCAGGTGTGGTGGAGGCAGAAGCCAAATTTCTCTTTCCAGTATCTGGTCACCAGCTTTGTGAGTGTGGAACACCAACAGTTATGTGATTTATCCTAACTTGTGCATAAGAGCTTTGGCAGCATGAACTGGAACTCAGCATATCCAGTGGTCGTCTCAGAAGTCATAGCTTTCCTTGTAGGCTAGTTTTCTGGTATTCCAATAACCATTCTTGGAAATCCAACTTACTCCTTCAAAAGATGTAAAGTCCCTCATTCCCTTTAGAAACTCTATTCTGTTTGAAAGACCTGGCATGTTTACCTTTTTATTATTATTATTAATTTTTACTGAGTACAGTTGCTTTGCAATGTTGTTAGTATCTCCTGTACAGCAAAGTGAGTCAGCTATTCATATACATACATCCACTCTTTTTTTAGATTTCCTTCCCATTTAAGTCACCACAGAGCACTGAGTAGAGTAACACTGTGCTATACAGTAGGGTTTTTTACTACTACAGAAACTTACTGAAACATATCCAAGCTTATCTTCATTAACTGTGTTTTTGAACTGTCCATTACATTAAGCATACTACCCTCAAACTTTGCAGAGTAACCTTCAAAGCATCCTTTAGCTTTTAGCTAAATTATCATCTCCTCATAATAGTTTCCCTTGTACCTCCAGTCAAAACTATTCCAGTTATATGTAGCTTTCACATCCCTCTATTTGTGGTCTTTATAACATTTGTCAATATGAAAGACAATTTTGTTAATTTTTGTTGTTGTTTGTCTCTCTCTGGCTCCCTTAGAATATAAATTCCATGAGAGCAGGGATTTTCTTGTCTTCTTTACTACTGAGTTCTCAACTCTGGAAAAGAATGTAAAATATATTTATCTATTAAGTAAATGAATGTATGAATGAAATGTCATTTCTTGATAAATAATGTTACTTGTTTTTAGGTAAAGTACTTATCAATGACCATCTTTGCAAAAGCCAATTGTATAGTTATGTAAGTATATCTACAGGGTAACATTCTACATGTAGGAATATTGGGTGAAAGAGCACATGCATTTAAAAATTTTTTATTTCATTTATTTTTATTTTTTTAAGATTTTACTGTTTATTTTATTTATTTATTTATTTTTTTACTTTATAGTATTGTATTGGTTTTGCCATACATCAACATGTATCCACCATGGGTGTATTTCTTTACAATGTTGTGTTGGTTTCTGCCATACAACAGAGTGGATCAGTCATAAGTAAACATATGTCCCCATCCTCTTGAACCTTCTATCCTTCTACTGCATCCCACCCGTCCATGCCTCTAGGTCAAAGAGCATGTGTTGAGCTCCCTGTGTTATACAGCAACTTCCCACTAGCTAGCTATTTTACATATGGTAATATGCATGTTTCTGTGCTAGTCTCAGTTTATCCCACCCTTTCCTTCCCATGCTGTGTTCACAAGTTCTCTGTCCCTGCCTTGCCAATTTATATATGTGTTAATATATGATATTTGTTTTTCTCTTTTTGACTTACTTCACATCATATAACAAGCTCTAGGTTCTTCCACCTCACTAGAATCAACTCAAACTTTTTTTCCTTTTTATGGCTGAACAATATTACATTTTATACATGTACCATGACTTCTTTAACCATTCATCTGTCAGTGGACATCTAGGTTGCTTCCATGTCCTGGATATTGTAAATAGTGCTGCAGTAGACATTGGGGTGAAGATGGTGAAGGACAGGGAAGCCTGACATGCTGCAGTCCATAGGGTCACAAAGAGTCAGACATGGCTGAGTGACTGAACAACAACAAACGTTGGGGTACATGTGTCTTTTTGAATTATGATTGTCTTAGGGTATATGTCCAGTAGTGAGATTGCTGGGTCAAATTATAATTTTATTTCTAGTTTTTAAAGAAATCTCCATACTGTTCTCCATAGTGACTGTATCAATTTGCATTACCAATGACTATTCAAGAGGGTTCCCTTTACTCCATATCCTCTCCAGCATTTACTGTATTTTTGACGACAGCCATTCTGATCAGTGTGAGGTGATAACTCATTGTAGTTTTGATTTGCATTTCTCTAATAATGATCAATATTTTGGTCATTATTAGAGACCAGCATTTTTTCATGTGTTTATTGACTATCTCTATGTGTTATTTGAAGAAGTGTCTAAGTCTTCTGCCCATTTATTTATTTTTAAATTGAAAGATAATTGCTTTACAGAATTTTGTTGTTTTCTGCCAAACATCAACATGAATCATCCTACATATGTCCCCTCCCTGTTGAACCTCCTTCCCATCTCCCTCCCCATCCTACCCCTCTAGGTTGATACAGAGCCCCTGTTTGAGTTCCCTGAGACTGCCCATTTTTTGATTGGGTTGTTTTCTGATATTGAGCTGTTTGTGTATTCTGGAGATTAATCCTTTGTCAGTTGCATTATTTTCAATTATGTTCTCCCATTCTGAGGGTTGTCTTTTCATCTTGTTTATGGTTTCGTTTGCTGAGAAAAGATGTGTTTTTAATTTTAACATTTCTTGCTAAGTTTCCTTCAAACAATTTACATGAATTTCCACTTTCATTGAAAATATACAGGTGTCCATTTAACCAACATGAGCCTTAAGTAAGTAATATCAAAATTGTAAATTATTGTTAAGCTGAAATATGAAACAGATCTTCATTGCAATATAATTTATATTCTTTAATTATAAGCAAGGTTAAATATTTGTTTATGTTAATTAACATTTTCTGATTACAATTGCATGTGTTTTGCCCATTTTCTATTTTTTGTGTGTGTGAATTACTTGTTCATTACACACATTTATCATGAGAGAATGGTGACTTTTAAAAATTAACCTTCTGATTTTGTTTCTGAGAACTTTTTTCATGCAGATGCTCTTATTTATTTTTATTAATAAAATTTGTTTATTTTCTCTATTTTTTTATTCAGTTCTTATTTTTAAGGCTTCTCTTCTGCAAGATTTTATCTCTGTGTCAGAATTTTTATTTTGTTTTATTTTTTATGTGGAAATGTCATACTTGAGGAAAGATTTAGTCATGTGCTATTACAGATGATACTTTGATTGCTTATGATAAAGGAAGCCATTCTAGCATAAGCTCCAGATCAATTATAAGTGGTTTTATATTTCCTCTAAATTTATTTCTCCTTTTATTCTCCTTTTGTCTTAATTATGTGTGTGTGACTATTTGTCTATAGTGTAGTCAAGTTTGGTTCAGAGTAATAGAGAAGCAAATTAATACTTGTGTAAACAAAATAAAAATCTATAAAAACTCCAGAGCTGGTGTATGCTTTTGTTTCATGGGATTCCCTGGTGGCTCAGACAGTAAAATGTCTGCCTGCAGTGTGGGAGACCCGGGTTCAATCCCTGGATCAGGAAGATCCCCTGGAGAAGGAAATGACAACCCATTCCAGTACTCCTGCCTAGAAAATTCCATGGATGGAGTAGCCTGGTGGGCTACAGTCCATGGGGTTGCAAAGAGTTGGACACAACTGAGCGACTTCTCTTTCTTTCTTTCTTTCTTTCATTCTTTCTTTCTGTTTCATGACGTTCTCGAGCAACTCAGTTCTTTCCAGTTAATTTGCATTATATCCTTAAGGTGATCAGACAGGTATTTTTGTTCCACCAACTACAATGGGAAAAGGGATGATTAAGGAGGGACCAAAGTTTCATATCAGCATCCTCTCTTAAGGAATGCTCTGGAAGCTATTGCTGGACATTCCTGCTTTAGATGGCATTAGACAGAATTTAGCAATGTGTTCACACTAAGTAGTACTAAGGATCATCTATTTGTCTAGATGGCCTTTTTACTTACTATAAGTAAATAATTTTGTCTGGCAACGTTAGCTGCTATTAGTCACTTGTTTTTTTGTTTTTTTTTTTTTGCTATCAAGCTTTTCTGGGTTTTCAGATTTGTTCTCCAAGGGCCTAGGAAGTATTGAGAATAATGCATTTTTGAAAATTTATATATGTGTATTCATTAAATTAAAGGTACCCAATAAGTGAAAAGGCCAGATTTCAATAATGTAATTAAAATTTTTATTTTAAATTCTAGTATATCTAGCAACTATCTACTTTGCAAGACAACTCCTGGCTAAAATTAGTATAATACCTAATTAGTAAAACAAAGTAATAAACTCTTTAGAAAAAGTATGCTAGATTATGATTCAGCTCAGTGTGGTAATGAATTCATATTAGAGCTTTCATGTGACTTGCTTAATTTTTTATTTTGTTAATTACTGTGATATGGCTAAAATATATCTTCATTGTTACATTCATTTCAAAAATTAAGATGAAAGAGAAAAGCTAGATATTTTTTCTCAAATTTGTACATAAATTTAAAAATAAATTTGAATTAGAATGATTAAATATATTTTTATAGTAGAAAGTCACATAAATTCTCTCAATTTCATTTGCTTCACTTACATAACAGGAACATTTACTTTTAGTCCTTGAATGGTTGCTTTTTAGCCAGCTTGTCTTTTACATTTCTTCCAATATAAAACTTTGTTTCTGTGGTTTGTGAATCCCATTTTGGTATAATTTCCTTCAAACATTTTTTCTAATGTTAACATAAAAAGACTGCACAGTTTTTTGTAAATCATATTTTCATTTTTTTCAATTTAATAATATGAATGTTTACAAATATTTTCACTTTGCTTTCTACAATTGTGCTAATTATTCACCTGTAGCATCCTAATTAGAAGATGTTATTTCTGGGAACTAATACTACCAGTCTATAAATAGTCACTGCTATTGTCATTTCTTGCTTGTTTAATTCATAAATTATTCAAAGGTGTTTGATCATATAAAATTTTATTCTGTGAAAACTGTATCTCAAAAACTCAGTTGGAGACAAGGAAAATGTCATATCTAGGATAGGATTGTTTCAAATTTGGTTGAGAATTTACTCAGTGCTAAGATAAGAATCTAATTTGGGTCTGTCTCCTTGAAAGGAAAAAAAATCTATATATAAGATCTTAATTTTCCTGGTCTGTGTTAAATATCTCTTGGGTATAGAATGATCAGACTGCTATTTGCTCAGAGAGCTTCTACAAAAGCAAACAGGTTCTTCCCAGAGACATCTTAATATCAGTCCTTTATCAGAGTTGTGTGTGTATGCTCAGTCGTGCCTGGCTCTTTGCAACTTCATGAACTGCAGCCTGCCAGGCTTCTCTGTCCATGGAATTTTCCAGGCAAGAAAACTGGAATGGGTTGCCATTTCCTACTCCAGGGAATTTTCTCAATCAGGAATTGAACCCACATCTATTGTATCTCCTGCATTGGCAGGCGGATTCTTTACCATGGAGCCACCTGGGAAGCGCTTTAGGTCCTCTTTATTAATGAGGATGCTTGGGTAAAATTATAGAAAGGTTCAGTTGATTGCATGAAACTTCCTTGTCATTACTTAGTACCCTTTCTCAGGATTTTAGATTGAATCTATCTTTTCACATGTAGGCTAATTTAGTATGCTTCTAGGATGAAGAGTTGCCAGTAACGTGATCATAGTGAATAAGCCCTCTAACAGTCAGATTTGTATATCCTACTATCAGAGAATATGCAATTCAAGATTTCACGTGTTTATCTTTGCAAATGCCTCGTGAAGCTGTAAGTTATAATGCAAACTTTAATTCAAAGAAACAATGAAAATAAAATGAACTATTATCATGTCAGAAAGAGTCATATAAGTCAAATAATTTTAGTGTGATTCCTGAACTTACTTATCTTTGACACATAATCTTGCAAAAACAAACTTGATCTGAGTCTTGCTTATATGCAAACCATCACTATACTACCAGAATTTGTCATTTACTCACTGTAAGCTGTGCTCAATAAAAATAAATGTCCTTATTTAAGTGAGGCAGCAAGTTATGATAGAAATAGCATTGAGTTTACAGCCCAATGGGTTTTAATACTATCTCTTCCTTTAATAGACTCAATATGTTGTTGAGTCAGTTACTTTAATAGTCCTGCATTCATTTTCCACATCTGTCAGTTAGGGACGGTGTTATTGGCTTTGAAATGTTATTTTAAGGATTAAAAAGGTGGCGATATATATGCAATATATATTTACATATATACAGCATGCATTAACACAAGTACAGTGCTTGCCACAAAGTAGGCAAATCACCTCCAAAATTTTTGACCCAATATTTTAACTCCATTTACATCAAATTGTTCTATCATTTTGTCTTCTCTTGGTTTAAACAGTTTCATATTTCTAGAGACATTTGCACTGTCGTAGCTACTGTTTCATTTGTGGAATTATTTCTTCACAGTTCCAACAAACTGATAGAGCTGTACTGAAATTTAATAAAATCCCTTGTGCTCATCCTATTTTTCACTCTCTTGAAGAGGAAAAATATAAACTATAAATCAATGTTAATTGAGAAATTCATTAAAATATTTTGTTATTTCACAGATATGGTGGCTAAAACTAAATTATGAGGAAATAAGTGAGAACAGATAATGATTATATAAAATGTAAAAATGTTGAAATGTTGAGATAAAAAACACTGGAAATGTGAATCATTTTTAAAAGGTATTATTTATCACATTCTCTTACATGATGCCCACTATACAGTTTATTACCAAGTCTTTCTGGCCAGAAAATATAGTTTAGATTTTTTAGTTTCCTAAAATAATTAGACTCATATATGAAAACTTCACAAGCATAAAGTCAAATATTTAACAATGTGTAATTTTTTCTTAAGCCATAAACACCAGAATATGGTGAAGCAAGTAGAGATTTCTGCAAGACCTAAGATCAACTAGGACCAGAAAATACTTTCATGAATATATGAGGAAATACAGGACAACTTATAAATGTACTTTACTAAAAGGTAACAGAGCAATGAAAGTGAAAGTGGAAAGTGAAAAAGTTGGCTTAAAGCTCAACATTCAGAAAACGAAGATCATGGCATCTGGTCCCATCACTTCATGGGAAATAGGTGGGGAAACAGTGGAAACAGTGTCAGACTTTATTTTTCTGGGCTCCAAAATCACTGCAGATGGTGACTGCAGCCATGAAATTAAAAGACACTTACTCCTTGGAAGGCAAGTTATGACCAACCTAGATAGCATATTGAAAAGCAGAGACATCACTTTGCCAACAAAGGTCTGTCTAGTCAAGGCTATGGTTTTTCCTGTGGTCATGTATGGATGTGAGAGTTGGACTGTGAAGAAGGCTGAGTGCCGAAGAATTGATGCTTTTGAACTGTGGTGCTGGAGAAGACTCTTGAGAGTCCCTTGGACTGCAAGAAGATCCAACCAGTCCATTCTGAAGTAGATCAGCCCTGGTATTTCTTTGGAAGGACTAATGCTAAAGCTGAAACTCCAGTACTTTCGCCACCTCATGAGAAGAGTTGACTCATTGGAAAGGACTTTGATGCTGGGAGGCATTGGGGGCAGGAGAAGGGGATGACAGAGGATGAGATGGCTGGATGGCATCACTGACTCGATGGACGTGAGTCTGGGTGAACTCTGGGAGTTGGTGATGGACAGGGAGGCCTGTTGTGCTGTGATTCATGGGGTCACAAAGAGTCGGACACTACTGAACGACTGAACTGAACTGAACAGAGCACTGAGGAGTGACCAAGTGAAAAATTCCATACTTATGGGAAGTCTTGACTATGTTCTTTACCTTGTTTTGCAAATAATTGCTTATGTGGTAATTTTCCTTTTTTGTTATACAGAAGTCTGTTATTGAAATTTGCATCTAAAATATGTAAACTAAGTTAAGGACTGTTGTCCTATAAATATGAAATATATTTAAAAAGGCATGAAATGTATATAAAAGCAAGTGATTTAAAAATGGCAGTAAGTTCAGTTCAGTCTCAGTCTTGTCTGACTCTTTGTGACCCCATGGACTGCAGCATGCCAGGCCTCCCTGTCCATCAACAACTTCCGGCTCCTACTCAAACTCATGCTCATTGAGTTGGTGATGCCACCCAACCGTCTCATGTTCTGTCATCCCCTTCTCCTGCCTTAATTCTTTCCCAGCATCAGGGTCTTTTCCAGTGAGACAGTGCTTTGCATCAGGTGGGCAAAGTATTAGAGTCTCGGCTTCAGCATCAATTCCTACAATGAATATTCAGGACTGATTTCCTTTAGGATTGACTGATTGGGTCTCCTTGCAGTCCAAGGGATGCTCAAGAGTTTTCTCCAATACCACCGTTCAAAAGCATCAATTCTTCAGTGATCAGCTTTCTTTATAGTCCAATTCTCACATCCATACATGACTACTGGAAAAGCCATAGCTTTGACTGGACAGACCTTTGCTGGCAAAGCAATGGCTCTGCTTTTTAACATGCTGTCAAGGTTTGTCATAGTTTTTCTTCCAAGGAGCAAGTAAGCGTCTTTTAATTTCATGGCTGCAGTCACCATCTGCAGTGATTTTGGTGTCCAAGAAAATAAAGTCTGTCACTGTTTCCATTGATCCCCCATCTATTTCCCATGAAGTGATGGGACAAGATGCCAGGATCTTAGTTTTCTGAATGTTGAGCTTTAAGCCAACTTTTTCATTCTCCTCTTTCATTTTCATCAAGATGCTCTTCATTTCTTCTTCACTTTCAACCATAGGGGTGGTGTCATCTGTGTATCTGAGGTTATTAATATTTCTCCTGGCAATCTTGATTCCAGCTTGTGCTTCATCATTTTGCATGATGTACTCTGCATAGAAGTTAAATAAGCAGGGTGACAATATACAGCCTTGACATACTCTTTTGCCAATTTGGAACCAGTCTCTTGTTCCGTGTCTGGTTCCAACTGTTGCTTCTTGACCTGCATACAGATTTCTCAGAAGGCAGGTCGGGTGGTCAGGTATTCCAAACTCTTGAAGAATTTTCCACAGTTTGTTGTGATCTACACAGTCAAAGGTTTTGGTATAATCAATAAAGCCAAAAATTCCATGGTTTTCTGGAATTCTCTTGCTTTTTCTATGATCCAATGGATGTTGGCAATTTGATCTCTGTTTCCTCTGTCTTTTCTAAATCCAGCTTGAACATCTGGAAGTTCACAGTTTGTGTACTGTTGAAGCCTCACTTGGAGATATTTGAGCATTACTTTGCTAGCTTGTGAGATGAGTGCAATTGTGTTGTAGTTTGAACATTCTTTGGTATTACCCTTCTTTGGGATTGGGATGAAAACTGACCTTTTCCACTCTTGTGGCCACTGCTGGGTTTTCCAAATTTGCTGGCATACTGAGTGCAGCACTTTAATAGCATCATCTTTTAGAATTTGAAATAGCTCTATACATGGTCTGTACATGGAGATCACCTGATGGTCAATATCAAAATCAGATTGAATATATTCTTTGCAGCCAAAGATGGAAAAGCTCTATACAGTCAGCAAAAACAAGACCAGAAGCTGACTGTGGCTCAGACTATGAACTCCTTATTGCCAAATTCAGACTTAAATTGAAGAAAGTAAGAAAAACCACTAGACAATTCAGAAGTGACCTAAATCAAATCCCTTACGTTTATACAGTGGAAGTGACAAATAGATTCAAGGGATTAGGTCTGATAGACAAGAGTGCTTAAAGAACTATGGATGGAGGTTCATGGCATTTTACAGGAGGCAGTGATCAAGACTATCCCCAAGAAAAAGAAATGCAAAAGGCAAAATGATTGTCTGAGGAGGCCTTACAATAGCTGAGAAAAGAATAGAAGTGAAAAGCAAAGGAGAAAAGGAAAGATAAACCCATTTGAATGCAGAGTTCTGAAGAATAGCAAGGAGAGATAAGAAAGCCTTCCTCAGTGATCATTGCAAATAAATAGAGGAAAGCAATAGAATGAGAAAGACTAGAGAGTTCTTCAAGAAAATTAGTGATACCAAGGGAACATTTCATGCAAAGATGAACACAATAAAGGACAGAAGTGGTATGGACCTAACAGAAGCAGAAGGAGAAGGAATTGGCAACCCACTCCAGTCTTATTACTTGGAGAATCCCACACAAATAGGAGCCTGATGGGGGTCCAAGGGATTGCAAAGAGTTGGATACGAATGAGCCACTATGACCACCAGAAGTAGAAGACATTAAAAAGAGGTGACAGGCATACACAGAACTATACAACAAAGACCTTCATGTTCCAGATTTCCACGATGGTGTGATCACTCACCTAGAGCCAGATATCCTGGAAAGCTTCCTTGGGAAGAATCACTATGAACAAAGCTAGTGGAATGATGGAATTCCAGTAGAGCTATTTCAAATCCTGAAAGATGATTATACTGGTAAAAATGGCATTAAAAAATATCAATAAAATTTGAACATGTTGGGGAAAAAGCAGATGAATGTTTGATGCTTTTGTTTGTTTTTCAGAATACCATAGTTATGTGATATTTGAATACATGATTTTAAAGAGTTGATTATTGACATTTTAATTGGTAACAAGGAGAAAGAAATTTCTGTAAAAAAAGATCTGTACAAATTCTGATTTTAAGAATAGGAGTCATGCTAGAGATCAGTGGGCAAACATATGATTTCATATGAACAAAAGTGAAGCAGAAAGAACTAGCAGACAATGGAAAAATAGGAAAAGACATGAACAGACGATTTTTTAAAATTATATATTTGTGTGTAGTATCTGCATGGGTATATATCCATATCTATATAAAATCAATCCTTAAATGTATGAAAAATATACAAACTCAATCACAATAGCTATTTTAAAAAATAACGAAAAACTCCAAGAAACTATGTTTTTCTCATCAGATTGCTAAAATAAGTAGTTATTTAAAAAGCCTAGGGCTTCACACTTTCCCTAGCATTTAGTAGTTTTAGAATTCTTTTTTTGTCAATCAAGATAGAATATCATTTTTTTATTTTTTATGTTAATTTTCTTGATTATGTTTGAACTTAAATCTCCTGTTTATTAGCTTTATATATCCCCCCTTTAGTTCATCAGGCACTCTATCAGATCTAGTCCCTTTAAATCTATTTCTCATATCCACTGTATAATCGTAAGGGATTTTATTTAGGTCATACCTGAATGAACTAGTGGTTTTTCCTACTTTCTTCAATTTAAGTCTGAATTTGGCAATAAGGAGTTCATGATCTGAGCCACAGTCAGCTCCTGGTCTTGTTTTTTCTGACTGTATAGAGCTTCTCCATTTTTGGCTGCAAACGATATAATCAATCTGATTTCAGGGTTGACCATCTGGTGAAGTCCATGTGTAGAGTCTTCTCTTGTGTTGTTGGAAGAGGGTGTTTGCGATAACCAGTGCATTCTCTTGGCAAAACTCTATTAGCCTTTGCCCTGCTTCATCTGTATTCCAAGACCAAATTTGCCTGTTACTCCAGGTGTTTCTTGACTTCCTACTTTTGCATTCCAGTGCCCTATAATGAAAAGGACATCTTTTTTGCGTGTTAGTTCTAAAAGGTCTTGTAGGTCTTCATAGAACCATTCAACTTCAGCTTCTTTGGTGTTACTGGTTGGGGCATAGACTTAGATTACTGTGATATTGAATGGTTTGCCTTGGAAACGAACAGAGATCATTCTGTCGTTTTTGAGATTGCATCCAAGTACTGCCTTTGAGACTCTTTTGTTGACCATGATGGCTACTCCACTTCTAAGGGATTTCTGCCCACAGTAGTAGATATAATGGTCATCTGAGTTAAATTCACCCATTACAGTCCATTTTAGTTGCTGATTCCTAGAATGCTGACGTTCACTCATGCCATCTCCTGTTTGACCACTTCCAATTTGCCTTGATTCAAGGACCTAACTTTTCAGGTTCCTATGTAATATTGCTCTTTACAGCATTGGGCCTTGCTTCTACCACCAGTCGCATCCACAACTGGGTCTTGTTTTTGCTTTGGCTCCATCCCTTCATTCTTTATGGAGTTATTTCTCCACTGAAGGGAAAGATAAGAAAGCCTTCCTCAGCCATCAATGCAAAGAAATAGAGGAAAACAACAGAATGGGAAAGACTAGAGACCTCTTCAAGAAAATTGGAGATAGCAAGGGAACATTTCATGCAAAGATGGGCTCAATAAAGGATAGAAATGGTATGGACCTAACAGAAACAGAAGATATTAAGAAGAGATGGCAAGAATACACAGAAGAACTGTACAAAAAAGATCTTCATGACTAAGATAATCACAGTGATGTGATCACTCACCTAGAGCCAGACATCCTGGAATATGAAGTCAAGTGGGCCTTAGAAAGCATCACTATGAACAAAGCTAGTGGAGGTGATAGAATGCCAGTTGAGCTATTTCAGATCCTGAA
Source organism: Bos indicus x Bos taurus (assembly GCF_003369695.1). Taxonomy (NCBI): domain Eukaryota; kingdom Metazoa; phylum Chordata; class Mammalia; order Artiodactyla; family Bovidae; genus Bos; species Bos indicus x Bos taurus. The sequence continues at coordinate 34,255,335 of NC_040086.1, forward strand.
AGATGATGCTGTGAAAGTGCTGCACTCAATATGCCAGCAAATTTGGAAAACTCAGCAGTGGCCACAGGACTGGAAAAGGTCAGTTTCATTCCAACTCAAAGAAAGGCAATGCAAAAGAATGCTCAAACTACTGCACAATTGCACTCATCTCACATGCTAGTAAAGTAATGCTCAAAATTCTCCAAGCCAGGCTTCAGCAATACATGAACTGTGAACTTCCAGATGTTCAAGCTGGTTTTAGAAAAGGCAAAGGAACCAGACATCAAATTGCCAACATCCACTGGATCATGGAAAAAGCAAGAGAGTTCCAGAAAAACATCTATTTCTGCTTTATTGGCTGCGCCAAAGCCTTTGACTGTGTGGATCACAATAAACTGTGGAAAATTCGGAAAGAGATGGGAATACCAGACCACCTGACCTGCCTCTTGAGAAACCTATATGCAGGTCAGGAAGCAGCAGTTAGAACTGGACATGGAACAACAGACTGGTTCCAAATAGGAAAAGGAGTATGTCAAGGCTGTATACTGTCACCCTGCTTATTTAACTTATATGCAGCGTACATTATGAGAAATGCTGGGCTAGAAGAAGCACAAGCTGGAATCAAGATTGCCAGGAGAAATATCAATAACCTCAGATATGCAGATGACACCACCCTTATGGCAGAAAGTGAAGAGGAACTCAAAAGCCTCTTGATGAAAGTGAAAGTGGAGAGTGAAAAAATTGGCTTAAAGCTCAACATTCAGAAAACAAAGATCATGGCATCTGTTCCCATCACTTCATGGGAAATAGATGGGAAAACAGTGGAAACAGTGTCAAACTTTATTTTTTGGGGCTCCAAAATCAGTGCAGATGGTGACTGCAGCCATAAAATTAAAAGACTTATTTCTTGGAAGGAAAGTTATGACCAACCTATATGCATATTGAAAAGCAGAGACATTACTTCGCCAACAAAGGTCTGTTTAGTCAAGGCTATGGTTTTTCCAGTAGTCATGTATGGATGTGAGAGTTGGACTGTGAAGAAAGCTGAGAGTTGAAGAATTGATGTTTTTGAACTGTGGTGTTGAAGAAGACTCTTGAGAGTCCCTTGGACTGCAAGGAGATCCAGCTAGTCTATTCTAAAGGAGACCAGTCCTGGGTGTTCTTTGGAAGGACTGATGCTAAAGCTGAAACTCCAATCTTTTTGCCACCTGATATGAAGAGTTGACTCATTGGAAAAGACTCTGATGCTGGGAGGGATTGGGGACAAGAGGAGAAGGGGACGACAGAGGATGAGATGGCTGGATGGCATCACCAACCTGATGGATGTGAGTCTGAGTGAACTCCGGGAGTTGGTGATGGACAGGGAAGCCTGGCATGCTGCAATTCATGGGGTCGCAAAGAGTTGGACACGACTGAATGACTGAACTGAACTGAAACTGATGGAATCCGATGCCATGATCTTAGTTTTTGAATGTTGAGTTTCAAGCCAGCTTTTTCACTCTCCTCTTTCACTTTCATCATAAAACTCTTTAGTTTTTCTTTGCTTTCTTCTATAAAAATGGTGTCATCTGCATATCTGAAGTTATTGATATTTCTCCCGGCAATCTTGATTCCAGCTTGTGATTCATCCAATTCAGCATTTTGCATGATATACTCTGCACCTAAGTTAAATAAGCAGGGTTACAATATATTTTTTGTATTTTTAAAGATACTATTTGTAAATGATATGTACATATTATATATTTATATATATATGGCTATCTGTTAGGTCTTCTTCACATAATCTTTATCCATTCATCCACTGAGGGACAGTTGTTTTTCTACCTTGAGTGTTGTGAATAAGGGTCAGTTAACATGGGAGTGCATATATCTCTTTGGGATTCTTTTTTCATTTCCTTTAGATATATACTCGGATGTGGAATTGCTAGTGTATATAGTAGCAGTTCAAGACATTTTTTTTGCGAAACCTCGGTATTGATTTCCACAGTGACCCAATGGTGTGCTGGAAATTGTCACCTGGAAAATTGTACTTCCGCAAAGCCTCTCTCACCCACAGGCGACTGTCTAAGGCAATTTTTTGCAGGGTCTTTCAGACTGTGGCCAAAACAGATTAGATCTGTCCATGGGCCACTGCAAGGTCTGTGCCAGGACTGAGGTCTGTCTGCCTTGATGCATGAGTAGACGAGACTTCTTCGCAGTCCCATGGTGTATAATGCTAGATCCTTCAAAGGTGAATGTGGCTCCCTCAAATCCACTTTTTTTAATGAATAGATCACAAATTTTTCTTGTTGAAAGAAGATATAAAAGAAAACAAGTGTGATAGATGACTTATGCTGCTATGATCTTGATGTCACTCTCACTATTTTTCTTTTAACATTTAAGTATAGTGTCTGGATAAAATGTCAGATGTCCAGTTATATTTGATTTCAGATATACAACTGATAACTTTTTAGTATAAGTATATTCCAAAAAATTTGGGACATATCTATACTAAAAGTTCTTATCTGAAATTCAAAACTAAGTATCCTCTATATTAGCTTATTATAATTATCAACCTTACATTTAAGTAGTATGTGTGTGTGTGTGTGATGTAAGGTAGAGTTCTACTTTAATTTTTTTTTCCCTTCTGATACTGTATTTTCATTCTTTGTCATCAGTTCTCTATCCACAATTACCTACCTTGCTAAATTTAAAGTATATATTACATCCTTATTGATTTAATTGAGTACAGAGATATGTTGTCTAGGCTGGTAAGGATTTGTTACCATTCTGAATTGTTGTCTTCATATTATGTCCTAATGATTATTCCAACTTTTCACATAAAAACTTCATCTAGAGTGTCAGGAAAGACTAAAAGAAGGAGTAGTTGGTCCACATTATTTTTAAATGACATGTAGTAATATGTTACTAATTTTTAGTAACATGAAGTGAAACCCATCTTTCATATTGGTGCCCTGTTATTCAGAACTTAAATGTATGGTGATATCTGGTTAGAAGCAGAACTAGATGACTGGTTAGTTAAATGCAGAACATTTAGCTCCACAGTCATTCCTTGTTCAACTCTATCATATCGAAGAAAAGGAAAATGGCTTTCAGAGGAAAAAAGCAATGTTCTTTATGCAGTATCTTCTGTGACACCAAGAACACCTGTAAACCCATATTTCATTTTGAAATCTATTAGCCAGGATTCAGAAAATACACCCTCATGTTACCATGACATTCACACCTTTTAACCTTTAGAAAGTAGTCATTTTATAAACATTTTACATCTGAAAGTTAATTAAGGTCAGAGGAAATACCCATATTTTGGTGCTTGAAGCTGTATAGGCATGATTCTCCCTAGAACTTTTACTTAATACATATTTTTAATAATGTCTCCAGCAAGACACACTCCAGTGCCAGCTGATAATTAGATTTCTAAATATTTTCATTCCATCTCTAGCTGAACTCTATCAGTCTATTGTAACAATGTAAATTATTTGCATATTTTGTATACCTATTCTCATTATGTAAAAAGCTTCCTTATTATTGAAACAGCTGAAAATTTAGATGTCTATAAAAATTTTTTCAGAGTTTCAAACAAAATACAGCCCAGGGGTGACCCCCTTAATTCATTCTTCTGCCAAAATCACTCCTTTAATTAAAGTTTTTTCACCTGTGATTGAATTTATCAACTGACAGGGACTCAAAAAGTACAGTAGAATAATTGCTTCTCAACACCTAAATATCAGCTTATATACACAACATATTTTAATTGGTGATCATCATTTTTTTTTTAGTATTTACTACAAATATAACACTGTAATAGACATTGTATGAGATACACAACTGTCTTTACACAATGTCAAACATCCTGGTTATTAATGGAAGTACAAAGTTTAAACAGGCAGACTATTATAAGAGGTACTAATCACAATGTAACAAAACGAGGAAGAAATGATTTCTGGCTGGACATACCTATGAAGGTATGATTATAAAGGAAATTAGATTTAAGGAGGGTCTTGAAAGATTAACTGATGTACAAAATGTGAAATGAAATATGTTTATAATGTTCTAAAACAGAATTTTATAATGTCCCTTCCTTGCTTTAGTAATTCAATAAGAAGGTTCTCCCTAGTTATCTAAATAAGATACAGAAATCTTTACCCACAAACCTTCATACCATGTGATTAATTATATTTTGGCACTGGAAATGATATTTTATACAGATTTTTGGTATTTATACAAGGTCTGACTAAATCAGTATAAAAAAAAATAAAGTATGGGAGAAAATAAAATAAGTATTGTATGATTAACTTCTATGAAGTTTATTAACTTATATCATAATTACTGAAATGTAATGATATTGAAAGGACATATCTCTAGAGAAGAAATTTATCAAAGATCCAAATAAAAAGGGACTGAGTTCCCAAGTTTATCAATACACTTCATGGCCATATTTTCCCTAGGAAATGCTCAGAAATAGACTTATTTCATATTTTTCTTAAAAACTAAGAAATATATTCTAGTCATTCCACCAGCCAAATAATGTAAAGGCTAAACTAAATGGTGGCTTGTATGCCATAACATAGTAAAAAAAGAGGCTTAATAATGGAGAAATAAGTCTCCAGTCAAAAAAATTAAAACAGAGGAGAGCAAAAAGAATCATTAACAAAACTACAAATTTGATCTTAAACTTTTACAAAACAGTTGGTGGTTCTACATCTCCCTTTGCAAATACCACCTTTAGCAAAAGATCTGCAGTGAACTTCCTTATAAGTGAATTTTGATGATAAGCCAAAAATATGTTGACTTTGTTAAATGGCTCTCAATAGGAATGGCATGCCTCCTCAGAGAGGTCTGCTGTGTTCTTTCTATTCTGCTTTTATGCTAGGCTTGTAGATATTGAGAACCTGTTTTACAAGGATAGAATTTTAATCCAAGACTATTTCACCAGTCCCATGCCTGAGATGAGAACAAGTAATGACAAAGTCAAAAAGCATCTAACTTTTGTGGAAATTTCTTTGGAAGTTAGAAGGATTTTGAATCCTAAATTGAGATGGAAGGATTTAACTTGAGGAAATAGATATATCTTCTATTAAGACAATATAAAAAGGAGTGAAATTACATTCTGATGACAATAAGATGTTTACATGGGGGTAAGCAGAATGTATTAGGAAGTTCCACCTGACGTTCCTTAATTTCTCTATAAAATAGAGACACTAATGTCTTAGCATGAAAGTAGAGATGAAGGAGACCAGGAAAGACCTGCTTGCAACAATCATTGTGGGGTCTAAAAGAGAAAAGTTGACTGAATTATAAAAGATTTCTGGGTGTCATTAGGGTCTAGCCACGTTGAATAACATGGTTTGTTTAACCATATATTATAGAATTGAATTTTTTTTTTTTTTCCCCAGCCAGTGTCAGTATGAGGCAGGAAATTATGGGCAACAAAGAGAATGTATTTTGGAATCTCTCTGTGCTTGGTTCAAATTTATCTTACTTTCTAGCTATGTGACCTTGGACAAGATATTTAACATATCTAAACTCTAGATTTTCTGCCTACAATAGTGGAATAAATGAGTCTATATCACAAGGTTATGGTGGAGCTGAAATCAAGAAATGCATATAAAGTATTTAGCAAAATGTTTGGCACAGAGTAAATATTTAATAAAAATGTCTAATAAAAATATTTAATAAAACCATTTGAATAGGGAAAATAATGGTCACTAAAAATAATTTGTTTTGATTTGAATTTGTGAGTATTCAAAGGATGTAGTAAAGGGACAATATAAAATGGGATTTATAATTCAACATGAAGATGGATTGGAGTAATCAATTTGGAATTAAAGGAATTAGGTCCCGGAGACAAGATAAGAGTAGTAGTAGATTTTTCAAGTAACAAGACCATAGGGGACACACAGAGGTCTTATACTGGTAACTGAGCGAAGTGTGGGGCTGCCAGTAGACTGATGTCCCTTGGTATAAGTGAATGCATAGTTCACTCTCATCTTAATTCCATTGTATCTATTAATATATTTTTTATCATTCATCTTGTGTCTTTCAACTTAAATTGTAAGCTGTGTTTACTCTAGAACATGGGTAATATATTCTTATGCAAGTGCTATACATAAACTATAAATATAATAACTGTGGGTTGAAAAACTAAAAAAAAAATCAGAATCTTTTTATTAGTTATCAGTTCTTGAACCTGGAAGATCTCATCTTACAGTCCAAGTGAAAGCATTGCAAAATGGCTGATATTATTATGTCACTTAATTCAAGTAAAGCCATAAATATAGTTTCAAAAACCAAATGTTCCTTTTTAAAAAACTATTTTTATTTGTCAAGTATCAATGCCTAAGTAAAATTACATTTCATCTTTTAATTTTATATAAAGTAAGTGAAAATTTTAGTTTCCTTGCTTTCAAGTCTTTTTTTTTTGCTGAATTCCTTTAATTCTTCTTTGAAAAAGCAAACCAAATTTCTTCTCTCCACCTTTCTTTTTTCCTTCACTAAATGTACCTTTCATCAGTAATTATACATATTGTTTCCATTTTTTTAGTAGATTTTTCTTGTAGAATCATCTTCTACTGAGCCACCAGGGAATCCCCTACATTGGAAGTTGGGAAAACACAACTTATGAGCCAATCTAGTTTTTAGAAATAAAGTTTTATTGGTAAACAATCATCCTATTTTTTTACATATTGTCTATTGCTGCTTCCATGGTCCAAGGATAGGATTGAGTAGTTGCAACTAACTCAATTAACTACAGATTGTAAAGCCTATAATATTTACTACTTGGTGCTTTAAAGAAAATTTTAGCTGACCCTGATTTCCATAATTATCTGTGGCTTACACTTTTCACATAACTCTTGTTTTATTGGTGTTTTTCTAAGTCTATATATATAGATGTGTCTTAGACATTTAAATTATTTCATATTATACTGTGCATTGATATACACTTATTTTATCATTGGTAGAGATTTAGATATTTTCTACTTTTTAAGATAATATCACAGGTATGAAATGTATATAAACTCTTGCTAGTGAATGGTATATATATTTTAGATTGTTATAGAATAGTAGCAGCATTCTATTAATATAATATATTCTTACATATTAAGTTCATGAATATTCCAGTTCATTACCAAATTAAAAGTATAAGCAGAGAAAATAACCAACAAGGAGCTACTGTATAGCATATGGAACTCTGCTCAATGTTATGTGGCAGCCTGCATGGGAGGGGAGTTTGGGGGAGAATGGATACATGTATGTGTATGGCTGAGTCCTTTTTCTGTCTACCTAAAACTCTCACAACATTGTTTGTTAATTGTCTATACTCCAATACAAAATAAAGTTTTAAAAACCACATTATATTAATTTCAGTTATACAACATTATGACTCAGTATTAGTTTAAAAAATAGAAAAGAAAAAAATAGTGTTATGGAAATGACTGTTAACTAAATAAAGTTAAATCATGATCCTCAAATTTTAAAGTATTACATCATAGACTGTACCAATATTAGTGACTGCTACTTGTCTACTCAATAATAGGACCCCTCTTTTGTCTTTATGAATAAAAAACCCATTATCCAAGTCTCAGTTAAGCATACTTAGTACTTCAGGCTCCGTACAGCTAAGAATGGTCTTGTAAAACTAGTCTTTCCAAGTAATTATAGAAAGAAATGCAGACATTGCCACCCAATGACCATTTGATAACACTGAGTTGAATAGGTTTCCATAACTGATGTATAATAAGTTGGAAAGTAATGTACCTTGATGATGTATTCATCATGTTATAATATTAGCTTTGACTTTTCTGATACCTAATTTTTTGTGGTATGGGACAATTAAGCCTCTATCTTTTTTAAGCTGCAGTAGTAGAACTTCTTGTTATTTGAAATGTAGTCCTAACAAGCAACCAGAAATCTGTAATGTGCTAAAATTAGTTCTGTTAGGCTGATATTAACTTCCTATGTGAACATGTTTTTCTCCCTAATGACTGTAAGAACATCGAACACAGGAAGTTTTTATAAAGTAAGTATTTAATATATATACATAACTTTAGACCACCTGATCTGCCTCTTGAGAAATTTGTATATAGGTAAGGAAGCAACAGTTAGAACTGGACATGGAACAACAGACTGGTTCCAAATAGGAAAAGGAGTACGTCAAGGCTGTATATTGTCACCCTGCTTATTTAACTTATATGCAGAGTACATCATGAGAAACGCTGGACTGGAAGAAACACAAGCTGGAATCAAGATTGCCGGGAGAAATATCAATAACCTCAGATATGCAGATGACACCACCCTTATGGAAGAAAGTGAAGAGGAACTAAAAAGCCTCTTGATGAAAGTGCAAGTGGAGAGTGAAAAAGTTGGCTTAAAGCTCAACATTCAGAAAACAAAGATCATGGCATCTAGTCCCATCACTACATGGGAAATAGATGGGGAAACAGTGGAAACAGTGTCAGACTTTATTTTTCTGGGCTCCAAAATCATTGCAGATGGTGACTGCAGCCATGAAATTAAAAGATGCTTTCTCCTTGGAAGGAAAGTTATGACCAACCTAGATAGCATATTCAAAAGCAGAGACATTACTTTGCCAACAAAGGTTCGTCTAGTCAAGGCTATGGTTTTTCCAGTGGTCATGTATGGATGTGAGAGTTGGACTGTGAAGAAGGCTGAGTGCCGAAGAATTGATGCTTTTGAACTGTGGTGTTGGAGAAGACTCTCGAGAGTCCCTTGGACTGCAAGGAGACCCAACCAGTGCATTCTGAAGGAGATCAGCCCTGGGATTTCTTTGGAAGGAATGATGCTAAAGCTGAAACTCCAGTACTTTGGCCACCTCATGCGAAGAGTTGACTCACTGGAAAAGACTCTGATGCTGGGAGTGATTGGGGGCAGGAGGAGAAGGGGATGACAGAGGATGAGATGGCTGGATGGCATCACTGACTCGATGGATGTGAGTCTGGGTGAACTCCGGGAGTTGGTGATGGACAGGGAGGCCTGGCGTGCTGCGATTCATGGGGTCGCAAAGAGTCGGACAGGACTGAGTGATTGAACTGAACTGAACTGAACTTTAAATGCTATTTACATTTGAGCACTTCTAGAAATTTGAAATTAGAAAATTTCTACTTTTGGACTAAAATTATCTTCTCAGATCAAGTCTTACATAAGCAACAGATATTGTTCTGTCTCTCCTGGGATGTCTGACACAAATTTCAAATTTAATATAACCAGTGCTCAATGCTTAATCTTACTTACCAAATCTTTCTCCTCCTTCATTCTTCAAAAGCACCACTCTGTTACTCAGGCAGGAACTTGGGTCACTTCCTCTTTACAGCTAACATAATCAAAACGTAGTATGCTACCAACGTGTCTGTCTGAAGTCTACTTCCAAAATTCTACCCCTTCCCTTGACCTCGAATTCAGCACCATAAAACATGTTATCATCTCTCACCACTGCCGCTGCAGCTCTCTCCCTGAGTAAACACTCTACTTTCTCTTCTACTTCCCCTCTTAATGGTTTTTCATACAGGAGTGATCTTTTAAAAATATAGGTTGAGTATTTCTCTTAAGTACTTTTAAAGTCTCTCTATCGTGCTTTGAAAATTGTGGTTTAAGTGCACTGGGACGACTCAGAGGAATGGTATGGGGAGGGAGGAGGGAGGAGGGTTCAGGATGGGGAACACATGTATACCTGTGATGGATTCATTTTGATATTTGGCAAAACTAATACAATTTGTAAAGTTTAAAAATAAAATAAAATTTAAAAATAAATAATAAAAATGTCCTGTATGACCAGTTCCTTTGAATCACTTCAACCTAATCTTGTTTTCATTTTCCTGACTTTTCATTATCTTCAAGAAATCATGTGTTATTTCAGTCCCTAAATCATTCTAAATTGTTTTCTATCCATGAGACTCTATTTACACTGTCCCTCTTCATTGATTGTCTCCCTAGAAAATTATTACCTTTCCTTTACATCTAGGTTTTAACATTACCTCTTTCCTTAGTGTCCCTCACTGATATTCAATCTAAGTAAATATCCTCCTTGCTTTCTACAACTTATGTAATTATTTCCTTTGATAGCTCACAGCACCATTACTTTTCCTTAATAGCACTTTATTAACAAAGGCAGAGGTCATCCATCTCCATTTGCTTCAACATTGTATACTCACTAATTAGGGTACAGTATGGCACATAGTAGGTATCCAATAAAAGTATGAAAATAATAGATGAATTTATTACAGAGTGAGTTTGCTGAAATGCATTACCAGTGGTTGCAGTGAAGGATTTCAGAACTGAGAGGGCAAATGAATACCACCAAGACATTATTATGTTTCTAGAATATTTTGATACCATAGACCCTGGATCATTAAAATTCAATGAAACTATGGGTTTTAGTACTTGATTTCAGATCCTTTGTTTTTTTTAAACACACTCACATACTTATTAATTCCCTCATAACTCAATAAAGAATCTGCCTGCAATGCAGGAGACCTGGGTTCAATTCCAGGGTTGGGCAGATCCCCTGGAGAAGGAAATGGACCCACTCCAGTATTCTTGCCTGGAGAATCCCATGGACAGAGGAACCTGGAAGGCTACAGTCCATGGGATCACAAGAGTGGGACACAACTTAGTGACTAGATCACCACCAAGGGGCATATTGGGCTTTCCCAATGGCTCAGCAGTAAAGAAGAAAAAAAGTGAAAATGATTGCTACTCAGAGTTGGACTCTTTGCAACCCCTTGGACTGTAGCCCACCAAGCTCTTCTGTCCAGGAAATTCTCCAGGCAAGAATACTGGAGTGGGTAGTCATTCCTTTCCTTAGATTTTGACTTGAGAACTCATTCACGGGGCATACTGGCAGTTCAGAATTCTCCTCTCGTTGCTATGAAAACTGCATCTTGTAATCATCTACTGTCAAGTTCATAGATAATGGCAACCATGGGAAATAGGGTTAGGGACATGACTGAATAATTGAAAACATAGTTCTTGTCCTGAAATTTGTTTGCAAATGAAATTATGTTAAATCTTCCAAAAGACTTAAATGACAAACAAAACAAAAAAAACCTGAAAGTGTTAGTTGCTCAGTCTGTCTAACTCTTCCAGATGCGTGTAGTTCACCAGGCTCCTCTGGCCATGGAATTGTCCAGGCAAGAAGAATACTGGAGTGGGTACCATTCCCTTCTCCAGGGCATCTTCCCAACCCAGAGATCAAACGCAGGTCCCCCTTATTACAAGCATATTCTTTACTGTCTGAGCCACTAGGGAAGCCCCAGACTTATATGAAACAAAATCAAAATCATGCAGCCAACATGAAAGACACCTCCTGCTCTCTAAATTCATGAATGTAGCAGGAATAATTTAGCCATTAGCACAGAAAATATAAAAAGAAACTAAAGGTACAAAGTCCAGTATTAGAGATTATAACTTCATATATGTCCATTTTGATAGAGTGAATTTTATTTATTTCTCTTGATTTCTGAATGTAACAAAAATCTTCTTTTGCAAGGATTTCACACAAATATAGAAAATATTCCTCCAAGTTATAGTTCATCTTGAATTTATTAAAAACTATAAAAGTGAAAGTGAAAGTCGCTCAGTCATGTCCAACTCTTTGTGACCCCATGGACTGTAATAGTCTGTAGAATTCTCCAGGGCAGAATACTGGAGTGGGTAGACTTTCCCTTCACCAGGGGTACTTTGCAACCCAGGGATTGAAACCAGATCTCATTCATTGCAGGCAGAATCTTTACAGGCTGAGCCACAAGGGAAACCCATTAAAAACTATGAATGAATATGAACCTTAATGTGATCTAAGCACACGTTAGCTAAATGGATTAATTTATCAACTTCAACATTTGCAGCTGTGTTATAAATCTTCATTGTATTACATTTTGTTGGTATTTACCTTAAAGAAAATAGATTCAATGTTTTTGCTTTTCTTTATAGGGAATATTTTTGTCATTTATATGCTTTATTTTTGGAATACAATTTATAAATATATATTTCCTTCATACTATCAATAAAATACTTTCATATCTATTGTGAGATATACTATCAAATGTGCTTGAAATACTTCATTTAATAATTCATCAAATATATTTTCTTTATATAGGGTGAATATTGACTATAATGACATTTTTGTAAAGAAAATGCACAATAAAATGAGTAAGTCAGGAGAAAAATTAGTAAATTATGTAAATATAAGTGTGAAAGTAAGAGTGAAGTCACTCAGTCATATCAAACTCTTCGCGACCCCATGGACTGCAGCCTCCCAGGCTTCTCCGTTCATGGGATTTTCCAGGCAAGAGTACTGGAGTGGGGTGCCATTGCCTTCTCCAAGTGTATGAGTTGCTAAATATTTTGGCTATCATATTTCTAAGTTGATCATTAAAATCTAACATCCATGAATTCCCTTAGTTTTTATGTCTTTATGTTTTTATTCAGTTCAGTTGCTCAGTCATGTCAAATTTGCAGCCCCATGGACTGCATCATGCTAGGCATCCCTGTCCATCACCAACTGCCAGAGCTTGCTTTAACACATGTCCATCGAGTTGGTGATGCCATAAAAGCATCTCATCCTCTCTCATCCCTTACTTATCCTGCCTTCAATCTTTCCCAGCATCAGGGTCTTTTCCAATGAGTCAGTTTTTCGTATCAAGTGGCCAAATTATTGGTTTCATCTTCAGCATCAGTCCTTCCAAAGAATATTCAGGACTGATTTCCTTTAAGATTGACTGGTGGATCTCCTTGCAGTCCGAGGGATGCTCAAGAATCTTCTCCAATACCACAGTTCAAAGGCATCAATTTTTCAGTGCTCAGCTTCCTTTATGGTCCAACTCTCCCATTCATACACAACTACTGGAAAAACCATAGCTTTGACTATACAGACCATTGTTGGTAAAATAATGTCTCTACTTTTTTTTTTTTTTGACATGAATCCTGGCAATTATTTTTTTTTTTTTTTTGATATGACATCCAAAGCACAAGCAACAGAGAAAAAATTTAACAAATGGGACTACATCAAACAAAAACTCTTCTGCACAGCAAAAGGACCAATCAACAAAATGAAGGCAACATATGGAATGGAGAAAATATATGCCGTTCATATATTGGGCAAGAGGTTAATATCCAAAATATATGAAGAACTCACACATCTTAATGATGATGACAACAGCAACAGACAACTCAATTAAAGAATGGACAGAGCAACCAAATAGAAATTTTTGCAAAAAGAAATACATATGGCTAATAGACAAACGAGAACATGCTCAACATCACTAACCATCAAGGAAAAGAAAATCAAAACCATGATGAGATATGACCTCACACCTGCTAGAATGGTTATCATCAAGAAGAAAAGAGATCATAAGTGTTGGCAAAGATGAGGAGAAAAGGGAACCCTTGTACACTGTTACTGGGAATGTAAATTAAATTCAGCTACTATGGAAAACTGTATGGAGGTTCCTCAAAAATTAAAAATAGAACTGTCATAAGATCTAGCACTCCCATTTTGGGGTATATATACTAAAAGTGTGACACTGGATATCAAAAAGATATCTGCACTCCTATGATTTTTACAGCATTATTTCTGTCTCTACTTTTTAATATGCTAAGTTTGTCATAGCTTTTCTTCCAAGGAGCAAATGTCTTTTAATTTCATGGCTGAAGTCACCATCTTCAGTGATTTTGGAGCCCAAGAAAATAAAGTCTCTCACTGTTTCCATTGTTTCTCTATTTGCCATGACGTGATGAAACCCGATGCCATGATCTTAGTTTTTAAGCCAACATTTTCACTCTCCTCTTTCACTTTCATCAAGAGGCTCTTTAGTTCCTCTTCAGTTTCTGCCATAAGGGTGGTGTCATCTGCATATCTGAGGTTATTGATATTTCTCCTGGCAATCTTGATTTCAGCTTGTGCTTCATCCAACCTGGTTATTTCACATGATGTACTCTGCATAGAAGTTAAATAAGCAGAGTAACAATATACAGCACTGATGCACTTCTTTCTCAATTTGGAACCAGTCCATTGTCCCATGTCCAGTTCTAACTGTTGCTTCTTGACCTGCATACAAATTTCTCAGGAGTCAGGTAAGGTGCTCAGGTATTCCCATCTCTTTCAAAATTTTCTACAGTTTGTTGTGATTCACACAGTCAAAGACTTCAGTGTAGTCAATGAAGTAGAAGTAGACGTTCCTCTGGAATTCTCTTGCTTTTTCTATGATCCAGTGGATGTTGGCAATTTGACCTCTGGTTCCTCTGCCTTTTCTAAATCGAGCTTGAACAGCTGGAAGTTCTTAGTTTATGTACTTTTGAAGCCTAGCTTGGAGAATGTTGAGCATTACTTCACTAGCATGTGAGATGAGTGCAATACTGTGGTAGTCTGAACATTCTTTGGCTTTGCCTTTCTTTGGGATTGGAATGAAAACTGACCTTTTCCATACAGTCCTGTGGCCACTGCTGTGTTCCAAATTTGCTGGCATATTAGATGCAGTACTTTCACAGCATCATCTTTCAAATAGGATTAAAAATATCTCAACTGGAATTCCATCACCTCCACTAGCTTTGTTCGTAGTGATGCTTCCTAAGGCCCACTTGACTTTGCACTCCAGGTTGTCTGGATCTAGGTGAGTGATCACACCATCGTGGTTATCTGGGTCATGAAGATCTTTTTTGTTTAGTTATTTTATGTATTCTTGCCACCTCTTCTTAATATCTCCTGCTCATGTTAGGTCCATACCATTTCTGTTCTTTATTGTGTCCATCTTTGCATGAAATGTTCCCTTGGTTCTCTAATTTACTCAAAGAGATCTCTAATGTTTCCCATTTTATTGTTTTCCTCTATTTCTTTGCACTGATCACTAATATTTTTATTGGTAGTTTGTATTTAAAATAGTTATTTTTAAAGGTTTTATTTAACCCTTATGCTTTTTAAGTTTACAAAATCAATACAATCTTGATATAAGAAATTTAAAATATGAAGGTATATGAAAACAAACTTGTGTCTGCCATAATTTCATTCTTCTCAACTGGAGAAAATTTAATATATTCAGTTATTTTATTATAAAATATCTTAAGTGCTTAATCCTTTCTATATAAGTTACCCAGAACTATTTCAAACCAAAAAACTTTACAACTATGTAACTGCCACAAGCAAATTCATTTCTAAGTCTTACCATAAAGTAAGTGTAACATCCACTGTAGAGGTCTGTTCAAACATGCTGAAATAAATGAATCACAGCAGATTTTTCTGCAAAAGTAACTTTTCCTAAAATACCTTTTTGTAAACTCTTAAACATTCTAACAGAAAGTTTTATGTTTTTAAAGTAATTTTAACCTAGTCATTCCAAGGTGAGTGTTCAGCCAAATTTTATTATGAATTAGTTTACTTCCCAAGTTTTGCTTGCTTGATTCTAGCACAAATTAGCATAAGACTAATTTTTAAAATAATTCTTTATTATTATAAATTTTAATTTTAATAATTTATTATAATAAAATTATTAAAGTATAACTAATATTAATAATAATGTGTTTTTACTTTTTTCTAATTTCATGCTTGGTTTTTAGTTAGATTGTTATTTTAAATGAAGTTTTAAATTTATTTTTATTGTATATTGGATTATTGTTGATATGTGTATTTCATATTGAAGTATAGTTGTACAGATATGAAAGTTGAACTATGAAGAAGACTGAGGACCAAATAATTGATGCTTTCAAATTATGGTGAAGAGGAGACTCTTGAGAGTTCCTGGGACTGCAAGGAGATAAATCCAATCAATCCTAAAGGAAATCAGTCCTAAATATTCATTGGGAGGACTTATTCTGAAACTTCAATACTTTGGCCACTTGATGTAAATGGCCAAGTCATTAGGAAAGACTGATTCTGGAAAGATTAAAGGCAAAGGAGAAGGGGGTGGCATAGGATGAGGTGGTTAGACAGCATCATCAACGTTAATTAACAGGCATGAATTTAAACAAACTTTAGGAGATAGTGCGGAGTAGGCAATGGCACCCCACTCCAGTACTCTTGCCTGGAAAATCCCATGGACAGAGGAGCCTGGTGGGCTGCAGTCCATGGGGTCGCTAAGAGTCGGACATGACTGGGCAACTTCACTTTGACTTTTCACTTTCATGCATTGAAGAAGGAAATGGCAACCCACTCCAGTGTTCTTGCCTGGAGAATCCCAGGGACGGGGGAGCCTGATGGGCTGCAGTCTATGGGGTCGCACAGAGTCAGACACGACTGAAGCGACTTAGCAGCAGCAGCAGCAGCAGCAGCAGCCAGGAGATAGTGAAGGACAGGGAAGCCTGGTGTGTTGCAATCCATGGGGTCGCAAAGAGACGGCCATGAGTTTGTGACTGAACAGCAATAATTGATTTACAATGTTGTGTTGGTTTCAGGTGTACAGCACAATTACACACACACACACACACATATTCTTATTCAGATTCTTTATCTATGTAGTTTATTGCAGAGTGGATAAAGTTCCCTGTGTTATACAATAGGTCCTTGTGATGATCTATTTTATATATAGTAATATATATATGTTAATCCCAACCTCCTAATTAATTCCTCCCTCCTCCACTTTTCCACTTGGGTAACCATAGATTTGTTTCCTGTCTGCGAGTTTGTCTCTGTTTTATAAATAAGTTCTTTGTATGATTTTTAAGATTCCACATATAAGTGATATATATGATATTTTTCTTTCTTTGTCTGACCTACTTCACTAACTATGATAATCTCCAGATCCATCCATGTTGCTGCAAGTGGCATTATTTCTTTCATTTTTTTTTGCTGACTAATATTCTATTATATATATGTACCACATTTTTTTAACTCACTCATCTGTCAGTGGATATTTAGGTTGATTTTATGCCTTTAATATTGTGAATAGTGCTTCAGTGAATATTGAGGTCCCTATATCTTTTCAAAATATTGCTTTTGTGCAAGCAATATATATATGTGCAAGTGGCATTGCTGGATCAAATGGTATGTCTGTGTTTAGTTTTTAAAGAAACCTCCATACTGTTCTCCATAGGGACTATACCAATTTACATTCCCTTCAACAATGTTGGAGGGTTCCCTTATCTTCACACTCTATCCAGCATTTATTAAGTGTAGATTTGTTGATGATGGCCATTTAGATCAGTGTGAGGTGATACCTCATAGTTTTGATTTGTTTTTCTCCAATAACAAGCAGTGTTGAACATCTTTCCATGCTTCTTTTGGCCATCTGTATGTCTTCTTTGGAGAAATGTCTATTTAGACATTCTCCATATTTTTTTAATTGTGTATGTTTTTGATATTGAGCTGCATGTGAAGTTGGTATATTTTGGAGATTAATCCTGATTCCAAATCAGGAAAGAAGTATGTCAAGGCTGTATTTTGTTACCCTGCTTATTTAACTTCTATGCAGAGGCAGAGTACATCATGTGAAATGCTGGGCTGGATGAACCACAAGCTGGAATCAAGATTGCCTGGAGAAATAACAATAACCTCAGATATGCAGATGACATCACACTTATGGCAGAAAGCAAAGAAGAACTAAAGAGACTCTTGATGAAAGTGAAAGAGGAGAGTGAAAAAGTTGACTTAAAACTCAACATTCAGAAAACAAAGATCCTGGCATCTGATCTCATTACTTCATGGCTAATAGATGGGGAAACAATGGAAAGAGTGACAGACTATTTTTTTGCGGGGGCAGTAAGGGGGGGGGGCTCCAAAAATCACTGCAGATGGTGACTGCAGCCATGAAATTAAAAGACACTTGCTCCTTGGGAAAAAAAAGTTTTGATCAACCTAGACAGCATATTAAAAAGTAAAGACATTACTTTGCCAACAAAAGTCCATCTAGTCAAGGCTATGCTTTTTACAGTAGTCACGTATGGATGTGAGAGTTGGAGTATAAAGAAAGCTGAGCCCCAAAGAATTGATACTTTTGAACTGTGGTGTTGGAGAAGACTCTTGAGCATCCCTTGAATGGCAAGGAGATCCAACCAGTCCATCCTAAAGAAATCAATCCTGAATATCCATTGGAAGGACTGATGCTGAAGCTGAAACTCCAATCCTTTGGCCGCCTGATGCGAAGAACTGACTCATTGGAAAAGACCCTGATGCTGGGAAAGATTGAAGGCAGGAGGAAAAGGGGACAACAGAGGATATGATGGTTGGATGGTATCACCGACTCAATAGACATGAGTTTGAGTGTATTCTGGAAGTTGGTGATGGACAGGGATTCCTGGTGTACTGAAATCCATGGGGTCGCAGAGTCAGACACGACTGAGTGACTGAACTGAAGTGAACTGAATCCTTTGTTGGTCACATCTTTTGAAAGTATTTCCTCACATTTCGTGTTTTGTCTTTTAGTTTTGTTTGTGGTTTCCTTTACTGGACAAAAGCTTTTAAGTTTAAGTAGTTCCCATTTGTTTATTTTTTAAAATTTTCTTTACTCTAGGAAGTGGATCCAAAAATATATTGCTACTCTTTTTGTCAAAGAGTGTTCTGTCTGTTTTCCTCTAAAAGTTGTATAGTATTTGGTCTCACATGTAGGTCTTTATTCATTTTGAGATTATTCTTGTGTATGGTGTTAGAAAATGTTTTAATTTTATTATATTATGTGTAGCCATCCAGTTTTCCATGCCCCACTAACTGAAGAGACAGTCTTTTTTCTATTTTATCTTCTTGTCTCCTTTGTCGTAGATTAGTTGACCATAGGTACATAAGTTTATCTCTAGGCTTTCTATTCTATTGCACTGATCTATAAGTCTGTCTTGTGCCAGCACTATGCTGTCTTGATTATGTTGCTTTATTGTGTAGTCTGAAGTCGGGGAGCCTGATTCCTCCATGTTGCTTTCTCAAGATTGTTTTGTCTGTTTGAGGTCTTTTGTGTTTCCATGCACATTTTAAGATATTTTGTTGTAGATCTGCAAAAAAAAAAAAAAAAGTGCTATTGTTAATATTAGGGATTGCATTGAATCTGTAGATTACCTTGAGTAGTATAGTCATTTTGACAATAGTGATTCTTCCAACCTAAGAACATGATATATCTTTCCATTTGTTTGTATCATCTGTGATTTCTTTCTTCTGTGTCTTACAGTTTTCAGAGTACAGGTCTTTTACCTCCTTAGGTAGATTTATTCCTATGTATTTATTTCTTTTGATGCAATAGGAAATGGAATTGTTTCCTTAAATTCTCTTTTTGATTTTTTTTTTTTTTAGTGTATAGGAATGCAACACATTTCTGTGTATTAATTTTGTATCCTGCAACTTCATTGATGAGCTCTAGTAGTTTTCTAATAACATCGTTAGGATTTCCTATTTATAGTACTGTGTCATCTGTAAATAGCGACAGTGTTACTTCTTCTTTTCCAATTTGAATTTTTTTTTTCTTTTTCTTCTCTAATTGTTGTGGCTTTGACAAAACTACTTGGAATAAAAGTGATGGGAATGAGCACTCTTGTTGCGGTCCTATTTCAGAGAAAATGCTTTCATCTTTTCACCATTAAGTATAATGTTTATAATGTTAGCTGTGGGTTTGTCATATATGGCCTTTATTATATTGAAGTCTGTTCCTCTGTACTCACTGGCTAGAGAGTTTTTATCTTTAATGCATGTTGAATTTTGTCAAAAGCTTGTTCTGTATCTATTGCAATGATCATATGGTTTTCATTCTTTAATTTATTAATGCAGTGTACCACAGTAATTGATTTGTGTACGTTGAAAAATCCTCGCACCCCTGCAATAAACCCCACTTGATCATGGCATATGACCCTGTTCAAGTATTTTGGGATTTAGTTTGCTAGTATTGGGTTGGCCCAAAAGTTCTTTTGATGATAACATCCATAAAATGTTATAAGAAACCCAAACAAAATTTTTGGTCAACTCACTATTTTATTGAGGATTTTTTGCATCTAAGTCCATTAGTGATATTGCCCTGCAATTTTCTTTTTGTGTAGTACCTTTTTCTGATTTTGGTATCTGGGAAATGGTGGCCTCATAGGATGAGTTTGGAAGTGTTCCATCCTCTGAATTTTTTGAGATAGTTTCAGAAGGATAAGTGTTAACTCTTCGCTAAATATTTGGTAGAATTCACCTGTGAAGCTATCTGTTCCTGGGCTTTTGATTGTTGGAAGTTTTTAATCACAGTTTCAATTTCAGTGTTTGGGATTGCTCTGTTCATAATTTCTGTTTATTTGGAGTTCAGAAAGTATACATTTTGAGACAATACAACTTTCTAAAAATTGGTCTGTTTCTTCTAGGTTGTCCACTTTATTGAAACATATTTGCCAGTTGTATTTTTTATGCTCCTTTTTATTTCTGTAGTGTCCACTGTAATTCACCTTTTTCATTTCTAATTTTATTGATTTTAGCCCTCTCCCTTTTTTCTTGATGAGACTGGCTGAAGGTTTATCAAACTTGTTTATCTTTTCAAAGAGCTGGACTTTAGCTTCATTGATCTCTTCTATTGTTTTGTTGTCTCTATGTTATTTATTTTTGCTCTAAACTTTATGATTTCTTTCCTTCTGCTAAACTTTGGGTTTTGTTTTTTCTTTCTCTAGTTGCTAAGAAAGTTTTATGTATTTTAATTGGTACTTTGAAGGAAATTGATTTTTATTCTGAAGGAAAATTTGTCATAGAGAAGATGCTGAAGAACAGGCCTTTTTAAAGTAAATAAGTTAGATTAATAAATTTAAAAGTTATGGTAATTTTTAATGTACATATACAAATATTTTTCTGTCCCTTTATTGATCTCCTGTTAGTGACCATCTTGAATCTTGCCCTATGTACAATTTTTGCTATTCTATTCAACAAATTTTTTAAAGAAATAAAAAGAATATGCTACATGTATACCTCATTTTATTGTGCTGTGCAGACATTGTGATTTTTACAAAATTGAATGTTTGTAGCAACCGTGTTTTGTGCAAGTCTGTCAGTGCCATTCTTCTAGCAGCATTTGCTCACTTCATGTCTTTGTGTCACATTTGGCAATTCTCATAGTATTTCAAACTTTCTCATTATCATTATATTTGTTATGGTGATCTATGATCAGCAATTTTTGCTGTCACTATTGTAGAAAAATTATGAGCCACTGAAAACTCAGAAGATGGTTAAAAATTTTAGCAACACAATATTTTTAATTAAGGTGTGTGCATTTGGGGGAAACAAAATACTATTGCTCACTTAATAAACTATAGTATAGTGTAAATATAACTGTTGTATGCACTGGGAAGCCAGTGACTGACTTTGCTGTCATATTTGCTTAACTGTGATGATCTGAAACCAAATCCGCACTAACTCTAAGGTATGCCTTTACCCTTAATTTTAAACTTAGCCATATGGCCTCAAAGTAGATGGGAACATTTGTTTCATACCTGAAGGATGATGGTATGAGTATCTGCAGTGAACAGTAAACCTAGTATAGCAGTTGTTGCACTTTTGTTTATGTTCAAAGTAGTTTTTTGAAATACACTCTTTTTTCTTTAGCATTGTTATGATACATATGTTTTTTCTGTTGTATTATAGTTCATTATATGACTATACAATGCTTTGTTGTTATAAATAATGCTGTATTCTTGTACATGTTTCTTGGAACACATATGCAAGACATTCTCTAGAGTTTTAAAAGTATAGAATGTGTACATTTTCATTTTACACCCTATTTTTTTCTAACAAGATTGCTTCAATCACTTCTATAAACAGTGTAGAATAGTTTCCATTGCTGTCCAACTTCACGCATATGTGGTTTGATTAGCCTATATAATTTTGATTAATTTTTTTCTCAAATTAGTATAGTTTTTATTTTGTATATTTGGATTGTAATTTGAATTTCTGTGATTACCAATGAGCTTGATCATGTCATTCATTTTTGGTTGCATTTATGTTTATCGTCCTTAAACTATGTGTTCATCTCTTACATGTTTGTTTTTTATAATTTTCATAATTCCAGTTTATATTATGAAGATTAAATGTTGGTTTATAATATCAAACATCTTTTCCCAGCTTATGACTTGTGCTTATAAATTTTGTTGTTACTTTTAACGAAAAAATGTATAATTTTATTCTAGTTGAATTTTTCAAGCATTCCTTTTGCAATTTATAGTTATCATTAAGAGTTTTTATACTTGGTGGTGATGCAGCTGTTGTCTCCTGCTGCTGCTACTGCTGCTAAGTCGCTTCAGTCGTGTCTGACTCTGTGCGACCCCATAGACGGTAGCCCACCAGGCTCCCCCGTCCCTGGGATTCTCCAGGCAAGAACATTGGAGTGGGTTGCCATTTCCTTCTCCAATGTTGTCTCCTATGCACCTTTAAATGCTTTAAGGTTCTCTTTTCTTGTTTGATCTTTATTCCGTCTGGAATTGTGCGGGGGACTAGCCCCAGCTGATCCAGGGTATTCGAAGGAGAGACGGCCTAGGCGACTATTTATATGCTAATTAGAGATATAAAGAATAATAGAATGAGGATAGCTCAGTAGGAAAATTCAGTGGAGAAAAGAGGCTGAGTAGCTTGGTTTACGCGGGAGACCAATAAAACTTCAAGACAAGAAGTTTACACCACTTACGTAGGTCGCAGGTGCCCTCTCAAATAGTGGAAGGTGCCTCACCCTAGACACCTTCTCGAGTGGGTCTTAGAAGCCCAGGCATAATTAGTAAGCGTGGTGGGTTCCGCGCTCCAGATGGAGACTTCAGCCAGAATGTGAAAAGAATGACATGGGGAGACCAAGCGCTGGTCAGCAAGGCCCGTAGCTTTATTTTCAACAGGGGTTTTTATACCCTAAGTTACACATAGAGGATAATAGGGGATGCAAAGTCAGCAGTCTTTGATTCTTATCAAAAACCAGGGTTTCTTTCCTGCAAATTTATTGTATACAAATGGTTTAGGTGATTTACATCATCTTCTGGCCAGAAGGCCTACTAACATTTTATGACTCTTGACAAGGACTTATCAACAAAGACTTATTTTTTCTAAGAGTAATTATTTTAAGGTTTGGCGCCATCTTCCAAAGATAAAATTGCATTCCTATAGGGTGGATGTGTATTGGGTTTACAACAAAGGAAAGAATTTATTACCTCAAGGGTCTAAAGTTACTAACACCAAGGCCACTACTTATTTTTTCTACATACCAACTATTAATTAATACATATTCAAGGATACAATTCAGGGGATGTGAAAACTTGGCAACAAGCATTGACTCATCAATGAAATCCTTTACTAGTCTTATTCTGACAGTTTCTAACTCTCTGAGAGGCTCTAAGCTATTTGAATATCTTAAGCTTCCTGTGCCTCTCGAGGCTGGGAGACTGTAAACAATCGTATGCATAGCTGTAGGAGTCAGGGTAAACTTGTCAGGCGAGTTAGAGAGCCATCTGAGGGGTTTGGATTTAAACACTCCTAATTGCCCAGGAACTTTATTAATTGGAGCTGTAAGTTAACTCTTTGACAGAGAGAGCGAGATGGTGGTAGGGGACAGCCCCCAGTAAAGTCAGAGGTGAGAGCACAAAGCAATAAAGTAGGCAGACTCTGGTTTTTTGGGGGAAGATACTCGAGAATATATGGAGAGACTCCGGAGGCTCGATCCCGCCTTTGCGTATGCCGAGCCTCCTTCCTCATGACCTTTGTCACGAGTGGAATGTCTCTTGCCGGCTCCCGGCAGAATTGATTTTTGATGAAGGTGTAAGTTTAAAGTATGGCATTTTTAAAGTATAGCAAGTTTAAATATATAGCATTTTTTCCATATTAAGTAATAAATTATTTCAGCTCTACTTTAGCAGAACTTAGAAAATTCCTCCATGAATTTGTTACACAAAGGGAAGGGTTTGAAGTCTGGTGAAAATGAGCTAACTAACATATATACAAGCTTTATTTTGTATATGACAGAGTACAGTTTTATAAACATAATCATCAATATCATTCCAGGGTATGTTCAGAAAACATGGCTTCTCACATCTGCCCTATTTGTTCACAAAGATGCAGCGGTGTTTTGCCTGATCATAGTGACATCATGATTTGTTGATAGAAAATTCCAGATTGGGGATGCCTCACATCTTCTATACTCAAAATTGTTGCCTTGAAACAATTATAATAATACTGTATAATTCCACAAGCTTCCTTTAGTTTTCTAACACCTTTGAATGGAACTATGTCCATTTGGATGTATTTCTGGTATATACCATTGAGGTTTACTGACTCCAGTGTTATATCTTTATTACTGAGAGGGTAACAGGCAGGAAGGCCAGGGGTCTCCAAATAGAGGAAATAGCCTGCAAGTGTCAGACATTTTTATCTCTCTTAAGCGGCAGGAGGAAACAAACTAGCAATATTTTTTCCTTCTCTATACAAATTTAAAGGGAGGTTTCTCTTAAAATATTGTGTTGCCATAATGACACCCGGCTTCACCTGAAGTTAGCTATTCTCGAGTCTAGAGATAACCAATGCCTTTTTCTTATGGAAATGTTTGTCTTAAGCTATGCTAATGTACTATGCCTTTACCCCAAACTCTGTCTCCAAGTCGGTTCCGCCTCTTGGCCCAGAACCTACTTGACAAACCAGTATGGATATTGTTCCCCTAATCTATGTAAATGAAACTATTTGTATGGTGGTCTGCCCTTCTTCAAGATTCAAGTTAATCATTTTATGGCCCATCTGAATTTTAAGACATTCCTTTCTTTCATTAACAGACTGCTAGTGACTATATAACATCCAGCTAAAGACTAGCAGGGGGGTACTCTTTCTGCCCCCTTCTGATGCCTATGTCAGAAGCTTTCTCTATCTCCTTTATACTTCAATAAAACTTTATTACACAAAAGCTCTGAGCGATCAAGCCTCGTCTCTGGCCCCGGATTGAATTCTTCTCCTCCGGGGGCCAAGAATCCTGGTGTGTTCGCGTGATTTAACAACAACCTTTCATTACCATATATTTTCGATACCCAAAATATTTGTACTTATTAGCAACCTTGTTGTCAATGAATGGTCATAAACAATCCTGTGTCCCCTGTATTATAAGTTGTATTAATTAGCTAGGACTGCCATAACAAAATAGGCTGTATTGATTAAACAACATAAATTTATTTTCTGAAATTTCTGGAGACTAAATGTCCAAGATCAAAATGTCAGAAAATTTGATTTCTCCCTTGGCCTTACTTCTTGGGGATGGTCTTGATCACTTGCTCCTGTACAATGTCACAAACCTCTGTCCATAGTTCTTCAGGCACTCTGTCTATCAGATCTAATCCCTTGAATCTCTTGTCACTTCCAATTTATAATCATAAGGGATTTGATTTAGGTCATATACGAATAGTCTATTGGTTTTCCCTACTTTCTTCAATTTAATTATAGGAATAATGCCAGCCAAAAATGATTTCTTTACTGAATGAAAAAAAAAAATCTCCACAAGTTGACACAGAAAATGGCATTTAGTAAACTCTCAAAGAAGTGAATTTATTATTTTAACTTTTGACCAATACCATCAAACCATTTTTAATGCTATAGTAAAATATTCATCAGTTTTCTAGGGTTTAAATTTTACAGATTGCACTCATCTCACAAGCTAAAAAAGCAATGTTAAAAATTCTCCAAGCTAGGC
This sequence comes from Bos indicus x Bos taurus, assembly GCF_003369695.1. NCBI lineage: Eukaryota > Metazoa > Chordata > Mammalia > Artiodactyla > Bovidae > Bos > Bos indicus x Bos taurus. The sequence goes on from NC_040086.1 coordinate 34,280,891, forward strand.
TTCAACAGTATGTTAACTGAAAGCTTCCAAAAAATAAGCTGGATTTAGAAAAGGCAGAGGAACCAGATATTAAATTGCCAACATCCATTGGATCATAGAAAAAGCAAGAGAATTCCAGGGGGGAAAAAACAAAACATCTGCTTCATTGATTACACTAAAGCCTTTGACTGTGTGGGTCACAACAAACTGTAGAAAATTCTGAGAGATGGGAATACCAGATTACCTTCCCTGCCTCTTGAGAAATCTGTTTGCAAGTCAAGAAGCAACAGTTAGAACCAGATATGGAACAACAGACTGGTTCCATATTGAGAAAGTGAAGTATGTGAAGGCTGTATATTGTCACTTTGCTTATTTAACTTATATGCAAAATAAGTACATCAGTGAAATGCTGGATTGGATGAAGTACAAGCTGGAATTAAGACTGGAGGGAGAAACATCAATAATCTCAGATTTGTATATGACACCACCCTTATGGCAGAAAGCGAAGAGGAACTAAAGAGCCTTTTGATGAAAGTGAAACAGGAGAATGAAGAAATTGGCTTAAAAGTCAACGTTCTAAAAACTAATATCACGGCTTTGGGTCCTATCACTTCATGCCAAATAGATGGGGAAACAATGGAGACAATGACAGACTTTATTTTCCTGGGCTCCAAAATCACTGCAGATGATAACTGCAGCCATGAAATTAAAAGACACTTGCTCCTTGGAAGAAAAACTATGACAAACTTAACATATTAAAAAACAGAGAAATTACTGACAAAATTCCATATAGTCAAAGCTATGGTTTTTCCAGTAGTCAAGTATGGATGTAAGAGTTGGACTATAAAGAAAGCTGATTCAAATGTATTCTTTTTAATGGCTGAGTAATACTCCATTTTGTATATGTACCACAGCTTTCTTATCCATTCATTTGCTGATGGACATCTAGGTTGCTTCCATGTCCTGACTATTATAAACAGTGCTGCAATGAACATTGGGGTACACGTGTCTCTTTCCCTTCTGGTTTCCTCAGTGTGTATGCCCAGCAGTGGGATTGCTGGATCATAAGGCAGTTCTATTTCCAGTTTTTTAAGGAATCTCCACACTGTTCTCCATAGTGGCTGTACTAGTTTGCATTCCCACCCACAGTGTAAGAGGGTTCCCTTTTCTCCACACCCTCTCCGGCATTTATTGCTTGTAGATTTTTGGATCACAGCCATTCTGACTGGCGTGAAATGGTACCTCATAGTGGTTTCGATTTGCATTTCTCTGATAATGAGTGATGTTGAGCATCTTTTCATGTGTTTGTTAGCCATCTGTATGTCTTCTTTGGAGAAATGTCTATTTAGTTCTTTGGCCCATTTTTGATTGGGTCATTTATTTTTCTGGAACTGAGCTGCAGGAGTTGCTTGTATATTTTTGAGATTAGTTGTTTGTTAGTTGCTTCATTTGCTATTATTTTCTCCCATTCTGAAGGCTGTCTTTTCACCTTGCTAATAGTTTCCTTTGATGTGCAGATGCTTTTAAATTTAATTAGGTCCCATTTGTTTATTTTTGCTTTTATTTCCAATATTCTGGGAGGTGGGTCATAGAGGATCCTGCTGTGATGTATGTCAGAGAGTGTTTTGCCTATGTTCTCCTCTAGGAGTTGTATAGTTTCTGGTCTTACGTTTAGATCTTTAATCCATTTTGAGTTTATTTTTGTGTATGGTGTTAGAAAGTGTTCTAGTTTCATTCTTTTACAAGTGGTTGACCAGATTTCCCAGCACCACTTGTTAAAGAGATTGTCTTTAATCCATTGTATATTCTTGCCTCCTTTGTCAAAGATAAGGTGTCCATATGTGCATGGATTTATCTCTGGGCTTTCTATTTTGTTCCATTGATCTATATTTCTGTCTTTGTGCCAGTACCATACTGTCTTGATAACTGTGGCTTTGTAGTAGAGCCTGAAGTCAGGTAGATTGATTCCTCCAGTTCCATTCTTCTTTCTCAAGATCGCTTTGGCTATTCGAGGTTTTTTGTATTTCCATACAAATTGTGAAATTATTTGTTCTAGCTCTGTGAAGAATACCGTTGGTAGCTTGATAGGGATTGCATTGAATCTATAAATTGCTTTGGGTAATATACTCATTTTCACTATATTGATTCTTCCAATCCATGAACATGGTATATTTCTCCATCTATTAGTGTCCTCTTTGATTTCTTTCACCAGTGTTTTATAGTTTTCTATATATAGGTCTTTAGTTTCTTTAGATAGATATATTCCTAAGTATTTTATTCTTTCCGTTGCAATGGTGAATGGAATTGTTTCCTTAATTTCTCTTTCTGTTTTCTCATTATTAGTGTATAGGAATGCAAGGGATTTCTGTATGTTGATTTTATATCCTGCAACTTTACTATAATCATTGATTAGTTCTAGTAATTTTCTGGTGCTGGAGCCTATTATACAGAGTGAAGTAAGCCAGAAAGAAAAACACCAATACAGCATACTAACGCATATATATGGAATTTAGAAAGATGGTAACAATAGCCCTGTGTACGAGACAGCAAAACAGACACTGATGTATAGATCAGTATAATGGACTCTGTTGGAGAGGGAGAGGGTGGGAAGATTTGGGAGAATGGCATTGAAACATGTATAATATCATGTATGAAACGAGTTGCCAGTCTAGGTTTGATGCACGATGCTGGATGCTTGGGGCTTGTGCACTAGGACGACCCAGAGGGATGGTATGGGGAGGGAGAAGGGAGGAGGGTTCAGGATGGGGAACACATGTATACCTGTGGCGGATTCATTTTGATATTTGGCAAAACTAATACAATATTGTAAAGTTTAAAAATAAAATAAAATTTTAAAAAATATATAAAAAAAAATAAAAGCACTAAAATTATTAACTAAGATATATGTTCCTTTCAAATAGCAGTAACTTTTTTCCAATATGTGTTCTTGATTGTACATACCCCTTCTCTAAAATCACATATATACTGGCCTTCCCTTTTATCTCTTTGAAACAGTATCTGGTTCTTTTCAAAGACTGAGTCCCGGGTGGTAATCTTCAGGTTGTCTTGAATAAATTTTCCATTTCTCTCTGGAAAAAAAAAGAAAGCTGAGCACTGAAGAATTGATGTTTTGAATTGTAGTGCTGGAGAAGACTCTTGAAAGTCCCTTGGGGAGCAAGGATATCAAACCTGTCAATCCTAAAGGAAACCAGTCCTGAATATTCTTAGGAAGGACTGATGCTGAAGCTGAAGCTCCAATAATTTGTCCATTTGTTGCGAAGAACTGACTGATTTGAAGAGACTTCGGTGCTGGGAAAGATTGAAGGCAGGAAGAGAAGGGGACAACAGAGGTTGAGATGTTTGGATGGCATCACCAACTTGATGGACATGAGTTTGAGCAAGCTCTGGGAGTTGGTGATAGACAAGGAAGCCTGGAGTGCTGCAATCCATAGGGTCACAAAGAGTCGGATATGATTGAGCAACTGAACTGAACTGAACTTTAAAGATAGATGTTAAAGTCACTTAAAATATTGAAAGAGCTATATTTTTCAAGTTTATAATTTTTTAAAGTTTCCAATCACTTTATGCTTTCTGCTTGTGCCAAGACTTTTTTGTACCTAAAGTGTTTCTTTCTATTTTTTCCTGAAACAATCCCACCTAACCTTTTATAACAGCATTCCTGAACTCCATAAATACGATATGTCACCGTCTTCTAATTCTTTATGCCTCACCTCTCATTTTAACTATTTCTTTTGTGATTGTTAACTTTTGTCACCTTGAAAGAAAATGATTTCCTTTTTTTCTAGTATTTAACTTTTTTATATGTAGCACCTAGCAGAGTGTCTGTTATGGAGTTGACTGCCTCCTCTTCTCTTCTTTTAGTTAGTATCTATGTATAATACTACTCTATTAATTAAAATTCATAAAATCAGAGGAAGGAAGAAAACATCAGAATTAAGAACACTAAGGATTCGTCTGCTTCACAGACGTGCAGGAGTAACAGTTGTGTACTTTGGATATGCAGTTATTTGGTTCCAGTCACAAAACTTGGAATTCAGTAGGTTTGTGATGAAGTTTCAACTCTTGCATTTTATTTAATTTCAAAATGTGATGCTTTTAGTTGAGAAATTCAGATCTCTTTGACCACCTTCTTCCTCTCCTTCTTAAAAAAATACTGATATCCTGAGAGGTAATTTTTCACAGAAGACAGAAGAATTTGATGACAGAAATAGGAGACAAACTCGAATTTTCTGTGATGTTTTGCAGTGATCTTTCCTTCCTCTCTATTGATACTGGCTTCCAAGTGGAGAAAAATACCAGCACTATGGGTTTTCATATTTTCTTCTTATTTTGCTATTCACTTTATATTTTTCCATAGACAATGCCATTTCTTAAAGAAAAATTGTCAAAATGAATCCGCCACAGGTATAAAAAAAAAAAGAAAAATTGGAGTTCTGAGACTCTCAAAATCAAGTAAGCACAATGATTCTCTGGCAAAGTTTATTCTGGAGATGATGTTGCTTATCAGACCTGAAGAACCATAAGAGTTTGTTCCAATGGGATATGGGACTATAATAGCATTTTCCTCAGCCTCAACTCAGAACAAAATATGGAACCCAAGGGAAGTCACCTCACTGGTGCACAGTTACCACACATCAGTTCAGTTCAGTTGCTCAGTCATGTCCGACTCTTTGCAACCCCATGAAGTGCAGTACACCAAACCTCCCTGTCCATCACCAACTCCCGGAGTCCACCCAAACCCATGTTCATTGTGTCCGTGATGCCATCCAACCATCTCATCCTCTGTCGTCCCCTTCTCCTCCTGCCCTCAATGTTTCCCAGCATCAGGGTCTTTTCAAATGAGTCAGCACTCTGCATTAGGTGGCCAAAGTATTGGAGTTTCAACTTCAACATCAGTCCCTCCAATGAACACCCAGGACTGATCTCCTTTAGGATGGACTGGTTGGATCTTCTTGCAGTTCAAGGGACTCTCAAGAGTCTTCTCCAACACCACAGTTCAAAAGCATCGGTTCTTCAGCGCTCAGCTTTCTTTATAGTCCAACTCTGACATCCATACATGACCACTGGAAAAACCATAGCCTTGACTAGACAGAACTTTGTTGGCAAAGTAATGTCTCTGCTTTTTAATATGACCAGTTCTTATGCTTTTTAATATGTCTAGGTCTGTCATAACTTTCATTCCAAGAAGCAAGCGTCTTTTAATTTCATGGCTGCAATCACCATCCACAGTGATTGTGGAGCCCAGAAAAATAAAGTCAGCCACTGTTTCCACTTCTATTTGCCATGAAGTGATGGGACCAGATGCCATGATCTTAGTTTTCTGAATGTTGAGCTTTAAGCCAACTTTTCACTCTCCACTTTCACTTTCATCAAGAGACTCTTTAGTTCTTCTTCACTTTCTGCTATAAGGGTGGTGTCATCTGTATATATGAGGTTATTGATTTTTCTCCCGGTAATCTTGATTCCAGCTGTGCTTCCTCCAGCCCATCATTTCTCATGATGTACTCTGCATATATAGTTAAATAAGTAGGGTGACAATATACAGTCTTGACATACTCCTTTTCCTATTTGAAACCAGTTCTGTTGTTCCATGTCCAGTTCTAACTGTTGCTTCCTGACCTGCATACAGGTTTCTCAAGAGGCAGGTCAGGTGGTCTGGTATTCCATCCCTTTCAGAATTTTCCACAGTTTATTGTGATCCACACAGTCAAAGGTTTTGGCATAGTCAATAAAGCAGAAATAGATGTTTTTCTGGAACTCTCTTGCTTTTCTGATGATCCAGCAGATGTTGACAAATTGATGTCTGGTTCCTCGGCCTTTTCTAAAACCAGCTTTAACATCTGGAAGTTCATGGTTCACGTAATGCTGAAGCCTGGCTTGGAGAATTTTGAGCATTACTTTATTAGTGTGTGAGATGAGTGCAATTGTGTGGTAGTTTGAGCATTCTTTGGCATTGCCTTTCTTTGTGATTGGGATGAAAAGTGACCTTTTCCAATGCTATGGCCACTGCTGAGTTTTCCAAGTTTGCTGACATCAAGTGCAGCACTTTAACAGTATCATCTTTTATATTTGACATAGCTCAACTTGCATTCTATCACCTCCACTAGCTTTGTTCATCGGAGAAAGCAATGGCACCCCACTCCAGTACTCTTGCCTGGAAAATCCCATGGACGGAGGAGCCTGGAAGGCTGCAGTCCATGGGGTCGCTGAGGGTCAGACATGACCAAGTGACTTCACTTTCACTTTTCACTTTCATGCATTGGAGAAGGAAATGGCAACCCACTCCATTGTTCTTGCCTGGAAAATCCCAGGGACAGGGGAGCCTGGTGGGCTGCCGTCGATGGGGTTGCACAGAGTTGGACACGACTGAAGTGACTTAGCAGCAGCAGCAGCTTTGTTCATAGTGATGCTTCCTAAGGCCCACTTGACTTCACATTCCAGGATGTCCAGCTCTAAGTGAGTGGGAGTTATCACACCTCCATGATTATCTGGGTCATGAAGATCTTTTTTGTATAGTTCTGAGTTTTCTTGCCACCTCTTCTTAATATCTTCTGCTTCTGTTAGGTCCATACCATTTCTGTCCTTTATTGAGCCCAGCTTTGCATGAAATATTCCCTTGCTATCTCTAGCACACATTATAGCTATGTTTTCTAAATATGTACTTAATCCATGGACAAAAGAAAACATCATATTATAATTCATAATGCACTTGAAATGAGTCCCATCTCATTAGATGTTGCCACTTTTGACAAATTTTCCTCATTTGCTAAAATTATTGAATATAAAAATCATTTCATAAATCCATTTTAGCAAAATCAGGGAAATATCTGTGTGATTAATAATGATTACAATACATTTCTTCTGAAATGTACACAGTAATTAAAAAAAAAATTGTAAACTGTTTCCTTTTTTTTTAAATAGCAAATCATACCAAATGTCTAACTTTGCATGTGTATGTGCTAAGCTGCTTCAGTCATATCTGACTCTTTGTGACCCAATGGGCTGTAGCCCTCCAGGCTCTTCTGTCTAGGGTTCTCCAGGCAAGAATACTAGAGTAGGTTGTTGTTTCCTCCTCCAGGAGGGAACGTGTTGTTTGCAATTCAGGAGTCAAACACCATGTCTCTTATGTCTCCTGAATTGGCAGGTGGGTTCTCTACGACTATCATCACCTGGGAAGCCCTAGCTAATTCTACCAATATCTTTTTCAAATCCCTGAAAGTAAATATTGTTGTTATAATTTTGGAAGAGTCAGGCATTTGCAAACCTGATCTTGGAAAATTTGGAGATATCTTGAAGGCAGAGCTAGTACAAAATTTAATGGCTAGAGCCTCAATATTTTCAAGGAAATCTGTTTCTATAAAGTTAGCAATAATTGAAAGGATAAATCAGTCTCATAGAAAATTTGCAAGAAGACATTTATAAGCATTCATGTTTAAAGTTAAAATTCACCATGAGTTCATTAACCATTTATCCAAAAATAGGAGATATTAATTTCATTATTACTAAATTATTATTAAACAAGGTACAATCAATGATTTAAATCAAGCTGGGCTAATTGAGAATGAATTATCATCATCCTCTGTGAGAATATTGCCCATTAATTACCTCTGAAGTCCAAAGGATTATTATGCATTTATTCTTGTAAATTATGGCTCCATGGTAAATTGGATAAGATTTTAATATTTTAACATTCATTAAATTCTGAAAGCTTAGAGCCAGCATAGTGATGAGCAAGCCTGTTTTGTCCTCTAATGAGAATAATTCAGTTACAGCTAATTGCCATCATTATCATATATTTATATAAATTCAGATTAACCTATAGAATTAAAGTTAATATTTATATTTTACATATTTCATTTTAGAATTAAGGAATATAGGTTTTGTTTCTACTCTTAACTTTCCACTCTTAAGCATAAAAACTTAAATATGTGCAATGTTGGTAATCACTTTTATTTTGTACTTAGCATGCAAACTATATATTTAAAGCTTTAAACTGTTCCTTAGTCTGTGTTATTGTGTACTCATTCATGTTTTCATATTTGTAGCTAGTGATGGATTGTGATGAAAGACTGAAGTATCTGGGAGAGGGCAGCTTCTTTAGAAGTACACAGGCTTCATGAGGATGGACTAGAACTCTAAATAAAAGTCAGAGTACTGCTATCCAGAAAGAATGGAAATGGATAACTGGCTTCTGAAAATACAGATATTGACTATAGGAACAGAGGAAAAATCCCCCCAAAATAATAGGAAGGAGAATCAATTTGACTTAGAAAAAATCCTATTTGAATCATCAGAGAAAGTGAACTAGCCTGCTAATAAACTGTGTATAGCCCATTCTATGTGCATTGGAGAAGGAAATGGCAACCCACTCCAGTATTCTTGCCTGGAAAATCCCAGGGACAGAGCAGCCTAGTGGGCTGCCGTCTATGTGGTCGCACAGAGTCGGACGTGACTGAAGTGACTTAGCAGTTAGTAGCAGCAGCAGCCCATTCTATAATGTGAATTTGAGCTCTTCCCCAGTATTTTATTAGTCAAATTAGAAATATATAAATTTGGGGAGGAAATTCAACAGCTATTTTGACCGGCTAGTTTGATGGTCTTACTGTGTCATTATACAAGCATCTGTATATACAAGCATCTGTATATACAAGCATCTGTTAATATGCTAGCTTACCAATATATTAAGGGACCTGATGACTCTTGATGATATTGCTGTGAGTATATAAATGATTAAATTGACAATCCTGTAAGCATAGACCCAGATGTAAATTTGCCTAACCCCTAACCATATGTTTTTAGTTTTTTAAAAAAACATTGATTACTCTAGCATTTTTTTGCATGGATGCACTGACTTTAATGCTTTATAACAGTGAATATACACACTGCATTAACTTAGGAATCTCATGATCAAATGAGATACCAAGTCCTGTGATTTTTTAAATAAATACACCTAGTATTTTTTAGTAACAATCTATTAATAGTAGAAATGACATGGAAAATCTTATCTTTATGTAGGTAGTAGCTATTTACTTTGTTCCTATGAGGTCCTTGAAAATAAGAAATGAGATAAAAAAATATAAATCAGACTAAAATATTAAGAAATGAAAAAATATTTTGAGTGTTATTTCATCTCAAATGTTTATATTTCCCCCTTACAATAAAACCATCCCAATTGTTCCAAACATTGAAAACAGTGTCTACTTCTACTTAACAGAAAAAACTAATACACTATTCTTTGTGCTTCCATTGGGTATTACAGTGACTTAACTACATGACAGCTTTCAGTCAGAAAGTAAAGAATGAAGTAGGCCAGAAATAGCACAGAGTTAAAAAAAAAAAAAATCAAGTCCATTCTTGCTGTAATCTGCTTTTTGTCTTTGTTATACCAGATTTTGTCTCAAAATAATTGTAAAACATAGCCAATAAGTATTTCTACTAAGAGAAAGGTGCTAAAATCCCAAATCAGATATTTGGATTTAATGAATTTTTATATATGTTCTGATTCATTAGCTGCCATTCCCATCTCCTCATTAATATGATATGAGATACTCAGATTTTTTTATTTGCTTTCTTTTTCTTATTGGGGCCAAGACTGAATAAAGAATATTGTGTCAGATATTTTGCAAGGCATTCATTTATTTAATAGCCGTTTGTTAGTCACCTACAATTTGATAGTTATTACAAGACAAATAGATAAAGAAGATTGACATTGTTTTCTGCACTCAGAAAAAGCCTAGTCTAGAAAGAATTATTTATAATTAATTATGTTTTGTAATTGTCTTTATAAAATATATACTATGTAATATATAATACATATGTATAGTGTATATCATTTATATATATAGTATTTTATATTCATGAAGAAATAAATACTAACCTCTTAATAGTGAGATCTGAATAGTGAATAGACATTATAATTGTGAAGATAAATGGAGACAGTGTGTGTCACACACAGAGTGAAAGTCATTATACTGGAGAGACTTTGCTGCTTCCAAATATCTTAATGATGGTCAATATGTCAGGGTCCTAGAAAAAAGAAAGAATATTCCAAGCTCAGAAGGTAACTGTGGCTGAAGAGGATAGAGATTTGTAGACCATGTTAAGGATAAGGCATGTTTCTATAATTGCCAAAGAAAATACTTAAAGAGGGTACTTAAGGAGAGTGGTAACATGGTAAGTTTTGCATTTTATATGTAATCATTTTAAAGTGCTATTGATTTCTTGGAAAGAGTCACACAGGAGTAGGAATAAGAAGAGGCATTTGAAGGAAGTCATATGAGAGAGAACTGTGGCTTGGACTCTGGTATGGAAAGTGAAACTGAAACTTATGGTGGAAGATTTAGAATATAAATAACATATAGAATGGACGTATCCATTAGTGATCTTTTAGTTCCTTCTCACAAAAATCCAGCATGACAAATATTAAAGGTTATGGAATTTTCCCCAATTCATTTAGTATGTCTTAGAATAAAGAGTAAAACCCAAGTATTGAGTTCAAAGCCTGAGAAGTGTCTGTGTGTGTGAGCATATGCTCCTATGCACGAATACCAAATGTTGTAGAAGGACACCTAAAATGAGAAATGAAAAGTCTATATTGATTTAGCACCATGAATGTTATTGGGTTGGGAACGTTGCTTTATTTTGTTTGTTGACATGGGTAGCTGTTATGTAGAGCAATATGTACCAATCTCAGACTTTCGGAGTTTGAATCCTAACTCTGTCATTTAACAGCTGTGTGATGTAATGAATATAATTAAACTTCTTTCTCTCTTTGTTACTTCATCTGTAAAATGGTGTAATAATAATGTATAGGTCATTAGGAAATATGCATTATTGAGTTAACCAATTGTAAAGTACTCTTTGGCATGCATTACCTGTTTAGTATATATCATTATAATGATGTTAATGATGGTGATGGCAAAGAAAGACAAGCTAGATTTTATGAGTCAAAGGGAGATGGATAATTGGAGATAGTAAGTATATATAACTCTTGGAGAAGTAAATTTTTAATAATTTTATTTATTTATTTATTTTTGGCTGTGCTGGGTCTTTGTTGCAGCACGGGCTCTTCTCTAGTTGAGGTGAGTGGGGGCTACTCTCTATTGGAGGTGTGCAGGCTTCTCATAGTTTTGGCTTCTCCTGTTGCAGAGCATAAGATCTCTGAGGCGTGCAGGTTTCAGTAGTTGCAGTTCCAGGGCTCTAAAGCACAGGCTCAATAGCTGAGGTGCATGGGCTTAGTTGCTCCATGGCATGTGCGATCTTCCCAGGTCAAGGATCAAACCCATGTCTCCTGCATTAGCAAGTGGATTATTTACCACTGAGCCACCCAGGGGAACCCTGGAAAAGTAAATTATTGAAGTGATGCATCAAGTAGGAAATATAGTAATGCAGGAAATAATTTGGTCATTCCCAAATGCAGACCTAGTTTTTCCTTCATCTCCTTGGAGGTAATCCTTATTTCCCTGGCAATCTTTAGGGTCATCATATAGTAACAGTGTGATTTAGGGTGCAGGTTGAATATACATGACAGTCTTAAAGTGGGAGAGGCCATGTCAGAAAAAAACAACCATTTGCTTTAGGGTAGGGTCATCAGGTCACATGTTATTAGTTGATCTGAAGTTCAACCTTTTGGGCAATAAGTCATCATGCCTATGTAGTAAAGCTCCAATAAAAACTGGACACTTTAGATTTACGAATTTCCAGGTATATTGTCAAACGTATTGTCACACATCAATTCCAGGAGGAAAATATGTCCTGAAAAAAATATCTTCAAGCTGAATGTAATTTTGGGCATGCTCATGTACAACCCCAGTGAAGTTACGGTTAACATCAGAAGTAAGGATTATTTATTGTGGACTCTTCCCTTTAACTTTGCAACTGTACCCTAATTTCTTCAAGTTTATGTCCTAAGCCTTGAGTAGTCTGGATGACTGTGCCTTCAAACCATGAAGTTTGATTAGCTTGAGATTTTCTCTAGCCAAAGAAAATTAAGTTATGTAGGAGTGTTCTTTAATTATGTTCGTAAAATACTTCATGACATTTATTTAAAATGTAAAGCTACAGGGGAAGAAATTAAAGAAAAAATGGGGCCTAAACTGACTACTACTGAAATAATGCAGTTGTAGTATGTGGCATACTTCATTTCAGAACTCGATTGATATCTCTTTTACCAATTTATTTACAGCTCAAAAAGTAAATAGAGATTAGAAAAGTATCACTCTAAATATGTAGTGTAATATTAAGTTAATATTGTCTTGAATTTAAAAAAAAATTAAAAAGTGAATTGAAAGAACTGGTGTATTGAAAATAACCTAGCAAGTCATCTTCAATTCTCAAGAACAAAACTTACTAAATTTAGGAAAAATGAAAATAACCAAGGATTAGAGTATTTTAGGAACTAATATTTTAACATAATTAGAAATGATATATATTCTTCTTTTAATGACAAAGATTTTCACACAGTTCTTTCTTTCCTGCCCTTACATCTTGATTATGTGAGTTTATACTATTTTTGTTTTACAGATATTCTTTTGTGCAAACACAAATCTCTAAATTGCTAAACTCAGTTCTAAGTCCAAGCAAGTGGTTTTGCCTCTTAGAATCATTCATTTATAAAGCCTTCCTTATTTTGTTTTACTTCTTGGTTGGCTAAATTTATCATTGATTTTTTTCAATAATGTATAATGAGTACAATATTCTATGAGAATATCTTTTCAGTCATAACTTGTCAGCTTAACCTGGTATCATAATTTACCTCCTCATAACTTTACTGATAACATAGTCATCTAGACTTAAAGATTATGCTGAATTTTAGACCAGTCTTATATTCTCTTATTTAGAACATCCTTTGATAAACAAACAACCATTAAGATAACAAATTTGCTGTAAAAAAAAGAGAAAGTTTAGGTAATTTCAGCCTCTAAAAATGAAACCAAGATCAAAGCTTGTCTATCTCTCACTACTGATTTTCAGAATTTCAAATATCAGAATTAAAGTAAAACAAAGCTACTAAAAGTAATTAAAAATTTATCTGCAATGCAAATTAGAAATGACAAGTGCAAAGAGGACAGTACTTTTCTGTTTTCCCTTTTATTTAATTGTGTCAGCAATGAAGTATAGAGTTGGCAGTTTTTAGAGTAAAATGTATGTCAGCCAGAATGATGTCAGCCAACTAAAAATCTCAAAGCTAAGGGAGAATTTGCATAGGAAAAAAATCAATAGAAAATTCTGAAAACTGAAATGCTCTGACTCTAGTTTCTTTCACACACTCTTATTTCAGTTTATCCAAACTCATAGTCATTAGCTCTCAGAAAAGAAGATTTTAAGGAATGACAATTGTGACCATGAAACAAAACACAGAATATGGCAGAGGAATAGGTGGACATGGAGTACATTTCTCCATGGATGCATCAGGAATACAGCTTCAGACACAGAATTTTATGCAAAACACCAGCTGAGAGTGGACAGGAGTACCTGACCAGTGGAAATGAATATATAGAACCAAGCAAAACTTGATAGAGTGAAGGAACTAGGGGGAAAAACAGGAGTGTTAGTAGAAATGGACCTGCCATTGGCAGGTAAGGGAACTGAAGCAGAGGTCCAATCCCCACATCGGGGCAATTATCTGAGTCAGAGGAGAAACATTTAAGGTTGAGAGTGAAACGGTTGTTCTGTGGCAGCCTAAATGGAATGAGAATCAGACAGTCCTTGTCTCAGCCAAACATACCCTGGACAGGGACAGGCCCCCTAGACGGCATAGCAGATGGGAGCTGGAATTTAGGGATTGTGGAACAATTCAAGGGCGAGGGCTGCTGTTGATTGTGGAGATGGATCAAGAGGATGTGAAGGAGGAGATTGTGGGGGGAAATGCCTGTGGAGGAAAGCCAGGCAGCATGGAGGCAAAGCGATACTGCCAAGTCAGGTATAAGGGGTGGAGCTATCACCATAGGCTGTCTCTCCCCACATGCCAGCAACAGCAACTGAACAATAGAGACTGGCCCATCAAATGCCTGACACACTGATATACAGAGTGGGACCCCACCCAGGGTGCTCCTTAAAGTGCATAATGCACTGATCTACAGACCCAGCCGGGGGGCCCATCTATGTGCCTGATGTGCCAAACAACAGAGAAGGACCCTAGGCAAGGGAGCCCTCTAAGTGCCTGAATGGGTGGAGCTATGGAGAAAGACTGGCCAAAGAAGCCTTCTGATTGCCAGCTACAAGAGGATTGAAAAAAGACCCTGATAGGGCCATTACTCCTGAGGCAGACATAGTTTATTTCCCTGCACACTTGGCTCTGCCAGGGTCCCCACAAGCCAAGCAGCTGTGCCACCTTCACGCTCAGCTCTCACAGGGGCAGAGCTGCCACAGGCAAAAAAGTCTTGTGTCTAAGCACGCAGGATCTCTTTGGTCATGTCCAACTCTTTGTGACCCCGTGGACTGTGGCCTGCCAGGCTTCTCCATCAGAGGAGTTCTCCAGGCAAGAGTACTGGAGTGTATTGGCCAGTACTGGTTGCCATACCCTTCCAGAGCACTATTTTTCCTGCTGCCCTAGCCACCAACTCCCCTGAGTACCTGATGCTGCCAGAAGCCCTGTGACCCAAGCAGCTGAACCACCTCCAGACCTAGCCCTCATTGGGGTGACCGAAGTCTTCCAGGGCAGCCTCAGGAGCAAACCATAGTGGACTCTTTACATGAAGAGGTGGAAATAAATCCACGATTGAAACCCAGGGGCAGAGTGGCTAAGGAAGAAGACCCAAAACCTTGCCACCAGCTGTACAAGCTGCAGATTGAATCCACACAATCAACTAGGCAGACTCTGTGTCTATGGAATACATAAAAGGACACTGAGAGCTCCCACAAAAGAAAACACACTAATTCTAATAGCTGTGGACATTGAAGAAAAGAACACACAGGAGTAGGACCAGATTAGAATCTGAGTTGCCCCCACAGCAGTTCCAGAGACCAGCACAGTGTTGGAGTGCATCCTAGGGAGATGAGATGGACTATGACTTCCAGTGAGGGAAAGGACTCCAACCACAGTGACTCAAGAAAACATTTATTATTGCTATGTTTTGACTTGTTCTGTAGATTCTTTTGGATGTTTTTCTTCCCCCCAACCCCCATTGCAGTTGTCTGTTTCATTGGCACTATGAAATCTAATTAAACTTTTGAGCTTTTATTTTTTTTCTCAGTAACATTTTTTATTGTTGTTATAAACCTCTGCCTCTACATTCCACTTTTGCCTTTCTGTGGAGTTTTACTTTTTGTTTTTGTTTTTTTTCTTTCTTTCTTCTTCCTTTTTTTTTTTTATTCTTTTTCTTTTTAATTTTTTAAACCTATTATTTTTTTCTACATTTATTCCTTTGCTTTTCCTACTATTCTTTTCCCTTTGCAGTTAATCTTTAATATATATAAATCTTCTTTACCTACCTCTATTTAACTTTGCATATCTGTTCTTTCTTTGTTTCCTTTCCTCTCAACATATTTGTTAGTTTTGTTTCCATTGCTTTATTCCCCACTTGGCACCATACTTTAGTCTTGTTTTCCAGTTTGTGCTTTAGGTAGTTTTGTTCTTAACTGGTAAATATAATTTTTGGTTTTCTTTGTTCTCCAGGTCAATCTATTGAACTTTATTTTTCTTGGACTGTTTTGATTTTGCTTATGGATGTACATATATATGTGTATATTCCATTATTTTAAGTATTATTTGCCTGATTTTGTAAATGCCATTTGTATGGGGTTCATCTTTGGTTTCTCATTTTGTGGTATGTGTTTAGGTCTCACTTAATGCCATTACAAAACACTTGTGAAATCTTCATTCCTGAACAGAAATCAATCCTTGAGCCTTTGGCGTGGGAGCACTGACTCCAAGACCCTAGACTCCCAGAGAATTAACCCTAGGGAATATCAAATAATGAGAACTCACACAAATGAACCACTTGAATACAAGACCCGGCATCACCCAACCACCAGTAGCACCCTGTGCAGGACACCTCATCTAAACAACAAACAAAAATACAAACCCAGTCATCAGCAAACAGGATTACTACCTCACTCAGCCTTACTCAACAGAGGAAAAACAAACAAACAAACAAAAAAGCTCAGCACAAATCACCCTATATGAAGTTTACACAAACCACTGGACCAACCTTAGGAGGGCAGAAACCAAAAGAAAGAAAGAATTCAATCTGAAGCCTGGGAAAAGGAGACCTCAAACACAATAAGTTACAAAAAATAGTGAAAAGGCAGAGAAATACTACACAAATGAATGGACAAACTAGAAACATAGAAGTACAAATAAATGAAGAGGAAATAGGCAAACTACCTGAAAAAGAATTCAGAATAATGATAGTAAAGATGATCAAAACCCTTGAAAACAGAATGGGGAAAATGTAAGAAATGTAATCAATTAGCAAAGACTGAAAAGAATTAAAGAATAAACATTCAGAGACAACACAATTACTGAAATTGTCCCTTGTATGTTACTATTTGCTTTTCCCTAGTTGCTTTTAATATTCTTTCTTTTTTTTTTAATTTTATTTTATTTTTAAACTTTACATAATTGTATTAGTTTTGCCAAATATCAAAATGAATCCATCACAAGTATACATGTGCTCCCCATCCTGAAACCTCCTCCCTCCTCCTTCCTCCCTCCCCATACCATCCCTCTGGGTCGTCCCAGTGCACTAGCCCCAAGCATCCAGTATCGTGCATTGAATCTGGACTGGCATCTCGTTTCATACATGATATTTTACATGTTTCAATGCCATTCTCCCAAATCTTCCCACCCTCTCCCTCTCCCACAGAGTCCATAAGACTGTTCCATGCATCAGCGTCACTTTTGCTGTCTCGTACACAGGGTTATTGTTATCATCTTTCTAAATTCCATATATATGCGTTAGTATACTGTATTGGTGTTTTTCCTTCTGGCTTACTTCACTCTGTATAATAGGCTCCAGTTTCATCCACCTCATTAGAACTGATTCAAATGTATTCTTTTTAATGGCTGAGTAATACTCCATTGTGTATATGTACCACAGCTTCCTTATCCATTCATCTGCTGATGGACATCTTTGCACTTAGTCTTTGTTAGTTTGATTAGTATGTGCCTTGGCATGTTTCTCCTTGGGTTTATCCTGTATGGGAGTCTGTGTATCTTGGACTTGTTTAGTCACTAAGTCATGTCTGACTCTTGAGACCTCATGAACTATAGTACACCAGGCTCATCTGCCCATGGGATTTCCCAGGCAAGAATACTGGAGTGGATTGCCATTTCCTTCTCCAGGGGATCTTTCTGACCCCGGGATTGAACCCATGCTTCCTGATTGGCAGGTGAATTCTTTATCACTGAGCTACCTGGGAAGCACAGTTTGGTCACTAAGTTGACTCTTTTGCAATACGACAGACCATAGCCTGCCAGGCTCCTCTGTCCATGGGATTTCCCAGGCAAGAATACTGGAGTGGGTTGCCATTTCCTTCTCCAGAGGATATTCCCAACTCAGGGATTGAACCTGCATCTCCTGCATTGGCAGGTAGATTCTTTACCACTCCAGGGAAACCCCAAATATTTTGTTATTGACTGGTAATTAAATTAGATTGTAATCAGAGAACACAGTGTGATTTCTATCTTTGAAAATTTATGGACACTTATTTGGTGGCCTAGAACATGATCTAAGTTGGTGAACATACCATGTACATTTGAAAAAACATGTATCTTGCAGTTATTGAATATACAAAATAAATGTTAAAATAAAGAATATTACAAGAGATAAGGAAAGGACACAGCATAATGATCAAGGGATCAATCCAAGAGGAAGACATGACAATTTTAAACATCTATGCACCCAACATAGGACACCTCAATACATAAAGCAAACACTAACAGACATAAAAGGAGAAATTGACAGTAACACAATAATAGTAGGAGACTTTAACATCCCACTCACACCAATGGACAGATCATCAAAACAGAAAATTAATAAGGAAACACAAGTCTTAAGTGATACATTAGATGAGATGGATCTCACTGATATCTTCAGGACATTCCATCCAAATGCAGAATAATACACCTTCTTCTCAAGTGCACATGGAACATTCTCCAGGATAGATCACATCTTGGATCACAAATCAAACCTCAGTAAATTTAAGAAAATTTAAATCGTATCGAGCATCTTCTCTGACCACAACACTATGAGACTAAATATCAATTGCAAGAAAAAAGCTGTAAGAAACACAACCACGTGTAAACAAGACGTTTCTAAGTAACCAACAGGTTACTGAAGAAATCAGAGAAATCTAAAAATTTCTAGAAACAAATGACAATGAAAACATGACAACTCAAAACCTATGGGATGCAGCAAAACAGTACTAAGAGGGAAGTTTATAGCAATACAATCCTACCTCACAAAACAAGAAAAACATCAAATAGACAACTTAACTTTATACTTAAAGTAACTGGAAAAAGAAGGAAAAAAATAGCAAAAGGAAGGAAATCATAAATATCTGAGCAGAAATAAATGAAAGAAACAATAGTAAAGTTTAATAATACTAAAAGCTGGTTCTTTGAGAAGATAAACAAAATTGACAACCCTTTAGCCATACTCAAGGAAAAAAGAGAGAAGAATCAAATCAACAAAATTAGAAATTAATAAGGAGAGGTTGCAACAGACAATGCAGAAGTACAAGGGATTATAGGAGACTATTATGAACAACTATATGGCAATAAAATGGATAATCTGGAAGAAATGGACAGATTCTTAGAAAAGTTCAATCTTCCAAGACTGAACCAGAAAGAAATAGAAATTATAAACAACCAAGTTACAAGCACTGATACTGAAGCTGTAATCAAAATTCTCCCAAAAAACAAAAGCCCAGGACCAGATGGATTCACAGGAGAATTCTATCAAACATTTAGAGAAGATCTAATACCTATCCTTCTAAAACTCTTTCAAAAAATTGCAGATGAAGGAACACTTCCAGACTCATTCTACAAGGCCAGAATTATCCTGATACCAAAACCAAACAAAGACAACACAAAAGAAGAAAACTACAGGCCAATATCACTGATGAACAAATTGAAAGATAAAAACCATATGATCAGCTCAATAGATGCAGAAAAAGTCTTTGACAAAATTCAGCACCGATTTATGATTAAAACTCTTCAAAAAATGGACATAGAAGGAAACTACCTCAACATAGTAAAGGCCATATATGATAAACCTGCAGCAAACATTATTCTCAGTGGTGAAAAACTGAAAGCATTCTCCCTAAGATCAGGAACAAGACAAAGGTGTGCAGTTTCACCACTATTATTCAACATAGTTCTGGAAGTCCTAGCTACAGCAATCAGAGAATAAAAATAAATTAAAGGAATCCAGATCAGAAGAGAGAAGTAAAGCTCTCACTGTTTGCAGATGACATGATATGGTACATAGAAAACCCTAAAGATAGTATCAGAAAATTACTAGAGCTAATCAGCAAATTTAGCAAAGTTGCAGGATACAAAATCAATACAGAGAAATCACTTGTATTTTTGTATATTAACAATGAAAAATCAGAAAGAGAAATTAAGGAATCAATCCCATTCACCATTGCAACAAAAATAATTAAATATCTAGGAATAAACTTACCTAAGGAGATGAACTGTACACAGAAAATTATAAGACACTGGTGAAAGAAATCAAAGACAACATAAACAGATGGAGAGATATTCCATGTTCCTGGGTAGGAAGAATTAATATTGTAAAAATGACTATGCTAACAAATGCAATCTACAGATTCAATGTGATTCCTATCAATTTACCAATGGCATTTTTCATAGAACTAGAACAAAAAATTTCACAATTCTATGGAAACACAAAAGACACCAAATAGCCAAAGCAGTCTTTAAAAAGAAGAATGGAGCTGGAGGAATAGACCTTCCTGACTTCAGATTGTACTACAAAGCTACTGTCATTAAGACAGTATGGTACTGGCACAAAAACAGAAATACAAACATGAATGAAATACATAAATGAATGAAATACATAAATAAAACAAGATAGAAAGCCCACAAATATACCCATGCACCTGTCGGTACCTTATTTTTGACAAAGGAGACAAGAATATGCAATGGGGCAAAGATAGCCTCTTCAATAAATGGTGCAGGGAAAACTGGACAGCTACATTTTAAAGAATGAAATTAGAACACTTCCTAACGGCATACACAAAGATAAATTCAAAATGGATTAAAGACCTAGATTTAAGACCAGAAACTATAATATTCTTAGAGGAAAACATAGGCAGAACACTCGATGACATATATCAAAGAAAGATCCTCTATGACCCACCTCCTAGAGTAATGGAAATTAAAACAAAAGTAAAGAAGTGGGACCTGATTAAACTTAAAAGCTTTTGCACAGCAAAGAAAACTATAAACAAGGTGAAAAGACATTCCTCAGAATGGGAGAAAATAATAGCAAATGAAACAACTGACAAAGGATTAATTTCCAAAATATACAAGCAGGTCATACAACTCAATGCCAGAAACACAAACAACCCAATCAGAAAGTGGGAAAAAGACCTAAACAGATGTTTCTTCAAAGAAGACATACAGATGGCTAACAAACATATGAAAAGATGGTCAACATTGGTCATTATTCAGTTCAGTTCAGTCAGTCATGTCCGACTCTTTGCGACCCCATGAATTGCAGTATGCCAGGCCTCCCTGTCCATCACCAACTCCCGGAGTTCACTCAGACTCACGTCCATCGAGTCAGTGTTGCCATCCAGCCATCTCATCCTCTGTCGTCCCCTTCTCCTCCTGCCCCCAATCCCTCCCAGCATCAGAGTCTTTTCCAATGAGTCAACTCTTCGCATGAGGTGGCCAAAGTACTGGAGTTTCAGCTTTAGCATCATTCCTTTCAAAGAAATCCCAGGGCTGATCTCCTTCAGAATGGACTGGTTGGATCTCCTTGCAGTCCAAGGGACTCTCAAGAGTCTTCTCCAACACCACAGTTCAAAGGCATCAATTCTTCGGCGCTCAGCTTTCTTCACAGTCCAACTCTCACATCCATACATGACCACTGGAAAAACCATAGCCTTGACTAGACTGACCTTTGTTGGCAAAGTAACGTCTCTGCTTTTGAATATAATATCTAGGTTGGTCATAACTTTTCCTCCAAGGAGTAAGCGTCTTTTAATTTCATGGCTGGAGTCACCATCTGCAGTGATTTTGGAGCCCCCCCAAAATCAAGTCTGACACTGTTTCCACTGTTTCCCCATCTATTTCCCATGAAGTGATGGGACCAGATGCCATGATCTTCGTTTTCTGAATGTTGAGTTTTAAGCCAATTTTTTCTCTCTCCTCTTTAACCTTCATCAAGAGGCTTTTTAGTTCCTCTTCACTTTCTGCCGTAAGGGTGGTGCCATCTGCATATCTGAGATTATTGATATTTCTCCCGGCAATCTTGATTCCAGCTTGTGCTTCTTCCAGCAAATTTGGAAAACTCAGCAGTGGCCACAGGACTGGAAAAGATCAGTTTTCATTACAATCCCAAAGAAAGGCAATGCTAAAGAATGCTCAAACTACCGCACAATTCCACTCATCTCACACACTAATAAAGTAATGCTCAAAATTCTCCAAGCCAGGCTTCAGCAATACATGAACAGTGAACTTCCAGATGTTCAAGCTGGTTTTAGAAAAGGCAGAGGAACCGGAGACCAAATTGCCAACATCCACTGGATCATGAAAAAAGCGAGAGTTCCAGGAAAACATCTATTTCTGCTTTATTGACTTGCCAAAGCCTTTGACTGTGTGGATCACAATAAACTGTGGAAAATTCTTCAAGAGATGGGAATACCAGACCATCTGACCTGCCTCTTGAGAAATTTGTATGCAGGTCAGGAAGCAACAGTTAGAACTGGACATGGAACAACAGAGTGGTTCCAAATAGGAAAAGGAGTACGTCAAGGCTGTATATTGTCACCCTGCTTATTTAACTTATATGATCATTATTAGAGAAATCCAAATCAAAACCACAGTGAGATATCACCTCACACCTGTCATAATGGCCATCACCAAAAAGTCTACAAACAGTAAATGCTGGAGAGGTTGTGGAGATAAAGGAATGCTATTGCACTGTTGGTGGGCATGTAAGTTGATACAGCCACTATGGAAAATGGTATGGAGATTCCTTAAAAAACTAGGAATAAAACCATCACATGACCCATCAATCCCATTCCTAGACATATACCCTGAAGAAACCAAAATTGAAAAAGACACATGGATCCCACTGTTCATTGCAGCACTATTTACAATAGCTAGAACACGGAGCAGCCTAAATGTCCATCAACAGATGAATAGATAAGGAAGTTCTGGTATGTATACATAATGGAATATTACTCAGTCATAAAAAGGAACACATTTGAGTCCGTTCTAATGAGGTGGATGAACCTAGAACCTATTATACAGAATGAATTAAGTCAGAAAGAGAAAGATAAATATTGTATTCTAATACATATATACAAAATCCAAAAAAATGTTACTGAGAATTTATTTACAGGGCAGCAATGGAGAAACAGAGAATAGACTTATGGACATGGGGAGAGGGGAGAGAGGGTGAGATGTATGGAAAGAGTAACATGGAAATTTACATTACCATATGTAAAATAGATAGCCAACAGGAATTTGTTGTATGGCTGAGGAAACTCAAACAGGGGCTCTGTTCCAACTTAGAGGGGTGGGATGGGGAGGGAAATGGCAGGAAGGTTCAAATGATGGGAGGGAGTTTCAAATACATCCATGTATACCTATGGCTGATTCATGTTGAGGTTTGACAGAAAACAACAAAATTCTGTAAAGCAATTATCCTTCAATTGAAAAAATAAATTAAAAAAAAAAACATGAATGTACTTCTTAGCATTCCTCAATAAACAAACAAGAGTTGGATGCCTTACTGTTGATTTCCAACTCTATTAGTAAATAGCCCTGCTAATTTTGGTCACTTAATCATTTCTCTACTGCTCAGCTTCTTATCTACAACAACAGATTCAATGTTTTTTTGAACTGCATTCTACTCATACTTGTGTTTTGCTAAATGCTTCAAGTATTGGGATAGGAAAAACCGAGTAAAAGGAAAATAAATGAGTTGAAGATTCAATAAGCCTCTCTATTTTTTGCTTACCATTTTCTTTGAAGGAGAAAATAAGGTCTGCTAATAAAATAGAAATATAAATTTTATTTTAACTTTACAATTCAATTATGTTATATGTTTGTTCTTACAATATATGGCACAGTGTTGGCAGAGAAAATATGCAGAATAAATAGCTGTTTATTTTCTATTGATCAGGCATCCATAATCTTTTATAATCTTAATGCTTTCAACTTTTACTAGTCTCAACCCCATTGATATTCTCTAATATATAACATCTTCTGGAGATATCATAAAAATCAGATTTTCCTTAATGGAGTAGTTATCTCAGTGAGAACACTTCCAAGGTTAAGCACCATATCCGCATAGTATGGCAGTCAGTGTCTGGACATGATTGATGAAAGTATTAGAGTTAGTCACTGAGTCAGGAAGTAAGATGGAGAAATGTCATGTATTCAAGTTCACTGGGTATACAAGTTAATATGAAGCAAATCATAAAAATCAACAATGCATTACCAAACTAAAACTTGAAGAGAATTATGTAGATAAAGGACAAACTGTTGAAAATATTTAATATTATACTACTTTGCATTCAAATTATTAATAAATTCTATATTATTAGTAGTGAAAACTAATTACTGCTTTTATGTCCTAAAGGACCAACAGAATGGGAAGTTGAACTTTATTACTTCCATTTAAGGATATTAAAGCTAATCAGATTACCAAAATACAACCAGGAAATATACCAGAAGTGCTTCAATGGTTGAAAAGTTTAATAATTCATTTTTGAGGTGGCTTATAATTAAAGTTCTGCTGTCAAAGCTAGTGGATACGATGGAATTCCAGTAGAGCTATTTAAAACCCCAAAGGATGATGCTATCAAAGCAGTGCACTCAGTATGTCAGTAAATATGGAAGACCCATCAGTAGCCACAGGACTGGAAAAGGTCAATCCTCATCCAAATTCCCAATAAGGGCAGTACTATAGAATGTTCAAAACATTGAACATTGTACTCATATCCCATGCTAGTAAGGTCATGCTTAAAATCTTGCATGCTAGGCTTTAGCATTATGCAAACCAAGAACTTCCAGATGTCCAAGCTGGGTTTAGAAAGGCATAGGAACCAGATATCAAATTATCAACATTCACTGGATCATAGAGAAAGCAAGAGAATTCCAGAAAAATTTACCACTGTTTCAATGACCATGCTAAAGCCTTTGACAGTGTAAGATCATAATACTTTTTGGAAAAATCTTAAAGAGGTAGAAATACCCGACCATAGTATCTGTCTCCTGAGAAACCTGTATGCAGGTCAAGAAGCAACAGTTAGAACCCTGCATGAAACAACTGATTGGTTCAGGACTGAGAAATGAGTGCAACAGGCCTGTCTGTTGTCACCCTGTTTATTTAACCTATACTCTGAGCACATTATGAGAAATGCCAGGCTGGATGAGTTACAAGTTGGAATCAAGATAGGCAGGAGAAACATCAGCAACCTCAGATATGAAGATGATACCACACCAGTGGCAGAAAGCAAAGAGGAACTAAAGAGCCTCTTGATGAGAGTGAGAGAGGAGTGAAAAAGACGGCTTAAAAGTAAATATTAAAAAAAAAAAACTAAAATCATGGCATCCAGCCCCATTACTTCATGGCAAATAGAAGGGGAAAAGGTGGAAGTAGTGATAGATTTACTCTTCTTGGGCTCTAAAATCACTGTGGATGGTGACTGAAGCCATGAATTCAGAGGATGATTGCTTCTTGGCAGGAAAGCTGTGACAAACCTATACAGTGTGTTGAAAAGCAGAGACATTCCTCTTCTGACAAAGGTCCAAATAGTCAAGGCTATGGTCTTTCCAGTGTTCACGTGCCACTGTGAGACCTGGACCATAAAGAAGGCAGAGTACCAAAGAACTGATACCTTCCAACTGTGGTGCTGGAGAAGACTACTGAAAGTCCCTTGGACAGCAAGGAGATCAAACCAGTCAATCTTAAAGCAAATCAACCCAGAATACTCATTGGAAGGATTGATGCTAAAGCTCAAGATCCAGAATTTTGTTCATCTGATGCGAACAACCAGCTCATTGGAAAAGTCCCTGATGGTAGGAAAGATTGAGGGTAGAAGGAGAAGATGACATCAGAGGATGAGATGACTGGATGGTATCACTAATGCAATGGACATGAACTTGGGCAAACTTTAGGAGATGATGAGATGCAGGGAGGCCTGGCCTGCTGTGATCCATGGGGTCACAAAGAGTCAGACATGACTGGACAACTGAACAACAAAATGATTAAAGATATATCTTCTTCTCACATTGTTAGTAATTACAATGATGTTATCAGTTTATCATCCTCCTGCATGCATCATTTTTATGATATAACCTCATATTCTCTTACCTCTAAGATTAGAGTGGCCTGCCTTCTCAGTTGCTCATGGATTCAACTGTGTGATTTGCTTTTTCCAATAGATATTAACTTATGTGCTGAGTTTTGCTCCCTTGAAACTTTGCCATTATCATGAGAGTATGCCCAGACTAATCTGCTGGAAAATGAAAGATACATGGAGTCTAGCCAAAACACAAAAGTAGTCCCAGCTAAGATCAGCCAAAATCAGTCAACATCTAACTGTGTAAGTCTACAATATTAGAGACCACTGTATGCAAGTAAGAACAGCCAAGCCAGAAATGCTGACCAGATAATCACAGTCTAAATTGCAAGCATTCAGACTAATGGATAAGTAAATGATGTATATACTTAGTCACTGGTTTTGGGGTAATAGATAATTGGTGCAGAAGTCCAAACATTTATTTACTCATCTATGCATAAAGTGAGATTTATTTATTTTCTAATATCTTGCATCTGTTTATCTCAAGATATGATTATGGTATTTGCTATAAAATTAGAGCAAGAATATTATTTACAACAACAAGAGTATATTCTAGAAATAAAAGATACTCAAATTTGATACTTAAAGTGTATTTCTTGTATTGATACCAAGGGAAGTTTATTTTTGGCAATTTTATTATATTTTAATGAGAATGGGAGGAAAGACAGGGATTCAGGCGTCTAATAATCTTACTCAGTTCTCATACTAATTATTTATGTGAGTTCAAAATATATATATTCTTGGATGTCAACAAGACAAAGGACTAAGAAGTCTCAAGTCTTTGTTGTTCCACAAAAATATCAAGCAAACAACTACGTATAAATAAAGTAACTTCATGGGTCCTTTGCAGACAAAAGATATATCCTATTCAAGCAAATACCCCAGTAAGAAAAAAGAAAATTGAAATCATATCAGCATCTTTTCTGAACTCAGTGCTATAAGAGTAAAAATTAACTACAAGAGAAAAAAGCAAAAAAAAAAAAAAACACAGACACATGCAGGCTAAAAAAAAATATGGCTCTAAATAACCAGAGGATTATTGGTGGGATCAAAGAAGAAATTTAAAAAGCACATCGAAGGGACTTCCCTGGTGGTTCAGTTAAGAATCTACCTTACAATACAGGGGTTGTGGGTTTGATCTCTGGTCAGGGAACTAAGATCCCACATGCCACAGAGCAGCTAACAACGCATGCCGCAACTACTGAAGCTCACACACTCTGGAACCCGTGCACCACAACTAGAGCATCTGTGCACCACATCAAAAGATCCTGCATGACACAGCGAAGATCCTGTGTGCCACAACTAGACACAGTGCAGCCAAATAAATAAATAAATATTGAAATACTTGGAAACAATTGAAAACAAGTACATAATCATCCAATAGCTATATGATGCAGCAAAGTCTGTTCTAAAGGGATATTTATGTTATACAAACTTACCTCAGGAAAAAGAAAACATTCAAATAAACAACCTAATAATACATATAAAGAAACTAGAAAAAGAACTGAATCCATGATAAAGTGGACAATTATCTAAGAGGAGACAAGAATATACAGCAAGAAAACAATAGTGTCCATAGAAAAGGTGTTAGACAAGTGGGAAATACAGGTAAGAGAATAAAACTGAACTACTCACTCATACCATGCATACAAA
Organism: Bos indicus x Bos taurus; assembly: GCF_003369695.1. NCBI lineage: Eukaryota > Metazoa > Chordata > Mammalia > Artiodactyla > Bovidae > Bos > Bos indicus x Bos taurus. The sequence goes on from NC_040086.1 coordinate 34,308,059, forward strand.
TTAATTCAAAATGAATTAAAGACTTAAATATAAGACCTGAAACTATAAAAATTTTAGAAGAAAACATGGCAGTATGCTCTTAGATATTGATCTTAGTAATATTTTTTTGTTATGTCTCTTCAGGCAAGAGAAACAAAAGCAAAAATAAACAAATGGGGCTACGTGAAACATAAAAACCTTTGCACAAAGATTAAACTATCAACAAAATTAAAAGGCCACTTACAGACTTGGAAAAGATATTTGCAAATGATATGTCCAATATGGTGCTAGCATTCCAAAATATACAAAGAATTCACAGAATTAGGCATCAAAAAATGAACAATGCAATTAAAAATGAACAGAAATCTGAATAGGCAATTTTTTTTAAAAGAAGACACAGATGGCACATGGAAAGAAGCTAAATATCACTCATCATTTGGAAATGCAAGTCAAGACTACAATGAGATATGAACTAACACCTGTCAGAATGGCTATTACCAAAAAGACAACACATAAGAAGTGTTGGCAAGGATGTGGAGAAAAGAGAACTCTCATGCACTGCTGGTAAGAATGAAAATTGGTGCAGCCAATATGGAAAGTTGTATACAGATTACTCAAAACATTAAAACAAGAACTACATATGACCCAGCAGTTTGATTCCTGGTTATAAAAAAATTAGAAATTAAAAAAAAACACACTAGAAGTGATATATGCATGTCAATATCCATTGCAGCATTATTTACAATAGCTAGATAGAAAGGCAATGCCAAAGAATGCTCAAACTACCGCACAATTCCACTCATCTCACACGCTAGTAAATTAATGCTCAAAATTCTCCAAGCCAGGCTTCAGCAATATGTGAACTGTGAACTTCCTGATGTTCAAGCTGGTTTTAGAAAAGGCAGAGGAACCAGAGATCAAATTGCCAACATCCGCTGGATCATGGAAAAAGCAAGAGAGTTCCAGAAAAATATATATTTCTGCTTTATTGACTATGCCAAAGCCTTTGACTGTGTGGATCCCAATAAACTGTGGAAAATTCTGAAAGAGATGGGAATACCAGACCACCTGAACTTCCTCTTGAAAATATGTATGCAGGTCAGGAAGCAACAGTTAGAACTGGACATGGAACAACAGACTGGTTCCAAATAGGAGAAGGAGTACGTCAAGGCTGTATATTGTCACCCTGCTTATTTAACTTCTATGCAGAGTACATCATGAGAAACGCTGGGCTGGAAGAAGCACAAGCCGGAATCAATATTGCCAGGAGAAATATCAATAATCTCAGATATGCAGATGACACCACCCTTATGGCAGAAAGTGAAGAGGAACTAAAAAGCCTCTTGATGAAAGTGAAAGTGGATAGTGAAAAAGTTGGCTTAGAATTCAACATTCAGAAAATGAAGATCGTGGCATCCGGTCCCATCACTTCATGGGAAATAGATGCAGAAACAGTGGAGACGGTGTCAGACTTTATTTTTCTGGGCTCCAAAATCACTGCAGATGGTGACTCCAGCCATGAAATTAAAAGACGCTTACTCCTTGGAAGAAAAGTTATGACCAACCTAGATAGCATATTCAAAAGCAGAGACATTACTTTGCCAACAAAGGTTCGTCTAGTCAAGGCTATGGTTTTTCCAGTGGTCATGTATGGATGTGAGAGTTGGACTGTGAAGAAGGCTGAGGGCCGAATAATTGATGCTTTTGAACTGTGGTGTTGGAGAAGACTTTGAGAGTCCCTTGGACTGCAAGGAGATCCAACCAGTCCGTTCTCAAGGAGATCAGCCCTGGGATTTCTTTGGAAGGACTGATGCTAAAGCTGAAACTCCAGTACTTTGGCCACCTCATGCGAAGAGTTGACTCATTGGGAAAGACTCTGATGCTGGGAGGGATTGGGGGCAGGAGGAGAAGGGGACGACAGAGATGAGATGGCTGGATGGCATCACTGACTCGATGGACGTGAGTCTGAGTGAACTCCGGGAGTTGGTGATGGACAGGGAGGCCTGGCATGCTGCGATTCATGGGGTCGCAAAGAGTCGGACACGACTGAGCGACTGAACTGAACTGACTGAAGATATGGAAGCAGCCTAAGTGCCCATCAGTACATGAATAGATAAAGAGGTAGTATTTATATACAATGGAATTTATATACTCAGCCAAAAAAGCTAATTAAATTTTGCATTTGCAGTGATATGGATGGACCTAGAGGGTATTACGCTAAATGAAATATGTCAGAGAAAGATAAATAGCATACTAATTCACTTATGTGTGAACTCTAGAAAACAGAATAAATGAACAAGTATAACAAAATAGAAACCAAATTATGTATATAGATGATAAAGAGATGTTTTCCAGAGGAGAGGGAAGTATAAGAAGTAAGGAAAATTTGTGTGATATTAAGTGGTACAAAGTTCCACTTACAAAATAAAAGAGCTGCATATATGAAATGTACAGTTTGAACAGAATCGTCAGTATCTGGGCTTCCCTGTGGCTCAGTTGGTAAAAAATCTGCCTGCAATGCAGGAGACCTGTGTTCGATCTCTGGGTTGGGAAGATCCCCTGGAGAAGGGAAAGGCTACCCACTCCAGTATTCTGGCCTAGAGAATTCCATGGACTGTATGGGGTCGCAAAGAGTCGGATACAGCTGAACAACTTTCACTCACTCATGTAATATTTTTGCCTTTTGACAGATGTTAACTCAGCTTATCACACTGATCATTTTGTAATGTTCAGAAATACAAAATCACCATGGTTTGTAACAGGAAGTAACATAGTGTTGTAGGACAATTATACTTAAACAAACAGACTCATTGAAAAAGAGATCATATTTGTGGTTATCAGAGACAGGGTTTGGTGGGGAGGAGTTAAATTGCAGAAAAATAGTCAAAAGACACAAAGTTTCAATTAGATGATAAATAGGTACTAGAGATGTTTTTTGGTATGTAACATGATAAATATAATTAACACCACTATGTCTTACAAATAAAAGTTGTTAGAGTAAATTCTAGGAGTTCTCAACACAAGGAAGCATTTTTTTCTATTTCTTTAATTCTGTATCTGTGAGATGAGGACTATTCACTAAACTTATTGCAGCAATCATTTCATGATGTATGTAAGTCTAATTATGTTGTGCACCTGAACTTTATATAGTCCTATATGTCACTTATATCTTAATGAAACTGGAATAAAAATAATCAGAAAATCAATTAGACTAAAAACAAATTATAAGAAAAATCCACTTTCAATTTGTAGAAAACTTCATTAGATTTTTATTTACACTTGCCTTATTTCTTCCTCAGTGTGACATACAGTTGTCTGGTTGAAGTAGTCTAATTCCAAGTTGCCTTCCTCGGAATGAAAGGAGTAGAGTGTAATATGTTTAAAATATTTTGTCTGTAAACTGATCTCAGGGCTCATTTCTGTCCTAGTTGACTGGAAATCAGACAGTGAATAGAAGTATAATTGGAATTTCAGGCCAAGACTGCAAAAGATATTGGTGGGCACAGAGGTGTATAGAAAGCTGTAGGAGGACGGCAGGGTGATCAACATCAGGGAGTGAGACATTATGGGAAGAGTAATACAATAGAACGTCTAGGCCCTAAAAAGAAGCTGGGGTGAAACTCTTTAGGAAATTAAGAAAATAAAAGCAGCATGGAGAAATAAACAATAAATGAATACATAAATAAATCACACACTCAGGTCCAAACAAGGCCCGTGCTCAGAAAATCTGAGAAGACCTTAAGCTTTTACCCAAGGCTGCTCTCAAAGTTCAGGAGTCTGTTAAAAAGTGCAAGTCTTCTATGTCAGTCTGCAAAAGACTTGGAAAGGTGGCTGTTTTTTCAAAATGCCTGATTTTTAACAAAAGGCCACAATAGAGGGGAACACATAGCCCATTCAAAGGAAAAAAACAAATCTTCAGAATCAGTTCCTGAAGAGATACATGTATTATATTTAATAGAGATGGACTTATAAAACAGCTGTCTTAAATATGCTCAGAGTGAAAGGAAAACACAAAGATCTAAAGGAATTCTTGAAAATAATGCATGAACAAAATGAGAATATCAAGAGATATAGCAATTGTAAAAAAAACAATTGTGAAATATTGTATGAGATGAAAAATTTACTAGAGAGTGGCAACAGCAGACATGTGTTACTACAAAAAAATCAACTAACCATAAAGAAGGCAGTAAAGGAGAAGATGAGGAACAAAAAAGTATACATTCATACAAAAAGTATCAAAATTGTAAAGCATATACTTCTTTATTAGTAGTTACCCTAAATGTAGATAGATTAAATTTCCCAATCAAATGTTGCAGAATGGGTGATGAAACAGTATCCAATTATATGATGTTTAAAAGAGATCCATTTTTGGACCTATGGATATGCAAATATGGGGCTATCCCAGTGGATCAGCAGTAAAGAATCCACCTGCAATGCAGGTGACACAAGTTAGATCCCTAGGTGGGAAAGATCCTCTGGAGAAGAAAATAACAACTGACTCTAGTATTCTTGCCTGGGAAATACCATGGACAGAGGAGCCTGGTATCCTACAGTTCATTGAGTCATAAAAGAGTTGGACATGACTTAGTGACTAAACAAACAAAAAAGCATAGCATAGATAGAAAATGAAAGGAAGGAAAAAGGTATTTCATTCAATGACATCTTTGCAAAAATAGAAAAACCCATCTTAAAATTCATATGGAATCTAAGCAATCCAAAGAGCCAAAGCAATCTTGCCAATGAGTAACATGGGTGGAGATCTTACATTTCCTGATATTAAAATGTATTACAATGAAATGGTAATCAAAATAGTGTTGTACTGGTGTAAAAACAAACTTAGACCAATGGAATAGAATTAAAAGCTCAGAAATAGCCTTGCATATATGGTTAAATGATCTCAAACAGTATGTTAAATCATTCAACACAGAAAGGACAGTCTTATAAACATTTGATTTAGAAAACTAAATATCTGTATGTATGTAAAAAAAAAAAATCACATTGGACCCATACCTTGTGTGTGTGTGTGTGTGTGTGCACGCACACACATGCCCGTGCGCATCTGTGTGCATGCTAAGTTGCTTCAGTCATGTCCGACTCTTTGCAACTCTATGGATTGTAGCTTTCCAGGGTCCTCTGTCCATGAGGATTCTCCAGGCAAGATTACTGGAGTGAGTCTCCCTCTTCCAGGGGATCTTCCTGCATTGGTAAATGTGTTCTATACCACTAGGGCCACCTGGGAAGCCCAGACCCATACCTTACACTATATATAAAAACTAACTCAAAATGGATCAAAGACCTAAAGTTAAGAGCTAAAACTATAAAACTCTGAAGAAAATATAGTGGCAAATCTTCATAACATTGGATTTGGTAGTGAATTCTGAGATATGAAACCAAAAGTACAGGCAACAAAAGAAAATATAGATTAGTTGGACTTCATCGACATTAGATTTTTTGTGCCTCAAAAGGTACTATGCACAGAGTGAAATGAAATGGGAGAAAATTTTGCAAATCATATAAATGGTAAGGAATTAATACCCAGAATACATACAAATCAAAACAAAATCCTAAATAATCTTATTCAGAAATGTGCAAAGGACTTAAATAAACATTTCTTTTCAGAAGATATGCAAATAGCCAATAAGCCCATGAAAAGATGTATAATATCACTAATCTTTGTTTAGTCTCTAAGTCATGTCCAACTCATTTGTTACTCCATGAACTATAGCCCACCAGTCTCCTCTGTCCATGGGATTTTCCCAGCAAGAATGCTGGAGTAAAATGCAAAAAAGTGCATTTTAGTAAAATGCAAAAAAGAGGCATGGCATGAACTAAGAGAATCTAACACTTTCCAAGGATAAATATTCTGTGAAGTAACATTAGGTCATCAATATTTTTTCCAGGAAGTCTGAATGTTGTTTCAACATGGATTCCTCCATTCAGTTGTCCACTCATTCATCTATCCCTCATTCACCTAGCCCTCGTCCAAGGGATCTTCCCGACCTAGGGTTCAAACACGCATCTGCTGCACTTCCTGCATTGCAGGTTGATTCTTCTACTGCTGAGCAACCAGGAAAGCCACATTAAACATTAGAACATTAAACATTAGGGAAATGTAAATCAAAACAACAATGCGCTGTCACCCTATACCCTGAAAAATGACTATTAACAATTATAAAAGAAGAAAACAGAAACAGAAAATAGCAAGTTTTGTCAATAATGTGGAGAAATTGAACTCTTATTCATTGCTGGTGGGAATCTAAAACGGTGTAGCTACTGTGTAAAACAGTACAGTGGTTCCTCAAGGAACTGAATATAACGTTAACACATGGCATAACAATTCCATCTCTGGGTTTACAGTGAAGGTGAAAGTTACTCAGTCATGTCCAACTCTTTGTGACCCCATGGACTATACAGTCCATGGAATTCTCCAGGCCAGAATACTGGAGTGGGTAGCCTTTCCGTTCTTCAGGGGATCTCCCCAACCCAGGGATCGCACCCAGGTCTCCCACATTGCAGGAAGATTCTTCACCAGCTGAGCCACAGGTAAGCCCTCTGGGTTTATAACTATGGCTAAAAGAAGGAAGTCAAATAGATAACTGGTATACCCATGTTCATAGCAACATTATTCACAACAGTACATGGTGGAAGTAACTTAATGGTTTATTGACAGATCAATGAATAAAGAAAATGTGGTGTTTACATATATTGAGGTGTTATTCAGCCTTAAAAAGAAATGAAAACCTGTCACATGTCACAACATGGATGAAACTTGAGGACTTTATCCTAAGAGAAATAAGCCAAACACAAAGAACAAAGATTGTATTATTCCTCTTTATATGAGGTACCTAGAGTAGTCAGTGGAGAAGGAAATGGCAACCCACTCCAGTATTTCTTACCTGGGAAATTCCATGGACAGAGGAGACTAGCAGGCTGAAGTCCACGAGGTCACAAAGAATTGGACACAACTGAGCACAAGCATGAGCTCATACAAGAGTAGTCAAATTCATACAGACAGAAAGTAAAATTGTGGTTGCCTGGGGGTCAGGGGAAGTTATAGTTTAATGGGTATACAGTTTTAGTATGAAAAGATGGAGGAAGTATTGGTGATGGACAGTACTGATGGTTACCTAACCATATAAATGCATATAATGCCACAGAGTGTATAATGCCACAGAAATGTGCACTTAAAAATGTTTAATATGATAAATACATATTTGTGCATCCATTTCCCCCACTGGGCCATATTTATTTCATTTATAAAATGTGTATATAAAACTATATCCTAACTGCAAATTTAGTAAGACAATAATATGTCATAAATATGTGAACATGGCATTTTAAAGTATATTCAGTTATACAAATGCATGTATCTTTCATTTGACAATGTAATAGCTCATGAGTATTTTGTTCTAAAATTTGCCATGTGAACACAGAAAATAAACCTGGTAAAAATAACTTATTTAGGAAATTTTGATAGTTCATGTAAGGCTCAGAAAACAGTATGTATATTTGAAGCCCTAAATCTTTCCAGTTGGTATGTTGTTTCCTGTGTCAAATTCTTCCTCTGAATATTTACAAAATTTTATTTCTGATCTATCAGTGACACAAATTTTTTCTTTGTTTTCTCATATCCAACTGATTAAATAAAGATATGAATTTGAAATACATCATAGAAATGAAAGAAGAATGAAAGAAAGAGAAGAATGAAAAGTGCTTACAATTTTAGATTATAGGTTCTGCTTTGTCTGCTCAAGGTCTACAAAATAAATAAAATTCCAAATTATTATATTTTTTATCACTAGTTTCGAGGTATTTCACTGGCTTAGTGTCAGCTAGTCACTTTCCCCACCCAATTAGTATGGTCTACGACTATAGACATAGTCTTTCTGTCTCTCATAAACACTCATTCACACACACACATACACACACACACAAGGAATGCCAAAAACTTTCAGCTATGTTTCAAAACTTCTGTAATGAGAGAATGGTGGGTGCAGTCTCATGAACAGGCAAATTAAAGCAAAGTCTTCTGACTGGCACATTAAAAGCAATAATCATGAGACTGGATAGGCTGATGAGATTGTTTTGGCAGGAAAGATGACAAATCTCCATTTGAAAGTAGTCTGCATCTCCACTATGAAAACCTAGCAATAGTAAGAAATAAAATGAAAAGTTTTGTTCATGTTCTGGTACTGTAAGAACAAGCATTAGTAAACTGAAGAGTAAAGATATTTTAATATGAATTTTTTACACCCTAAGTTCTTCTTTTCCTCATAGCTGCAGCTTTTTACCTGGCCCAGGAAGCCCAGAAAACTAATCAAACTGATCACATGGCCTACAGCCTTGTCTTACTCAAGAAAACTATGAGCCATGCTCTATAGGGCCACCCAAGATGGACAGTTCATGGTAGAGAGTTCTGAAAAAATGAGGTCCACTGGAGAAGGGAATGGCAAACCACTTCAATATTCTTGTCTTGAGAATCCCATGAACAGTATGAAAAAGCAAAAGATATGACACTGAAAGATGAACTCCCCAGGTTGGTAGGTACCCAAATGCAACTGGAGAACAGTGGAGAAGTAACTCCAGAAAGAATGAAGAGATGGAGCCAAAGCAAAAACAAAATGCAGTTGTCTATGTGACTGGTGATGGAAGTAAAGTCCGATGCTGTAAAGAACAATATTGCATAGGAACCTGGAATGTTAGGTCCATGAGTCAAGGTAAATTGGAAGGAGATAGCAAGAGTGAACATCGACATTTTAGGAATCAGTGAATTAAAATGGACTGGAATGGGCAAATTTAATTCAGATGAACATTATGTTTACTACTGTGGGAAAGACTCCCTTAGAAGAAACAGAATAACCTTCATAGTCAACAAAAGAGTCCAAAATGAAGTTCTTGGGTGCAGTCTCAAAAGCAAGACAATGATCTCTATTCATTTCCAATGCAACCATTCAATATCATGGTAATCCAAGTCTATACCCCAACCAGTAATGCTGAAGAAGCTAAAGTAGAATTGTTCTGTGAAGACCTACAAGACCTTTTAGAACTAACACACCAAAAAGATGTCCTTTTCATTTTAAGGGCCTGGAATGCAAAAGTAGAAGTAAACAGATACCTGGAATAACAGGCAAAATTGACCTTGGAGTACAAAATGAAGCAGGGCAAAGGCTAACAGAGTTTTGTCAAGAGAATGCACTGATCATAGCAAACACCCTCTTCCAACAACACAAGAGAAGACTCTACACACTGACATCATATCAGTTCAGTTCAGTTCAGTCACTCAGTCGTGTCCAATTCTTTGCAACCCTATGGACTGCAGCACGCCAGGCCTCCTTGTCCATCACCAACTCCCAGAGCCTTCTCAAACTCATGTCCATCAGTCTGTGATCACATCCAACCATCTCATCTGTCATCTGCTTCTCCTCCCACCACCAATCTTTTCCAGCATCAGGGTCTTTTCAAATGAGTCAGCACTCTGCATCAAGTGGCCAAAGTATTGGAGTTTCAGCTTCAACATCAGTCCTTCCAATGAACACCTAGGTCTGATCTCCGTTAGAATGGACTGGTTGGATCTTCTTGTAGTCCAGGGGACTCTCAAGAGTCTTCTCCAACATCACAGTTCAGAAGCATCAATTCTTCGGTGCTCGGCTTTCTTTATAGTCCAACCCTCACATCCATACATGACCACTGGAAAAACCATAGCCTTGACTAGACAGAACTTTGTTGGCAAAGTAATGTCTCCGCTTTTTAATATGCTATCTAGGTTGGTCATAACTTTCCTTCCAAGGAGTAAGCATCTTTTAATTCCATGGCTGCAATCACCATCTGCAGTGATTTTGGAGCCCGCCCCCCAAATAAAGTCAGCCACTGTTTCCACTGTTTGCCCATCTATTTGTCATGAAGTGATAAGACCAGATGCCATGTACTTAGCTTTCTGAATGTTGAGTTTTAAGCCAACTTTTTCACTCTCCTCTCACTTTCATCAAGAGGCTCTTTAGCTCTTCTTTGCTTTCTGCCATAAGGGTGGTGTCATCTGCGTATCTGAGGTTATTGATATTTCTCCTGGCAATCTTGAATCCAGCTTGTGCTTCTTCCAGCCCATCATTTCTCATGATGTACTCTGCATAGGTTAAACAAGCACAGTGACAATATACAGCCTTGACGTACTCCTTTTCCTATTTGGAACCAGTCTGTTGTTCCATGTCCAGTTCTAACTGTTGCTTCCTGACCTGCATACAGGTTTCTCAAGAGGCAGGTCAGCTAGTCTGGTAATCCCATCTCTTTCAGAATTTTCCACAGTTTATTGTGATCCACACAGTCAAAGGCTTTGGCATAGTCAGTAAAGCAGAAATAGATGTGTTTCTGGAACTCTCTAGCTTTTTCAGTGATCCAGCGGATGTTGGCAATTTGATCTTTGGTTCCTCTGCTTTTCTAAAACCAGCTTGAACATCTGAAAGTTCATCGTTCACGAATTTGGTACTGAACATCACCAGATGCTCAATACCAAAGCAGATTGATTATATTGCAGTCCAAGGGGGAGAAGCTCTGTACAGTCAGCAAAAACAAAACCAGGAGCTGACCGTGGCTCAGATCATGAACTCTTTATTGTCAAATTCAGACTTAAATTGAAAAAAGTAGGGAAAACCACTAGACCATTCAGGTATGACCTAAGTCAAATCACTTACAATTATACAGTGGACATGAGAAATAGATTCAAGGGATTAGATCTGATAGACAGACTGCCTGAAGAACTATGAATGGAGGTTTATGACATTAAACAGGAGGTAGTGATCAAGACCATCCCCAAGAAAAATAATTGCAAAATGGCAAAATGATTATCTGAGGAAGCCTTACAGATAGCTGAGAAAAGAATAGAAGCAAAAGGCAAAGAAGAAAAGGAAAGATATACCTATTTGAATGCAGATTTCCAAAGAATACAAGGAGAGATTTAAAAAAAGCCTTCCTCCTTGATCAATTCAAAGAAATAGAGGAACACAATAGAATGGGAAAGACTAGAAATCTATGAAAGATATTTAGAAATACCAAGGGAACATTTCATGCAAAGTTGGGCACAATAAAGGGCATAAATGATGTGGACCTAACAGAAGCAGAAGATATTAAATAGAAGTGGCAAGAATACACAGAAGAACTATACAGAAAAGTTCTTCATTAGCCAAATAACCACGATGGTGTGGTCATTCACCTAGAGCCAGACATCCTGGAATGTGAGGTCAAGTGGGCCTTAGGAAGCATCACTATGAACCTAGCTAGTGGAGGTGATGGAATTCCAGTTGAGCTATTTCAAACCCTGAAAGATGATGCTGTGAAAGTCCTGCACTCAGCAAGCTAGCAAATTTCAAAAACTCAGCAGTGACCATAGGACTGGAAAAAGTCTGTATTCATTCCAATCCCAAAGAAAAGCAATGCCAAAGAATGTTCAAACTACCACACAATTGCACTTATCTCACACGCTAGCAAAGTAATGCTGAAAATCTCCAAGCCAGTCTTCAACAGTATGTAAACCAAGAACTTCCAGATGTTCGAGCATAATTTAGAAAAGGCAGAGAAACCAGAGATCAAATTACCAAAATCTGTTGGATTATGTAAAAGCAAGAGAGTTCCAGAAAACATCTTCTGCTTTATTGACTATGCCAAATCCTTGACTATGAGAATCACAACAAATTTTGGAAAATTCTGAAAGAGATGGGAATATCAGATCACCTTGCCTGCCTCCTGAGAAATCTGTTTGCTGGTCAAGAAACAACAGTTAGAACTGGACATTGAACAACAGACTGGTTCCAAATTGGGAATGCAGGATGTCAAGGCTGTATATTGTCACCCTGCTTATTTAACTTATATGCAGAGTATATCATGCAAAATGTTGGGCTGGATGAAGCACAAGCTGGTATCAAGATTTCTGGGAGAAGTATCAGTAACCTCAGATATGCAGATGACACCACCCTTATGGCAGAAAGTGAAGAATTAAAGAGCCTCTTGATGAAAGTGAAAGAGGAGAGTGAAAAAGTTGGCTTAAAACTAAACATTCAGAAAACTAAGATCATGGCATCCGGCCCCACCACTTCATGGCAAATAGATGGGGAAGCAATGGAAACAGTGGTTGACTTAATTTTCTTGGGCTCCAACATCACTGCAGATGGTGACTGCAGTCTGAAATTAAAAGACACTTGCTCCTTTGAAGAAAAGCTATGAGTAACCTAGACAGCATATTAAAAAGCAGAGACATTCCTTTGCCAGCAAAGATCAGTCTAGTTAAGGCTATGGTTTTTCCAGTAGTCATGTAGGGATGTGAGATTTGGATTATAAAGAAAGCTGAGTGCCGAAGAATTGATGCTTTTGAACTGTGGTGTTGGAGAGGACTCTTGAGAGTCCCTTGGACTGCAAGGAGTTCCAACTAGTCAATCCTAAAGAAAATCAGTCCTGAATATTCATTGGAAGGACTGATGCAGAAACTGAAACACAAATACTTTGGCCACCTGATGCAAAGAACAAACTCATTTAAAAGACCCTTTTCTGGGAAAGATTGAAGGTGGGAGGAGAAGGTGACGACAGAAGATAAGCTGGTTGGATGGCATCACTGACTCAGTGGACTGAGTTTGAGCAAGTTCTGGGATTTGGTGATGGACAGGGAAGCCTGATATGCTGCAGTCCATGGGTCACAAGGAGCCAGACATGACTGTTTGACTGAACTGGACTGAGCCACTGAAATGAACTGAGCTGAACTGATGAAACCCATATCAGAGATGGTATACCTTAAACACAAGTTACTTTAATGCTGGTGAACTTTCAAAGAGCTTGCATGTAGCTTTGGCTGCAATAGAAACTGCTTTATCAGAAGGATTAGTATATGTATGCATAATACCAATATTTGGGACAATAATGTATGAAGTCAAAGAAGAAGCATGTCATCTGCTAAGCTGCTAAGCCACTTCAGTCGTGTCCGGCTCTGTGCGACCCCATAGACAGCAGGGATTCTCCAAGCAGTGGGTTGCCATTCCCTTCTCCAATGCATGAAAGTGAAAAGTGAAAGTGAAGTCGCTCAGTCCTGTCCGACCCTCAGCGACCCCATGTACTGCAGCCTTCCAGGTTCCTCCATCCATGGGATTTCCAGGCAAGAGTACTGGAGTGGGGTGCCATTGCCTTCTCCAGAAGCATGTGATAAAAGATGCTTTATAGAAAATGAGAGGATAATTGAAGTAGGTTAGGGAGGTTAAGAAGTACAAACTTTCATTATAAAAAAAAATGATGCTGGGTTTGAAATATAGAGTATGGCAAATATAGTCAATAATATTGTACGATGGTAACTAGACTGTGGTGATCATTTTGTAATGTATAGAAATTTTGAATTACTGTGTTGTGCACCTAGAATTAACATGATGTTATAGGTCAGTTATACTTCAATAAAAATAATTAATTTAAAAAAAAAGAAGGTTCCCATTGATAAGTGATTTGATTCTTTTCCAAAGAGAAAAACGTCCCAGTGACTGAAAAGAAAGGATGCTAGTAAAGTTTTGACCAACTGGAAATGAACATGTGTCCCTGTGTTAGAATCATCAATAATCACTCATGCTTTCAGTTATGTATTTACCTCAAGGAGCAGAAATGATCTTTAGCCTAGTGTCAAATATTAAGATGTAGGCCCATGACCTTTTCCAGTAAAATATGTACAGTTACTTAGAATATGGTTTTGCACATTCCACTGTTTAGGTCTTGTTTTTAATTTATCATGTCACATGTGCATCCTGTATTCTTGGCTCATATTATTATTCTCTTCATTAGAAATTTGTAATTTAAAGAGGCTTTTATTCCCTTTTGATAAGTTGCTAGTGTCTCACAAAAGCTCTATAGAAGTAGTACATATATGAATATTTTAATGTCCTGATTCTTTTGTGATCAATTTCCATGAAAAAGAAGTTTAATTTTCTTTTGAATTTTGTTTCCTGTTGAACTCACACATTTTTTTTTTTTTTGACTGTGACTCTGGTTACAAGTTAGACTTTTTTTTTTTTTTTTTTTGCTACTCTTATATCTTTTTACATACCTAATAAGGAGCAGAACCCATATGGTTAAAATAACAAAAATTTGAAAAAATATTGTAGTGTTAGTACATAATTTGATACATCTCTCAACAGTCATAAATAAGTGTACACCAAAAAAGCCAACTTTTAACACAGTTAAATTCTACATCAATTAAAGAAAAATAAAGATCAAAAACAAATTCAAGAGTTTTTTAGTGTGTATGAAGCCAAATGGCCAGTTTCATGTTCAAAATATGTTTCACCATTTTCATGTTTGTGTGTTTGTAAGTATTTTTGTGAATTTTATATGTGTATTTATTGTTATCCTTGGCCATCAAATTTACCCTCAAGATAACTTGACAAAATGGAAAGTTTTTATGGAGGCCCAAGCATTGTGCAAGAGGTGGTGACCAACACCATCTCAAAGAAAGAAATGCTAGAAGGCAAAATGGTTGTCTGAGGACGCCTTACAAATGGCTGAGAAAATAAGGAAAGTGAAAGGCAAAGGAGAAAGGTAAAGATATGCCCATCTTGATGAATGCAGAATTCCAGAGAACATCATGGACAGTTAAAAAAAAAAAACCTTCTTAAGTGAACAATGAAAAGAAATAGAGGAACATAATAGAACAGGAATAACTAGAGGTCTCTTCAAGAAAATCAGAGATATCAAGGGAGCATTTCATGCAAAGATGGGCACAACAAAGGACAGAAATGGCATGGACCGAAAGGAAGCAGATGATATTAAGAGAAAGTGGCAAGAATACACAGAGAACTGTACAAAAATGTTCCTAATGCCCCAGACAACCATGATGGTGTGGTCACTCACCTAGAGCCAGACATCCTGAAGTGTGAAGTGAAGTAGGCCTTAAGAAGCATTACTAAGAACAAAGCTAGTAGAGGTAATGGAATTCCAGATAAGCTATTTCAAATTTTAAAAGATCTTATTAAAGTGCTGCACACAATATGCCGGCAAATTTGGAAAACTCAGCAGTGGCCACAGGACTGGAAATGATCTGTTTTCATTCCAATCCCAAAGAAGGGCAATGCTAAAGAATGTTCAAACTACCCCACAACTGCACTCATTTCACACATTACCAAGATTATACTCCAAATCCTTAAAGCTAGACTTTAGCAGTACATGAACTGAGAATTTCTAGATGTACAACTGGATTTAGAAAAGACAGAGGAACCAGAGATCAAATTAACAACATCTGTTGGATCATAGAGAAAGCAAGGGAATTCCAGAAAAATATGTAATTCTTCTTCATTGACTGCACTAAAGCCTTGGACCCTGTAGATCACAACAAACTGTGGAAAATTCTTTAAAGAGAAGGGATTTCTGTGTGTTGATTTTATATCCTGCAACTTTACTGTAGTCATTGATTATTTCTAGTAATTTTCTGGTGGACTCTTTAGGGTTTTCTATGTAGAGGATCATGTCATCTGCAAATAGTGAGAGTTTTACTTCTTCTTTTCCAATTTGGATTCCTTTTATTTCTTTTTCTGCTCTGATTGCTGTGGCCAAAACTTCCAAAACTATGTTGAATAGTAATGGTGAAAGTGGGCACCCTTGTCTTGTTCCTGACTTTAGAGGAAATGCTTTCAACTTTTCACCATTGAGGATAATGTTTGCTGTGGGTTTGTCATATATAGCTTTTATTATGTTGAGGTATGTTCCTTCTATTCCTGCTTTCTGGAGGGTTTTTATCATAAATGGATGTTGAATTTTGTCAAAGGCTTTCTCTGCATCTATTGAGATAATCATATGGTTTTTATTTTTCAATTTGTTAATGTGGTGTATTACATTGATTGATTTGCGGATATTGAAGAATCCTTGCATCCCTGGGATAAAGCCCACTTGATCATGGTGTATGATCTTTTTAATGTGTTGTTGGATTCTGATTGCTAGGATTTTGTTAAGGATTTTTGCATCTATGTTCATCAGTGATATTGGCCTGTAGTTTTCTTTTTTTGTGGGATCTTTGTCAGGTTTTGGTATTAGGGTGATGGTGGCCTCATAGAATGAGTTTGGAAGTTTACCTTCCTCTGCAATTTTCTGGAAGAGTTTGAGCAGGATAGGTGTTAGCTCTTCTCTAAATTTTTGGTAGAATTCAGCTGTGAAGCCGTCTGGACCGGGGCTTTTGTTTGCTGGAAGATTTTTGATTACAGTTTCAATTTCCATGCTTGTGATGGGTCTGTTAAGATTTTCTATTTCTTCCTGGTCCAGTTTTGGAAAGTTGTACTTTTCTAAGAATTTGTCCATTTCTTCCACGTTGTCCATTTTATTGGCATATAATTGTTGATAGTAGTCTCTTATGATCCTTTGTATTTCTGTGTTGTCTGTTGTGATCTCTCCATTTTCGTTTCTAATTTTGTTGATTTGATTTTTCTCCCTCTGTTTCTTGATGAGTCTGGCTAATGGTTTGTCAATTTTATTTATCCTTTCAAAGAACCAGCTTTTGGTTTTGTTGATTTTTGCTATGGTCTCTTTTGTTTCTTTTGCATTTATTTCTGCTCTAATTTTTAAGATTTCTTTCCTTCTACTAACCCTGGGGTTCTTCACTTCTTCCTTTTCTAGTTGCTTTAGGTGTAGAGTTAGGTGATTTATTTGACTTTTTTCTTGTTTCTTGAGGTGTGCCTGTATTGCTATGAACTTTCCCCTTAGGACTGCTTTTACAGTGTCCCACAGGTTTTGGGTTGTTGTGTTTTCATTTTCATTCGTTTCTATGCAAATTTTTATTTCTTTTTTGATTTCTTCTGTGATTTGTTGGTTATTCAGCAGCGTGTTGTTCAGCCTCCAATGAGGTGGATGAAACTGGAGCCTATTATACAGAGTGAAGTAAGCCAGAAGGAAAAACATAAATACAGTATACTAACGCATATATATGGAATTTAGAAAGATGGTAACAATAACCTGGTGTACGAGACAGCTAAAGAGACACTGATGTATAGAACAGTCTTATGGACTCTGTGGGAGAGGGAGAGGGTGGGAGGATTTGGGAGAATGGCAATGAAACATATAAAATATCATGTAGGAAACGAGTTGCCAGTCCAGGTTCGATGCATGATGCTGGATGCTTGGGGCTGGTGCACTGGGACGGCCCAGAGGGATGGTATGGGGAGGGAGGAGGGAGGAGGGTTCGGGATGGGGAACACATGTATACCTGTGACGGATTCATTTTGATATTTGGCAAAACTAATACAATTATGTAAAGTTTAAAAATAAAATCAAATTGGAAGAAAAAAAAATAAATAAATTAAAAAAAGGAAAAAAAAAAAAAAAAATAAAGAGAAGGGAATACCAGAAAACCTGACCTGCCTCCTGAGAAACCTGTATGCAGGTCAAGAAGTAACAGCTTGAACCAGACATGGAAAACAGACTGGGTCCAAATCGGGAAAGGAGTATGTCAGGGCTGTATATTGTCACCCTGTTTATTTAACTTATATGCAGTGTACATCATGAGTAATACTGGGCTGGATGAAGCACAAGCTGGAATCAAGACTGTCTGGAGGAATATCAACAGCCTCAGATATGCAGATGATACCACTCTAATGGCAGAAAGTGAAGAGGAACTAAAGAGCCTCTTGATGAAAGTGAAAGAGGAGAATGAAAAGATGACTTAAAACTCAACATTCAAAAAACTAAGATCATGGCATCCAGTCACATTACTTCCTGGCAGATAGATGGGGGAAAAGTGAAAACAGTGATAGATTTTGTTTTCTTGACTTCCAAAATCACTGCATTGGTGACTGTAGCCAGGAAATTAAAAGATGCTTACTCCTAGGGAAAACACCGTGACAAACGTAGACAGCATATTAAAAAGCAAACACACCACTTTGCCAACAAAGATCTGCATAGTCAAAACTATGTTTTATCCAGTAGTCATGTATGGATGTGAGAGTGAGACCATTAAGAAAGCTGAGCACCAAGGAATTGATGCTTTAGAACTGTGGTGCTTGACAAGACTCTTGAGAGTCGCTTGGACTACAAGGAGATCAAACCAGTTAGTCCTAAAGGAAATCTACCCTGAATATTCATTAGAAGGACTGATGCTGACGCTGAAGCTCCAATACTTTGGCCACCTAATGCAAAGAGCCAACCCATTGTAAATGACCCTGATGCTGGGAAAGATTGAAGGCAAAAGGAGAAGAGGGTAACAGAGGATGAGATGGTTAGATGGCATCACGGACTTGATGAACATAAGTCTGAGCAAACTCTAGGAGAGAGTGTAGGACAGGGAATCCTAGCAAGCTGCAGTTCTTTGGGTCACAAAGAGTCAGACACAACAAAATGTACACATGTTTTCCTCTTCTATTAGGTACGAATGAACTAGGTGACTCTTTAATTGTTCAACTATGTATGTCAACTATGCAATCTGGATTGCATTTCTTTTTACCTTACACCAAACGATCCATAAATCAAAAGTTGCTGTTTCAAATTTTCATGTCCCTCACAACTTTAAAGTCCTTGAGGGTAGGCCCTGTATATCATCCCTGTTTTCTTAGAACTGAACAGTGTGCCTATGAGTAGATGCTTAACTAAGCTAAGCTAAGTCACTTCAGTCGTGTCCGACTGTGTGACTCCATAGACGGCAGCCCACTAGGCTCCCCCATCCCTGGGATTCTTGTTTAATAAATGGATTTATGCATCAGAGAGAAAAAGATATAAAATTGCAGAGAACATTACAAGTCTTATAATTTTTCCACCTCTTGCATTAACCTCAATTTATACTCATAAACTCTTTTTCATGGTAAGTTGGCAATCTTATTTAATGGTTAGTATAGGATGGTGATTACATAGAAGAACTTTTAGAATTATATACAATCAAATTTAGATTCTAGATCTGCCGAAGAACTTGGAGACAAGCTATTTAAAGTCTGTAAACATCAGTTTCTTCACCTATAATAAGAATATAATTATTGTCTTAAACGTAAATGTGTTGATAAATGTGAAGCCCTTGAGTACATGGTCAGGCACTTAGGAAATGTTTTATTCTGAGCAGATTTTGTTATTTCTACTACTAAATTCACTTGTGCATGTTTGCCCATAAAATTAAAGGTTAAAAAATTGAATTAGCATATATAATATTCACTCCACATTTATTTTTTTAATGGCTTGCATTTTCATTCAAAGTCTGAGCATAAAAGTGTGTATTTACAGAAAGTAGAGTTATCAGTAATCTGGTGTTTGATCTATAGATATTTTAAGGGTGGTGAATATCTGCCATTTATTTCAGTTGCTACATTTTTGAAATTAAATGCATTTGTAATTAAGTTTTCCGCCTCAACTCAGCATTATTTATTTAGATAGAATCACTTCTTGAAAAGTGTAATTGAAATGCCACACACAGATAATTCTCTGTTAAAGAAAGGTGGACTATGTGTCTTCTTATCTCAGATGCCTTAAGAGTGAAAAATTCATAGCAAGACGTCTGCCTTAGGATGAAGCAGATGAAGAATGTGAGAGCAAGAGCAGCTGGAAAAAAGGTTCAGAGCTTTTGACACTTTACTTGAATATGGAAATTAGACATTTAATTTTATACCAAGCATTTGATATTCTCATACAACACATTTCACCTGAGAAAGAGGAAACTCAGAATCTAGCTGCTGCTGCTGCTAAGTCACTTCAGTCATGTCTGACTCTGTGTGACCCCATAGATGGCAGCCCATCAGGCTCCCCTGTCCTGGGTATCTCCAGGCAAGAATACTGGAGTGGGTGGCCATTTCCTTCTGTGTGAAAGGAAAATGAAAATGAAAAATGAAAGTGAAGATGCTCAGTCATGTCCGACTCTTAGCAACGCCATGGACTGAAGCCTACCAGGCTCCTCCATCCATGGGATTTTCCAGGCAAGAGTACTGGAGTAGGTTGCCATTGCCTTCTCTGTCAGAATCTAGAGCATTGGTTTAAAATCTTATATTGGAACCATCTAAGAAAAAAAACTACTATTCTTATGTCTCATCTCCATACATTTTCACTTAATTCACATGAGGTGAGGCCTGGGTATTGGGATTTTTATAAGCTCTCTTAGTGATTCTCATACACAGGAAAGTTTCAGAATTACCAACGTAAAGAAAGAGGGAGTGTTGAAGTAAATACTGGAAAGTTTCTTCTCCAATGTCTAATTAAGAATAAGAAAAGAAATTGCAAAGTAAGGTATTCCCAAGTCAATAGTTAACCATAGTTTGCATATTATGTTTTCGAGTCACTTTCGAAAACTATATAACTTGACAACTTTCATAAAGAAAGTCATGATAAGTTATTCAAATAGCTTATTTACCTCAGATTCTTCTTTTACAAATTTGACTTATTCCCAAAATATATTAGTTACTAAGATTTGGGAAATTTGAAGACGCTATTTCCTGACATAAAGAGTGGCTACCAGAGAACTTATGCTTTTTGAATTTTAACTTCATCTCTACAACAAAACAATAGCCAATCTAATTTTTAAGTATAAACATTCTAATATTTGTGACAACACACTATACAATATGATATAAAGTGGATTTATTTATATTTCTTTACTGATACGAGGGGTAAAAAGCAGTGTCTATTTTAAATGTGATATTCATGGTTACAAATTCTGAATGTATGAGAAATCATTGCAATTCTTGTTCTCACACACCTAAGTCCTCTGTTTAAGTCTATTAAAAAGCAGTGAGGTGACATATAGTGTTCCCTCAAAGCTTTCAGAATGAATAATATCCAGCTTTTATGGTGTTCAACAGACTGCCTACTGATAAAGATGAATTCCCATGCAGACTGCCTCAGATATTAGGGAAATCGTTTCCTTTAACTCATATTAGCTACTCAAGTTTTGCATCAGTTAGAGGTCTTTGAAAAATATCCCTAAAGAGCCAAAATATTACTTCACTTAAACAACTGTAGTTATTTTACAAACAACACACCATGTCCAGGAAATACAAATATAAAGTGAAATAAATAAATGTGCTCCTTGAAGGTCTGAGCTTTATGTTAGGCAGGGAAATATTAACATGACTTAAATTAGAGCCATATCTCAATTTTATGTACACTTGATTTTGTAGCCACAGTAAATTATTTTGAAAAATTGGTATCCACACTACCAACAAAACTACTCCACACTGAGAGCTAGCCAAAAAGTGAGTCTTTGGGAAATTCAAAGTAAAGATGTGATGAATAAAAAGTTATGTATAGTACAATGACAACATATAATAAAGATGGCAAAATAATTGCAGTGTAATCAAACAACAAGTTTGATACAACTAGTGTATCAAACAACTACTAGTTCAGTTTTGTTATTTTCCTCAGTGAGGTATAAACCACACAGAAATCCTATATTACTGCCAATCTTATAATTTATTTATGTCGTTTCTTTTCCATCCCCACTGAAGTGACCTTGGTTAAGATTCTTAACACTTTCATACTCAAAATACTACCATAAAGATCTAATTATGCATCCTGCCTCTCTATTCACATTCATCTTGTTTGTGATGCTGCTAGATTTTAAAGCATTTGACATTATTTATCTCATTCATTTGACTGAAAAATGAATTGACCGAATATTTACTAGATTTCAAACACTATGTGAAACACACAGGATCCATTGTGGGGTGGCAGGGTGGGAAGCAGTTCTGCTATTTTTAATATCCTAACAGTCCCAGCATGAAAACCTGATTAAAAAATACATAATTAATCAATTTCTAAATCCCACTACTCACTGTTTATGAGACCAATTTATTTTCATATTGCCCAGTTATAGTTTCCCATTAGGAAATATAAATAAAAATACTTTCCCAATAGGATTAATTAGAGAATTAAAAAGTACAAATGGTTTTTCATGCAGAAGTACTCAAAAGATTTCAGTTGACTTCACTTAGGGCTTCCCTGGTGGCTCAGTCAGAAGAATTTGCATACAATGCAGGAGACCTGGGTTCAATCCCTGGGTTGGGAAGATCCCCTGGAGAAGGGAATGGCAACCCACTCCAGTAATTTTGCCTGGAGAATCCCATAGACAGAGGAGCCTGGCGGTCTACAGTTCATGGGGTTGCAAAGAGTGAGACATGATTGAGTGACTAACACACATCCACTTTGGAGAGGAGACAAAATAATTGTTTTGTCTTTATTTATTTATTTTTTAAGCATTTAAGAAAATGAATCACTTTTAAAAACCCAGATTGTTTCAGTCATAACCAGAGCAAAAGTTGAAGTGTAAAAGAATGAAGACATCTTTTTTTTAAAGACCTTGTGTGTTTTTCAAGGCCTTAGGCAAGGTTTAAGAAAGAATACAATTTTATTTTTGATCTAGACAAAACTTTAGAAATAGACACAAAGTAAAACCAAAGGGGTAAGTTTCAACAATAATAGAGCCTCAGGAAGCAATTGGCAGATGTTTCAGTGCCACAGAATCGATATTTACTCATTAAATGTCAGCTCATTTCCATGAACTCAAAAACAGCTAATAAGGCATATGGATTTACTTGTTAAATCAGCCCACAAATATGCCAGACCTGGTCCTTGAATACATATAAAGCATTATGAAAAAAGAAATCCAAAATAAGATATACAAGATAGATTTTTTTCCCTTTGTTGGGAGATTCCAATAGGGTGAGAAATTTTACTGAGAAAGGAAATTAGAATAAATGAGTCTCTATTGTGAAAGATCACAGAAAACCACAAAATAATGTTGAATGAAGACAGTTTTATGGAGAATAAGTTAGCTATCAGGAATATGATGATGCTTATATGTGTTGTCTTCTGTATTCTTGAATTAAATTATGATGATAATAATGGTGTGAACAAATAGTAAACAGAGATTAGGTTATTTATTCAGACTCTTCATGGACACAGGAGAAGGAAATAGTGTGAGTTTCAGTTTCTAAAGTTCAAAACAGAAGGGAGGAGGGTTCAGGAGGGGGAGCACATGTATACCTGTGATGGATTCATTTTGATGTTTGGCAAAACTAATACAATTATATAAAGTTTAAAAATAAAATAAAATTAAAAAAAAAAAAAAAACAAAGAAAAAAAAAGAAATAAAAGCAACATTTTGGGCATCACTAGATGGGCACAGTAATAGTCAAGATAACAGAAAATACATGATTATGACCATATTCCAGATAGTAGGTTTGGTTACATTTTATAAAACTGAGAATACCAAATGCTAAATTAGCAAGTGCAAGTCAGTCATGTATGACTCTTTGTGACCCTACAGACTATAGCCTGCCAGGTTCCTCTGTCCATGGGATTCTCCAGGCAAAAATACTGGAATGGGTTGCCATTCCCTTCTCCAGGAGATCTTCTCAACCCAGTAATTGAACCCAAAATTAGCAAGGATGGGGGGCAAATGAAATTTTTATATATTAATGTGGAGAATGAAAATAGGTACAGTTATTTTGGAAAACATTCAATTTTTTCCTATAAAAAATGTAAAGCAGTAATTATAAGATCCAGTAATTCCTGTTCTAGGTAAATATCCAATAAAAATGCACACCAGTAGATTTCATAGACATGAACAAAATGTCCACAATAGCATTATTCATGTATCTATATTTCTTTTTGGAGAAGGAAATGGCAACCCACTCCAGTACTCTTGCCTAGAAAATTCCATGGATGGAGGAGCCTGGTTGGTCAGTGAATTGTTTGTTAGTTTAATGCAGACTGTTACGGTTACCTTTATTTAATTCTTTCCCACTAATGTCAAATTCTATGTAGATATATGTGTATATATTATAATGTTTATAAAAACATGCATATAATATACCCCTTAAGATTATTATTATATAGTAATGTATATGTTATACTATACAATATATATTTTACATGCAATTGTATAGTATATAATATAGGCTATAAATAAAATATATAGCTAACTTAGGTATCAATTTATTTGTCTATTTTCCTCTTAGTGAGATTTTTTTACTCTTTTCAGTTTTTTGCAGTTATAGCGAAATCAACAAAGTATATTCACGTACAAGGCAGTTTATAAAACTGTTGGGGTTTATGGTCTGCACATCTTCACTTTTACAGAAATTGCCATATTGCTTTCCAAAGTCTTTGTGACACTATTTATGCAACCATTTTATAGATCTTCCTGATTTTCAATTTATTACAATTTAGTGAAAGTTGTATGTAATTGTGTTTTATCTTTCCTTGCCATGATCACTAGAGAGATTTGAAATCTCTTGATGTTTTCTTGTTATTATTTGAGCTTTCTCTTCTGTTACATGCTTATGCTTATGTTTTACCCAGACTTTTGTTGAATTCCTTTTTTAAATCAATATATTTGATCAGTTTATATATTCCTAATATTGATCCATTTCTATCATATGTATTTCATGTAGAGTTAGTTTGTCTTCTAATACTTCTAACATGACTTTAGTGGCAAACTGTTTTATATCATTATCATTTTAGTATTATCAACTTGACTATCAGAGCTGCTTTATTGCAAAAAATAAGTAGAGCTATTTACAATTTTCTAAGTGAATTGCATAGTTCTTTTAGAACATTACTAATGTTTTGCAGTTCTCTCTATAAAAGATGTGCATATTATTCACTGGGTTTATTGATTACTTTGTATCATTTGTATGTGTGTTAAATGATCAGTTGTGCCTGACTCTTTGCAACCCCATGGGCTGTATGTAGCACACCAGGCTTCTGTGTCCATGGGATTTCCCAGGCAAAAATACTGGAGTGGGTAGCCATTCCCTTCTCCAGGGGATCTTCCCAACCCAGGGAAACCCAGGTCTCCATCCCTGCAGGCAGATTCTTTACTATTTGAGCCACCAGGGAAGCTCTGTTGTTTGTATAAATAGTACCTTAATATTTGATATTATTTATTGCTATTTTAGCTTCTAGCCATGTTAATAACTCTCTAATAACGGTCTAAAGGACCAGTTGGAAGTTTTTCTAAGGAGATATCATACAATACTAACTATAAGTAAAATATATAATAATAGAGAGTAACCTATGAATGTGAATGTATTCCAAAAATATATCATTAATAAAAATAGAATATTTTTAAGAAAAGAGATATATGTGTTACCACTATATACCGTTTTACAAAATACAAAACATGTCCTATGGAAAATTTGCATCAAGGACATTAAAAAATACCCATGCTTTCAACCCCTTATAATTTGTATTGCTTGAAATTGTCTTACATGATGAACAGATGAACATAGACATACTTATCATTCTTTGATTTTTAACAAAATACCTCTAATATTTTATCATTGATTTTAATGCTTGTTGTAGATTTTTATAGGTATCTCTTACCGTATTAAGATTGTCCCTTTCTATTTCTAGTTTGCTAAGTTTTATAATATGAATATAAGATGAACTTTATCAGAGTATTGTAGTTTCTCTTAAAATAATCATATGGTATATTCTCTATAATTTAATGTTGTATGAATTATCTTAATATAACTTGCAAAATGAAGCTGTAATTTTATTCTAAGATAGCATCATCTTGATCCTTTACAAAATGCATGGGTATTTTGATCTAAATTTTATATTTGGGATGATCATATCTATGTTCCTAAGTGATATTGGCTTGCAATATTAATTTTTATGCTGAATTAACTTGTGTTGGATTCAAAGTTATATATGCCTTAGAAAATGAACCTCATTTTATTCTCTCTAGAAAGGTTTAGATAAGACTGAAATTCTGTTTTCCAAGAAAGTTTGGCAGAAATCATCTGTGAAATTGTACTTGAAAGAACAATTTGTGGTTGGATTTTTAGTACTGCTGCTGCTTCCCATCTATGGGGTCGCACAGAGTCGGATCAGTCGTATCCAACTCTGTGCGGCCCCATGGATGGCAGCCCACTAGGCTCCCCTGTCCCTGGGATTCTCCAGGCAAGAACACAAAAGTGGGTTGCCATTTCCTTCTCCAATGCATGAAAGTGAAGACATTCAGTCGTGTCCCACTCCTAGCAACCCCATGGACTGCAGCCTACCAGGCTCCTCCATCCATGGGATTTTCCAGGCAAGAGTACTGGAGTAGCTTGCGATTGTCTTCTCCTACTAAGATGATTTTTTAAATGGCTATTAATTTATTCAAATTTTATCTTTATTTTGAGTCAACTTGATAGATCTCAGTTTTTAAAAAATCTACTTTATGATAATTAAGTAGCATAAATTATTCAAAGTATATGTGTAACTTTTATTATCAGCACTAAATGTTATATTTTCTATTTTTTATCTTAATATTATGTATTTGTACCTTCTATTTTTTCTTGATTAATTTTAGCAGTGGTTCAACATTTTTGCTAATATTTTTACAAAGTAAACCTCAGATAGTTCTCTCCTTATTTTTCCTAAATTTAAACTATAATGTTAACTGTACTCCACATGAAGTGCTTTATTAATGAATTAATAAACACAAAATTGATACCTGGCAGATAGAAACTTTATAAATGCTAATTCAGTTCAGTTCAGTTGCTCAGTTGTGTCCGACTCTTTGTGACCCCATGAACTGCAGCATGCCAGGCCACTTTGTCCATCACCAACTCTGGAGTTCACCCAAACTCATGTCCATTGAGTCGGTGATAGCATCCAACCATCTCATCCTCTGTCGTCCCCTTCTCCTCCTGCCCTCAGTCTTTCCCAGCATCAAGGTCTTTTCAAATGAGTCAGCTCTTCGCATCAGGTGGCCAAAGTATTGGAATTTCAGCTTCAACATCAGTCCTTCCAATGAACACCCAGGACTGGTCTCCTTTAGGATGGACTGGTTTGATCTCCTTGCAGTCCAAGGGACTCTCAAGACTCTTCTCCAACACCGCAGTTCAAAAGCATCAATTCTTTGGCGCTCAGCTTCCTTTATAGTCCAATGCTCATATAGATACACGATTACCAGAAAAACCATAACCTTGACTAAACGGACATCTGTAAACAATGTAATGTCTCTGCTTTTTAATATGCTGTCTAGGTTGGTCACAACTTTTCTTCCAAGGAGTAAGCGTCTTTTAATTTTGTGGCTGCAATCACCATCTGCAGTGATTTTAGAGCCTCAAAATACAAAGTCAGCCACTGTTTCCACTGTTTCCCCATCTATTTGCCGTGAGTGATGGGACCAGATGCCATGATCTTCATTTTCTGAATGTTGAGCTTTAAGCCAACTTTTTCACTCTCCTCTTTCACTTTCATCAAGAGGCTCTTTAGTTCTTCACTTTCTACCATAAGGATGGTGTCATCCTCATATCTGAGGTTATTGATATTTCTCCCGGCAATCTTGATTCCAGCTTGTGTTTCCTCCAGCCCAGTGTTTCTCATGATGTACTCTGCAAAGAAGTTAAATAAACAGGGAGACAATATACAGCCTTGACGTACTCCTTTTCCTATTTGGAACCAGTCTGTTGTTCCACATCCAGCTCTAACTGTTGCTTCCTGACTGCATACAGGTTTCTCAAGAGGAAGGTCAGGTGGTCTGGTATTCCCATCTCTTTCAGAATTTTCCACAGTTTATTGTGATCCACAGAGTCAGAGGCTTTGGCATAGTCAATGAAGCAGAAATATATATTTTTCTGGAATTCTCATGCTTTTTTGATGATCCAGTGGATGTTGGCAATTTGACCTCTGGTTCCTGCCTTTTCTAAAACCAGCGTGAACATCAGGAAGTTCACAGTTCATATATTGATGAAGCCTGGCTTGGAGAATTTTGTGCACTACTTTACTAGTATGTGAGATGAGTGCAATTGTGTGGTAGTTTGAGCATTTTTGGCATTGCCTTTCTTTGGGATTGGAATGAAAACTTACCTTTTCCAGTCCTGTGGCCACTGCTGAGTTTTCCAAATGTGCTGGCATATTGAGTGCATCACTTTCACAGCATCATCTTTAAGGATTTTAAATAGCTCAACTGGAATTCCATCGCTTCCACTAGCTTTGTTCATAGTGATGCTTCCTAAGGCCCACTTGACTTAGCATTTCAAGATGTCTGGCCCTAGGTGAGTGATCACACCGTTGTGATTATCTGGGTCATGAAGATCTTTTTTGTACAGTTCTTCTGTGTATTCTTGCCACCTTTTCTTAATATCTTCTGCTTCTGTTAGGTCCATACTATTTCTGTCCTTTATTGAGCCTATCTTTGCATGAAATGTTCCCTTGGCATCTCTAATTTTCTTGAAGAGATCTCTAGTCTTTCCCATTCTTGTCTTCCTCTATTTCTTTTCATTGATTGCTGAAGAAGGCTTTCTTATCTCTCCTTGCTATTCTTTGGAACTCTTCATTCAGATGCTTATATCTTTCCATTTCTCCTTTGCTTTTCACTTCTCTTCTTTTCACAGCTATTTGTAAGGCCTTCTCAGACAGATGGTCTTGATCCCTGTCTCCTGTACAATGTCATGAACCTCCATCCATCATCAGGCATTCTGTCTATCAGATCTAGTCCCTTAAATCTATTTCTCAAATCCCTGTATAATCATTACGGATTTGATTTAGGTTATACGTGAATGGTCATCCATGGTTTTCCCTACTTTGTCAGTTTAAGTCTGAATTTGGCAATAAGGAGTTCATGATCTGAGCCACAGTTAGCTCCTGGTCTTGTTTTTGCTGACTGTATAGAGCTTCTCCATCTTTGGCTGCAAAGAATATAAACAATCTGATTTTGTTGTTTGCCATCTGGTGATGTCCATGTGTAGAGTCTTCTCTTGTGTTTTTAGAAGTGGGTGTTTGCTATGACCAGTCCATTCTCTTGGCAAAACTCTATAAACCTTTGCCCTGCTTCATTCTGTACTCCAAGGATGAATTTGCCTGTTACTCCAGGTGTTTCTTGACTTCCTACTTTTTCATTCCAGTCCCTTTTAGTGAAAAGGACATCTTTTTTTGGGTGTTAGTTCTAATTACTAGTATTATTATTATTGCAAATATTTTTATAAAATACATTTTCATTGAATAACTTTATTCACATATTATTTTAGGCTTTTTTCTTTATTATTCTTCTTTTGATTTGCAGGCTTTGCTCTTCTAATGGAATTATGTACTTATAAACTTAGAATTACTTGTCAATAAGCTTAATCACACTAGTTTGTTAGATCACATTTACATTTTTGTATAGACTTGAATATTTTATTATTTCAGAAATACTGTTTTTGAATTTTCATTTATTTGAGGTATATTAAAGTTTTCCAAACTTTAGCTTTTTCTTTTTGTATTGATAAAAATTTTCTACTTTTTAATCAATAGTTCCAATATCTGCTATCACCAGCAGTAAAGTTTTCTAGGGAATATTACTAGCTTTGTTTGAGGGAGTCTTTCTCTGGAAAGGTTTTATTTTACTTCTGCCAGACTCATAACAATTTATGACCATTTTAATTTTATTCAATTTGAATCATCAGATAGTATAAATTATTTTATACCTCTTAAAGACCTCTTTGAAGAGATTCAGTTCATTTCAGTTCAGTCACTCAGTCATGTCCAACTCTTTGCGACCCCATGAAACGCAGCACGCTGGGCCGCCCTGTACATCACCAACTCCCAGAGTTCACTCAAACTCATGTCCATCGAGTCGGTGATGCCATCCAGCCATCTCATCTTCTGTCATCCCCTTCTCCTCCTGCCCCCAATCCCTCTCAGCATCAGAGTCTTTTCCAATGAGTCAACTCTTCACATGAGGTGGCCAAAGTACTGGAGTTTCAGCTTTAGTATCAGTCCTTCCAATGAACACCCAGGACTGATCTCCTTTAGAATGGGCTGGTTGGATCTCTGGTTGGTCTTTTAATTTCATGGCTGCAATCACCATCTGCAGTGATTTTGGAGCCCCCCAAAATAAAGTCAGTCACTGTTTCCACTGTTTCCCCATCTATTTCCCATGACGTGATGGGACTGGATGCAATGATCTTAGTTTTCTGAATATTGAGCTTTAGGCCAACTTTCTAACTCTTCTCTTTCACTTTCATCAAGAGGCTCTTTAGTGCTTCTTCACTTTCTGCCATAATGGTAGTGTCATCTGCATATCTGAGGTTATTGATATTTCTCCCAGCAATCTTGATTCCAGCTTGTGCTTCATCCAGCCCAGCATTTCTCATGATGTACTCTGCATAGAAGTTAAATAACCACAGTGATGATATACAGCCTTGATGTACTCCTTTTCCTGTTTGGAACCAGTCAGTTGTTCCGTGTCCAGTTCTAAGTGTTGCTTCCTGACCTGGTACTGATTTCTCAAGAAGCAGGTCAGGTGGTCTGGTATTCCCATCTCTTTCAGAAGTAGCCCAAAGGGACTAAGACAGTCCTTATTTGTTAATATAGCTGTGTTCTTAAATATCTAATGACTGTATTTTACTCATTTTCATATTGCTAATTTTTGTTGTTGCTCTTGAATTGCTAAGTCGTGTCTGACTATTTGCGACTCTATCGACTGTGAATTTTTACCTGGAGGATATTTCAGAATATTCACTGTCCATGGTTTATGCATGGTTTATGATTCACATATATTGCTGAAAATCCATTTTCTTTCCTTATATCCTCATTAATTTTAACCTCAGTTCTCAGGAACATCACAGATCTATCTCTTTTCACCTTTATATGCTGGCCTTATATCTTGGCTTTTATTTTGACTTCTTTCTATTCTCTTCATTTTACTCGTGATTTCTGCTTGACAAGTCAGGCACCATGTCTTAAAGAGCCTTTCTCTGTTTCTCATACAGTGTCTGCCTAGTATGATGTCTTAAGTTTAATTTTCAAGACACCTTAACCAAAAAGAGAATGGAAATTGATATAGCCACTATGGAGAAACTTATGGGGATAGGAACCCCACTATTTATAATAACCAGGATATGGAATCAACCTAAATGTCTATTGGCAGAAGAATAGATAAAGAAGATGTGTGTATGTATGTATATATGTATATACATACATATATATGTATACGTATGTATACATTTATACATGCATCAAGTGTGTATACACTGTGTGTATATACATACATACATACACTGTGTGTATATACACATATATATACATACACAGTGGAATATTACTCTGTCATAAAAATGAATAATATCAGATCATGGATAGACCTAGAATCTTTATACCGAATAAAGTAAGTCAAAAAGATAAAAACAATGCTTATGTATGGAATCTAGAAAAATAGTACAGAAGAACCTATTTGCAAAGCAGATGTAGAGAAAAAAATCTGGACACCTAGGGAGGAAATGGGGAATGGGATAAATTGGGAGATTGGGATTGACAAGTGCACTGCATTTGTAAAACAGATAGCTAGTAGTAAACTGCCTTATAATGCAGGAAGCTCAGTTTGGTGCTCTATGGTGACCTAGATTGGTGGTAGAATGGGATGGAGTGTGAGGGAGGTCCCAGAGGGAGAGGATATATGAATACATATAGCTGACTCACTTTGTTGTAGAGCAGAAACTAATACAACATTGTAAAGCAACTATACTCCAATTAAAATGAAAATTATGCCCACAGGTTCAGCTGAAACAATGTGTATTATTATAAAATGTTATTAGGTGAATTAGATTAGATGTTATTAATATAAATAGTATGTATACGTTCACAGTACCATAGCTAGACTGTATGTGTCATATGAAGGCTATTTTCTCTTTAGTTTAATACTCTTTTTTTGTGATATTACTTTCTATTCATATTCTATATTTTTGACTAGTTTTTGAGTTACAATACTGTCTTAGTCCATTCAAGCTGCTTATAGAAAACAATTCCAAGGCTAGGTGACATATAAACAACTGAAATTCATTTCTTATAGTCTGGGAGACTGGCAAATCCAAGATTTAGGTGCCAAAAGGTTTGTGTCTGGTGAGAAACTGCTACCTGGTTCATAGACATCAGTCTTTTTGCTATGTCTTCACGTGGGAAAGGGGTGATGGAGCTGTCTGGGGTCTCCTAAAAAGGGCACTAATCCCATTCATGTGGACACCACCCTTATGACTAAGTCACCTCTGAAGGTTTCACTAATAATAACATCACATTGGGCATTAAGTTTCAGTGTATGAATTTTGGTAGAACACAGCCATTCAGTCTATAGTAAAGATAACATCACTAGCTTTCTTAGAGTTTAAATATTAACAATGTTGTTACATGACTACATGGTTTTAAAGAATTTTTTTACTGTATGCTCTGGGTGGAGGAGAGCCATTTTGAGTTAAATGAAGAGACAATGGAAATACCAAACAAATAACCACCGTTATTTTTCACAAATGTTCTGGGCTGACAGGTTATTTAATATAAATGGAATAATGTGTGTCCTGACATTTTCAAATTGTCTGCGAACTTTTAGAACTGAATACTTCATCATGCCTTTAGTTCTTCAGTGTTCTTTTCAGAAAATTCTTCCTGCCTGAAATAAATGTATGACATTAGATTTTCTAGTAAGAAGACCACAAATAAATCTACCTTTTAAAGAAGCATTTCCAGTGTTCAAATCAGATAGAAATTTCAGACAGACCTGAAAATATACATTTATACTTATACCAATTTAACTTTCACATGTATCAGATAATTGCTTTGATAAAGTTGGAATGAGGGTTAACTAAATTTTGGAAAGGATTGGAAAAAAGGTTTTATTTCCAGCAACTTCCTTGCTCTTTTCTAATATTCAGTTTCACAAAAGCGTATACATCAAATATACAGAGGAGCTCTACCTTAAGAAACCAAATAAATTAGCTTACATAAAGAAAGAAAAACAATTTTTAAAAGCCTGAATACTGTTTGGTTTATTGTTTGAGGAAATGATTTAATATAAGCATCATTACCACTGTATATAGGAATAAAAAGTAATTGAGCACAAAACAAATTCATTTTTAAATAATAATTTGTTTCATTCTTTCTGATAGTGTCTCATGGCTTCATTCATAGCATCTGCAACAAGTAGGGGTTTAATTTCTCACCAGTTCAGTTACATTATGTTAGCTGGACAGCTGTTTAAGGAAGATGAAGATATTCAAGGTATCATCACAGCAGTGGCTCT
Organism: Bos indicus x Bos taurus; assembly: GCF_003369695.1. Taxonomy (NCBI): domain Eukaryota; kingdom Metazoa; phylum Chordata; class Mammalia; order Artiodactyla; family Bovidae; genus Bos; species Bos indicus x Bos taurus. The sequence continues at coordinate 34,340,991 of NC_040086.1, forward strand.
TATCTTCAATTTTTATGTTATGAATAATTACCAGTGCTTTCTGGAAATAGGTTTGGGATAGTTAAATTCTTAGTCATCCTGAGCTGTTGGTGCTAAATATATATATATATATATATATATATATATATATATATTAATGGTGAATAAGGCAAAATCAAATACTGAGTTTTATTTCCCTGTGACTGTGTGCATGCTCAGTCATGTATGACTCTTCACAACCCCATGAACTGTAGCGGGCTATAGGAACCTCTGCCCGTGGAATTTTCCAAGCAATAAAGTGGAGTGGGTTGCCATTTCCTACTCCAGGATATCTTCCCAGCTCCGGGATCAAACCCACATCTCTTGCATCTCCTGCATTGGGAAGATGATTCTTTACCACTACATCACCTGGGAAACCTTTTATGTTCCTCTACTTCTGTCTGAAAAATAAGTCCAGCATTCATGTAATTGAACAAATTCTATCATGACCATAAACTCAAATATCACACAGTGACTTACTTAGAAAAGGTAGGAGATTTGACTGGACATGTTTTCTAGACTTAGCACGTTATTCATACTTGCTTGATTGTTAGCTAAGTTTACATTTGCAAAGATAGGTTCCCCCACTGACCTGTTAATTTCACTGTGAGCCTTTTTTATTTCTTAGTGACACACACAATAAATAAAATATTATTTAACATATAGCTTTTAACAAATATGTTTTAACTTTATGTTTCCATACAGTGGAGAAATGTTTCATAGAGTTGAACCTCAGATCAATAGGAAAAAACATCTTTGGAGTGAAACTTGGTTTTTGCAATACTGATACCACAGCATAATGGTTATTCTGAGAAGTAAACACAAGAAGACTCTATGAACATAGTAGCCCCCAAACAAGAGTGGTGGAAGCCAGGGGAAGGGATTGAACTATATATAAGGAATGCTGAAACATTGAGAGCAGTATCATTTATGGCTCTTCTGTGCTTATTCCACTCTAGAGTTGGCTTTGCTAAGAAAAGAGTGAAATTTAGTGTGAATTTGATACCAAGGGCTTTCTAAAAGAAAATGGTTTCATTTTTGAGTTGTCAATAGTGTCTTTGATTACTAATGTCAGTTGATATTGTAAAAATATTTTTAAAACAACAAAAAACCAACAGTAATTACAAATGTTTATTGCTGGCTTATATAAATGAAAACAAAAGTGTAGTCCTAAGATAATATAATTAGCAAATTCATATTTTCTTATTTCATATAACTGTGATGATACTGATATTGTCACAAATATTGTTTCTGACAACCGAGGATCAGCAGAGTTTTCTATAAAGAATCAGATAGTAAATGTTTTAAGCTTTTCTAACCTCATATGGTTGCTATCAGATTTTCTTTTTTTTAAACCCCCTAACAGTGTGAAAAAACATTCTTAGATCAAATGCCATAGAAAGAAAGTTTTGGAATGGATTTGACTGACAAGATGTAGCTTACCAACTCCTGTTCATTATTGTTTAAACCACAGGGCATAGGTATTTAGCCTTTCAAAGCCCTTTACTCCTCTGAAAATATTGGTAGCCAGCATTCAGGATGGTTCCAATGATTCCTATCCTTTAGATATTTATGTCCTCATGTATTTCCCACTTTTTGAGTATGGAATGGCTATTTTTAATGAATAACTAGTCAATGGTGATAGTGGGATTTTCCAAGCAAGAGTACTGGAGTGGGGTGCCATTGCCTTCTCTGATAACTAGAATACTAGGCCATATTAGGTAGTATAGTTGTGCTTTCTATCTCTTAAACAAAATGCCCGGAGAGAAGCCAACCACAAATGTTGAGTACTTATGTACTAAGGCTCACGCAGCAATGACTGAAGCTTCCAGCCAGTCACCATGTGACTGAACTTAAAATCTGAACCTCCAGTCAGTCAAACCCCAAATGACTGCAGACTTGACTAACATAACACCTGGTTGCAGTTTTATGAAAGACTCTAAATGAGAATCAGTCAGCTAAGCTTCTGCCAGATTCTTAACCCACAGAACAGGTTGTATGACAGTAATGCATGTCATATGTATGTATGTGTGACAATAATGTTTATTGCTATGTTTTGGCATGTTAAGTATGCAACAATAGATAACTACAGTAAAAGCGTCTACCTATAATGTGGGAAACACTAGTTCGATCCCTGGGTCAGGAAGATCCCCTGGAGAAGGAAATGTCAACCTACTCCAGTACTGTTGCCTGGAAAATCACACGGACAGAGAAGCCTGGTAGGCTACAGTCCGTGGGGTCACAAAGAGTCGGACATGATTGAGCAACTTCACTTTCACTTTCATGTTGTTTTATAAGAATTTAAGCTGCTTACCACAAACTGCAGATAACTTTAATCTTAGGTAATATGTTAGAGTTCTCCAAAGATGAAAACCAATAGGATGTGTATATATGTAGAAAGAGGTTTATTCTAAAGAGTTGGCTCACACAATTGTGGATGCTTGGCAAAATCAAAATCTGATAAGGGAGGCCAACAAGCTTAAGACTCAGAAAAAAAGGTGCAGCTCAAATCCAAATGCAGTCTGCTGCAGAAATGCCTCTCTCTCATAGGAGGTCAGTCATTTGTTCTACTCAAGCCTTCAGCTGATTGGTTTTCTTTTAATAGAGGTCCATCTGCATATGGAAGACAATCTGCTTTACCAAAAGTCCATCAATTTAAATGTAAATCTCCAAAACTTCTCACAGAAACATGTACATATTTAACCAAATATCTGGACACTATGACCCATCCAACTTGAAACAGAAAGTTAGCCATCACAGGTAGAGACAACTAAAATAGTTAATTTCTCTAGTCTTAATGAAATTAATGTAATTCAAATCCCTGGCTCAATGGTAAAGAATCCACCTGCAATGCAGGAGACCTGGGTTCAATCCCTGGGTTGGGAAGATCCCCTGGAGGAGGGCGTGTCAACCCACTCCAGTATTCTTGCCTGGAGAATCACCATGGACAGAGGATCCTGGTGGGCTACAGTCCATGGGGTCGCAAAGAGTCAGACATGAGTGAGTGATTAAGCGCATATTCTTATTCAGCTATCTAGAAAAAAAGAGCCAGATTAAAAAGCAGATAAATGGCTCATTAAGACATCATTTTAATGAATTGTGAAAATTAAAAACTAAGGTTGGGAGACATAAATGACTTTTCTTACCATTTCAGTACAAAAGTTATGAAGTTTCATGAAGATAAATGTACATAAATATAGATGCATCAGCCAACTTGTGAGAAAAAAAATTAAACTTTATTCCATCATCCAGTTTATTTCAAAAATTGTCAGGCTGTAAGATATTGAAGAAAAATATTTAGATAATTTTACTTTTCATCCACATGTTGTATTAATATATAATAGATTATCAACTTACAAATAAATGAGTCTCCCTGATATAGAGAGTCTGTGATAGGCAAAATAATAGCTCATTGAAGATGTCTACATTCCTATCCCTGGAACTTTAAAATATGTTGCCTTTCATAGGAAAAGAGACTTTCCAGTTGCAACTGGATGGACTAAATCACTTCAGTAATGTCCGACTCTGCAACCCTATGGGCTATAGCCTGCCAGGCTCCTCTGTCCATGCAATAGTCTAAGCAAAAATACTGGAGTGGATTGCCATTTCCTCCTCCAAGGAATCTTCCCGGCCCAGGGATTGAACCCAGGTCTCCTGTATCTCCTGCACTGCAGGTGGATTCTTTACCTCTGAGCCACCCCAGTTATGACTAAGTTAAGGAAGATGTGGCAATAGAAGCTGAGGTGAGAAAGAGAGAAATAGAAGCTGAGATGAGAAAGAAAGGGAGAGGTGACAAAGAAAGAATTGATGCTTTTGAAGTGTGGTGTTGGAGAAGACTTTTGAGAGTCGCTTGGACAGCAAGGAGATCCAACCAGTCCATCCTAAAGGAGATCAGTCCTGAATATTCATTGGAAGGACTGATGATGAAGCTGAAACTCCAATACATTGGCCACCTGATGCAAAGAACTGACTCAATGGAAAAGACCCTGATGCTGGGAAAGATTGAATGTGGGAAGAGAAGGGGATGACAGAGGATGGGATGATTGGATGGCATCACCGACATGATGGACATGAGTTTGAGTAGGCTCTGGGAGCTGGTGACAGACAGGACAGGGAAGCCTGGTGTGCTGAAATCCATGGGATTGCAAAGAGTTAAACGCGACTGAGTGACTGCAATGAACTGTACTGAATCCAGACTTTGAAAATGGAGGAAGATAACAAGCCAAGGAATAAGGAATGTAGGATTTATCTAGAAACTGGAAAAGGAAAGGAAATGGATTCTTCCACTGAGGGTCCAAAAGGAGCATAGCTTGTTGGAAATTTGATTTTAGGTCTTCAGACCTCCAGAACTGTAAGATTAACGTGTGCTCTTAAGTGCCACAAATGTGTGTAGTTTATTACAGCAGCAAATCTTTACCACTTGGGCCACTGGGAAAGCCCTTAGCAGTCATAGAAAACTTAAAATAAATAAACCCTTACTGATTTAGAGAGTTATAATTGTAATCATATTTAGAAAAATGGCATTCTGTAAATTACAAAGTTCTTTTAGTAACCATGGTAAGCAATAAGACTGAATACAAGTTCCATGAGGGAGGACAGAAACCATATATTTTGTCTACCTTTGTAATCCTTGGGGATAGTACATAAATAACACACACCAGGTTAAAAAGAAATAAATAGTCTGAGAAAGGATGCCCTAATCTTTATGATATTCAATTAATATGTTAAATGTCTCTGTGTTAATGTCTTCAACATTTATGAAGGTATATTGCCTCAAACCAAGATCTTTTTCAGTCAACACCAGTTTTCTAGTAAACATTTGAAATAAATTAGTATCATGATCACGTTTGGCTTATTGCTCCTTTGCTTATCAAAGTCTGACACTGATACCTTATAGTATTTATAATTGATATTAATGTACCATATCTTTACTGATTCTATTCTTCATGGCACTGTTCCACAGAATGATCTGAAGAAATGTGAATCAATTTTCAGGAACCAAAAAGATAAAGAGAATCCACAGATTTTCCCTTCAAGGATAACAAGTCTCCTATCATTAGAATTAGTAAAAATAAAAATAAATACATAAATAATTTTTATCATTTTTACTACTTATTAAAATAAATAAATAATAATAATAAATTTAAAAAATCAGTCAGAAGTTCTGACTTCAAAATAATTCTCCATTTTTCAAGTAAAACACTTTGAGAAATCAAAACACACAAGCTTAAAACACACAAGGTTAAAAAAGTCACCAATTTAATACTAAATTAGCAATTATATGTTACCAATTTCTGTATATATTTTGACTTCAAATGCATCACTTAGACTCTAGTGGAAAAAATAGAGTATTTATAGAGCTCTACCCACTAGCTAATTGAAATAGCAAATGTTTACCTTGTATCAACTTAGGACAGTGCCACTGGTTAACAGATTAAGATTTACAGAATGTCACTGCTAATGGCTCACAATGGTTGCAGCTGCACTATTGTGGTGGTCCAGGAAGTGTGCTTGGCTAAGGGAGAACTGCATCTGCATGCTTGATGTTAACACTCAGGCCTTTTATAGCTCTAATAAAGTTAACAATTTATGCACAGACATGCCAGAATCTAGAGCCAAGCAAATGAAATCACTGAGTTTGAGTGGCACAAATTCAAGCTGCCTGCCAGAAACATGTGCAGCTGTACTAGGAGAAGGAAGAAGATTCCACTGACACACCTGCTACAGATGCCTGGCTTGTAAAAATCTGTACTTCTTTCCTCTATTAGACGCATGCAACACTTAGTTCCTTATTGCTTATACATGTCAAAGGGTGAGATCCAGAGTCATGATCATGTACTTATTCAATTTATTCAACAAGGGAGGTGACTTACTTTAAATTTGATGTTTGGGATGTGTGGTGCACAATCTTTCTTTTTCTCCATCCTACTTATTCAGTAAATTTGAGTTAGGCAGGTGGGTAATCAACCCAAATGTGGAGCTCGTAACCACTCCTAACTTTAAGTATCTGGATTACTTAAAGTTTACTTATAGTCATTGCTACTTTTGAACGTTTTGCCTTATGCTGCCTTGTGAGAGATCAGTCTGTATTATTGCCTTGTCATGAGAATGCCTAAGAAATGCCCAAGTGCCCAAATTGAAGCCATCACACTAGATCCAACCAAGTCAAGCCAATCTCACCACATGTGATGGTGGGGGTGGAAACTTATCATCAGGAAAATGATCTCTTCCTGTGACTTCATCTCTATTATCAGGAAGCAGAAGAAGAGTGAAATCTATTGGCTTTCTCAGACTTCAACATTTGTTGAGAATTTGGGTCAAGAATTGGGCATGTATTAGAAACAGAAATGAATGTTGTTCAAAGAAAGATTTGAACATTATGGATTTTATCACATTTTAATTAAGTCCTATCATGAGCCTCTGACAGATATGTGGTAACTCTGCCAGGAAACAGCATAGGGGATAACACAGAACAATTTACTATTTTTGTCAGATCAGAGTGAATACCTTCTAAAAGATCGTGTATTCCCTATTCAGGTCTTAGCAAGAAAACAGCTTTAGTATTTTCAGAATGATGTAGTAATTCAAGTGAGAATGTAATCTTAGATTAAACGAAAAATAGAAAGAGGGAGATTGGAGCAAGAAGCAGGTAAAGCTGAGGCTAACCATAGGTCATGGTATATGATTTGTTTCAAGAAAATTATGTGCCAAAGAGCTATATGAGATCATTAAGCCCAACATGCCAGAAAGGGATTCACGACTCTGTATAGAAAATGTCTGAAAAATCTAAGGTATTCTGAAATCTTTATTTCTAAGGATTTCAGATATGCTGGATATACTTATTCCTGTTGTTGAAGCTACTGTAGCTATTCATATGCATTCTTAGTAAATTCATCTTCTTTTCCTCCAATTATTTTGTCCCCCGTAAATAATGAAACAGCCTTGTTTAGAACCATGTATCTTTCTTATATTACCCAAAACATATTCTTACAATTAATTAAGTTAATGTCTTCATGGCTTCTGGAAAAAAATGGCAGATATTAAATATAATATATGAATACCCCAAATATCCCAATATCATATAAAATATTCAGTGGAAAATATAAGTTATCTAATTACCTAGTTAGCTCCTTCTAATGAAGGGCTGCCAGTTCTAGCTAGACTGCAAAAAAGAAGATCACTCTAATGATATTACTAATGCTTTCATGCTCTTTGCTTTGAATAACTTTTACTTAGTAATTTCCTTTTCTAAATTTAATGAACTTAGTTGTGCAATACAAACAACAAAATATAATACTTTAGATGATTCAGAGATTTATTTTCAGGTGAAAATGGGATGAAAGGAAAATAAATATCAAAATTAACTCACAATGACTTTACTAATACCACAACTGAGGGTGGCTCCAGCCTCCTAATATTAGTTTTCAGGTTCCTAATGTAAAGTAAAATGTAAATTCTGGTTTGATCTCTCTGAACATGCTTTGCACTTTTATAATGTTCTTTCTATTTCAAAGAGTACAGTCAAACTGGAAAAAATATCATTTTGATTTGGTTTGATAATAAATTTTTCTTTGTAATTTATTATAATTTTAATTTTGTATGTTTATAATACAAAGTCAATGATTAGGGAGATATAAGGAGATGTAAATATTTTTAATTAACACACTAATTAAACTTACCTTTCATTATGGCAATTAAAAAATTTTGATTTCTATTCATTTTAATTTATAATAGACACCATAAACTAATGTTTCCTGTTTTATTCCATACATTGCCCTGCAAACTTACCTTTTATTTAAAAACTTTAGAAATCATTTATTATACAAGCAAACATGGCTATATTACAATAAATGAAGAATCTAGCAAAGTAAAATTAATGTATCAAAATATATTTTGCTAAATTCTAATTGCATTAAGTTGTTTAAAAAAGAATATACAGAACTAGTTAGTTATTAGGTAACCAAGAAAATATGCTCTAAAATATATTTAGATTGGAACATTTATTGTTGTTTTAAAATATGTTTTTGTTTAAAACACTAAACAAAAATAGATAAAACTAAAAAATTTCTAGAAGAGAACATAAGAGAATAACTAAGTGACCTTGAATTTGGCAATGAGATTTTTTATTCTTCCTGTCAGTTTTTTTTTTTTCTTTTGAGACAAAATTCATTCACATGACTTGAAATTAACCACTTTAAAGTGTACAGTTTAGAAGCACTTAGTACATTCATAATGTTGTACAACTATCATCTCTATCTAGTTCTAAAATTTTTAATCATCCCAAAAGGAAATCCTGTACTGGTTAAGCTGTCACTCCCCATTCACCTACAACCACTCATTTGCTTTAGGTTTCTATTGATTTACATATTTGGTATATTTCATGTAAATGGAATTATGCAATATGTGATCTTTCATAGTTGGCTTCTTTCACTTAACATGTTTTCAACAATCATCTATGTTGAAGCATATATTTGTACTTCATTCTTTTTTTTCTGAATAATATTTTATTCTATAAATATGACACTTTTGTTTATTCATTCATCTGTTAATGGATATTGCGAACAATGCTACTATAAGCATTCATGTACAAGAATTTGCTTCAATACCTGTTTTCAGTTCTTTTGAATTTATACTTAGAAGTAAAATTGCTAGGTCATATGAAATTCCATGTATAACTTTTCAAGGGATGGGCAAACTATTTTCACAGTGGCAACACCATTTTTCATTTATCATTTTTTCATATTTTCCTAATATTATTATCATAGCTTCATAGTGCATGTATGGAATGGTATCTGAATAAGTTGTAGATGAAAGACAAAAGCATAATCTATGAAGGAAAAAGAAAAACTATTAGGTTATTATTTCCCTGGTGGCTTAGACTGTTAGGTTGGGCGTCACTGAAATAAAAATCTCTTCAAAAGACACTGTTAAGAGACTGGAAAAACAACTTTGCCAAACACAGATCAGTTTGTGGACTGTTATCCAAACTAAACAAAGAACTCTAAAAACTCAATAGTAAAAAAATAGACAATCCTTTTTTTAAAAATGGAAAATATCTGAACAGACACCTCATCAAACAAGATGTGCAGAATGATAAATAAGCATATAACAAATGAAGCTCAACATTATTTATAATTAGAAAGTTTCAAGTTAAAACAAGAAGATCCCATTACATACCTATTAAAATGGTTAAAATACAAAAAAACTGATGGTAGTAGTTGATGGTGAAGTTGTGAAGCAAGAGAAATTCTTATTCATTCTTGATTGGAATACAAAATATATGGCCACTCTGGAAGAGAGTTTGGTAGTTTCTTACAAACATAATCTTACTATGTGATCCAGCAATCACACTTCTGGGTATTTGAACTGTTCTAAAACTTATGTACACCCAAAACCGTGTAACTTATATTTACAGCTGCCTCATTCATAGTAACCAAACCTAGAAGGAGCCAAATGTCCTTTAACAGGTGAATGGATTTAAAAAAAAAAAAAAAAGTGTGGTATAGCCATACAATGGACAGTTTTTCATAAGCCAAAAATTGAGCTATCAAGCCACAAAATGACATGAATGAATCTGAAATGCATATTGCTAAGTGACAGAAGTCAGTCTGCAAAAGGGTGTATATTATTTGTTTTCAATTATATAACATTCTAGAAAAGGCAAAACTATAGAATAAAAAATATCAGTGATGTTGAGGATTCAAAACAAGGGCATGAAATATGAATATGGAAGACACAATGAATTTTTTATGTGTGGTAAAATATTTATAATATATAAAAAGTTTCAGTATGATGAAACTATTCTGTATGGTATTACAATGATGTTATATGACATTGTCCATTTGTCAACATTCACAGAACTTTACAAAGTAAACTTTAATAAATGCAATCAAAAATATTTAAGAGGTTGGATAACTCCCAGAAAAAAACTCAGAGTGTGACAAAGCACTGTAACTGTATTACAAATATATGAAACAACTGAAGGGAATAGGGAGAGAAGGCACTGACCTAATTAACTGCAGATGAGTCGGATTTGTGAGACTAACGGTGAAAGGAAGTGCACACAAGTACTGTTCTTTAGTTGATGAAGTTTTTTCAATGGGAAATGAGTCAACAATTTTGAATCTGCTGTATATGCATACTGGAATTCAAACAAGTAACTATCAATAGATGGCAGATGGTGGGAGCCAGTTTACTAATTGTACAAATGAGAAATTACAAATAAAGAAAGGGAAGAGGGAAGAATCATACATATAGTAATGGATTACTTTATACATTAGTATAAATTCCTATTTATTGTTCAGTTGCTCAGTCATGTCTGACTCTTTGTGGACCCATGGCCTCCAGCCCCAGGCTTCCCTGTCCTATACTATCTCCCAGAACTTGCTCGATCTCATGTCCATTGAGTCGATGATGTCATCCAAACATCTCATCCTCTGTCATCCCTTCTCCTCTTGCCCTCAATCTTTCCCAGCATCAGGGTCTTTTCCAATGAGTCAGCTTTTCATGTCATGTAGCCAAAGTATTAGAGCTTCAGCTTCAGCATCAGTCCTTCCAACGAATATTCAGGGTTGATTTCCTTTAGGATTGACTCTTTTGATCTCCTTCAAGTCTAAGGGACTCTCAAGAGTCTTCTCCAGCACCACAATTTGAAAACATCGATTCTTCAGCCCTCTGCTTTCTTTACAGTCCTACTCTCACATCCATACAGGACTACTGGAAAAACCATAGCCTTGACTATACAGACCTTTGTTGTCAAAGTGATGTCTCTGCTTTTTAATATGCTGTCTAGGTTTGTCATAGTTTTTCTTCTAAGGAGTGTTTTTTTGTTTTTTTTTTTAATTTTGTGGATGCAGTCACCATGCACAGTGATTTTGGAGCCCAAGAAAATAAAATCTGTCACTGTTTCCAATTATTCCCAAACTATTTCCCATGAAATGATGGGACCAGATACCATGATCTTTGTTTTTTGAATGTTGAGTTTTAACCAGCTTTTTCACTCTCCTTTTTCACCTTTATCAAAAGGCTTCTTATATACAGATAGTTGCATATAAAAATCATTATGAATATATATGTATATATAGGGGCTAGAATATTTCCTTACTTTGTCTGTGAAAATGGACTAACAGCACTGAAATCCCAGCAAAAGCAAAAACATCTAGCATCCAGTATTTGAGTTTTACAACCATTCTCCAATTAAAGAAAACAATTTCTTGGAGAAATGACTGATTCTAAGACAGGGATACTAATGTATAATGTGAGTGTCAAAGATATTGCAGTGTTAGAAAGTAAGAAAATGCTCAAAAATAATAATAAAACACATCAATGAGTGAAAGTCAAAAGGACACAGGAGCTATCTAAAAGAATTTTCAATGGACAAAACCAGAAAAACTTGAACGAACAACAAATAAAATAGTACTGGAGTATTTGGATTGTATGCCAAGGCATAAAACAAATATCCATTATTCCATATTGATATAAACCAATAATTGAATAAATAAATAAATAATCTGAGAGAAGAGACAAATATACCATGTGGGAGTATTCCAAATAATTTCTGAAACTGCTATAACCTAAAGGAAGAAGAGTATGACTTCCCAGTCCTTAAAGATGTTCTAGGCATTGCAACCTCCTTCTAAAGAATATAGTATAGAACACATGCATGCATGGGAAGGGGAGTAAAAAGAGAGTAAGCATATGATGGAGACATATGAAAAGCATTGCTTCATAAGATGGTCAAGGTCAACGTTAGCAGTGAAAATCATTTATGCACCCTTGCATGCATCCTAATTTGCTTCAGTCATGTCCAACTTGTTGCGACCCTGTGCACTGCAGCCTGTTCTAGGCAAGAATACTGGAGTGGCTTGCCTCACCTTCCTCCAGGGAATCTTCCAGACCCAGGGATGCACCTGTGTTTTTTATGTCTCCCTGCATTGACAGGTGGGTTCTATATCATGAGTGACACCTGGGAAGCCCACTCAATTTATCCTCTTAATATGAACATGGCACTTTGACATTTGGTCCTTCCTCTCAGAAACTGGTAACCTCAGTCTATTTATGAGGAAAACATCAGACAAATTCAAATAGAGGGCCATTGTACAGAATGTCTGACCAGTAATTCTCAAAACAGTCAAGGTCATCAAAAACAAAAGTGAGAAACTGTGACAGCCTTGAGGAATCTAAAGAAATGTGACAACTAAACATAAATGTCAGAAAAAGAGCATTAAACTGAAGGAAGCCTGAATCAAATGTGGATTTATTTAATGATAATGTATCAATATTCATTCACTAATTGTAAAGAAACTATCATTTTTAAGTAAACTGATTTAAATTCACAAAAGATCAGTGTGTTCTTTACTAGTTTATAAAAGTAAATATATTATTACCTCCCATGGAGATAATGTGCCAGGCCTGCCTTATTGATAGAAATTAATTTTTATAAGGGACTGAAGAAAGGTTTTTTAAATTGTTTACTTTTGATTAATCAATTTATTTTATTTGGAGGATAATTGCTTTACAATATTGTGATGGTTTTTGCCTTACATTAACCAGCATGAATCAGTCACAGTTATTCCATTTTTTTCCCAAGGCAGAAGACCACAAAAAGAAAACTCATCTTAAAATGTCTACTGCAAACCAGACTGTTTCTTACTTTGGGAAAATACATTTTAATGAATTGATTTTCATTTTGTGAAAAACTTCTTAAGCCATTCTGTCATAACATTTAAATCTGAGTCTGTATGAAATGGATTCATGGGTTTATTTCAAATCAAAAGTATAGAATAACTGATGTTTTGAATTTATAGTGTTGCTTGTACTTTCTTTATCCCCTTATATAAATTCTAGTTTTATAAAGCTTCACATGTAAATTGAATAAATTAAAAAAAAATATATATATATATAAAGTCACATTCATTTCAACAATTACTGATTATTCTTTGCTATTATTCTAGTATGCTTTTGTGTTTTCAAAATTTGTTTTTTATTAATATATCCTGCATCAACAACACATCAATAAATCACTCTTTTTTTGCATGTACTATTTTTTGTTATGCTTTTGAACTGTGGTGTTGGAGAAGACTCTTGAGAGTCCCTTGGACTGCAAGGAGATCCAACCAGTCCATTCTGAAGGAGATCAGCCCTGGGATTTCTTTGGAAGGAATGATGCTAAAGCTGAAACTCCAGTACTTTGGCCACCTCATGCGAAGAGTTGACTCATTGGAAAAGACTCTGATGCTGGGAGGGACTGGGGGCAGGAGGAGAAGGGGATGACAAAGGATGAGATGGCTGGATGGCATCACTGACTCGATGGACATGAGTCTGAGTGAACTCCGGGAGTTGGTGATGGACAGGGAGGCCTGGCGTGCTGCAATTCATGGGGTTGCAAAGAGTCGGACACGACTGAGAGACTGAACTGAACTGAACTGAACTGAATATATTTTAGTGACAGGAAAAAGTTTGCAGCAAACAAGATAATAGTATAAAATAATGTGATGACAAATGTGCTCAACATGGAACTGAATAAATTGCAAGCACATAAAAGTGGAGATAATTAACCTCTAATTCAATAAATAAATGCAGAAAAATCCATTTTTGCTACAGAGACTGACTACAGAATGATTCATTTTCAATTCTGATTTATCCAAGGGTAGACTGAACTATATAATATATACAGATTCACACATGCAAACTGTTATTTTAATGATAAATGATGCCATATCAAAAGGGCAGAATTATTCTGTAAAGAACTGTAGTTAGTTAAAATTCGTCTACTTCTTCTAAGGCATAAAATTAATTGACTTAAATATCAATGTTTTAAGTTTCAAAGTACTAAAGTTATGGATATGTCAGAAGTAATTTTTCTATGCTTTTAAGTTGTTTGATCTTTTTGAAGAAGCAGAGAAAGAAAAGAGTAAGTAGCTTGAACGTACCTACAAAATTAATGTAGTTCATATTTTGATACAAAGACACCCTAATACAGCAATTGAATTTTGAAATAGGTTTCTAGTGCAATTTACCACATATTCATTATGTTTACTTAATGCACAATATTCAACACCTCAACATCTGTGTTATTTCATCCCAAGACTAAGTGTTAATTTCTATGCTTGACTCTGTAGTCTAACTTTCTGACATACCATAGATTTGGAATTGAGGAAAGCCTCATGTGGGAATGTTTTGTCAATTCTTTGAGCCTGCTGTATTTAATCTGGAGTGCTAGGATAAAGTGCTTGCTGAGATGAATCAGTGCAATAACACTGATGCCATCTGAAAGCATGGCAATGAATATGTTCATTTTTCATAAACAAAATAAATTACATTGAAATCAAAATTTGCAAGTGATTTAGCATTCCTACCAAGTCAAACTAGATTCACTCACATTCTTTATAACCTTTTTTTTATAGTGTCCATTGTTTACTTCCGCTCTCTTTCTCCATAGACACGGTAGAAAAAATTCTGCCTTCACCTGTGTATTATATTCAGTATCCCTCCAGAGAGGTGAATTTATAAGTAAAGAGGATTCACAGGAGACAAAAATATATCAAATATCTAGTTTTTATTTTCATTTCAGACCAAGGATTATTTTCACAACTAATATAAACTGATGTAGTACTGCTATTTCAAAGAGATTGTAGGTCTTTTTTCTAAGACCCTTAAAGATTGGAAGTTGATTCCTGTCATGCAAAAGATATGCCTAAGAATGTTCTTCATCGAGTTTTTGACAAGTTTGAATTTTTTAAATGTTAAATATACTACTGTATTTTCACACAGAAATTATGAAATTTCACATGCAAAATACAAAAAGTAGTCATTCAAGAAAAGATGAATATGAAGGAAAACAGTATCCAGGATAACCCCTAGTTTAAAGAAAAAATAAATTTAATGTCATGTGTTAAAAATGTGTGTTTTATATAATTTCACCAGTGTTACAAAGTGAAAACACCTCTCAAAAACACACATTTCTAAAGTCATTTACATATTCTAAGCAGTTGATAATCTGTATCTTTGAGTAAAGAAATAAGGATAAAGAATGAGTTTTCCCTCTACTCTTCATTCTAAGAGTTTTATTTGGTGCAAAAGACCTCACTCTAAATACAGATATCCTAAAGAAGTCACATCACTACTGGTCAGCAATCTGTGTGATCCCATTGATGAATCATTTGTTTTCCACTGACATTCAAGCAGCAGCACTGAGGGAAGGGCAAGCTTGATGACTGAGTTAGAGGAAATAGTGCAAGAGGGGAAAACCTAAACTTTAAAGAAGTCTGTTATGGGAGACCAAAGTCATAAATAGATGCTTGATGTCTGGCACATAACACGAGGATACTGGCTGACTAGAGATTAAGAAAGTGAGGATGTCAGAAAGTGAATAACCAGAAAGAGGTACAGTAAACCTCAAACAATTATTTTGTTACTTCCGCAAATACAACCGGTCGGTTAGAGCCACTCTCCAAGTATGATTGATCATGTATCCATATCAATAAAAAAAAAAATAAAAAAAATTGAGCTAACATACTAAATTTATGTATAAATATCTATCTATCTATCTATATATATATATATAACTTTACTAATATGTTATTTGTTTTCCAGAACATACTCAAAAATAGAAAACTTAAAGGATGAGATAAATTTAAAACTGTGTTTCTTAACATTTTCTACCCATTCCTTAGTGTATCTATTTGCTTATTCCCTAGTGAATAATTTGGGATCCACTGTCATATGGGATGGCTAAGGAGCCAAACAAACAAGAGTTTAAAATCCTGTCTTTGACTCTTTCTAGTGGTGGTGTGCTTGAAAAGTTATGCAAATTCTTTGAGCTTATTTTTAAGTTATTTTTGATAAAGGAAGGATAATCATAGCACTTAAGTAATAGTAGAGCTGAAAGATTAAATGCAAGCTGCTTAACACATTTTTTTCTCAAGACAAGTGCCCAGTGAAGGGTACATATTATTATTGCTATAGGTCAGCAAGAGTCCTGTATGCCTCTGAAACCTCTTTGAAACATTGGTAATGATAGTAAATGTGCATAAAAGAATATGCACATTTTATGCAATTGCAGGAACAGAGTTCAGCTTCACCTTTTTCAAGTGAGACACACCCACCACAAGATTGTAACAGAAGAAAGAAAAAGCAAGTCCTGTCAGATTACCAATTGTATTTTTCTAACTCATATTATCAAAGATGAAACCAATGTAACTTATTTGCATTGTTTTGCTACTTAGTATTATATTAAGTTCCTTTTTTCTGTTAATTTATTGTTTGCTACCAGTCCCTGTGGAACCCTTAGGACATACTTCAAAATGGAATATTTTTCATCCTTATTAAAATATTTTAATGAATTCATACCCTGAAAGTACTTGATGATGACCAGG
This sequence comes from Bos indicus x Bos taurus, assembly GCF_003369695.1. NCBI lineage: Eukaryota > Metazoa > Chordata > Mammalia > Artiodactyla > Bovidae > Bos > Bos indicus x Bos taurus. The sequence goes on from NC_040086.1 coordinate 34,357,385, forward strand.
AGTACTATCTTATACAATGAAAAAGAGAAGTTCTTAGAGGATATGACATTGTGACAAATCAGCAACAGAAATGATACTCTGGGTCACATATTTTAAAGAAGAGGATCATAACATAAAGAAATATGACAACTGGTAAATTAATGCCCATTACTCAAAAAATTATTTTTTTTATCTCTTGTATTTACATACAAACTCATACATAGCTTATTTTTTTAATATATTTTATTTGTTTTAAGGAAGAATGTTGCTCTTTCAGTATCTCTCTCCAGAGTCTATTTTTAATTAACATCAAATATTACGTTTGCTAAGTTTATATTACAGAGAAGGCAATGGCACCCCACTCCAGTACTCTTGCCTGGAAAATCCCATGGATGGAGGAACCTGGAAGGCTGCAGTCCATGGGGTCACTGAAGGTCAGACATGACTGAGCGACTTCACTTTCACTTTTCACTTTCAGCATTGGAGAAGGAAATGGCAACCCACTCCAGTGTTCTTGCCTGGAGAATCCCAGGGACAGGGGAGCCTCGTGGGCTGCTGTCTATGGGGTCCCACAGAGTCGGACACCACTGAAGTGATTTAGCAGTAACAGCAAGTTTATATTATGAACACAAACTTGTATTCCATTTACCCTGTATGCTGCTGCTACTGCTGCTAAGTTGCTTACCCTGTATCAGTTCAGTTCAGTTCAGTAGCTCAATCGTGTCCGACTCTTTGTGACCCCATGAATCGCAGCACTCCAGGCCTCCCTATCCATCACCAATTCCTGGTATAGAACTCCATAAGAAAAGTAAAGGTTTTATAGAGGGATTACATTACTCTCTTACTGCTATCCCATAATCCAAATGTGCCAAAGATTTAGAGATCACCCTTCACAGAGAAAAGAACAGGCAATCATGAGAGAGCCATTTCTAGTTTCCTCAAGGAAGAACATTTCCCCACTTCTAATGTTTCTCTACTGGCACTTTGGGGACACCCAGGGCTCAGCACCACACTGTTTTCCTTTTCAATCTAATTTCCTCTAGGGGCAGCTGTCCACATCTGGTCTTGCCTAATTCTGAGATCCTATTTTAGTAAATTCATTTATCTCTTACTGTTGAAGGAAAGGGGACCCCTTCCAGGGCCTGAAAGTGGGCTCTTGTCTAACTCTCTGAAATGAACTGTCCGAGGAGGCACATGTGCTGACAAAGCAAGAGATTTTATTCAGAAAGGGCACCCAGGTGGAGAGCAGTAGATAAGGGAACCCAGGAGAACTGCTCTGCCTCATGACTCGCAGTCTTGGGTTTATGGTGATGGGATTAGTTTCTGGGTTGCCTATAGCCAATTGTTCTGATTCAGAGTCCTTCCTGGTGGTACATGCCTTGTACAGCCAAGATGGATGCCAGCAAGAAGGATTCTGGGAGGTGGTTGGACACATGATGTCACCTTTTGACCTTTCCTGAACTCTCCTAGAGCCAGGAGTTTGATCACTCACCAGGTCTGATCACTCACCTAGAGCCAGACATCCTGGAATGTGAAGTCAAGTGGGCCTTAGGAAGCATCACTACAAACAAAGCTAGCGGAGGTGATAGAATGCCAGTTGAACTATTTCAAATCCTGAAAGATGATGCTGTGAAAATGCTGCAGTCAATATGCCAGCAAATTTGGAAAACTCAACAGTGGCCACAGGACTGGAAAAGGTAAGTTTTCATTCCAATCCCAAAGAAAGGCAATGCCAAAGAATGCTCAAACTACCACACAATTGCCCTCGTCTCAGACCCTAGTAAAGTAATGCTCAAAATTCTCCAAGCCAGGCTTCAGCAATATGTGAACCGTGAACTTCCTGATGTTCAAGCTGGTTTTAGAAAAGGCAGAGGAACCAGAGATCAAATTGCCAACACCCGCTGGATCATGGAAAAAGCAAAAAAGAGTTCCAGAAAAACATCTATTTCTGCTTTATTGACTATGCCAAAGCCTTTGACTGTGTGGATCACAATAAACTGTGGAAAATTCTGGAAGAGATGGGAATACCAGACCACCTGACCTGCCTCTTGAGAAACCTGTATGCAGGTCAGGAAGCAACAGTTAGAACTGGACATGTAGCAACAGACTGGTTCCAAATAGGAGAAGGAGTACGTCAAGGCTGTATATTGTCACCCTGCTTATTTAACTTCTATGCAGAGTACATCATGAGAAACGCTGGGCTGGAAGAAGCACAAGCTGGATTCAAGATTGCCAGGAGAAATATCAATAACCTCATATATGCAGATGAAACCACCCTTATGGCAGAAAGTGAAGAGGAACTAAAAAGCCTCTTGATGAAAGTGACAGAGGAGAGTGAAAAAGTTGGCTTAAAGTTCAACATTCAGAAAACGAAGATCATGGCATCTGGTCCCATCACTTCATGGGAAATAGATGGGGAAACAGTGTCAGACTTTATTTTTTTGGGCTCCAAAATCACTGCAGATGGTGATTGCAGCCATGAAATTAAAAGATGCTTACTCCTTGGAAGGAAAGTTATGAACAACCTAGATTTCATATTCAAAAGCAGAGACATTACTTTGCCAACAAAGGTCCATCTAGTCAAGGCTATGGTTTTTCCAGTGGTCATGTATGGACGTGAGAGTTGGATTGTGAAGAAAGCTGAGTGCCAAGAATTGATGCTTTTGAACTGTGGTGTTGGATAAGACTCTTGAGAGTCCTTTGGACTGAAAGGAGATCCAACCAGTCTATCCTAAAGGAGACCAGTCCTGGGTGTTCATTGGAAGGACTGATGCTGATGCTTAAACTCCAATACTTTGGCCACCTCATGCGAAGAGTTGACTCATTGGAAAGACCCTGATGCTGGGAGGGATTGGGGGCAGGAGGAGAAGGGAGACGACAGAGGATGAGATGGCTGGATGCCATCACCAACTCGATGCACATGAATTTGGGTGAACTTCCGGCGTTAATGATGGGCAGGGAGGCCTGGTGTGCTGCGATTCATGGGGTCGCAAAGAGTCAGACATGACTGAGTGACTCAACTGAACTGAACTGAACTGTCCCAGTTGGTGGTGGCTTATTAGTTCTGTGTTCCTTACCAGGACCTCCTGTCATAAAACAACTCATGCAAATAGTTACTAAGGTGCCTGGCCAGGGTGGGCAGTTTCAGTAGTGTGCTTCCCCTAACATTAGTAAAACCCATACTCTCCAACATCAGCTATGTAAAAAGTGGTATTCTGACTTTTCTATTTTTCAAAAATTAGGAATAAAGTGTGATATATTAGCAGCTTCAGGTGCAGTGAGATTGATGGTGCCCTGGAGGCAACAGAAGGTACAGTAGAACCTGGGGTTATAAACTCAAGGCAGTGGAAGTTCATGTGATCACAAGCATTAAGAAGGTCAAAGCAAATATCAAGACTCCAAACATACCACACTTCCTAGAACTCTTGCATGGATTTTTTGTTCCTAGAAGAACTGGTGAGTCAAATTTAGATCAAGCACAGGAAATGAGACCAAGGGAAAGAAAGAGAAGCAGGATATAGAATAATGCACAGTAAGAGCTTGGTAATAAGAAATTAGTGGCACCCAATACTGGCATCAGAGAATTAGTGTATTATGTTGGAGTGGATCAGCAAAAGGCTAACAACAACATTAACATAATGACCATTTAAATGGTGACCATCAGTACACCCACCAACACTAATACTTACTGAATAGTTACTGTATGTTAAGCAGTAGGTTAGGAAGTTTAATCCATTAATGCATTCAGTTCTGATAACACTGTTGGAGATAGGTACTTAATTCCTAGCCATTACTGATCAAGGATTTCTTCAATTATCCACAAGACAGAGCAGGTCTAGCTGAAATCAGAAATGATATTAAACACAAAAGTAGAAGTTAGGTGGCCACTATTTTAAAGGTTACAGAATTATGAAGAAGACTCATTATAGTTATTGACCTTTGTACGCTGCTAGATAGAGCCCTTGTGACTATACCTCCTAAAGTGAGGAGAGACCTCATGTGATCTGCTGACTTATTATCTGATCCTTAGACATTATCTCCATTTTGTAGAGAAAGAATCTGAGTCATAGAGAGATTAAGTGATTTGTTGAAGATCATACAATTGCAATGGTAGAAAACTGTAAAATAACTCCTTATTAAGTCTTTGAAATCTTTTCATAACCCTTTGAGAAACAGCTGTTTGAAAAGCCAAATTAATCTTTCCTAGAATGCCCACTATTGACAGGCTTTCTCTTTCCCTCAGGGGAGTTCAGACACTTGGAGTTTGCTGCTTAAAATAACTACCTCCTACCTTCTAATCTCCATCCACCCTCTTCAGCATGATGCCTGCTAGGTTCCATTTGCAGTCCAGGTTGCCCTGTGAGTTGCTAACTCCTGCTGCTTTCCTCTAGAAGCCTCTCTGTGAGCTGAAATCTCCATCCACACAATTTCACTGCTCATAAATTCCATGCAGCAAGGAGAGCACAAAAGATGCCAATTCATCCATTTTTTCTGTATCTGGGAAACATATGGAGTCAAAATTGGTGGTTTGCTTTGGTTCTCCCTGCTAGGATAATTTGGGGTGATATTGCAACTAAACGTTATGTTTAAACTATGCTAGTCACGCTGTGCATTTTAAAGACCATATTACAAAGTGCATTACCTTTCCAACATATCTGAGTGTATGAGTAAATTTAAAAGCAGAATAGCTTCCATGAATAGTAAATTATCTCAATCTTAATTTCACATTGCTATTCAAAGGCAGATAGAGAAGTTCCATTTGTCTTATTTCTACTTTGATATGATTTTCACTGATGGTGAAAGTGTTCAATTGCTTTGATTTGTTTAAAAAATTAATTGTATTTTTATTCAAGTATAAACATGTGAATACTCTCTCTCTAAATCTCTGAAATGTATAACCTTGAACTCTGTTTCTGATTCTGTCCTTTTCCTGTAAAATCAAATGAGTCATCAAGTTCTGGATATCTTCCTGCATGAAAAGGACTCAGTTTTCTCCTGTGTAGTATTGTCATTTTTTCCATTTGCTCAACAAAATCTTGGCTCTTTTTACTATAAGTCTGTCTTCTCCAGTTACCCAAAGCAAAAATGCCAGAATTATCAAGCACTTAATAAATATATAACAATGGTTGCTACTTTTATCCTCTTGTTTCACTATTTTTAATGATCTGTTTTCTGTTACTCATTGTGTCAAATTCAAATCCATTAGCCTCCTAAGTAGTAAGTGGCAGCTTCTCAAACTATCATAGTCCATGTGATCTTGCCTGGATATATGTCAGGCAGTTTTTTTTAATGCTTGTTGTTGTCTACTTTGAATAACTAGTTCTTAGCCTTTGGTTGTGCCATATCTTTCTTGATTTAGAAAATTCCCCAACATGGCAGACATTATCAGTCTCTCTGTTATACAGTTCCCCTCTTTTCCTGATATACAGACAGTTGTACATTTCTGCCCCTTATAGTTAAGTGGGACCATGTGACTAGTCTTAAACAAACTCTTATAGATTTGGACAAAATTTTGGACTGAAGCATTTAACAGCAAGTGCTGCATCCTGTAGCTTTGTTGTTCCTATTCCATGGTGATCATGGAACCATGCAAAAGGAATACCTTCATCCATCTGAAATAGTAAGTTCTCAGTAGGCACATGTTGGGTAGAGAGCATAAGTTGGGTATAAAGCTCTATTGTTTATGCTACTAAAATTTGATAATTATTCTTGATTGCAACATATCTAGCCTCTTCTGAATTATACATACATTACTCAGTCATTTATAATTTTATTTATTTATTTATTTATTTTTGGCTGTGCTGGGTCTTCTGTGTAGGCGTTCTCTGGTTGCAGCTGACAGGGGCTACTCTTTGTTGCAGTGCATGGGTTTCTCATTGTGGTGGCTTCTCTTGCAGAGCATGGGCTCTAGGCTGCAAGGGCTTCAGTAGTTGTGGTGCATGGGGTCAATAGTTGTGGTTCCCAGGCTCTAGAGGATAGTCTCAATAGTTGTGGTGCATGGGTTCAGCAACCCTCCTGAACTGGGAGTTGAACCCATGTCTCTTGCTTTGGCAGGCAGATTCCTTACCACTGAACCAGCAGGGAAGTCCACTGAACCATTTAAAATGTGTCCACAAGATTCAAAACCAGAAAGTGTTTCTTTGCTGTTTGCTATTCCTTCGTTTGACTTTCAGTAATTTATATTTATTTTTTCTTTCACAATTTTGAATCTATTCATTGATTCAATCAGTTCTTCAATGACTGTTTTTTGTGTGCCTGCTCAACTGGCTATTATGTCATTTACCAAAAAAGCATATTAACGGAATATTGTGATTAATATTTAAAGCATGACTGTGGACAATAATTAGCTACATTTCAAACAAATTCAAGAATTCACTTTTGTTCCAAATTTATATCTGTCTTGTGTGCCTATTATATGTTACTTTTGAGGACCTTCTTGAATCAGATTTGCACCCTGCTTCATTTCTCCTGTCTCTTTCAGTTCCAGGAAAACCAATAATAACAAGGATGTTTGATTTTTTTTTCTAATACTGGACACATCAAGACTCCCCAAATGTATTTAGAAATTAAAGAAATAAGTTATTTTAATCAACTCAAAACTTTCTGTTATATAGTGTCGGGGGAGTGTGCAATTTCCTCGGTTCTGTCTTGCCACAGCAAAAATTTGAAGCAACAGACAGACCAGTGTTATAGCTCCATTTTACTGGCAAGCAAAGGAAAATACATCCTCGAGACCTGAGGTCCGGAGGACCCAAAAGAGAGAACAGAAGAGAAGCCCCAATCCTTCTAGGCTTCCTCCTTTTATACATTTGTCTCCTCCCCCCTGAGCCTGCCCTATGTAAACTGGGCTAGCCAGGAGAGCTGTTTGTTTTACCTGAGGTCCTCACTCCGGGCTGCAGACCTTTTTTTTTTTTTCCGCAGCCTTTTCCTGTCTTTGTCTTTTAGCCACCGCCATTTTGCACTCCATTTTCCTTTTTAACTACCTGACATATAGTTTCTTTTTTTTTAATTCAAATATTAATATCAAATATCAATGTGTCAATAACAGTGTAAGTCAATACAATGGAAGTGGCAAATTATGGAGAATCATCAGTTGTTCTCCCTCCAAGCTTAACCACAAGGGTAACTATTATGCTAATTTCTAGCCTGGATAAACGTCAACAACCTCAGATATGCAGATGATTCCTCTCTATGCAGAAAGCAAAGAGGAACTAAACAGCCTCTTGATGGGGGAAAAAGAGGAGAGTAAAAAAGTTGGCTTAAAACTCAGCTTTCAGAAAAACTAAAAGCATGGTATCCAGTCCCATCACTTCATGGCAAATAGATGGGGAACAGTGACAACTCTTATTTTCTTGGGCTCCAAAATCACTGCCAATGGTGACTGCAGCCACGAAATTAAAAGATGCTTGCTCCTTGGAAGAAAAGCTACAACAAACATAGATAGCACATTAAAAAGCAGGGGCCTCACTTTGCCAGCAAAAGTCCATCAAGTCAAAGCTATGATTTTTCCTGTAGTCATGTACAGATGAGAGAGTTGAACCATAAAGGCTGTGCAACAAAGAATTGATGCTTTCAAACTGTGGTGCTAGAGAAAACTCTTGAGAATCCCTTGGACAGCAAGGAAATCCAACCAGTCAATCCTAAAAGAAATCAACCCTGAATATTCATTGGAAGGATTGATGCTAAAGCTGAAGTTCCAATACTTAGGTCACCTGATGTGAAGAGATGTCTCATTGGAAAAGATCCTGATGCTGGGAAAGACTGAAGGCAGGAGGAGAAGGGGATGATAGAGGATGAGACGGTTGGGTGGCATCACCGACTCGCTGAACATGAATTTGAGCAAATTGCTGGAGATAGTGAAGGACAGGGAAGCCTGGCATGCTGCAGTTCATGGAATGGCAAATATTCCTACACGACTTAATGGCTGCACAGCAACAACAGAGTAAAGTAATGTTAGCATGAAAACCAAAAGATATTTAGCTAAACCTAAGTCTTTTATTTAAATTATACATATTTGTTTGAGATTACTAATATGAGCAGCGATAGCTTACAGGAAACAATGTCGGATTTGTGATCTCTGAAGAAGATTTAGCTTTGGGACCAGGGACCAGTCTTGATCACTCAGGAGCTTTTGTGTAACAAAATATTATTAAAGTGTAAAAGGACAGAGAAAGCTTCTGACATAGAGCTCAGAAGGGGGATGGAGAGTGTCCCCATGGCTAGTATAAGCAAGGGAGTTATATACTTTTTAAATTAGTTATTACAGTAAATCAAAAGAAGGTCTCAAAGTTATAAAAGTTTTACCAGACCTACTCGCACAATTTACATTCTAAGATAACAGGATTAGTCAGAAGGTTTTCAAGGAGTTGAAACTATTCTCAAGCAGGATACATTTAAAATCTAGTACAGATTTTAAACTGAGTTGTTTGTTGTGTAATTATCAGTTCTGGGCTTAAAGCAAAAAATATTTTATGCGACCAAGACTAAGGAATGTAGAGAGAGAGAGAGAAAAAAAAAGACCTTTGTCCTTTCCTCCTCCTTTAGAATTCCATACCCCATCTCCTCCTTGAGAGCCTAAGACCCATTTCTCATCCTCGGGGACCCAAGACTTCTTATCAGCCTGCCTAGGAATTGGCTCTCTCAGTAGAAAGTAGAATGCTAGCAAATGTTTCTTAATTACGCTTCATCCTGAGTTCTGCCCTTTTGCAATTAATTTTAATATTAAAAATAAAGTAGAGCTAGAATACCTAATTCTAAAGAATTTCATGCAAAACTTGAAAGTTTGATAAATCTATTATATTTAAATTATTAATGATATTAATGAGATCATTCAAGATGTTCTTATTCTAATTTTTTCTGCACTTGATAAAATATTTTCAGAGAAATGTTAGTATGTCTCACTATGATTATATCATTTTTTTCTTTCCCTTATATTTCTTCTGATTTTTGCTTTATGTATCTTGTTTCTTTGTTGTTAGGTGCCTAATGGTCTTTGATGTCTATCTTTTCTGTGAATTGTACCTTTTATCACTGAAAATATTCATTTTTGTTTCATTTAAAGATAAATTTAAAAAGAAAAAAACTTGAAAACTTGAATGAATTTCTAAATATAAATGTATTCTTAAATATGTTATCAATAATAGTCTGATATGTCTGTCCTGGAGACCAAAATATATTCAACTTAATAATTTTGGTAAATATTGTTTAACACCAATGAAAAGGTTAGATATAAGGTACATTTGGTATGCTTCAGTCTTGGTTTAATCTTTTGGTCAATTTCTATAATCGGAAATATACTTATTTTAGTGCTTCCACTGTATTCTACATGGGATATGCTCATCTACCTACAAAGCTAAATACAATATATAGAAGCAAGTATAAGCATATATCATTTGGTATTGGAGAATAAGCTCTGCTTGAAATTATAAAAGCTGAATACAAATTTGAAAAAATATGTACTTCTTCGTGATAAGTAAAATGTAAATTTTTACTTAACTGGTGCCTTGAATAAAGAATTAGTTTGCAATGACACTGGCATTAAGAATCTGTTAGCATTTTCCTCTTTAACCCTCTTGGGAAGAACACAGAACAAAGAGTTTAAAGATAAGTTACAATAACTTTAAATATCAGGGCATTATTAATTGTGACAGTAACACAAATATACATAGGTCTTGAAAGGTAAGTGTACACACATACATACACAACACACACTCAGACTCAGCCTACCACTTTAACTAAACTTAGATGCACATATGTGCATGTACAGTGAAGGTCACACAGAGTACAGAGGGGCAACAGAGTAAAGTTTCCAAAATCCAGAGGTTTAGGACTCAGCTCCTAACTACTAAAATCTAAAGGTAGATCCTGACAAACTGCTCACACTTCTGTCTAAGCCATAATTTATTAATCTGCAAAATAAGGAATTGGGAGATTTGCTGGCTCATTTCATAACAGAAACTCTCCAATGACCCACATATTTTCAAATTTTATCTTTATTTTCCCCTGAATACCTCTTATAAAAAGCAGAATGAAATGTCAGTAACCCAGCTCTTAAAATTAATGCTTGTTTTCCATCTGCAAATGGAACAGAGGAGTTTGTTATATATGATTACTTTTGTCAAGAAACACCAGATAAAAAGCAAAAGGTAGATAAAAGAAAAAAAAACGTATGTATATATGTATTTATATATGTGTGTATATACATAAAGAAATCAGAGCATGTTTGAAGTGAAAAACACTTTAGAGATAAAGATTTTGGATTGAGAGATATATTTATAAATTTATAATCTGAAGCTGAATTTTTTTCCTGTAGCCTTTTAATGACAAACTGAGCTTTGCCTGAATAGAGGGCCATCACTAGAGAACACAGAAATTTTAGGACTTTTGCAGATTTTATAGAGTAGGAGATTTTTTTTTTTTCTGTCAAGGGCAGAGGGTAAATATTTTCTCTATGTCAAATACTCAATTCTTCCATTGTAGACAAAGTAACAGTAGATAATATATATGAATTGATGTGTCTTTGTTGCAATACACTATGGAGATTGAAATTTTGATTTTGTATAATTTCACATTTCATGAAATATTGTTCTTCTTTGGATTTTTCCAATCGTTTAAAATGTAAGTACAATTCTTAGCTCACAAACTGTAAAAAAGTCAGTATGACGAATTAGGTTCTTGGACTATACAGTTCACTGACCCCTTGTCTAAAGATGAGACATTTGAGACGTGAAAGGATTCAAACACAGTGTCAATTTCTCTCTCAAGATAATAGATTCCAAGTCCGGGTGAAACAGGAGGCACAGTTCTTAGCTGGAACATTCTGAAAAGCAGAGAAGACTTTTCCAAAGTGTGAGATAGAATCTGGATGGTCCTGAAAAGCAGTCCTGGTGAGTCCATTAAACTCTAAATTGAAAACTTTAAAGTCATTAGACTACAATTATGTAAAGTTTAAAAATAAAAAAAAAATAAAAAAATAAAGTCATTAGACTGAGCCTTCCTAAAGCTGTTACCCTTCCTCCACTAAACTTCATCCAAGGTAGGATTAAATTAATTTGCCTGCCACTCTAGCTGGGGCTCCAGTGGTGGCCCAACCTGCAACATGGGAGACCTGAGTTCAATCCCTGGGCTGGGAAGATCCTCTGGAGAAGGAAATGGCTATACCTGCAAAAGAAAATGGTGTGCTCTCTCTGATGAAAGACTGCATAACCTAGAGTCTGCATTATTTTTTAGTACAACAGGGCTAGAAACAGACAAACAAACAAACAAACAAAAACAGCCAAAAGACAAACAAAAAAGAAACAAACAAAAGACTATATTAGACATAACAAGAATAAGGAAATCAAGATAAAAATCAAGAGAATCTTTACATCATCCCTACAGACCCACCCACGGATGATCTAATAAACTTAACTGATAAAGACTATGAAATAATTATGATTAAAATATTCAAGTAAAGGGATACAAAATACAGAATTACTTAAGAAAAAATTAAATCTTTCTGGTCAGATTTTGGCATTAGGGTTTGAAGATCTCATAAAATGGACCACTGTATACACACACACATACACACACATCCCACAATCTGGACTACTATTTCTTTCTTCAGTATTTGAAATAATATTTTTGGTGAAGCAATCTTCCTTTGAGGAAGATTTAAATAGTGTACTGTGTTTTTCTTGATAGTAGTAGCACTATTCATATTTCTTTTACTTATTGTGTCAATCAGAATATACATTACAAGGATTTTTTTTCCTCTCAAAAATTGTTAAATATATTGGTGTTAAGGTTAATGATATATTTTCATTTTCATATATGTAGGTCCAAAGTGATATGACTTTATCTGAATTTGGTAACTTGTAAATTTTTTCCTTTTTTCTCTGGTAGGTCTTGCTAGCATTTTATTAGAATCATCCATGTTTTCAAAGAACCACCTCTTGTGTTAATGTATTCTGTATATTTTTATCTTTCATTGAGTTCTCTTTTCTTAATTATTTTCTTTTATTCACTTTGAATGCTTTGCTATACATTTCCAAGTATCTTGGAATAGATGCTGAGATCATTGTTTTTCAGTTTTTATTCTCTTCTAATATATGTATTTAAGGCTATAAATTCTGCTGTAGGCTTTGTTTTCACTATTTTCCACAAAGGTTTATGTGCTGTGTCTTCATTTTCTTTCTGTTTAAAATATATTATATTTTCTATTGTAATTTTTTCTTTGACCCATGAGTTGTTTGAAAGTATGTTGCTTAATTTCTAACAATTGGAGACTTTCTAATTATCATTTTTGTTACTTTTTTTCCTACAGTCAGAAAATGTTCTAAATTCTGTTTAAATATACTTTGCAATCTCAACCATTGATTTTGTTTAGATATACTTTATGATCCAAAACTTGTATAAAATATGTAGTTACTTATGAAATAAACATGCTTCTGTCTCTCTTGGATAGATTTTTTTTACATGGCTGTTAATACATAGTTTTAATTATGCTTTTTATATTTTCTCTACCCTTATTGCTTTTTTGTTTGCTTGTATAAGGTTTGTAGGATATGTGGTTTAATACATCTCACAATGATTATAGATGTGACTACTTTTTTCATTTATTTATGTCAAATATTGCTTATCTCTATTATACTAGCTGAGACACATGTTTATAATCATCACCATATCTACCTGAATGGTTGACCTCTTATTATTGTGAAATACCCATGTTTATCTCTAGTAGTTCTGACATTAATATCTATGTTATCTGATGTTAGTATAATTGTACCAATTTTCTTTGATCACTGTTTTCATAGTAAATTTTTAAAAACTTCATTTTCAACCATTTGGCATACTCATATTTAAAATGAATTTGAGAAACAGCATGCACTTTTAAAAAAATCCAGTTCACAAAAATAATATATGTAAAAATATATGTATTTGAGTTTCCCTGGTAGCTCAGCTGATAAAGAATCCGCCTGCAATGTGGGAGACCCACCCGTTCATTTCCTGGGTCAGGAAGATCTGCTGGAGAAGGGATAGGCTACCTATGCCAGTATTCTTGGGCTTCTGTGTGGTGGCTCAGCTGGTAAAGAATCCGCCTGCAATGTGGAAGACTTGGGTTTGATCCCTGGGTCGCAAAGAGCTGGACATGACTGAGCGACTTTCACTTTCATATGCATTTAATTTATACCTACTGTGTTTCTAGTCTTTTTTTTTCCCCCTCCTTTCGTATTTTTCTGCATTATGGATTAATTGAGTATACATTGTCAAGGGTTACCTGGTGGCTCAGTGGTAAAGAATCCAACTGTCAATGCAGGAGATGCAGGATTGTGGGTTCAGTCCTTGAGTTGGAAAGATTCCCTGAAGAAAGAGAAGCAACCTACTCCAGTGTTCTTGCCTGAGAAATCCCACGGACAGAGGAGCCTGGTGGGCTACAGTCCATGGGGTCACAAATAGACACGACGTAGCGACCAAACAATGACAGTAATATTGTTATCCCATTTTTCTTTTACAATTTTACATTAATATTCATTAAGCAGTTAAATCTTTTAATATTTTAGACTAAAATCATATACAATTTAATTGTTTTTAAATGTCTCTGAAAATACTAAAAACTTGGAACACTATTCCAGTTACTTCTTACCACAGTTTGCACAGTTAACATTTTTATACATAAACATTTTATCCATAAGCATTATAATTATCATGTTTATGACAGTGTTTCCTTATGTTGACACATATTTGTTCTATCCATTGGTTTCATTCTTTCCTCTATTTCTGTGTTTATATTGCTTTTGTCTGAATAAACTCTCTCTGTATATCTATTAGTGAAGGTCTGCTGCTGATGCATCCTCTCAGGATTTTATTTGTTTCTTTGTTTAGTTTCATTTTTTAAATTTTTATTTATTCATTTGTGGCTGTCCTGGATCTTCGTTGCTGTGTGGGTTCTTGTATAGTTGCAGCAAGTGGGGCTACTGTCCAGTTGCAGTACAAATGTTGCTCATTCTGGTGGTTTCTCTTATTGCAGAACATGAGCTCTAGAGCATGCAGGCTCAGTAGCTGTGGCACACAGGCTTAGCTGCTCTGAGGCATGTGGGATCTTCCCCGACCAGGGATCAAATCTGTGTCTCCATTAGCAGGCAGATTCCTTACCACTGAGCCACCAGGGAAGTCTCTGTTTGTTTTAGTTGTGATCTGAATAAGTTTTTATTCATTTCACAAGGCTATTGTTTCAGCATAAAATTCTAAGTTGGCAATTATTTCATTTTACAGAGGTCTTCTTCCACTGTTTTCTGAATTCCATAATTTTTGGCTGTCAGTCTTTTGATTATTCTTGGAGGGCAATGTTTTTTTTCTTTTTAAGAAGGTTTTGAGTATGCCTTTGTTTTGTTTCCAATAGTTTTGCTACACTGTGCCTTTCTGTAGGGTTTTCATTTGCTTATGGTTGGGGTTTCTATAGCTTTCTGAATCCATTAACTGGCATATTTATTTCACTATCATTATTTCTTCAAATATGGTTGATGCACCATGACTTCCTTTTCCTCTTCTTTCTCAAACTGCAGTTATATCTGTATTAGTCTATTTCTCTATCCCTAGTAGTCTTTTATATATTTTCTTTTACCTATTTTGCTTCAGTTTAGGAATTATCCACTGATATATCTTTCAGTTTACTAATTCTGTCTTTTAGTGTGTCTAACATACTATTTAAATCCATATAATTAGTTCTTAATTTCATAAGTTGCATTTTTCGATTCCATGGACTTTGTTTTATATAAATTCAAAATCTCTGGTATGGTTGTCTGTGTTTTAATCTGTTTTCTACATCTTCACTTTCTATTTTTGTGACATTAATTCTTTGTCATCTAACTCTACTATCAATGAGTATGTTTGTGTTCATTTTTTAGCTTATTTTTTGGTCATGTGATATTATCTTTTGGTACTTAAGTAAATTTTATTGTACAATAGACATTGTATATAAACACTGCAAAGCTTTAAATGATGGTATTTGCAAAAGGCACAGAATTTAGAAAAGATTATTATTTCTTAAAAAAAAATCTAACTTTTTTAAAAAAGAAATAATTTAAATTCTGTATTTCACAATTACCACCATGAAAAAGTAAGTTAAAATTTTCAATGTTGACAACCAGCAGAGCCTTTCCACAAGGTTCATGAGTATTTGGGTTGAAGACCTTAGGAAAAAGAAGGAACTAATGACCAGAATCTGGAAATTAATCATATAATTAGCCAGTGATTGACAGTATCATAGTCTATCATAGATCTGGGCTTGAATATGTGTAAAGGAGGATATGGAAACTAGTTAATTCTGTGGATTATTCCATTTCATCTCATAACATACCTTAATATGACCTCAGTATCAATGTTTTAATACTGAATATTCATTTTGTTTGAAGCAATAATCAAATGGATATTTTATTCAGAAGACAGCTTTAGCATCAGATAAATGGAATTACATAAATTCAGTTCAGGCTGATAATTAGAGAAATCCCCAATTACAAAGGAAATATTAACTAACAGGTGAATTATAAACCTGGAAATAAATAATCTATACTTATTGGGGAAGAAATTATTAGTATCAGACAATGTCTTTTTTTCTCTTATTCCTTGTGATGGAGGGAAGCCTTGTGTGTACTACTGCTTAATGGGTGATAAACAGAATGAATATGGGCCACTTGTGGGTTGAGGGAACAGAAATTCCATGCAATTCACTGCCATGGCAAATTTTTAGGCCATGGATATGAAATAGTTCATTAATAGGATGATGGTACCCTAGGGATTTCAATATCATTCTGTGTACATATAGAGGATGGTTATGTTAGAAAATCATGTAGATATTCAGCAGGCTTTCTAGGAATAAGAAACTGTTGTTGACGTTAGTTCACAGAGATTTTAGAGTGATTTGTTACCACAGGACAAACTAATCTATTCTAACTAATATAGAAGGGCTTCCCAGGTGGCACTAGTGGTAAATAATCTGCCTGCCAGCAGAGGAGATTTGAAAGATGCAACTTTGATTCCTGGGCCAGAAAGATTTACTGGAGGAGGGCAGGGCCACCCACTCCAGTATTCTTGACTGGATAATCCCATGGACAGAGGAACCTGTCAAGCTACATACAGACCAAAAGGTCGCAAAGAGTTGTACTTAGGGGCTTTCCAAGTGACACTGACAGTAAAGAACCTGCCTACCAATGCAGGAGATGCAGGAAACCTGGGTTCGAATCCCCGGTCAGAGAGGTCCTCTGGAGGAAGAAGTGGCCACCCATTAAAGTATTCTTTCCTGGAGAATCCCATGGAGAGAGGAGCCTGGCAGGTTACAGTCTATAGGGTCACAAAGAGTCGGACACAACTGAAGCGACTTAGCACTCTCACAGTAAGTGACTTAGCACACATGCAACTAATATAGAAACTATAAAATGTCACTGAAACTAAAGAAACTATGTGATAGTGGGAGTAATAGTGTCTAGTCCTTCTCTGGAGAACCAGATACCAGAAAAACATTCAGTTCAGTTCAGTTCAGTCGCTCAGTCGTGTCCAACCCTTTGTGACACCATCAACTGCAGCACACCAGGCCTCCTTGTCCATCCCCAACTCCCGGAGTCCACCCAAGCCCATGTCCATTCAGTCGGAGATGCCATCCAACCATTTCATCCTCTGTCATCCCCTTCTCTTCCTGCCCTCAATCTTTCCCAGCATCAGAGTCTTTTCAAATGAGTCAGCTCTTCACATCAGGTGGCCAAAGTATTGGAGTTTCAGATTGAACATCGGTCCTTCTAATGAACACCCAGGACTGATCTCCTTTAGAATGGACTGGTTGAATTTCCTTGCAGTCCAAGGGACTCTCAAGAGTCTTCTCCAAAACCACAGTTCAAAAGCATCAATTCCTCGGAGCTCAGCCTTCTTTATAGTCCAACTCTCACATCCATACATGACCACTGGAAAAACCATAGCCTTGCATAAACGTACTTTTTTTGGCTAAGTAATATCTCTGCTTTTGAATATGCTATCTAGGCTGGTCATAACTTTCCTTCAAAGAAGCAAGCATCTTTTAATTTCATGGTTGCAATCACCATCTGCAGTGATTTTGGAACCCAGAAAAATAAAGCCAGCCACTGTGTCCACTGGTTCCCCATTATTTGCCATGAAGTGATGGGACCAGAAGCCATGATATTAGTTTTCTGAATGTTGAGCTTTAGGCCAACTTTTTCACTCTCCTCTTTCACTTTCATCAAGAGGCTTTTTAGTTCCTCTTCACTTGCTGCCATAAGGGTAGCGTCATCTGCATATCTGAGGTTATTGATATTTCTCCTGGCAATCTTGATTCCAGCTTGTGCTTCTTCCAGCCCACCGCTTCTCACGATGTACTCTGCATAGAAGTTAAATAAGCAGGGTGACAACATACAGCCTCGACGTACTCCTTTTCCTATTTGGAACCAGTCTGTTGTTCCATGTCCAGTTCTAACTGTTGCTTCCTGACCTGCATACAGGTTTCTCAAGAGGCAGGTGAGGTGGTCTGGTACTCCCATCTCCTTCAGAATTTTCCACAGTTTATTGTGATCCACACAGTCAAAGGCTTTGAAATAGTCAATAAGGCAGAAATAGACGTTTTTCTGGAACTGTTTTGCTTTTTCAGTGATCCAGCGGATATTGGCAATTTGATCTCTGGTTCCTCTGCCTTTTCTAAAACCAGCTTGAACATCTGAAAGTTCACAGTTCACGTATTGCTGAAGCCTGGCTTGGAGAATTTTAAGCATTACTTTACTAGTGTGTGAGATGAGTGCAATTGTGCGGTAGTTTGAGCATTCTTTGGCATTGCCTTTCTTTGGGATTGGAATGAAAACTGACCTTTTCCAGTCCTGTGGGCATTGCTGAGTTTTCCAAATTTGCTGGCATACTGACTGTAGCACTTTCACAGCGTCATCTTTCAGGATTTGAAATAGCTCAACTGGAATTCCATCACCTCCACTAGCTTTGTTCGTAGTGATGCTTTCTAAGGCCCACTTGATTTCACATTCCAGGATGTCTGGCTCTAGGTGAATGATCACACCAAGGTGATTATCTGCATCATGAAGATCTTTTTTGTACAGTTTTTCTGTGTATTCTTGCCACCTCTTCATAATATCTTCTGCTTCTGTTAGGCCCCTACCATTTCTGTCCTTTAATGAGCCCATCTTTGCATGAAATGTTCCCTTGGTATCTCTAATTTTCTTGAAGAGGTCTCTAGTCCTTACCATTTTATTATTTTCCTTATTTCTTTGCATTGATTGCTGAGGAAGGCTTTCTTATCTTTCCTTACTATTCTTTGGAACTCTGCATTCAAATGATGAAGCTGCCCCATGCCGAGGGCGGGGCTGGTGGCCTAGGGGAGCTACCCTTCTTCCGAGGTAAGGAGCAGCGGCTGCGCTTTGCTGGAGCAGCCATGAAGAGAGACCCCACGTCCAAGGTAAGAGAAACCCAAGTAACACAGTATGCACTGAGAGAGGGGATCAGAGGGCAGACAGACTGAAACTACAATCACAGACAACTAGCCAATCTGATCACATGGACCATGGCCTTGTCTAACTCAATGAAACTAAGCCATTCTGTGTGGGTCCACCCAAAACGACCAGGTCATGATTGAGAGGTCTGACAGAAAGTGGGCCACTGGAGAATGGAATGGCAAACCACTTCAGTATTCTTGCCTTGAGAATCCCATGAACAGTATGAAAGGGCAAAAAGGACACTGAAAGATGAACTCCTCCAGTCGGTAGGTGCCCAATATGCTACTGGAGATCAATGGAGAAATAACTCCAGAAAGAATTAAGGGATGGAGCCAAAACAAAAACACCAGTTGTGAATGGGACTGGTGATGGAAGCAGGGTTCGATGCTATAAAGAGCAATATTGCATAGGAACCTGGAATGTTAGGTCCATGAATCAAGGAAAATTGGAAGTGGCCAAACAGGAGATGAGAAGAGTGAACATAGACATTCTAGGAATCAGTGAACTAAGATGGACTGGAATGGGTGAATTTAACTCAGATGACCATTATATCTACTACTGTGGGCAGGAATCCCTTAGAAGAAATGGAGTAGCCATCATAGTCAACAAAAGAGTCCAAAAGGCAGTGCTTGGATGCAATCTCAAAAATGACAGAATGATCTCTGTTCATTTCCAAGGCAAACCATTCAATATCACAGTAATCCAAGCCTATGCCCCAACCACTAACGCTGAAGAAGCTGAAGTTGAACGGTTCTGTGAAGACGTACAAACCTTTTAGAACTAACACCCAAAAAAGATGTCCTTTTCATTATAGGGGACTGGAATGCAAAAGTAGGAAGTCAAGAAACACCTGGAGTAACAGGCAAATTTGGCCTTGGAGTACAGAATGAAACAGGGCAAAGGTTAATTGAGTTTTGCAAAGAGAATGCACTCTTCCAAAAGCACAAGAGAAGACTCTACACATGGACATCACTAGATGGTCAATACCGAAATCAGATTATTTATATTGTTTGCAGCCAAAGATGGAGAAGCTCTATACAGTCAGCAAAAACAAGACCAGGAGCTGACTGTGACTCAGATCATGAACTCCTTATTGCCAAATTCAGACTGAAATTGAAGAAAGTAGGGAAAACCACTGGACAATTCAGATATGACATAAATCAAATCCCTTATACAGTGGAAGTGAGAAATACATTTAAGGGGCTAGATCTGATAGACAGAGTGCCTGATGAACTATGGATTGAGGTTCATGACATTGTACAGGATACAGGAATCAATACCATACCAAGAGAAAGAAATGCAAAAAAGCAAAATGGCTGTCTGAGGAGGCCTTACAAATAACTGTGGAAAGAAGGGAAGTGAAAAGCAAAGGAGAAAAAGAAAGATATACCCATTTGAATGTAGTGAATAACATTACTGAGACTAATTTCACATCTCATTACACTTATTAATTGTTCTCTCTCTCCCTCTAAGTTAATGCATGTAAAGTCAGAGGTCTTGCAACTGAGTAATCCCTTTATGAGACAGGTTAACCTAATAGTATCATGTGTTGAGAAGCTTCCCTGGTAGCTCAGCTGGTAAAGAATTTACCTGCAATGCAGGAGACCCCAGTTCAATTCCCGGGTTGGGAGGATCTCTTGGAGCAGGGCATGGTAACCCACTCCAGTGTTTTTGCCTGGAGAATCCCCATGGAAAGAGAAGCATGGCGGGCTACAGCCCATGAGGTTGCAAAGAGTCAGAAACAACTAAGCCACTAAGCACAGCACAGCACATTACTTATTGAAGACAGCTTACTGAGCTTCTCTGATAAATACCTTTTCAGTGACTTGAAAAATCACCTTGAATAATTTGGCTTTGACTCTCTGTTAAATTTTTAGTTTTAGCCCATCCATTTTATGGTGGATTACATTTGTGATAATTAAGTGTATACATGATATGGACTTCTATATTATATACAGAGAAATCAGTACAAGGATTACCCTTCATAACTATAGGTAAGAATTACATAGAGGATGTTCAATAATGCAATTGCCCAAGCCCAAAATTTCAAATTTAATTTTAGGGATTAAGTCAGTTCAAAGAAAGGCAATGCCAAAGAATGCTCAAACTACTGCAAAATTGCACTCATTTCACATGCTAGCAAAGTAATGCTCAAAATTCTCCAAGCCAGGTTTCAACAGGTTTTAAACTGTGAAATTCCAGATATTCAAGCTGGATTTAGGAAAGGCAAAGGAACCAGAGATCAAATAGCCAACATCCATTGGATCATAGAACAAGCATGAGAATTGCAGAAAAAAAATCTACTTCTGCTTAATTGACTACCCTAAATCCTTTGACTGTGTGGATCACAACAAACTGTGGAACATTCTTAAAGAGATAGGAATACCAGACCACCTGACCTTCCTCCTGAGAAATCTGTATGCAGGTCAAGAAGCAGCAGTCAGAACTAGAAATGGAACAACAAAGTGGTTCCAAATAGGGGAAGGAGTACGTGAAGCCTGTATATTGTCACCCTGCTTATTTAACTTATATACAGAGTACATCATGAAAAACACTGGACTAGATGAAGCACAAGCTGGAATCAAGATTGCCAGGAGAAATATCAATAATCTCAGATGTGCAGATGATACCACAATTAACAGCAGAAAGCGAAGAAGAACTAAAGAGCTTCTTGATGAAAGTAAAAGAAGAAAGTGAAAAACTAGCATAAAACTCCACATTCAGAAAACCAAGATCATGGCATCTGGTCCCATCACTTCATAGCAGATAGATGGGGAAACAATGGAAACAGTAACTTTAATTTTGGGGGCTCCAAAATCACTGCAGATGGTGACTGCAGCCATGAAATTAAAAGATGTTTGCTCCTTGGAAGAAAAGTTATGACCAACCTAGACAGCATATTAAAAAACAGAGACATTACTTTGCCAACAAAGGTCTGTCTAGTCAAGGCTATGGTTTTTCCGGTAGTCATGTATGGATGTGAGACTTGGACTATAAAGAAAGCTGAGCATAGAAGAATTGATGCTTTTGAACTGTGGTGTTGGAGAAGACTCTTGAGAGTTCCTTGGACTACAAGGAGATTCAACTAGTCCATCCTAAAGGAAATCAGTCCTGAATATTCTGTGGAAGGACTGATGCTGAAGCTGAAACTCCAATACTTTGGCCACATAATGTGAAGAGCTGACTCATTTGAAAAGACCTTGATGATGGGAAAGATTGAAAATGGGACAAGAAGGGGATGGCAGAGAATGAGATGATTGAATGGCACCACCGACTCAATGGACATGAGTTTGAGTAAGCTCTGGAAGTTGTTGATGGACAGGGAAGTCGAGTGTGCTGCAGTTCACGGGGTCACAAATAGTCAGACACAACTGAGCTTCTGAACTGAACTGAACTGAAGTCAATTCAGAGTTTTAATAGCTCTTCATATGATTCTAATATTAGTCAAAACAGCAACCAGTGAGCTACTAAAGAGCTTCACTGCAGCTTCCCCAGTTCTAGGCTCTCTCATTCATATTCCACTGCTGTCAGATTTAGAATGTATTTATAAATATGGTATTTATAAACTCCTAAGATGTTTCTTGAATGGATATTAACATTATTGAATGTCTTTTATCTGCCTATACTTTTCTCATCTTGTGATTTTTCTTCTTTATTCAATTAATATGGTGAGATACATTGTTTGATTTTTGAATGTTAATAATTACTGAAATTCAGTACAGAAAGGAACCCCACTCCATTGTGATTAATTAACTTTCAATATATTATATTATTCACTAGTGAGTTAATGAAGGTTTTTTTTGTCTGTGTTCAGGAGTAATAATGGTCTGCAGATTTGTTATCTTGTGCAATCTTTGTCTGATTCAATATCAGAGTATCTTAGAAAATGCACTGGGAAGTACTTGCTCCTCCTCTTCCCTGGAAGAGTTTGCACAAGTTGGTATTATTTCTTCTTTAACAGATGTCATTTTTTTAGGAAAGACACCAGCCCCTGTTTTCTTTATGAGAGTGTTTTTAACTATGGATTTTATTTCTTTAATAGATATAGAACTATTCAGTTACTCTTTAATAAATGATTTTAGTAACTTTTTTTTAAAGAAGTTATATACGCCCTGTAAAATTTACAATTTATGGTTCTTTATGATATTATTTTATTATATTGTAATTTTTGCATCATCTGTGATACCACCTCTTTCATTGGTGATATTTGTCATTGTGTCTTCTGTTTATTCTTATTAATCTGATTCAAATTTTGTCAATTTTATCCATCTATTGCAATCTGTTTTCAGTATCTTTGATTTTTTTCTATTTAAAAGTTTTTCTTGTTCACTTCTATATTCGTATTTATTATTTCCTTCCTTCTACTAGTTCAGCTTTAATTTTTCCATTTTTTGGATTCTTAAGATAGAAATTTAGATAATCTATTATGGATCTTTATTCTTCTTTACTCGTTAAAAAAGCTTATTATGATTCACATAAGACATAATTCATCCATTTAAACTATAGGAGTCAGTGGACTTCATTCTATTCACAGAGTTATACATACATGACAACAATCCATTTTATAGTATGATACTACCACAAAAGAAGCGGTAGTTCTTACTACTTCTACAAGTAGTAGTTCTTACTTAGTTCTTACTACTTCCATAAGTGCCATCACCGTCCAGACCTAGGTAATGGTTAAGCTACTTTCTGTCTTTATAGATTTGCATATTCTGGACATTTCTTATAAGTGGATGATATAATATCTGGTCCTTTAGACTGAATTATTTAACTTAAAATAGTAATTTGAATGGTGGCTTCCTAAAAGACATGTATATGCATAGCCTAGAAATATGACATTTTAAGGGGAAAAGGGTTGCATATGTAATTATGTTTAGGATCTCAAAATGAGACCACCTCAATTAGGGTGGAACCTAAATCCATAATGACAAGTGCCTTATAAAAGATCAGAGGAAAATAAACATAGAGGCAGAGATTGAAGTGATGCTTCTACAAGCTAAAAAGGACTTAGATTGATGGCAGCCACTCAGTTCAGTTCAGTCTCTCAGTCATGTCTGACTCTTTGTGACTCCATGGACTGCAGCGCACCAGGCTTCCTTGTCCATCACCAACGCCTGGTGCCTGCTCAAAGTCATGTCCTCGAGTCAGTGGTGCCACCAACCATCTCATCCTCTGGCTTCCCCTTCTACTCCTGCCTTCAATCTTTCTCAGGAGGCAGGTCAGGTGGTCTGGTATTCCTATCTCTTTAAGAATGTTCTGCAGTTTGTTGTGATCCACACAGTCAAAGGCTTTGGCATAATCAATGAAACAAAAGTAGACGTTTTTCTGGAATTCTCTTGCTTTTGTATGATCCAGCAGATGTGGGCAATTTGATCTTTGGTTCCTCTGCCTTTTCTAAAACCAGCTTGAACTTCTGGAAGTTCTCAGCTTACATGTTGTTGAAGCCTAGCTTGGAGAATTTTGAGTATTACTTTGCTAGCCTGTGAAATGAGGACAATTGTGTGATAGTTTGAACATTCTTTGTTGTTGCATTTCTTTGGGATTGGAATGAAAGCTGATATATTCTGGTCCTGTGGCCACTGCTGAGTTTTCCATATTTGCTGGCATATTGAGTGTAGCACTTTCACAGCATCGTATTTTAGGACTTGAAATAGCTCGACTGGAATTCCTTCACCTCCACTAGCTTTGTTCCTAGTGATGCTTCCTAAGGCCCAAGAAGAAGGTGCTGGTAGTATTGTTTTCTTCTGCTTTTGTTAGGTGCACACTGTCTCTGCCCCTTATTGTGCCCATCTTTGCATGAAATGTTCCCTGGGTATCTCTAATTTTCTTGAAGAGATCTCTAGTCTTTCTCATTCTGTTGTTTTCCTCTATTTCTTTGCATTTATCGCTGAGAAAGGCTTTCTTATCTCTTCTTGCTGTTCTTTGGCAGCCACTAGAATGTAGGAAATAGATATTGTATGAATCCTCACTCAGAGTATCCAGGAAGAACGAGTCTTTACAACATCTTGATTTAAGACTACTGGTCTTGAGACCTAAAGAGAAAATTTTCAGCAGTTTTAAACCAACATGAAATTAAGTGTGTTTTTAAGGCCTATAAACTCTGTGAAGGCAGTTTTAGGGAAGGCTTTACTCTAGGGCGACATTCTAGGAATCGGCGAACTAAAATGGACTGGAATGGGTGAATTTAAGTCAGATGACCATTTTATCTACTATTGTGGGCAGGAATCCCTTAGAAGAAATTGAGTAGCCATGGTGGTCAACAAAAGAGTCCGAAATGCAGTACTTGGATGCAATCTCAAAAACGACAGAATGATCTCTGTTCGTTTCCAAGGCAAACCATTCAATATCACAGTAATCCAAGCCTATGCCCCAACCAGTAACCATGAAGAAGCTGAAGTTGAATGGTTCTATGAAGACCTACAAGATCTTTTAGAACTAACACCAAAAAAAGATGTCCTTTTCATTATAGGGGACTGGAATGCAAAGATAGGAAGTCAAGAAACACCTGGAGTAACAGGCAAATTTGGCCTTGGAGTGCAGGATGAAGCAGGGCAAAGCCTAATAGATTTTGCCAAGAGAATGCACTGGTCATAGCAAACACCCTCTTCCAAAAACACAAGAGAAGACTCTACACATGGACATCACCAGATGGTCAACACCGAAATCAGATTGATTATATTCTTTGCAACGAAAGATGGAGAAGCTCTATACAGTCAGCAAAAACAAGACCGGGAGCTGACTGTGGCTCAGATCATGAACTCCTTATTGCCAAATTCAGACTTAAATTGAAGAATGTAGGGAAAACCAGTAGACCATTCAGGTATGACATATATCAAATCCCTTATGATTATAAAATGGAAGTGAGAAGTAGATTTAAGGGACTGGATCTGATAAACAGTGTGCCTGATGAACTAAAGATGGAGGTTCGTGACATTGTACAGGAGACAGGGATCAAGATCATCCCCATGGAAAAGAAATGCAAAAAACACAATGGATGTCTGAGGAGGCCTTACAAATAGCTGTGAAAAGAAGAGAAGTGAAAAGCAAAGGAGAAAAGGAAAGATAAGCACCTGAATGCAGAATATTAAGGAGAGAAAAGAAAGCCTTCCTCAGGGATCAATGAAAAGAAATAGAGGAAAACAACAGAATGGGAAAGACTAGAGATGTCTTCAAGAACATAAGAGATACCAAGGGAACATTTCATGCAAAGATGGGTCGATAAACGACAGAAATGGTATGGACCTAACAGAAGCAGAAGATATTAAGAAGAGGTGGCAAGAATACACAGAAGAACTGTAAAAAACGATCTTCATGACCGAGATAATCACGATGGTGTGGTCACTCACCTAGAGCCAGACATCCTGGAATGTGAAGTCAAGTGGGCCTTAGAAAGCATCACTACGAACAAAGCTAGTGGAGGTGATGGAATTCCAGTTGAGCTATTTCAAATCCTGAAAGATGATGCTGTGAAAGTGCTGCACTCAATATGCCAGCAAATTTGGAAAACTCAGCAGTGGCCATAG
This sequence comes from Bos indicus x Bos taurus, assembly GCF_003369695.1. Taxonomy (NCBI): domain Eukaryota; kingdom Metazoa; phylum Chordata; class Mammalia; order Artiodactyla; family Bovidae; genus Bos; species Bos indicus x Bos taurus. The sequence goes on from NC_040086.1 coordinate 34,383,366, forward strand.
GACTGGAAAAGATCAGTTTTCATTCCAATCCCAAAGAAAGGCAATGCCAAAGAATGCTCAAACTACCGCACAATTGCACTCATCTCACACACTAGTAAAGTAATGCTCAAAATTCTCCAAGCCAGGCTACAGCAATACGTGAACTGTGAACTTCCAGATGTTCAAGCTGGTTTTAGAAAAGGCAGAGGAACCAGAGATCAAATTGCCAACATCCAGTGGATCATCGAAAAAGAAGAGAGTTCCAGAAAAGCATCTATTTCTGCTTTATTGACTATGCCAAAGCCTTTGACTGTGTAGATCACAATAAACTGTAGAAAATTCTGAAGGAGATGGGAATACCAGACCACCTGACCTGCCTCTTGAGAAATCTATATGCAGGTCAGGGAGCAACAGTTAGAACTGGACATGGAACAACAGACTGGTTCCAAATAGGAAAAGGAGTATGTCGAGGCTGTATATTGTCACCCTGCCTATTTAACTTCTATGCAGAGTACATCATGAGAAACGCTGGGCTGGAAGAAGCACAAGCTGAAATCAAGATTGCCAAGAGAAATGTCAATAACCTCAGATATGCAGATGACACCACCCTCATGGCAGAAAGTGAAGAGGAACTAAAAAGCCTCTTGATGAAAGTGAAAAAGGAGAGTGAAAAAGTTGGCCTAAAGCTCAACATTCAGAAAACTAATATCATGGCATCTGGTCCCATCACTTCATGGGAAATAGATAGGGAAACAGTGGAAACAGTGTCAGACTTTATTTTTCTGGGCTCCAAAGTCACTGCAGATAGTGACTGCAGCCATGAAATTAAAAGATGCTTACTCCTTGGAAGGAAAGTTATGACCAAACTAGATAGTATATTGAAAAGCATAGACATTACTTTGCCAACAACGATCCATCTAGTCAAGGCTATTGTTTTTCTAGTGGTCATGTATGGATGTGAGAGTTGGACTGTGAAGAAAGCTGAGCACCGAAGAATTGATGCTTTTGAACTGTGGTGTTGGAGAAGACTCTTGAGAGTCCCTTGGACTGTACGGAGATCCAACGAGTCCATTCTAAAGGATATCAGTCCTGGGTGTTCATTGGAAGGACTGATGCTAAAGCTGAAACTCCAGTACTTTGGCCACCTCATGCAAAGAGTTGACTCATTGGAAAAGATTCTTATGCTGGGAGGGATTGAGGCAGGAGGAGTAGGGGACAACAGAGGATGAGATGGCTTGATGGCATCACTGACTCAATGGACATGAGTTTGAGTGAACTCCAGAGTTGGTGATGGAGAGGGAGGGCTGGCGTGCTGCGATTCATGGGTTGCAAAGAATCAGACACCACTGAGCAACTGAACTGAACTGAACTTACTCTAGGGTTAAGCTCCACTACAGAGGGTTTTTTCCTTCTTTGGTCTCAGTTGCATTTCCATAGTGATACACAACTCTGCGGTGTAGCTGATGGAAAATGGAAAGTCTTCCAACTCTGTGAAATTTAGTCACCAATCAAGTAGAGAGTTCCCTGGTCACTCTTTATCCACCCTCATTGAGTTTCACATGGCACATTTTAGTACTCAGCAAGTGCTCAAGGGACCCTTTTGTAGATTTCTAGGGTTCTTGGTATACTCCTAACATTGTTCTACAACTTCAAGCCTCCTCAGATACACTAAACATTGATCACCATTCTAAAACTCAGTGGGCCCTTTTTTAGTCTGAGATGCCCTCCCTTATCAGATACCTAGAAAGTGCTTCTCACATTAAACGTCAGATTAAAATAAAGATTCACTTTGTTTCCTTTTTCTCCAACACCACAAAATAGTATATATTGCCCAGCATTTAGAATTATTTACACAGTTTTCTAGATCTTTTGGTAAGAAGGACCTTGTACATGTGTACCCTTCACTATTAGTGATAAAATTGCATTTTAATATACAAAAAGTAAGAAAGATTTCAGCTTAGTTTTCCTTAAACTTCTCCAATTCAATCTGAAAAGTATGTCTACAATGGCACAGTCTTTCTGCTTTTCAAAGAGGGTAACATTTTACTCTTTGTCTTCACAATTCCTCTACATATTCTAGGAATCTAATCCTTTCACAAGCTTACAGAGTGTCATTAAACATTTCTTGTATTTTTTTTTCTCTGCCCTCTGGAGTTTTTTCTTAGGTGTATACGTACAATTTTTTAAAAAAAGGTTTAGCAGATTATGCTATCTCTATAGTAATTTTTTTCTTTAGCCAAAATACCCTGACATAATACCCTGTGCTGCTCTGTGCTAAGTCGCTCAGTCGTGTCTGACTCTGGCTTTTTGTGACCCCATGGTCTGTAGCCAGCCAGACTCTTTGTCCATGGGAATTCCCCAGGCAAGAATGTTGGAGTGGGTTGATGTGCCTTCCTCCAGGGGATCTTCCCCACCAAAGAATTGAATCAGGGTCTCCTGCATTGCAGGTGGATTCTTTTTTTTTTTTTTAATTTTATTTTATTTTTAAACTTTACAATATTGTATTAGTTTTGCCCAACATCGAAATGAATCCGCCACAGGTATACCCATGCTCCCCATCCTGAACCCCAGCTAAGCTAACAGGGAAGCCTGACATAGTACTCTCCTATAGTTCAATTTGTATTTAGTTCCACCTGATGGTATTCTACTTTCTACTTATTATCCCAGAGTGAAAGTTGCTCAGTTGTGTCCAACTCTTTGTAACTGCATGGACTCCATGGAATTCTCCAGGCCAGAATACTGGAGTGGGTAGCTTCTCCCTTCTCCAGTGGATCTTCCTAACCCAGGGATCAAACCCAGGTCTCCCACATTGCAGGGGGATTTTTTTTTTACCAGCCGAGCCACCAGGGAAGCCCACTATCCCAGAAAATGACTACAGATAAGGTTACTAAATTCCCAGTAAAATGATGTGTACTTATTTCTCATACTACTTAATGTATTTGCATTGTTTAACACTGGTGTTGAACACTGCTGTTACTTTTCAAAATTATTTCTTTCTTACTCTGCAGGTAACTGTTTTACGTTTCTATTATTTTAACATTTCATTCTTTGTCCCTTTTATTAATCTCAACTAGCAGTCTCAGAATAGAGGTGGTGGTTGAAAAAAACTGTACACATTTAAAAGAAAAACTAATAGAAGAGCAATAATATTTCAGTTGAAATAATAAGACATATGAAATCAATTGGTAGTACCATACAATTACCTAAAACTTCATGAACATCAAAAGAGGAATATCATTGAAAATTTCACCATAATAAATTTAAATTAAACCTTCAATTGAATTTTAAATTAAACCAAATTAAAACCTCACATATAATACTTCACTATAGTACGAATGCATGACAATTAGTGAAGTTTTCAGGGTATATATTTATATATACGTTCATATACACCTTTTTTATGATTATAAGAGATGCTAGAGTTTCTTGTAGACTATTTATAATTCATTCTGAAGATCTAAAATGGACCTAAGATATCTTAGACTCTAGGAATACATATTGACTCCTCATTTATAGTTATAGTTTCCTTATGTATTAGATTCAGTTCCAAAATAATATCTCCTTTAATTATTTCCTGTTCTTTCAAAAGAAACATGTTTCCACTTATAGGGCACCACAGAGTGCCCATAAAAAAACTGGTATGCCATACATTTGTATTTGATGTTTGTGAATGTGTGTATGTTTATATATATATATATATATATGTATGGTGGGTGGCGAGAGAAGAAAATAATGCCATATAGGAAATAACCCATTTGACAAAAGAACATCAAATTGTAATCTACTGAGTAAAACACTTGTCAATCAGTCATGCTATTGTATTGTTAACAAATTATAGAATGTATGAAATAAATTCAATTGCCAAGAGCCAGGAGACAACCATTTTATTATATTTAGCATGATGCTACAATTATTGAAGTCTGATACCGCACAATTGCACTCATCTCACACGCTAGTAAAGTAATGCTCAAAATTCTCCAAGCCAAGCTTCAGCAATACATGAACCGTGAACTTCCTGATGTTCAAGCTGGTTTTAGAAAAGGCAGAGGAACTAGAGACCAAATTGCCAACATTCGCTGGATCATCAAAAAAGCAAGACAGTTCCAGAAAAACATCTATTTCTGCTTTATTGACTATGCCAAAGCCTTTGATTGTGTGGATCACAATAAACTGTGGAAAATTCTGAAAGAGATGGGAATACCAGACCACCTGATCTGCCTCTTGAGAAATCTATATGCAGGTCAGGAAGCAACAGTTAGAACTGGACATACTGGTTGCAAATAGGAAAAGGAGTACGTCGAGGCTGTATATTGTTACCCTGCTTATTTAATTTCTATGCAGAGTATATCATGAGAAACGCTGGGCTGGAAGAAGCACAAGCTGGAATCAAGATTGCCAAGAGAAATGTCAATAACCTCAGATATGCAGATGACACCACCCTTATGGCAGAAAGTGAAGAGGAACTAAAAAGCCTCTTGATGAAAGTAAAAGAGGAGAGTGAAAAAGTTGGCTTAAAGCTCAACATTCAGAAAACGAAGATCATGGCATCTGGTCCCATCACTTAATGGGAAATAGATGGAGAAACAGTGGAAACAGTGTCAGATTTTATTTTTTTGGGCTCCAAAATCACTGCAGGTGGTGATTGAAGCCACGAAATTAAAAGATGCTTACTCCTTGGAAGGAAAGTTATAACCAAACTAGATAGCATATTGAAAAGCAGAGACATTACTTTGCCAACAAAGGTCCGTCTAGTCAAGGCTATGGTTTTTCCAGTAGTCAAGTATGGATGTGAGAGTTGGACTGTGAAGAAAGTTGAGTGCCGAAGAATTGATGCTTTTGAGCTGTGGTTTTGGAGAAGACTCTTGAGAGTCCCTTGGACTGCAAGGAGATCCCACCAGTGCATTCTAAAAGAGATCAGTCCTGGGTGTTCTTTGGAAGGACTGATTTTAAAGGTGAAACTCCAGTACTTTGCTCACCTCATGCGAAGAGTTGACTCATTGGAAAAGACTCTGATGCTGGGAGGGATTGGGGGCAGGAGGAGAAGGGGACAACAGAGGATGAGATGGCTGGATGGCATCACCGACTAGATGGACGTGAGTTTGAGTGAACTCCGGGAGTTGGTGATGGACAGGGAAGCCTGGCGTGCTGCAATTCATGCGGTCACAAACAGTCGGAGATGACTGAGTGATTGAACTGAGCTGAACTGATGTCCTCTTATAATCTCTACATATTTGAAGAAATTAAAACTAGTGTAAGAGTAGTAGCAGAAATGTTAACACAGAAATACTGTAGAGAAGATTTAATAGTTTGGGTTTATTTGTTTTTAGAAAATGATAGATGATATAGTCTTCAAGTATAAATTGTAAAATTAAACTGTGTGTATTAATTACAAGTACTTGGTAGATATTCAAAGTATTTGATGCACAATCTTAGTGGTTATGAGAAGATATAGCAGTCTCATCACTTTTGTCAGTATATTTATCAGTTAGAAAGAAAATTCCTATAAAGGTGAAATATTAAGCCATATTCTAAACAAAGTTAATAATGGGTTAGTAAAACTGTGCAGATAGTATCACAAGGCAGAGCATGATGAATTTCCAAAAAATGGAAGTAGAAGCTTTCAAAAAGTATAATGATGCTTTCTTATCCACCAATAACATCAATGTAAGAATAAGGAAAATTGGTTTGAGATTTCTCTTTTCTTTCAAAGAATTAGAATAAGTGATTTCAAAAAATGCTCTTCTTCATTTGACAAGCTGTGTTATGAACTGGTTAAATAATTCAAGAGAATAACATCTGAGCTGAGATGCAGGACTTGAGTTACTCTAAATATGCTAGATGATTTCTTATCAACATTAGAGTAATAGATACACTGAAATGGTTCGAAAGAAAAAAACATGGAGCAGTAAATATGTGACGAGGTTAGCAGCGTTCTTGTGTGTATACACCTAGAGTTTCAGGTTTAACGGACTATATGTAAGAAAAAATAATATAATAGTAAAAATACATTAAAAAAAATAAGATCCTAACCACAGGATGATGGGAAGCCAAATTGGAGACAAAGATTCCTGAGTAGTAGTGACGGTCAGTGATTCATATTCATAATATGTCAGGAAAACTCTGATAGAAAACATGTCTTCTCAGCTTTGACTCTGTTTAGGGGATGCTGGGAGAGCAAGATGTTCTGTAGAAAGAGGTACTATCAGCAAGAGCAAGAAAATAAATTTTAATATATTCATAACAAAATAGATTCAAAATACTACATAAGGAGATTTATTGGTTTAAAAACATAGAAAGACTTTGATAATGCAATTTTCAACATAGAGTCAAAGAAATCTTGGCTATAACAAAAGAACCAACATATTTATAGATAAAATCAAGTAGATATGCTAGATTTTAAATTTGCAATTCTAAAAATAATAAAATTTGATATTTTATGTGAAAGTCAACAATTTTATGTATATCAGTAAAAGAATAGGTGTGATTATCAAATTAATAAAAAAGCAAAGGTATCAAAAATTCAATCTAAAAAAGTCTTTAAAGGAGTGCAAAAACTGATATGAAAACAAACAAGAAAATGGAAGTTCTAAAAATCAGAAAATCAATATTATTTTAGTTAGACTAAACCATCCTGTTAAAAGATACTAACTGATAGACTGAAAATGGCAATGGTATAATACTCTTATAATAAAAATATGCTTTTACCAGATATACAAATACAGTGGTCCAAAAAGTTGCACGTAGGAAAAATTAGCAGCCAAAATGACAGAGAAATATAAATATTAGACACATTGAAGTGGATAAAAAGATTTTTGATATATCAGACAAAAACAATCAATAAAAATATAGAAGTAGTTCTGGGGGTCACTTTGGCTGTTGTTATGTTCATTTGTAAATTTAGGGGTTTGAATAAATGTTTTTCAAGGGCTAATGAACTATTTTGTGACTCTATTTTAAAAAACTAATTCAACACAAATTGTGCATACATTTTATAAAATATGCTATACATATGTGTGTGTATGTGTATTAAGTAAGATTAAGGTTGCTGTAAAGCTCAGAGGAGAGTTACCACTTAGTGTGCATGCTAAGTTGCTTCAGTTGTGTCCAACTCTCTGAGAACCTATGGACTGTAGGTTCCTCTGTCCACGGGATTCTCCAGGCAAGAATACTGGAACGGGTTGCCATATCCTACTCCAGGGGACCTTCCCGACCCAGGAATGGAACCTACATTTCTTATGTCTCCTGCACTGCAGGCGGGTCCTTTACCACTAGTGCCACCCACTTAGGATTACCCTTTAATAAATTGGTTTATACTGTGAAGAATAATTTTTTATGAAGTATTTTTATTACTTTCTAATTTATGCCTTAAGATGTTTGGCTTTATTTAGAGTGAGTTTTATTTAAAATGAACCACAGCCATGGTTCAATCTGCTGGAAAGTACTTTCAAAATATAATTGACATCAAGTGCACATTAGTGAATCAGGATTCCTGTCATAGATTCATTGGAAAGTAAAATTTTTGCCAGATTCTATCACAAAATTACCATATGGCATTGAGATACCCAATTTTGCCAGAAAAAATTTCTTAATCAATGTTACCTATTTCTGTAATTGCTATGAAAAAGTGTGTCATGTTGCCAAGTTGGGTGTTTTCCCCACCCATCTGGAGCCCACAATTATGCAACTGTTGCTCTTGAATGGAAATAAAAAGGAGGTTGAAGTAATGCCTTCAAGAGACTGTTTCTTTCCGGTTATTTGACTATATATACATTTGAACCTCCTACTCCAGTATTCATGCCTGGAGAATCCCACTGACAGAGGAGCCTGGCGGGCTGCAGTCCATAGGATCACAAGAGTTGGACACAACTGAAGCGATTTAGCACACAGGCACATGCTGTAGTTTCTTAACCTCTGTATGCTACATACTTTTTTTTCTCAAAAATGATGTACTGCCTGCCTAAAAAGACACTGTTAGAAATAAAAGAGATAAAACATAAACCAAAAATTAACAATGTGCCTGGTACAAAATATATGCTAAAGAAGTACTATCCATTTTTACTTCAATTATGGTGATGTCATTTAATGTTCCACAATAGATATCACAATCACATTAAATCCAACATCAAGCTTTGACTGCCTCCCTCCATCCCCCCACCGGCAAATCCCCCCCGGCAAACTCAGAAGAGAGAAATTCTCTTTTTATGAGATTCTCAAATTGTCATAGGAGAGAATTCCCTGGTGGTCCAGTGGTTTGAATTCTGTGCTCTCACAGCTGAGGGGCTAGGTTCAATATCTTGTCTGGGAATCAAAATTCCACAGCTGAGCAGTCAAACATAAATAAATAATTGTCAGGGGAAATTACAAATAAATATGTCAACCACCAAGAAAAGACCAGCACTATAATTTAGTGCTTGGTGGCCTCAGACCACAGAGTTTTCCATTCAAATGTTGAAAGTTAATGAACAATTTGGTATTTTAATATGCATGCATTGTATTAAGCTATAGGTTATTTTAGTAGCTGTTGCATGATTCAAATTTAAGAATAATTACATTCTGAATCTTTCTGACTCAAAAAATTCATTTGCTTAATTCAAATAAGTTTGAAAAAGCAAGTTCAATTTTAATAATCATCAACTTTACTCTGTAATATAAGTATCTGAAAACTCTACCCTCATACCCTGTGGTAGCAGAAGGACATATAGTTGTTTTTTTAAAAAAGAAATAAAACAACTAAGTAAACAATAGAATATTGTGGCCACAATGGACAGTAGATAAACTTCTTTTAACCTTTCTTTGAATTTTAGTTTGTAGGTCAAATTGTAAACTTCACATCACCCCTGACCTAATAAACAGTCCAGGAGGCAGATTCCAGCATAGTATATGCAGAATCACAGACTACACTTGGTAACATTGACTAACATGATAGAATAACTGTGGGAGACAATTCTCCGTGTGTCTCTTGTGTGTCTTCATGTTTTGGAAGAAAGGCACTGACTGTACAATTTTCCAAGTGACCTTTTCAAAGATGTTGAAGAGTGTACAACATTGAAAGTTAGAAATAAAGTATTTCTCCAGAACAAAGGGTAGGCTTGCTTAGAGTCTTTGGAAAGTAATGTTGCCTCTTCTCAGTGCAAAAGGCAGGCATGGTTAGCCATTACGGAAGCTTTAGATTCTTAATCTTGAAGTTCCTCTCCTGTAACACAGCTTATTGCCTACTGCATGGGCAGATTTCATCTAGCCCTTTTGTTGTTGCCTTGTGAGATCCAGGGCTCAGGTAACTAACACAAAATTTCATGAGCTCCTCTGGCTCATGCAGTTGCTGGAAGTAATATTCTGTCCTCACTTCTGACTTAGGAGTCTTTTGAGTCAGAAACAGTTGCAGCCTAACTTGTGTGTGTGTGTGTGTGTGTGTGTGTGTGTGTTTGTGCTCAGTCATGTCCATCTCTTTATGACCCCATGGACTATAATCAGCAGGCACCTCTGTCCATGAAGTTTTGTAGGCAAGAACACTGGATTGGGTTGCCATTTCCTCCTCATGGGATCTTCCTGACCTAGGGATTGAATGTGGGAGTCTTACTCCTCCTGCATTGGCAGCCAGACTCTTTACCATGAAGCCACCCGGGAAGCTTGACTTGTTAGCTTGTAGATAAAGTGTCTTATGACTCACAGTTCTTGACTAGAATAAGTAAGGTATATTTTGCAAACTTGCAAAAGGAAAAATATTCCTCAGCTTAAAGTTTAAGTATAGATACATTCTAACCTGGTATTATAGAAAAAAAATGTAACATATAATTCAACCATAGACACTGTTAAAAATAAAAATAAACCACCTTTAAAATTGAAGAGTATAGGTAATATTAAAATAACAACAACAAAAAGAGTTATTTGCATGAAGAGCAACAAATAGAAACTCAGTGAACTCTATTTAAATCAAAGAAAACTCTAATGTAATACTTATATTTAAAATTAGAAGTGGAGTGGAAGAAATGGAGTAGACCTCTTAGTCAACAAAAAAGTCCAAAATACAGTACTTGGGTGAAATTTCAAAAATGACGGAATGAATTTTTGTCATTTCCAAGGCTTACCATTCAGTATCACACTAACCTAAGCCGATTTAATCCAAGTCTATATGCCAACCACTAATGCAGAAGAAACTGAACTTGAATGGTTCTGTGAAGACCTACAAGGACCTTCTAGAACTAACACGAAAAAATATGTCCTTTAGGACAAGCTAAAGGCAAAGGAGAAAAGAAAATATATACCCATTTGAATACAGACTTCCAAAGAATAGCAAGGAGAGATGAGAAAGCCTTCCTCAGTGATCAGTCCAAATAAATAGAAGGAAAAAATAGAATGGGAAAAAATAGAGATATCTTCAAGAAAACCTGGGTCTCCCACATTGTGGGCAGACGCTTTACTGTCTGAGCCACCAGGGAATTCTCAAGAAAACTAGAGTTACCAAAAGAATATTTCATGCAAAGATGGCACAATAAAGGAAAGAAATGATATGCACCTAACAGAAGCAGAAGATATCAAGAAGAGGTGGCAAGAATACACAGAACTATACAAAAAAAAACATCATTATGACCCAGATAACCACAATGGTGTGATCACTCACCTAGGGCCAGACATCCTGGAGTGTGAAGTCAAGTGGACCTTAGGAAGCATCACTAGGAACAAAAGTTAGTAGAGGTGATGGAATTCCAGCTGAGCTATCTTAAATCCTAAAAGATGATATTATGAAAGTTCTGCACTCAGTATGCCAGCAGATTTGGAAAATTCAGCAGCAGATGCAGAACTGGAGAAAGTCAGTTTTCATTCCTATCACAAAGAAAGGCAATGCCAAAGAATGTTCAAACTTCCTCATAAGTGTACTCATCTCACACGCTAGTAAAGTAATGCTCAAAATTTTCCAAGTGAGGCTTCAATAGTACATGAACCAAGAATTTCTAAATGTTCAAGCTGGATTTAGAAAAGGCAAAGAAACCATAGATCAAATTGCCAACATCTGTTGCATCATCATAAAAGCAAGAGATTTCCAGAAAAACATTGACTTCTTCTTCATTGATTATACCAAAGCCTTTGACTGTGTGGATCACAACAAACTGTGGAAAAATCTTCAAGACGTGGAAGTACCAGAACACCTTACCCGCCTCCTGAGAAATCTGCATGCAGGTCAAGAAGCAAAAGTTAGAACCAGACATGCAACAACAGACTGATTCCAAATTGGGAAAGGAGTACGTCAAGGCAGTATATTGTCACCCTGCTTATTTAACTTATATGCAGGGTACATCATGGTAAATGCTCAGCTGGATGAAGCACAAGCTGGAATCAAGATTGCCAGGAGAAATATCAATAGCCTCAGATATGCAGATGACACCACCCTTATGGCAGAAACAGAAGAGGGACTGAAGAGTTTCTTGATGAGAGTGAAAGAGGAGAGTGAAGAAGCTGGCTTAAAATTCAACATTCAAAAAACGAAGATCATGGCATCCAGTCCCATCAATTCATGGCAAATAGATGAGGTAACAATGGAAATAGTGAAAGATTTTATTTTCTTGGGCTCCCAAATCACTGCAGTTGGTGACTGAAGCCATGAAATTAAAAGAAGCTTTTGATTGCTCCTTGGAAGAAAAGCTATGCACAACCTAGACAGCATATTAAAAAGCAGAGACATTACTTTGCCGACAAAGGTCCATCTAATCAAAGCTATAGTTTTCCCAGTAGTCATGTATGAATGTGAGAGTTGGACCATAAAGAACGATGAGCACCAGAGAATTGATGCTTTTGAACTCTGGTGTTGGAGAAGACTCTTGAAAGTCCCATGGACTGCAAGGAGATCAAAACCAATCAATCCTAAAGAAAATAAATCCTGAATATTCATTGGAAGGACTGATGCTGAAGCTGAAGCTCTAATAATTTGGCCACATGACTCATTGGAAAAGACCCTGATGCTGGGAAAGATTGAAGGCAGGAGGAGAAGGGGATGACAGAAGATGAAATGGTTGGATGGCATCACCGACTCAATGAACATAAATTTGAGCAAGCTCTGGGAGATGGTGATGGACAAGGAAGCCTGGAGTGCTGCAGTCCAGGGGTCACAAAGAGTCAGACATGACTCAGTGACTGAACAACAAAATAGTACAATACTTAAGTATGCCAACATCAGTTGGAATGAGGAAATTATCTATGATTTTTTTTTCTAAGTCCTCTACTACTTTTGTCCCTTTATTTAACAAGCAGTTATTTACAGATCATTTACTGAACCCTTTCCTCTCAGTGCATGGCACAGATTAAACATCTTTTGAATTCTGTCACTAGACTGGATATTTTAGCTGATTATATTTATTATATATTATAATATATATTATATATAATATTATTATATTTATTATATATTTTAGCTGATTATATTTATTTTTTTCATGGAGAGTAAACACTACTTAATATTATATGCAATGATAAAAATTTACCATCAGTTATCAGCAACTCTGAATATACTATTTCCAAATAAAAATAAACATATATACACATACATACATGAATTGATATTCAAATAAAATTTCAAAAAGTTCCAAGAACAAATAAAAATCAGTAACAACACATTATTTATTCTAGTGATTCATAAAGCCTTTGCCAAAGGTAGTTCTAAAAAATATATTTCATAGTTAATAAGAAGAAGGGTAAAGAAAATTAGTATATCATCAATAATCTATCAATTGATATTTTAAGCTTTTTAAACATATTTTGCACAATGCATTTTTATAAAGTATATGAAATCACTTAGTAAAGTATATAGCTATATACTTTATATAAAAAATAAAAACAGATACATAAAAATAACTGTTTTGTTTGCAAAATAATTGATTTGCTATGTAATAGAGAAGTTTAAGGATGTTAAGAGAAAATGTATTAATTCAGCTGGAATATTGAGAGCCTACTATCTGTAAAGTTTAAGCTTTGGAAGATGCAGTAATGAATGAAAGATAAAAGCCTTTCCTTCATAAAACTTATGTTTTAGGTTGCTGCTGCTGGCTGCTGCTAAGTCGCTTCAGTCGTGTCCGACTCTGTGCGACCCCACAGACGGCAGCCCACAAGGCTCCCCCGTCCCTGGGATTCTCCAGGCAAGAACACTGGAGTGGGTTGCCATTGCAAGTGAAGTCGCTCAGTCGCGTCCGACTTGTAGCGACCCCATGGACTGAAGCCTACCAGGCTCCTCCATCCATGGGATTTTCTAGGCAAGAGTACTGGAGTGGCTTGCCATTGCCTTCTCCGTTTAGGTTAGAAGACTGGAAATAAAAAAAAGGAACTACATAAGTGAATTATACTCAAATAATATATAAGAAGGTGATAAATACTTAGATTAAAAAAAAATAAGGAAAATGAGATAAAGAATAATCTTTGGAGGGAGGGTGCTATTTCTTATGACGCAGTCAGAGAGTTCTGAAAAGGGGGTCCTTGAGGAAGGAACTGACAAACAAGAGGCAGTAGGCCATGTGAACACTAGAGAAAAGAATGTAATAGATGGAGTAAACTAAGGCAAAGTGATGCAGGCAGAAGGATATGTAATGACTTTGATTTTATTCTAAGTGACATAAAAGGATGAGCATGAAAAATCACATTCAATTGGCTAATTGTTATGGAAAGGAAACAGTAAATGATCCTATGAAATGCCTGGAAATCTGCCCTGTAATGCTAATCAACCCTGCATGACTTTTTTCTTAAGATTTTTGGACAGCCTCCTTACCCACACACAATATAACTCAATAGCCAACCTGCACTGAATCCACATAGTTCACCTTCTCTTTTGTTAAGATAAATAAGCTCTTTGATGCTGCTATCTAGGACCAGATTCTTCACTTTAGCTCTGGACCTCATCTCTGCTTCTCTTCTCCAGGACATTGTTCCTTCTCATCTCTCCTTTAGTGTAGTTCTTTCCCTTGCTACTACATTATTCTCATTAATATCAAACACAACATAAAGTCCCAACATTAAAAAATAACAATAGCATGTTCCCTTAATTCCAGTTCTAGCCTCATTTATTTGGTCAACTTTACAGAATAATTTTTTGAGTTGTTAATCATTATTTTTTACTTTCATCTTAACATCTTGCTTTTACTTTCTTGCATCTACTCCTATCAGTATATTAATTTTTTTATGTTTTATAAGCATAGTAAAGATGTTGCAAGAGAATGGGGCACGAGAGATTAGTCACATCCCACGACTCTGGAAAGTCCCCAGGACAGGCTGCCAAGTGAGGGTCTTTGGCTTGGCACAGTACAAAATTTAAAAGGGAGACAAAGTAGAGTGATAGTGGATTTATTCAGGGAGCTACACACTCCATAGACAGGATGAGGGCTGTCTCAGAGACAATATGGCCTCTGGGTACGAGGTTATTTTTTATGGACTGGATAATTTCATAGATCAACAAGTAGGAGGTTTATTTCAACTATTTTGGGGAAGGGGTGGGGATTCTTAGGAACTAGGCCACTGCCCACTTTTTGGCTTTTTATGGTCAGTCTCAGAATTGTCATGGTGCCTGTAGGTGAGGCATTTTGCATGCTAATAAGTTACAATGAGTGTATAATGAAACTCAGTTTTCTTGAAGTCAAATCTTTCACAATCTTGAGCCTAGTAGATTCCAGCTAGTTTTTGTGCTATCTTATGTCACTATTTTAAAGTACTGTCCTGCCCCCTTCCTTCCTGTCTCAGATATACTGAAAAAGTAGAAAAAAAATAATATTATTAATATAAAATAATATGGTTGTGAATTTTTAATATGGAACAAAGATAAAACTCAACTTAGAGAAAAAGAAATTTTATTTTTGAGAAAAAATAGAGGTAAGCAAGGAAAAAATGTATATCAAAATATACATTTTACAGAGATTTTCCTAGTAACACTAATCTATTTAGGTAATTTTTTTTTTCAAAGCCAACCAAAGTTTTCAAAATACTGTTGATCTCACTTTTAATATGAATGGAGTACTAAGAATGCAAACTTGAATTTTAACTTGTCTTTCTTTCCTATTCCAGTGCTTTCATTTTTTTAATACCCTCAAATTGATGAACAATAGAATAGACTACACCAAGAGGTAAGCTCTAAAGATTTTAAATTTATGAGTTTGCATAATGACTGTAATTGCTGAATGAATATATTCACTTCTTTTTTCCTTTTGTTCTTTTTCTAAATGAAAGTGGGAATTTGGCATGTAAAGAATCTTTCTGAGAATCAGGCAGAGAAATTTTTTTTTTCCTGCTTCAAACTGCCCATCAAGTGAATTCCTCCACAAAGGCTCCAGTTGAAATGCCTGTTTTCCAGTAGGTCAAACTTTCTCTAAAGGCCACACTTGACAGTGCGATTGTTAATGCCAAGCCAAGACATGAAAATCTGCAGGGCTTTCTCAACTTCTTGTAGACTGATGACCTTTTTGAAATCTAATACACAGACATAAACAAACTAGAGACCTCATTGCTTTACTAAAAGCTTAGATATGAACTGGGTATTACAATATTACAATATTTTGTAATTACAATATTATAATATTGTACAATATTACAATATTGATATAAACTTACTAGCTAACAAATGGTTGGAATACCTTAAAGTTGATTGTTCAGATGATTAAGAAGTATTATCTATAAAGTTTGGCTGAGGGAACATTCTCAGCAGTTTAGATTTAAAACTGTCACTTCCTCCCCACCCCTTGGTTTTGCAGGTCTATTTGTAAATTTCCTCATGTTATTAGCTGTATTACTTGTAATCTGTTTATTTTATAAGATCATTGTCTTTTGTATTATGTGATGTATAACCAGGTCGCCGGCCAAATTAATGATAGCTAAACATCTTAAAGAAATAGATCACATTTATAATGTAGAATAATTGTAATAGTGTGGTTCTAGGTATGGGAAGAGGCAACAAGGGAAATATCTCCTGGATCCTATTAGGTTAGAAGACCCAGAGAATCTTTTGTTATTTATCAATGGAAATTAACACCTGGAGTGATTTATCAAAGAGG
This sequence comes from Bos indicus x Bos taurus, assembly GCF_003369695.1. NCBI lineage: Eukaryota > Metazoa > Chordata > Mammalia > Artiodactyla > Bovidae > Bos > Bos indicus x Bos taurus. Next base: position 34,399,361 of record NC_040086.1, read on the forward strand.
AGGTTCACCTGATCTGGGATGAGCCTCCCAGCGCTGTGGGACCAAAAAAAAAAAAAAATAAGTCATGAAATGTCTCCCAAGTTGAACTTATGACCATGGGGAAAGACTGTGAAATTAAAATATCTGGCCCCTAAATGTGAATAAGGGCTCCCAAAACTGCAATCCAGAGGATGCTGTCTCTCCTCATGGTGATTGCTGTGGAGATGGAGCAATGCAAGGAGCAAGGTGAATGAGGAAACAGGACTGGCCCTAGATAGCTGAGGTGCATGTGAAGGCCATGGATGGAGAAGGATGTGGCAGCCCACTCCAGTATTCTTGCCTGGAGAATCCCACGGGCAGAGGAGCCTGGTGGGCTGCTGTCCACAGGGTCGCAGAGTCGGACAGGACAGAAGCGACTTAGCAGCAGCAGAGGCTTGCATCTTCCCATGCTTAGAATGCTAAATTCCTTAACTTGATACCTAATCTTTGGTGTTCAGATTGCCTGCTCCCTTTGTTGCAAACTTGTATATAGCCTGACTTCCCCTCCTGCCTCCTTGGAGCAGTTTTCTCAGAGCTACGGAGAGACTGTCTCCTGGGCTCAGAGTCCTAAACATTCCTACCAAATAAGACTCTCTGCTTTCAAGTTGTGACTATATTTTTTAGTCTGCAAGATAAACATAATTTAAGTCACTTAAATTATATAAAATTTAAAATTCCAGTTCTTAAATGCAGCAGTTTCAAAGACTACCATGACTATGTTGGAGACTGCTTATAGTATTAAAATACCATGGTACAAAATTCTATTAGACAAGTTATTTCAAAAGTTGAAAACATCTTTCAATGAAATTTGGGCTTATTTCCCCCCTGCTGCTTTTGGCCTTTAAGTGAATATTGCTGGGGGTATCCAAATGTCATATTTTTGCTAAATTTATCACTCATTCACAGTAAAAACTTTATTATGAGATTTCTTTGTTATTTATTATTAAGAAAAGTAGGCATACATTTTTTATTGTATTTCTTTATTATACTTTCAAAATATCTAGAGTTTCTTTATTCCTTATATTGGTAGTTTACCTCTTCTATCTTACTTTTCTCAACCATCTACTTAGAAAACCAGCTTTTCATTTTCTAGATTTTCTATATTATTTTTATGACTTCAATTTCACTGATTTGTGCTCATCTTTATTATTTCCTTCAATCTGCTTTCTTTTAATTTAGTTTAGCTTTCTGTATTCCACATCTTTAAAGTAGAAGTTTAAATGATTTTTTTGAAAACTTTGGGCTTGACTTTGGGTGAAAGCTAAGAGGAAAAAAAAGTATAAGTCAAATAAACAAAGAAATACTCCCTCATTAACTTTCTGTTTTCAGAGGAGGTTCCTTTGGCCATGTTAGGTAGTTAAAATAGGAAAAAGGAGTCCAGAATGGTGGTGGATAAAAGACAAGGAAGGGAAAAGCCCATGGAAATAGAACAAAGGAAGGTCCAAGGACTGGAGGGAGGACCTCAGGTAGAACAAACAGCACTCCTGGCTGGCCCAATTTACATAGGGCAGGCCCAGGGGGAGGGAAAAACATATAAAAAGAGGAGGCCAAAGGGCCAGGGCTCTCTCTCTCTCTCCCCCAGCCCTCCTCGCTCTAGTCTCTGCGTCTTTTGGGTCAGCATGCCCTCATGCCTCGAGGATGTATTTTCCTTTATTTAAATAAAACTGAGCTGTAACACGGAGCTGTAACACTGATATGTCCGAGAGGGCTTTAATGTCCATCGCTTCAAATTTTGGTTGTGATCAGACAGAACTGAGAAAATTACACACTCCCCCAATGGCCAGAAAAATGGGGTTTCTGTTGGAGTTTTATCTGATTTTTCTTTCACAGAAGGTCTGTCAGTGTGCCACAATTCAGTTCTCAGTGCCACAATTCTCAGTTCAAAGCCACAATTAGATATTTAGGAAAAACTAAAGTTAAATGAATAACTCACCTCTGTACTCACTGCCTCTTCAAGTTTTAACTTTCCTTTTCAATTCACCTTCTTGTTTCTTATTTTTCAGAAACCTGAGATAGTTCATCTTTTATTTTGTGCAGAGATATTAATCAGTAGCAAAGGTTCTGTTGGACTTTAAAAACTGGCATAGTACAATTTTGTTGTTTTTCAAAGAAATCAAAATGAGAAAAATACAGTGGTATATTTATATTTAAGCATGTGTTTTCTATGTTCACTGGTCTTCATTCCTTCAAGTAGATCTTATTTTACATCTGCTTTCACTCTGAAGTAAGACCTTTGTATTTCTTATAGTACATATCTTTTGGCATTGAAATATTTTAGCTTTCACTTATCCCAATGTTTTAAATCATTTGGCCTCATTCTTGAGGATATCATCTCTAGAAATAAAGTTGTGGTTTGACATAATTTTCTTTGGTTTTTCAACAATCCCATTGTCTTGTATTTTGACCTCCATTGTTATTGAAAAAAAGTCAGCTTTTTTTCAAAATTTGTCTTAGTTTCTCTCTAATATGCCCTTCTTCTCCGATTGATTTTTCAGGAGTTTCTCTTTACTTTTGCTTTTCAGTAGCTTGATGATGATATTTCTAGGCATGCTGTGTATGCCTTTGTTTTCATCCTGCTTGAGGTTCATTGAAGTTCATGCATTTCTAAGTTGAAATGTTTTTCACCAAATTTGAAAATTTTTAACCCCAAATTCCTCAGGTATTTTTTGTTTTTCTGCCCCTATGTGTACTCTTCTTCTTCTGAGATTCCAATTACATTTACACCTCCTGATAACGTGCTCCCTGTCACTGTGGCTCTTTTGTTTATTTTCAGCCTATTTTTCTCTTATTTACATTAGATTATTTGTATTGATTTGTTTTCCTCTGTTGTCTCCAATCTGATGTTAAGCTCATCTAGTGAATTTTTCATGCCCTATATTTTATAATTTAGTTCTTAAAATTCAGTTTGGTTTCTTTTTAAATAGTTTTCATTTCTCTGTTGAGAGTTCCCATATGTTCACTCAATATGACCATGCTTTTTTCTAAACCTTTGAACATATTTATAATAGACATTTTAAATTTCTGTCTGCTAATTCTAACATCTGGGTAATTTTGGCATCTGTTTCTATTGTCTCTTTCACTTTTCTGATTACAGGTCACATTTTGTTGCATAATAGATGTTTTTGGGTTTATGTTGCACCTTGTTGATAATATACTCGTGTAAAAATTAATGCACTGTAGTATAAAACATAATATTTTGATTTAAAGAATTTTGATTTTCCTTTCTAATAAGCAGTTAAATTATTTTGGAATGTTTTTGATCATTAGACTTAATTTGAATTTATTCTTTATAAGGGTGGATCTATTTTAGTTGTACTCTTAGCCTTGCAGCATAGATCTTACACTACTTATAGATGTTGGCAAACTAGATCAAGGTGACAAAATCCAATATCTTGTTTTTGTCCATAGCTAAGAATGTTTTTATATTGATGAAGATTTACAAAATGTATATATATATATATATATATATATATATATATATATATGTATGTGACAAGAATATTTACCATTAATCCTTTTGTAAAATCTTTGGCAAGGCTTGAATCCTTCCTGTGTCCTAGAATTTCTTTCATTGTCTTATCTGAAAAATACTTGGCCTTTGATATCTGTTTTGCTCTCAACCCCAGAGCAGCTACTCTTTACTAGGCTTTACGGAGTCTTACCCAATATATCTGATGTCAAGCTCTCTGTCAAAGCTTTGTTACTGTATCCCATTTGTAGACTTCTAGTTCATCCCTCCACCTTTCTTCACCCTCCTGCAGACCTATCTCCTCTTGACCTTTGCACTTTTCAGCCACTTCAGCAGCCCTGAAGCCCTGAGCTATGATATAGTATTTGCCTTCTCAGCTTAGTAAGATGGCCCCTTTGATTGGGTTCCATCACCCTGCATTGCACTAAGGAAAGGATTCCCCTGGTGAACACTTGGACACAGCGTTTTATCACCAGATTTCCAACAAATGAAAGCCCTTACTCTGTGAAGTTTGTCCCACTTAAGCTGTGCAGAGTAAAAGGGCAAGTTGCTGTACTAGCATGACCAATAACAGATATTCTAGGGCTTCCCTGGTGACTCAGTGGTAAAGAATCCACCTGCTAATGCAGGAGATGCTGGTTCCAACCCTGGGTTGGGAAAATCCCCAGGAGAAGAAAATGACAACCCAATTCAATATTCTCCCCTGGGAAATCCCGATAGAGAAGCCCTGTGGGCTACAGTCTGTGGGTCACAAAAGAGTCAGACATGACTTAGCAACTAAACAACAACAATAACACAACAGATATTCTCCCCATGTTTTATAAATCCTGTTCCTTATATCACTCCCCCAGGCTTTTTAGCCACACTGACATTTTTCCTTTTACTTTAACCATCAAACTCATTCTCCTATCAGAGCTTTTCTTTTATTTTCTATTTCCTCTACCTAAAATACATTTCTTCTCATCCCCATAAGGCTACAATTTTTTTTTACATCCCAGAGCAAATATCACTATCTCAGAGACCTTCCACAACCATTGTATCAGAATCAGCTTGATAATACCCCTCTTCAATTGATCCTAGTCTATTATATCAACTTTTTATTATCTGCATGGCTCATGACCCTAGTTGATGTTATTGTTTTACCTACTAGTTAGTTAACTTGTTAATTATCTGCTCCACATCCAACCCCATGTGAATGTAGGCTTCTTTTAATCAAGGTCTTTGCCAGTCAAGTTACTAAAAAATCCTCAGTGTCTAAAACCATACACAAATTATAATAATACTGAGAACAATAATAAAAATTTATATCATGGTTATTATCTATCAGGCAAGAAATTACAAGTGCTCTTACATGCAGCAACTTACCTAATTCTCACAAATACTCTATGAAATAGGTACAATTATTTCTTAATTTTTTTAATATGAAGAAATTGAAACAGAGAGGTCATAAGCCAATAATGAGAAAGTTAGAATTCAATTTCAAAAACATGATAGTAAAAAAATAAATAAATAATAATAATTACTTAATGACTAAATCCCTAAATGACTTTAAGTACGCTTGTCTGTAAAATCCCATGGATGGGGGAGCCTGGTAGGCTGCTGTCCGTGGGGTCGCTAAGACTCGGACACGACTGAGCAACTTCACTTTCACTTTTCACTTTCATCCATTGGAAAAGGAAATGGCAACCCACTCCAGTGTTCTTGCCTGGAAAATCCCAGGGACAGGGGAGCCTGATGGGCTGCAGTCTCTGGGGTCGCATAAAGTCGGACACGACTGATGCAACTTAGCAGCAGCAGCTGTATGCAATTATTTCTTTTGCATAAAATTAAAAATAGATAGTGATGTTTCTTTCTCTTTTCTATTCTTTGGTAAGAACTTACAAAAAATGGTAACAGTGGTAATCATTTTGAAAGAAGGAATAGGGGTAGGAGAGGATAAAAGGTGATAAGGGAGGTAAATTTTGCATTATGTAGTATACTGAGTGAATTTTCTAGCATTTTATGAATACTGTTTTGTACAGATGTTGTGGATTATTTTTTTACACTTCATATATCTCTGTATTAATATGAACCTTGAGAAATAAGTTCTTGTATTTTTATTGCCTCCAACCAAAACATATATTAATTTCTATTCTAACAAAAAGGGAATATAAAAGGCAATTAAGTCAGTGACTAGAAGAGCCATGGCAGTAGGATGAAGCAATAAATAATTGAAAAAAAATGACTGCTCTAATAACAGGCTCTCTGTATATTTTTATACTTATTTCTGTATTTTTTAAATTTCAGGTGGCCTATACATGATGCTGGTTTCTAAGTACAAATGTATTGCCAAAATATTGTGGAAACACCCATTTAGAGAATGACACAAAGAGACTCATCAAATATAATTAATTTTTTTCTAAGTCAGAGTAGTTTCTGTGTGCAGATAAGGTAGAAATCATTGCTCTTATCAGATCACAAGAAAAGAAAAAAAAATTCAGAAATTATTTCCTTGAAGTTTCAAAGAGATTCTGAGGAATTGGATGGTTAAGACTTTCAGAGAGAGGATAAACCAGGAGAAATAAAATGACAGCCACATTTTCCCAAAGGGCATTTGAACGAAGAATGCTACACTTCAGGAAGTCCATTCTTAGGGCTTAGAGAAAATAAAAGATTTTGGAGCAGGATGTTGAGGGCTTTAAATGCATCAGTTCAGTTCAGTCTCTCAGTCCTGTTCGACTCTTTGCGACCCCATGAATCACAGCATGCCAGGCCTCCCTGTCCATCACCAACTCCCGGGGTTCACCCAGACTCACATCCATCGAGTCAGTGATGCCATCCAGCCATCTCATCCTCTGTCGTCCCCTTCTCCTCTAAATGCGTACTGTTTCCCTAAAGAATTTTGCCAAATTCTGAAGCAGGAGGAAAAGAAAAAAAAAGACCAAATAATAATAATAATAAGATAAATGAAAACATTTTGAAAATAAAACTCACCTTTCTATAGAATATTAAACCATGTTTCTCATACAATCTCTAAATACTCTAATTTTGCTTGATGAGTTCCAAAGTTTAGTAAAACTTAAAACTTAATTAGTCGGCTACTAGGGATAGGATACTAGGTATGCTGTGTGCTGTGCTTTAGGTCAGGTCAGGTCAGTCGCTCAGTCATGTCTGACTCTTTGTGACTCCATGAACTGCAGCACACCAGGCCTCCCTGTGCATCACCACCTCCCAGAGCCTACCCAAACTCATGTCCATTGAGTCAGTGATACCATCCATCCATCTCATCCTCTGTTGGTCCTTCTCTTCCTGCTCTCAATCTTTCCCAGCATCAGAGTCTTTTCAAATGAGTCAGCTCTTTGCATCAGGTGGCCAAAGTATTGGAGTTTCAGCTTCAACATCAGTCCTTCCAATGAACACCCAGGACTGGTCTCCTTTAGGATGGACTGGTTGGATCTCCTTGTAGTCCAAGGAACTCTCAAGAGTCTTCTCCAACACCACAGTTCAAAAGCATCAATTCTTCTGCGCTCAGCTTTCTTTATAGTCCAGCTCTCACATCCATACATGACTACCGGAAAAACCATACCCTTGACTAGACGGACCTTTGTTGGCAAAGTAATGTCTCTGCTTTTTAATATGCTGTCTAAGTTGGTCATAACTTTCCTTCCAAGGAGTAAGTGTCTTTTAATTTCATGGGTGCAATCACCATCTTCAGTGATTTTGGAGCCCAAAAAAATAAAGTCAGCCACTGTTTCCCCATCTATTTGCCATGAAGTGTGGGACTGGATGCCATGATCTTCATTTTTTGAATGTTGAACTTTAAGCCAAATTTTTCACTCTCCTCTTTCACTTTCATCCAGAGGCTCTTTAGTTCCTCTTCACTTTCTGCCATAAGAGTGGTGTCATCTGCTTATGTGAGGTTATTGATATTTCTCCCAGAAATCTTGATTCCAGCTTGTGCTTCTTCCAGCCCAGCGTTTCTCATGATGTACTCTGCATAGAAGTTAAATAAGCAGTGTGACAGTATATAGCCTTGACGTACTCCTTTTCCTATTTGGAACCAGTCTGTTGTTCCAATTCCAGTTCTAACTGTTGCTTCCTGACCTGCATATAGGTTTCTCAAGAGGCAGGTCAGGTGGTCTGGTATTCCCATCTTTTTCAGAGTTTTCCAGTTTGTTGTGATCCACACAGTCAAAGGCTTTGGCATAGTCAATAAAGCAGAAATAGATATTTTTCTGAATCTCTCTTGCTTTTTTGATGATCCAGTGGGTGTTGACAATTTGATCTCTGGTTCCTCTGCCTTTTCTAAAACAAGCTTGAATATGCTGTTCTTAGTCATGTCCTACTCTCTGAAACCCCATGGACGGTAGCCTGCCACGCATCTCTGTCCATGGGGATTCTCCAGGCTAGAATACTGGAGTGGGTTGCCATGCCCTTCTCCAGGGGATCTTCCCAACCCAGGGATTGAATCCAGGTCTCCCACATTGCAGGTGGGTTCTTTACCATCTGAGCTGCCAGAGAAGCCCATACCAAGTATACATAAAATAAAAGCATGATATCAGTGTGCTTCATTGGCTCATAAGTATAAAGGAAACAATGGGCATGATTCATATCAATTTAGGACTCATCAGGAATATTCTAATAACTTAATATAAGGCTGGCCAAAAAGTTCATTTGGATTTTTCTATCATCTCATAGAAAAACCTGAATGAACTTTTCAGCCAACCCAATAGTAAGCCCAGAGGGTGTTTGACATCTTTCCTTATTAAGGGCCCCTTAGTTAATTTTCTCAAAATCTTTTCTCATAATTATCATTTTTCCAAACAACCAATTCATCCATTGTAGCTAATATGTGTTTTTCAAAAATTGATCTTCTGAACAGTTTATGAAATTTATAGAAAAATTTATTGAATGAAGTAGTCTTAGCTATTGTAAGATTTCTCTAGTTTTAGTTTATTGTTTTCATTTTATCTTTATAGATTCATTATAAAGACTTCATTATTAAAAACTAAGGCTTCTGGTTATTTTTTGCTCACTTTGTTGTTTTTAGCTTTTCAAATTTTACTTTGTTTACTGTTTTTCTCTCATTTTTTTAATGGTGTATTTTCTGCAGTTTTGTATTTCCAGTAGTAGAGATTTATCCATCAGAAATATGGAAAGGTAAATATTGGATATTGTCTTTATTCTCAATAAATTATCACACACTTAGTAACTAAAATATCATATATCATTTATCTTAGTTGCTGTAAGTTAAGCCCAACATAGATCTCACTGGGCTAAAATTCAGGCTCTAAGAGGGATTCGTTTCTTTGCCCTCAATCTCTGCCTCATTTGCCACCTCCATCTTCAAAACCAGTAATTTATCTCTCTGATCATCCTTCCATAGTCACATCTTCCTCTTACTTTTGACTCTCTTCCACTTATAAGAATCCTTGCAATTACATTAGGCGCATCCAGAGAATACAAAATAATCTCTGTAATTTAGCAACCTTATTTTATCTTCAAACTTAGTTCCACCTTGTCATATTACCTATCATAATTACAGGTTCTGGGGATTAGGATATGGACACTTCAGGAAAGGATACATCATTTTGCTTACAATAGTTATTAATATTTAAACATATAAAATTGAAGCACAAATGCTACTTGGGACACTGATGCAAGAATGGTAAAAATGTCATAAACTATTAAGAATATAAAAGTTGTCCTCACAATTGCATGAAGAACTAAGAGGTAACTCAAACAGTCCCATCCATAGTAAAATGCTTAACTCGAGTTGGGCAAGGTTTTCCTGAGACTTTAATCTTTGAATTGAGTCTTAAAGGTTTAGTGGGAATTTCTTGGTGATCAGGGGAAGGGAGAAAATTCTGATGTGTGAAACTAATTTTTCAAGAAATTATATTTTATGTTTAAGGCATCACAACTAGTTCACTGTTGACTAGAAGTCAGGCCAATATAAGAAATTAACACATTAGGCTTAAAGTCTATGCAAGAGTTAAATTATCTCTACATCTAAGCTAAGATCAGTATATTACTTTTAGTGTATGCAATATACTACTATGAGTACTAGTACTTGTTGAGAGTTACTCTAGAATGAAGTTGTTTGAAGTAATGATGATGGTAGTTTATAAGATTTGTGGTTGTATGGTTGAAAATGGTATATCTGGGAACCATAGATGCATAAGAAGACCTGAGAAATTTATAAATATAGTCAAAATCACTTCCTCATAGATTATATGTAAAGGAAAACTGTGGCAAAGATGATCTCCAAACTTTGGGGCCATGATGTACTTCATCAAGATAGGAAATGAGGAAAATAATAGATTTGGAGGGAATATTAAGGCTTGTTAAGGACAATTTGAATACACCATGTGTCTTAGAGAAATCTAGTAACACACAGATGGTGCGGAAGAGATTGAGGATAGATTCATGAGTTGAAGATTCACAATTATTAGGGGATATTGGAATCTATGGAAATTGATTAGAAAATTAAATGCAGAGATGCTTAGTTAAGATGAATATATCACCTCATCATAGAAGAGCTTCAAGGGGTCTGATAACCCTAAACTTACATAAAGAATTCTCTCTATATATGCATTATTGAAGGAGAAAAGCCATAACTTCCATGAGGTTTTTATAAGGATCTATGATCCTGAAATAGCTAAGAAGCTATTTTACAGACTTATCAGATACTAATAAGAACAAGACTAGATGGTACCTTATTTTACAGGTTGTGAAAAGACAGGAATTCTTTCTTAAAGGTGTTTAGCAAAGTTATAAAGAAAAAAGCTAAAACAATGTCTCAGTGTCTAAAGCAGAGGACCACGTAAAATTTTCATCTTTTAATGCTAAGGAAAATGAGTGAAAGAAGAGGGAGAATAAAGATTCCAGAAAGAGACACTGATGAATCAGGAAGATAATAAAAGAGAATCAGGCTGTGAGAGGATTAAAGTGTAGAAAGGAGGTGGAAGAGGAATTAGCTTTGCCTGAGAAGAGTTACTCTTCTTTTTGAGGAACAAAGGAAAGCAAGCAAAGCTGGAGACAAATACACATTTTTTTTTTTTACAGTTTATGTATGGATTTGTATGTATATATGTATGTGAGATCTTTTTCTTAGAGAGGCAGGAAGGTGATTTAGTCTGTGTATGAACTTTGTGAAGTTGGAGGCAAGGGCATTTGAGACTGAAGAAATCCAAAATTTGGAATTTCTGTTAGCTTATTAAGTGAAATCACTCAGAATATTGTAACATAACTGCCAAGTTGAAATTACATCTATATTTTGAATATAGAAAAAAATAAAGTTAAATATTTTTTTCATCAAGCATTACATGTTTTTTTCCCAAACATATAGATTTAGTTTATTATTCATACAAATAAAAATGCATGTAAGATTTCTTTTCGACTTGATGTTCACTGGGAAACAAACTACAGAAACAGTCAAAAGGAGTTACATTGCTTTCACATAAGAAGTCCATGTTTCTGTTTTAATGAGCAAGTGAATGTATCAGCTTCTTCATTAGTATCATCTTCTCAGCAACAAGCTACCAGTTACATATAATAAAGACTTCTCTAGAAATTTGCTTCTACATAGAATCACATTTTCCAAAGTGGTTCTTGGCATTATGTGTAAAATCTCCATCTTCCAGTTGTTTAATATACAGTTTAAAAGAGCTGCATGGAAAACATATGTGAAAGTAGCTTTTGTTCATCTAATTATTAATTCTGATGTCAATCTGTTTGCTGACCTGGAGCTTTAGAAATATAGTATATGGTTGTGATTTTAGTTGTTGAGATATTTGTCATATAATCAGACTCCCAGAAATAGGCTAGGCTGAGAAGCTACAGTGCTGCAATGCTGCTCTCTTTATCTAAAGGAGATACTATAATGGAGATATTATAGGTAACATCAATACAATGTGCTTTTGAAAGTACATAAAGGTTATAGAGTTTGTAAATATAACTTAACTATAAGATCTCTGCCTCTACCATGTCTAAACCAATGATACTATCTAAGTCTGGACTTGAAGTTATGGCTTGAAGCCTAATTAGTCTTATTATCTGTTTTTGTAGTTTCATTGAAATCCAGTCACTCATTTGTTTACATTATGTTTATGGCTGCTTAGTGCTGTGTGTGTGTGTGTGTGTTAGTCATTCAGTTATATCTGACTCTTTGTAACCTCATGGACTGTAGCTCACTAGGCTCCTCCATCTATGCGTTTCTCCAGGCAAGAATATTGGAGTGGGTTATTATTTCCTTCTCCATGGGATCTTCCCAACCCAGGGATCAAACCTGGGTCTCCCACATTGCAGGCACATTCTTTACCGTCTGAGCCACCAGGGAATCCCTGCTTAGTGCTAGGGTTGAAATAATTGAGATACAGAGCCTCAGTTTATACTGTAGAGTATAAACTGAGAGCCTTTTACAGAAAAAGTTTGCCTCTAATCTAAGTAATGGATTATGTCAGTAAAGTACACTGACATATTCATGAGTGATACATATTAATGGGTATTAAGATGAGAGTGAACATTTGTAGAAAGCCTTATAAAATTTTTAAAAGAAGTGCTAGCACTGCTAATTCTGACAAACCTATCTGATCTATGTTACTGTTATAACCATTTAAAAAGTAAGCAAGATTCCCTCCATTAGTAGCAGAAGTGTTGAAATGAAATAATTAAGCTATACAATCAAAGATTGAATCCAAGATCCTGAAATTACCATTTATGTGTTCCTTGGCAAGTATATTAATACCCTTCTGCTTCAGAGTCTTCATCTGTAAACTCAGGAAAACAAGTTTCATAAGATTGTTTGACACCAAATGGATTAATAATGAGAAACTCTCAGAAAGAAAATTTAAACATAAAAAAGACAGAGCAAATTATAGCTATTATTATGTTACTTTTATTATTGTCAATCATGTCAAATCTCTGAATACTCTAGTTTCTACAGATTTTTCCATCACACTACATTAGCTCCAAAGTTCTACATTTCAAGTTTTTGATTGTTTGAGGCTATTTTTGATACCAGATGCATTTTCTGAATCTTTTGGAATATGACTCGGTTATATAAATGGATAAAACCAAGATCTTGTTTTGCCCAGATGGCAATTGCTTATTAAATATCTATAGTATTTAAATACCTATAATATTTTCATCTTGTTTCTTTTCTACTGTTACCATGAAATCAAAATGTTTAAATATATTAAAATAGTAAACCATATTATTTCAAATAAACTTTTAAGGAATAAGTTTTATTTTTTAGTAGCTTGGCTGCATTTAATCATATAGTTCTTTTATTATTTACAAATAGCATGGGTGCAAGCCAAATTTGGAGAAGGCAATGGCAACCCACTCCAGTACTCTTGCCTGGAAAATCCCATGGACGGAGGGGCCTGGTAGGCTGCAGTCCATGGGGTCTCGAAGAGTCAGATATGACTGAACGACATCACTTTCACTTTTCACTTTCATGCACTGGAGAAGGAAATGGCAACCCACTCCAGTGTTCTTGCCTGGAGAATCCCAGGGACAGCAGACCCTGGTGGGCTGCCAGCTATGGGGTCGCACAGAGTTGGATACGACTGAAGTGACTTAGCAGTAGCAAGCCAAATTTATTTCTAAAGTTTCATTTTAAGGGAAAAATGGGTATTTGCCTATTTCATGGGTTTTTTGTGTAGAAACTACTAAATGTCTTTAAATCAAAATGATGCCTGTGCTTTATCTACATGAAAATATTAGATAAGATGCAAATTACTCTCGAGAGTAACAGCTTCTTCTGTTTGCCATTCATACAAGGACTTCTCTTAGTAAAATGCAATGTCAAACTCTGAATGTTTTCTTTTAGCCCTAGAACTTGCCTTAAATTAGATACTAATGCACTCTGGAAAATATTGGTAAGCTTAATATTAACACAGGGCAAGATTATTCTTCATATTTAATTCATTAATGGCCCTAGGCTTCTTGAGCATTTTCTGTCATCAAGACAAGAAATATTTTCTGCACCATTTGAAAAAGATGATCGGTTTAGCTTAAGAGAGCATTCAGTGTATGTAACTAGAGACAAATTCTATCCGGAAAGGACAGGAGAATAATCCTTTATTTGGTGATTCTACAGAAAACACCATGAAAACTTGATAGTCCATTACTACTTCTAAGTAATTAAAATGATCTGTGATGTAATTAAATGTGTAATGAAAAGTTAATTAGAAATTAAAGTATATTAACTGTAAAAACAATTCATCTAACTTATTATGTAATGTAGATATTTTTTACACTGCCCATTATATGAATTATATAATAAATTACAAATAAATATTATTATTTTTATCATATTACTCATCTGATATTTTTTGTAAGAGCATTAAGAATATGCAAAATTATTTTTTTTGTCAGAGAAATGATTTGGTTACCCCCTAATCATTCTTTAAGAGGTACAATGTGCTTCTTTCTTTGCTGTTAAGAAGACATTTGTAGAAAATATTGTGGTTAGTTTTAGAAAGCCATTATTTCGGTGGAGAAATCAAGGTGTCTATCCACATAAAGGCAACTAAAAAAAAAAAATCCAGAAAACAGAACTCTCAAAGAGTACAATAACATACTCTTCTTTTTAATATAGTTCTAAAGAAGATAATCTATTCAATCATTAATATTTATTGAATATTTGAGAGTTTTAGACACTCTCCTGAGCCCTTGGATAAATTCATCATAAAGAAGTGAAACATCCTGACCCTTTAGGTCTTTTATTTCCACGCACAATATAAGCTGCTGAGAACCAGTCAATATCACAGTCAAATCTTGAGAATTAGCAATGGGTTGAGGAAAAAGCAATTATGTTGATGTCTTTGTCTTCTGTTCTTCCTTATTCTAATTACCAAGACTTAACTTTTGTGAACATTAATTTTCACGAATTCTTTTCAACTCTACTAAAGAGGTGAATAATGATGGCACAGAATGAGTCTTTATGTACTTTATTATTATAAGTAATAAAGAAGGAAGACTATGCTTTGTTTAATTGACTAAGGAGTTATTTCCACTTAACCTATTAAAGTCTCTCTGCCCTTTAAAATGTGTTATGTAAATTGTGTTTCTGTTTAAAAACTTTTTTTTTAACTTTTATTTTATTTTTAAACTTTACAATATTGTATTAGTTTTGCCAAATATCGAAATGAATCTGCCACAGGTATACCCGCGTTCCCCATCCTGAACCCTCCTCCCTCCTCCCTCCCCTACCCTCCCTCTGGGTCGTCCCAGTGCACCAGCCCCAAGCATCCAGTACCCTGCATCGAACCTGGACTGGCAACTCGTTTCATACATGATATTATACATGTTTCAATGCTATTCTCCCAAATCTCCCCACCCTCTCCCTCAAAGTAGCAATTGTTGATTTAATTTTAAAAACATTATTTTATAAGGACAAAAGTACTAGTATTACTGCTAAGAATGCTTCATTTTTTTATAAACTTTTACCAATTACTTTACAATGCTAACTTAAATATTTAAATGACTCACAAGAGTTGTATGTTTTTTAAATGCTAAAAGGCAATCAAAAAAAGGAAATACTACTGAAAGTCACTTACATAGATATTTGCAAGTTTAAATTTTAAAATAAATTTATATTTTTGTTTGTTAAGATACTGACTATTTACTACTGTTTCAAAGTTAATTTCATCACTGACTGCAAAGTCAGTCTTTTTTTTTTTTTTTCAATTGGGGTATAATTGCTTTGCACAGATGTATCAATTTTTACTGTACTGTGAATCAGCCAAATGTATACCTATATCATCTCTTTTGTGGATTTCCTTCCAAAGAACATTTTTCACTTTCAAACAAAGTGAATCAGCCAAATGTACACATATATCCTCTCTTTTTTGGATTTCCTTCCCATTTAGGTCACTATAGACAACTGAGTCAAGTTCCTGTGTTATACATTAGGATCTCATTAGTTATATATTTTATACATAGTAATATCTATATCTTTATTGATATAGCTTTATTGACTATGCCAAAGCCTTTGACTGTGTGGATCACAAAAAACTGTGGAAAATTCTGAAAGACATGGGAATACCAGACCACCTGACCTGCCTCTTGAGAAACCTATATACAGCTCAGGAAGCAACAGTTAGAACTGGACATGGAACAACAGATTGGTTCCAAATAGGTCAAGGCTGTATATTGTCACCCTGCTTATTTAACTTCTATGTAGAGTACATCATGAGAAACACTGGACTGGAAGAAGCACAAGCTGGAATCAAGATTGCTGGGAGAAATATCAATAACCTCAGATATGCAGATGACACCACCCTTACGGCAGAAAGTGAAGAGGAACTCAAAATCCTCTTGATGAAAGTGAAAGAGGAGAGTGAAAAATTTGGCTTAAAGCTCAACATTCAGAAAATGTAGATCATGGCATCTGGTCCCATCACTTCATGGGAAATAGATGGGGAAACAGTGGAAACAGTGTCAGACTTTACTTTTTTGGTCTCCAAAATCACTGCAGATGGTGACTGCAGCCATGAAATTAAAAGACGCTTACTCCTTGGAAAAAAAGTTATGACCAACCTAGATAGCATATTGAAAAGCAGAGACATTACTTTGCCAACAAAGGTCTGTCTAGTCAAGGCTATGGTTTTTCCAGTGGTCATGTATGGATGCGAGAGTGGGACTGTGAAGAAGGCTGAGTGCCGAAGAATTGATGCTTTTGAACTGTGGTGTTGAAGAAGACTCTTGAGAGTCCCTTGGACTGCAAGGAGATCCAACCAGTCCATTCTGAAGGAGATCAGTCCTGGGTGTTCTTTGGAAGGAATGATGCTAAAGATGAAACTCCAGTACTTTGGCCACCTCATGTGAAGTGTTGACTCATTGGAAAAGACTCTGATGCTGGGAGGGATTGAGGGCAGGAGGAGAAGGGGATGAGAAAGGATAAGATGGCTGGATGGCATCACGGACTCGATGGACATGTGTTTGAGTGAACTCCAGGAGTTGATGATGGACAGGGAGGCCTAGAGTGCTACAATTCATGGGGTTGCAAAGAGTCGGACTGAGAGACTGAATTGAACTGAATATCTATATCAATACACATATACATTACTCCCATCTCTCAGTTCATCCCCCTCCCCAACTCTCTTTCCCCCTTGGTATCCACAACTTTGTTCTCTATATCTGTGTCTCTATTTCTGCTTTGCAAGTCAAATCATCTGTACCATTTTTTTGATTCTGTTAAGTATTTAGAACAGGAAAAAGGAATCCAGAATGGCGGTGGCTTAAAGTCAAAGAAGGGAAAAGTCCACAAAAATAGAACAAAGGAACGTCCAAGGACTAGAGTGAGGATCTCAAGTTAAACAAATAGCCCTTCTAGGTAGCTCAATTTAAATAGGGCAGGCTCAAGGGAAGGAGAAAGAACATATAAAAAGAGGAGCCAAAATTGAGCTGGGAGCTTCTCTTCTCTTGCATCTTTTGGGTCAGCCCACACTCATGCCTCGAGGGTGTATTTTCCTTTGCTTGCCAAATAAACCACAATCACAGAAAACTAAACAATCTAATCACATGGACCACAGCACTGTCTAATTAAACTATGAGCCATACAGTGTAGGGCCACCCAAGACAGACAGGTCATGGTGGAGAGTTCTGACAAAGCATGGTCCACTGGAGAAGGGAATGGTAAACCACTTCAATATTCTTGCCTTGAGAACCTTATGAACAGTATGAAAAGGCAAAAAGACAGGACACTGAAAGATCATCTCCCCAAGTCGGTAGGTGCTACTGGAGATCAATGGAGAAATAACTCCAGAAAGAATGAAGAGATGAAGCCAAAGCAAAAACAACACCCAGTTGTGGATGTGACTGGTGATGGAAGTAAAGTCTGATGCAGTAAAGAGCAATATTGCATAGGAACCTGGAATGTAAGGTCCGTGAATCAAGGCAAATTGGAAGTGGTCAAACAGGAGATGGCAAGAGTGAATATCGACATTTTAGAAATCACCGAACTAAAATGACTGGAAAGGGTGAATTTAACTCAGATGACCATTATATTTACTACTGTGGGCAAGAATTGGAGAAGGCAATGGCACCCCCACTCCAGTACTCTTGCCTGGAAAATCCCATGGGCGGAGGAGCCTGGTAGGCTGCAGTCCATGGGATCGCTAAGAGTTGGACATGACTGAGTGACTTCACTTTCACTTTTTCACTTTCATGCATTGGAGAAGGAATTGGCAACCCACTCCAGTGTTCTTGCCTGGAGAATCCCAGGGACAGGGAAGCCTGATGGGCTGATGTCTATGGGGTCACACAGAGTCGGACATGACTGAAGTGACTTAGCAGTAGCAGCAGCAGTGGGCAAGAATCCCTTAGAAGAAATAGAGTAGCCATCATAGTCAACAAGAGTCCAAAATGCCGTACTTGGATGCAGTCTCAAAAATGACAGAATGATCTTCATTTGTTTCCAAGGCAAACCATTCAATATCACAGTAATCCAAGTCTATAAGCTGATCAGTAATGCTGAAGAAGCCGAAGTTGAATGGTTCTGTGAAAACCTACAAGATATTTTAGAACTAACACCCCAAAAAGATGTACTTTTCATTATACAAAAGTAAGGATGCAAAAGTAGAAAGTCAAGAAATACCTGGAATAACAGGCAAATTTGGCTTTGGAGTACAGAATGAAGCAGGGCAGAGGCTAATAGAGTTTTGCCAAGAGAACACACTGGTCATATCAAACACCCCTCTTCCTAAAACACAAGAGAAGACTCTACGAATGGATATCACTGGATGGTCAATACTGAAACCAGCCTGATTACATCCTTTCCAGCCAAAGATGGAGAAGCTCTAAACAGTCAGCAAAAACAAAATCAGGAGTTGATTGTTGTTCAGATCATGAATTCCTTATTGCCAAATTCAGACTTAAATTGAAGGAAGTAAGGAAAACCACTAGACCATTCACATATGACCTAAATCAAATCCCATATGATTATACAGTGAAAGTGAGAAATAGATTCAAGGGATTAGATCTGATAGACAGAGTGCCTGAAGAACTATGGGTTGAGATTGTGACATTTTACAGGAGACAGGGATCAAGACCATCCACAAAAAAAGAAGTGTAAACAGGCAAAATGATTGTCTGAGGAGGCCTTATAAATAGTTGTGGAAAGAAGAGAAGCTAAAGGAAAAGGAGAAAAGGAAAGATATACCCATTTGAAACCAGAGTTCCAAAGAATAGCAAGAAGAGATAAGAAAGCCTTCCTCAGAGATCAATGAAATAGAGGAAATAGGCAAAGAAATAGAGAAAAACAATAGAATGGGAAAGACTAGAGATCCCTTCAAGAAAATTAGAGATACCAAGGGAACATTCATGGAAAGATTGGCACAATAAAGGATAGAAGTGTTATGGACCTAACAGAAGCAGAAGATATTAAGAGAGGTGGCAAGAATACACAGAAGAACTATACAAATAATATATTCATGACCCAGATAATCACAATGGTGTGATCACTCACCTAGAGCCAGACATCCTGGAATGTGAAGTCAAGTGGGCCATAGGAATCATCACTACGAACAAAGCTAGTGGAGGCGATGGAATTCCAATTGAGCTATTTCAAATCCTAAAGATGATGCTGTGAAAGTAAGGCCTCCTCAGACAGTCATTTTGCTTTTTTGCATTTCTTTTTCTTGGGGATGGTCTTGATCCCTGTCTCCTGTACAATGTTACAAACCTCTGTCCATAGTTCATCAGGCACTCAGTCTCTGAGATCTAATCCCTTGAACCTATTTCTTACTTCCGCTGTATAATCGTAAGGGATTTGATTTAGGTTATGCCTCAATGGTCTAGTGGTATCCCCTACTTTCTTCAATTTAAGTCTAAATTTGGCAATAAGGAGTTTATGATCTGAGCCACAGTCAGCTCCCAGTCTTGTTTTTGCTGCCTGTATAGACTTAAGAAGACTTGACCTCTTAAAAAGGTTATTAGGAATTGTTTTAATGATTTGATTTAATGGGCTTCCTTTGTGGCTCAGCTGGTAAAGAATCTTCCTGCAATGTGGTAGAGCTGGGTTTGATCCCTGGGTTGGAAAGATCCCCTGGAGAAGGGGAATGGCTACCCTCTCCAGTATTCTGGCCTGGAGAATTCCATGGACTGTATAGTCCATGGGGTCGCAAAGAGTCAGACATGACTGAGCAACTTTCACTTAATGATTTCCAATGATCAACAAAAAAAAAGAGAGGAGCAGAAGAAGAAACAATTTTTTAAATTACATAGGAAAGTGTAAGAAAGCGTAGAGTTAACTTTAAATTTTAATGTCAGAGTTCTTCGTGGCATCTCTGTATACTTCCTGGTTTACAACAGGTGTTCAAAAAGCATTAATCAGCAAGAAATTGCAAGTGTTACAATTAATAAACATTTTAAATATTTACTCAATCAAGGAAATGACTAGACAAATTGTGGTTTGGATCACATAAAAAGAAATGAATGATAAAAACCAGCTAAAAGTTGCATGTAAGCACATGTAACATTGGTTTGCTATTATAAAAGTATTTTAAAGAATTATGCTAACTCTCATGTGAAATGTGGGGCTGGATGAAGCACAAGCTGGAAAGAAGATTGCTGAAAGAAATATCAATAACCTATGGCAAATAGATGGGAAAAAAATGGAAACAGTGGCAGACTTTATTTTCTTGGTCTCCAAAATCACTGGCATGGTTAGCAATTATAAAATCTTTAGATTCTTAATCTTGAGGTTCCTCTCCTATAACATAGCTTACTGCCAAATGCATAGGCAGATTTCATCTCGCCTTTTTGTACTGTCTTATGGAGTTCAGAACTCAGGTAACTAACACAAAATTGTTGCTCATGCAATTGCTGGGAGTAATATTTTGTCCTCAATACTGACTCAGGAGTCTCTTGAGTCAAAAACAGTTGCAGCCTAACTAGTTTGTGTGCATGTATGTGTGTGTGTGTTCACAATTATGTTCAGTTCTCAGCGACTCCATAGACTATAGCCCCAGGCACCTCTGTCCATGAAATTTTCCAGGCAAGAATACTGGACTGGGTTGCCATTTCCACCTCCATGGGATCTTCCTGACCCAGGGACTGAACTCGCAAATCTTGCTCCTCTTGCATTAGCAGGCAAATTCTTTACCATGGTGCCAACTGGGAAGCCTGACTTGTTAGCTTGTAAATAGTGTCTTACCTGTCACAGATCTTGACAAAAACAAGTCAGGTATGTTTTGCAAGGTTGCAAAAGGAAAGATATTCTGAAATTGAATGGTTCTATGAAGACCTACATGACCTTCTAGAACGAAGACCAAAAAAAAAAGATATCCTTTTCATCATAGGGGACTGGAATAGGAAAGTAGAAAATCAAGAGATATCCAGAGTATCAGACAAGTTTGGCTTAGCAGCACAAGTGAAGCAAGGCAAAGGATACCAGAGTTTTGCAAGAGAATATACTGGTCACAGCAAACAACCTTTTCCAACAACACAAGAGATGACTCTACACATGGACATCACCAGATGGCCAATACCAAAATCCAGTTGATTACATTCTTTGCAGCTGAAAATGGAGAAGCTCTATAAAGTCAGTGAAAATAAGACTGGGAGCTGACTATGGCTCAGATCTTGAACTCCTTATTTCAAAATTCAGACTTAAAGAAAATAGAGAATGCCATTAGGCCATTCAGGTATGACTGAAATCAAATCCCTTACGATTATACAGTGGAAGTGACAAATAGATTCAAGGGATTAGATCTGATAGAGTGCCTGAAGAACTATGGTTGGAGGTTCATAACATTGGAAAGGAGGTGCTAATCAAAACCATCCCAAAGAAAAAGAAATACAATAAGGTTGTCTGAGGAGGACTTGCAAATAGCTGAGAGAAGAGAAGTGAAAGGAAAAAGAGAAAAGATGAGAAGCAAAAAGGCAAAGGACAAAAGGAAAGATATACCCATCTGAATGCAGAGTTCCAAAAAATGACAAGGAGAGATAAGAAAGCCTTCCTAAGTGATAAGGCAAAAAAATACAGGAAAACAATAGAATGGGAAAAACTAGAGCTTTCTTCAAGAAAATTAGAGATGCCAAGGGAACATTTCATGCAAACATGGGCACAATAAAGGACAGAAATTGTATGGACCTAACAGAAGCAAAAGACATTAAGAAAAGGTGGCAACAATGCAAAGCAGAACAAAGCAAAAAAGATCTTCATGACCGAGATAACCATGATGGTGTGATTACTCACCTAGAGCCAGGCATCTTTGAATGCAAAGTCAGGTGGGCCTTAGAAAGCATCACTACGAACAAAGCTAGTGGAGGTGATGGAGCTCCAGTTGAGTTATTTCAAGTCCTAAAAGATGATGCTGTGAAAGTGATACACTCAACATGCCAGCAAATTTGGAAAACTTAGCAATGGCCACAGGACTGGAAAAGGTCAGTTTTCATTCCAATCCCAAAGATGTGCCAAAAGAATGTTCAAACTACTCACATGCTAGCAAAGCAATGCTCAAAATTCTCCAAGCCAGGCCTCAACAGTATGTGAACCATGAATTTCCAAATGTTCGTGATAGATTTATAGAAGACAGAGGAACCAGAGATCAAACTGCCAACATCCATTGGATCATTGAAAAAGCATAATGATTCCAGGAAAACATCTACTTCTGCTTCATTGTGTACACTAAAGCCTCTGACTGTGTGGATCACAACAAACTGTGAATACTTCTTAAAGAGATGGAAATGCCAGACCACTTGACCTGCTTTCTGCAAAACCTGAAGCAACATTTGGAACTGGACATAAAACAAAGAACTGGTTCCAAATTGGGAAAGGACTACATCAAGGCTGTAGATAGTCACCCTGCTTATTTAACTTATGTGCAGAGTACATCATTATAAATGCTCGGCTGGATGAAGCACAAGCTGGAATCAAGTTTGCTGGAGAAATATTAATAACCTCATACATACAGATGACACCATCTTTATGGCAGAAAGTGAAGAGGAACTGAGGAACTTCTTTGAAGGTGAAAGAGGAGAGTGAAAAAGCCAGCTTAAAACTCAACATTCATAAAACAAAGATCATGGCATCCCCATCACTTCATGGCAAACAGATGGCTATGTGACAGGCTTTATTTTCTTGGGCTCCAAAATCACTGCAGATGATGACTGTAGACATGAAATTAAAAGACACTTGCTCTCTGGAAGAAAAGATATGACCAACCTAGACAGCGTATTAAAAAGCAAAGACATTGCTTTTCTGACAAAGGTGCGTCTAGTCAAAGCTATGGTTTTTCCAGTAGTCGTGTATGGATGTGAGAGTTGGACCATAAAAAAGGTTGAGTGCTGAAGAACTGATGCTTTTGAACTGTGGTGTTGGAGAAAACTCTTGAGAGTCCCTTGGACTGCAAGGTGATCAAAGCAGTTAATCCTAATGGAAATCAATTCTGAATATTCATTCGAAGGACTGATGCTGAAGGTGAAG